>NC_079510.1:39933446-41297837 GCF_030052815.1 Hevea brasiliensis | reverse complement strand
GTTTGATGCAGTCCATGGTGCAAGGAAAATTAAAGCTTTCTATAAATTCAAATATTGAAACAGTCAAAATTAGTCAAAATCAAAATTAGTCGCTTTCCAAGCTACACTTTCTTGGAAAAAATTAACCATAAATTTCCGTCCAACATGCTGGAAGTCTTTAGAGACTTGGATCATTGACTGTGGCTGGCCGCGGCCTCTGCTGCAGTGCAACCTGCAGCTATAAAAGAGATACAATTGATGATGAGGATTTAACCATCGAATTTTTATTTTATCAAAAATGGAGCACAGGAGCATATTCTTTCTTATTTACATAATCAGCTTGCTGGCTTTTTTCTTGTTCCCATCTGAGATGGTCCTAGCCAAACAAGTCCAAGTCCCTAAAACCAGTGAGTTCCCTTCATCGCTGCTTCGTTGCTTTGATCTTTAGCTCAATGATATTCAATACCTTAATATTCATGTATATAAAGTTTATATCATCCAATTTTAATTTCTTTCTCTGTTGTTGCAGAAGAGCAGCTGAAAATTTTTGAGGAAAGTAAAATTGGACTACATGGAAGTGTTTCACGAGAAGGACCACATGCGGAAAGTCCCCCAATCATAGATGACCTCCACTAGCTGCTCCATCGCTGCAAAAGAAGCATATACATATATATATACACACACACACTTTGAACGATGGTATTATATATTATATTGGTGAAATAATGTATTATATTCTCATAAATATACTATTTAATTTTGGACGTTTATTCAGAATATAAAATATATATTATTCTGTATCAGAGTGTATTTCACGGTTTTAATATTGAATTAGTAATTTAGTAATTAAACACTTATTTTTTTTTAATAATTTTTTAAACGCATAAAGCAAACAGAACGTTTGATATTAGTGTATATTACTGCATGAACATAATGAGTTTATTGAAATTACTAAAAAATTTGAAAAAAAAAACATAAACTTAGGATTTTTTTAATAATTGTCATAAAAAAAGATGAATGATTATGAAAATGTTTAGTTTGTACATGGTCCAATTAAAGTTGTTAAAAAGAAAGTAATTTTTGAAGTAAATTTTGTAATATATCTGAAAATTGTGAAATATATATATATTGAAATATACAAAATATACCTCGGACCATCACACCATCAGTCACATTGTGTCTCTCGGTGTGCAACAGAATAGCTAATAAGCTGTAATAATTATCGGGGTTAGAACCCAAGTGTAATAATTCAAATAACATAGCCAAAGGCTATTATGTCACAGAATGGCATGGGAGCCATGAAACACAGAATGGCATGAAGCCATATGCAGTACTGCTAACAGAATCCTATTGGCATGCCAAGCTATCCAAACCAATCTTGTTAGGTATACTAGGGCATTTTACACTTTTGAGTTTTACAATTTTTGAATTTCAAGTTTTGGTGTTACTATTCACTTCATTAGTCAACCAAAATGTTGACATTTGCATAGACAATAGGTACATTGGTTTTAATACTCCCAACATACCACATTTTGCATTCAAAATTTGTTGGTATTGGTTGCCCATACCATTTCTAAGCTTAATGCTAATTGAGCAGAATTTTTAGTTTTCATGCTTCATTTTTACTGTTCCATTGGTCATTTTTACAGTGGGAATTTGGCAAAATGATCAACATGAAAGTTGTTTCTTATTTTGTCTAGTTGAATTTCCTTTTTTGATTCACTCCATTTGGAGTTTTGTAACTCAAGTTATGATCCAAAAATCACAACTGGCCGGATTGAAATTTTTTTGAACTGACCATATCTACAGTGTAGTGAACAGTGACTGCAACTCACTTGTTGGATAGGTTCTGGTCATAATTTGAGTTAGCTTCCTTCATGAAAGTTATTGGTCTATATCTCAGCTTATTTTTGGTAAAATTTCAGGTCAATTGGACCTTTCTATATTGAGTTATGGCCAATGAACAATCACTGTTCATTTGGTCATTCTGCAGAAACAGACTGCAGGTCACCCGGATTAAGGCAAGCTTTTGGTCTACTTGGTTTGGTTTTATGGGAATGATTTCTTCACCAAAGTTGTGCCATTATGTGTCTAGTTTCATGTTCAATTGGCCTTGCATCAATTGAACCTCCACAATTCAAGTTATGGCTGCCCAAACCTGCTGAACTCATGTCCAATTCTGCAGGTCACCATGGGCAGCCACACCAACTGCAATTCCCACTAATCAAACCACCTCATTTCTTGTTTACACATAACCAAATGGTCAATAATTGACCATTAAAACTCACTTTCATCATTACATGATTAAATTCTCCATTTTATACCCAAACCCTAATCCTAACATCTCAAATCATGCATTTATCTTGCATTTCATCAATCCACTTAGTGGGTACATATTGTGGGCCGCCATGATGGTCTTTTAACTTCATTAAACTCGCCATAAACAAACCCTAACCATGGCTTCCGAAAATCTAGGGTTTCCATCCAAATGGTATTCAACAATTTTTTTTTGCAATTTACACATTCAAAGTTCTTAACATGAATTTAAAGAAAAATTCATGGTTAGGTCACTAACCTCAAAGAAGTGAGATTTTCCCACTTGCTAAAGCTCTTGTTTTCATCTTCTTTTTGCTCCCAAAAGAATCACCAAGGTGTAGGAGCAAGTTTTTGCGTTGCTAGGTTAGGTTTTAGTTGGGTAAAAGTGGGGGAAAGTCAAGCTTTGAAAGCTTGTTCATGGTGGCCATGGTGGGAGTGTTTTACGTGAAGGAGAAGAAGAGAGAGGAGGTCTGATTCTTGTTTCCTTTTCCAGCCCATTTAGTCTCTTTTATATATGTTTATGCCATGTATCAACATTGGGTTGGTTGGGAGAATTTTAAATGGCATCATGGTGATGTCATAAATCCATTTTCTTTCATTTTCTCTCCATTTCTTGTCTATTTAATTGCAATTAAATTTTTGACAATATTTATTTATATTTTATGCTATATAAATTATTTATTTAACTGGACAAGTTGGCCCAAAAATCATCTCTGAAGACGAAATGACCAAAATGCCCTTCGTTTGGCTTAACGGGCCAAAATTGTCTGTACCAATTGAAAAATTTTTCTAAGTATTTTCTTGGCATTCTAATGCCATAAGAACCTCAATGACCCTTCTCTGGAGTCCCAAAAATTATTTTATAATTTTTCCTAAATTTTTTTCTTATTAATATTTGAGTTAATTTTTGGTTCCTTACTTTAGTTTAAATATTTTTTCACGAACGTTCTAGGTATGGGACCGACAGTCACCGGAAGCGATGCATCTGGACTAGCTAAAATAAGGATGTTACATTTTTAATACTCCCATGAATGTAAATATTCATTTTTTTTATCTTAATTAGATATTTCAATATTTGATTTAATTTAAACTGCGTATTGAGTTGCTTGTGTTGATTTGTGAAATGAGATTGAATAATGGAGTCGTGATTGAGAAAAATATTGGGAGTGTCTTTATTTTCAGGTTTTAAAGAACTGTTTTCTTAAAATACAGACGGTACTCTGCCGAAATTTTTGTAAAAATTACGGAGATTTTAAATATTTAAAAATTTAATTTATGTTTGGACTTTAAATAAAAGTTTTTAAAATTTGAAAAAAAAAATTTTACTCACCAATTTAAAAATGAACAAAAATTATTTTAAAATCCCTTGTAGTATATTTAATAGGTTACCAGTAAGCGAAGTACGGTAATTCATTAGGTGTACTACGGGAGCATGTTACATCTTACGAAGACTAGGGTGTGACATGTTTTAGTGGTATCAGAGCGAAAGTCATTTATAACTATTCTTATCCTTATGTACTATTGGGTAGTACGTAGCTCTACACAATAAATCTCAAGTCAGTACTGTAATCTGCAGCTTATAGCACAAACATCAAGAATATTGCATAGTTACTATGATACATCCTAATAGATCAAACTTTCTTATGTCTTATTTCTTTCAAATCCACTAATATCTTAAACTTATTTTGATTATGGTACTTACTGACATCTATCAACAGTAGTACCTTTACTTCCACCTAGGGCAGATATATTGCTATAACTTATTTTTTGGTCCTCTTGCCTTACCTAATTAGGCTTACTAATTAACTTTATAATTTATCGTAGTCTAGGAGATGTCTCTCACTAGAAACTTTTCCAAAATTAATTCCATTCACGCTTATTATCGTAATTCTTATCCTAAAAGACTAATTACTAACGCATTAAAATTTATCTCCATGCAAGGGAATAGCAGTAGAACATATAATTTTAGCATTAGCATATAAACAAGTAGAGCCGGAATCAAATAGTACATAATTATTCCTTTCACAAGTTAAGAACATACCGGCAACTACATCTGAAGTCTCTGCTTCTTCCCCTCGATGCATGGTGTTCCCTTTTTCTAATGTATTCCTCTGCTCGGGTTGGTCCATTGTGCGAGGATTACCCGAAGTGCTGTCTCTACTTCTACCTCTGCCCCTACAAACTATTAATGAGCCCCTAAAATCAGAATCTTGAACTGATTCCTCTGGTGTAGTATGTGGCAAAAATCGATGTGCACTAGTACAATCTCGGGCGAAATGTCCAATTCCACCACAATTGAAGCAGGCTCCAGTGACCCTATAGCAAATACCCCCATGAAATTTTCCACAAACGTCACAGATACGGATAATGTAGGAACTTCTGGTTCTTTGACGAATGGTTCTTGATTGCTTTCGCCCTAAAGATTCGCCTCTGTCATACTTAGGAGCTCGGGGTCCCTCAAAATCTTTTCTCTTTTCTAAATTACTACTCAAACTTTGATCGATGGGTTTCCCACTTTTCTCCTTTTCATGCTGCTCTTGAGGGGGTTGGGTTTGTACTTGGGCTTGGGCTTGTACTTGGGCTTGGGCTGATAAATTATCAGCCATTTGCTGAAATAACATGGCCATCTGCTGGGCCGTTTGTGTAGTAATTTGTATAGGAGGGACTAGTGCAGTTGGACCTCCAACGTTCTGCGAAACTAGGGCCTCTCCTTGTACGTTAGCTGTATCAGACTGCTCTACCATTTTATCTCCCTTGTCCATATCTATTCACAGGATTTTTTTTTCTATTTCTTGTACAACCAACACAAAGAGATTTCTCCCCATTAGTTCATATTTATGATGTAAATATACTATATGTATGAAACATTCGAGCAGTTGTACTTATCGAAAAATATTTCAAATTCACAGTTCAAAATTTACTTTAAAAACTAGCTCTGATACCACTAAAATATGTCACACCCTACTCCTCGTAAGATGTAACATGCTCCTGTAGTACACCTAATGAATTACCGTACTTCGCCTACAGGTAAATCATTAAATATACTACAAGGGATTTTAAAATAATTTTTGTTCATTTTTAAATTGGTGGGTAAAATTGCAAATTTTCAGTTTTGATATCTTATGTTGCACTATTCCATTGGTCATTTTTCTGTTAGAATTTGGCAAAACTTTCTTCATAGAAAATGTTCCCTATTGTCTTAAATTTATTTTCCTTTTTGAATCACTCCATTTAGAGTTTTGTAGCTCAAGTTATAGCCATATCAATCATGGCTGCCGGATTGGACTTAACCCAGATTTTTGGGCACCAAACTGGTTCTAGCAGTTTTAAGTCACCAACTTTGGGTGGCCAAATGACTTGGTTAAGGGCATAATTTAGCTTTGTGTTCTTCATAAAAGTTTTAGGTCCATATCTCATCTTCCCACAGGTAAAATTTCAGGTCATTTAGACTTACCTAGCCCAAGTTATGGCCAAATGAACAAACACTGTGCATTTAGTCATTTTTGTACAGGTCAGATTGCCTAATTCCGGGTTTGGCCAATTTGTTCACAATGCTATGGTCACTTTCTGGGCATGATTCCTAAATGAAAAATGTTCCATTTTGTGTCGATTTTCATTCTCAATTGGCCTCATACCAATTGGATTTGTAAATTTTCAGTTTTTGTCCCTGAAAAGGACCTTGGTCTTGCTGCCTGCAGCATGACCCTAAGCAATCCGAATTTGCATTTAGTTCCAACACTTCTAACATACTCCAATTGGTCACAAATGACCATTTCTCAGCTCAAACTAGGTCAAACACACCATTTAACATATTCTCACATTTTTGTCTTCCAAAACCCTAAGTGTCAAACCCTAATTTTCATGCTTAGCTCAATTCATGCAATTTAAACATACAAATCACCTATTCAACATTAATTCACCAAGATTTCATGTTTAACCTAACTAAACACCATCAAACTCTAGGGTACCATGGCTGCTAAAATTTTCTACTCATCATGCATGCAATATTATTTTCATTTTCTTCACAATTTCCATGTATCTCAACTAAATTTCAAATAGTATTTAAAGATTTAAAACTAATTTATACATACCTTGATTTATGGATTCTCTAATTCTCCAAGTCTCCTTCTTTTCTTCTTCTTTTTGTTACTAATCACTCCACCAAGGTCTAAAATCAAACTTTAATGTTGGTGGTTAGGGTTTTTATGGTGAGAAAGGGAGGAGAAATCAAGCTTTTAAGGGTTAAAAATGGTGGAATTGTGAGAGAATTAGAGAGAAAGAGAGAGTGGCGGAAATCCATGAGAAAGAAGACCAAAAAATAAATTTCTTTATTTTGTTATTTTATGTGTATTTATCCCAAATTGACTTAGTCAAATTAAGTAAATAATTGATAATTATTTATTGAGTCATACATGATGTCATCCATGATGATGTCATTTTTCTTTATTTTCTTTTCTTTTCTTTTTCCTTTCTTTTCCACACTTCTTTAATTTAATTCTATATTCCAAAATTTTCATTTCTCTAATTTTATTGAACAGTTAGGTCAGGAGTCAGCTTTAGGGGTGAATTGACCAAATTGCCCCTCGCTGGTTTGACCCAATTTGTAAATAATTCAATATTTCTTCCGGATCCTTGATCTAATTATTTGACTTACTTAACAATTCTTTTCTGTGATTTTCTCTTTTCCACTGTATTCGCAATAGTCCTAAGGACCGCAGCGTCACATTTTCCGGTTCGAAATTTGAGTTTAGACTGACCTTGCAGTCACTTTCCGGAAAGGTCACCCATCGCTGTGACTCCCGGCTCATTTAACAGTTTATATTCTGTTTTTCCTATTTTTACTTTTCTATCTGGTAATCACTATTTATTTTCGATCAGGGCTTTTCTAGGTGTCTTAAACATAGTTCTAATCTTCTTAATTATTCGGACCGATACCGGTCACCGGAACAGTAACATATACCAGGCTTGTAAATAGGAGTGTTACATTTGGTGAGATAAATATTAATTAATTATTATAAGTATAAATATTATAAAATTATTTGATTAAGAATAGTTTATATAAAATTTTTAAAAATCTATAAAATTTATAAAATAACATTTCTAAAAATAAATATTTTGAAAGAGTCAATACTAAACAAGTATATTATATATAAATATAATTTTAATTTTTATACCTAAATAATGTCCCCTCTGTTTTCTTGAGGGCTCCAACCCGTTTGGAGCTATTCTTTTTCTGTGAAAACTTTCACGATGCCAGTCATTCCACGACGCACGGAAAAACTAAACCATTATTTTTCTCTGTTCGATAAATTCAATTCAAATATTGGAACAATTTTCATATTGTTGCTCCACAAAGTTGGTAGTAAGTTCTCTGTTTTGGCAAATTCTTCTTTAACCCAACAGCAAGTTTCCACCCACGAAAAGGAATAATGGGTAAAGTCGCTTTCCAAGCTATTATCTTGGAAAAAATTAACCACAAATTTCCGCTCAACATACAGGAAGTCTTTGGAGACTTGGACCATTGACAACAGGCAGGATCAGGAATTCATCATCAAAATTAATTTGCACGTAAACACACTGTGGGTGGTCAGCTTTGAAGTAGGTAAGCTAATACAATGTAGAGATCAGGTCTAACTCAACTAGAAAGCTAGCTTAAAAAAAAAAAAGAGAAATATCAAAATCATTCCACCATGTCAATGCAAAAAGAAAATAAGGACTAGCAATTCTGCTTCGAATTTAACATAAGAATATAAACAAAATTATGGTTGTCTTATATAGGATCAGCTGCCTAATTTTGTTTCTTGCACCTCACCTCTCTTAGGCACACAATAGCGCCTAGCCTCCAGGCCCTCTTTTGTACTTTCAATAACTATGATTCTAGATCAATCAACGTTTATGATATGTATTCTACCCTATGGTAATGAGAGTAAGAACCATCCAAATGAACAGAGCATATATTATAAGAAAAACATTAGGTGGTTTTCAGACAACTGTCAGGAGATTACTTTGAAATGGGAAGTTCATCTCATAAGTCATAACAATGTGCACTACCATTATATTAAATTTTATTTTAATATAATAATATTAATGAGTTGGATATGTGAGCTTATATTCAAGCTTTCAGACAAGTTGAGCATGAGCTGAATTTGATTAAAAAAAAAATTATGTTATCATGGGATACTTATTGATTTGATTTTTGAATTAGGATTTTGATTTTGTTTTGTTAATTTGTGGACAGGGAAAGAGAGTTTGTTAAGAAGTTGTTTTTGATATGTTGTTTGAGATGAAAAAAGGGATATTATTGATTATGATATTTAGGGGTATGCTATTCTGGTTTTTATTAATATCTATTTAAGAATCGAAATTGAATTAAAATTTTGACATTATTTTTATTTTACTCTTCATGTTTTAGTTCAGTGCATTTTCAATTCGGTTTTAAATTTTTTAAAAAAAATTAAGCAATTGTTTACATGGAAATTCATACCTGAATATAAGGTTATTTGTTTGACCTAATTCAAAAAATAATTGAATTAATTTCAATCATTAAAATTACTTTCTAGTATAAATTTCAAATAAAAATAAATATAAAATATATTTTATATAATAATATAATAAATATAAAATATATTTTCTTTTTAAATATAAAATTTAAATTAACGAACTATTTTATTAATTAAAAAAATTAAGAATTATATTATAATTTATCATTAATTTTTTCAAATTTAATTTATCTTTTAACTACAATTGCAATAAATCATAAAGGTTAAGTTGGTTATAATTGTCAATTCGCTTTGTACTACTTCATCCATTAGGCTTTCTAAAATGATAAAATAGCTATTATATTAATATGATGCTAATTATGCCAATTTAAATTATTAAAAGTCAATTAAATTAATTAAATGGATGCAGATTTAAAATAATTAAACAAAGCATATAATTTAACTAATTTACAAAATTGAGATTTTTAAATAAGTATACTGGTGTTAGGACAAAGATAATCAATTATCTGTTATATATGTACTCTTTATCACATTTATTACTCTTCATTATTATTATTCGGCATAAATTATACATAGAGCTATACTTTTTTTCAGAAAAAAAAAAAAATTAAAGATAGAACTTTCATTAAATAGAAATAGAATACAATTTTAAAGTACAATATGCATACTACTACAATTACACATAAGGAACTTTGAAATAAATTGTTTATACAAAATATAATAATAATTATTTTAATTTAAATAACTTAATCGTATTAATAAAGTATTTGATTTGGCCATTTCGCGTAGAGCATATTTCAATTAGTGGTAATCTATTACTATTTAACTCAACATTTTTCTTATGAGCTAATTTGGAAACCATCAAATTTTGGTATACTCATGAAGGAAAAATCCATACTTCTTAACATTACATTTCTATTCAAATAACAAAATAAAACACCTAAGAGAGAAAAAAAAAATCCTTACAATAAAGGAAATAACAAATCCTCGCAAAGAAAGAATTACTGATCCTTACAGACGAGAAGATACCAAATCCTCTCAAACAAGGCAACAAAACTCAAATCTATTAGTAATAATAGATAGGAACAAATACTGATCTGTTTTAAAAATATATGAGTTTAGAGATTATTAGAAAAAAAAAAAAAGAAAAAAGAAAAAAACAAATGTAATAACAAGTGAAAATACTTACCTGTCTTAAAAAACTCATAAAGAAAAGAAAAAGAAAAAAAGAAATGTAATAACCAGTGAAAATACTTATATGTGACCATCTTAAAAAACTCATAAAGAAAGAAAAAAAGAAAAAGAATTTAAAAAAGGAGGAAGTTAGGATTGCCCTCATATAAAGAGCTATACTTATAAGATACAAACTGTAACACCCTCCCGATAACCACTCTGTACATCCTACTGTTCCGGTGGCCGGTGTCGGTCCGGACAGCTAGAATGTCCGGAAAAATATTTAAACTAAAGTCAGGAACCATAATTAACTCAAATATTAATAAGAAAAATTTAGTAAAAATTTTGGAAATAAAATACAACCAAGCAAAGCAGTAGGTGCCCAAGCGATGGGTAGCAGGAGGGAAGTTGCAGTTCATAACGAGGAGCCCTAGACCCGGGGGAAAAATTATAAAATAATTTTTGGGACTCCAGAAAAGGGTAATTGAGGTTCCCATGGCATTAGAATGCCAAGAAAATACCTAAAAAAATTTTTCAATCGGTACAGACAATTTTGGCCCGTTAAGCCAAACGGAGGGCATTTTGGTCATTTCGCCTTCCGAGGTGATTTTTGGCCGACTTGTCCAGTTGAGTAAATAATTAATATAACATAAAATATGAATAAACATTACTAGAAATTAAATTGAAAATGAGTAGAAAAGAAAAGAAAAGAAAAATGAAAGAAAATTGGAATAATGACATCACATGATGTCATTAACATACCTCCCACCAATCACCATTTAACAACCTTTCTTAAAACAATTAAAAGAGGGAAAGTGGACCAAAAATTTCTGGTTTTTATCCTTCCTCTTCAGCCAGCCGAAATTCTCTCCTTCTCTCTCCATAACTTTCATCTTCTCATACCTTCAATCAAAGGATTTCTCACCCCAAATTCTATAAAGTCCTTCACAAAAATTTGTCACCCAACCTTGCTAGAGTGTTTGGCTGCCAAGAAAATTAAAGAAAGTGAAGGAAAGTGAAGGGAAAATTCTGCCCTCCTAAGGTTAGTGCCTAATTTATACTCTCGCTCACTCAATTTATGTTTAAGGACATGATTTAAGTTGAAATTGTAAGTTAATGTATAAATTGAATTTTGAGAACTTGGAGACTTGAACAAAAATTAGGGTTTGCTTAGGAAATTGTTAGAGGACATTTTAATGGTCAATTAGTGACCATTTTAGGTAATTTGACTAACAAATGGACTGAAAAATGAGGTTGCAAATTGAGGTTGCAAGCTGCCCTATGGACAGCAACATAGGGACTGAAATTTCAGTCCCTTTTGCACTGCCATAACTTGGGCAGTGGTAGTCCAATTGAAGTTTGGCCAATTGGACATGAAATTAGGCTTATAATGGCACATTTTTGCTGAAGAAACTATGCCCAAAAGACCAAAGCAAGAGGACCAAAACTTGGCCCCAATCCGGAACCCTGAAACTGCCTCTGCAAAATTGACCAAATGAACAGTAACTGTTCATTTGGCCATAAGTCACTGTAGATTTGGTCAATTGGTCTGAAATTTTTACAGCAACAAGTTAAGACATAGACAAACAACTTTCATGAAGGAACCTACCCCAAATTATGGCCAGAACCCATTCAACCAAGTGACTCAAGTCACTGTTCATGCACTGTAGATATGGTAAATTTCTGCAGACTGCATATCCGGACAGCTTGGGTTTTTGAGCCATATCTGGAGCTACAAAACTCCAAATGGAGTGATTCAAAAAAGGAAATTCAACTAGACAAAATAAGGAACAACTTTTATGTTTTACATTTCTTCAAATTCCAACAGTAACAGTGTCCAATGGAACAGTGAAGTTATGGTACAAAATCTGAAAAATCTGCTCCTTTGGTTTAATATTTAGAAATGGTAAAAACACTTAATGCCAACAAGTTTTAAACACCAAATGTGGTATGTTGGGAGTGCCAAAGTTGATGTACATATTTTTATTCTAAAAGTCAACATTTTTGTTGACCAATGATGAATAGTGACACCAAAAAAGTTGAAATTCACAAGTTGACAAATTTAAGAGTTTCAAATGCCCTAGTATACCTAACAAGATTGGTTTGGATAGTTTGGCATGCCAATAGGGTTCGATTAGCGATCGCACATGGCAAAAATGCCATTCTGTGATTTCATGGCTTTTAGCCATTCGACTTTGTATTGAGACTTGGCCTTGTGCACGATATTATTCTGACTTGTTGTTACATTTGCACACCGGGAGATGCATATGTGACCGATGGTGTGACGAGGAGGTACTAGGTACCCAGCGCCGATTTACCCGTTATCGATCGATCGTCTAGTGTAGGTTACTTGGGGCAACCAAATGAATAAAAGTGAACAAAGTTAATGAATTAATGAATATACCAAGATCAAACAAAGAAAGCATCACATTGTATACACATTTATATTCTTGCTATTTTCTTCTATTATATTATTGCACCACTAAGCATTATTGCTTAGCGCGTTGCTTTTGCCATGCGTAGGTACTGGAGATCCCGATCGTGAGCCCAGTAGACCACAGACTGGGTGAGTCCATCTGACAGTTCTGCTCAGTGTCCGTGTCACCTCACTACCTGCAGTGCATCGGTAGGGCACTAGGTGTCATTTTGTCATTTTGATATTTTGTAGCAGATTTGTATTTTCTCATATGTATTTGAACTCATGAAATATATTTTGATGTTTATGTAAATAATGAAAGTTATGACTATGAATGCAAGATTTGAGCATGTATTTATTGCTTGTGTATGAGAAAAGGTTGTTGAAACCTGAAACTGAAAAATTGTTGAAATCTTGATATTGAGTTTTGTGATGACATTGAAGTTGAGAATGAATGAATTTGTTTATTAGAAGTGTTTTTAACAGGTTCTGAAGAACGGTTTTCTCCATTTTTAGCCGGTACTCCGCCGGATTTTCTTTAAAATTTTCGGAACCTTAAATGAATAATACTTTTGATAAATGGCTTAAACAAATTGTATTTCATAAATTATATGCAAAAGCATGATATAAATTAATTGAGGAATATTAGAGTGTGCCGGTACACCGTGTGTCATTACTTACTCGGGTATACTGTACACAGGTAAGGGGTGTCACACAAACAAACTTAATAGTATTTTAATGGTGGAGATTTAAAATGAGTAGCATAACACATGTAGATTTCCTTAGTAGCTATATGATATTAAATTATACATAATTTTACGCTCTTTGAGGTAAAATCAAGCTCAACGATCCAACATTGCCAATAGCCTTCAAAACCATATGAGACAGATAAATTCAAGCACTTGAATTGCAGCCAAAGCCACCCTAGCTCTCATAGCCAAGGAGATGGTGATTTGAACTATTTTCAGTTTTCACAGTGTTGCTCCAACAATTGTGTTTTGCCAAATTCTTTTTGAACCCAACCACATTCACATTTTCAAGCTTCAACCCATGGAAAGAAAGAACAGGTCCCATCTTTGAGACCAAAAGAAAAAAAATGTAAAGTCTCTTTCCAACCTACAATTTTTTGGAAAAAATTAACATGATTTCACATTTAAGTCCTTGGAGACTTGGACCGGTGACCTTATCACGATGTCACGGTTGCTAGTCTTTTATTTGCTATCCTACCCGCTTCTTGATTTCTTTAGTAAGGCTTTAACTTATTGTGTATATAAATATAAAAGATAAACAACAGTGCAGGATCCTAATACATGCATCAAAATTAACTGTGTTTCTCTTCATACAAAATGTCACAGAATTGATTGGCTGGATTTGTTCATCAGTACTCGCCTTCAGGATCGTCCTGTTGAACTTGATAGTTTGATGTTTCAAGATATTACTGGATGCTTGTCTGTTGTCCCAAAATAGTCCAAGAGGGGGGTGAATTGGACTTTAACAATTTTTCGGCTCTTGCTTGTAGCCTAATGAAAAATTATGGCTTTGTTCAACTAGGTGCTTCTCTACATACAATGAAAGTAATATGTGTTTCAACAATGTGTTCCTAAGTTGCAATTCAAGCCTCAATCAATGTATATAGCAATATCTAAATTTCTTTAAGTTATCCTTCTTATTATTTAAAATATAGCACTTACAACCAAATGCTTTGAAATATGAGATATTTGGTTTTCTTCCTTTCCAAAGCTCATAGGGGGTCTTTTTCAAAATTTGTCTAATCAAAACTCTATTCAACACATAGCAAGATGTATTAACAGCTTCAGCCCAAAAGTATTTTGGCAAATTATTTTCACTCAACATAGTTCTAGTCATTTCTTGCAAAGTCCTATTTTTCCTTTCTACTACCCCATTTTGTTATGGTGTTCTAGGAGCTGAAAATTATGGTTGATTCCATATTTATCACAATATTTCTCAAATAAATGATTTTCAAATTCAGTTCCATGGTCACTTCTTATAGATGAGATGCAAAAGCCTTTTTCATTTTGAACCATTTTACTAAAAGAGGTGAATTTTTCAAAAGTTTCATCTTTGTGAGCAAGGAAAAATGTCCATGTATATCTTGAATAGTCATCAACAATAACTAAAGCATATGACTTCCCACCAAGACTAGTAGGAGTTACGGGTCCAAATAAATCAAGATGAAGCAATTCTAGTGGCCTAGTGGTAGACACAATATTTTTAGATTTAAAAGATGCTCTAGTATGCTTTCCTAGTGCACATGCTCTACATTGAAATTCGTTTTCATAATTAATCTTAGGAAGACCATTAACAAGTTCTTTCTTAGATAATTTTAAGAGTGTATGCATGCTTGCATGACCCAGTCTTCTATGCCACAAATAACTAGAGTTATCAAGAGATACTAGACATGTACCATGATTAGTTTCAAAATTATTCATGTCAAGCAAGTAAACATTATTGGATCTATTTGCAATGAACAATGTGTCATTATCTAAGTTATTGATTGTACATAGAGAAGAAGTAAACTTTACCTCAAAACCTTTATCACAGAGTTGGCTTACACTTAGCAAGTTGTATTTCAAACATTCAACAAGTGACACATCTTCAATACAAGGTTTGGTTCCAATTGTGCCATTTCCAATTATTTTTCCTTTTCCTTTATCTCCAAATTTTACATATCCTCCATCTTTCATTGTGATTTCTGAAAATTTGTCCTTTTCACCAGTCATGTGCTTTGAACAACCACTATCTATATACCATTTATCACTTTCCTTCATCCCTTTGAAACAAACCTGAAATTTAATCACTGAGCTTTAGGTACCCATGCAACTTTGGGTCCTTGGGGGTTAGTGACCTTAGGTAGGGTTCCTTTTGGCACCCATACCTTCTTTACCTTAAGAAGACCTTTCCTAAGTGCACAAGAACTAATCATATGACATCTCTTATTGCAATAATAACATGTAACATTAGGCAAGGAAGATGTAGATGCTTTAATGAAATGATTCTTATATTTGTCATAGTTCATGAAACCATCAAAACCAATTCCATATTTTTCATTTAAAATTCTTTGGTTTCCAAGAAGTACATCTAGAGTTTCTTTTCCTTTTGTAAATTTAGCCAAATCATTTGTCAAAGATTCTACTTTAGCCTCAAGAACTTTATTTTTCTCAATAAGCATTTCACAAGTTTCTTTTGAGGTTTTCAACTCTAAGTCTAGTTCTTTAAACAAAGCAATTTGCCCTTTGTAAAATTCATTTTCTTTATGCACATTGGACATGGCAATATTTTGTGATCTCAATGATTCAATTTCTAAATTCATTTTAGTGTACTTTCTCTTGTAATTTCTATATTCATCATATACTCTAGCAAATGCAAGTTCAAGTTCTTCTACATTAGGAGATTCATAAGAATTTACCTCATTGTCACTTTCTTCTTCCTTTTGTGAACTCTCGATTTTCTCTTCAAGTGCCATCATACAAAGAAGAGCAGTTTCTTTGTCACTTGATTCATCATTTGAAGATTCTTCACTATTGCTCCATACTACTTTCATAGCTTTCTTGCTCCTATCTTCTTTTCCTTTCTTCTTTTTGAGTAATGAACATTTGGGCTTGATATGTCCAGGTTTGTGACACTCATAACATACAATTTCTTCTTTTGAATCCCTGAAATGTTTATCCTTGGGAGTATACTTTTTCAAGAATTTCTTGTATTTGCTTCCTCCCTTCTTGAAAGCTCTTTTAAATTTTCTTGCAAGCATAACCATTTCATCATCATCATCACTAGAAGTACTTGAGTTGTCACTTGAGTCAACTTTGAATGCAACTCCTTTCTTCTTATCTTCATCCTTATTTGACTTGAGAGCAATGCTTTTCTTCTTCTTTTGCTCATTTTCAACTTCATCTTTCTTGTATACCATCTCATGTGCAATGAGAGATCTAATGAGTTCATCATAAGTGAATGTTTTAAAATCCTTGGTATCTTGGATAACTGTAGTCTTTGCTTCCCAAGATTTTGGAAGTGATCTAAGAATTTTCTTCACAAGTTCAGCTTCCTCAAATCTTTTACCAAGCGCTTTGAGAAGATTTACAAGATTGGTAAACCTTGTACTCATATCCGCAATTGATTTTTCTGGCCTCATTTCGAACAGCTCATAATCTCGGATAAGGAGGTTTGCTTTGGACTCTTTGACGACATTAGTTCCTTCATAAGTGACTTCAAGCTTATCCCAAATTAGCAGATTGACATCCTGAAACACGATTGTATTCATTAAGGTCAAGTGAGCAATGCAAAATATTAATAGCTTTAGCATTTATAGAAATTTTCTTCCAATCATTGTCATCATATTCATCTTCAAGTTTTGGAACTTTTGTAGTTCCTGGATCATTCTTTTGAGGAACATGTGGACCATTTTTAATAATTCTCCATGCATCAATATCTACAGATTGTATGAAATTTCTCATTCTTACTTTCCAAAATGAATAATTAGTGCCATTGAAGAGTGGTGGTCTAGTGATTGAGTAGCCTTCAGCTAATGGTGCGGGTATACCGGCAGTATTGCTAGATGAGCCAGCCATTTTGGATCACTCTAAGGTTGTAACACCCTAAGCAACAGAGACAAGCTCTGATACCAATTTGTTGTCCCAAAATAGTCCAAGAGGGGGGGTGAATTGGATTTTAACAATTTTTCGGCCCTTGCTTGTAGCCTAATGAAAAATTGTGGCTTTGTTCAACTAGGTGCTTCTCTACATACAATGAAAGTAATATGTGTTTCAACAATGTGTTCCTAAGTTGCAATTCAAGCCTCAATCAATGTATGTGGCAATATCTAACAAAACATGCATCATACAATATACAACTAATTTCTCAAGTCACTCAATATATTCACAAGTTTATCAATTCAATCTATTCAACCAACATTCAATATCATGTATAGAAAGTAAAATTTAAATTGCACAAAAATAAGGAGGTCAAGGTTAGAGAGATCAAACACAATGATTTTTATAGTGGTTCGGCTTAACTAGCCTACATCCACTCTCTCAAAGAACCCTCTTTGAGTCTTCTCTCCACTATTTGCTCTTTTGAAGGTAAGAGACCAAAAGCCCTTTACAACTTTTCAACACCAAGCTTATACCAAGGTAGCTTGAAACCTTCACAAGTGCTATCTCAAGCACTAACTCTCTCAAGCTTCAATAGGTACTTGTACAACCTCTCTTAAATGCAATTTAATGTTTCAACACTCACTCTTACTCAATACAAATCAAACTATAAAGAAGAGATGAGTTGATTTGTCAATGGTAGCTCAAAGACTTTAAAGCTCTTGAATGAAAGCAATAAATGAAAAATCAAAGTTGGAGTTCAAATGTAAGCTTTCATCAAGTGTAAATGAAGTAAAGAAAGTGTATTTATAGTCCCAAATCATTTTAGACCATTTGAAACCCTTTTGGAACGTTATACACACTGCCCAAGACAAAATAGCCGTTATTTTGTCCTTTTGTGCGAAGTTGAGCAGCTCTGATCAATTAGTAAACTAATGAAATATTGGTAGCAGTCAATAAACTGGTTAGTAAACTAATTTTTTTAGCAAGCACATTAGCAAACTAAAAATTTTAGCAAACCAGTTAGCAAACTAAGTCAACAGCTGCATGTCTCAACTTGCAATGTAAAATGATTTAGACCTTAAAAAAATGTTTCAATAGTAGTGTCCAAGGTCATGATGAGAAAAAGTAATCAGAAAATAAAATTTCATTTTTGAGCTCCATTCGACTAAATTCTCATCTATTCTTTTCACAAAAGACCTAAGACTCAATCTCTAATACTATGCCTTTCATACCTTTTCTTTGAGTCCTGGCTTCCATAGTCTTGTTCTTTTCTTATTTTGGATTTGTCTTGAAATGCCTTTGAGTATCATTTCTCCTTAGATGCAACTTCAAAGATACTTTAGGAATAAGACAAAGAATCTACACATCACTTTAAAGTTGGGTTAGATAGATTCTATTTGAGTTTTATTATCATCAAAATCAATGCTCATTTTGAGCTACACGGGGTCAACATTGTCCCTAGATCCATTCTGGTTTGAGAGTTTCTTCCTCCTCCGTTTCCCAACAAAAATTTTATGCAACCATTATATATATAATGGATTGATTTTGATCATTAATTAAAATGAAATTCAGGTAAAATGCACAATAAATATGACTATAATAAAATCATTATATATACAATAATTTTCTTTTAAATTTTTTCAAATTCCTCACTGTCTCTTTATAGCATGATATGTAGCTTTTCTTCTAAGTGAACAGTAACTTGCTAAGAAATTTAATTTGGAGGTATTAATCACAAACGTTAATAATTTATTAGATATTATAAATTTTTTTTATTTATTTTTTTAAAATTTTTATAATAATTTCATAAGAGTTATATTTAAAATTAAAAAAAAATTATTTATTAGCGTACATATAATTTAATATAAAAACTTTTTTTTATTCAAACTTAAATATTTTATTTTAATGAAAACTATTAAGTGAGTATTTAGTTTGACTACTTACTTTTAATTTTTAACATAAAATATATTTTTTAACTTATGAGTCAAATTAAAAAAAAATTAATTATTTGATAAAATTATTTAAAAATAATTTTTAAGTAGTTTAAATGTTTGATTCAAAGTTTTTTTAAAAGTAATTTAATTCAGTGAAATTACTAAAAAGAATATGTAATTAAGTGTTATAGTTATTAAAATGAGGATAATGTTGTTATTTTTAAAAATTATTATGATAATATAGTCTTTTACTTGGTCAAAGATTAGTTTTAAAATAAGTAAATAAGTTATAAGTAATATTTATTACTTATATTTTTCAACTTATTTTAAATATTTTTGAACTTATAAACCAAATTAAATGCTAATTTACTTAGGGACTTTCTGCTTATAAGTAAATTTGGTTGACTTATAAGTTAAATCAAATTGTTGTTGTTAAAATGGAGATAACGTTAATATTTTAAAAAATATTAGGATAATATAATATTTTATTTAGTCAAAAAGTTATTTTAAAATAAGTAGATAAGTCATAAGTTTTTACTTTTGATTTTTGACTTATTTTAAGTAGATTTTTTAATTTATAAGTCAAACGAAACATTAATCTACTTATAATTTTCTACTTTTAATTAGTTTGATGGGCTTATCAGCCAAACTAAATGCTTTATAAATAATTATAATTATAATTATTATGAGATTTGGGTGAGATAAATATTAATTAATTATTATAAGTATAAATATTATAAAATTATTTGCTTAAAAATAGTATATATAAATTTTTTAAAAATAAAAACTATAAAATAATATTTCTAAAAATAAATATTTTGAAAGAGTCAATACTAAACAAGTTTATCATATATAAATATAATTTTAATTTTTATACCTAAATAAAAAAGTATTTTAATTTTTTTGGGGCCATGCGCCCTCTGTTTTCTTAAGGGATCCACCCCTGCTTGGAGCTACACTTTTTCTGTGAAAACTTTCATGACCACGACGCAAGGAAAACTAAAGCATTCTTTTTCTCTGTTTGACAAATACAATTCAAATATTGGAACAATCTTGACATTGTTGCTCTACAAAGTTACCAGTAAGTTCTCTGTTTTGGCAAATTCTTCTTTAACCCAACCACGAGTTTCAACCCACAAAAAGAAATAATGGGTAAAGTCGCTTTCCTAGCTATACTTTCCTAGCTATACTTTCTTGGAAAAAATTAACCACAAATTTCCGTCCAACATACAGGAAGTCTTTAGAGACTTCGATCATTGACTGTGGCTGGCCACGGCCTCTGCTGCAGTGCAACCTGCAGCTATAAACGAGATACAATTGATGATGAGGATTTAACCATCGAATTTTAATTTTATAAAAAATGGCGCACAAGAGTTTTGATAAATGCATAATTTATTAATTTTACTCCCATCACATTTAATATTTTTAGTGTGTTTTCGTGTTTAATTCAGTTGGTTAAAATATATTTATCATTTAGGCATATTTTTAGATATTTGTGGAATAATTGTGTTAAATGGAGAAATTTTCAGTATTTGACTTTTGCTATATTTTTTAGGTGTTTCTAAAGTTGTGGGTCTCCAAATTGAGTGTTGTTTAATCCATTGAAAAGCTAAGATAGAGCACTTCAAATGATAAAGAGGGACCAAAGCCCAAATCAGTCTCCAAGGTTGACAAAATATAGATCTATTGAAAAAGCCCAGACTTGATGTGTCACGACCAGTTTTAGTATTTATTTTGTATCTGAAGTTTCAGATGTCCAAATGAAGCAAGCCCAAGCCCAATTGAACCTTAAGAGCCACCTCTACAACTTATATGAAAGGCTAGACGCGAGATGAGGCCATTTTAATTGTGAAAAATGGCAATGAAATCGTTACTATGGGCTAGATCGTCTGTTTAAACCAGTCCCGATTTTTGGGCCATCACTTGGGTTGTAGACCTCGGATTTGGGCGAATTAATACCCGTTGGAAAGCTAAGAAATAGGGCTACAACTTTCCTGAAGAGAGCAGAGGCAGATTCGGAAAGAAAGCCCCTGAAAATCTGCCTTAATTCCAGAGACGTGAATGCAAGCTGAAAATCTGCATTTTGAATTTTAAAACTTTTCCTAGTTTGTTTCCTATCTTTGGGGTTAGGTTTTTTACTATAAATACGTCTTTGGGCTGCAACTAAGAGCATCCCAATTCAGACCTTCGTTCTCCATTTGAAGGCTTTCATTCTCCATTCTCTTTTTAGATTTCTTCTTTATTTTTCTGTAAGCCATGAACATGAGTGACTAAGTTTTTAATTCAGTTCAAGGGATTCAAATTCCTATGTGTGATTTGTGATATTAGGTTCTTAATTTAATTTATGTCTTTTTGAATATCTATTATTTTCTGATTTAATTGTTTTTGATCTGTTGAATGATTTGTTAAAAAAGCCTATTAGTTAATTGTTTGATTTAATCAATTGCTAGTTCATCTTCATAATTCGTAATTGTTGTGTGAGATTGAACATGAGTAGCAATTAGGTTTTATTGATTATGATCCAAGTTTTCGATAATAACCTAAGGAAATAATAAGGTGGATTAAATGATTTATGCTTCATAAATTGTTGTTCAGCTTAACTACTTCCTTTTCTTAAAACAGTTATTAATTTGACGAGAATTGCTTAATCCCAACTCAGTTAATAATTAGAGTCAATAAGAGTGCTGGGCTCGAATTGATGAGTATAGGGAAGTCAGGGATTTACCTCGCTGTTTGGTAAATCTACGTTAAGTATTCAATAAGATATAATTTTATTTCTTTTGTCTATTATCAAATCAATGCATTGGAATGCGAATTACCTTGGACTAAAGTTTGTTTAATTGGAGAGTTTCTTATTTTTAGATCTTAATTTTGGATTTTTTATTTCTTCTTTGGATTGTGAAGTAACACCCCCCAACCTTTATTTCTTTTTCCATTACACAAGTGCACGAAATTTAATAATTCAGTCTCTAGAGTTCGACCTAGATTTACCACTGACTGCAGAAAATATTTCATAATTATTTATTTCAGTTAATTTAATTTCTAGTTGATTCGACAGCCATCAAGTTTATTCTTTCTTATTTACATAATCAGCTTGCTGGTCTTTTTCTTGTTCCCATTTGAGATGGTCCTAGCCAAACAAGTCCAAGTCCCTAAAACCAGTGAGTTCCCTTCATCGCTGCTTCGTTGCTTTGATCTTTAGCTCACTGATATTCAATACCTTAACATTTATGTATATAAAGTTTATATTATCCAATTTTAATTTCTTTCTCTGTTGTTGCAGAAGAGCAGCTGAAAAATTTTGAGGAAAGTAAAATTGGACCAGGTGATCATCCTTCACCACCAGCCCCAAGTGCCAAACATGGCTAGTAAGTTCTCTGTTTTGGAAAATTCTTCTTTGATCCAACCCCAAGTTTCAACCCACGAAAAGAAATAATGGGTGAAGTCGCTTTCCCAGCTATATATAATTTCTTGGAAAAAATTAACCACAAATTTCCGTCCAACACACAGGAAGTCTTTAGAGACTTGGACCATTGACTGTGGCTGGCCACAGCCTCTGCTGCAGGGCAACCTGCGGCTATAAAAGAGATACAATTGATGATGAGGATTAACCATCGGATTTTCATTTTATCAAAAATGGCGCACAGGAGCATATTCTTTCTTATTTACATAATCAGCTTGCTGGTTTTTTTCATTTTCCCATCTGAGATGGTCCTAGCCAAACAAGTCCAAGTCCATAAAACCAGTAAGTTCCCTTCATCGCAGCTTTTTTGCTTTGATCTTTAGCTCAATGATATTCAATACCTTAGTATTTATGTATATAAAGTTTATATCATCCAATTTTAATTTCTTTCTCCGTTGTTGCAGAAGAACAGCTGAAAAATTTTGAGGAAAGTAAAATTGGACCAGATGGAAGTGTTTCACCAGCAGGACCCCATGGGGAAGTTCCCATAGGTGACCTCCACTAGCTGCTCCATCGCTGCAAAAGAAGCACATACATATATATACACACACTTTGAACGATGGTATCATATATTATATTGGTGAAATAATGTATTATATTCTCATAAATACACTATTTAATTTTGGACGTTTATTCAGAATATAAAATATATATTATTCTGTATCAGAGTGTATTTCACGGTTTTAATATTGTCATAAAAAAAGATGAATGATTATGAAAATGTTTAGTTTGTACATGGTCCAATTAAAGTTGTTAAAAAGAAAGTAATTTTTGAAGTAAATTTTGTAATATATCTGAAAATTGTGATATATATATATATATATATATATATATATATATATATATATATATATATATATATATATATATAAATATATATATTGAAATATACAAAATATATAGTGATAAGATATTTAAGAATTAATTAGAATTTTTTTTAATATAAAATATGTACGTTATTATTTGCTCTTTCTAAGCTCGAAACTCAGAGTCTGCCACTGTATATATAGCACTTCTTGAAATTAAAATTCTTCTCAAGGAATATTACACAGAGAATTCTAATTTTAGGTTTTTCTAATTAGTTTATAATTTTCTACTTATACTCCCAATTCCTCCGGGAGAAGCCCAAACATTCCAAATTTTACGGTAAACTTAATTTTAGGATAATTATGGTTGCACAATTAATTTTATGAGTTATTTTATAAAAGTCATTAATTTTTTTTTCTTAAAACTAGTTTAATTTTAACTTGAGTATTATTAAAGTCAATGAGATAATCTATTACTGGTTTCCATATTAATATGCATTAATTTATTATTTATAGTCATTCAATTTTAAGTATTTTCCAATATTATCACTTAACTTTATTTTTTTTTAATTCAAAACTCTCTTAATTTTAATTTGAGTAGACCAGTAGACCTACATTCTCTATTATCTATAAATGGAGGTTTACAAATTACTACAAATAAAAAAAAAATTATTTCTTTCTCCCCACATCTCTCTAATTTCACATTTTCTAATTCAAATTCAATAAATTATAAATATTTACATTAATATATATATATATATATTAGAAATTTAAGAAATATATAATTTGTTAATTTAATTATTTTTAATATTTTTCATATATTTTGAGATTTATTTTAAAAGTTTTAAATTTAAATTTTTATTATTGAATTTAAGTGTATTTAGTCTAATATTATTTATTTATAATTTGAAAAAATAAATTAAAATAATTGTGACATTCTGTAGAAAATATAATTATTTCAATTTATTCCTTCCTTCAAATTACAAGTAAATAGTATTATACACTAAATGCACTAAATTCAATAGCAAAAATTCAAATAAATTTTCAAAATAAGTCTTAAAATATATTAAAATAATCAACTTACTGAATTATATATTTTTTAAATCTCTAAGATATTACATCATTTGGTTAGTGTGTTGTTAGTGTAAATATTTAAAATTTATCAAATTTTTATCAGAGAATGTGAAATTAGGAGAGGAGAGAGAATTTTTTTTTTTTTTTTTATTTGTGATAATCTATAAACCTACAATTACAGGTAATAAAAACTTTATATCTACTAATAATGAAATTGAGAGAGTTTGGAATTTTAAAAAAGAAATTGAAGTTGAGTGATGATAATGAACAAAATTTAAAATTGAGTGATTATGATTAAAAATTAGCCCATTTTTAACTTAGAAACTTGTAATAGTAGGTTACAAGGACTTTAATGATATTTAAATTAAAGTTGAATGAATTAAAAAAAAAATTGAGTGATTTTGACGAAATAATTCATAAGTAACTTTGATGCTTACTTTTAATTTTATATTTGCACTCTTTTTTTTTTAATGTAAATGATGAAATTAAATTAATGTTTTGTAAATGATGAAATTAAATTAATGTTTTCTTATTATATTACATGCCTTTTAAATTATCTTATGTATGTCAATAACTAAATTATTCCTCTGTTTTTAATTTTTAACTATGAAGTGCCTAAAATTAAAAAATATTCAGACTTGAGAATGGAAATTTTTGAAATATATTACTTAGTTATTTTTTCTAGAAAAAAAAAGAAGGAAGAGAGCATAAACGTACATTTTCACAGGAAAAAACAAACCTAATTTCTTTTTATTAAACAAATTGGTGCAGGCTATGGATAAAAATAAATGGATTTTCTTCATAATAAATGGCTGGCCGGAGCTTGCTTATTGTTTGCATGATCATGTTGGTTTTGCGTTCATCCTTTTTCGTCGCAGGCAATTAAAGATGACCGTCGGCTGATCCAACCAAAATACCAAAATCCACTAAGTTTCATTAACTCTTTATGCGATCATTTAGTTCATTAGATCTAACGACGGAGAGATCTTAATTAATGGTTGCAGAAGATAAGAATAGTGGGCGGCATGAAAATTTCCAGAAAAATAAGAGTGATGAACCTAATCCATATTCACCACAATGGATAAATGTAAAAATTACTAGACTTAAATTCGAATTTGATGAATATATTAAAAATATAAATTTATTTATCATTGTTGAAAAAATTCACGAAGTTATTTAATTTTATATATTTTAATTAATAATTTATATAAATATGTTTTTATTAATGATTTATATATAAATTTATAAATATTATTATAAAAATATATATTTTAAATCCGGCTTGGGTATTATTCCTTAAATCTAAACCTATCCTAAATCCAATTATAAAATTACTCAAATCTGTCATATTAGAATTTATTCGAATTGAGTACCTACAAATGCCCAATTCATTGCCATCTCTATGCTTGTCATGTCGTGGAATGAAATTAGGTAAATTACTATTAAATCTTTAATATAAAACAAAAATCATATAACAATTCTTAATTTATTTTTGAGTAAATGGTTAATTCTCAAATTTAAATTCTATTAATAAATCAGTCTCTATCATTAAACTACTTAATTATTAATATGAAGACTATTTTATTAATCAAATAAATTTTATGCACTAAATTATTTTAAATTAAAAAAAATTAATGATTAATTAAGATAATATGAACTAATTTATTAACAAAATTTAAATTTGACGAGCAAATTATTACTTAAAAACAAATCAAATGCTGACTTGTGTGTTTTATTATATCTCAGGATTTAGTAATAATTTACCCTTAAGAAATTAAGCTATCGATATATATATATATAATCAATTATTTGATTTGCCGTAAATTTTACTCTAAGCTCTCATGTATTCCGAAATCCTTTTAATTAGAGTTCAGAAATTTAAATATTGATAATTTTCATCTTATTTAAGATATTTTCCAGTCTTAAAAATTGTGTTACCCCTTAATGTTAAAGAAAAATCACTAATCTATATCATTGTATGCGGATTATGACTTGATTAAAATTTCTTTTAAAGAAAAAAAAGTTGCAAATTATGATTGTTTTCGTCGTGTGAATTTATTTTGTAATAGCTAGAAATATCTTAATTATTTTCAAGAGAAACATTAAGCTATCAGATTAATTATGATATAAATTAAAATGCATATGCTTAGAATATATTTTCAAACTCTGAAACTAAATACTAACAAATAATGAAGTGGGGTCTGGCTTCGGTCTACTCTCTGTTTATGGAAGACGGTAACCGTAGATGGTGGTGGTCGGCGCTTCTCCCTGTTCCTAGCTCAACCTGTTTCAACTAAGGTTCTAGGTCAATTTGGGGTGGGTTGATGTTATGGCCTTGGATTGTTGGAATGGGTTGGGTGTTTTGTTGGATGGGTTACCATAATTCTTTGTGGGCTTCCTTTTCTGTGCAAGTTCTATACCCTGCTTATATACCTTGGTCCTAGGGGTGTGCATTCGGTTTGAACCGAATTAAATTATAAAAATTGAATTATATATTTTAAAAATCGAACCGCATCAAAATTGATAAAAAAATTAAATTAAATCGAATCGTTCTATTTCGGTTCGATTTAAATTGATCGATTTTTAATTTTGATTGATTTTTTAATTTTTTTGATCTAATTTTGACTTTAGTTTGAACCTAATAACCATTAATCAATGAAATTAAACAATTAATATATATATATATAATTAAGTATAATTCATAAAATTTCCATAAAAATAAATCAATTTAAAAATCAATTCGGTTCGATTTGATTCAATTTAAACATATAAATTACTATTCTGTTCGGTTTAACTGATTTTTTTCTCTTCAAAACTGAACCGAACCGAAATAACCGAAATTTTTATAATGTAAAACTGAACCGAACCGATTAAATTTTAAAACCAAACCGATTGAACCAAATTTATTCAGTTTGATTTGATTTTTCAATTTGAACCAAAATCTGTTCAGCCTACTTGGTCCAATAGATTTTTAATGCAATTATCTTGTTAAAAAAAAAAGTAATGAAATAGAAGTTTAATCTTTTTTTTTTTTAATTAAAAAAAAGAGACCGTGACACTTGAATCTATGATTAATAATTTATAGGAGATTGCATTTTTTAGTATATTTTTGTTTAATTTTTGTATAATAAATTTACAAAATTATAATTAAAAATTTTATTTATAAGTGTATATGTAATTTTATATGAAAACTTATTTTATTTTAAATTAATATTTTAGTGAAATAATCAAATAACAATTAAGGTAATTATTATGAGATTAGATAAGATAAATACTTATTAATTATAAATATAAATATTATGAAATTTATTTTCATAAAAATAGTTTATATAAGATTTTTCTTTTCAAAAAAAGAAAGTATAAGTTAATATTTCACTAAAAATAAATATTTAAAAAAAGTCATAACTAAACAAATTTATTATATATAAATATTCTAGTGAAAATTAGCAAATAATAATTTGTAAATTTCAGATCGCAAAACCAATTTGAAATGTCCTGTTCATCCTCAACAGAGTTTTAATGTAATTATATTAATATTATTAATTGTGTACATTGACTTTGTTGAAATTTTTATAATGACGATATCCAAATTAACACTACATGAGAGAATCCAATCCAAAAATTGTCAGACGAACAGAAGGCTAAATTAATGATAGGGGCAAATCCATTATTATATTAATTACACCATAAAAAGAGGGGTGAAGATTACCGTGGAAACACAGCCACGACCAATCACTAGTGATAATGTTGAAAGTGATTTAGGAGAGTTCATTGTTTTATAGGAAATTGTTAGTATTTTGTAAATTTTAAGATTTCATTTGTTTAGCGGAATATATTTTCTTGAAAAATATCATTTTCTATTTTTATATTATTTGAGAAATTTAAAAAAATAAGTCTATGAAAAATATTATTTATATTATTTGAGAAATTTAAAAAAATAAGTCTATGAAAAATATTATTTTAATAAAAAAAATAAATTATTTTAAAAAAAATTGACTCTCTTTTTAAAAGAAAATTTTATTTTATTGACATTAATAATTTTATTAAAATATAAAAATATTTATACATATATATAATATAAATATATATTATTTATTTAATATTATAACTAAATAAAAAAATTTATAAAAAATATTTTTTCAAAAAATAATTTTTTATAAAAATATTTTTAATATATAAATATTTTTGGTAAAACAAATAAATGTTAAATTTAGAAATTTGGGAGAAAATCTTTTGGAAATCAACTTGTGAAACTCAATGGATGCCAGCCCAACCCACAAGGGCCAAGGCCTTGACCAATGCATATACTTAACCCCCTTAAAGCCAACCATCTGCGTCATATGGCGACATTTTAAACGCTTTTATTAAGCTTGGTGACAAATCCTTGTAAAGCCTTTTTTAATGTTTAGCTTATATACAAAAGTTGAGATATTAAAGTCGATGGGAAATAAAGATGAAAAAAAGGTAGACAAGAACATAAAAGAATTTTAAAAGGGGAAGATAAATAAAAATGGAAAATATTATGTGAGATCCATAAAATAATTTTCTCTTAAATTTAAATAGAAATTAGATGTAAAATAAAAACGTTCAACTTATGTTTCATAATTATTTATTTTAATTGATAAAATAGATATTTTACTATTAATTAGAAATTATTTTTCTCTGTTATTTTTCTTTTTATCTTAATATCTAAATAAGCAAAAGAAAAATTACTTTCATTCACTTATACTTTATTTCCTTATTTTCTTCCCTTTAAAATATTTTTCAACATGGTGTTTAGCCAGCCGCGAACTAGGAAGCTAAGTTTTTGAAGGTATTAATAAATAATAATTATCATTCACTATTGCTCGACCAAAGTTGCTTGTGAGTTCTCTGTTTTGGCAAATTCTTTCTGAACCCAACCGCTAGTTTCAACCCACGAAAATTGGAAGAATGGGTAAAGTCTTCCAAGCTATAATATCTTGGAGAAAATTAACCAGAGATTACACTTATGTCGTGGGATTCTTGGACTAATTCTGGTTTGGAATGTAGAATTTTGTAATAATTTAATTCAATTGATTTTTTTTATTAATTCTCATTTAGAATAAAAGAATTAATTTTTTTAATTTAAACAAAAAATTGTCATTTTAAGCAAATAAAATTTATACATGATTTTGTGATAATCCTTTTAATTTTTTTTTTACAAATGATTTATTCCAAATTAATCCATAATAATTTTAGATTATAGCTTCGGTCTTTAATTCGCTATCCTATCTCTTGCTTCTTGATTTCTTTAGTGAGTCTTTAATTTGCTACATATATTTAAGAGATAAACAATAGGCAGGATCAGGAAATATATGCATCAAAATTAACTTGTCTCACTCTTCATACTAAATGGCACAGAGAAGCTTTTATCTTCAACTTGTTTGCATTATCATCTTGCTTTCGTTTCTCTTGTTTTCATCTGAGTCAGTTCTTTCAGTTACAACTGAACAAGACTCATTCTTCTTGTCTGAGATGTTGTCTGCTAAGCATTCCAAAGTCCCTAAACCCAGTTAGTCATCACTTGAAACGCTTAAATTAAATGCAATCTCATATATATATAATTTCATGCTGATTCTATTATTAAATTGGTGTTGCAGAGGAGAAGAGTAGAGCAGCAAAAATATTTTAAGGAAAGTAAAACTGGAATACCTGATAGACGTTCACCTCCTTCACATAAAGGAGGAGGCGGCTTCTTACGTACTGTTAAAGGTGGTGTCTTCTTCTACCAAGGAAAGGATAGCTTATCAACAAGAATTGGATGCAGTGAAAACTCAAGTTTAGGAGGGGCAACTACAAACCTATAAACCATAAAATGGACACAGAAAATATTCTAGTGTATATATATATTCCAACATTTTTGTTGTTCCTTTAATGTAAGCATGAAAGTGATCCCTTGATGTAAGGATACAAGTTAAGCTATATCTGGAAATAAATATTGGAATTTGAATATCACCTATTATATATATATATATACACACACACACACATACACATTGATTTTGTTGAAATTTTTATAATGATGATGATGTCCAAATTAACACTACATGAGAGAATTCAATCCAAAAATTTTTAGAAGAGTAATTTTATGCATTGGCATTTCCATTTTTTACACAGCTAATTATACAATACATGAAGCACTGATTTTTAGTACTCCCTTAAACATAATTTTTTATTTTTTTCATATTTTCAGAGAATAAGACCTATAATTTTATATATAAAAATCATGTATTTCAGAAATACACAATAATTTCTATCTTTGCACGTCTCCACTTGCACTGAACACTAGTAAAATAATAATGATTAAACCTCTGCCTCTTATCGCACATAAGGCTAAATTAATGATAGGGGCAAATCCATTACAATATTAATTACACTATAAGAGAGGGATAATGAAGATTACCTTGGAAACACAACCACGATTGAAATCACCATCCTCAATTTCACTGTTATATATATATATATATATAAGATTTTACTAGTTTTGAGAGGTCAAATAATGAGTATTCAAATTAATGGACTTAGTCAAAGGCTTACCCTTATCAATCTTACTATAAGAAAAATGCGGATTAACAATTGATTTTTTACATTGCTAATTTATAAAAATCTATTGCTAAATGATTTAGCAATGAATTTGCAACTGAGTGCTGTATATTGCAGCGAGTCTCGTTGTTAATTCACTTAGTAATAAATTTTAATTTCTGTTGCAATTAGCAATAGATTTAACAATGGATAATTCCATTGCCAAATACAACAGACAACATTTTCCATTGCTAACTTAATTAACTTAAAAAAATTACAAAAAAAAATCTATTACTATTTGCAATCGATTTAATGGACTTTCCGTTGCTAATTGTAATCAATTTATAATGCCTTACAAATTTGATTGTTATTTAACATTATAAATTTTTAATTTTAATATTAAAATTTAAAAATTTAATATAAAAATTTGAAAATTTAATGTTATAACTGATTTATAAATTTTAATTGATACATAAATTGCCATTAATAGTTATTATAGATACATTATAATGAGAGTAAAAAGTATTATTTCCAAAAAAAAATGTCATGAAAAAATGAATTGAGGGAAATTATATTAATGAAAATGGAAAATAAAAGGTAAATAATAAAAGTGAAGAACATGGATAGAAAAAGTAAGAAACTGAGAGCAACGAGAGAAGAAAATGATAAGAGAAAACAGAAGAAAATGAGATAAAAAAAAAAAGAAAATAATGAGATAATTAGGAAGAAAAGGGAAGAAAGTAATGATAGAAAAGGAAATAGATGGAAAGAAAATAAAAAAAAAATGAAGAAAACTAATAAGAGATTTCAGAAGAAAATGAAAGAGATAGAGAAAAATTAGAGATTTGTGAAGGAAATGAAATAAAGGGAATAAATTGATGATAGAAAATCAATATTAAATGAAGAGCATGAAAGAAAAGGAAGAAGAAATTATATAATTGGGAAGAAAATGAAAGAAGAAAGAAGAAAAAATTGTAACGGAGAGAAGAAAATAAGTGAATGAATGATATAAAAAAGTAAAATGAATTATATGAAGAAATATATATGTAAATTAGTAATAGATTTAGCAACAGATTTAAAATCTATTGCTAAATTTAGGCACCAAAATTCATTCCCCCCCCCCAAAAAATAGCAATGGATAAGTATAATTATATATATCTTTAAATTTTTATGGTAAGATTTTTTCGCCCCTAAAAAAAGGATGAAATCCCAAATCCATTGCTAATTATAATTATATACACTTTCAAATTTTTAATGTTTCGGTTTTTCCTTCGTAAAATTAATGACAGATTTTAGAATCCATCACTAATTTGATAAAAAAATTTTAATGATCGCTAATAAAATTTATATAGTTACTTTTTTTTTAATTTTATGAAAATAGCAACGGATTAGAAACTCCATTACTGCTAGCAATGAATTTTATAAGTTCATTGCAAAATTAAATTTGTTGCTAAATTTATATTTAAATATTTTTACAATGTCAATTTGCAATAAATTTTAACAATAAATGTAAATCCATTGCTATTAGCAACGGATTTAGTAATAAAATTTTGTTTTTATTTTTAAAGTTTTACTTTATATATATATATTTTTTTTTTCTAAAATTGCAACGAAATTAAAAATTGGTCGTAGAATCTATTGCTATTAATAACAGAATAAAATCTGTCGCAAAAATTTGTTGTTAATTTGAGTTTTTATTGTAGTGTTCATAAGGAGTATCCAAATTATTTGACTTGGTTAGATGACTACCTTTCACTGGTTTGCCGAATCACAATTAAAATATTTATTAATTGCTTCGTTTGTTAATATATCTTATATATGAAAAATGTTTTTTTATGAAACTTGTTTTCTAAAAAAAATGTTTTTTATGAAAATATTTTTCATTAGTTGGTTGTAATATTAAACTAATAATATGTATCTATATTATGTACATAGTATTTTCATTTTTAATAAGATTATCAAAATTAAAAAATGATTATTTTTCTTAAAAATAAATTAATTTTTTCTTGAATTAAAAAATATTTTCTGTTCACTTATTTTTTTAAATACTCCAAATGTTAGAAAAATATTTTTTAAAACAAATGGAGTCTTAAATAGATATCCAAATTGATTTTCTAAATCAAAGAGTCATTATATAGAAATAGAATTATTCACTTCAGTCACTTGATAAAGTCAATAAGCAAATAGTCAAATTATCGAATGGTGAATAACCATCCAACGTGCCATAAGAAGAATCAACTATAAAATATAATAGTAAAAGGAGTACTCAGTTGACTATAATACTAAATCTGTAAGCTAAAATCACAAATAGAATACACTCTTCGATAAATGCGAGAAAAAACTGGTAAAAAATGATAAAAATTACTATAATTTTATTTATAAGGGATGTGTTTTTTGTGTGTTCTCTATAGAAATAAAAAAAAAAAAATCATAAAACAACTCTATATATAGGTATTTCTCAAAAAGAAATATATAATAAATTCAACTATCAATTAGCAAAAACCAATATTATTCAATCCAATTTTGATGTTATAAAACAAAAGTGCTTTATAAAATATTTTTTAATGTAAAGTTAGGTTCGACACATTTCATCTTGCATTCTCCTTTCTGTCTTCTGAGTGTTGTTGTCGTCTGAATAGTGTTGGCTGAACAACCTAAAATCCCCTACATCAATTAAGTGTATTTTAGTTTTTATATATACTATTCCTTAAAAGTTCTTTCTTCCGTCTTCTAAAACAACAAAAAAACCTTTTTTTTTATTTTACCCTTTGTTTATAGATTACGTATACCATTTTTCTTATTTTGAATAATCATTTACTTTGAAATTTCATATTTTTCATATCAGTTCTAATCAACTATCTAATTAGGCTTAAATATAGTTTATAATTTTCTTGTCATTTTTATGAGTGTTTGAACCAATACTTATATTCTCATTATAATAGAGGTGTATTTATATACAACTTATGGAAGAGATATGTATCGGCTAAACTAACTTGTAGGTGCAGAAGTTACAATTACAATTGGATACATATACATCATGATAAACCTTATCACTAGGGGTAAGCAGATTTCGGTTTAGGTCGAAAAATCGAATCTAATCGAGTCAATTCGGTTCAATCGGTTCGATTTTAAAATTCAATCGATTCGGTTTATAAATTTTGATAATTTTGATTAATTGATTTGGTTCAATTATTTTTATAAAAAATCAAAAGAAATCGAACCGAACCAAAATTACTAATATATATATATATATATATATATATATATCAATGAAACCCTATGATTTTTGAGTTTTGATTTCTAAGTTTTTTTTTATGTTTTTGTTATTGAGATTTAATATTGAAAATATGAAATTTTATAAAATTCAGTTTAATCGATTTAAAATCGAACTGAACCGATATTTATCGATTTGGTTCGGTTTGATTTTCTCTTAATAATCGATTTGATTCTATTTTTAAAATTTTTTATTTTTTGTTTTCGGTTTTATCGGTTCTGTTCTGAACCGAACCGACCATTTGCACACCCCCTACTTATCATGCCCCTGCAATTTTAACCCGGAGAGGGTTGAATTGTTAGCTTTGTTTTTAGAAAGTCATGACACTGCCGAGGTAGAGCTTTAGTGAAAATATCAGCGATTTGGTCCTTCGTAGAAATGTAGCGCACCTCAATCTCTTTCTTGGCTACTTTGTCACAGATAAAATGGAAGTCGACTTCTATGTGTTTCATCCTAGCATGAAAGATAGGATTTGTAGATAGGTATGTGGCTCCAACATTGTCACACCAAAGCTTAGGAATGGTTGAAGTTGGAAGAGAAATATCCCGTAATAACGATTGTAACCATGTGACTTCAGTTGTTGCCACACCAATAGAGCGATACTCAGCTTTGGTGGATGACCTTGCAACTATTGGTTGCTTACGTGATATCCAGGATATCAGATTATTGCCCATGTAGATAGCAAAGCCAGTGATCGATCTCATGTCATCGACATTGCATGCCCAATCTGCGTCCATATAAATATTTATATCCTAATGAGATGACTTGTACGAAGAAGCCCATGCTACTTCGTGGATTGGAGATATCGTAGTATTTGCTTAACAGCCATCCAATGATTTTCAGGAGGGGAGTGAACGGATTGTGAAACTTGATGAACAACAATGAAATATCAGGGTGAGTGAGAGATAAGTACTGGAGGCTGCCAACTACAGTGTGGTACATGGTGGGATCAATAGCTATTGGACCATTCAATGATTGAAGTTTTTCACATGAAACTACTGGAGTAGAAATGTCATTGCAAGTTGACATGTTTGCCTTTTATAGAAGATCATTGATGTATTTCGTTTGAGTGAGAAATAATCTAGACTATGTTCTCATTGCTTCAATGCCCAGAAAGTAATCAAGAGCCCCCAAGTCTTTTAACATAAACTCACCACTTAGAGAATCAATAAGTTGTTAAAGAAATGTGGAGTCACTACCTGTGAGAATGAGGTTGTCTACATAGACAAGACAAAAGGCATGCACACTGTTGGACTTGTAATAAAACAAAGAAGAATCTGTAGATGAACATTAGAGCCACGAGTTTGAAGTGTCCCTGCTAGACATTTGTACCATTGGCGAGGGGCTTGTCAAAGGCCATAAAAGGAGCGACGAAGCTTGCAAATGTGTAATGGCTTGTCCTTGTCAACAAAACTTGGAGGTTGATCCATAAATACCTCAGTTTCCAAGTCACCATGGAGGAAAGCATTGCTTACATCTAACTATTTAATGGACCAGTTTTGAGTGATAGCATGAGAGAGGATCAAACGAATAATTGCTGGTTTCACAACTAGCGAGAATGTCTTAAGGAAATCCACTCTAGGTCGTTGGTGGTACCCTTTTGCGATAAGTCAAGCATTCAACTTATCAACGGTGCCATCATTGTATGTGCTTAACTCGAAAAATCCATTTGCACCCTAATATGTTTTTGCCATTTCTCTCAGAACCAGCTCCCATGTTCCAGTTTGTAATAATGCATTGATCTTGGCTTGCATGAAATCACACCATTCTTGATGTTGTATAGCTTTGCTATAACAGGTTGGTGCTTCAACAATTGGTACTTGAGTAGTGAAGAGCCGAGGTTTTAAGCTCCCTGTTTGACTTTGGGTAGTCATGCTATGTGTTTGAGAAGGTAATGGTGGTTGGGTTGGAGATGAGGTTAGGTCCACAATAAGTGACAATCCATTGTTTTGTGAGGAAGAAAGTGGTGTTAGGTTTCTTGATATTATGGATGGTGAAGAGGTAGTCGGTAGTGGACTTTAGGGTGAATTATTTAGTGCATGGGATAGAGACGTAGGTGATGATGGGATAGGTATAATTGCATGTGAAGGTGGTAAAGAGGTGTCCATATGAGGAAAAGCCAGCTGTGAGATAGTTGAGGGATGTGGGCCAAGGATACCATTATAAGTGGGAGACAAATTTGACATGGGTTGGTAGGGTGCAACAGGAGGTGGCAAGTGAACATTATGTTGTCGTAAGCTTGGTTCGGTAGAGGGAGAGCCAATTTTGTCCTTACATGCACAGGTAAATAACTGCTCATAGAAAAAGACATGGCATGAGATAAAGGTTTTCCCAGTAGAAGTATCCTGGCAGATATAACCCTTATGAATTTTGCTATAACCCAGGGACACACATTGTTTAGATTTTGGGTCCAATTATTTTTAGTGTACGGCTTTAACCAAGGGTAGCAAAGGCAGCCAAAGACTTTTAATTCATTGTAATTTGGTGGTGATTTGAACAAAATTTCATAGGGTGTATGCGGCTTGATATGAACAAATGGTGTTCGATTAATAGTATATACAGCAGTAGCAAAAGCAAAAGTCCAATAATTAATAGGAACACTAGCATGATGCAATAACGCTCGTCCAGTTTCAACAATATGTCGATGCTTCCTTTCAGCACAACCTTTTGATCATGAGTATAAGGACAGGATACACGTTGGCTAATTCCATTTTCTTTGAGATATTTAGTTAAAGCCTGAAATTCACACCCCCCCCCCCCCACCCCACAAAAAAATCTGCCTAGAAACTTTTAATGGGATAACCAAAATATTTTTAAATCAATTTATGAAATCAAATAAAGACAGGAAGAACATCAGATTTACGTTTCAAAAAATATATCCAAGAATACTTGCTAAAATGATCACAAAATAGAACATAATAATGAAATCCATCAACAGAAGGAACAGCGAAAGGTCCCCAAACATCGAAACAAATTAATTCTAATGGTTGAGACACTTTAGATAAAGAACTAACAAATGGTAGCTTATGTATTTTACTAATATTGCAAGCATGACAAGGAAAATCAGAGGACTTATTAGAGACTGCTAACTTATGACTAGACAAAAGACAACTAACAGGATGATCATTGGCATGAGCAAGATGAGCATGCCAAGTACTAAATGTCACCAAATTTGCTCTAGGAGAATGGGAAGACGATAATTGCAATGGAAGAGTATAGAGATTGTTGTCACTCTGGCCGTGGTAAAGTACCTGCTTCATGGAGATATCCTTGATAACAAAGAAAGTGGGAAAGAATTCAATAGACACATTATTTTGTGAAGTGAAAGCATCAATAGATAAAAGATTTCGATGCACATCAGGAGAACATAAAATATTATTATGAATAAAAGAGGCATTTTTAGTAGACATGATAGATTGACCAGAGTTTAAGATAGGAATTGTTGTACCATTACCAATCACGATGTCATTTGTGTAACACCCCCTTACCCGATCTACCGTGTAGCCGAGCAAAGAAATGTTACATTCTGTGCCAAAGCACCTAATCTTATCTTATTCAATTAATGACCAATTTAATTTCATCATAATTTAATCAAAGAAATTTGAAATGTAAACTGCAAGAGTTTCCTCGTATTATTAATATTTTACCTGTTAAAAAATTCTCCTGTTAAAATTATCCATATTGGAAAATCTCAAATTTATAACAATTTTAAAATCACAACTCATATTTCCTTGTCTATTCACATCCATTTCTACACATAAATTTTCTTTGTTACCTTCATTTACAATGTGCACATTTATCATACATCTCAAAATTAAATTACAATCTTTGTGTTTAATTACAATACATATGATCATGCACTACTGTGGGCCAATGATCTCTACCAGAATAATGTGCAAATGTGACAATGACCACTACTGCAGATCAGTCCAAAATTTCTGTCCAAAGTCTACTGGGTCCTATGGCCTGGACATGCGCGAGGAGAAACTATCGAGCTAAGCATTTCTGCTTAGTGGTGCACTAACATAATAAAAGTACAATATACAAACAAAAAAAAATATATAATTTTCATGCTTGTATAAAATAAGGAAAATGCACATTTAAATATTCATAAATCATTTAAAAGAATATAGAATTTATAACATCAAAATTTTGTAGTCATTTAATTTGTTTAACTACGTAATGATTTTGGATATCTTTCATAATATTTTTCTCTCGTTTTCTCATATTTCCATATTTTCATGATCTTTGAAAATATTTATTTTCATAGGATCTTTCCTTTTCTTTATTTCAATAATCAACTTTCGTAATTTCTTTCAGTGCCCAGAGTAACCTTTAATAGGACTGCTTGAACTGTATACGTGAGTTTTACTAGCACTGGACACTCGGTGCCTCAGGTCGTCATACCATCGGACACATCGGTACCTACCAGGTATGCAATATAATTGGTCATAAAAGCCATGGAAATAATTATATCAGACACTCGGTGCCTGCCAATGATTATTCAAAGCAATCATGAATAAGGGATAACCATATCAGACACTCGGTGCTTGCCAATGGTATTTGGGCATAGGAGCCATGGACAGTACTGCTAATCTCGTCTCTTCTTGGCATGCCAATCTATCCAACCCTTGTACTGCTGTCTAGGCATGCTCAGGCTAATTTATTATCATTAGCAATTCAATGTTCTCATTATTTCATCATTTCATTATCATTCTTTCGTCATTCCATCATCATCTCATTCATCACGGAAACATAGGCCCCAATCACAATTTCACATTTTAAGCAATTATGCTTACATTTTATAAATTTCAGATTTGGTACCTCAAATTCCTTAATAAATTTGGCTAAGGTACAACAAGAATTAGGTTATACCTTCTCTATGAGAATTATAGATCTATGTCTTATGTTTATTTTGGCTTTGGAATCATTCAATTTGCATTTGTGTAGCTTCAATTATGATCATTTTGCCAAAACTGTTCTGGTGACCAATTCTCAGTTTTTCAGGTCACTTTCAGAATCTAAGCAGATTTCTGGACTCACTTTATCAAGCAAATTTAGATAGGTTACAGTCATAATTTATCATTATGGTCTTCATATGAATTGTCCCCTGTATCTCAGGATTACACAGGTTCAAAAATTACTCAATTTGAAGTTTTGTAAAGTGAGTTATGCTCAATTTAGTGCATACTGTTCATTTGGTCATTTTTCAGCATTTCAGTTTTTACATTGCCAGATTCCAACCATAATTCAGGTATCTTCCAGTTAGTTTCAAGTCAAGCGTTCTTCATGAAAATTTTAGTATATTGTCTTATCTTTAATTTGCTTTTGGTTTAACATCAATTAGAATTATGTAGCTTGAGTTATAAGCATTTAATCCCACTGGACTTAAGCTGTCTAGATTCACACTTAATGCACAATACCAATTCATTTAATTTTTTCACCATATCATTAATGTTTCTTAATAAGTACACATCAAATAATCATAATACAAGCATAATAGCATTAAATAGGCTTCATACAATGAAAAACCTAATTGTATTAAACCCTAACTTAATTAGCAATAGGTTTCAAAATTCATGAAATTTCTTAGCACTAACCTTGATTATAAGTCCTAATCAACCGCAATCAACCTTCAATTCACCAAAACCTTGACTCTCCTTCTTGGTCTCCCAAACTGAAATCCCTTCCTTCAATAACATCCATAATTTCAATCAATATTCATAGTAATCTCCATAATCAAACTTGAATTCTATTAATTCACAACTAACTAAACTTAAATCATAACTTACCTCAATTGGTCAATAATTCTTCTTCACTAATCTTCCAAATTTCTTAGAGTCCTTGCTTGATTTCTTTAAACCAAAGTTTAATATAAGGTTTTCTCTTAATTTCCTATAAACTTGTATTCTCTTAATTTTCTATAAAAATTATGGAGGAAATTCATGTGTTTAAAACTTGAAAAATGAAGCTTTAATAGAGGAAAAGAGAGAGAGATGGACGGCAAAGAGATGGGAACAAGAAGATGATGAAGATGAGATGATGGTAGTGGTGAGGTGTATTAATGAGGTATCCCCTTAATTAATATTCTTGTCTTATTTGTTGCAAAATATCTAAATAAATATAATTCTAATTCTAATTCTAATTATTACAATTCAACAATTCCATTTATGTCCCCATTAAATTTCCGTACTCCTTTCAATTAATTAAATCCCATTCCAATACATCAATCTCACTTAATTTAATTGACATTTTGGTCAAAAGTTAACTCTTTAAGTGAATTAACCAAATTGCCATTCATCGGATTATAATTCATTTTTTTCAATAATACCGATTAAGTCCATAACCCGATAGTCACTTCGGCTTTTATTATGTCTATCTTAATTAATTTTCTTCTCATTTTTAGTCCTCGAGCTGGCTTTAAATAATACTATTCACAGAACGGTAATAGTACTATTCAGAGCTCGAAATTCTCGGGACGTTACAATTTGTGCCTTGATGGGGAACAGGATGAGCAATATTTCCAGCATTGTTTGTAAGGTGGAAGTTGGCTTTGGAAGTTTGCGGTGCTGAGGTGGTTGAAGAGGCCAGGTAGTTTGTCAGTTGACATATGCTAGAGGTAGTGTTGGTTTGCTTTGGTGAGGGGCATTTGCTTGCAACATGACCTTGTCCCCAACAGTTATAACAAATAATATTTGGGTTTGAAGCCGAAGAGGAGTTTTGTTGGGAGCATCCATGTCCTCGGCCAGAATTGTAGTTTAAGGAGGTACCACCCTGATGAAAGGATTTAGTAGCAAATTGTGTCATGGGTTGAATGGAGTTTGAAACGGTCAAAGAATCCAATTTTAACTGAGTTTCCTCACTTAGTGAAAAAGTGTATAGATCATTATAATAGAGAGGAACATTGCGAGCTTCAATAGCTCTAACAAATGGTCGATTTAGAACCAAGACCATCTAAGATATCAGTCACAAGATTTTCTTCAGTAATAGGAGATTGTAATGTGGCTAGCTGAACAAAAATTTGCTTAGCTCACCTCATGTAAGCATCAATGCTATCAGATCCTTTGGAAAGATGCTTCAACTATTTGCGCAATTGTATAATTTGTGTGCGCGATCCGGTAGAGAAGATGGTTGCCAATTTGTTCCAAGCGTCCCTAGCAGTAGAAGAACCAACTATTTAAGACAGCAACAGCTCTAAAATAAAGAAAAATAACTAACTCAAAACAATTTGATAGTGTCTATACCATGGAATATAAGCTGGATTTGGTTCACTATCAATGGTTATTGGTGGTGGTTCAAAAGTAGGAGAGATATGACTTGCATGATTATACCCATTAAGTAAGGGAAAAATATGTGCTTTCCACAAAATATAGTTGGAGGGAGTAAGTTTTACTATGAAAAACTGAGAGACATTTGGTATGGACTGAGAGAAGGAAGAAGATGCAGAGGAATTAATTAGGTTTTGCTCAGTGGCCATCACAAAAGGAGCCACAAGGCTCTGATACCATATGAGTGTTTAAACCAAGACTTATATTCTCATTATAATAGAGGTGTATTTATATACAACTTATGGAAGAGATATGTATCGACTAAACTAACTTGTAGGTGCAGGAGTTCTAATTACAATTGGATGCTGAGTTATAATTACAATTGGTTATCACTTTTTGCCTCAAGTGTGGATGGTGAGGAGCATCGAAATTTTGCTGAAAATAAGGATGATGCAATTGGAAGTAAATCAAGATCAGGCCATCACTAGTGCTTCATTCCATCGAGCTACAAGAATTTGGTTCTCATAAATAATTAATTAATGGAGATGAGATAGAGATAACAGTGGTTGAGTGATCCAAGGTTTAGTGGTTGCTCTCTAAAGAGAATTTCTTGGTTGCATCTCTAGTGTCTCATGTCGATCGCCTAGTGGTCACTTACCCTTAAAATTATATGAGAGTGAGAAGTCGTGAGCTCTATGTGCACCACCCTCCATTGGCTGCTACTGATGAATCTAGGTTGTGAGAATTTGGAGGTCGAGACATCAAGGGAAGGAAGCCTTGGTTTTGGTTAAAACGCTTTGTTCTTTTCGGCGATTTTTGGTTTTTGGCACGTCTGGGGTTGCCTGCTTATTGGGGTGGCCTCTCCCTACTACCGGAGTTACAAATGGTGGAAGGAGCATGGCTGTCCTCTAGCTTCCGTAGCTTAGGGTTTTTTTTTTTTTTTTTTTTGCCTATGGCCTTTTCTGCGTTAAACTAGGGATGATGGGCCTTACATGCCCCTTTCTATGTTTTAAACATTAGAGTTAACTTGTGCTTTTGAGCCTTGGGCCATGTTTATATCTTTTAATGAATTTTATCTTTGAAAAAAGAAATAACAAGATAATATTGAAAATAGTGGTGCTGAATAAAAAAACAAAATATTTCTAGTTCCCAATACCAAAAATCAATAAAGGGTTGTGTAATTGAAGTTTGATTCCAAAAATCAATAATGGACTCTGCATTTTTTAACCCCTGCTTGGAGTATTTTTCTTTTTCCTTTTTATTTAATAAAAGAGTTACTTCAATTAATTATATCAATTATCTTTATTGAATATTTTTAAACAATTTTGTTTAATTATAACTAATATCTTCTTAAATGCATGTCAAAATTATAATTTTTTTATTCAAATAATTCATGAAATATTTCATTTAGATGAACGGTAATGTAGGTTATAATTTTTTTTTCCGATCAAGGAAATGGAAACTTCAACTTATATCTGTTGACGTTCAATTGCAAGAAAATATGTGCGTATAAATGTATGAAAGTTGTGTAAGTGCTTGCAATTGCAAGTGATCAATGTGAAACTGGTTGATATGATACTCAATGTCAACGGGAAAGGAAAGGAATCAGCCAAGAAATTTTGGGATAGAACGTTTCTATTAAAATTTAATTAAAAATTGATTATATTACATTATATCATTTGTTTATTAGATATGGCTGGAGAACAGAGAAAGAGAAGAAGGCAATGGAGAAAGACTTTTTTTTTTTTAAAGGAAAAAAAATAGATAAAGCAGTAGGGGTGAGCATTCAGTTCGAATCGAATTGAATCGAATCAAATCAAATTAAATTATAAAAATTGAATTACATATTTTAGAAATTGAACCGAATCGAAATTGATAAAAAATTAAATCAAATCGAACCGCTTTATTTCGATTCGATTCGGTTCAAACCGATCGATTTTGATTTTTGATTAATTTTTTTAATTTAGACTTGATTTTCAAGTTATTTGATCTAATTTTGACTTTGGTTTAAACCTAATAAGCATTAATCAATGAAATTAAATAATTTATATAGATAATTAAATATAATTCATAAATTCCTCATAAAAATAAATTAATTCAAAAATTGATTTGGTTTAATTTGATTATATTTGAATATATACAATTACTATTTAGTTTCGTTCGGTTTAATCGATTTTTTCTCTTCAAAATCAAATCGAACCGAAATAACCGAAATTTTTATAATATAAAATCAAACCAAACCAATTAAAATTTAAAATCAAACTGATTAAACCGAGTTAATTTGATTCAATTCGATTTTTTAGTTTGAACCAAAATCTACTTACCCCTATATAGCAGAAATATTAGCAAAGGTTGAAAAAGAAAAGGAACGGTGAGGGAATAGTAAAGGGACATGCAGTGTCGTTTCCTTGTTGATGAAGTGAAGGGATATAGGGGTGCAATTTCGCAACTGGTGGTTGTGGTGCCCTCTTCTGGGGTAGGTTGGATTTGAAATAATTATAGAATAAAGCAATGATTCATGTATATAATTCTACTTGAAATATCAAATCAATAATAACAAATAAATAAATGCATAAAGATAAATCTTAAAAATTTATAAATCTTAAATAATTATTTTTTAAAAAAAACTAATATATATATATATATATATATATATATATAAAAGGTGCGTTAAGTATGCATATTATATATAATTAAATGAAAAAGTGATTTCTAAACATTAAACATGCAAATACATATACATATATATTTATTTTGTATTATATTTGTATTTATCAAAATAAAGAAATTATATTTTTCTTTTAATCTATATAATTAAAGCTTTTAATTAATGTATTATTATTAATTATTGAGCTAACAAATATTATTAATTTCTTAAGAAAAAATTAAAAATTTGATAAAAACCACTTTTACCATTAAACTATAAATATCTTAATGATTTTAATTTATTAATTATATATATTAATATGTTTATTTTTTAATTATTATTTTTAATTAAATTTGTATTTAAAAAATATGTAAGTACTATAATAAATATAATAAAAATTGATTATATAATATAATATGTCATTAATTCTTTATTATAGTGAAGTATTTATATGATGAATTGAAAATTTAAATTCTAAAAGATAAATTAAAAAAATAATTTGTAAAAAAATAAAGAAAGTGATGTCCTTTTTTGAAGGACTTGAGAGGTAATGTTTTCCTGTAAAAGACAATTCTCCTTCCTTGACATTTCAAGTAAAAAATGGAGTTCAAATACAGGCCTGCTAGTTATAGTTTATTTTTTTTAATTATATTTATTTAAATAATATTTATTATCTTTAGGAATTTAAAGAAATTTCATTTATGTTATAATAGTAAATAAATATTATATTATTAAAGACAAATAAATGCATTTATATTAATTAATAATAAATGATATGAAGAAATTAATATATAATGATAATTTATTTTTAGAAAATATTATTGGAGACAAATTTATTTGATTATAAAAGTAGATTTAGAAATTTTAGTATAAACAATTAAGATCACTTTAATTTGTTTTTAAAAATAAATTTAGAGGCAAATAATATAGTCTGTTAAAAAGTAAAGGGAGACTTTTTTTTATTTCTATAAGTTACTAATATAGATAAATATATTTATTTCTAAAGATTAAATTAATGTCAAATATATATTTATCTCTATATTTATCTTCAATTACATTTAGGAATAGCAGTAAATAAAATAAATAATTATTTGTCTTTAAAAATATAGAGACAAATAAATAGCTTTTTGAGTTAAAATTTTTAGTCTCAATATAATAATTTTAGCGTAATGAGGATTATTTCATCATTTCTAAATTTCAATTTGTATCATAAAAATACTTAAATTTCAATTTAATACTACTCAAAGTCCCTCCAACTAGATACGCCTAGATGGATTAGACATAATAAAAAATAAATTAGAGTTTGATTTGTTCAAAAATAAAAAAAAAAAAAATAGATGAAATGAAAGAATAATCAATAATGTTTCGACCATACTTAGAGAAACTTTTTTTTTTTTCAAATGTTAAAAGCGAAATCTAGTCAGGGAGTACTCAACAAAATCTAGTCATATCTATATCAGTTTTGAGTACTCAACAAAATCTAGTCAGGGAGATTTTGTGTGATATTAAATTAAGATTCAAGTATTTTTGAGATACAATTTGAAGTTGTAAGACCAACAGAACAACCTTTATGGGAGGAGAATAAAATATTAAGTCATTATAAATTAATATATAAATAATTATAATGTTATTTAAAAAATTATTTAATAATTATAATATTTTGGGATAATCTATAAATTGATTTTGTCATTTCAAATAAATTATCTTTCATTCATGGAATTACAAAGATATTATATAATATCTTCAAATGCTTACTTGTTTTTCTATAAAATCTTGGAATGAGATGTTGAAAAAGAAAATATATTGTCATCAAGTAGAACAAATATTAGAAAAAAAAAAACTTCGTACTATATTCATGAACTTATATGAATTTTTTTTTTAAAAAAAAGGAGAAAAACGTCTTTATAGGTCAAAATTACAAATTTTTATTCAATTAATTCATGAAATATTTCATTTAAATGAATGGTAATGTAGGTTATAATTTTTTTTCCCGATAAAGGAAATGGAAACTTCAACTTATATTTCTGTTGACATTCAATTGGAAGAAAATGTGCTATAAAAGTATGAAAGTTGTGTGAGTGCTTGCAGTTGCAAGTGATCAATGTGAAACTGCTTGATTTGATGCTAAATGTCAATGGGTGAGGATAGGAATCAGCCAAGAAATTTTGGGGTAGAAAATTTCTATTAAAATTTAATTAAAAATTAATTAAATTACATTGTATTATTGCCTATCAAATGTTGCATTTGTTTATTAGATATGGCTGGAGAAGAGAGAAGGAGAAGAAGACATGGAGAAAGGGATTTTTTTTTAAGAAAAAAAAATAGCAGAAATATTAACAAGGTTGAAAAAAGAAAAGGAGCGATGAGGGAATGGTAAAGGGAGTGTCGTTTCCTTCTTGGTGAAGCGAAGGGATATAGGGGGGCAATTTCGCAACTGGTGGCTGTGGTGCCTCTGTTGTGGTGGGTGGATTTAGAATAATTATAGAATAAAGCAGTGATTTATTTAGACAATTCTACATAAAAAAATAAATTAATAATAAATAAATATGTAAAGATATATTCTAAAAATCTATAAATACTAAATAATTATTTTCTTTTTAAAAAGTCAACAACTACATATGTGTATGTGCCCATCTATATATAAGTACGTTATATAAAATAATATGTAAATTATACGGTGATTAATTTTATTCTCTATTTCTCAATTTTGAGAGTTATTTTATTATTATTTTTAAATTTTAATTTATATTATAAAAATATTTAAATTTTAGTTTAATACTACATGAAATACCTTTAATTATAGACATGCCTAAATGGATTAGATGCAATAAAAAATAATTCAAAGTTTGATATGTTAAAAAATAAAGAAAAATTAGATGAAAGGAAAGAGTAATTAATAATGTTTCAACTATAATTAGAAAGACTTTTTTCTCCACACGTCAAAGAAGATTGTCACAAGAAGATTGTCACAAGGCCACATCCTGGCCCGGATAGTAGTCCTGTGCGGCATCTAGACTTCCACTCAATTTAGGCCAGCCTACTCGTATTCAAGGACCTTTCCCCTTATAGAGGATTTCCAATATCCTTATCGAGGGTCTCCCACGTATTTAGCCCAGTCATTGAGCACTGGTATTCCTTGTAGCACGATGTCGCCCTTCATCGTGTACATCTATAAGCATCTTCCGAAAGTATAGCAATAAGCAGCATCCGACCGTATGGCTGAATCCAAAGCCAATGTATAATATTTGTTCCCCTATACCGAGTAGCATCATTGACCCTTATACCGAGTAGCATCGTCGGCCTTATATAGAAACCTTGGACCTAGGAGAGACGCGCATTACAAGCAGTATCTTTCATTGTGTCTAATCCACCGACTCATGTTTAGACTAATTTTTTATTGGAGTACTCAACAAAATTTAGTCATAAAGATTTTGTGTGATATTAAATTAAGATTTAAGTATTTTTGATATACAAATTTAAATTGAGGAAAGATAATAAAATAATATTAAAATTGTGAGATAGTTAATAAAATATTAAGTCATTCTAAATTAATATATAAATAATTATAATTTTTAATTAAAAATTATTTAATAATTATAATATTTTGAGATGATCTGATTTGTTGTTTCAAATAAATTATTCTTTATACATGAAATTAAAAAAATATTATATAATTTCTTCAAATGCTTACTTGTTTTTCTATAAAATTTTGAGAATGAGACGTTGAAAAAGAAAATATATTCTCATCAAGTAGAACACATAAAAAAAAAAAAAAAAACTGTGTACTATATTCTTGAACTTATTTTAATTTTTTTTTTTCTAAAAAAGAGAAAAACGTCTTTATAGGTAAATGCAGAGGTGTATTCTGGGTGTAAGTTAAAGGTTTTTTTACTAAATTCAGTGATATAAATGGTCTCTAGATTTCGTATTCGAATTTTGAAGTGCATTATTAAAAAAATAATAATAAATTTCACATATCTGTTATCCTAATTATATATCCATTTTATACCAAAAATTGAACGAGCAAATTATTTCCAATAACATTTTCAATATACTATAATATTAAATGTACCGCTTTACCTCCATGGAATAATAGAATATAATAAAGTCCAGTTTTGACAGCCTGTATAAAAAATAAATAATATAATATATCCGAAGGCAGTCGTCAAAGCATTTCTCATGCATTTTCCATCTTGGTGGGTGCTTCGCGAGCTGCTGGTTGAGCTCCACCCCATTACGGAACGAGGAAAAAGCTGTATATCTTCCGATTGTAAGAAGGCGACAAGTAATTTCTCTCTAATTCACGATTTCATTGTTATCCTCTAGCCTATATATACACATGCAGAAAAGAGAGAAGCTATACACATTTATCTTCTTTAAGTGAATTTCTTTTAAAGAAAATGGTTGGCTGTAGTTGCAGGGAGTTGCTTATTGTTTCTATGATCTTGCTTTTACTTATGTTTCCTCCATTGGAAACAGTTATGGCTGATGATCAAACCAAAGTTGTCAATCCCAGTGAGTGAGAGTTAAATTTTTTTTTTTTTTTCAGTTTGTTAAATATTTAACCGTTAATGTATTTAACATGAGTTCTTACATATATTTATCGTTTTCTTTTTTCAGGAGAGAAGAAGAGTGAAAGGCATGAAAATTTAAAGGAAAATAAAATAAATACTGGTAAGCATGATTCACCACCAGCTGGTCATTACAGTAGGGGTGATAGTCATTTGTCTCGGCAAGGTAGAAAGCTGTGGAATTGAATGCTATTTATACACACCGACCATCAACAAGTTAAGCTCTTCAATGTAGTGTATATGTATATTTATAAAGACAGCAAGGCTTAATTATTAGTCAGTTTTTATTTATGTGATAATGAAGTTGTATTTAGAATAATGAAAAAATAAATAAAATAAAAATAAGAATGACCTTGCTTATATATATTATATATATAAAGATCATCCCACTTTGATATATAGCAGGGAGGTGTTAATTTTAAAATTATAGCCTGGATTTATCATGGTTTCCACTTAATTTCCACAAGTAGGTGCTTTGATAATGCAAGAGCCTGGGAAATGGTTAGCGGCATGAGCCCATTTCCATCACGCAAGACACTTTGATACATTTGCCATCAATTTGTGTTTTGAGCAAAAACTATACTTTCTATAATTGAGTTGGATACCCCACATGCGAGGACTCCACACACACACACGGAGTAACGTTGGGAAGTTGGAGGTGAGGTCGTCGATCTTCTGTTGGTTGAACAAAGATGGTTCAGGGAGGAGTGAAAATAAGAGGAGTGAAAACCTTTTCTCTTTGGATGAGGGTTTGTAATGGGTTTGTTCAGCATTCATTTGGATAGGTCTGGCTTTTATAGGTATATGTTTTTCATTAAAGCCATTTTCATACGGCAAATCTACCATATATTGTTTTCGATTCCAGAAAGCATTTGGTAAACCAGAACAAATTTCTTTTTCAATTTTAGTTTTAAACTTAGAAATTTTCCTTTTTACCAAGTCATTTTATAATTGGTTTTCAATTCTTTTCAAAGAAATATCTTGCTGTAAAAGCTGCAAGTGTTGCTTTTTCCTTTCTATTAAAACATTAATCTCATTATTATAAATGGAATAAGCTTTTATAATATTGAGATCCCTTGCTTTTGGTTTTGTAACAAAAGGAAAAACAAGAGTTTATTGAAGTGTTCGATTCTTCTTTTGTAAGAGGTTTAATTCCAATTTGAATTACACCTATGTGGATATATTTGTATTATTTTTCACGATATTTTTGTAAAGATTTTTGAGACAGAAGAGAAACAGTCTCAAAAGGTTTTGAAATCTGAAGATCTCGCTCTTCAGTTTTGGTTGTGAAATCGGTTTTGAAAAACTTAAGTTTTGTAGTCTGATAGATTTGATCTTTTTATACTTTTGGAATTTCCCAATTATCTATACACTTTTCGAAATTTTTGATTATAATTTCTTCTTTATTAACTAAGCAAGAAGGTAGATTCACTTCCCGTCTTACCCTACCTCTACCTCACTTATAAAACCTTGTAACTTCCTTGTAGTAGATCCTAGGAAACTCACGTGTTGAGCAACCTTTGTACGTCCTACCTAGAATTACATCTCCAAAATATTTGTACAAACTTTCAAAGTTTATAAAATTTTGAAGTAAGTATTTTACAAATTTCTTACAAAATTACAAATCTTTCTTGCATGCATATGGCTGGTTCAACCGCCTATCTTGCATAAATATATATACATATATTTATAACAGACTGGCTCTACTGCTTATTGAGTATATATATATTATATTTAAATTTCATTTCTGAATATTTCCCTTTCTTGTATATTTTGTTTATTTCTTTAATTATTTGTTTATTTTTCAAGATTTAGAGGGTAGTTTCTACCCTGTTAGCTTATCCCCCTCTCGATCCCTGTGCGTCCTTGGTATTAGAGAGGTTGGTAAAATGATCTTAAGGTGATATTTGTTAATACTTCTGGGGGTGTTGAGATGATGTTTACATTGACTGGTTTTTGAGAAAGTAGAAATTTTCTGACTTCTCGATGAACTCTATTTCCCAAGAACCTAGCTACTTCACATTTAGATTTTGTAATCCTGACTTCAGCTAACATTCCCCATTTAAATAGCTTTCTTGGATCTAGAAATCTAATTCCAGATATCCAGGCTGCTGTGAAATGAGGAATACTGAAATCTAGGCTGTGTTCATAATTTGGATAGCAAAGAGGAGTCCTTTGAGAGTGCTCCAAGGTGCCCTACCTCTACCTCACTTATAAAACCTTGTAACTTCCTTGTAGTAGATCCTAGGAAGCTCATGTGTTGAGCAACCTTTGTACGTCCTACCTGTAATTACATCTCCAAAACCTCTGTACAAACTTTCAAAGTTTATAAAATTTTGAAGTAAGTATTTTACAGATTTCTTACAAAATTACAAATCTTTCTTGCATGCATATGGCTGGTTTAACCGCATATCTTGCATAAATATATGTATATATATTCATAACGGACTGGCTCTGCCGCCTATTGAGTATATATATATAGGATTTTACTAGCTTTGAGAGGATAAATAATGAGCATTCAAATTAATCGACTTAGTCAAAGGCTTACCTTTATCGATCTTACTATAAGAAAAATGCGGATTAGCAATAGATTTTTTACATTGCTAATTTATAAAAATCCATTGCTAAATGATTTAGCAACGGATTTGCAACCGATTGTTGTCCGTTGCAGCGAGCCTCGTTGCTAATTCTCTTAGTAATAGATTTTAATTTCTACTGCAATTAGCAACAGATTTAACAATGAATAATTCCATTGCTAAATAGCAAAGGACAATGTTTTCCATTGCTAACTTAATTAACTTTAAAAAATTATAAAAAAAAATAATTTGTTGCTATTTGCAATCGATTTATTAACGGACTTCCGTTGCAAATTGCAACCGATTTATAATGCGTTGCAAATTTGATGTTATTTAATATTATAAAATTTTAATTTTAGTATTAAAATTTAAAATTTTAATATTAAAATTTGAAATTTTAATATTATAACCGATTTATAAATTTTAATTGATACATAAATTGTTATTAATAGTCATCATAGATACATTATAATGAGAGTAAAAAATATTATTTCCGAAAAAAAATGTGGTGAAAAAATGAATTGAGGGAAATTATATTAATGAAAATGGAAAATAAAAGGTAAATAGGAAAAGTGAAGAAAATGCGAGAAATGATAAAAGAAAATGATAAGAGAAAATAGAAGAAAATGAAAGAAAAAATTGAGAAAATGATGAGATAATTAGGAAGAAAATGGAAGAAATTAATGATAGAAAAGGAAATAGAAGGAAAGAAAGAAGATGGAGAAAAATTAGAGATTTGGGAAGGAAATGAAATAAAGGGAAGAAATTGATGATAGAAAATCAATATTAAATGAAGAGAATGAAAAAAAGGAAGAAGAAATTATATAATTGGGAAGAAAATGAAAGAAGAAAGATTGTAATGAAGAGAAGAAAATAAGTGAATGAAGTATATGAAGAAGGGAAATGAAGTATATGAAGAAATATATTTGCAAATTAGCAATGGATTTAACAACAGATTTAAAATTTATTGCTAAATTTAGGCACCAAAATTTATTCAACCCCTCCAAAAAAAAGCAATAGATAAGTATAATTATACACACTTTTAAATTTTTATGGTGAGATTTTCCCCCTTAAAAAACAATGAAATTCCAAATCCATTGCTAATTATAATTATATGTACTTTTGAAATTTTAATGGTTAGATTTTTCCCTTTTAAAATTAGTGACAGATTTTAAAATCCGTTACTAATTTGATAAAAAAAATTTTAATGATCCCCAATAAAATTTATATAGTTATTTTGTTTTAATTTTATGAAAATAGCAATGGATTAGAAATTCCATTGCTGATAAAATTCATTGCAAAATTAAATTCATTGCTACATTTATATTTAAATATTTTTACAATGTCAATTTGCAACAAATTTTAGTAATGAATGTAAATCCATTGCTATTTGCAATGGAATTTTTTTTTATTACTAAAGTATTACTTCATATAATTTTTTTCCAAAATTGCAACAAAATTAAAAATTGGTTATAAAATCTATTGCTATCCGTAATAGATTAAAATCGGTTGCAAAAATCTGTTGTTAATTTGATTTTTTATTGTAGTGTTCATGAGGAGTATCCAAATTATTTGACCTGGTTAGATGACTACCTTTCACTGGTTTTCCTAATCACAATTAAAATATTTGTTAATTGCTTCATTTGTTTTGCAGAATATATCTTATATATGAAAAATATTTTTTTATGAAACTTGTTATCTAAAAAAATGTTTTTAATGAAAATATTTTTCAGTATTCAGTTATAATATTAAACTAATGATATGTGTCTATATTATGTACATAATATTTTCACATTTAATAAGATTATCAAAATTTAAAAAATGATTATTTTTCTTAAAAATAAATTAATTTATTCTTGAATTAAGAAAATATTTTTTGTTCACCTATTTTTCTAAATACTCCAAAAGTTAGAAAAATATTTTCTAAAACAAATGGAGTCTTAAATAGATATCCAAATTGATTTTCTAAATCAAAGAGTCATTATTGATTATTATATAGAAATAGAATTATTCACTTCAGTCACTTGATAAAGTCAATAAGCAAATAGTCAAATTATCAAATGGTGAATAATCATCCAACGTGCCCTAAAAAGAATCAACTATAAAATATAATAGTCAAAGGAGTACTCAATTGACTATAATACTAAATCTATAAAGTAAAATCACAAATAGAATAAACTCTTTGATAAATGGTAGAAAAAACCAGTAAAAAATGATAAAAATTACTATAATTTTGTTTATAAGGGATGTGTTTTTGGTGTGTTCTCTATAGAAACTAAAAAAAAAAAAAATCATAAAACAACTCTATATATAGGTATTTCTCAAAAAGAAATATATAATAAATTCAACTATCAATTAGCAAAAGCCAATATTATTCAATCCAATTTTGATGTTATAAAACAAAAGTGCTTCATAAATATTTTTTGATGTAAAGTTAGGTCTGACACATTTCATCTTGCATTCTCCTCTCTGACCTGTGAGTGTTGTTGTCAATCGAAATAGTGTTGGCTGAACAGCCTAAAATCCCCTGCATCAGTAAGTGTATTTTAGTTTTTATATATACTATTCCTTAAAGGTTCTTTCTGCCCTCTTCTAAAACAGAAAAAAAAAAAACCTTTTCCTTTACCCATTATTTATAGATTATGTATAACATTTTTCTTATTTTGAATAATCATTGACTTTGAAATTACATATTTTTCATATCAATTCTAATCAACTATCTGATTAGGCTTAAATATTGGTTATAATTTTCTTGTCATTTTTATGAGTGTTTGAAACAAGACTTATATTCTCATTATAATAGAGGTGTTTTTATATACAACTTATGGAAGAGATATGTATTGGCTAACCTAACTTATAGGTGCAGGAGTTATAATTACAATTGGATACATATACATCATTATAAACCTTATCACGCCTCTGCAATTTTAACTCAGAGAGGTTGAATTGTTAGCTTTGTTTTTAGAAAGTTATGACACTGTTGAGGTAGAGCTTTAGTGAAAATATTAGTGATTTGTTCCTTCATAGAAATGTAGCGCCCCTCAATCTCTTTCTTGGCTACTTTGTCATAGACAAAATGGAAGTTGACTTCTATGTGTTTCATCTTAGCATGAAAGATAGGATTTGCAGATAGGTATGTCACTCCAACATTGTCACACCAAAGCTTAGGAATGGTTGGAGTTGGAAGAGAAATATCCCGTAACAAGGATTGTAACCATGTGACTTCAGCTCTTGCCATACCAATAGCATGATATTCAGCTTCAGTGGATGACCTTGCAACTGTTGGTTGCTTATGTGATATCTAGGATATTAGATTATTGCCCATGTAGATAGCAAAGCCAGTGATCGATTTCCTGTCATCGACATTGCATGCCCAATCTGCATCCGTATAAATATTTATATCATAATGAGATGACTTGTTAGAAGAAGCCCATGCTGCTTCGTGGATTGGAGATATCTTAGTACTCGCTTAACGGCCATCCAATGATTTTCAGTGAGGGAGTGAACAAATTGTGAAACTTGATGAACAGCAAATGAAATATTAGGGTAAGTGAGAGACAAATACTGGAGGCCACCAACTATAGTGCGGCACATAGTGGGATCGGTAGCTGTTGGACCATTCAATGCTTGAAGTTTTTCACCTGAAACTGCTGGAGCAGAAATGCCATTGCAAGTTGACATGTTTGCCTTTTATAAAAGATCATTGATGTACTTGGTTTGAGTGAGAAGTAATCCAAACTCTATTCTCATTACTTCAATGCCGAAAAAGTAATCAAGAGTCCCCAAGTCTTTTAACATTAACTCACCACTTAGAGAATCAATAAGTTGTTTAAGAAATATGGAGTTACTACCTATGAGAATGAGGTCATCTGCATAGACAAGGCAGAAGGCATGCACACTATTGGACTTATAATGAAACAAAGAAGAGTTTGCAGATGAACATTGGAAGCCATGAGTTTAAAGTGCCCCTATTAGACATTTGTACCATTGGCGAGGGCCCTGTTGAAGGCCATATAAGGAGCGACGAAGCTTGCAAATGTGTAATGGCTTGTCCTTATCAACAAAACCTAGAGGTTGATCCATAAATACCTCAGTTTCCAAGTCATCATGGAGGAAAGCATTGCTTACATCTAATTGTTTAATGGATCAGTTTTGAGTGATAGCATGAGAGAGGATCAAATGGATAGTTGCTGGTTTCACAATTGGTGAGAATGTCTCAAGGAAATCCACTCTAACTTGTTGGTGGTACCCCTTTGCGACAAGTCAAGCTTTCAACTTGTCAATAATGCCGTCTGCTTTCTGTTTAACTCGAAAAATCCATTTGCACCCTACTATGTTCTTTGCCATTTCTCTTGGAACTAGCTCCCATGTTCCAGTTTGTAATAATGCATTGATCTCAGCTTGCATGGCATCACTCCATTCTTGATATTGTATAACTTTACTATAATAGGTTGGTGCTTCAACAATTGGTACTTGAGCAGTGAAGAGCTGAGGTTTTAAGCTCCCTGTTTGAGTTCGGGTAGTTATGCTATGTGTTTGAGAAGGCAGTGGTGGTTGGGGTGGAGATGAGGTTAGGTCCACAACAAGTGACAATCCATTGCTTTGTGAGGAAGAAAGTGGTGTTAGGTTTCTTAGTATTATGGATGGTGAAGAGGTAGTAGGTAATGGACTTTGCGGTGAATTATTAGGTGCATGGGATGGAGACGTAGGTGATGATGGGATAGGTATAATTGCATGTGAAGGTGGTAAAGAGGTGTCCATTTGAGGAAAAGCCAGCTGTGAGATCGTTGAGGGATGTGGGCTAAGGATACCATCATAAGTGGGAGACAAAGTTAACATGGGTTGGTAGGGTGCAATAGGAGGTGGCAAGTGAACAATATGTTGCCGTAAGCTTGGTTTGGCAGAGGGAGAGCCAATTTCATCCTTACACGTAAAGGGAAATACCTGCTCATAGAAAAAGACATGGCATGAGATAAAGGTTTTTCCAGTAGAAGTATCCAGGCAGATATAACCCTTATGAATTTTGCTATAATCCAGGAACACACATTGTTTAGATTTTGGGTCCAATTTATTTTTATTGCACGGCTTTAACCAAGGGTAGCAAAGGCAACCAAAGACTTTCAATTCATTGTAATTTGGTGGTGATTTGAACAAAATTTCATAGGGTGCATGTGGCTTAGTATGAACAGATCGTATTTGATTAATAATGTATATAGCAGTAGCAAAAGCAAAAGTCCAATAATTAATAGGAACACTAGCATGATGCAATAACGCTCGTCCAGTTTCAACAATATGCCGATACTTTCTTTCGGCACAATCATTTTGTTCATTAGTATAAGGACAAGAAACACATTGGCTAATTCCATTTTCTTTGAGATATTTAGTTAAAGCTTGAAATTCACACCCCCCCCTTCCAAAACAAAATCAACCTGGAAACTTTTTAATGGGACAACCAAAATATTTTTCAATCAATTTAAGAAATTGAATAAACATAGGAACATCAAATTTGCGTTTCAAAAAATATATCCAAGAATACTTGCTAAAATGATCCAAAATATAACATAATAATGAAATCCATCAACAGAAGGAACAGGGGAAGGTCCCCAAACATCCGAACAAATTAATTCTAGTGGTTGAAACACTTTAAATAAAGAACTAACAAATGGCAGCTTATGCATTTTACTAATACTGTAAGCAAGACAAGGAAAATCAGAGAACTTATTAGAGACTGCTAACTTAAGACTAGACAAAAGATGACTAACAGCACGATCATTGGCATGAGCAAGATGAGCATGCCAAGTACTAAATGTCACCAAATTTGCTTTAAAAGAATAGGAAGACGATAGCTACAATGGAAGAGTGTAGACACCGTTGTCACTCTGGCCGCGGTAGAGTACCTGCTTCATAGGGATATCCTTGATAACAAAGAAAGTGGGAAAGAATTCAATAGACACATTATTTTGTGAAGTGAAAGCATGAACAAATAAAAGATTTCGATGCACATAAGGAGAACATAAAATATTATTAAGAATAAAAGAGACATTTTTAATAGACATGATAGATTGACCAAAGTTTAACACAGGAATTGTTGTACCATTGCCAATCATGATGTCATTTGTGCCTTGATAGGGAACAGGATGAGCAATATTTCCAGCATTGTTTGTAAGGTGGATGTTGGCTCCCGAAGTTTGTGGTGCTGAGGTGGTTGAAGAGGCTAGGTAGTTTGTCGGTTGATGCATGCTAGAGGTAGTGTTGGTTTGCTTTGGTGAGGGGCATTGGCATGCAACATGACCTTGTCCCCGATAGATATAACAAATAATATTTGGATTTGAAGCCGAAGAGGAGTGTTGTTGGGAGCGTTCATGTCCTTGGCCAGAATTGCAGTTTAAGGAGGTACCACCCTGATGAAAGGATTTAGTAGCAAATTGTGTCATGGGTTGAATGGAGTCTTAAACTGTCAAAGAATCCAATTTTAACTGAGTTTCCTCACTTAGTAAAAGAGCGTACAGATCATCATAAGAGAGAGGAACATTGCGAGCTTTAATAGCTTTAACAAATGGCTGGTACTTAGAACCAAGACCCTCTAAGATATGAGTCACAAGATTTTCTTCAGTAATAGGAGATTGTAATGCAGCCAGTAGATCAAAAATTTGCGTAGCTCGCCTCATGTAAGTTTCAATGCTATCGGATCCTTTGGAAAGATGCTTCAACTATTTACGCAATTGTATAATTTGTGTGTATGATCTGGTAGAGAAGATGGTCGTCAATTTGTTCCAAGCGTCCCTAGCAATAGAAGAACCAACTATTTAAGGCAGCAACAGCTCTGGAATAGAGCAAAATAACCAACTCAAAACAATTTGATCTTGTCTATACCATGGAAGATAAGCAAGATTTGGTTGATTATCAATGGTTTATGGTGGTGGTTCAGAAGTAGGAGAGATATGACTTACAAGATTATACCCATTAAGTAAGAGAAAAATCTGTACTTTCCACAAAATATAGTTGGAGAACGTAAGTTTCACTATAAAAAACTGAGAGACATTCGTATAGATTGAGAGAAGGAAAAAGATGCAGAAGAATTAATTAGGTTTTGCTCAATGGCCATCACAGAAGGAGCCACAAGGCTCTGATATCTTATGAGTGTTTGAACCAAGACTTATATTCTCATTACAATAGAGGCGTATTTATATACAACTTATGGAAGAGAAATGAATCGACTAAACTAACTTGTAGGTGCAAGAGTTATAATTATAATTGGATGCTGAGTTAAAATTACAATTGGTTATCACTTTTTGCCTCAAGTGTGGATGGTGAGGAGCATCGAAATTTTGCTGAAGATAAAGATGATGCAATTGGAAGTAAATCAAGATCAGGCCATCACTAATCCTTCATTCCATCGAGCTACAAGAATTTGATTCTCATAAATAATTAATTAATGGAGATGAGATAGAGTTGAGTGATCCAAGGTTTAGTGGTTGCTCTCTAAAGAGAATTGCTTGGTTGCATCTCTAGTGTCTCATGTGGATCGCCTAGTGGTCACTTACCCTTAAAATTATATGAGAGTGAGAAGTCGTGAGCTCTATGTGCACCACCCTCCATTGGCTGCTAGTGATGAATCTAGGTTGTGAGAATTTGGAGGTCCAGACATCAAGGGAAGGAAGCCTTGGTTTTGGTTAAAATGCTTTGTTCTTTTTTGCGATTTATGGTTTTTGGCACGTCTGGGGTTGCCTGCTTATTGGGGTGGCCTCTCCCTACTACCGGAGTTACAAATGGTGGAAGGAGCATGGCTGCCCTCTAGCTTCCGTGGCTTACGTTTTTTTTTTTTTTTGGGCCTATTGGCTTTCCTGCGTTAAACTAGCGATGATGGGCCTTACCTGCCCCTTTCCATGTTTTAAACCTAGAGCTAACTTGCATATTTGAGCCTCGGGCCACGTTTATCTCTTTTAATGAATTTTATCTTTGAAAGAAGAAATAACAAGATAATAATGAAAATAGTGGTGTTGCATAAAAAAACAAAATATTTCTAGTTCAATACCAAAAAATCAACAAAGGGTTGTGTAATTGAAGCTTGATTCCAAAAATCAATAATGGACTCTGCATTCTTTTACCCCTGCTTGGAGTATTTTTCTTTTTCCTTTTTTTTTTAATAAAAGATTTACTTCAATTAATTATATGAATTATCTTTATTGAATATTTTTAAACAATTTTGTTTTATTATAACTAATATCTTCTTAAATGCATGTCAAAATTATAATTTTTTTATTCAAATAATTCATGAAATATTTCATTTGTATGAATGGTAATGTAGGTTATAATTTTTTTTTTTTCCCGATCAAGGAAATGGAAACTTCAACTTATATGTCGGTTGACATTCAATTGGAAGAAAATATGTGCGCATAAATGTATGAAAGTTGTGTAAGTGCTTGCAGTTGCAAGTGATCAATGTGAAACTGGTTGATTTGATACTCAATGTCAACGGGAAAGGAAAGGAATTAGTCAAGAAATTTTGGGGTAGAACGTTTCTATTAAAATTTAATTACAAATTGATTATATTACATTATATCATTAACTTATTTATTAGATATGGCTGGAGAAGAGAGAAGGAGAAGAAGGCAATGGAGATAGATTTTTTTTTAAAAGGAAAAAAAAAGAAGATAAAGATAGCAGAAATATTAGCAAGGTTGAAAAAAGAAAAGGAGCGATGAGGGAATAGTAAAGGGATATGCAGTGTCGTTTCCTTGTTGATGAAGTGAAGGGATATAGAGATGCAATTTCGCAACTGGTGGCTGTGGTGCCCTCTCTTGGGGTAGGTGGATTTGAAATAATTATAGAATAAAGCAATGATTCATATATATAATTCTACGTGAAATTTCAAATCAATAATAATAAATAAATAAATATATAATAAAGCTTGCAAATGTGTAATGGCTTGTCCTTGTCAACAAAACTTGGAGGTTGATCCATAAATACCTCAGCTTCTAAGTCATCATGGAGGAAAGCATTGCTTACATCTAATTGTTTAATGGATCAGTTTTGAGTGATGGCATGAGAGAGGATCAAAAGGATAGTTGCTGGTTTCACAATTGGCGAGAATGTCTCAAGGAAATCCACTCTAAGTTGTTGGTGGTACCCATTTTGCGACAAGTCAAGCTTTCAACTTGTCAACAGTGCCATATGCTTTCTGTTTAACTCGAAAAATCCATTTGCACCCTACTATGTTCTTTGCCATTTCTCTTGGAACCAGCTCCCATGTTCCAGTTTGTAATAATGCATTGATCTCAGCTTGCATGGCATCACTCCATTCTTGATATTGTATAGCTTTGCTATAATAGGTTGGTGCTTTAACAATTGGTACTTGAGCAGTGAAGAGCCGAGGTTTTAAGCTCCCTATTTGAGTTCGGGTAGTTATGCTATGTGTTCGAAAAGGTAATGGTGGTTGGGGTGGAGATGAGGCTAGGTCCACAACAAGTGACAATCCATTGTTTTGTGAGGAAGAAAGTGGTGTTAGGTTTCTTAATAGTATGGATGGTGAAGAGGTAGTAGGTAGTGGACTTTGGGGTGAATTATTAGGTGCATGGGATGGAGACGTAGGTGATGATGGGATAGGTATAATTGCATGTGAAGGTGATAAAGAGGTGTCCATTTGAGGAAAAGCTAGCTGTGAGATAATTGAGGGATGTGGGCTAAGGATACCATCATAAGTGGCAGACAAAGTTAACATGGGTTGGTAGGGTGCAGTAGGAGGCGGCAAGTGAACAATATGTTGCCGTAAGCTTGGTTTGGCAGAGGGAGAGCCAATTTCATCCTTACACGCAAAGGGAAATACCTGCTCATAGTAAAAGATATGACATGAGATAAAGGTTTTTCCAGTAGAAGTATCCAGGTAGATAAAACTCTTATGAATTTTGCTATAACCCAGGAACACACATTGTTTAGATTTTGGGTCCAATTTATTTTTAGTGTACGGCTTTAACCAAGGGTAGCAAAGGCAACCAAAGACTTTCAATTCATTGTAATTTGGTGGTGATTTGAACAAAATTTCATAGGGTTCATGTGGCTTAGTATGAACAGATGGTATTTGATTAATAATGTATACAGCAGTAGCAAAAGCAAAAGTCTAATAATTAATAGGAACACTAGCATGATGCAATAACGCTCATCCAGTTTCAATAATATGCCGATACTTTCTTTCGGCACAACCATTTTGTTCATGAGTATAAGGACAAGAAACACATTGGCTAATTCCATTTTGTTTGAGATATTTAGTTAAAGCTTGAAATTCAACCCACCCACCCCCCCCCCCCCCCCACCACAAAATCAGCCTGGAAACTTTTTAATGGGACAACCAAAAAATTTTTCAATCAATTTACGAAATTGAATAAACATAGGAAGAACATCAAATTTACGTTTCAAAAAATATATCCAAGAATACTTGATAAAATGATCTCAAAATAGAACATAATAATGTAATCCGTCAACAGAAGGAACAGGGGAAGGTCCCCAAACATCCGAACAAATTAATTCTAGTGGTTGAGAAACTTTAGATAAAGAACTAACAAATGGCAGCTTATGCATTTTACTAATACTGCAAGCATGACAAGGAAAATTAGAGAACTTATTAGAGACTGCTAACTTATGACTAGACAAAAGATGACTAACAGCGCGATCATTGGCATGAGCAAGATGAGGTTGCCAAGTACTATATGTCACCAAATTTGCTTTAAAAGAATAGGAAGACGATAACTGCAATGGAAGAGTGTAGACACTGTTGTCACTCTGGCCGCGGTAAAGTACCTGCTTCATAGGGATATCCTTGATAACAAAGAAAGAGGGAAAGAATTCAATAGACACATTATTTTGTGAAGTGAAAGCATGAACAAATAAAAGATTTCGATGCACATAAAGAGAACATAAAATATTATTAAGAATAAAAGAGACATTTTTAATAGACATGATAGATTGACCAGAGTTTAAGACAGGAATTATTGTACCATTGCCAATCATGATGTCATTTGTGCCTTGATAGGGAACAGAATGAGCAATATTTCCAGCATTGTTTGTAAGGTGGAAGTTGGCTCCCGAAGTTTGCAGTGCTGAGGTGGTTGAAGAGGCCAAGTAGTTTGTCGGTTGATGTATGCTAGAGGTAGTGTTGGTTTGCTTTGGTGAGGGGCATTGGCATGCAACATGACCTCATCCCCGACAGATATAACAAATAATATTTGGATTTGAAGCCGAAGAGGAGTGTTGTTGGGAGCGTTCATGTCCTCGGCCAGAATTACAGTTTAAGAAGGTACCATCCTGATGAAAGGATTTAGTAGCAAATTGCGCCATGGGTTGAATGGAGTCTTAAACTGTCGAAGAATCCAATTTTAACTGAGTTTCCTCACTTAGTAAAAGAGCGTACAGATCATCATAAGAGAGAGGAACATTGCGAGCTTTAATTGCTTCAACAAATGGCCGGTACTTAGAACCAAGACCCTCTAAGATATGAGTCACAAGATTTTCTTCAGTAATAGGAGATTGTAATGCGGCCAGTTGATCAAAAATTTGCTTAGGTCGCCTCATGTAAGTTTCAATGCTGTCCTTTGGAAAGATGCTTCAACTATTTGCGCAATTGTATAATTTGTGTGTGCGATCTGGTAGAGAAGATGGTCGCCAATTTGTTCCAACCATCCCTAGCAGTAGAAGAACCAACTATTTAAGGCAACAACAGCTCTGAAATAGAGCAAAATAACCAACTCAAAACAATTTGATCTTGTCTATACCATGGAAGATAAGCAAGATTTGGTTGATTATTAATGGTTTATGGTGGTGGTTCAAAAGTAGGAGAGATATGACTTACAAGATTATACCCATTAAGTAAGGGAAAATTTTGCTCTTTCCACAAAATATAGTTGGAGAACGTAAGTTTCACTATCAAAAACTGAGAGACATTCGTATAGATTGAGAGAAGGAAAAAGATGCAGAAGAATTAATTAGGTTTTGCTCAATGGCCATCACAGAAGGAGCCACAAGGCTCTGATATCATATGAGTGTTTGAATCAAGACTTATATTCTCATTATAATAGAGGTGTATTTATATATAACTTATGGAAGAGATATGTATCGACTAAACTAACTTGTAGGTGTAGGAGTTCTAATTATAATTGGATGCTAAGTTATAATTACAATTGGTTATCACTTTTTGCCTCGTGTGGATGGTGAGGAGCATCGAAATTTTGCTGAAAATAAAGATGATGCAATTGGAAGTAAATCAAGATCAGGCCATCACTAATCCTTCATTCCATCGAGCTACAAGAATTTGATTCTCATAAATAATTAATTAATGGAGATAAGATAGAGACAACAGTGGTTGAGTCATCCAAGGTTTAGTGGTTGCTCTCTAAAGAGAATTGCTTGGTTGCATCTCTAGTGTCTCATGTCGATCGCCTAGTGGTCACTTACCCTTAAAATTATATGAGAGTGAGAAGTCGTGAGCTCTATGTGCACCACCCTCCATTGGCTGCTAGTGATGAATCTAGGTTGTGAGAATTTGGAGGTCCAGACATCAAGGGAAGGAAGCCTTGGTTTTGGTTAAAATGCTTGGTTCTTTTTTGCGATTTGTGGTTTTTGGCACGTCTGGGGTTGCCTGCTTATTGGGTTGGCCTCTCCCTACTACCGGAGTTACAAATGGTGGAAGGAGCATGGCTGCCCTCTAGCTTCCGTGGCTTACGTTTTTTTTTTTGGGCCTATGGGCTTTTCTGCGTTAAACTAGCGATGATGGGCCTTACCTGCCCCTTTCCATGTTTTAAACCTAGATCTAACTTGATTATTTGACCCTTGGGCCACGTTTATCTCTTTTAATGAATTTTATCTTTGAAAAAAGAAATAACAAGATAATAATGAAAATAGTGGTGATGAATAAAAAAACAAAATATTTCTAGTTCAACACCAAAAAATCAACAAAGGGTTGTGTAATTGAAGTTTGATTCCAAAAATCAATAATGGACTCTGCATTCTTTTACCCCTGCTTGGAGTATTTTTCTTTTTCCTTTTTTTTTTTTAATAAAAGAGTTACTTCAATTAATTATATGAATTATCTTTATTGAATATTTTTAAACAATTTTGTTTTATTATAATTAATATCTTCTTAAATGCATGTCAAAATTATAATTTTTTTTATTCAAATAATTTATGAAATATTTCATTTGTATGAATGGTAATGTAGGTTATAATTTTTTTTTTTTCCGATCAAGGAAATGGAAACTTCAGCTTATATGTCTGTTGACATTCAATTGGAAGAAAATATGTGCGCATAGATGCATGAAAGTTGTGTAAGTGCTTGCAGTTGCAAGTGATCAATGTGAAACTGGTTGATTTGATACTCAATGTCAACGGGAAAGGAAAGGAATTAGCCAAGAAATTTTGGGGTAGAACGTTTCTATTAAAGTTTAATTAAAAATTATTACATTAAATCATTAATTTATTTATTAGATATGGCTGGAGAAGAGAGAAGCAGAAGAAGGCAATGGAGATAGATTTTTTTTTTAAAAGGAAAAAAAAAAATAGATAAAGATAGCAGAAATATTAGCAAGGTTGAAAAAGAAAAGGAGCGGTGAGGGAATAGTAAAGGGATATGCAGTGTCGTTTCCTTGTTGATGAAGTGAAGGGACATAGAGATGCAATTTCGCAACTGGTGGCTGTGGTGCCCTCTCTTGGGTTAGGTGGATTTGAAATAATTATAGAATAAAGCAATGATTCATATATATAATTCTACGTGAAATTTCAAATCAATAATAATAAATAAATAAATATATAAGGATAAAATTTATAAATTTATAAATATTAAATAATTATTTAAAAAAATTAATATATATATATATAATATTAAATGAAAAACTGATTTCTAAACATCAAACATGTAAATACATACACATATATACTTATCATGTATTATATTTATATTTATCAAAATAAAGAAATTATATTTTTCTTTTAATCTATATAATTAAAGCTTTTAATTAACATATCATTATTAATTATTGAGCTAACAAATATTATTAATTTCTTAAGGAATAAATTAAAAAATTTGATAAAACCCACTTTTACCATTAAACCATAAATATCTTAATGAAATTAATTTATTAATTATATATATTAATATATTTATTTTTTAATTATTATTTTTAATTAAATTTGTATTTAAAAAATATGTAATTACTATTATAAATATAATAAAAATTGATTATATAATATAATATATTATTAATTCTTTATTATGGTGAAGTATTTATATGATGAATTGAAAATTTAATTTCTGAAAGATAAATTAAAAAAAAATAATTTGTAAAAAATAAAGAAAGTGATGTCCTTTTTTGGAGGACTTGAGAGGTAATGTTTTCCTATAAAAGACAATTCTCCTTCCTTCACATTTCAAGTAAAAAATAGAGTCTAAATACAGGCTTGCTAGTTATAGTTTATTTTTTTAATTATATTTATTTTAAATAATATTTACTATCTTTAGTAATTTAAAGAAATTTCATTTATATTATAATAGTAAATAAATATTGTATTATTAAAGACAAATAAATGCATTTATATTAATTAATAATGAATGATATGAAGAAATTAATATATAATGATAATTTATTTTTAGAAAATATTATTGGAAACAAATTTATTTGATTCTAAAAGTAAATTTAGAAATTTTAGTATAAACAATTAAGATCAATTTAATTTGTTTTTAAAAATAAATTTAAAGGCAAATAATATGTTTGTTAAAATGTAAAGGGAGATTTTTTTTTAATTTCTATAAGTTATTAATATAGACAAATTTATTTATCTCTAAAGATTAAATCAATGTCAAATATATATTTATCTCTATACTTGTCTCCAATTACATTTAAGAGACAATTTATGTGATATTAAATTAAGATTCAAGTATTTTTTAGATACAATTTGAAGTTGCAAGATGCAATAGAACAACCTTTATGGGAGGTGAATAAAATATTAAGTCATTATAAATTAATATATAAATAATTATAATGTTATTTAAAAAATTATTTAATAATTATAATATTTTGGGATAATCAATAAATTGATTTGTTATTTCAAATAAATTATCTTTTATACATGGAATTATAAAGATATTATATAATTTCTTCAAATGCTTACTTGTTTTTCTATAAAATCTTGGAATGAGACGTTGAAAAAGAAAATATATTGTCATCAAGTAGAACAAATATTAGAAAAAAAAAAAACTTCGTACTATATTCATGAACTTATATGAACTTTTTTTAAAAAAAAAAAAAGAGAAAAACGTCTTTATAGGTCAAAATTACAAATTTTTATTCAATTAATTCATGAAATATATTTCATTTAAATGAATGGTAATGTAGGTTATAATTTTTTTTCCCGATAAAGGAAATGGAAATTTCAACTTATATTTCTGTTGGCATTCAATTGGAAGAAAATATGTGCTATGAAAGTATGAAAGTTGTGTGAGTGCTTGCAGTTGCAAGTGATCAATTTGAAACTGCTTGATTTGATATTAAATGTCAATGGGTGAGGATAGGAATCAACCATGAAATTTTGGGGTAGAAAATTTCTATTAAAATTTAATTAAAATTAATTAAATTACATTGTATTATTGCCTATCAAATGTTGCATTTGTTTATTAGATATGGCTGGAGAAAAGAGAAGGAGAAGAAGACATGGAGAAAGGGATTTTTTTTTTAAAGAAAAAAAAATAGCAGAAATATTAACAAGGTTGAAAAAAGAAGAGGAGCGATGAGGGAATGGTAAAGGGAGTGTCGTTTCCTTCTTGGTGAACCGAAGGGATATAGGGGGGCAATTTCGCAACTGGTGGCTGTGGTGCCTCTCTTGTGGTGGGTGGATTTAGAATAATTATAGAATAAAGAAGTGATTTATTTAGACAATTCTACATAAAATAATAAATTAATAATAAATAAATATGTAAAGGTATATTCTAAAAATCTATAAATATTAAATAATTATTTTCTTTTTAAAAAGTCAACAACTATATATGTGTACGTTATATAAAATAATAATTAAATTATACGTTGATTTAATTTTATTCATTATTTCTCAATTTCAAGAGTTATTTTATTATTATTTTTAAATTTTAATTTATATTATAAAAATATTTAAATTTTAATTTAATATTACATGAAGTCTCTTTAATTATAGACATGCCTAAATGAATTAGATGTAATAAAAAATAATTCAGAATTTGATATGTTAAAAAATAAAGAAAAATTAGATGAAAGGAAAGAGTAATTAATAATGTTTTAACAATAATTAGAAAGACTTTTTTCTCCACACGTCAGAGAAGATTCTCACAAGGCCACATCCTGGCTCGGATACTAGTCCCGCAAGGCGCCTAGACTTCCACTCAATTTAGGCCAGCCTACTCGTATTCAAGGACAATTCCCCTTATAGAGGATTTCCAATATCCTTATCGAGGGTCTCCCACGTATCTAGCCTAGTCATTGAGCACTGGTATTCCTTGTAGCACGATGTCGCCCTTCATCGTGTACATCTATAAGCATCTTCGAAAGTATAGCAATAAGCATCATCCGACCCGTATGGCTGAACCCAAAGCCAATGTATAATATTTATTCCCCTATACCAAGTAGCATTATTGGCTCTTATATCGAGCAGCATCGTCGGCCTTATATAGAAACCTCGAGCCTAGGAGAGACGCGCACTACAAGTGGTATTTTTCATTGTGTCTAATCCACCGAGTCATGTTTAGACTAATTTTTTATTGGAGTACTCAACAAAATTTAGCCATAAAGATTTGTGTGATATTAAATTAAGATTTATGCATTTTTTATATACAAATTTAAGTTAAGGAAAGATAATAAAATAATATTAAAATTGTGAGATACTTAATAAAATATTAAGTCATTCTAAATTAATATATAAATAATTATAATTTTTACTTAAAAATTATTTAATAATTATAAAATTTTGAGATGATCTGATTTGTCATTTCAAATAAATTATTCTTTATACATGAAATTAAAAAAATATTATATAATTTCTTCAAATGCTTACTTATTTTTCTATATAAAATTTTGAGAATGAGACGTTGAAAAAGAAAATATATTCTCATCAAGTAGAACACATATTTAAAAAAAAAAAAAAGAAACTGTGTACTATATTCTTGAAATTATTTTAATTTTTTTTTTTCTAGAAAAGAGAAAAACGTCTTTATAGTTAAATGCAGAGGTGTATTCTGGATGTAAGCTAAAGATTTTTTTACTAAATTCAGTGATATAAATGGTCTCTAGATTTCGTATTCGAATTTTGAAGTGCATTATTAAAAAAAAATTAATAAATTTCATATATCTGTTATCCTAATTATATATCCATTTTATACCAAAAATTGAACGCGCAAATTATTTCCAATAACATTTTCAATATACTATAATATTAAATGTACTTAAATTTAAATTTCATTGAAAATTAAGTCGATCACTAAAAAAAATAAATAATATAATATATCCGAAGGCAGTCGTCAAAGCATTTCTCATGCATTTTCCATCTTGGTGGGTGCTTCGCGAGCTGCTGGTTGAGCTCCACCCCATTACGGAACGAGGAAAAAGCTGTATATCTTCCGACTGTAAGAAGGCGACAAGTAATTTCTCTTTAATTCACGATTTCATTGTTATCCTCTAGCCTATATATACACATACAGAAAAGAGAGAAGCTATACACATTTATCTTCTTTAAGTGAATTTTTTTTAAAGAAAATGTTTGGCTGTAGTTGCAGGGAGTTGCTTATTGTTTCGATGATCTTGCTTTTACTTATGTTTCCTCCATTGGAAACAGTTATGGCTGATGATCAAACCAAAGTTGTCAATCCCAGTGAGTGAGAGTTTAATTTTTTTTTTTTTTCAGTTTGTTAAATATTTAACCATTAATGTATTGAACATGAATTCTTACATATATTTATCGTTTTCTTTTTTCAGGAGAGAAGAAGAGTGAAAGGCATGAAAATTTAAAGGAAAATAAAATAAATACTGGTAAGCATGATTCACCACCAGCTGGTCATTACAGTAGGGGTGATAGTCATTTGTCTCGGCAAGGTAGAAAGCTGTGGAATTGAATGCTATTTATACACACCGACCATCAACAAGTTAAGCTCTTCAATGTAGTGTATATGTATATTTATAAAGACAGCAAGGCTTAATTATTAGTCAGTTTTTATTTATGTGATAATGAAGTTGTATTTAGAATAATGAAAAAATAAATAAAATAAAAATAAGAATGACCTTGCTTATATATATTATATGTATAAAGATCATCCCACTTTGATATATAGCAGGGAGGTGTTAATTTTAAAATTATAGCCTGGATTTATTCATGGTTTCCACTTAATTTCCACAAGTAGGTGCTTTGATAATGCAAGAGCCTGGGAAATGGTTAGCGGCATGAGCCCATTTCCATCACGCAAGACACTTTGATACATTTGCCATCAATTTTTTGAGCAAAAACTATACTTTCTATAATTGAGTTGGATAACCCAACATGCGAGGACTCCACACACACACACAGAGTAACGTTGGGAAGTTGGAGGTGAGGTCGTCGATCTTCTGATGGTTGAACAAAGATGGTTCAGGGAGGAGTGAAAATAAGAGAAGGAGTGAAAACCTTTTCTCTTTGGATGAGGGTTTGTAATGGGTTTGTTCAGCATTCATTTGGATAAGACTGGCTTTTGTAGGTATCTATTTTTCATCGAAACCATTTTCATACGACAAATTTACCATATATTATTTTCGATTTCAGAAAGCACTTGGTAAATTAGAACAAAGTTCTTTTTCAATTTAAGTTTTGAACTCAGAATTTTTCCTTTTTACCAAGTCATTTTGTAATTGGTTTTCAATTCTTTTCAAAGAAACATCTTGTTGTAAATGCTGCAAGTATTGCTTTTTCCCTTCTATTAAAACATTAATCTCATTATTATAAATGGAATAAGCTTTTATAATATTGAGATCCCTTGCTTTTGGTTTAGTAACAAAAGGGAAAACTTATTGAAGTGTTCAATTCTTCTTTTGTAAGAAGTTTAATTCCAATTTGAACTAAACCTATGTGGATATATTTGTATTGTTTGTCACGGTATTTTTGTAAAGATTTTTGAGACAGAAGAGAAACAGTCTCAAAAGGTTTTTGAAATCTGAAGATCTCGCTCTTCAGTTTTGATTGTGAAATCGGTTTTGAAAAAATTAAGTTTTGCAGTCTGATAGATTTGATCTTTTTGTACTTTTGAAATTTTCCAATTATCTATATATTTTTCGAAATTTTCGATTATAATTTCTTCTCTATTAACTAAGCAAGAAAGTCGATTCACTTCCCGTCTTGCCCTACCGCTACCTCACTTACAAAACCTTGTAACTTCCTTGTAGTAGATCCTAGGAAGCTCATATGTTGAGCAACCTTTGTACGTCCTACCTAGAATTACATCTCCAAAATCTTTGTACAAACTTTCAAAGTTTATAAAATTTTGAAGTAAGTATTTTACAAATTTCTTACAAAATTACAAATCTTTATTGCATGCATATGGTTGGTTCAATTGCCTATCTTGCATAAATATATGTATATATATTCATAACAGACTGGCTCTGCCGCTTATTGAGTGTATATATATGTTTCATATTTAAATTTCATTTTTAAATTTCATTTCTGAAGATTTTCCTTTCTTGTATATTTTGGTTATTTCTTTAATTATTTCAACCGCTATATATATATATATATATATATATATATATATATATATATATATATATATATATTTCATTTCTGAAGATTTCCCTTTCTTGTATATTTTTTTTTATTTCTTTAATTATTTATTTATTTTTCAAGATTTAGAGAGTAGTTTCTTCCCTGTTAGCTTATCCCCCTCTCGATCCCGGTACATCCTTGGTATCAGAGAGGTTGGTAAAATAATCTTAAGGTGATATTTGTTAATACTTCTAGGGGTATTGAGATGATGTTTACATTGACTGGTTTTTGAGAAAGTAGAAATTTTCTGACTTCTCGATGAACTCTATTTCCCAAGAACCTAGCTGTTTCACATTCAGATTTTGTAATCCTGACTCCAGCTAACATTTCCCATTTAAATAGTTTTCTTGGATTTAGAAATCTAATTCTAGATATCCAGGCTGCTGTGAAACGAGGAATACTGAAATCTAGGCTGTGTTCACAATTTGGATAGTAAAGAGGAGTCCTTTGAGAGTGCTCCAAGGTGCCCTACCTCTACCTCACTTACAAAACCTTGTAACTTCCTTGTAGTAGATCCTAGGAAGCTCATGTATTGAGCAACCTTTGTATGTCCTACCTGGAATTACATCTCCAAAATCTCTGTACAAACTTTCAAAGTTTATAAAATTCTGAAGTATTTTACAAATTTCTTAAAAAATTACAAATATTTCTTGCATGCATATGGCTGGTTCAACCGCCTATCTTGCATAAATATATGTATATATATTCATAACGGACTGGCTCTGCTGCCTATTGAGTGTATATATATATATATATATATATATATATATATATATATATAAGATTTTACTAGTTTTGAGAGGACAAATAATGAGTATTCAAATTAATCGACTTAGTCAAAGGCTTACCTTTATTGATCTTACTATAAGAAAAACGCCGATTAACAACAGATTTTTTACATTGCTCATTTATAAAAATCCATTGCTAAATGATTTAGCAACGGATTTGCAATCGATTGTTGTCCGTTGTAATGAGCCTCGCTGCTAATTCACTTAGTAATAGATTTTAATTTCTGCTGCAATTAGCAACAGATTTAACAATGGATAATTCCATTGCTAAATAGCAAAGGACAATGTTTTCCATTGCTAACTTAATTAACTTTAAAAAATTATAAAAAAAAATAATTTGTTGCTATTTGTAACCGATTTATCAATGAACTTCCATTGCTAATTGCAACCGATTTATAATGCATTGCAAATTTGATGTTATTTAATATTATAAATTTTTAATTTTAATATTAAAATTTAAAAATTTAATATTAAAATTTGAAATTTTAATATTATAGTCGATTTATAAATTTTAATTGATACATAAATTGTTATTAATAGTCATTATAGATACATTATAATGAGAGTAAAAAAATATTATTTCCGAAAAAAATTGTGGTGAAAAAATGAATTGAGGGAAATTATATTAATGAAATGGAAAATAAAAGGTAAATAGGAAAATTGAAGAAAATGAGAGAAATGATAGAAGAAAATGATAAGAGAAAATAGAAGAAAATGAAAGAAAAAATTGAGAAAATGATAAGATAATTAGGAAGAAAAGAGAAGAAATTAATGATAGAAAAGGAAATAGAAGGAAAGCAAATGAAAAAAAATGAAGAAAACTAATTAGAGATTTTGGAAGAAAATGAAAGAAGATGGAGAAAAATTAGAGATTTGAGAAGGAAATGAAATAAAGGGAAGAAATTGATGATAGAAAATCAATATTAAATGAAGAGAATGAAAGAAAAGGAAGAAGAAATTATATAATTGCGAAGAAAATGAAAGAAGAAAGAAGAAAGATTGTAATGAAGAGAAGAAAATAAGTGAATGAAGTATATAAAGAAGGGAAATGAAGTATATGAAGAAATATATTTGCAAATTAACAATGGATTTAGCAACAGATTTAAAATTTATTGCTAAATTTAGGCACCAAAATTTATTCAACCCCCCAAAATAAAAAGCAATGGATAAGTATAATTATATACACTTTTAAATTTTTATGGTGAGATTTTTCCCCCTAAAAAAACAATGAAATCCCAAAAAAACAATGAAATTCCAAATCCATTGCTAATTATAATTATATATACTTTTGAAATTTTAATGGTTAGATTTTTTCCTTGTAAAATTAGTGACAGATTTTAAAATCCGTTAATAATTTGATAAAAAAAAATTTTAATGATCACCAATAAAATTTATATAGTTATTTTTTTTTTAATTTTATGAAAATAGCAACGGATTAGAAACTCCATTGCTGATAAAATTTATTGCCAAATTAAATTCGTTGCTAAATTTATATTTAAATATTTTTACAATGTCAATTTGCAACAAATTTTAGTAATGAATGTAAATCCATTGCTATTTGCAATGGAATTTTATTTTATTACTAAAGTATTACTTCATATAATTTTTTTCCAAAATTGCAACAAAATTAAAAATTTGTTATAAAATCTATTGCTATTCATAACAGATTAAAATCTGTTGCCAAAATATGTTGTTAATTTGAGTTTTTATTGTAGTGTTCATGAGGAGTATCCAAATTATTTGACCTGGTCAGATGACTACCTTTCACTGGTTTGCCGAATAACAATTAAAATATTTGTTAATTGCTTCATTTGTTTTGCAGAATACATCTTATATATGAAAAATATTTTTTTTATGAAACTTGGTATCTAAAAAAATATTTTTAATAAAAATATTTTTCATTATTCAGTTATAATATTAAACTAATGATATGTGTCTACATTATGTACATAGTATTTTCACATTTAATAAGATTATCAAAATCTAAAAAATGACTATTTTTCTTAAAAATGAATTAATTTTTTCTTGAATTAAGAAAATATTTTCTGTTCACCTATTTTTCTAAATACTCCAAAAGTTAGAAAAATATTTTTTAAAACAAATGGAGTCTTAAATAGATATCCAAATTGATTTTCTAAATCAAAGAGTCATTATTGATTATTATATAGAAATAGAATTATTCACTTTAGTCACTTGATAAAGTCAATAAGCAAATAGTCAAATTATCAAATTATGAATAACCATCCAACGTGCCCTAAGAAGAATCAACTATAAAATATAATAGTCAAAGGAATACTCAGTTGACTATAATACTAAATCTATAAGGTAAAATCACAAATAGAATAAACTCTTCGACAAATGCCAGAAAAAACCAGTAAAAATGATAAAAATTATTATAATTTTGTTTATAAGGGATGTGTTTTTTGTGTGTTCTCTATAGAAATTAAAAAAAAAAATCATAAAACAACTCTATATATAGGTGTTTCTCAAAAAGAAATATATAATAAATTCAACTATCAACTAGCAAAAGCCAATATTATTCAATCCAATTTTGATGTTATAAAACAAAAGTGCTTCATAAATATTTTTTTGATGTAAAGTTAGGTCTGACACATTTCATCTTGCATTCTCCTCTCTGACCTTTGAGTGTTGTTGTCATTCGAAATAGTGTTGGCTAAATAGCCTAAAATCCCCTACATCAGTAAGTGTATTTTAGTTTTTACATATACTATTCCTTAAAGGTTCTTTCTGCCCTTTTCTAAAACAACAAAAAAACCTTTTCCATCACCCTTTATTTATAGATTATGTATAACATTTTTCTTATTTTGAATAATCATTTATTTTGAAATTGCATATTTTTCATATCAATTCTAATCAACTATTTGATTAGGCTTAAATATTGTTTATAATTTTCTTGCCATTTTTATGAGTGTTTGAACCAATACTTATATTCTCATTATAATAGAGTTCTTTTTATATACAACTTATGGAAGAGATATGTATCGGCTAACCTAACTTGTAAGTGCAGGAGTTATAATTACAATTGAATGTTGAGTTATAATTACAATTGGATACATATACATCATGATAAACCTTATCACGCCTCCGCAATTTTAACTCGGAGACGGTTGAATTGTTAGCTTTGTTTTTATAAAGTCATGACACTGTCGAGGTAGAGCTTTAGTGAAAATATCAGCGATTTGGTCCTTCACAGAAATGTAGTGCCCCTCAATCTCTTTCTTGGTTACTTTGTCATAGACAAAATGGAAGTCGACTTCTATGTGTTTCATCTTAGCATGAAAGATAGGATTTGCAGATAGGTATGTCACTCTAACATTGTCACACCAAAGCATAGGAATGGTTGGAGTTGGAAGAGAAATATCCCGTAACAAGGATTGTAACCATGTGACTTCAGCTCTTACCATATCAATAGCATGATACTCAACTTCGGTGGATGACCTTGCAACTGTTGGTTACTTATGTGATATCTAGGATATCATATTATTACCCATGTAGATAGCAAAGCCAGTGATCGATATCCTATCATTGACATTCCATGCCCAATTGGCATCCGTATAAATATTTATATCATAATGAGATGACTTGTTAGAAGAAGCCCATGCTGCTTCGTGGATTGGAGATATCGTAGTACTCGCTTAACAGCCATCCAATGATTTTTAGTGAGGGAGTGAAAAAATTGTGAAACTTGATGAACAGCAAATGAAATATTTGGGTAAGTGAGAGACAAGTACTGGAGGCCACCAACTATAGTGCGGCACATGGTGGGATTGGTAGCTGTTGGACCATTCAATGCTTGAAGTTTTTCACCTGAAACTGCTGGAGTAGAAATGCCATTGCAAGTTGACAGGTTTGCCTTTTATAGAAGATCATTGATGTACTTGATTTGAGGGAGAAGTAATCCAAACTCTATTCTCACTACTTCAATGCCCAAAAAGTAATCAAGAGCCCCCAAGTCTTTTAACATAAACTCACCACTTAGAGAATCAATAAGTTGTTTAAGAAATATGGAATTACTACCTGTGAGAATGAGGTCATCTACATAGACAAGGCAGAAGGCATGCACACTGTTGGACTTACAATGAAATAAAGAAAAGTTTGCGGATGAACATTGGAAGCCATGAGTTTAAAGTGCCCCTGTTAGACATTTGTACCATTGGCAAGGGCCCTATTGAAGGACATATAAGGAGCGACGAAGCTTGCAAATGTGTAATGGCTTGTCCTTGTCAACAAAACCTAGAGGTTAATCCATAAATTCCTCAGTTTCAAAGTCATCATGGAGGAAAGCATTGCTTACATCTAATTGTTTAATGGATCAGTTTTGAGTGATAGCATGAGAGAGGATCAAATGGATAGTTGCTGGTTTCACAATTGGCGAGAATGTCTCAAGGAAATCCACTCTAAGTTGTTGGTGGTACCCCTTTGCGACAAGTCAAGCTCTCAACTTGTCAAGCTCTCAACTTGTCAATGGTGCCATCTGCTTTCTGTTTAACTCGAAAAATCCATTTGCACCCTACTATATTCTTCGCCATTTCTCTTGGAACTAGCTCCCATGTTCCAGTTTGTAATAATGCATTGATCTCAGTTTGCATGGCATCACTCCATTCTTGATATTGTATAGCTTTGCTATAATAGGTTTGTGCTTCAATAATTGGTACTTGAGCAGTGAAGAGCCAAAGTTTTAAGCTCCCTGTTTGAGTTCAGGTAGTTATGCTATGTGTTTGAGAAGCTAGTGGTGGTTGGGGTGGAGATGAGGTTAGGTCCACAATAAGTGACAATCCATTGTTTTGTGAGGAAGAAAGTGGTGTTACGTTTCTTAATATTATGGATGGTGAAGAGGTAGTAGGTAGTGGACTTTGGGGTGAATTATTAGGTGTATGGGATGCAGACGTAGGTGATGATGGGATAGGTATAATTGCATGTGAAGGTGGTAAAGAGGAGTCCATTTGAGGAAAAGCCAGCTGTGAGATAGTTGAGGGATGTGGGCTAAGGATACCATCATAAGTGGGAGACAAAGTTAACATGGGTTGGTAGGGTGCAGTAGGAGGTGGTAAGTGAACAATATGTTGCCGTAAGCTTGGTTTGGTAGAGGGAGAGTCAATTTCATCCTTGCACACAAAGGGAAATACCTATTCATAGAAAAAGACATCGCTTGAGATAAAGGTTTTTCCAGTAGAAGTATCCAGGCAGATATAACCCTTATGAATTTTGCTATAACCCAGGAACACACATTGTTTAGATTTTGGGTCCAATTTATTTTTAGTGTACGACTTTAACCAGGGGTATCAAAGGCAACCAAAGACTTTCAATTCATTGTAATTTAGTGGTGATTTGAACAAAATTTCATAGGGTGCATGTGGCTTAGTATGAACAAAGGGTATTTGATTAATAATGTATACAGCAGTAGCAAAAGCAAAAGTCCAATAATTAATAGGAACACTAGCATGATGCAATAATGCTCGTCCAATTTCAACAATATGCCGATACTTTCTTTCGGCACAACCGTTTTGTTCATGAGTATAAGGACAAGAAACACAGGCTAATTCCATTTTCTTTGAGATATTTAGTTAAAGCTTGAAATTCAACCCCCCCCCCCCCCAAACAAAATCAGCCTAGAAACTTTTTAATGAGACAACCAAAATATTTTTCAATCAATTTATGAAATTGATTAAACATAGGAAGAACATCAAATTTACGTTTCAAAAAATATATCCAAGAATACTAGCTAAAATGATTACAAAATAGAACATAATAATGAAATCCATCAACAGAAGGAACAGGGGAAGGTCCCCAAACATCCGAACAAATTAATTCTAGTGGTTGAGACACTTTAGATAAAGAACTAGCAAATGGCAGCTTATGCATTTTACTAATACTGCAAGCATAACAAGGAAAATCAGAGAACTTATTAGAGACTACTAACTTATGACTAGACAAAAGATGACTAACAACATGATCATTGGCATGAGCAAGATGAGCATGCCAAGTACTAAATGTCACCAAATTTGCTTTAAAAGAATAGGAGGACGATAGCTGCAATGGAAGAGTGTAGACACTGTTGTCACTCTGGCCGCAGTAGAGTACCTGCTTCATGGGGATATCCTTGATAACAAAGAGAGTGGGAAAGAATTCAATAGACACATTATTTGGTGAAGTGAAAGCATGAACAAATAAAAGATTTCGATGCACATAAGGAGAACATAAAATATTATTAAGAATAAAATAGACATTTTTAATAGACATGATAGATTGACAAGAGTTTAAGAAAGGAATTATTGTACCATTACCAATCATGATGTCATTTGTGCCTTGATAAGGAACAGGATGAGCAATATTTCCAGCATTGTTTGTAAGGTGGAAGTTGGCTCTCGAAGTTTGCGGTGCTAAGGTGGTTGAAGAGGCCAAGTAGTTTGTCGGTTGATATATGCTAGAGGTAGTGTTGGTTTGCTTTGGTGAGGGGCATTGGCGTGCAACATGACATTCTCCCCGATAGATATAAAAAATAATATTTGGATTTGAAGCCGAAGAGGAGTGTTGTTAGAAGCGTTCATGTCCTCGACCAGAATTACAGTTTAAGGAGGTACCACCCTGATGAAAGGATTTAGTAGCAAATTGTGTCATGGGTTGAATGGAGTCTTAAAATGTCAAAGAATCCAATTTTAACTGAGTTTCCTCGCTTAGTAAAAGAGCGTACAGATCATCATAAGAGAGAGGAACATTGCGAGCTTTAATAGCTTTAACAAATGGCCGGTACTTAGAACCAAGACCCTCTAAGATATGAGTCACAAGATTTTCTTCAATAATAGGAGATTGTAATGCGGCCAGTTGATCAAAAATTTGCTTAGCTCACCTCATGTAAGTTTCAATGCTTTCAGATCCTTTGGAAAGATGCTTCAACTATTTGCGCAATTATATAATTTGTGTGTGCAATCTGGTAAAGAAGATGGTCGCCAATTTGTTCCAAGCGTCCCTAGCAGTAGAAGAACCAACTATTTAAGGCAGCAACAGCTCTGAAATAGAGCAAAATAACCAACTCAAAACAATTTGATCTTGTCTATACCATGGAAGATCAACAAGATTTGGTTGATTATCAATGGTTTATGGTGCTGGTTCAGAAGTAGGAGAGATATGACTTACAAGATTATACCCATTAAGTAAGGGAAAAATCTACGCTTTCCACAAAATATAGTTGGAGAACGTAAGTTTCACTATCAAAAACTGAGAGACATTCGTATAGATTGAGAGAAGGAAAAAGATGCAGAAGAATTAATTAAGTTTTGCTCAATGGCCATCACAGAAGGAGCCACAAGGCTCTTATCATATGAGTGTTTGAACCAAGACTTATATTCTCATTATAATAGAGGTGTATTTATATACAACTTATGGAAGAGATATGTATCGGCTAAACTAACTTGTAGGTGCAGGAGTTATAATTATAATTGGATGCTGAGTTATAATTACAATTGGTTATCACTTTTTGCCTCAAGTGTGGATGGTGAGGAGCATCGAAATTTTGCTGAAAATAAAGATGATGCAATTGGAAGTGAATCAAGATCAGGCCATCACTAATCCTTCATTCCATCGAGCTACAAGAATTTGATTCCCATAAATAATTAATTAATGGAGATGAGATAGAGACTGTTAGTGTATGTGCACTGCAGCCAATGTGTTAATTGCAAGTGTGATCACTTAATTAATGTATGTATATATATACTTTATTCTTAATAAAAGGCTGCTTTATCTTTAATTATATCATTTAATTTTAATGAATATTAATTAATAAAGATAAAGTCCATGGGACTTATATGCATAGCAGTGGAAATTATAATGTTGTTATAATTATGAGATTCTGACTGCATTATAGCATTGTTCCAAAAATGTTCTTGGTCAATGTTATATCAAGATTGGACATTGATATAACTGTTGAGATCAATACACGTTGCATTCTTTCTTTTATGAAAGGAAGCAGCAGTTCTCATTAAGCTGAGGTATGTGAGATACCTAGAACCAACGTGTAAGTACTTGGGGTGACAAGTTTACTGAATTGACCCGCATGAGGATTCCATATGGAAGTTTACCTGTGTCTATGGAAAGACTCATGTGACAGTCGTGTAAATGATCCTTAGACTTGAGACATTAAGTTATCTTATATAGGAATTACTGTATTTTGATACTGCTCACATGTCATTTTATATAAAGATAACGAATGTGGCAGCTGTTGGATATAGTATGAACTATGTGGAGATATTTAATTGTCAAGATAGAATTCATCACCTTAGGTAATTAAGGAAAATATTTCAATTGTTTTTGGCCAGTATGGATTATTAAATTATTGCGCAAGGTAAAATAAGATTGAGATCTTATTTAATTAATCAATCATACTGGGAGGACAGAAATGATTTATATATAGCAGACACATTCCATGCATCAATATATAAATCGAAATATTATGTTGAAGGGATATTAATTACACTGACAGACTGATCATAGAAAGTTAGTCAAACCACTTTGACAAGTTCTAATATTTGGGTGGTCGTTACACATTGTTAGATGTCAATATTAATCCACAAATATAATTAATCAATTGTGAATTGATGATAAAATTAAAGTATTAATTTTATTTAATTATATTTGTTGCCAACATATTAGGAACCTAATGGGTCACACACATAAAGACTGTAAGTGAGAAATTAAATTGGATTATCAAGTTGGACTTGATAAAAATAATTCTAGAGACTTAAGGACTGAAGTATAAATTTTATTTATACTGCTTAATGTCCTAATAATTAAGTATAGACTTAATTTAAAGTTTCTAAAATTATAGGAATTAATTATGTAAATTATAATTCCTATAAGGGGTCAATTTATAATTAACAAATTTAAAGGGTTAAATTTATAATTAAAAGAAGTTGTTCCCTATAAATAGGGAAGCTTGTCCTCAATTCTAAAGTAAGTTAGAAAAGAGCTAGCACTCATAAAACTCCCAATATATTCTCTAAAAGTGTCTTGGAGAATTTCCTCACAACCGGTCTGTGTGGATACCATCAGAGGCCGGACATCTGGACGGCTGGTGGTTTGCTACAACCCGGTCCGGTGGTTAGAAAATTCCACAAGCAATTTGAGGTAATTTAATAGATAATTTTATTTTAATTATCACCATTCCATACTTAGTTAAAGTTGATCTTGTTTAATTGAAAATTAATGCTTCCTAACCGTGGTATCAGAGCCATTTTAATTAATTATGGAATGGTTTGTTGTTGTTGGTGTTAATTTGAGTATTAAATTCATGTGATTATATATTGTTTCTCCCAAAAAAAAAAAAAAATTCTCGTCTGCTCAAATTTGGTTCTGAAATTTTGAGATTTTGAGATTTAAGTTTTGTTATCTTAAAATTTTATATCTGCAAAATCAATTTTAATTAAAGTAAAATTTTGAAAATTTTGAGATTGAACCAATTTGGAGATTTTTTGCATGAAACCCATTTGAGCATCCATGAAAAATTACCGGTGAGGATTAATGGCCACCCGGCTGAGTAAATGGGTTTACCCATCAGCAAGATGGTGACCGGCACTCCTCATGGCTGGTATGGTGGCTTCCGGCAGCAGAAAAATGGAGGAGATCGGGCTACCAAACCGTGTGATCTGCTGTTCTGGATCGCACATGGTGACTGGACGCATCTGCAAGGCTGCCGGAGATACCTCTGTGCGTCGCCGGCCTCGTGGCAGCGTGGGCTGGCTGCTGCAAGGGACATCTCTGGTGCGGCGGCACTGGTGGCCTCCATGGCTGCTTCTGGTTCACGATGAACCAGATTGAGAGAGGGGAAGGATGCTGTCTGCTCACCCAGTTTTTTTGGCAGAATTATAGTTTTGCCACTCTGTAATGCTGCCCTTGCTTTTGCTTGTAATTGCAAAACTGCCACAACTATTTATTTACAAAAATGCCACTGGTCATGTGGCTGTAAATAGGCTCTTGTTTTGGCAGAATTTGCAATTATGCCATTATGATTTCCTTATTCCAGTTTTGCCCTTGAATTTCCTATTGACTAAAATTAATAATTACATAATATTATTTTATTAAAATTAATTCTACTTTTGGTTTTTAAATAAATAAAATTGTGATTTTATTTTAGTTCAATTGGAAGATAAATTAAAATTGTTTAATTTAATATTAATTTTAGAAATTAGTTTCTAAAATTAATTTAGGGCATTTGAATTAAAGGAATTTATTGAATTAAATTGTTTAATTCAATATCAATTATGGAAATGTGTTTTCGAAAATTGATGGCAAATTATGGAGCGTCTAAAATTGTTTTAGATTTTAATTATCTAATTAGATTAGATATTGAATTAAATTGTTTAACTCATATATATATAATATTAGAAAATTGTTTCTAAATTATATATTGCATTGGGTAGTATAAAATTTGATTTAATTGTTTTGTTAAATTAATAGGTATTTAATTGTGATTAAATTACTTATTAATTAAAGGAAATTGTTTCCAAGACAATTAAATAGAATTATTTAGTGGGAGGAACATTATATATATATATATATATATATATATATATATATATATATATATATATATATATATATATTTATTTATTGATTTAATATTTCTAATTGTTAGAAATATTATTTTAATTACACATGAAACCAACAACAACAATAAGGATGATTAAATTTATTTATGCATTTAATTTGATTATAATGCATGATGGATGGTTATGGACTAAAGACCAATGCAATTGCTCTTTATATGGTTGAATGTCTGTATATTCATAAATAGGGACTGTGTTCCTCGAATGAAACTCGAGGTTTCAATTTCTGAAATATGTAAATGTTATATAGTTTTTAGAAAGAGTAGATAAGAAAATTATTTATGAATGTAAGCAAAAAGAGGAGCTGATGAATATACTTCAAGGAGCTGCTAAGAAGACTTGTGAAGTCCTACAATGCTACTACCTAGGTTTTTGACCCTATAATTTTCTCAAATGGCTCGAGATAATTATTTAGTAAAGTCCATAATCATCCAATTAGAAATGCATGCTAAGGGTGTATGTTATATATATGTGATGTATGATATTGCTAGCATGTTAATTAATGAGACCTAAAAATTGGCATAGACCCAAAATCCCTCATTCAAATATTAAGTACATGTTATGAACATGATGCCTTCCATTGTTATAGTATAAATCTGAGTTCTATATTAAAGTTAACTTGTTGAGCACACTTAAGGTTGCTTTTCTCTCGAACATGTTTATGGCTATGAAATATTGGATATTTGTGAACAATGGGTTTTACTTAACTGATTTACATGATTTGGATGAGCACACTCATGATCATGTAGAATCAGAGGCATAGTTTGGAGAAACATAGAATTATGTTTAGACAAATAGTTGTCACCTAACTGATCTAGGAGTCACATAGAGATGTGATTGATAAATAGTTATCTACCTAATTTAATTTTATTTTGATTTGTTGAGCACACTCAAGGTCAAATAAAATTAAATGGGGTCCTAGCCCACTAAGGAAATTAATGCGTTAAATTTCCCGAATTAATGGTGAGGGCTATTAATTTGAGTAAAATAGTGGGAGACCAAATGGATATTAAAGACCTTATATTAATTTGGTTAATGAAAATCATATACATGAAATTAATACAAATTTTATCTTTGCAGTTGTAGATCATTAATATCACCATGAGTAACAACCATTCCCTACGTAGCATACTGGATGCTAATAAGTTGACTGGACCAAATTTCTTAGACTGGTATAGAAACTTGAGAATTGTTCTCAAGCAAGAAAAGAGGCTATATGTCCTTGAGCATGCCAAACCCGGTATTCCTCCTGTTGATGCTCCTGAAGAGGTACTAAGTGAGTTCATTCATCATACAGATGATGATGAGCAAGCCACATGTGTGATGTTGGCTAGCATGTCTCCTGAACTTCAAAGGCAGCATGAGAATATGGATTCTCAAACGATCATTTTGCATCTCAAGGAGTTGTTTGATTCAAAATGCAGGAATGAAAGGTATGAGGTATCAAGGGAATTGTTCCGCTGTAAGATGACAGAAGGATCTTCAGTGAATGTTCATGTTCTGAAGATGATTGGCTATATTGAAAAATTAGGCCAATTGGGTTTTGTCATGGATCATGAGTTAAGTATTGACTTGGTCTTACAGTCTCTACCTCCTAGCTTCTCACAGTTCATAATGAACTTCAACATGAATCAGTTGGAAACTACATTGCCTGGACTGTTGGGGATGCTAACTACTGCTGAAGGGGAACTTAAGAAGAACAAGTCCCTTGTTCTTATGGTTCAATCTTCTAAGACCAAATAAAAAAGGTCCAAGAAGAAGAACAATAAGAAGAAGGGGACTTTCCCTAAAGCACTTAAGCCTACTGGGGGCATTAAAAAGGACAAAGGTACTTGCCATCACTGTGGCAAAGAAGGTCACTGGAGGAGGAACTGTGCTGATTATCTTGCTGCACTGAAGGAGAAGAAGCTTAATGAAGCTTCTACTTCAGGTATGTTTATGATTGAGATAAATTTATCTATGTCAAATTCATGTTCTTGGGTATTAGATACCGGATGTGGATCTCATATTTGTAATAATATGCAGGAACTAAGAAGACCTAGACCTTTACAGAAAGGTGAAATGGACCTACGGGTTGGAAATGGAGCAAGGGTTGCTGCTTTAGCCGTAGGAACATGTATTTTGTCTCTGCCTACGGGCCTTTTGCTTGAACTTGATAACTGTTATTTTGTTCCAGTACTAACTAGAAATATCATATCTGTATCTTGCCTAGCACTGAATGGTTTTAAATTTATTATTGAAGGCAAATGTTGTTCCTTTTATAATAATGATATTTTCTATGGATCTGGTGTTTATGCAAATGGTTTGTATATACTTGATCTTGAAAGGCCTGTTCTTAACATAAATAGCAAGAAATTAAAATCAGATAATCAAAATCCATCCTATCTATGGCATTGTAGATTAGGTCATATAAATGAAACAAGAATCACAAAGTTACATAAGGAAGGATATTTTGATCCTTTTAATTATGAATCATATGAAACTTGTGAAGCTTGCTTAATGGGGAAAATGACCAAATCACCCTTTACTGGAAAGAGTGAAAGATTTACTGAATTGTTGGACATAATACATTCAGATGTATGTGGGCCAATGACTATTCATGCTATAGGAGGATACACATATTTCATTACATTTACTGATGACCATTCTAGATATGGGCATGTATATCTAATGAAATATAAATCTGAATCTTTTGAAAAGTTCAAAGAATTCAGAAATGAAGTGGAGAAACAAATTGGAAAAAGTATCAAAATACTTCGATCTGATCGAGGTGGAGAATACTTAAGCCAGGAGTTTCAAGATTATTTGAAGGAGAATGGGATTCTTCACCAGTTGACACCTCCTGGAACGCCACAACATAATGGTGTTTCTGAAAGAAGGAACCGGACCCTATTAGATATGGTGCGATCCATGATGAGTAATGTTGACCTTCCAGTTTCTTTTTGGGGCTATGCCCTACAAACTGCTGCATACCTTCTGAATAGAGTTCCATCCAAATCTATTGAAAAGACACCATATGAGATATGGATGGGCAAGAGACCTTCACTATCACATATAAAGATTTGGGGATGTGATGCTTATGTGAAGCGTCAAATTTCTGATAAGCTTGGTTCTAAATCAGATAAATGCAAATTTGTGGGATATCCAAAACAAACAATTGGATATTATTTCTACCATCCAACTAAGCAAAAAGTGTTTGTCTCAAGGCATGCTACCTTTCTTGAAAGGGAATTTGTTCTCAAAGGTAGCAATGGGAGTAAAATAGATCTTGAAGAAATTCAAGAACCACAAATTACCATCCAAATGGAACCGATGAGTGAGACTGTAGCATCAGATGCACATCCTGAAACTCAAGTAACACAGGAACTTCGAAAGTCTAGTAGAATACGCCATGCTCCTACAAGATTGGATCTTTTAATAGAAGCTGATAATGACATGTCATTCTTACCAGAAGAACCTACTAACTTTCAGGAAGCAATGTGTGACATTGACTCTGTGAAATGGCTTGAAGCCATGAAATCTGAGATGGATTCCATGTACATCAACCAAGTATGGACATTGGTTGAACCACTTGAAGGGATAAAACCCATTGGGTGTAAGTGGGTCTTTAAGAGAAAGACTGACATGGATGGCAATGTACAAACATATAAAGCCAGGCTGGTTGCTAAAGGTTACAGGCAAAGGCAAGGCATTGACTTTGATGAAACCTTCTCGCCAGTAGCCATGCTAAAATCTATAAGGATTTTGCTTGCTATAGCTGCATACCATGATTATGAAATTTGGCAAATGGATGTCAAAACCGCATTCCTAAATGGGAATTTGCAAGAGGATGTGTACATGACACAACCTGAGGGGTTTGAATCCAAAGAATTTCCTAACAAAGTATGCAAGCTTCAAAAGTCCATTTATGGACTAAAGCAAGCTTCACGAAGTTGGAACATCCATTTTGATGAAACAGTCAAAGAGTTTGACTTCATTAAAAATGTGGATGAACCTTGTGTTTACAAGAAGGTTAGTGGGAGTGGAATCATTTTCCTTATTTTATATGTAGATGACATATTATTAATAGGAAATGATGTGCCATTACTCCAATCTGTAAAGATATGGTTATCCAAGAAATTCTCCATGAAGGATTTGGGAGAGGCAGCCTATATTTTGGGAATTAAAATCTATAGAGATAGATCCAGAAGGCTCCTTGGTCTGTTACAATCCGTGTACATAGACAAAGTGTTAAAACGGTTTAACATGGAAGAATCAAAACGAGGATTCTTGCCTATATCGCATGGTATTTTTCTTTCCAAAAATATGTGTCCTAAGACACAAATTGAGAAAGAGAAAATGGATAGGATCCCTTATGCCTCAGCTATTGGATCTATCATGTATGCGATGCTATGTACAAGACCAGATGTATCTTATGCTTTAAGCATAACTAGTAGATACCAAGCTAATCCAGGTGAACGTCACTGGACAGCAGTAAAGAACATTCTTAAGTACTTGAGAAGGACTAAAGATATGTTTATGGTCTATGAAGATGGTGAACTGGTAGTTCAAGGGTATTCCGATGCCAGCTTTGAATCTGACAAAGATGATAGCAAATCCCTGTCTGGTTATATTTTCATACTTAATGGTGGTGCTGTGAGTTGGAAAAGTTCCAAACAGGAAACTACAGCAGATTCTACAACTGAAGCTGAGTACATCTCTGCATCTGAGGCAGCAAAAGAGGCTGTTTGGATCAAAAAGTTCATCACTGAACTTGGTGTGGTTCCTAGCATTGTTGATCCAGTAACTCTATACTGTGATAACAATGGAGCCATAGCGCAAGCTAAGGAACCAAGGTCTCATCAGCGATCCAAACATGTGCTTAGGAGATTCCATTTGATCAGAGAGATCATTGAGCGAAAAGATGCAATGATAGAAAAGGTCCACACTGAAGAAAATCTTGCATATCCTCTTACTAAGGCATTGTCCCAACAAAGACACGATCACCACCTGCAGGGTTATGGTATTAGATACATGGGTGATTGGCTTTAGTTCAAGTGGGAGATTGTTAGTGTATGTGCACTGCAGCCAATGTGTTAATTGCAAGTGTGATCACTTAATTAATGTATATATATATATATATATATATATATATATATATATATATATATATATATATATATATATATATATATACACTTTATTCTTAATAAAAGGCTGCTTTATCTTTAATTATATCATTTAATTTTAATAAATATTAATTAATAAAGATAAAGTCCATGAGACTTATATGCATAGCAGTGGAAATTATAATGTTGTTATAATTATGAGATTCATTGTTCCAAAAATGTTCTTGGTCAATGTTATATCAAGATTGGACATTGATATAACTGTTGAGACCAATACACGTTGCATTCTTTCTTTTATGAAAGGAAGCAGCAGTTCTCATTAAGCTGAGGTATGTGAGATACCTAGAACCAACGTGTAAGTACTTGGGGTGACAAGTTTACTGAATTGACCCGCATGAGGATTCCATATGGAAGTTTACCTGTGTCTATGGAAAGACTCATGTGACAGTCATGTAAATGATCCTTAGACTTGAGACATTAAGTTATCTTATATAGGAATTACTGTATTTTGATACTGCTCACATGTCATTTTATATAAAGATAACGAATGTGGCAGCTGTTGGATATAGTATGAACTATGTGGAGATATTTAATTGTCAAGATAGAATTCATCACCTTAGGTAATTAAGGAAAATATTTCAATTGTTTTTGGCCAGTATGGATTATTAAATCATTGCGCAAGGTAAAATAAGATTGAGATCTTATTTAATTAATCAATCATACTGGGAGGACAGAAATGATTTATATATAGTAGACACATTCCATGCATCAATATATAAATCGAAATATTATGTTGAAGGGATATTAATTACACTGACAGACTGATCATAGAAGGTTAGTCAAACCACTTTGACAAGTTCTAATATTTGGGTGGTCGTTACACATTGCTAGATGTCAATAATGATCCACAAATATAATTAATCAATTGTGAATTGATGATAAAATTAAAGTATTAATTTTATTTAATTATATTTGTTGCCAACATATTAGGAACCTAATGGGTCACACACATAAAGACTGTAAGTGAGGAATTAAATTGGATTATCAAGTTGGGCTTGATAAAAATAATTCTAGAGACTTAAGGACTGGAGTATAAATTTTATTTATACTGCTTAATGTCCTAATAATTAAGTATAGACTTAATTTAAAGTTTCTAAAATTATAGGAATTAATTATGTAAATTATAATTCCTATAAGGGGTCAATTTATAATTAACAAATTTAAAGGGTTAAATTTATAATTAAAAGAAGTTGTTCCCTATAAATAGGGAAGCTTGTCTTCCATTCTAAAGTAAGTTAGAAAAGAGCTAGCACTCATAAAACTCCCAATATATTCTCTAAGAGTGTCTTGGAGAATTTCCTCACAATCGGTCTGTGTGGATACCATCAGAGGTCGGACATCTGGAAGGCTGGTGGTTTGCTACAACCCGGTCCGGTGGTTAGAAAATTCTACAAGCAATTTGAGGTAATTTAATAGATAATTTTATTTTAATTATCACCATTCCATACTTAGTTAAAGTTGATCTTGTTTAATTGAAAATTAATGCTTTCTAACAGAGACAACAGTGGTTGAGTCATCCGAGGTTTAGTGGTTGCTCTCTAAAGAGAATTGCTTGGTTGCATCTCTAGTGTCTCATGTCGATCGCCTAGTGGTCACTTACCCTTAAAATTATATGAGAGTCAGAAGTCGTGAGCTCTATGTGCACCACCTTCCATTGGCTGCTAGTGATGAATCTAGGTTGTGAGAATTTGGAGGTCTAGACATCAATGGAAGGAAGCCTTGGTTTTGGTTAAAATGCTTTGTTCTTTTTTGCGATTTATGGTTTTTGGCACGTCTGGGGTTGCCTGCTTATTGGGGTGGCCTCTCCTTACTACCGGAGTTACAAATGGTGGAAGGAGCATGGCTGCCCTCTAGCTTCCGTGGCTTACGTTTTTTTTTTTTGGGGCCTATGGTCTGCGTTAAACTAGCGATGATGGGCCTTACCTGCCCCTTTCCATGTTTTAAACCTAGAGCTAACTTGTGCATTTGAGCCTTGGGCCACGTTTATCTCTTTTAATGAATTTTATCTTTGAAAAAAGAAATAACAAGATAACAATAAAAATAGTGGTGATGAATAAAAAAACAAAATATTTCTAGTTCAACACCAAAAAATCAACAAAGGGTTGTGTAATTGAAGTTTGATTCCAAAAGTCAATAATGGACTCTGCATTCTTTTACCCCTGCTTGGAGTATTTTTCTTTTTCCTCTTTTTTTTTTAATGAAAGAGTTACTTCAATTAATTATATGAATTATCTTTATTGAATATTTTTAAACAATTTTGTTTTATTATAACTAATATCTTCTTAAATGCATGTCAAAATTATAATTTTTTTATTCAAATAATTCATGAAATATTTCATTTGTATGAACGGTAATGTAGGTTATAATTTATTTTTTTTTTCCGATCAAGGAAATGGAAACTTCAGCTTATATGTCTGTTGACATTCAGTTGGAAGAAAATATGTGCGCATAAATGTATGAAAGTTGTGTAAGTGCTTGCAGTTGCAAGTGATCAATGTGAAACTGGTTGATTTGATACTCAATGTCAACGGGAAAGGAAAGGAATTAGCCAAGAAATTTTGGGGTAGAACGTTTCTATAAAAATTTAATTAAAAATTATTACATTATATCATTAATTTATTTATTAGATATGGCTGGAGAAGAGAGAAGGAGAAGAAGGCAATGGAGATAGATTTTTTTTGTTAAAAGGAAAAAAAAAATAGATAAAGATAGCAGAAATATTAGCAAGGTTGAAAAAAGAAAAGGAGCGGTGAGGGAATAGTTTCGCAACTGGTGATGAAGTGAAGGGATATAGAGATGCAATTTCGCAACTGGTGGCTGTGGTGCCCTCTCTTGGGGTAGGTGGATTTGAAATAATTATAGAATAAAGCAATGATTCATATATATAATTCTACGTGAAATTTCAAATCAATAATAATAAATAAATAAATATATAAGGATAAAATTTATAAATTTATCAATATTAAATAATTATTATTTAAAATATATATATATATATATATATATATATATATATATATATATATATATATATATATATATATATAAGGTGTGTTAAGTATGCATATTGTATATAATTAAATGAAAAAGTGATTTCTAAACATTAAACATATAAATGCATACACATATATATACTTATCATGTATTATATTTATATTTATCAAAATAAAGAAATTATATTTTTCTTTTAATCTATATAATTAAAGCTTTTAATTAACGTATCATTATTAATTATTGAGCTAACAAATATTATTAATTTCTTAAGGAAAAATGTAACACCCCTGATTTTATATATTATTATTGGGCTTCGTGTAGGTATCCTCAATTCGCGGAAATTCGACAGTTGACCGGGTCTGTGAAATTCCGGCCCGACAGACCCGTTACCGGAAAAGTCTCCGAATTGGATCGAGGTTTTGGCTACCCCACCATTGTCAGGCATCCCGAGCGCGTTCCCGAAGTCGGAATCGGCAAAGGTAAACCCGAACCTTTCTTTTTACGTAATTTTCTAGTGCTTAAATAGGATTAAAAATCCATAAAATATTCGTGGTAGCTTAGAAAATTACGATTCTTTTTGCAATAGCTTAGTAATATTGCTAAGGACATGAGGCAAAGTTTTATAATTTTTAGAGCTTGTTTGGCGCTTTTGCAAAAATGATCAATAATAAGGACTAAATTGAAATTTTGCGTATTGTGATGGATGACTGATTTGATGGGCCCAGGAGGGGCTGTGTGATATGATTGAACTGTTGATATATGGATTGTGAGTATAGAAGTGTGTTTTGAACCCTTTTGCAGGTTGGGTAGGTCCTAGGTATAGGGAGACTCTGCGGATTTTACACGACTTAGGACGTAATTGGTCTTTTTCTTTGTTTGTATTGAGTCAGATTGTATTAAATAAATGTAATATGATTGTCAGGTGAGCCGGGACAACCTTCTTCCTCCGCCCAGCCGCCACAGTAATTTGTCGTCAAGTCCGTGAGTAAAATATTAATTTTAATTGTAATTTCGATATTATTATATGTTCAGCATGCCCATGCATCACTTATATGCATATATTTATTTAGTTAAACTCTAGGCACGATTTATGTTGCATTCATAACTGTTAATATGCCATGGATGTTGTTGTGGTAATTTGGAGCAGTGTGCGTGCGTTGGCGTGCGTGTGATGTGGTGTGGACTATGGATAGGACGGGGTAGTCACGGCTTGAGTAATTCGCTGGGAACAGTTCCTTCGAGGGGTAGTCACGGCTTGAGTAATTCGCTGGGACCCTCGATTTGGTTATTAAGTGGAAGTCCGAGCTTGAGTAATTCGCTGGCACCAGGTTGGATTTAAGAGAGCTGTATAGGGGATCAGCTCCCATATGTTATGATTGATACTACAGGGTGTGTGAGTGCTCCAAATTACCTTTTTGATGTTATGATGTGAAAATGTTGTTTATGTTGCATTTCACTCTACAGGGTGCATTAGTTCAGATAGTTATAGAGATTATAGTTAAGATTGATATTTTACTCTCTGAGTCGAACGCTCACTCCTGTTCAAAAATTTTTACAGGCCACAGGAGGATATTTATTCTGGGTTAACCTGCTTTTATACTTCGCAGGTTGTTTATCGATATTTGTGTAATTTTATTTACTCCTAGAATTTCCGCATGTGTTAGCAGTAATTATTTGAATTTGGTCTGTAATATTATATTCATGTTGGACCTGTAAACTTAATATTTTAAGTCTGTTTTGATGGATTGGATGAGGGAGCTGAGCTCCCATTTATTATTATGTTGATGAGTATGTGGAGGGTGAGCTGAGCTCCCCAATGGATGGTTTATTGTGTTTACAGGTCGGGTGAGTCGAAAACTCCCCGTTGGAAAGTCCATTTTATGGCCGGACTCTGTCCGTTTGTTTTCTTGAATTTGGGCCCAATGGGCCTTAGAGTTGGGTTAATGAACAGTTAGGCTTACTACGGGCCTCGGGGCTTTAGGGTGGCCCAGTCCTAGTCTTGGAGTCCGGCCCATAGGTTTGGTCGTGACAAATGTGGTATCAGAGCTTAGGCTCCAGATTCATAGGGAAAAATTATCTAAGTGTTGGGAAGAGTCTACTAGGAGTCACATGCGGAGTATAGGATTCGGTTTCGTCTTTTCCTGTAATTCTTTGTTTCTAGATTCTACGTTATACCTCGGGAAATATAAGATTACCTCAGTTAGTGTCTTGATTTTCGTGGAGTACACAGAAATGTGAAATAGAGTTTGTAGACATGTGAGATCTATCATGAGGATACGTACTCCAAGAAATATTATATTTTTGTCAGTATGGGTTTAAATGGTGTGCCCATTTCGTGTAAGACACGAGTACATAAAAGTGAGTCTTAAAAGTACAGTTGCCCTAGATAAGGATGAGGATACCACTACTGGCAGTCATCAGTAGATGACCCAGTCAGAATAAGTTTGTGATAATAGAAGATTCAGGAGAGATAAGAAATTAGGAGACCTAGTCTGTCAGGACGTATCGTAGTAACTATACAATATTCTCGATGTCTGCTCTGTAAGCTGCAGATTACAGTACCGACATGAGATTATTGTGTAGAGCTGCGTGCATCCCCGTGGTGCTCCATAATGAGGGTGTTTGAGATGGCTTCTGTTTTGGTACAGTTATGCCAAAAACAGAGTTCTATATTTGCAGAGGAGTTGGGAACTCCTGGCTAAGAGTTTAGAGTTAGAATATTGAAAGGTCACAGTTGGGTGATAACTAGAGTCAGTGACTCAGTTACCCCAGCATGAGCTAGAGTTTCATCAAGAGTTGCCATCAGACCAGAGGTTTCGGACTAGTTGCAAAGTAAAGGTGACACTTATAGAGTGAGAATAGTATACCTTGTGTGTATCAGTATGGAATAAAGTACAACTCTACTACCTAGAGAAGGTCGAAACTATGAATTGATGATTTATAGAGCTATGATATGATAAAAGAGTCATTAACTTGACATGGTTCTGGCAAGGTGGTAGATGTAGTACCTTTGTTGCAGCAAGTTAGGATATAGTCCTATCTTTTCAGAATGGATCGAAGGTTATTACTGATAATGATGACTTATGGAATAGTGTCCCAGATGGGACTGTAGAGTGTGGTAGAGAGTAGTTGGCTCGGGTATCCTGGAGAGGATACAAGTTCCATCATAGGAATCATATATAATCAGATCACGATGGATGTAAATCCTTTGAATTGGATGACGGGTTTGGGTGCCCGAAATCTTAAGTTTTGGAATTGAGTAAACATGGAAAATAATAATAATAATAATAATAATAATAATAAATAAAATTACTGCAGAATCAGTTCTCGAGGTAGTAAGGGTATTATGTAAGTTAAAGGATAAGAATAGAGATCATACAATAAAAGTATGACTGTAATTTGCTGAGTTCCTTTCTAATTTCAAATTATTCAAAACAATAGTATAATCTAATTATAATAGTGTTAAGAGTAATAAATTAGCGAAGATCAATCACAGAAGGCCAATGGATAAAGAAAGTGCAGAATGAAAGTTTGGGCAATTGATTGCAGATGCAATATAATCTAAATGCTAGTGGAAGTACTAGCTAGAGTGGTCAAAGGACCAAATCTGAGTAGCATAGACATGTGATAACGTGGTAGAAACTCTGAAAGATATAGTTTGCAGGTACAGCTGTCATGTTAGGAAGAAGAATGGAACCAGGGATAGAATAGTTAAGTTCTATTTTGGGTAAGACAAAGGAGATAAACGGAAGGACAACCTGAAGAGCGCATAATAAAAGGAACAAAGTTAAGATATAGGGTAGGCTAAGTGTTATTCTTGGCAAGGTGAATGACAAGGATGGAAAACCCAAAATGGGACCACATTAGTGAGAATAGTGATGGAGGTATGGAATAACATAATAATGAGTAAATGCTAGAAGGTGTGCGATGGTATTGCGGACTACCTAATTAGGTAAAGAAAACGAAGTTAGTAAGTAGTAAGTTGAATAAAGGTCAATCTAAGGGATCAAATAGGTATGATGAGTGGAAAGAATTATAGATAATGACACATAAGCTTTAGGTTAGACTTTTGAGATAGTGAGAAGGTAGTTAGAGGTTCGTTATGAATGTTAGGCAAACATTTTTAGTTTGATCAACCGAATCACTTTGCAGTGAAGTAATAACGACAGAACAACAGTAGGAGTAGAACGAAAAGTGACAAGTCTGGGTGGTTATAAATCACTAGAAAGTTCAAGGATCAAATTAATGACCATAGATAAGGGTGAAATTGGTGTTGGAAGAATTTATTAGTGAGAGAAATCTTTCAGGAATCAACAAAAGTTAATGGCACAATATAAACGATGATAGATATGAATCATTGGTCGAGTATAAGTAAAGTTAATAAATTATAAAATATTATGTCAGGAAGGACAATGGTACGGTAAAGTGTTCATGCAGATGATATCTTATAGGTAGAGCACAATTGTGCTAAGAGATGATGAAATTTGAAGAGAAATACCAAGAAACATAGGTTAAACGTTATTATATGGACAATTGGCGTAGTTGAATATAAGAGGATATTTTTCTTTCTTTTCAAGTTTAGCTTGTGCTTTTGGTTTTAGAAGGTTATATAAGGAACAGAAACTGAGTTAAGGAGACCTAGTTATTGAGAGTTTGGTAGGCACAAATTCATACATAATTTCCTGATATGAGAATGACAGTAAGTGCATACCTAGTATTAAGTATGAAAGGACGAACAGAGTAATGACATGAGTTAAATTGAGTTAGCTACTAAGGCTTGCAACTGTTTTAAACTATGAGCTGGAGGAAATACTAATTGTGGATGAGTTTCAATAGATGAAATTATTGCTAATGGGTAATTTGAGGTTGAAGTTTGGAAAGTTGTGGGCAGTATATGTGATTATATTAAGGAGAATAAACACGTGAAGTATCTTATTTAGAATTAAGGCATGACACACATTTCCCACAGCCGTGTTAGTTCAGATGGAACTTATAGTTTCTGAAGCTCCTATCCATCCAGGATGAGCAATTTCCTACTAAGGCTGGTAGGGAATGATAATGTTCTGATAGTTAAGTTGGGAAAGGGGTTACAAAAAACGAATTTTCTATGGTTAATTATAAGTGTTACAAAAGGTGAAGAATGTGCTGGTAGGAGAAAATCGTAAGGTTAGAATTCCCGAAGTAATGGAACTAGTAATCAAGATAAGACTAAGAAATAAAAAGAAAGTTAAAGTTGATGATGGGATAGACATCTTCGAAGGAAAAGGTGTAAGGATGAGATAGGACTAAAATTAAGGAATAAGTACAGCAGGTTGAAAAGATACCAACAATACCAAAAATAGGAAAAGGGAAGTGGATAAGATGCAAAGGACAGGAAGAGAGCTCGATAGAGGGCTTATAATAATGAGGATAAGGAGTGTCTAACCATCGCCTGTGTTAACACTACCTATGAGCGATGAAGGATACAGGTGTCTTGTGACGCCTTCAGAGTTGGCCTAAGGTGTGTTTTGATGCGGAATGGAAAAGTAGTGGCTTATGCTTCAAGGCAGCTGAAGAGGCATGAGCAGAACTATTCCACCCATGATTTGGAAATGGCGGCTGTAGTCTTTGCACTAAAAATATGGAGACACTACCTGTATGGTGAAGTGTGCGAGATATACACCGACTATAAGAGTTTGAAGTACATCTTCCAACAGAGGGATTTAAACTTGAGACATAGGAGATGGATGGAGCTTCTGGAAGACTATGATTGCACCATCCAGTACCACCCTGGGAAGGCCAATGTAGTAGCAGATGCTTTAAGCAGAAAATCTTCTGGCAGTTTGGCGCACATTTCAGCAGAGATGATTACCTAGATCTTTCAGATGAGGGGGTATTGTTGGCTCACTTTTCAGTGAGGCCAGACTTGAGGGACAGAGTTAGAGTTTCCCAGCACAGAGACCAACAATTGATGAAGATTATAGAAAGAGTACAGCAAGGTGAAGGTGGTGAGTTCGGATTTGCCAATGATGGCGCCCTAGTGCAAGGTTCTAGGATATGTGTGCCCGATGTGGACAACCTCAGGAATGAAATCATGCGAGAGGCACACTACACACTGTACAGTGTCCACCCAGGTTCCACCAAGATGTACCATGATGTGAAAGATAGCTATTGGTGGAATGGCATGAAGAGAGACATAGCAGACTTTGTGTCCAAGTGCTTGACTTGTCAGAAGGTGAAGTTTGAACACTAGAGACCGTCAGGGAAGTTGCAAGAGCTCCCTATCCCAGAATGGAAGTGGGAAATGATCACTATGGATTTTGTGACTGGGTTGCCTCGTACCACGCGAGGATATGATTCGATATGGGTAATTGTAGACCGCTTGACCAAATCAGCTCACTTCTTTCTTGTAAAGACTACATACTCGTGGCACAAGATGTCCGGCTTTACATTCGAGAAATAGTCGATTGCATGGAGTTCCGGCTTCCATAATATCCGGCAGAGGGCCGATTCACTTCTCGGTTTTGGAGAAAGTTGCAGGAGGCACTTGGCACACTGATTGAACTTTAGTACGGCTTTCCACCCTCGCATGCAGACGACAAATTGAAGGACAATCCAAACATCGGAAGACATGCTTCGCATGAGTGTTTTGGATTTTGGAGGTCAATGGGATGATCACTAGCTTTGGTGGAGTTTGCCTACAACAACAGCTTATCACTCCAAAGATAGGAATGGCGCCTATGAGGCACTATATGGAAGAAAGTGTAGGTCTCCTCTGTGTTGGACAGAAAATGGGGAAGCGAAGGTGCATGATGTAAACTTAGTGCAGTACACTTTAGAGATAGTTCCTTTAATCGAGAACGATCAAACTTGACTTTAAGAGGCGAGAAGAGTTATGCAGACCCCAGACGGAGGGATGTGGAGTTTGCAGTGGGCGACTATGTATTCCTGAAGGTTTCTCCAATGAAGGGAGTCATGAGATTTGGAAAGAAGGGCAAGTTGGCACCTCGGTATATTGGACCTTTTGAGGTTACTGATAGAGTTGGAGCAGTTGCCTACCGGTTGGAGCTACCACCCAACCTCTCTCACGTTCATCCCGTGTTTCACATCTCCATGCTCAGGAAATACATTCCCGATCCTTCTCATGTACTACAGCCGGATGTGATAGAGCTAAAAGAGAACTTGACATTTGAGGAGCAGCCTGTAGCCATAGTGGACTACCAAGTGAGACAGCTGAGATCAAAACAGATCCCTATGGTTAAGGTTTTGTGGAGGAGTCAGTCAGTGAAAGAGTGCACCTGGGAGTCAGAACGGGACATGCGTAGCAAGTACCCCTATCTGTTCAATGTATAATCATGTGCTTTATTCTGCCTTGTGTAAAAATTCGAGGACGAATTTTCTGTAAGGGGGGAAGAATGTAACACCCCTGATTTTATATATTATTATTGGGCTTCGTGTAGGTATCCTCAATTCGCGGAAATTCGGCTGATTGGCCAGATGTGAAATTCGCCCGATGCAGATTCTGGAAAAGTCTCCGAATTGGATCGAGGTTTTGGCTACCCCACCATTGTCAGGCATCCCGAGCGCGTTCCCGAAGTCGGAATCGGCAAAGGTAAACCCGAACCTTTCTTTTTACGTAATTTTCTAATGCTTAAATAGGATTAAAAATCCATAAAATATTCGTGGTAGCTTAGAAAATTACGATTCTTTTTGCAATAGCTTAGTAATATTGCTAAGGACCGCGGGGCAAAGTTTTATAATTTTTAGAGCTTGTTTGGGCAGTTTTTGCAAAAATGATCAATAATAAGGACTAAATTGAAATTTTGCGTATTGTGATGGATGACTGATTTGATGGGCGGGAGGGGCTGTGTGATATGATTGAACTGATATATGGATTGTGAGTATAGAAGTGTGTTTTGAACCCTTTTGCGGGTTGGGTAGGTCCTAGGTATAGGAGACTCACGGGATTTTCTACACGACTTAGACGTAATTGGTCTTTTTCTTTGTTTGTATTGAGTCGATTGTATTAAATAAATGTAATATGATTGTCGTGAGCCGGACAACCTTCTTCCTCCGCCCCGCCACAAGAATTTGTCGTCAAGTCCGTGAGTAAAATATTAATTTTAATTGTAATTTCGATATTATTATATGTTCAGATGCCCATGCATCACTTATATGCATATATTTATTTAGTTAAACTCTAGGCACGATTTATGTTGCATTCATAATCATAATATGCCATGGATGTTGTTGTGGTAATTTGGAGCAGTGTGCGTGCGTTGGCGTGCGTGTGATGTGGTGTGGACTATGGATAGGACGGGGTAGTCACGGCTTGAGTAATTAGCTGGGACCCGTTCCTTCGAGGGGTAGTCACGCTTGAGTAATTCTGGGACCCTCGATTTGGTTATTAAGTGGAAGTCCGAGCTTGAGTAATTACCGCACCAGGTTGGATTTAAGAGAGTCAGATAGGATCACTCCCATATGTTATGATTGATACTACAGGTGTGTGAGTGCTCCAAATTACCTTTTGATGTTATGATGTGAAAATGTTATTTATGTTGCATTTCACTCTACAGGTGCATTAGTTCGATAGTTATAGAGATTATAGTTAAGATTGATATTTTACTCTCTGAGTCGAACGCTCACTCCTGTTCAAAAATTTTTACAGGCCACAGGAGGATATTTATTCTGGGTTAACCTGCTTTTATACTTCGCAGGTTGTTTATCGATATTTGTGTAATTTTATTTACTCCTAGAATTTCCGCATGTGTTAGCAGTAATTATTTGAATTTGGTCTGTAATATTATATTCATGTTGGACCTGTAAACTTAATATTTTAAGTCTGTTTTGATGGATTGGATGAGGGAGCTGAGCTCCCATTTATTATTATGTTGATGAGTATGTGGAGGGTGAGCTGAGCTCCCCAATGGATGGTTTATTGTGTTTACAGGTCGGGTGAGTCGAAAACTCCCCGTTGGAAAGTCCATTTTATGGCCGGACTCTGTCCATTTGTTTTCTTGAATTTGGGCCCAATGGGCCTTAGAGTTGGGTTAATGAACAGTTAGGCTTACTACGGGCCTCGGGGGCTTTAGGCTGGCCCAGGTCCTAGTGCCGGTCCGGCCCATAGGTTGGGTCGTGACAAAAAAATTAAAAAATTTGATAAAACCCACTTTTACCATTAAACCATAAATATCTTAATGAATTTAATTTATTAATTATATATATTAATATATTTATTTTTTAATTATTATTTTTAATTAAATTTGTATTTAAAAAATATGTAAGTACTATAATAAAAATTGATTATATAATATAATATATTATTAATTCTTTATTATGGTGAAGGTATTTATATGATGAATTGAAAAATGTCCTTTTTTGGAGGACTTGAGAGGTAATGTCTTCCTATAAAAGACAATTCTCCTTCCTTGACATTTCAAGTAAAAAATAGAGTCCAAATACAGGCCTGCTAGTTATAGTTTATTTTTTTAAATTATATTTATTTTAAATAATATTTATGATCTTTAGTAATTTAAAGAAATTTCATTTATATTATAATAGTAAATAAATATTGTATTATTAAAGACAAATAAATGCATTTATATTAATTAATAATGAATGATATGAAGAAATTAATATATAATGATAATTTATTTTTAGAAAATATTATTGGAAATAAATTTATTTGATTCTAAAAGTAAATTTAGAAATTTTAGTATAAACAATTAAGATCAATTTAATTTGTTTTTAAAAATAAATTTAAAGGCAAATAATATGTTTGTTAAAATGTAAAGGGAGATTTTTTTTTTAATTTCTATAAGTTATTAATATAGACAAATTTATTTATCTCTAAAGATTAAATCAATGTCAAATATATATTTATCTCTATACTTGTCTCCAATTACATTTAAGAGACAATTTATGTGATATTAAATTAAGATTCAAGTATTTTTTAGATACAATTTGAAGTTGCAAGACGCAATAGAACAACCTTTATGGGAGGTGAATAAAATATTAAGTCATTATAAATTAATATATAAATAATTATAATGTTATTTAAAAAATTATTTAATAATTATAATATTTTGGGATAATCAATAAATTGATTTGTTATTTCAAATAAATTATCTTTTATACATGGAATTATAAAGATATTATATAATTTCTTCAAATGCTTACTTGTTTTTCTATAAAATCTTGGAATGAGACGTTGAAAAAGAAAATATATTGTCATCAAGTAGAACAAATATTAGAAAAAAAAAAACTTCGTAATATATTCATGAACTTATATGAACTTTTTTTAAAAAAAAAAAAAGAGAAAAACGTCTTTATAGGTCAAAATTACAAATTTTTATTCAATTAATTCATGAAATATATTTCATTTAAATGAATGGTAATGTAGGTTATAATTTTTTTCCCGATAAAGGAAATGGAAACTTCAACTTATATTTCTGCTGACATTCAATTGGAAGAAAATATGTGCTATGAAAGTATGAAAGTTGTGTGAGTGCTTGAAGTTGCAAGTGATCAATGTGAAACTGCTTGATTTGATATTAAATGTCAATGGGTGAGGATAGGAATCAGCCAAGAAATTTTGGGGTAGAAAATTCTATTAAAATTTAATTTAAAATTAATTAAATTACATTGTATTATTGCCCATCAAATGTTGCATTTGTTTATTAGATATGGCTGGAGAAGAGAGAAGGAGAAGGAGACATGGAGAAAGGGATTTTTTTTTTTAAGAGAAAAAAAATAGCAGAAATATTAACAAGGTTGAAAAAAGAAAAGGAGCGATGAGGGAATGGTAAAGGGAGTGTCGTTTCCTTCTTGGTGAAGCGAAGGGATATAGGGGGGCAATTTCGCAACTGGTGGCTGTGGTGCCTCTCTTGTGGTGGGTGGATTTAGAATAATTATAGAATAAAGCAGTGATTTATTTAGACAATTCTACATAAAATAATAAATTAATAATAAATAAATATGTAAAGGTATATTTTAACAATCTATAAATATTAAATAAATACGTTATATAAAATAATACATAAATTATACGTTGATTTAATTTTATTCATTATTTCTCAATTTTAAGAATTATTTTATTATTATTTTTAAATTTTAATTTATATTATAAAAATATTTAAATTTTAATTTAATATTACATGAAGTCCCTTTAATTATAGACATACCTAAATAGATTAGATGCAATAAAAAATAATTCAGAGTTTGATATGTTAAAAAATAAAGAAAAATTAGATGAAAGAGTGATTAATAATGTTTCAACTATAATTAGAGAGACTTTTTTCTCCACACGTCAAAGAAAAAAGAGAAGTATTTTTCATTGTGTCTAATTCACCGAGTCATGTTTAGACTAATTTTTTATTGGAGTACTCAACAAAGTTTAGTCAGAAAGATTTTGTGTGATATTAAATTAAGGTTTATGCATTTTTGATATACAAATTTAAGTTGAGGAAAGATAATAAAATAATATTAAAATTGTGAGATAGTTAATAAAATATTAAGTCATTCTAAATTAATATAATTTTTAATTAAAAATTATTTAATAATTGTAATATTTTAAGATGATCTCATTTGTCATTTCAAATAAATTATTCTTTATACATGAAATTAAAAAAATATTATATAATTTCTTCAAATGCTTAATTGTTTTTCTATAAAATTTTGAGAATGAGACGTTGAAAAAGAAAATATATTCTCATCAAGTAGAACACATAATAATAAAAAAAAAACTGTGTACTATATTCTTGAAATTTTTTTTTTTTTTTCTAAAAAAGAGAAAAACGTCTTTATAGGTAAATGCAGAGGTGTATTCTGGATGTAAGCTAAAGATTTTTTACTAAATTCAGTGATATAAATGGTCTCTAGATTTCGTATTCGAATTTTGAAGTGCATTATTAAAAAAAAAAAATTAATAAATTTCATATATCTGTTATCCTAATTATATATCCATTTTAAACCAAAAATTGAACGCGCAAATTATTTCCAATAACATTTTCAATATACTATAACATTAAATGTACTTAAATTTAAATTTCAACGAAAATTAAGTCAATCACTAAAAAAAAATAATAATATAATATATCCGAAGGCAGTCGTCAAAGCATTTCTCATGCATTTTCCATCTTGGTGGGTGCTTCGCGAGCTGCTGGTTGAGCTCCACCCCATTACGGAACGAGGAAAAAGCTGTATATCTTCCGATTGTAAGAAGGCGACAAGTAATTTCTCTCTAATTCACGATTTCATTGTTATCCTCTAGCCTATATATACACATGCAGAAAAGAGAGAAGCTATACACATTTATCTTCTTTAAGTGAATTTTTTTTTAAAGAAAATGGTTGGCTGTAGTTGCAGGGAGTTGCTTATTGTTTCGATGATCTTGCTTTTACTTATGTTTCCTCCATTGGAAACAGTTATGGCTGATGATCAAACCAAAGTTCTCAATCCCAGTAAGTGAGAGTTTTAATTTTTTTTTTTTTTCAGTTTGTTAAGTATTTAACCATTAATGTATTTAACATGAGTTCTTACATATATTTATCGTTTTCTTTTTTCAGGAGAGAAGAAGAGTGAAAGGCATGAAAATTTAAAGGAAAATAAAATCAATACTGGTAAGCATGATTCACCACCAGCTGGTCATTACAGCAGGGGTGATAGTCACTTGTCTCGGCAAGGTAGAAAGCTGTGGAATTGAATGCTATTTATACACCGACCATCAACAAGTTAAGCTCTTCAATGTAGTGTATATGTATACTTATAAAGACAGCAAGGCTTAATTATTAGTCAGTTTTTATTTATGTGATAATGAAGTTGTATTTAGAATAATGAAAAAAATAAATAAAATAAAAATAAGAATGACCTTGCTTATATATATTATATATATAAAGATCATCCCACTTTGATATATAGCAGGGAGGTGTTAATTTTAAAATTATAGCCTGGATTCATGGTTTCCACTTAATTTCCACAAGTAGGTGCTTTGATAATGCAAGAGCTTGGGAAATGGTTAGAGGCATGAGCCCATTTCCATCACGCAAGACACTTTGATACATTTGCCATCAATTTGTGTTTTGAGCAAAAACTATACTTTCTATAATTGAGTTGGATAACCCCACATGCGAGGACTCCACACAAACACACACACACACACACACACACAGAGTAACGTTGGGAAGTTGGAGGTGAGGTCGTCGATCTTCTGTTGGTTGAACAAAGATGGTTCAGGGAGGATCAATGAGCATTTGCATCGTACCCTTGCTTTTGTCTTTGCCCTTATCACCTTCAACTATATATTGTTTTCTTTGAAAAAAATATGTACAAAACATCTTCTAAAAATGATTGAGAATAAGGATATAATTAAGGAAATAATCCATGATTATATCTTACAAATGATTAAGAAAATGGCGTACACAATTTATAAGAGTCAAATAATAAATTATAATTATCAATTAGCAAAAACCAATATTATCCAATCCAATAATATATAATATGTATCTATCCTAAGTTCAAGGAATTGGATACATATTAATTTATTCGGAGAGCAAATGGATCAAAACTATTTTATAAAAATTTAAGAAAAAGAGAAATGTTAACTCTTACAATTATTTTTTCTAAGAAAAATGATGGCAAGCATATATATTTATTATTGCATGCATGGTGTTCGTTTTTTTTTTTTTTTTTTTTTTAAGTCATGTGGTGTTCTTTTATTTGACAATTTGCTTGGCTTTGGCAACTCTAACAGTGCAGTCGACAATATTGTGGTCTGTGTTGGCTCTGTGAAGGTCGTATGAACCGGTGCATGGCATCTCTAGTGTGTCACGTCGATCGCCTAGTGGTCACTTACCTTTAAAACTATATGAGAGTGAGAATTCGTAGGCTTTGTGTGCACCACCCTCTAATGGCTGCTAGTGATGAATCTGGATTGTGGGGATTCGGAGGTTGAGACATCAAGGGAAGGAAGCCTTGGCTTTGGTTAGAATGCTTTGTTCTTTTTTGCTATTTTTGAGTTTTTGGCATAATTTTTTATTCAATTAATTCATGAAATATTCAATTTAAATGACTGGTAAGGTAGGTTATAATTTTTTTTTCCTATCAAGGAAATGGAAACTTCAACTTATATTTCTGTTGACATTCAATTGGAAGAAAATATGTCCTATAAATGTATGAAAGTCGTGTAAGTGCTTGCAGTTGCAAGTGATCAATGTGAAACTGGTTGATTTGATACTCAATGTCAACAGGAGCGGAAAGGAATCAGCCAAGAAATTTTTGTGGTAGAAATTTTCTATTAAAATTTAATTAAAAATTTGATTATATTATATGGTATGATGATGTAGAGATTTTTTTTATTTAAATTTGATTAATTTATTATAAATTTAAGATATAAAATATATAATAAAATTTATTTATTAAATATATAAATAATCGTTATAACAAGCAAGTAAATCTAAGACGCACACACAAATCGCACAATCACACAGTATTGAAAAGAGAGTAAGAATAATACAGAATTTAACATGATTCAATCATAAGGTCTACGTCCACGAGCAAGACTAGAGAAAAAAATTTCACTATGATGAAAAGAGTAAGATACAATCAATCAGAACTCTTAAACCCTAATTCCAATATATTTCTAAAATATCTCACAATTCTTTCGTAAATAATAAAATATTATAATATTTATACTTATCCATACCCTCTCACACCTCCAAGGGGATCAATGGTGGGCTTCGGCCCTGGCCTATTTGCTCATGACCTTCGCAACCACCATAGATCTCACTTTTTATTTCAATCGGATCGCAGCGTAAAATTTTTCAAGTCGAATTACAATTCGAGATCATAAAAAAATGTCCTAAATTTTAAATCCACAAAAAATAATAATAACATATATTTATATCTTGAATGCGATAAATTAGTTTTAAACAGCATTTATTGATTAGGTATGGCTACAGAAGAGAGAAGGAGAAGAAGACAATAGAGAAACAGATTTTTTTTTTTTTCAGAGGAAAGAAAATTAGGTAAAGATGGCAGAAATATTAGCAAGGTTGAAAAAAGAAAAAGGAGCGGTGAGGGAATAGTAAGGGGATATGCAGTGTCGTTTCCTTGTTGGTGAAGCGAAGGGATATAGGGGTGGCTGTGGTCCCTCTCTTGTGGTTGGTGGATTTGGGAAAATTGCAGAATAAAGCATTGATTTACGTAAGCAATTATACATGAGACACTAATAATAAATAAATAAGTACGTAGGGATAAGTTCTAAAAAACAAAAAAAAATCTATAAATTTATAAATATTAAATAATTAATTTTTTTTTTTTAAATTAACAACTATATATATATATATGTGTCAATTTATGATTGATTTGTAATTCTACACCACATGCCTATATAGAATAACAAATTCACTCTAATATTTCTCATGATTTTGGCAAGCGTTAAATTATTCTGTTTAAAACATTATAATTTAATGATTTACACGTTCAATAGAAATTTTTTCCCTCAAATCCTAAAATATTTATTTACTACTATCGTAATTTTATATAAGCATGTTATATTTAATGATAAATAAATTATAAATTGATTTAATTTCACTTATCATTTTTTAATTTTAAAAGTTATTTTATCATTATTTTTAAATTTTAATTAATATCATTAAAATACTTAAATTTTAATTTAATACTACTTAAAATTCCTGTAACTAGATATACTTAGATAGATTAGACACAATACAAAATAAATCAGAGTTTGATCTGCTCAAAAATAATGAAAAAATTAGATGAAATGAAAGAATAATCATTAATGTTTCAACCATATCTAATTAGAGACTTTTTTTTTTTTTAAAACATGTCACAGAGAAATGTTTTTCATTGTTTCTAATCCACTAATCATGTTTAGATAAGTTTTTTATTGGAGTATTCTGTAGAATCTAGTCAGAGAGACTTTGCATGATATTAAATTAAAATTCAAGTATTTTTAATATACAAATTAAAGTTGATAGACATAAAAAAAAACCCTTAAAATTGTAGGAGGTGAATAAAATATTAAGTCATTATAAATTTTAAAAATTATTTAATAATATTTTGAGATGATCTCTAAAGATATTATATAATTTCTTTAAATGCTTACTTGTCTTTCTATAAAATCTTGGGAATGAGACGTTAAAAAGGAAAATCTATTGCCATCAAGTAGAACAAATATCAAAAATAAAATAACTGCGTACACTATATTCATGAGCTTTAATTTTTTTTTTTAAAAAAGAGAAAAACGTCTTTATAGGTAAATGCAGAGGTATATTCTGAGTGTAAGTTAAAGATTTTTTTAGTAAATTCAGTGATACAAATTGTGTCTATCGTATTCGAATCTTAAAATCAATTATTAAAAAAAATATCCAATAAATTTCATATATCTTTTTTATTCATAAAATTTTGCTGCCCATAAAAAAATTTTCATATTTTTATCTTAATTATACATCCATTTTATACCAAAAATTGAAGGCGCAAATTACTTCCAATGAAAATTAAGTCAATCACTACAAAATAATATAATATATCCGAAGGCAGTCGTCAAAGCATTTCTCATGCATTTTCCATCTTGGTGGGTGCTTCACGATCAGCTGGTTGAGCTCTTACCCATTACGGAACGAGAAAAAAGCTATATATTTTCCGATTGTAAGAAGGTGACAAGTAATTTCCTTCTAATTCACGATTTCATTTTTATTCTCTGGCCTATATATACACATGCTGAAAAGAGGGAAGCCATACACATTTATCTTCTTAAGTGATTTTTTTTTCAAAGAAAATGGTTGGCTGTAGTTGCAGGGGGTTACTTATTGTTTCGATGATCTTGCTTTTACTTATGTTTCCTTTATTAGAAACAGTTATGGCTGATGATCAAACCAAAGTTCTCAATCCCAGTGAGTGCAAGTTTAAATTTTTTTTAATATTTTCAGTTTGTTAAATATTTAACCATTAATGTATTTAACATGAGTTCTTACATATATTTATCGTTTTCTTTTTGCAGGGGAGAAGAAGAGTGGAAGGCCTGGAAATTTAAAGGAAAAAAAAATCGATACTGGTAAGCATGATTCTCCACCAGCTGGTCATTACAGTAGGGGTGATAGTCATTTGTCACGGCAAGGTAGAAAGCTGTGGAATTGAATGCTATATATGCACACCGACCATCAACAAGTTAAGCTTGTCAACGGAGTGTATATGTATATTTATAAAGACAGCAAGGCTTAATTATTGGTCAGTTTTTAGTTATGTGATAATGAAGTTGTATTTAGAATAATGAAAAAAATAAATAAAATAAAAATCAGAATGACCTTGCTTATATATCTTGTATATATAAAGATCATCCCACTTTGATTGCAAGGAGGTGTTAATTTTAAAATATTTGTAACATTTATGGCCTGGATTTATTCATGTTTTCCACTTAATTTCCACAAGTAGGTGCTTTGATAATGCAAAAAAGAGGAAATGGCTGGAGCTAGGCATGGGCCCATTTCCATCACGCAAGACACTTTGATACATTTGTCATCAATTTCTGTTTTGAGCAAAAACTACACTTTCTATAATTGAGTTGGATAACCCCACATGCGAGAACTCCAGACAAACACACACACACACACACACACAGAGTAACGTTGGGAAGTTGGAGATAAGGTCGTCAATCTTCTGTTGGGAAATAATAAATTCAACTATCAATTAGAAAAAACCAATGTTATCCAATCCATTAATACGCATCTATGATCCATCCCAAGTGCAAGGAATTGGATGGATATTAATTCATTCGGAGAGCAAATGGGTCAAAATTCAAAAGAGAAGTTTAACTCTTATTATATATATATATATATATATATATATATTTTTTTTTTTTTTTTAAGATAAACACTCAGTTATATGGCAACCATATATATTTATTATTGCTTGTCGTTTGCATTATACATTATATACGGTGGAGTAATGTTGGGAATTTGAAACTATAAAACCTCCTCTCCCTTTGAATAAAAATGGTTCATAGAAGCTCAGCTATTGTGTTGTCTCACATCGAATCTAAAAAAAATAAAATAAAATAATAATAATAATAATAATAATAATAATAATAATAATAATAATAATAATAAATGTGTTTTATATATGATTTGGATAATTCTTTCTTTATAAAAATATCTTTTAAAGTAAAATTAGATCTGATTCTCTTTACACTAAAAATAATTAATTTATTTATTAATTATTTTTAGGCTTAAAAATTAATTATATTAATTTTTTTGTGAAATTAATTTAATTTTATTAATTTAATTAATTTATGGCCTAAAATAATTAATAATTAAATATCTAGTAGTTATTGGATGGTTATCTAAAAGAAGAAAGTTAGTAGCAGTTTTAAAGAGTGGAAATGTAATTACTGATAATTGTAGAATGTGGTAAAATGTCTTTCAGAGTTTTTTAGATACCTGCAAAAAAAGCTATAAGAATCAGATGTGCTGCAACGTAAAAGCCCCCAACAATATCAACAACAACATCTCAACTAGATTTTAGCAGTTTTTTATCTTTATTTATGTTTTTTTTTTTTCAAAACTCTTATATTTAATTTCAAGCTTTATATTTTCCTTTTAAGTAATTAAAGCATTCAATTTCATTTCACTTGCCTTTAATTACTTATTATTCATGAGATTAACGAAGCTGCATACAGTAGAGTTAGTTCCCACAATTATTTGATCTGAGAAGTGAGAGCGTAATTTCAGGTGATATACTCAGTATTTAACATATCCGCGCAATCGTAAGCTGTGAAACAGCCAAATTATTTCCCAAAAAGGAAATAATTTTTTGCACGTTGTGTGGAATACATCTCCCACAATGTCAAAACATTGCTCTAGACCAATTTCCACTATTTTTCACCAAAAATTAAAAATAATTTTTGACACGCCCAATAAGACCAAGGTCTCATTTCATTCGATATTAATGTTATCATTTTCATTTTTTACAGGCAACATCATGCCTCCAAAAACCAGAAGCGGTCTTGGCAAAGAAATTGTAGGATCTCAGGACATGGAAGGAAGTCCTACTGAAGAAGGCCTGAATGTGCAAGTTCCTCTCATGATTGAATGCCTTGAAAGGAGGTCAGGCCCTAAAGAAGAAGAAATTCAAAATCTAATTGCTGCAGAAACTATACGTACCTTGTCTATGGACCCAATTCAGGGGCGAGATGAGATTTGCAAATGAATTCTTAGTTCATTAGAAACTCTTGTATTGACCATCACTGATGTCTTGACGAAAGACATGGAACAGTGGTCAGGAACTCTTAACCAATCAGTGGAGAGAACGGATGTAAGCATGGAGAAAGTAGTTGATAAACTTAATTCACCAGTTTTAGTATTCTCTGATGGCCAATTCCCTAAGCCAACAGAATCTGACATGGCATCCAGAGGTGGTAACAAGCTCAGGGGACAATCTTAAGCACATACCCCCCATGACAGTGCTGATAGAAGTTATGCCAATAGTGAGGAAAGGTATCAACCACCCCACAAAAGAGAAGAACAGGTGGCTAGCCAAACAAGAACACGGGTTCAACCTAGCCACCCCAGCAACAAAACTATTGTTCCTATCCAAATTGTTAGTAACACTAACCCAGTCACTCACCTTAGTGTTTATGATGTAAAAGCAGTTACAGGTCCTTAAGTGGTACTAGCTTTCTAGCAGCAGCAAATGCAAATGCCTCAAGTGACTTTTGGCTCAGGGGACAAAAACTTTAAAGGGACTACAATGTCTACTTTGCAAATATCTTAACCAGTACCAGCACCTTTGCCTCAGTTACCAGCTCCCACAGTCAAAGTGCCTGCCATTCCAGCTACACCCCAGGTGACTATGATGGTACTAAAGACACTGTGCAGGAGCTGTATGGTACTAGCCTTAGACAAATTGGCCAACCAGAGTTCCATAAACCATATCCAGACATATTGATAGGGAGAACCTGTATCTAAGAGGGTACTGCATCCTGAACTTTAGTGTCTTTTTAGGATAAGATAGACAGTCGACTCTGGAACACATGGCAAGTTTCACCATTCAGTGTGGTGAACTGGTGAACTATGAGAATTTTGCCAGTTACAAGATGAGATTATTTCCAAATTCTCTTATTGGTACTGCTTTTACTTAGTATTCTGCCCTTCCAAAAATTCTATGAATTCCTAACAGGAATGGTAGAGGCTATTTTATACTTAGTTCTTTAGAGCTAAGCCAAAAGTGTGTGTTGCTGAACTATCAAGAATGACACAGAGGGTGGGAGAATCAGCTGATGCTTTTATTGCTCGATTCAAGAAGATGAGGAACAGGTGCAAAATGTTCTTACTAAAGACCGAGTATGTGAATATGGCCCAACGAGGGTTGGACATCAAGTTGAGAAAGAAGTTCCAGGATTTGGATTTCAGTAACTTCTGTAAACTTGCTACCAAGGTAGCTAAGTACCAGGAGCTACTGATAAAAGAGTCACACCGAAAGAGAACATCTATAGGAACCTACTATCAAGAAGTAAATGATCATAAACTTGCTATAATTGACCGGGTAACTACTAGTACTTATGTTGGTCCTGCCTTGAGTGTTCTAAACAAGACAGCCCCACAGAGGAAGCCACAATCTACTTCAAGTATGCCCCTCCAGTACGTTTTTTATACCAGTAAAACTAAGGAGATATTCTACTTCCTGCTGAAGGAAAAGTTCATTAATCTCCCTCCTGGCCATAAGCTTCCAACCAAAGAAGAGATGAAGGGAAGAGATTATTATAAGTATCATGATTTCTAGGACAATAGTACTAATAACTGTTGGGCTTTCAGGAATGTGATACAGGACTGCATCAATAAGGGAGTTCTTAAGTTCCCAGAGAAGAAGGAAAATGTGCTGCTATATAAGGATCCTTTCTTTCCAAGAGCCTTTGTTAACACAGCTAGCATAGATCTCAAAGTAGTTATCAAAGAACTCAGGAAGTTGCACTTGGACTCATCATATGGTACCCTCCTAGAAACACCAAGGTACCAGCATTTCCAATACTATGATGTGGCCTTGAGTCCAATTCAACTCCTTACAGAGAAGACACACTAAAGGACTTAGGGGGCACTAGCCCATAACTCCCTAGGAAAGGCCCATGCCATTAGCATAAGGACTGTTATATCTTCTGACCATAGGTCCTTTAAGGAAGAGAAATGAAGTGTTCATGATGAATCCCCTATAGAAGAGTGTGTCAAGCCTCTAGCCATCGTGCCTTATAAGAGGCCAAATGGGGAAGCACCAAGCATAAAGAAGCACCTCAATCCGATTCATGCCTTTCCTAGGTCGATCTCGTAGCCTCAAATAGCCAATCGCACTGCTTTTTCTTAGGATCCTTGCAATTAATGTAAAGACAAAGCTGATATAATTGCTAATATATTATAGCATTCATTCACATGTTATCAGGTAGATAGAAGGTTAATGTAACAAATAGGCTTTATGGCCATTTTTATTCATAAATAAAAGCTAAAACACGACTTATTATTCAATAAATATCTAAGTATTTATATGTATACTAAACTTATTACATTAAGACATAACGATTACAACATGCAGAAAAAAAATTCTTGGAGAAAGCTTGGAGTTAATAAGTAGCTCTAGAACAAGGTTGGTAGACAACTCCCCAGTATTTGATGTCGGCACTTATGAAAAGCACTTGAGGAAATTAGCTCTCCAACTATACAGTAGTCTTAGGAGACCATAGGTGCTTATAAGAACCTTAACAAGAGCGGATGAAGGCTAAGTACTTGTAGAAGTACTTGTAAAGGTACCAGGCTCCAGGTACTTTTAGAGGTACCTATAGAGGCACCTATAGAGACACCTATGGGTCAACAAAGGTACATGGTCAGTAAAGATTTTGATAGTCTCCTCTGTAATACAAACATCTAGAAAATTAACTTTTTAATATTTAGTTAATCTTCAACACAATGATCAAACAAAAACTATAGAAGCTCACATATATAGCAATAAATTCTAGAAATTACCTCCAGTTGTGTGAGAAAACAAGTTGGTACTAGGCATAGCACTCAACCCAGGAACACCACTACTGATAGGAGAAACCTATAGTACCATCAATGGTACCTACGGAGCTGTAGGTATCTATGAAGTGGTAGGTACCTAGACAGGTGCTTGCGTACCAACCGATACTTATGAACCAGAAGGAAAGTCTAATGCTATCTCTACAAATATAAGAGACATAATCAAATGAGCACTCCCAATCAACAATAGTCAAGCAAAAAGCATAGGTACCAACATGTAGTTCAATGTACAAGGGCTTAACATCATACTGCAGCAAGTAGTGTAGGTACTTGAGTAATAAACAGGTATCTGCAAATTTCTTAAACCCATTAAAAATCAACAAGACTCATTCAAGATTCGACCAATCCATGGCAAAATTACTGTCAAAGAAATGGTGTATGGTAATGGTACCCAAAAATGAAGATTGATAGGAAAATGCACGTCGTAAAGAGGGGTGGTTGAACCTTGGATTGCCAGTAAGGAGTGCTAGCTAGCAAGGGATAGCACCACCGATGGAAGTGCAATGGTGATAAACATTCGATAACCAAGAATTACGCAATAAAAGGGAGCTTGCTTGAACAAAAATCAAGGAAAGAGCCACGCAACTGTGAATAGAGGTTGGAGGAGGATCGTGTTGTGGCTGGTGATCGGAGCTGGTAGTCAAACGGTGAAGGTAATTGTACAGTGAAAGGAGCGCACCGACGGGAAAGAAAGGAAGAGAAAGAAAAAGAAAGAGAGGGAGAGAAAGGAATAGGAAGGAAGATGATGGTTTCTTTTAATGATGAGTATGGAAATTGGAAAGATAAATCTACAGTAATTAAGAAGTTTGCAAAAATTAAAACTCTATGAGAATTGTAATTTGCAGATATTAGAGTTCTATAGGAAATTGAACTCTTATTAGATAGAGTTGGCTTAAATTTCAAATTCTGGAGAAGATCACAAGAGATTCTGGATTATTTTTAAATTTTGAACAGCAAAGAGATAAGCTAGAATCAATTCTTATGGGCCTAGAATGGCTTAGTCATTATTTTTAGGCCTAAGAATTAATTAAATTATTTTTTTGTGAAATTAATTTAATTAATCTATAGTATAAGATAATTAATAATTAAATATATGGTAGTTAATACTTAAATAACCGGTGATTATTGAATGGTTACCTTAAAGAAGGAAATTGGTAATAATTAAATATTTAGCTGTTATCTTAAAGAATTAATTAAATTAATTTTTTGTGAAGTTAATTTAATTAATTTTATTTTATTAATGTAATTAATTTATGGTCTGAGATAATTAATAATTAAATATATAGTAGTTAATGGATGGTTATCTTAAAGAGGGAAGTTGGTAGCAATTCTAAGCAGCTCTAAAGAGCGGGCAGGTAATTACTAGTAATTGCAAAACGTGGTAAAGTGTCTTCCAAAGTCTTTCGGATACCTGCAAGGAAAGCTATAAGAATCAGATATGTTGCAACGTGAAAGCCCCCAATAACATCAACAACAATAACTCAATCAGACTCTAGCAGTTTTTTATTTTTATTTTATCAGTCTTTTATTTTTTTCAAAATTCTTTTATTTAATTTCAAGCCTTATACTTTCTTTTTGAGCAATCAAAACATGCAATTTCAGTTCACTTGCCTTTAATTACTTGTTATTCGTGAAAATGACAAAGCTGCATACAGTAGAGTCAGTTTCCACAATCATTTGATTCGAAAAGTTAGAGCGCAGTTCCCACAATCGTTTGATCCAAGAAGTTAGAGTGCAATCCCATGTGATATCCTTAATATCTGGTACACCTATGCAATCGTAAGCTGTGAGACAGCTAAATTACTTCCCGAAAAAAGAAACAAATTCATTTTATCAATATAATATTAATCAATCTCAATATCATAAAACAAAAGTGCTTCATAAATATTTATTGAAGTGGAGTTAAGCTCCATACACGGCTAAACAGCCTAAAATCCCCAGCACCAGTGAGTGTATTTTAGTTTTTATATATGTTATTCCATTAATGGTTCTTTAATTTCTGCCCTATTCTGAAACAACTCAAGATTTTTTTTTTTTTACCGTTTATTTATAGATTACGTATACCATTTTCCTCAATTTTGAATAATCATTCAATTTGAAATTTCATATTTAATTAAGTTTCATGCCAATTCTACGAACTACTTGATTAGGCTTAAATATTGTTTATAATTTTCTTGTCCAGATGTGGATGGTGAGGAGCATCGAAATTTTGCCATAAATAAAGATAAAATTGGAAGTAAATCAAGATCAGACCATCATTCCATTCCATGTCAAGGGACAAGAATTTGGTTCTCATAATTAATGGAGATGAGATAACAATACTGATGACAATAAGTATAATAATGAAAATAGTGGTGGTGATTAAAAATAAAATTAATTGCATTACAGTCTAATATTTGTTTATTAGATATGGCCGGAAAGAAGCTAATGGGAAAGGGATTTTTAAAAAATAAAAAAGAAAAAATAATTTTTAGGTAAAGATTGCAGAAATTAAGAGGCTTGAAAGGACAAAACAAAAAAGAAAAGGAGCGGTGAGGGAATAGTAAAGGGATATGCACCTTCGTTTCCTTGTTGGCGAAGTGAAGGGATGTAGGGGTGCAATTTCGCAACTGGATGAGGTGCTGACATTTTAAAACATTATAATTTATCCTCCGTGGAATTAAACTCTGTTTGGCATTGAGTTTCAGAGTTTGAAAATATTTTTTTGAATAAAAGTATTAGTTTAGATGCTGTTGAGAAAAACAGTTTTAAGAAAAAAACTGTTTTATTATTTTAGTGTTCTTATGACTAAAACTGATCAAATTTAATTTTTAATTATTTTTTAATACTCTCTAACTAATATATTTAAAAAAGTTATTTTTTTCAACAGTAGTTTTAACAGCAATGCCAAACAGGCTCTTAGAGTTATTTTTATAAATAGCTTATATGGTAAAAAGAAAAAATTTTCACAAATTTAAAATACAAAAAAAAAAAAGTAGAAAAGAAATGAAATATATATAATTATATATATATAGATATATATTATTTGTGATGACACTAAGCACATATATGTGTAAAATAAAATAATTATTTAAATTATAATTATATGTGTTTGTTAACAAATAAATATGTCTGCTAATAAATAAACATATCTATTATATACAAACAGTCACGATTATTTGGAAATGTGTTATAATAAATATGTCTATTAATAAATAAACATATTTATTATATATAAACAGTTACAACTGTTAAAAAATGTATCATAATAGATATTTATTATAAACATACATATCGTTACATACAAACAGTCACATTTATTAGAAGATGTATTAATTTAAAATAAATAGTTGTGTTTGTTGCAAATAGATAAATACGTCTGTCTAGAAAGGTGTCATGATTTTTCATTCTCTATAAATATAAATGAGTTATTCAAATCATATATACTACTTTCATTTTTTTTCTTTTTTTTTTCTCTTTTAGTCTCTCTAAATTTTATTAGTACAAAAAATTATTGAGAATCAAGTAGAACAAAGATTTGAATATACATGGGCTTATTCTGAGTATTCTAAGTGAGTGATATTGAAATTGTCTTTGCAAAACTGTGAGAGTTCATATTATCGAAGCCAATTATTTTTAAAAAATTCAGTAAATATATATTTTAACGTAATTATTTATCCATTTTACACCAAAAATTGAAGGCGCAAATTATTTCCATTAATATTACATTATCATATATTTATAAAAAGTTTCAATGTACAAAAAGGTTGTGTTTAGATTCAAAATATAAATTTTAAATGTTTGATTTAAAATTTATATTTTTATCTAAAAAATTATGATATCATATAAAATCGATATATTGATTGTTGTAGAATAGATTTGAAATAACAAGATATAGATAATTATTTTAAATTTTTAGTTTTAACTTTATATATGAGATAAAATCAAAATCTATATCAAATCCTTCCATCTAAACATATACATAGCATAATATTAAATATACTTAAATTTAATCCTTAAAAAAATGTAGTTAAATTTAAATTTCAATGAAAATTAAGTCCATCACTAAAAAATAATATAATATATCCAAAGTTAGTCGTCATAGTATTTCTCATGCATTTTCCATCTTCGTGGGTGCCAATGCATTCACCTGCTGCTGGTTGAGCTCCACCACATTACGGAATGTGGAAAAAGCTATATATTTTCCGGTAGGATCAGGGAGTGTTATTATCCATTTGTAAGACGGTAACAAGTAATTTCCTTCTAATTAATTCACAATTTCATTTTTATCCTCTACCCTATATATACATATCAAAGCAGGAACTTCTAATGCAGGATACAGAAGCTATATACACATTTATCTTATTTAAGTGAATTCTTTTTAAAAAGAAAATGGTTGGCTGCAGCTGCAGGTGCCGTGGGTTACTTATTGTTTCGATGATAATCTTGCTTTTACTTGTGTTTCCTCCATCGGGAACAGTTATGGCTGATGATCAAACCCAAGTTCCGAATCCCAGTGAGCGAGAGTTTATTTTTTTTATTTTTTCAGTTTGTTAAATATGTAACCATTAATTTATTTAACGTGAGTTCTTATATATTTATTATTTTTTCTTTTTTTTTTTTTAACAGGAGAGAAGAAGAGTGGTGGGAATGAAAAATTCAAGGAAAATAAAACCGGTCCAGGTGATCACAAGTCACCACCAGATGGTCATAACAGGAAGGGTGATAATCATTTGTCAAGGCACGGTAGAAAGCTGTGGAATTGATTGCTGCAGTACACCATCAACAAGTTAAGCTCTTCAATGTATTTTATATGTATATTCATAAGAGAGCAAGGCTTAATAATCAGTTTTTAATTATATGATAATGAAGTTGCATTTAGCATAGTGAAAAAATAAATAAATAAAATAAAAATAAGGAATGACCTTGTTGATATTGTACTGATAAACGAGACCTTGGGTAATTTTTATGGGCCAAACCACAATATCTAAATTTCTATAATCGAGTTGGATAACCCCACATGCACGTGCACACACACACAGAAAGAGAGAGAGTAACGTTGTGAAGTTGGGGGCATAAGGTCAAACTTCTGTTGGTTGAACAAGGATGGTTCATAAAGGATCAATTACTGTTTGCATCGTACCCTTGCTTTTGTCTTCGCTCCTATCATCTAGACAGCGTCCGCTACAGAGCAGGCTAAAATCATTAAAACCAGCGCGCTCACTTGGATTTTATATATTAATTCCACCAAATTATCACCTCCTAGCTCTCCATGAACAACTGTTGGTCACAGGAGAGGATGGTAAGGAGAATAATGGAAATTAGGTGGAAAAAGAAATCATTGTTGTTGAAAGCTCATCACACCATTCCTCTTGATGAATATAATAATTATTCTACGGATTTTGATTGTGCCACAGGATTCCCAAAGGCAAGGAGTCCTTGGAGGGGAAGAATCCCTCTCCTGGGCTATTATTCTTTTTTTTTTTTTTTCACCCTTCATTGCGGCTATAATTTTCCTAAAATATACAATTTCCTAAGTCAACTTGGTCACCTACTAGCAAAAGCCAATCATCTTGGATTTGGATTTCAGGCAAAACAAGCATTCATAACCCACTATATTGGTTAACCAAAGTTGCAAAATTTGGAGAACCAATGGAAATGGAACATGTATAGTGGTAACAAGAAAAATATCTTTTTACCTGTTTAGGCCAAGACTAACCTATACCTTTACAAGACAATGCCAGCGCTCGCTTTATATTTAAAATGAACCAATGGCAAATGGCTATCACAGCAAATCATATTCACTTCTTACCCTTTCCATAATCAGCATGAGACTGAAGGCTCTCATAATCTGCGCTCAAGGGTGCATGTAACCTAACGTATCTCATGCATCTTATTTAATTGACTGGCCAAGGAAGGTTAACTTTCATCTGGTTTTCATTGCACCTTTGCCACGGTTCGGCTGGACATACCATGCAACAATTTGACAAATCCATGGAAGCTAAGTTGTCCATCAGTATGCCTTATCCAGTCATTGAGAACTGCATGAACTGGAATAGAGGGGCCAAGTCCAAGTTCCTGAATCATCAAAAATATTTCAAAGTCAATGAGTCTAGTTTTGTTCCAAATAAGTACAGTTCTTCTGCACCAATTTGTCAGAAAATCAATACATGGACATGAACATCCCTCATAAGTTGCCAACTCCAACGAGGTAAATTTACAATGTTGGATGATCTTGTAAGTGGACAAATCTAGCAGCAGCCCTATAAAACTGCAGTTGCACTATGGCAATCAGGGTATGATAAAAATCAAGCAATGGAGACACCCTTCACAACAACCCTAGTTGGTTGCAAGCTAGGTCAAAAAGCATATACAAAAAAAAAAAAAAAAAAAAAAGGACCCATTATTATTTTTTTTTCCTTTAACAGTGGTCAACTTCCAAGTACTGTGAAAATCACATTTTTGAAAGTAATGTTACGAACTGATAATTGACAATATATCAGCTTATAGAGTATAGACTATCAGATCCGTTGAGGTTTTTGTTGTGTTCCAAGTATATGAAACAGGATATCAAAATAAAACTTGTTGGAATTCCCCAACATGCAAGAAAATTTCAACTTACAGAAGCAAGCTCCTCAATGACGATAGCCCTGTTTCCATCCTTGTCGAAAATTTCATATGCAGAACGGGCACGCTGTTCCCAGCGATCAAGTGCCTCCAGCTGATGGACACTCAATGCAGCTGCACAAAATTCTTCAAAATCCATTCTTCTGTATTGAAGTGCATTTAGCTGTCAAGAAATGAAAATCAAGAGGTAGGTACAAATTTGAACTAGAAGACTATAACCATATAAAATAGGGAGCAGCCCACAAATACATTAGGCAACTTGGTTCTTACCGATGAGAGAAAATCAGGGATGTGTGAATCCTTCATTGCATCTGTTGCATTTTTCATCAAAGCCTGCACCAAACAAGAATGCACAAAATTTACCATCATCCAATCATCCTACCTCAAAAATGCATATGTATGTGTCTTGCTCACACATGTGCATGTGTGCATATGTGCAAGAGAGATCGATAGAGAAGGGATACTGACCTTTCTAAAGTTTTCCAAGGTTATGCTGCCATTTTTGTTTGGCTCTAACAATGCAAACTGTTCCTTCAAATAATAGAGTTCATCCACAGTCAGTGTCTCAGACAATGCCTGCAAGTAAGACCCAAAAACAAGATAGGTCAATTAGAAGGTCAGTGACAAAAAGCTTAATGCTTATAATAATTAGGAAGATGTGTGTCCGGATAATCCTCCATTGTTATACTAGATCTTAGTCTAAAAGCAGGAAGCCTTCTAATCAATTTTATCAGTGGGAAAATAAGAGAAGATTCAAAAGATTTTAAAATATTTGTCAAGATGAGAAAACAGAAACTCCAATATCAGAAGGCATTAATTATAAGATGAAGTATGGATACTTTAAACATACACAAAGAATCAGATATTTTCTGGTTATTTGTCATCACAAATGTATACACACCCTTAAAGCAGCCTTACGCAAAGATGACGAGCGCATATATGCCTTCATGAGTCTGAAAATTAAAATATCATGAGGTACTTTTACATCATTATGATTCCGGATCCAGGGATGACCTGAAAACAAAAAATTGTGACGGTGATTCCCAACAATGACATCGACACCTATTTATATGAGAAGTTGAAGCACTCACCTAAGGCCTGAGCTGCAGTCATTCGCTTCCTGGGGTCCTTGTTCAATAGGCGTTTTACAAAGTCTTTTGCTTCCGGAGATAAAGAAGGCCAAGGTGCTTCATCAAAACTTGGATCAGCTTTCAAGACTGCCCGAAAAATTCCGGACTCATTACGGGCCCAAAATGGACGACTACCACACAATAGAATATATGCTATAACACCTATACTCCATACATCAGCCTCCGTGCTATAAGATCTATGAAGGACTTCAGGTGCCACATAGTACGCACTTCCCACAATGTCATTAAGCCTTTCATCTGCAAACCACCACAGATGTTAACCACCCACCCAAGATCCCCAGGTCAAGTGGGACAAGCAAGTAGTGACTCAATTGCCAAAAAGACAAACCTGGTCTGACAAAATCCGATAAGCCAAAGTCTATGACTTTCAGCTGAGAATTCTCATCCTTAGAAGTATACAGAAAGTTCTGATAACACAAGTGGATAATTTAGAATACAACACAGTAAAGAAATATAAAGAAAGAAAAAAGTATCTAAGTCACGCATAAGTATTCACTGGCAGTTTCAGTTCGGGGTCTGTCTGGTAACTGGAACCAAACTGAAATTTCAACATGGTTCTGGATCGGTTCAGTGCAATTCTAATTCAATTCTCGGTTCTTGAAATAATTTTATGCAATTATATCCATAAAAAACCATACTTGAATTAGTATTAAAATTTTTATTGGAGTTATTAATACATAATATATCATATAGTATGTCTTTTAGTTATTTTTAAATTATATAATCTTTAATTATAAGGTACATATATAAATTAGGATTAAGCATATTATATATAAATTAGGATTAAGCATATTATATAATATGACAGTCCAAGTATATTATATAATACACCTTTTAGCTATTTATTAATTATTTAATCTTTAACTATAAGATACAAATATAATTATGAATTAAACATATATATAGTATAATAATACAATTATAATTAAAAATTATAAGGCAATTTAATGAATTTATAAATAAAATTATTGAGAAAATTTAAAGAAAAGAAATATAATATTAGGTTGTATTTAGTCCATAGTTGTACATAAATATATAAATATATTGAAAGTATATAATGCATTTAAAAAAAGTAGAAAACATATGTATAAATTCGATTCTTTATTTAGTTCTGGTTCGATTCTTAGTGAAAGACCAAAATTGAACCAAAGCATCAAAGTTTGGTTCAGTATGGTTCTTGTCGGTTCCGGACCTCTGAGAACCGTGCACAGCCTTACTATCAGCATGCATGTGATTCTCTTATTATAAAAGAAAAGAAAAATAACAAAAATATGTTTTACCTCTGGTTTGAGATCCCGGTGCACCACACCTTGTAGATGACAAAAGGCAACAACATTTAGTATCTGCACCAAGACGCCCTTTGCATCATCTTCTGAGTATTTCCCACCCCTGAAAGAGTAACAAAATTTGCTAGTCAGAAGCTAGAACAAGGCACAGAAAATACAGAGCAACTTAAAATTTTCAATACAGCCACTACTAAAAGAATTACCTTGAAAGTATCCTATCTAGCAGCTCCCCTCCTTCACATAACCTGAAAAATTCATAATAACTAATTAACTTTCATAAGGTCAACAATCTCATAAAGCTGTGGGCAAGTAGTATATACCCTAGCAACAATTTGTATTAAAGATATCCACATAAACAAAATTTAAGGAAGCAAAACAAAATTTAAGGAAGCACATCCTCATGCTTGAATAGAGGGGGAATGGTTTGGAATCAAACAGGAACAGTGTCAATGACCCTCATCTGAATCATCCAAGAGATAGAAGTTTAACTCAGTTAATAATAAGCATGCCACACAAAATTAAATGATTTAAATAATATTGTGTGCTTTCCAAGCTTACTCCATTACTATGTAGACATTATCAAAATCTTCAAATGCATCATGGAACTGTACAAGGTTGCTATGTCCTGTCAAGGCCCTTAGTATTTTCACCTCCCTTCTCACATCCTCAATTGCAATAGCTGTTGTCATCTGGCAAAATCAAACACATCAGAATGAAATAATATGCTGTAATAAGATTAGAAGAACTAGCACAGAAAAGAGAAATATCAAAATCTTTCCACCATGTCAATTTAGATTATTTAGGCAAAAAGAAAATAAGGACTAGCAATTCTGCTTCGAATTTAACATAAGAATATAAACAAAATTATGGTTGTCTTATATAGGATTAGATGCCTAATTTTATTTCTTGCATCTTTCCTCTTAGGCACACGATAGCACCTAGCCTCCAGGTCCTCTTTTGTACTTTCAATAACTATGATTCTAGATCAATCAATGTTTATGATATGTATTCTACCCTAAGGTAATGAAAGTAAGGATCATCCAAATGAAAAGAGCATACATTATGAGAAACACATTGGGTGGTTTTCAGACAACTCTCAGCAGATTACTTTGAAATGGGAAGCTCATCTCATAAGTCATAACAATGTACACTACCATTATACCAACCTTAATCACTGATCTAGTCATCAGACAAAGAAGTACACAATTCCATTTCTTTTTAATAAGAAAGGTACATTATTCTGCAGGAGAAAGTCAAAACAGGCAAGCTCAATCACACAGGAACTGTGGCAACACTAACTCGAACATCAAATGACAAATAACAAATTTCATGATAAAGAAACTATAAAATCAGCAAATCAGCTAGGATGCCTCATGAAATCAGAAATAATCTCATGAAAAGATGCCCCAACCACGTCACAAGCTATTTCTTCATTTACTCCACATCAAGCATAATGGTGCAGTAATTCAGGCCTAGAAAGCATCTTGACTTTTGACCCAAAATCCCTCGCCATATTTCCAGTACAGGCTATATTTTGAGAGGCAATCGCCATTTAACTCCAAATAGAACAAAAATAAAGTTCCCAAGATCTCTAGAAACCCAAGAATTATAATACCAACAGTCTGATTTATTCTAACAGAGGAACATTTCATATGGATAAAAAATAGAATGCTAGCAAAGAGTAGAAGCTCACTTCAAGGCACTTGATGAATCTTAAAGTACCATCTGAACACCAACATATCACACTTAGAATTCTCAATTACCCTAACAATTTTGCCTCCTAAAGAACAACAAATCATCTTGTATAAACATATACAATAATTCCTATACTTGAGACACATCCTTGGCAATCTGTTTATAGTTTAGTTTGAATTTTAGACCAAGACATACCAACAAACCATAGAAGATCACTTGTCATGGACAAAAACTGTTTCTAAGGAAGAACACCGCAAAACTATTGACAAAATTCTTTCCAATCAGCTAATTCAAAGCCAGTTGAAAGCAGTTACTTAAGTAATATTTATAATGGGCATGAAAGGGGTTTCATTGTATTATCTTCATAGGAAAACAAGATTTAAGCTTAATCAATTGGGAGCAAAAATTCAAAACTTCTGAGACAAATCAATAAGTAATTCACATTCTCTACTTCTGGAAGAAAATTTCAAGTAACCTATTGACAGGTTAGCTGCCTGATCAAGAATTATAAGCACAATCATGTCTTGAATAAAGATATTGCTGAATGATCTAACTAGAACCATTTCTCTTTCTAATTTGAATTTAATTTTAACCTATTGTTGGGCATGAGTTGATTGATTGTGCAAATAATCAGCTCCATTGTGGACCCAGGAAAGGACCCTATATAAGACATTGGTCCATTTCAACAATCAGTTCCACTCATAGCCATTGTATTATCTCCTTTCCTAATACTTTAGCGGCAACTTTCAAATCTTGGGTGTCAGACAGAACGTAATTAGAACATGACTTTAGAAAAAAAATTAACAGTAGCTTGCCACTCCTTTTTAGACTAACCACTTCTATTAGCTGGCAAACACAAGGATCGTTGATGCAGACTACTGCATTGTGGACAAAAATTGCAGTTTAAACCTAAAATGCTAAACACAGTATCAAACCATACAAAGGAAAGTGAGGTGGGCCTTAAGATCAATTCTTTCCATTGACCGCAAAAAGAAAATGTTATCCAAAAAAAAAAAGATGGTTGCTTTGTGTCTATCACACTCAAAGAAGCAATCTTTATTCTTTAACGAGTCTGTTCAAATAAAACGAACTCCAATATTCCACCTCTAGAAGGATTCCAAGCAGCTTCAGTTAACTTATTGTCTTTATTCCCACTAGCTTTTTTGTATCCATTCAAATTAAAAGTCTTCAGGTTTCTTGCCAAATTAGTAATTACAAAAAAATAATACCCAATTAAAAAAATAAAAAAATAAAAAGAAGAAGAAGAAGAAGCTAACCACCAGATTCAGCTTCCAACTTTGATAAAAGCAGATAACATGAAAATAGGGAGGGAAAGAAAAGGCAAATTAAACAAAATAAAACACCAAATGAAAAGCCCGCAAATCTAAATATTATATCAAATTCAGAGAAGATTACATATAGGAAACATTAATAAAGGAACCTTGGATTTGGGTATGACTTTAACAGCAACTTGCTGCCCTTTACGGTCACCTTTCTTGAACTTGGCAGAACAAGTATACCCGAAATGCCCTCGGCCCACCTCTTCCCCTACCTCCAACCTATTCGTGAACTCTTTCGAGAACCCAAACCTCTTATCCAAGTCTATCCCAGTCGCATCCTCGCTATCACCTTCCCCTTCCTCGGGAATTGCCGCCTTCTTCTTCTTCTTCCCCTGTTCCCGCCGGCGGAGGACGGCCCTAATATGCTTAGCAGGGGACGGTGGAGGGAACGGCTTCTTAAAGAACCGCAACGGCGTAGGAGTGGAGTTAGCTGGTGTGAATTCGGCAGAAGGAGATTTCTTGAACGGATAAGCAGGGCTCGGAGTATAGAATGGGAAGAAAGGGGACTGTTTGGGGTTAGGGAGCGGTGCGAGTGGAGATATAGGAGTCTGGTTCGGGTTAGACTGATCATTTACAGGTTCGTTTTGGGAGGCATAAGGGTTGGCTTTGGGAGGCTTTGATGTGCAGGTCCCCATTTTGGTTTTTGGAGGAGAAGGAGGAGGTGGAGATGTGGGTGGTTAATGGTCAAAGCATTGTGTGAATGAGAGCTAACGGTGGTGGCAGTGGTGCTTTGGAGAGTATTGATAGGGAGAGAGATAGAGAGAGAAAGAGAGAGAGCCGACTAGAAGGAAAAGGCTGGGATGTATTGCAGTAGAAGATGAAAGTGAAAGTGAGCTGTACAGGGGTGACAGACCACGAGCCATGCACATGACTTCCTTAATTTAAACAAGATAATTTATGAATGAATTGACTAAGAAAAAAAATTGAATTTTAACCTAAAAATTGAGAGGATAGTTTTGTAATTTTATCATAGAATAATAATTTATTTATATATATAATTATTATTTAATTTTTATATTTTAACGAAATTAATTTATTAATATTTATATTTTAAAAAATATATTATTTAATCCTTATAAAAAATTTTGTTTAATCATTTAGTCTTCTATTAATGTTATTCATATTATTTCGTTAAATAATAATATCAATGATTCATATTATTTCGTTAAATAATAATATGAATGATATTAATAATGAAAAAATAAATGAAATAATATGAATTGAATGACTAAATAATTTAATAAAAATTTTTATATAGATTAAATAATATATTTTTTTAAAATATATAGATTAAATAATTAATTTTATTAAAATATAAAAATTAAATAGTAATTTTTTATATTTATAAGTAGTTAATTTTATTAAATATAAAGACTAAATAATAATTTTTCATATATATAATTCATTTCACTTATCATAATAATTAAAAAAAAAGGGCAAGATGAAAATATAAATTATTAAAAATTATTTGAAATGTGATATAAAATAAATTAAATTAGCATTTGATAAAATTAATTAATTAAATTAGCATTAGCAAAAATAGATAGTCGAACAAACTATTATTAATATTATCCATCTGAAAGTGAAAGTGATGGTTGAAACTTTATACCAAGATATAAAAAGTAGCCAAAATGGTAATTAAGAGGATGAATATTTGTTCATCTAACTGATTACAATTTTTTAGTAATAATTGTTCTTTATTAAATTCCTCATTAATATAAAAAAATGTAATTATATATGAATAAAGTAATTTATTATTATTATTATTATTATTGAGAGAGTCAGTATTCAAATATGATTTTATTAATTAAATAATATATTTTTAATTATTACTATTATTAAAAATATTAGGTGAACAACTACGCAAAGATTATTAAATGTGATATATCAATTATAAATGGCAAATTGTGAAGTGGTCAAATCATAAATGGAGCTCAACAAAAGTCTTTAATTTCGTTTTCTTCGTTTCTTGATCTCCTCGTAATCTTTCTTCATACATATATATATATATATATATATATATATATATATATATATATATATATATAATTTGAAGTCTAGGTTTTCATGGAATTAAATCTCATTAGTAATATAGATTATTTTTTAGAAAATATTTAATTATACTTTTGATTGTAATGTATGATTATCTCTATCAAAATCATAATTATGGGAAACAATTATTTTATAGTAATTAAAACTTCTTTTTGAAGAATTATAAAATTACAATTGCTATGAGTTAATGTCTTCATCGATCACATACCTAATTATACGAAATTCACGTGTATGCAATTGAAGAGCAATTAATGCATGTGTATGGAGAAAAGCACGATTATACTTGTTCATATTTGGGAATAATGCATGCTTAATTAAGCCTAATAATATCAAAATTAATGCCAATGCATTGCAAGAAACATGGGTGCATTTACGGATTAGGGTTTAGGTGAAAAGATTCGTATCACCTTTTATTAATATTTTCTGCAATCATGGAATCAACCCCTCCAAAATCATCACAATCAGTGCTCATAAAGGCAAACCTACAAAAGGCCAAAATATCACATGCTAATCAGGACCTTGTTTATTTTTTATTTATCTTATTTAGTATCGAATTTTCAGAGATATTGTAAATCATAATCTTTAATCACTCAAGGAAAATTTTTTATTTATGTGAAATTAGACAATTAAACTCTTATTAAATCTCAGATATATATGTATATATATAATTAAAATCAGGTTGATAGCCATGTCATTAGTCAAATTCTGCTTCTTTGAATCTCTGATTCTCTTTAATATTTGGTGGGAATATGTAAATATTAAGATTCTCATATTAAAAAAATGATGAACTAAGAGAAAGAAATAGTAATGAAAATTACCTATAAATCTATTGTTTCAAGAATTAAAATTAAATGTAGTGTTTTTTTATAAATTCCAGAAATAAATATTCTCTTCAGACATCTTAAACTCTTTGAAACGCTAGCAAAACTGCTAAAGCAATAGTAATCATCACCATTGTTGCTGGAGGAGCCTTGTGAAATTGGACAACAATGTTTATTTTGATGGAACAGAAAGGGGGAACCCCTCTCAAAATGAATTTCTTAATTTTTGAATTAAATCAAAAAATTTTTTTTAAAAAACAAAAGAATTGAACTTTTTTTTTTCTTACAACTCAAAAAATGAAAAAATTTAACTCAGAAATTTTATTGTTTTTAGTTAAAATGAGTTTAAACTGAAAATTCTGAATTAAATTAGAGAAAAAAATTACAATTTAGCTAAATTGAGCACCACTATAAGTACAAGGTGAAATTAAATATCTAAGTCCTTTCAAAACTCTCAACTCACTAATAAAGATGTCAATGAATTAAGTATTTGTGTCCATTTGGAATAGGTTCGAATTAAAGGAATAATACCCGTAATGGATTCAAGTTTATATGTTGAACATCCATTATCGAAACTTATTTTATATAAATAATTAATTAAAAATAAAAATATATATTTTTATAATAATATTTACATATTTTTATATATTATATTTTAAATAAATAGAATTTATATTAAAATTTTAAAATATAAATTATTGATTAAAAATATTTGTATATAAATTATTAATTAAAATATATAAAATTAAATAAGTTTAGGTATTATTTAAATAATAGTAATCAGATATAAAAACAGATTCGATTTTAATAATTAAGATAATTTTTAATCAGATTTTGAGAGTTAGTGTGAATATTAATTAGGTTGAATTCAATGATTTTCACTAGTGCCTTTGAGAACCCAAATCGAAAATGGTCTTTTGGCAAACGCTTTGAACAACCAAAGCCGCCACACTGAAACACATGGACTGTTATTTTGTTTTATTGTTATGATTTTCGGCTTGCCAAACCAAACCTCAACTTTTGCTTACAAAGTAAGCCCTCCTCTTTCTTGAAACCCTAATGCTCACCTCCCATAAAGTAATAGCTCTTTAATTATTTATTTTCCACTAATCTGATCGATTGCTTTATTTTGATACTCAGATTCCCATTTGCAACAAATCAAACCCCATTAATTTTATGGAATAACTAGAGTAAAAAAAAAAACAATCCCTAAAATCATTCATCAAAACTATCTTAATTTCACCTGACTTGATATAGACATAAAGGTAAAATTAAAATCGATAGAACTCTAATTAAAAAGTTATAAAAAAAAAATAAAAGAGACTATAAACAAAGAAGAATCAATCCTAATTTATTTAAGTCATTTTGATGAAAGTAACTCCAAACTCAATAATCAAATTATGCTAATCATCTTCAGCAAATTTCAAAAAACATGATCCTAAATTAGCATTGGAATTCTTCATGTAGATAGCTTTATTATGCATGGGTTAAAATGATTTGATGAATGTTTTATATGAAAAGGTATAGAAGAATAGAGTTTGCAATTAAAAATTATAGATTAAAACTCATTAAATGTTAAATTAGACTTTTGTTCTTAAATATTTTACTTTCAAAAAATTTCTTCCATTATGCGAGTTCAAAATTAATAATTTAGAACATATAAGTTGAACTTTAAAAAATACTTGCAAGAGTAAGCCATATCATTTTTTGAAAAATCGTTACGTAACATATATACTAAAAGAATTAAATTAATATAATTTAAAAATAATAAAAATAATCCTATAATTAACTTATTTTAAAATTTAAAATTAAATTTTATATATTTTTTTATCCTTTAAATTGAGAATTGAAATTATAATACAAAAATTAGCATTATTTTTTAATTTTGTTGTGATGATAAAATTGTTATTAGTTAAAATTTTCAATATCAAATTTCAATTTAAATGTCAGATTAAAAAAAGTAAAAATTAAATATAATTTTCATTAAAATTGTATTTATAATCTCTAAATTTTGCATAAATTTATTATAATAAATTATTAAAAAAAAACCATTAAATTTATTAAAATATCACCATCATTTAATTAAATTAGAGAAAATATATGCATTGAGAAATAAGTAATACTAAAATTAATCTCTTATTATTGATTTACCAAAAAGTCTAAACATTAACTTAAAATTTATAAATCTCATATCGTTTTAGAATAAACATAATATATTTCTTATAAAATCTTTGAGCGCTTCTCTCTCTCTCTCAATGAGTTAAATTCAGTTGATTTTCTTCACAAAGGGCACCAACCAAAACTGCCACCATTGTCATATAGTTTTTTTTGTTCCTGAACATTTTTGTTTCTTAAAGGGTCCTCAAAATTATTGATAAAAAATAATGGAAATGACATTGGGATTTCCTTTTGTTGTGATCTCATCATTGCAGAGCGAACATCAATGTGTGGGTTGCCCACTAAAGTGTCATTGTTAGAGAATAACGTATCAACTATCATGTATCGCATTCTCTTTCTCATCAATATGTTGTTGACATCCCCACACACTGCACTTTCTTCACTATTCTTATCTCTCCCTTGCAACTTGGTGAAAAAAATTTAAGTCTATTTTTCGATCAAATTTTATCTAATTTTATTGTTTAAAATAAAAAATAAAAGGTCTACCATTCACTATAAAACCTTTACTTATAAAGGTATAGATTCTATTATTCTAAATTTAATATTTAATTATTTTAAATATTTAATTAAATATGAGCTTAATCATATAATCTTATTTAAGAAGATTACTGAATAAATTACATATTAATTTATTTTAATTTAATCTTATCAATAAAATTATAAAAGGGATCATTTGACCTCTTTATTTTATAATTTGATATTGCTGTCATACTAATGACAGTGAGTTTGTACTTGTTTGCACCAGTTGAATTCTCATCTTTTTCTAATTTGATATTGCTGTCATGCTAGTGATAGTGAGTTTGAGCTGGCTTGCACCGGTTGAATTCTCATCAATCATCCAAGTCTTGGTCTAGTTACAGCTAATTTCCAAATAAGAAGCTGAAAATGCAGTGTGTCAACATAGATTCTCACTTGAAACTTTGACGAATGCACATATTTGCTGACTGTGATGGACACAACGCACATGGATAGTTCAGCTCTAAAGTATTATCCAATGTTAAAAATGAAAATATCTGAGTATCTAACCTTCTGACATAATCAACCATAAATCTATATGAACCCATACGTCTAAAATACAATCTACTTGCTTCACTGTGTGATTGTGAATGGAGATCAAGCCATCCATCTTCAGCCCCCCAAAATCATCAAGATTGCTTTTTCTACGGTTCTTGGAAAAACAAAGAAATCAATCGCTACAAGCATCAAGATACCATCAAATCCAAACAAATGTCGATGATCATGATTCATGAGCTATCAAATATCTATTTAGAGTCTTCCAAGAATGAATAATTTTTAACCAAAGCATATATTTGGATCTTCTTCATCAGAGTCAAATTCAACCTGCAAACGATCATATGCATAATACCTGTAATAGAACACTAATCATTTGAAAAGTACAGGGTTTCTTTTGTTTGAATGGTTCTATAAAGCTAATGTCTTTCTTGAGTATAATGGTTTAATTACTTTAAGTGTTTCCAACTTTCTACAAAAGACATGATACACAAGCTGCAACTAAAAACAGAGAGAATAGGCATAAAAAGTTGAATGATGAATCTGAAAGAGAAACTTGCGTTTTCATCCTGGAACCATTTTCATGACAATCTCGCTTCCAACCTGCTTCTATAAACTTCTCTCAGAAATCCATTTGCTGTTGTATCAATTACCCATCAGATTACCTGACATGTGATAGCTGTTGCATTTGTAAACCGTCCCTTGCTCAATTTCACATCACAATTTTGGTTTCCAGAATTCTGCTGGGGAGTTTTACTCCATAGTACCTCAGAAGCAACGTTCCTTGTCTGTTCAGTTAATGGTTTAGTAGTTAACCTAACCTTTGTTGTTTAAATTAGTAGAGTCGAATGAGCCAACAGGAGAATCTGATAATGCCAGTCTCTTGTTTATCTCATCCTTTCTCACAGATTCTTTTTTCTTCAGCCTGGATTCTGCAGCAAGATGGCGTGAGCCAATGCTATGCACCTGAGAAAAACAACACTTAACAACCCGAAAACCAATTGTATGCAAAGAAACCTTGGCATCCAAACAGTAAAGCCCAATTGGCAGGCAGATCCACTAAGAATTGAAAAGAAACAGACAATTGAAGATTAACAGAATATCAATTAACCCCTTTTTCTAGACAATTGCATACGAAATTTAAGCTACTGATCCGACTGCCGAAGATTTTCAATGATCAAGTGTGATTATGATTATGGAGTGCATTGAGCAGCTCATCACAAAAGAAGATACCATATCACACAAAAGGGCTTGGTAATTAGCAACAGCAAGTTCTATATATATCCCATTTGGATTTTCAATGAATAATGAATGAAATAACAGGAAAAGAAAAAAGACAAAAATTAACAGAGAAGATAAGAAGGTAAGGTATGCAGTAGCTTACAGAGAGCATGAGAGGAGAATCAAGAATGGGATTGTGAGGACAAACAAGACATGCGTATTTGCCGCTGGAAAGCTTCTTATAGGAAGACCCATCAACATCAAGGCCTTGTGTCAGAAGATCATCCATCCTTCTCTTCCTGTATCGTGCTTCTGTTGTCTAACTGTCCAAACACACTAATTTTCTTTGCTTGGCATTTTTCTGGGATTTTCCATGTCGTTTTGCTTTTCTGTTGTTGAAACAAAATTGGGTTCAAGGTGTGGCCCACTAGGCCTCATCTCAGGAATTGGGAAAATGTTTAGCAACGGATAGGAATGGCAATGGAGTAGGTGGGGGGATGGGGATGAGGATGGGGATGGGGACGGGGACAGGAACAGAGACGGGAGTGGAGTCCGAGGTCGGCACAGGTGGCTGGGGCAGGACGGTTTTTTTTCGAAGAATTTTTTTTTTAATTTATTAGTATATAATATAAATTTATTTATTAAAAAATAAAATATAATTAAAATTTTAAATTTTATTCATTATTTTAAGTATATATTTATATATTTTTTTAAAATTATAATATTTAAGTATATAAATATATAAAAATAATTTTTTTAATAAAAAATAATAATATATTACTGTACGAGGCAGATTACAGAATTTTGAGAGATATAAAATTTTTTCATTTTCGTCTCACACAAATTAAAATTAAAAAAAATTGATCGAGTTTGAAATAAAACAGGTGAGAACTTTTATCATTCCATCCCTAGCAATAAAATTCATTATTTATATAATTAAAATGGATAATTAAAATATCAATAGTTTATTTTAAATTTAATAATTAAAATTATATAAATATAATAAATATTATATCAGGACATTCTATTTGAAAAGTTAATATTTCTTTCAATATAATAAAGTGATATTAACAACAAAATTCCACAAAATGAATTAAGTTATCTTAATTTCTTAATACTATGCACTTAAATATTAGGATCCACAGACAGACGTTTCCTCGGTAAATCGAGGGTTAATTTAATTATTCTTTTTTTACTTTTAAAGTATGATAAGTGGGAATATATATATATATATATATATATATATATATATATATATATATATATATATATATATATATTGATTAATATTATAAATCAATTTTATATATAATATATTAAGTTGATATTCGGGATTCAATTAAAGAAATTAAAATCATCACCTTAATATTAAAGACTAAATAAAAGTATCAATAAATTTTCATCCAATAATACTAAAGTGATGAGTCCTAATTAAAGTAAAAAAAAAATTCATAAAAAAGAAAATTGTTAATTTTAATACACAGTAACTTTATAGCCACCATCTATTTTACTGTCACTCTCTATCACCACTATTATCATCACCACCATCGTTACTTTTATCACCTATACACCATCATTACTTTCAACACCAACCAACCATTGCCACTATCACCCGATCGCCAACATTATTACTACCACTACCACTCAACCATGACTATGGCGACCACCATCACTTGGCCATTGCCATCACAGCCACTGTTATCACTACCACCATCACAAATATTATCAGTTATTATTACCACCATAAATAAATCAAGTATTAAAATAAAGCCTATCATTACCTTATATTACATTACCACCACCATTTGACAACTACTATTATCATTATCACTACTCGATAACTTCCATCACCACCACCACAAACATTAACACTTATTATTACCGCCATAAATAAATTAAATATTAAAATAAAGCCTATCATGCCTTATATTACATTACCACCACCGTCTGGTCACTGCCATTAGTCCCACCAGCCCCATCCTACAGCTACCATTGTCACCACCACCACCACATCCTAATCACCGCTCTACTCTCACCACCTACTCTCACCACCCCCACCTTGCAGCCTCCATCGCTACTATTCGTACCACCATCACTAACCGAACACTTTCGCCGCCACCACCACCCGATCACTAATCACCACAGTCATTACTACTTATTATCATCATAAATAAACTAAATATTGAAATAAAAACCATTATTACATTGCAATACATTTTTATTTTAAATCAAACATAAGAATTACATTGCATTATTCATTATATTACATGATTAATTATATTATGTCATTATGTCATACCAAACTGCATGGTAACAAACACTGTAATGAAGCAGCAATGCATCTTACCTGGATTAGTTAATTTCCAATATCAATAATGTCGACCACGAAGTATGGCAGAACAAAGAACTTCATCTGCCTAACTTTGCAGTGGCAGCCATCGCTTGCATTGCAGGCAAATTAGTAAGGCTTCCACTTCTTTAATACAAGTTCGAACCCTTCACCGGCTCCCTGTGTCTCATTTGCAATCTTCACACCCTTTGTCAGGTTACAATTTATGAAACTCGATATGTCCGGTAGCAAGTAGACGTTGTGAGGATGCATGTTCTTGTCGCTTGGACGATCATACTTGAACACTGCATAAATCGTTAATGTTACAATCAATATGAGGTTCTAGCATGCAAGCCAATAGTATTGGACTCATCTTTAGAACCTTTAAGTTACAAGTGAAAAAAAAAAGATCGATCTGATCTAGTTTCCAGCAGACCTGGAGTGTCATTTGCGTAGAAGGGACCCTTCTTGAAACCCCAAACAGGGTAGTTAAAGCCGAAGGTTTAGTTGGCCGAGCCACCGATGATTAACTTGTTAGGAGCATCTGTATAACCAGCGCTATGGTACCCAGGTGTGGGACTCCAACCAGGAGTAAAGCTATTGCTAACTCCCAATATGGAAGTAAAGAGCACAAGCATGAGTGCCTGTGTGTACCTTGGACCCATATCCTGAAAATAAAAGTCTGCTGTGTAGATGTGAAAAGCTTGAGGGAAGAAATGGTAGCCATGTCAGGATCATTGGATGTTTTTGATGAGAGTTAATGAGGTGTTTAAATAGGCATGGAGTATACAACTGAGTGTATGTAAGAATTAGTCTGCCTACTTATACATATTGACTTATGGGGACCACATAGAACATATTCTATCATCTGGTAGTTGAGATGCTGAAGCTGCAAAGTAAATGTTAATTAGTGTGATTTTAACTAACTCTAAATTGCGTCATTGACGAAAATTCATTCAGATGATCAAATTCCAAAAGTGGTTGATTATTCCATCACAGTTGATCTATATATATATATATAATTTTTATTGAAAATGTTATAAATCTGTTTTTTATATAATATATTAAGTTTATATTTGCAATTCGATTAAAGATATTAAAATCATCACCTTAACATTGAAAACTTACAAAAAGGAAATTATTATAATTTCAGTATTCCGTGACATAATGTCTTTTCTCTAGCTGATATCCAACAGCTAATATCGAAGACAAAATGCTCATCACAAATTAATAAAACTATAACAATTAACTAGTCTTATTGTATGGTAACAAACGCTGTAATCAAGCACCAATGCGTCTTCCCTGGACTGTTAAATTTCCACTATCTATCAATAATGCCAACGACGAAGATATGGCATAACAAAGAACTTCATCCGGCCAACATTGCAATGGTAGCCATCGCTTGCACCACAGGCAAAGTAGTAAGGCTTCCAGTTCTTTAATACAAACCGGAAACCCTCACCGGCTCCCTGTGTCTCATTCGCAATCTTTACACCCCTTGTCAGGTTACAATTTATGAAACTCCACATGTCTGGTAACAAGTAGACGCTGTGAGGATGTATGTTCTTCTCGCTTGGCGGATCATACTTGAACACTGCATAAATCATTAACGTTATAATAATCAACCCCAGTTTCTATCATGCAGGCCAATAATATTAAAAGAAAAAGAATGGATCTGATCGAGTTTCCAGCATATACCTAGGGTGTCATTTACGTAGAAGGGGCCGCTCTTGAAAGCCCAAACAGAATAGTTAAAGCCGAAGGTCCAGTTGGCGGAGCCACCGACGATGATCTTGTTAGGAGTAGCAGTATAGCCAGGTCTATGGGAGCCACGTTTGGAACCCCAGTCACTGTACTGCCAATCCTTGTTGAGATAGCTATTGCTAACTCCCAATATGGAAGCAAAGAGCACAAGTACGAGTGCCTGTGTGTACTTTGGATCCATATCCTGAAAATAAAGGTTTGCTGTGTAGATGTGAAAAGCTTGAGGGAAGAAAAGGTAGGAATGTTTGCATGTGCTTGATGAGAGAATAAGCTTATGGGGTGTTTATATAGGGAGGGAGAGGGGTTGTTAGCTAGCTATACGAAGGGAAAGAAAGACAACGTGGAAAACTGCCAAATTTGCCCCTTTTTCCTGGAATTTATTTTATTACTTTTTTTTTTCAGAAAAATTAAGGATATCTCATTTTATATTAAATTAATATTTTTATGCATAACTTGACTTATTTTAATAGCTAAATATATATTACTCACTTAATAGAGTCATATTCGAGTACTTAATCTTCCAATCACCCTACTAAAAAAAGTTTTATAAGATAAATTTCTTAAAACATGATAATATTGTTTAGAAGTTCACTCACACAACATATAGGATCAACTCATAAAAATAATTTATTAGAAAAATTAAAACTTTGATTTAGTAATAAAATTAATTAAAATTGAGGCATTAAAATTATGAGAATTTAGGGTTGAATTTTTTGTCTAAACTCGATTCATTATGGATTTAATATATACATAATATAGTGAGTCCCACTTATTTGCGTTAATTAATGATAAATTAAGTCTAAACAAGAATTTTCATAATTCTCGATTTTATTTTCATGCTATGTAATCATTTATATTTATATGACATTACATATGATAAATTAAAGACTTATAAATCAATTGGAGTATATTCAAATTCTAAAACTTTTATTTTTCATACATTTAAAGATGAAATAAATTAAAATTAATTAAAAATATAGTGTTTCGCATAACTTAATTTAGTTCAATAATTAAAGTTATATCACTCACTTAATAAACACCATCCCTCCAATTTCCTATTAATATATTTATATATTATTAATGTGAATCATTTCATTGGTAAGTCCTCCACTTCATTACGTTCTTCACTTCATTCATTATTAATTACACAATACGCCTGAAGAGTCAAGGAATAACTTGTGGTTTGGTTTAAACGAAGAGGGGAAAGCACCAAAAATTGGATGAGTCAACAGGAATGCGTTAGTGGGCGTGTAAATGTGCAATGGGTTGGTGACAAATTAAAGTTTCCGTTAATCAATTAGGGTCAACCAATGATATACATCTTTTTAGTCTCTAAATTTGACAAAACAATGCCAATTTTGCCTCAAAATCAATGAGTACTGCAAATTTAACTGAAACAGGTCTTTAAAAATAAAAAGCGGATTATTTATTGTGCCTTGAATATAAGAAGAATACGTCTTCATGACACCATGATGATGGCCAAGTTCATATTCGCCACTCATTCTCAGAGCTCAATCACTAAAATATTATAATTAACTCATAAAATTAATTTACAATAATCTTTTAAAGAGTTGATGGCTACTGAACTTAATGATTAATGCATTTTCTGTTTGTTTGATTAAAAAAAAATTGTAATAGATTTTATAGCTAATAGATAAAAAAAAATGAAATCGAGAAATTTTCTCTAACTTTAAAAATTAATTGATTGTCAGGTTAAATATTGATTCAAGTTGCATAATCAAAATGATTAGGTCGAACACAATTTTTTCAATAAGGCACATAAAATAATTTTACAAATAAATTTTGTGTGAACAGAAATATTAAAAACATTTTATTAGATAAATTATACATAGATAATCTCATTTGCCTATTTGCAATAAAAATTCATTAATTTACAAAAGGGTGTATTTTTTTTGCAATAACGCAATATTATTTTATCCTTTTTAGGTGAGAGATTTATTGTATTTATTTTGCTTTAGAATGACAATGTTGGATTATAAATTCTTTTTTATATATATAATTGGGTTTTACTATACTTTAATTTGAGATTTTACGGTTGAAAATTGAACAACAATAACATTATTAAACTAAACTGAAGTTTATTCATTTGAATTATAAATTCTTAATCTATTGATAAGATAAAATTATTTAAAAATAATTTAAATAATAATTTGATGTTCATCCAACGTATATACTGTATATGTAAATCTTTATTTATTGATTTTATGATATTTCTTAATGCCTTTTTTCGTAATAAATTATTAAAAAAAAAAAAGAATTCAATTGTATTACACAATCATTTTTTATTTTTTTTTTCTTTTGAAATGAATTTTTTTAATTAAAAATAATTAAATTTTTTTATAGTAAATATAAGAATCGATAAAAATAAATCCATTGAATTAAATTTTAATTTTCAGACAAATGAATAAAAAAAAAATCATTACAGGGTAAAAATAAAAATGGAGGCATATATGTGTACATGCAAGTAAACATTATATGAAATTCCTAGCTAGCTAGCCTCTTCTCCGTCGGCTAACCTCAAACGCAAAATGCTTGAACCAAAACAATGATACAAACAACAAGAAGTTTATCCCCAACTTCTTTTTATTTTTGATAAATTATTCTTGCTAATGTCAGAAAAAAAAAAAAAGGGAAAAAAATGGCGACGACAGACAAACATGAAATGCCCCCTATAAGCAGCAATGCATCTTCCCTGGCCGGCTTATTGTTTTCCGATTAGTAGTGCCAACGACGAAGCAGTGGCAGAACAAAGAACTTCATCCCGCCGACATTGCAATGGTAGCCATCGCTTGCACCACAGGCAAAATAGTAAGGCCTCCACTTGTTTAACACGAACTCGAAACCCTCACCGGCTCCTTGAGACTCATTCGCAATCTTCACACCCTTGGAAAGGTTACATGTCAAGAAACTTCGCATGTCTGGTACCAAGTAGACGTTGTGAGGATATGTGTTGTTCTCGCTTGGCAGATCATACTTGAACACTGAAAAAATTTTCTTGCATGTTAGAATAAAAATCAATCTGATGTTCAGTTCGTATGATAATAGTGACATTCGCTACATACCTAGAGTATCATTGACGTAGAAAGGGCCGTTCTTGAAAGCCCAAACGGAGTAGTTAAAGCCGAAGCTCCAATATGCAGAGCCACCAACAATGATCCTGTTAGGAGTATCTGAATAAGTAGTTTGAGGAGAGCCATAGTTGAAGCCTTTGCTGGCCACTGTAACTCCAAGAAGCATGTATGCAATAAGCAAAAGCATGAGAAATTGGGTGTAGGTTAAAGCCATATTTAGATCCTTAAGTCAAGAAACTAAAGGCATGTGAAACTCGAGAGAGTTGCAATTTTGATGGGTTGTGAAGAGAATGGATTAATGGGGTTGTTTATATAGAGGAGGAAGAGGAAGAGAGCAGTGCAAAACTGCCAGAAGGTAGGCTTTAATTTCTATACAGTATGAGAGTATATATCCTACCCCTCACCCCTCTCAAATTATTATATTTGTAAATTTGGAGATTGTTGATTAAATTACAATTTAATTCATTGTAATTTGTACTTATATAAATTATTAAATTATTTTACATATCAAAATAATTAGTTAAGTCAACGTGTTATATCTATTCATTAATTTTTATTTATTCTTAATGTGAAACTTAGATTTCCAACCTATGTTAATTGGATTTTCTTATCTAGAGATGTCACCATGACACATAGTACAGGCATGAATATAGGATACGCCAATTTCTAGGATTCGTGTTATGGTAAGGTAAACTTAGTCAATATATTATACAAGAAAAATATGTAATTTAAAATAATTATTTTTTAAAATTCAAATAATAAAAAGTAAAAAATTTAAATAACTTTAATTCATCTTAATTTAATTTTTTAATTTATTATGATGAAGCCTATTTTATATGCTAACAATTAAAATAATATATATTTTTAAGTATTCTATTTAATTAAAGCAATCATTTTTTTATATTACTTTTATTTTTTATAGATCGATATATAAATATATCGCGCTTAATATAAAGAATCGAAAATGTAGTCTCAGAAAATATGAGAGATTTAGGTAACACACGATAAACTCAATTTATATATATATATATATAATGAAATTTACTTATTAAATAAATAAATTTTAAATATTTATATTTTTTTATAAGCAAAAAATTTATTGAATTATTACCACCCACAAAACTCATATGAGATGTGGCATGATAAAAAGGGGAAAATTGTCACCATGAAACAAAGCAATCCCAAACAAATAACCCAGCTACACCTAGGCAATATTATGTTTTAAATTTATAAAACAAGAATTTCCCATATTAAACACATTACTCTAAAAATTTCTCCATTAGTTGGGCAGTGGAAATTGGATTATTCAGTTTGGTAGAGAAATTGACGTGATGAGGACCTTCTCTCAAACATTTAAGAGGGTCAACCAATTATATTATTACTTTTATAGTGTAAAAATGTGTACCATTTAATTAACCAAGTCAATGCTAAGTGAAAAATCAAGAAAGTACTGCGGTTTTGACTAATGGCGTTGGAACCATAAACCTCTAAGCAGGTTTATATACGTCTGCTTGACATAATAATGATGGCAATGTTCGCAAAGTCTAGGGCCATTTGTTTCTTGAAAAATATTATTTTTATAGAAAAATTATATTTATTTTTTTAATATTTCAAATATATAGTAAAATCAATTAGTCAAAAAAAATATTTTTCTAATAAAAAATGAAAAAAAACTATGTTATTTGTAAACATAAAAAATAAGAAATATAATCTTTTTAAAAAGTATTAAAATAAAATAATTTTAAATAGTATAAAAATTTTAAAGCTTATCTAATTATATATAGGCAAAAACCTTTTTTAATCTCTTACAAAAATAATTCAATAATCACATAAGCTTTGATAAATCTATTTAATCCCTCTAAGGCCTTGCTAATCTGCATGCCCCCCAAAAGCGTGTTAAGTTTCAACCACTGCACGTGCTTTGGTGCTCTATTTCCCATGCAAACTCTTATTTAGAGACAGTAGAGACCCACTATCTAGGTTAATGGATCAATTTGTATTATATTTAATATATTTGTTTCTTTCCCTATCTATTTTTATCTATTTTATTTAAATTTTAAATTAAATAATTAAATAATATAAAAAATATATTAATAATTAATTAAATTATTTTTTTATTTCATATAATTACTTATATAAATATTTATTATATTTAATAAAAATAAAAAGTAAAATTAAGAAAAATAGTTAATAGTATTTGATTTTCTAAATACACAAATAATTATAGATAAAAGAAATATTCAATGTGACAGATAAATATGACGGAGGAGTGGTATATTAATAGAATAACTCATTATTAATTATCACAATTCTTAGATCACTAATTAATATTTTTTAAATAAATTTCTTGTGAATAATATATATATATATATATTATTTGCTATTTGTAATAAAAATTTATTAATTTTCAAAAATATGTGATTTCTTTCAATTCTCTTATTTCTGTTTCATTAAAAATGAAATTACGAATATATTTCTCTCTTTTTCTATTGTCTATATGTTTAACATATATATTTTATAGCATATATAAATTAACCAAGACAAATTCCCATTATAAGGTAAAAACAAATATAACATAGAAATTGAGGCTATTTAATTATTTTCCGTCCTCCATCCGCTTAGCATCAAATTAGACAAAATGGATCAAACAATAGAACACTACAAACAACAAGTAGTTTAATTAGTTCCCATTCCTTTTATTTCTGATAAATTATTCTTCCCCTGTAACTAAGCAGCAATGCAATGCAATGCATCTTCCCTGGCATAGTGTTTTCGATCTCAGTAGTGCCGACGACTACGAAGTGGCAGCACGAAGAACTTCATCCCACCGAAACGGCAATGGTAGCCATTGCTTGCACCGCAGGCAAAGTAGTAAGGCTTCCACTTCTTTAATACAAACCTGAACCCCTTACCAGTCCCTTGGGTCTCATTTGCAATCTTCACGCCCTGTGTCAGGTTACAGTTTATCCAACTCCACATATCCGGAAACAAGTAGACGCTGTGTGGATGTATGTTCTTCTCGCTTGGTGGATCGTACTTGAACACTGCATATACATAATAACCAATCTTTAGTTTTTTCAAGCGAAACTGAAATCGTTTTTAAGATCATGAGATTACCTAGAGTATCATAGACGTAGAAGGGATTCTCCTTGAAAGCCCAATCGGTGTAGTTAAAGCCGAAGTTCCAATGCATGGAGCCACCAACAGTAATCGTTCTAGGAGTAGGAGTACCTGTGCAAGTAGGTTCTTTCCTGGCTTCAGTAACTACTCCTCCTCCAAGCATGGATGCACATGCACTGAGCAAAAGGATGAGCAGTTGCGTATACGTTAAACCCATCTCCTCAGTAGTTCTGCCAGTCTCTAAATTTTTCTGAACTCAAGAGAAAGTTGATTTGCTGTGGAGAGGATGGATTAGTGGGGTGTTTATATAGGGTGGGTAAGGGTTTTTTTTTTTTTTTTTTTTTTTTAAATTCTTGCATATACATGCATATGTAATTTTATAAAATATTTGTGGCGTTGAAAAATAGTGCTTCTTTAATTTTAATTATTTCTCGTTAGAAAATTTTTGCTTAGATTAATACGTTATGAATTTAAAACATAAGCACGTAGAAATCATGTATTTAATATATGGATATCACCATAAATCTTATATTTTAGATCCATGGTAAATCGAGTATAGATAAAAAAAAATTTTATATTAAAAAGAGTGAGTCAATGTATTATGAAAAATGAAGCATTGAATAGTATTTTTATATAAATCTATTCTAATATTACCTCCATTCATTTTTATCTATCATTTTTCAATATTTATTTTTTTCTAAAATTTTTTATCATTTTGAGAATATTAAATTGCATTAATTTATTTTTTTTAATTTTATCTTTATCTCTGCTAACAATAATAATTATTTTTATAGTTTTTTTAACTCATTGTATCACTTTTTCTCTTTTGATTAATTGAGATCAATAATAATTTACTTAAATTATAAAGAATTTTATTATAATTTAAGTGATCTAATTTTTTTTTTTAAATACTATGAAAAATCTTAAATAATAAATAAAAGTAAATGAAAATAGTATATTTAATTAAAATATATTGATTGATTTATTGTGAGTTTAATTATAACTCTATGTTTTTAATTATATTTGTATTTTTTATTTATTAAACTTCAAATGATATTTAAAATTTTAAAAGCAATTCTAATATTAAAACATAATTTATTATTATATCCGCATGTGCTATTTATATATTAAATTAGTGTATACTCATTATGGTAAATTAATTTAATCAAAATTAATTTAAATTCATAGTTTTTCATTTTAGTAATTAATGATTTTAATATTATAAAATCAAATGTCACTTTAGAGATGATTGTAATCAAAGTCCAAGTATGACTTTTCGTTCACGCTAGCCATGAGATTGAAAATTAAATAAATAAATAATGTAAAATTAATTCTTTAATTATAATTACTATAATTACATGTCTCGTGAAGAGTGAAGCCATATTAGTTAGTGGCTAAATTAATGGTGAAGTTTCTCTCAAACCAATGCAATTATTTATTCTAAGGATCCTGCTGGTCCGGTCTTCCTTTAGAATGCATTTAATGTCTTCAACTCCTTGAAGCCACTTGTCAATTTGATGAATTAATTAATTTTCCCATTAAATGCTCCTCATATGGATTACACATATAAAACGAAGAAAAAAGAAAATTATTTTATATTCATATATATTATTTTTTATACTTATATTAAATTTATTATTTTCTTCTCATATTTTTTTTCTCCAACTTAATAATTTTTTTAAAAAAAAAAAAAATTTTTATTTTTTTTTTAAAAAAAAAAAAAAAAAAAAAAAAAAAAATTTTTAAAAATCATGGCACTGTCGAAATTTTAAATTTGATTTTGTCACTACAAAATATACATTCAATCATTAAAATATTGACTCAATAACAAATTTTATTTTCTATATATAATTACTTATAAGTCAAACTCATATTCTTCAAAATGTTATATCTTTTTCAAAAAAAAAAAATTAGGTATGGGAAAAATGTAACAGAGAAATGAAAATAAATTTTTTAATTGATAAAATAAATTTTATCTCCAAATCGAGAGCATAATTCATTTTCTATTTATAAATAATAAAAAGAAATTCTGCTTAAACACGTACAGCCAAATCGTATACGAACCGTAGAGAGAGAATAAGGAGAAAAAACTTGCGTATAATATGTTCACGTGATGCTCACACACACCTATTTGTCCTTTTAGACAAAGCGTCTGCTGCCTTTGTTTTTATTCTGAATATATATATATATATATATATATATATATATATATATATATATATATATATATATATATATATATAATTTTAGTTAAATTTTAAAAAATTAAATTAAATATTTTAAATAAAATTAGAATAATCAGAGTTGAATTTCTGACCGTTAATTCTATTTGTTTACTGATGAATCAATAATAATTAATTATTTTATTGTTTTGATTTTAATAATCAAACTTAATTTAATTTTTTTTAATATTTATTATTATTATTATTATTAGACAAAGAGAAGTCGGGTCTGGGTTTAGCTTCGGTCCGACTCTCTCCAAATTCGACCGAAACATTAGGCTTGAATCCATTTCTTACTGCTCGGGCGTTCGAGAACTGAAAATGGAACGATGGAGATCGCGTTTCTCGCAGGGAATGAGGGAAACGATGAGAACCGTGACAATGCGCAAATCTAACGCCCTCGTTTCTGAGGGAGATGTGAGTGGTGTAATCGATGAAGCAGGTGGTGCTGGAGAGAGAGAGGCGGAGATCCAGATAAACCCTAGGGATGATGATCGTATCGGCGGCCCTCCTCTCGATGATTGTTGCCCCATCTGTTTCGGTGCCTTCACTGTTCCTTGCAAAGCCAATTGCGGCCACTGGTTTTGCGGTTCGTTTCTTCTTCTTACTGTTATTCCTTTTTAATCTAATTTAATAAGGTTTCTGCAATTGTTTATTTGGCTTTTATTGAGGTTTAACTTTGATGCTTTGTTTGCGTAGTGAGAAAATAAAACAGAAAAACATTGCTTGATTCCATGCTTAATGAAAAAATTTGGCTACTGGTTGTTGAATTCAATTTTTTTTTTCAATCTCCTGTTTTGATTTTTGGTTTTGAAACTCTGGAAGAGAACAGGAGGAAGAAGTTCTTCAGTAACGAAAATGGGGATGAAGAAGAGATTTTCTTTTTGTTCAGAAATCTATAGTTTCCATAATTATACATTACTGGCTTAACTTCGTGTTTTATCCTCAATATTAATTAAGAATAACAGTTTATTCATGGTATTTAGGCCTCACATTTGTTCAATTGAGTTACAAGCTCATCTAGCTAAACTCATTTACTGCTGGTTTTTCATGAATTATGCAACCTCTTGTTATCTCCATGTATATGTATATGTATATACCGGAAATCAAAGTATTTTTGCATGGGTTTAGCATTAGTTATCCTAATAATGTTGTTTTCTCTTTGTGCAGGCAGTTGCATTCTGCAATATTGGAATTATTCTGCCGCATCTAAGCCTTGCAAGTGTCCCATGTGCACTTCTGGCATTACCAAGTTGACACCAGAGGCATCATTACACAGGCAGCACGAACAAGAAGTTACCAAAGTTTTGGACAATGTTCATAGGTACAACCGCCTTTTTGTTGGAGGTGCGCTTGGCCTTGTTCAGGTAGGTCCGCTTGTTAATCTGCTTGGAGATATGTAATTTTCCTTCTTTGCAAGCTAAGTGATCTATTCTTTTTCTTTTTCCCCCAGTAAATGCACTTCATTGATCTTTTAAAATAATGTCACTTTTTTGGTCTGTTGTGAATATTTTGGATTGTATGGGCACTGTGTACTAGTTTGTGTATTTACTTGTGTGAAATGTTGGACTTTTTGCAAGGATGGATACATACGAGATGAATATCTTTTCTTTTTCTTTTTTTCAATACACTACATGAATACCTTATATTTGTTGATCAGTCTTTTATTAATTTTCTAAATTTTTCTTGAAGGATATAAATACTTAATCTCTTCTTGATTTATTTGAGTTTGTTATCTGAGACTCACCATGCCATTTAACAGTTTTATAAATTATAGGCATTTTTCTTAAATTCTTTTAACAGATAGTTATTCTTATCTAAAAGATCTGTGGTGAATTATTTGGACAGAAAGTGCGAGAGTCACCATTATTCATTAAGAGAATTTTTCAACAAATGATGGATCCCGATAGACCTGGTTCCTACCTTCATGAAATGCGCCTTTTTGCTGTAAGTTCACTAGTTCATCATCTTTCAACAAAATGGTAATAAGTGTAGATTCTTGCCTATTACTTTTGCCAGTTTTCCTCTAATGCCATTTTTAGGGTTCTGAATTTTTGAAAATCATCATAGAAAGTTAGATAATAAAATTACATAAGATCAAAGGATCATCATTTTAATATTTTAGTATGAAGTCTTCTATCATGTTTAAGTTCCACAAAGTGTCAGATTGAACAGACATGCGGGAAAAAGATTGAGCTAACTGACAAGTTTGTAGAAATGAATGACGCTCAGTATAGTTGTGGATCTTTGATTGGTTTGCAACTTTGCTTGAACCTATTGGAATGCTGTAGCAAGTAAGAAATTAGAAATCTGCAGAATTCTGCATTGACAAGGTGGGCAGTCTGGTCAAAATGTGTGCCTTTGTATCAACAACTCTGCTGTGAGAATGTGTCATCCTTTGAGTCTATAAATTTATCTCAGAACAATAGGGCCTTGTCAAATGATGGGTAAATGCTGATGTGTGTTATGGGTCCTTATATGAGTGTGCTAACCTGACAGGACTTTAATCTGAAATAGAGGCATGTTTAGAAAGGTGACAATCAGGGTCCACTGGTGGTTTGTTAAAGTCAGTTACTCATCCCATCTGTTTTCTAATCTATAGGAATGTAATCACCTAGGGTTTTGATTTTATGTACAAAGTTGATTTAGTGGGCACAGAAACTGATAAATGAATATCTGTGGATGCAATGTGATGTCATAAGTATTTTTGACATTAAACTTTGTGATAATTTTCTTCAGAAATATCTGTAATATGGTAACCCAGAAGCAAACTACTTAATTTTGTGGTAGTCATTGAGCATACTCTGGTTTACCTACTGTTATTATTACTCAAATAGTCTTTTACCTTGCAGATGATACTGAGTGTCTTATATGCTGCCACTCCATTTAACTTCATTCCAACTGGTAAGTTCCTCTTGGGAGCCTTATTAGTTGTACCACAAATCCACAATATTGCAGTGCAAGTTTATATGAATGATAGTTGCCATTAAGAGACCCATATGACTCATAGATCTGATTATCCCTGTATGTAGCATTATATTGGATAACTTTGTATCATTTTCCTGTACAAGTTTCAGACTTTTTTAAATTTCTGTAAAATGCAATAGCTAATTTTTTCGTTCCAAAACTGCGATGCAACACTGGGTCTGTAGTCTATAGGTTGACCTGATACTTGTGGCTTGAATACATGCTTTTCCTTTTCTGGTTTTATTTTTAACCGGCAGATTTGATCACCGGTGATGTGCAGGAGGCCTAGGGATTGTTAGATTGTTTGATTATGCTGCTATTGCTCTTGTTCTTGCCCTACGATTGGTTGGCATGTATCGCAGGCGACGTCTCACCCAGCGTGTTAGGCTTTTGGCTGAGGCTCAACCTTTAGGAGAATAAAGTAGGAATTCTCTAATTCATGCGCCTAACCAGTCTCAGTTCTTCCTTCTTGTCAATATTTGAAGATGGCTTTATCTTGTGTGCATGTGGAAGAGTATGATTATTAACGAATGTATCATTTGACTTGATCGAATGTAGTTGAAATGGTCTGAAGTGGATTCTATATGAATCACACGGAGTATATGTGTGCATTATCTACCTCTGTATATAGAAGTATTTAAGGAAGTATGATGTTATCAACTGTTGTCTGTACATAAAGCAAGAATGCAAGTAAACAGTATTGAAGGTTTATACATTCAATCTTTTGTGTCGCGCACTGCCTTTTTGCTTTCCCGTAATGCCATTGATTTATGAGAAAATTATTTGATAGAATTATTTTATAAAAAATTATTAGTTAAAATTTATAAATTTTGGTTCTTTTGTAAAATGGGTAGGCTTCATTGTGCCTGCTCAATTGTATAAAACGCTTTGGTACTTTAATTTGAGGGTTAATTTAAAAAAATCCGAAAACTTGTCTTTAGATAAAACTTTGATCCATTCTCTTTTAAAATTAATATTTTTAATAGTCCTTCACAGTAGAAGTTATGATTTTTTTATTTTATTTTAATTAGTTTCTAATATTTTAAATTAAATTATATTTTTGCCCCTAAGATTTTAAAAATTCAGTAGCATTTTAGTTTATGAATTGTTATTTATAACACACTTTTACTCCCAAAATTTTATAGATGATGTGCTAATTTTGAAAATTTTTAGGCTAATATTAATAGGCTAAATGAATGCTCGCAACATTCTGGACAAATGATGGATACAATAGCTGAAAAGATTATCCTGCCATTAACAGAAGAAAATAATCTGGCCGAAGTCAAAAACATCTATTTTATACCAACTTTTTCCTGAAACATGACAACATAATGTCCATCAAATAGTAATTTCTCAATATTAATCAAGTTCTAATTTTCGCTAAACCTATCCGAACTGAATGTCCATGGAAACTCTGATATGAATTGGTTCAAACCTGGTTTTTACCCTTTACTTTCAAGATTCTCCCGCCCTCTACAAAACCTGAAAAAAGTAATAAATGTAAGATGCATTCCTTGTGACCTTACTAACTAAAGACGCATGCAAGAAATTATGTCAATTTGGCATATCAAAATAATAAATTTAACTTTTTACTATAATAGGTTTTTATTTTTTTCCCCTCTGCATGCTTTAAATACACAGAAACAAAGAATGGACTTTTAGGGAAAAACATACCAAGGCAGAGGCTGAACGACAATACCTAATACTAACTCCAGAATAACAGAGTTTTTTAACAAAAGAAGGCCTGAACCAGTTGAGTCTACCACCCTATGAAATAGCACAAGAACTCTGATGCTTTGATCATTTAAGAAAATCAATAGCCTGCACCAAAACCATCACTTAGCAATTCACAATTTCAAGTAATAAGGGGCAATAATTTTCAAGGTAATTCGAATACCAGTTGGCAAGGTAAGTGTTATTGGAACATCTTCTGATATTGCTTTCTCTCCTGATCACGCCTATTGTTAACCTGTAAGAAGTTGAAATGTTCATTACCCAGTTGAACATGAGCATTTGTTGCTATTAGATGCAACAGATTTAATTTAATCTACCAACCTTCTTCACAGCAGCTGCAAGCTCCTTTTTTATTCCAGCTGAGAAGCACCAAATATCAAAAATTAAACCATCAACCAGTTTCAGCAGATTCCATTTAAATAACAGATTGACTACTTTTTAGACCTTCTCATTTTAGCTAAACTAGTTAAAGTATCCAACCTATGTAACAGCTAAAATTGACAAATCAGATGTGCGAATACATTATACATAAGACCAAAAAAATTCATATGCAATAAAGAGGCCTGTTTTATTACTAACCATCATTTGGCTCCAGCTGCAATGCCTTCTTGAAGCTTTCAACAGCAGCATCAATATCATTAAGAGCCATGTGTGCCTAACAAATGCAGAATAAGAATAATTACCCCAGCACAAAAGTGTAATAAGTTGGTGGTGGGAGGAGTAAGAAGGGAAAGAGAAAAACCTAAAATGACTGGAGTGAAGTAGTATCAAAAGATTTATGATTTTGGATATTGATGCGAAATTGAATTCAAACAAAGCTGGATGGCCCAACTAGTTTGGGATTAAGGTTAATTGTTGTTGTTGTTGTTGAATTACCATCAGAAAACACTGAAAATGGAAAGTCACTGCACTTTCTACCCATGCTAATGAATGCTTGCAAGAATAAAACATGGGAGAAAAGGAAAGGGGTGCCAACCTGTCCCTGGCGAAATAAAGCTTTCACATTATTATCTCCTTCACGCATAGCAAAATCAGTGTCCAACAATGCTCCTTTCAGATCACCCAATCTTAACTTGCAAGCCTATAAAATGCATAACATCAGCTGTTTGAGAAAAGCAATATTTGAATGAGAAAGAGATCCAGCCAACATTTTGAAAACCAAGTGTGATATCACTATACAACAGCTATTATCAGATAATGAATATTACTACGACATCATACTCCCCTTCAATGCATCTTTTATCATTCTGGCAAAAATTTGCACTCGAATATCCATTGCAGTATTATCAAACAATAAAAATGCCCCAGAACATGAAAGTCAGATTTCTCATGTAGCACCAGAAGTAAAGCGGCAATAAAATAAAAAACATTTTGACATTTGTATTTCCAGTGCTCCAATTGCAAATCACTTTCCTGATGACATGCCTTGCCAAGTTATTAGCAGTCAGTAGTAGTCAAAACTATCTAGAAAATAGTGAAAACAAGAACTTACAGCACTGTTTGTCAATATCTGTGACTTTGTCATTCTCAGAGATGAGCTTTTCTCTGTACAGCCACCACAAGAAAGTTAAAATTCATTCACAAGAAATCAAACACAATAAGCTATCACACTTTGATCATCGAAGTATAACAAAGTAAATTGAGAACACAGATTCTTCACCTTCATCAATCCCATCTTTCTCCCAGCAGATATCCAGATACCGTAAAGCCTTGCGATATTTTCTAAGAGCCATCTTAAAGTCTTGTTTCTGTAATTAATAGTTACTGAGTATTTTATTAACATAAGAAATGTGTTGAGGGGGTAAAAACAAAGAAAAATGAAAAGAAGCCAAAAAAGAAAAAAGGCAGCCTAAATTCCTTCATCTTCTGCCAAAGTAGATTGTAAGCAAAACAATTGTCCAAAAGCACAATTTGATTACTAAATTACCATCCACAGTAGACTTTGGAAAAACAAAATTAAACAAAAAAGCAAAGCCCATACCATATCATGAAATCAATTACCTTGTAGTGATCATTTCCAAAAGCCTTGATGGAATCCACAGCATCCATCCACCAAGAAAGTTCATTAGGACTATCATTAAGGTCAGCTGGCCAATCAGGATAAATATCACCATCCTTGAAGAAATTAGATATCCCATCATCTGCCCCCTCAGGAATCTCCCCACAATCAGCAATTAAAACATCAACAGCAGGACAATCACCATCATCACCAGTAGTGGCATGCTCAATTGAACGAACAACTCCCATCCCTTTAACAACCTTTCCAAATACAACATGTTTCCCATCCAAATGAGATGTACGTGTGGTTGTTATAAAGAATTGTGATCCATTTGTATTGGCACCTGCATTGGCCATAGATAACATGCCTTTTCTTTCATGTTTCAATTTGAAATTCTCATCCTCAAATTTCAGGCCATAAATAGATTCACCACCAGTACCATCTCCTGCAGAGATATCTCCACCTTGGACCATAAAACCTTTGATGACACGATGAAATTGACATCCCTGGAAATCCATAATATTTTTAAGTAGAAATCAACTAAAGGAAGCTTTCAATTCTCAAGTACAATTATAACCAATGCTATGCAAAAGAAGAATTTTAAGATGGGCTGGTTGTCATGGAATATGAGTAATCAATGACTGCTTAAATCTCAAGATTAGATGGACCAATTAATGAGGGAAGAACCAAAAATGATAAATATCAATAACAAACCTGGAAATGCCTGAACCCATGTTTTCTTTAAGCCTTAAGTCTAAATTCTACAAGGAATGAAAAAGGGGAGGGGGGAAAAACATTTCTGACAATAATTAAGATCATCAAAAGCAATTTTTATCCCAAAACTTCAATCCACAAATTACCGCTAAAGTCAGACGATCCAAATACACAAATATAAACTACTAATAAATAAGATAATTTGCATTTATTTTAGTTCTAACAAATGAAATGTTCCAAAGAGTTGCTAGAAACATAATGATAACAACTGCCAGCCATGGCCCATAAGCAGAATCCATATCTAGCATCATATCTCAGTTATCAACATGGATTACAAAAGTGTCCTAACAAAGCAAAATTAAATGAAAAAAAGTACAAAATCAGTATATCACTAATACTGAAAATTTTTCACCACCTTCCCTCATCTCAAGGGAAACCAACTAATACGCAGATGAGATTTTAATCTCTACAACTCTCACCGACCAAAAAGAACAAGGGGAAAAATAAAAAGATTGCGAAAAAACTTAAAACAACAATCTTACCCAACAGCACTACAGCAGGGTAACAAATCCAAAATCAAAAGACTGTAATGCCCTTCATATTCTCAAAATTACCAACAAAATAACGCGAAAAGGAAGTTAATAACAGAAAAGTCAAAAGAAAAACCTTATAAATGGCCGATTTGATCATAAAGAAATTATTCAGAATCAAGAGCTAAAAATCAAAGAATTACCACTAGCATCGAAGGACAACGTCGTCTTTTCATCAACGAATCAACTAGAAACCAGATACCCGCATGCATATACGGGTACATAGATACATACATTACATAAACAGAGAGAGTTATAATAGAGAAAGGAAAAAAAAAAATAGAAGAACCTTGTAATGGAGGGGGACACCAGTATGAGGACCAATGCCTTTCTCACCAGTACAAAGAGCTCTGAAATTCTCAGCAGTTTTAGGAACAACGTCGTCGTAAAGCTCCACCACAATCCTTCCTTCGAGCTCTCCTCCAATGCTTATGTCCAAGTAACACCTTGGCCTGCTCATCCTTTCGCTTTCCCTTTGTCTATCTCTACTACGATGTGTATTTATGATTTCTGTATATAAGGAGACTCTTTTTTCTAGAGGGCTTCTCTTCTCTTTGTACAGGGAAGTTGTAAAACCCTAGACTTGGCCTCAATAATTAAAAAAAAAAAAATCATTTATTTATTGGAATATAAAATATAATAAAAGTATTTATAATTTAATTTTAAAATACTATGAAAATCTGAAAATCATAATTTAATTCTTTTATTTTTAATAAAAATTTATTTATATTAACAATTTTTTTTGTTTAAAGTAAAATTCATCAACTTAGTGAATTTAAACATGAAGAGTTATGATTAATTTATTTTTATTAAAATAGATAAATTAAAATATAATTTTTGAATTAATTTAAAAACTAAATTAAAAAATTATCCATTTGCAAATGTCCGTCTCTCCTCATTTAAAGTCTTTTGTTATTTTTAATCAAAAAGAAAAAAAAAATCTTATGTTTTTTGTTTTTGATTTTTTTAGGATGTAACGCTTCTAGAATTTTCTCGAAGTTTTCCGTACGTGATATATTGTTTATTTGGTATTATATTTAAAGGATTAAAATTATTTTTTTAAATAAAAATATATTTTAGATATTATTAAAAAAATTATTTTATTATTTTAATATTTTTAAAATTTAAATTAATATATTTTAAATAATAATTTTTCCAATAACAATTTGAATAACAGACTCATATGCTTCAAGTTATTCTTAATATAAAATACAACAAATTTTTAATTTTAAATTATAATTATTAATATCATATATTAATATTATATATAATTTTCTTTTATATCTATTTAATAATTTAAGAGTTAAATTATATGAATTTATTTATTCGGTTTAAAATCTAACAAAATTCGATAAAATCAAGCTTATTTAATTAGAAAATTAAATAAATAATTAAATTAAATCAATCTACTAAAAAATTTTTTGAATCAAATAAAAATTAAAATAATTTAATTAATTCAATTTGATTCGTCATTTTTTAGTTAAAATTTTTTTATATATAATAGTCCATAAACAAATATAAAATATAATGCATTTTACTAAAAAAATATATAATTAGAACAATCTAAATTTTAAAAATTAAATTAAATGAATTAATTAAATAATTAAATTAAAAAAAATTAAATTGTATCGATTCAATTTTTATTTAAATAAAAATTGTTTAGCTTTTTAGTTTGTCAAACTTTATTTTTGTTTGTTTTGTAGAAAATATTTTTTAAAATGTTTTTTATATTTTTTTAGTGTTCAAATATTTAAGAGAATATATCAATTGAAAATATTTTCTTAGTTAAATGGTAATTAAATTATTTTAAGAAAAATGATTTTCTTTTAAAAAAAAAACATTATTTTCTAAATTTTAATAAAATAATTTTATTAAAATGTGAAAATACTTGTTCATAATTTAAATATATATCAATAATATAATACTATAATTAAAAAAATTGAAAATAATTTCATGAAAAAAAACGAAATAAACATAATCTTAATTAAATTCAAATTTAATATTGCGGTTCTAAAAAGATTTTAGCAGTTTGGTCTTCTTAATTTAAATCTTCATAAACCTTAATTTTTCTAAATCAAAAATGAATTTTTTTAATGGGTGCAATGATATACTTATTAAGATTATTAAATATTCTTGTTTATTATTAAATTTATATAAAAATTATTATTATTACATATAAATGTATAATTTTTTTATTAAAAATAATTTAATATTTATTAAATTTAAATATAGTGTTAAATAAATTACATATTAATTTATTTTAATTTAAGTTTATTTAAGTAATTGAGTGAGTTTACTTCATATTTTTTTATCGTGGGATTCTTAACACTCTCCGGTTATAATTTAACAATTATTTGATATTTTAACCCAATGCGGATTCAATTATATAATCTTATCAATGGCTAAAATCTACAATTCAGTCAAAGTTCTGATACCATATTAAATTTTAAAAAAAGTATTATGTAAATTACGTATTAATTTATTTTAATTTGAGTTATATAAATGATTAAGGTACTTTAAAAAATAACTAGCCAATTTAATATTACAACTCAACTATTTATATATTGCTCTTTTATTTCATTTTTTTTTAACATGGGATTCCTAAATTCTAATTTTTTTTTTTTTTGTCTTTTGAAAAAAAAAAAAGTTACAAAAGCCAGAATTAAGGATAAATTGAAACTATTAACTATTGACTTGATTGTTGTCACGACCCAACCTATGGGCTGGATCGACACTAGGACCTGGGCCAGCCTAAAGCCCCCGAGGCCATAATAAGCCTAACTATTCATTAATCCAACTCTAAGGCCCATTTGGGCCCAATATCAAGAAATTAACCGGACGAAGTCCGGCCATAAAGTGGACCTTTCAACGAGGAGTTTTTGACTCACCCGACCTGTAAACAAAATATAACATCAATTGGGGAGCTCAGCTCACCCTCCACATACTCATCATCATAAAAATAAATGGGAACTCAGCTCCCTCATCCAATCCATCAAACATGCATAGAATATTAAGTTTACAGGTCCAAAATAATAATTTAGTTTATAGACCCATATCAAATAAACATTTATAACACATGCGGAAATTCTAAGATTTAACAAGTTTATACAAACGTTAATAATCGACTGCGAGGAAGAAAGGAGGTTAATCTCAAAAATATCCTCCTGTGGCCTGAAAAAATATTGAATAGGAGTGAGCGTTCGACTCAGAGAGTAAAATATCAATTTTAACCATAATCTCTATAACTATCTAAAACTAATGCACCCTGTAGAGTGACATGCAATACCAGCAATAATTTCACATCATAACATCAAAAAGGTAATTTGGAGCACTCACACACCCAGTAGTATCAATCATAATATATGGGAGCTGATCCCCTATACAGCTCTCTTAAATCCAACCTGGTGCCAGCGAAGAACTCAAGCCGGACTTTTGCTTAATAAACCAAATCGGGGGGTCCCAGCGAAGAACTCAAGCCGTGACTATCCGTCCTATCCATAGTCCACACCACATCACACGCACGCCAACGCACGCACACTGCTCCAAATTACTACAACAACATCCATGGCACGTTAACACTTATGAATGCAACATAAATCGTGCCTAGAGTTTAACTACATAAATATATGTATATAAGTGATGCATGGACATGCTTGAACATATAATAATATCGAAATTACAATTAAAATTAATATTTTACTCACAGACTTGACAACGTTCACTGTGGCGGCTGGGCGGAGGAAGAAGGCTGTCCCGGCTCACCTGACAATTACATTACAATTATTTAATACACATGACTCAATACAATCAAGAAAAGACCAAATACGTCCTAAGTCGTGCCGAAAATCCGGCAGAGTCTCCCCTATACCTAGGACCTACCCAACCTGCAAAAGGGCTCAAAACACATTCTATATTCACAACCCATATATCCACAACTCAATCTCATCACACAGCCCCTCCTGGGCCCATCAAATCAGTCATCCATTACAATATGTAAAATTTCAATTTAGTCCTTATAATTGATCATTTTTGCAAAAACTACCCAAATAAGCTCTAAAAATTCTAAAACTTTGCCCCGCGGTCCTTAACAATATTACTAGGCTATTGCAAAAAGAATCATAATTTTCTGAGCTACCACGAATATTTTATAGATTTTTTTAATCCTATTTAAACACTAGAAAATTACGAAAAAGTAAGGTTCGGGTTTACCTTTGCCGATTCCGACCTGGGGAATGCTCTCGGAACGTCTGACAATGGGGGGTAGCCAAAACCTCGGTCCAATTCGAAGACTTTTTTGGTAACGGGTCTGTCTGGCCCGAAATTTGCAGACCCGGTCAGCTGTCGAATTTCCGCGAATTGAGGATACTTACACGAAACCCACAATACGGGGGTTAGTACATAATTTTTTCAGAATTTTCTAACTTCATTTAATGCTCGGAAAGACACTGCGAAGTTCCGTGGGACCCACCGAAAAATGGTGTCGGAAAAATTCGAAATTTATGTCGCCGCGAAGCTCTCGACGAGTGGAGAGCTCTGGTACTCTCGGTTTTCTCGTGGGATTCACGGTTTGTGAGAAATCTAGCCCGAAAGTCGAAATGGGCTAAAAACTTTCCGAGCAAAAATTGGACAAACCGCTCGATGGATTTCGGCGTTCTTGGTGTCTATGGAAAGCTCTCGCCGAGTAGATGATTTTAGACACAAGATCCGGTCCAATTGGTGGCCGGATCGGCCGGATTTTGGCCGGGAAAGCCGAAACGTCGCGCGCGCGAGGGAGGGAGATCGCGCGCGTTTCCACTGCTTAGCGGCGGCTACCGGCCGGGGAGGTCGGGTGGTCGCACGGCCTACCGGGTGGTGGGGAGGTGGCCGTGGCAAGGGGAGGGAGGAGAGAGAAAAGAGAGAGAAAAGGAAGAGGGAACGACGCGCGCGGGAGGAAGAAAAAGGGAAGGGAGTCGGTCCGATTCGATCAGTCCGATCCGGTCCGGTTCGATTCGGCCGGTCCGATTTAAGATACAAAATTTTGAATTTTTACTCTGCCTCGGGACCGAAAACGAGGTCCAAAAATTCCGAAAAAAATTCCAGAAAACTCAGAAAAATACGTAGACTCCAAATATATTTTTAGTTTTGCCACGTGGTCTTTAAATTAATTTTTAAAAATCATCAAAGTTTATATTTTCGGAAAATCGAATCCGATTTTTAAAATCTGAAAAATCTCAAAAAAATTCCTAAAATTTAAATAAAATTAAAATACCAAAAATGCTCATAAAATTTAAAATTTTGGGGTGTTACAATTGTGAACTCATAAACGATTTTTGAACTCTTAAATTTGGGATATCTCACTTTAACACAATTCACAAGCAATCGATATTTCACGATCAAGAGTGTGGTAATATTTATAGTAATTATCTGTATATATCGTATTAACAATTAAAAGATAGTCATAAAGATTTTATTCCAATTAAAATTTGATTATTCATCATGTATAAAAATTGCCGTTAAGTAGCTATTTTTGATTGACATATAAAAATATATTTTTTTTATATTATTGACATAAAATTAATAACAAATAAATATATTTAATAATCCTTAATAAGTGCAGTATTGCATTGATTAGAAAAATTGATCTAAAAACTATATTAAAAAAAAATTTGTGAATACGTAAATTTTGAGTGTTTGCATTTACATGACAAACGTATATTGGTTTTTTTTTTTATTATTGTGATTTGAAGACTTGGGGCTGTTCTTATATTCATGTTGCAGCTAGAGGTGAGCAAATTTTGGTGCAAATTGAAAAATCAAATCGAACAACATTAATTTGGTTTAATTGGTTTGATTTTAAAATTTAATCGGTTCGGTTTTATATTATATAAATTTCAGTTATTTCGGTTCGGTTCGATTTTAAAAAGAAAAAAATAAGTTAAATCGAATCGAACCGAATAGTAATTTATATATTTAAATCGAACCGAATTGATTTTGAATTGATTTATTTTTATGGGAAATTTATGAATTATATTTAATTATATATATTAATTGTTTAATTTCAATGATTAATGGTTATTAGGTTCAAACCAAAGTGAAAATTAGATCAAATAATTTGAAAGTCAAGTCTAAATTAAAAATCAAAACCGATCGGTTTAAACTGAACTGAATCAAAATAAAGCGATTCGGTTCGATTTGATTTTTCACCTATTTCGATTCGGTTCAGTTTCTAAAATAAATAATTCAATTTTTATAATTTAATTTGGTTCGGTTCGGTTCGAACCGAATGCTCACCGCTAATTACAGCTGAATTTTTTTTTTATTTTAGTTATTGTTATCAAATTAAATACTCCAATATTTTTATTTGGTCAAATACTCAAATGAACTACAGCCTTTGAAGTTGGGGTCAGGAAAAAAAAGTAATATTTCCTATTTTTTAATTTTATTTAAAAAATGCACTAAGCTAACATCAAAGAATTTGATGTATTTTCTATGAAAACATTGGCATTCAACTTATCATATTTCTTGCAAGTTAGTTCTTAATACCATTATTCATGAAAAAATTATAATATATTTTTTATGTACTAAAATTACTACATTTATTTAAAGAATTACTACATTTTATATTTATAAACTTTTAATTTATTAATAAAAAATAAATTTTATGAGCACATGAAAAAGAAAAAAGTTTTTCCTCAAGGAATGTATAGTATCTATTTGTCATTGAAACTTTAAGATTAAAATTACTTTTCAAAAAGAAGATCATTCTAAAAGTCACTAAAAAAAGTCACTAAAATATATAAATATAAAATCAGTTGTAGTTTCGATATCCATATTTATAGTTATAATTGGTAGTGATGTTGTTGCATTGGTGAGGCACATTCTTCATGGGGGCAGTTGCCTTTAGGAATTAATCATATCCATATTTGTTTGGTTCCGAAAGTAAAGCACCCGAAGACTATTGGTGAATATAGACCTATCAGTCTGTGTAATGTCATTTTTAAAATTGTAACAAAGGTACTAGCTAATCGATTGAAAAATTTTTTTGGTGAAGTGGTTGATGAATCTCAAAGTGCTTTTATTCCAAACAGGTTAATTACAGACAATGTGCTTGTGGCATTCGAAGTGTTTCATCATATGAAGACTAGGGGGAATTCTAGTCGACAATTGATGTCTTTAAAGTTAGATATGGCTAAGGCATATGATCGGTGGAGTGGTCTTTTTTAGAGGATCTTATGCTTCGCTTGCGTTTTTCTCCATAGTGGGTCTTCTTGGTTATGCGTTGTGTCACTACGGTGTCTTATTCAGTCATTGTTAATGGTAGGCCGTTGGTCCATTTTTACCAACTCGAGGCCTTCGTCAGGATGATCCATTGTCACCATACTTGTTTCTTTTTTGTACCGAGGGATTAACTGGTTTGCTTTGCAGGGAATTCGTATTTGTCGAGGAGCCCCATTTGTGTCTCACATCCTTTTTGCTGATGATTGCATTTTGTTTCTTCATGCTTCCTCTTAGGAGGCTGATGTCATTTCTATGGTGCTACAGAGGTATGAAATATTGTCAGGTCAAAAGGTGAATCTTCACAAGTCTGAGCTTGTTTTTAGTGCTAATGTCCAACATGATTTGAGGCAGTTTCTGGCTAATTCTCTTAGTTTTCATATGGTTGCAAATCATAATTTGTATTTGGGACTTCCAACCATTGTGGGTCTTTCTAAGAAATTAATTTTTAATAGGATTAAAGAGCGTCTTTGGGCTCGTTTACAAGGCTAGAAGGAAAGGTTTTTGTCAGATGCTGTAAGGGATCTGTTGATTAAGATGTTGCTCAACCCATTCCCTCTTATATTATGCAATGTTTTAGACTGTCGGTTACTTTGTGTCATGAGTTATGGTCTATGATAGCTCAATTTTGGTGGGGACAGTGCCAGGGAGAGCGGAAGCTACATATTTTTTCATGGGAACAGTTGTGTCATCCTAAGGATGAGGGTGCTTGGTTTTCGTGACTTTGAGTGATTCAATCAAGCTTTGTTGGCGAAACAAGGGTGGCAAATTCTACTACAACCAACTTTGTTGATTACAAGAATACTGAAAGCAAAATACTTTCCAAGGTGTGATTTTTTGTAAGCAGGTGTTGGTGCTAATTCTAGTTTTACATGGAGGAGTATTCTATAGGGTAGGGATGTATTGTGTAGAGGGATAAGGTGGCAAATTGGGAATGGGCAAACAGCTCGGTTATGGCTAGACCCCTAGCTCCCCACACTTCCAGACTTTAAGGTTACTGCTTCTCCTAGTGTGTTGCCACTTGATTCTATGGTTTCTGCTCTCATAGATGAAGGCTCAAGGTCCTGGAATTGGGATGTGGCCTTGTCATATCTGTTGCCCATGGATATTGAAAATATGAAAGCCTTGCCTTTTAGCTCTTTTACTTAATCGGATAAAATGGTGTGGCACTTTGATTCTCGAGGTATCTATACAGTCCGTAGTGGTTATCGTCTTTCTTTGGTAATGCGTTTTGGTGGTACTAGTTCTGGTATGCCTTCAGACTCTCGTATTTGGAACGCTTTATGGCATTTACAAACTCCTCTAAAAGTTATTTCTTTTTTCTAGTGAGCTGTTCTCGATATCTTGCCTTCAAGGGCAGTGTTGTAAAGCTGCATTTCAAGGGTATTATCCACTTGTCTATATTGTAATTCCACAGAAACTATGGTTCATCTTTGCCGAGACTGTAGTAACGCCCAACAAGTTTGGAGGTTGTGAGGCCTTTCACGAATATCTGCAGTTTCAGGGTTTCACGTTTAAACAGTGGTAGTGTAACTTAGATAATTGCTCAGCTGAGGAATTAACTCTTTTTGCTTGCACTTGCTATCATATTTGGTGGGCTCGAAATAGGACTTTGTTTGAAGGGAAGGTTTGGAATAGCCAGGATGTTGTCTGCCGAGCTGGGTATATGGTGGCTGAATTTCATCAGGTGCATGGTTTTAGTGGCTTTATTGGAGGTCGACAGGTGGGTCGTGGGGTGACTGTATGGACTCCTCCCTCTCCAGGCTATGTGAAGATGAATTTTGATGCTAGAATTGTTGCTTAGGGACTGATGGGGTTTGGTGTTATCTTTCAGGATGAGTTTGGTCAGGTCCTTCCTTGTGCCTCTAAATGCGTCCATAGAGTTTGGGATCCTGATGTATCTGAAGCTTTAGCGCTCGCTTATGGGCTCCAGTTAGCCTCTGATCTTTCTTTCTCTTATGTTATAGCTGAAACGGATTGCAAAAAAATTATGAATTTCTTACGTGCAGCTGACCAGTTTCATACTAACTTGGGTTTAGCTCTCTCGGATTATTGTCAGTTTTAGTCTTTTGCTCCCCGTACTTGTAACTCCGTTGCCCACATCTTGCTAAGTTTTCTGAAAATGCTAGCTTTGAACAAGTTTGGATTGAGGATGCTCCCTCCTCTATCTTGGCATGTCTTAATTTTTATGTTCATGATGCTTTTGCTTATTGAAATAATTTCCTTTTATAAAAAAAAGTCAATTTTTTATTTTATTTTTATTAAATTTTTTAATTTCTGTTTGAAAAAATTAAAAATTGTGCACATCTTTAACGGATATGCAAAATTAATTAAGGGTTATATGATGACAAGAACATGAATTCATTTCCAATCTTCCATATTGAAGTTGACTCGCATCATTGATTTTACAATAGAATCTGCACAACCCAGGGCCCATCAATAAAAAAAATCCCCTAAGCATAGAAGTAGAGAAAGCCAAGATTGGGCTCTGGTTCCAGCGTGAAGCTCTCACTGGCTGAAGAAACTAGAACTAAAGCCAATAACACAATGAAGCACCAAAAATAAAATTTTGACCATAGTAGCTGTTTGTTCTTAGTGAATATGTCCCGGAAATCCGACAAATTTTCAACAAATTTTCAAGCCTTTGAGAATCGACCACAGCTAAAGGTCGGTAAGGACTCCAAGAGATATCGCACACTAAAAACTCAACACTCCAAGAGGTCACTAAATTTTTTAAAAATGAAATTGAATCTCTGTCACATTGTCAAGACTAAATCACTTGTTAATCAGTCTTTGTTTCTATTTGGAGGAACAGAGAGGCCATTGTTTACATTAAAAAGAGAACTCAAATGAAAAAGAAGAGAATTTTCTGTTCTTCTTGGGGAACATAACTTGCCATTTTTCACTTAATGGCTCAATGGAGGGTTCCAAAAGAGGTCCTAAGCAAAAAATTGTCTCTCGTGCCAAGCCAAGCCAAGCCAAGCCAACCACCGAGGAATGTCTTCATTTTTAAATTCAATCTGGCACACATATACACATCACAACTCACAAGGAGAGAGAATCCAAAGCAACCACCACATTCCCAAACCAGATTTTGCAAATAAACAAACCCAACAGCTCAAATTATGATACTTACCAATAGCGCTTTTACCTTAGCATTTAGCATCTATTTTGGATTAAAAATATATCCAAGATTTGTTAAACAACAATAATCAAGAAGAATAGACCTTGAAGTATGATTTTTGTTTTCTTGATCTCAAAATATTTTCATGTTCTTGATACACACTATGTGACGTTGGAATCCTTCCTATAGAATTTAGCCTTAAATCCCATCAGATCAATGAAATAAGCACAAAAAAAAAAAAAAAGGAACTAATTGATCGCCAAAAGAAACCATTTTTCACTTACAAACTGAAAAGAATTACCCAAGAAACCAACTTTAATATACCCATTAAGAATCAAGATTCAGTAGTACTTGCATGTGATTTATGTTTATTTTGTACTTGCTCTTCTTGTGGTCCTTGTTCCTCCACCGGCTCTGCTACTGGAATATCTGCTCCTCGAGCTGCAGGTGCGTCGACCGGGCCGTCCAGACAAGAAGAGCATTTTCTCTCTACCCAACCCTCAAAATCATATTGCCCATTACCCATGACACGACGACCCGAACAGAGGCGACCAATCATGCCGGCTATGACTCCTAGGATGGTGATGACTGCTAGAACTGCTATCACTGGTCCAATCGACCCGTGACCCGTGTGGGCTGTGTAGGCTTGCTGGGTCACATCCATGGGTGGTGGTTGTTGCTGCTGCTGGTCTAGTGGCGTAGACATTTGAAAATGGTATATAAGAAATGAAACAAGTGATGACCTTCTACAGTTTTTGTTGGGGGGGGGGGGGGGAGGGGGGGTCCGGTTTGTGGTTTTCTTTGTTTTGCCCGAAAATAGAATTAGGTTTCTTGGTGGATATGGTTTCGAAGAAGTTTGGATTCTGAAATGCAAGAATTATTCAACATTTTAAGGGTAATGCAGAGCAAGATAAAAAAGAAAAAGAAAAGGTGTACGGTGTTGATAAGATTCAGGGGTTTTGTTTTTATTTTATTGATCTTTCCTTTCCTCAAATACTTTTGGAAGGACAAAGGATGTAATTAAATAATCCAAGTGGTGAAAAAGTGGAAAGTTTCACTGTTTTAGAGAGGAAAGAAGAATGTTTTGAGTGGCACCACAACCCAAGAAAAACCCATTTCAAATTGAGGAGCTTTCTCTATCATATTTTCTGTGACTGACTGCAAACATTTACTTGACATGGTTTTTATATAGAAACGCAAGGGTGGCAATGGATACGTAACCACGAAAATTATCTTATTTAAATTTAAATTTAGTTAATATTTTTAAAATTTAAATTTATTTTAATTTAAATAAAATTTATTTTTAATTATTTGAATAAATTTAATTATTATTATTCAAAAAATATTTAATTTTATTTAATTTTATATATTTAATTAATAATTTATATAAAAATTTTATTTTTATTAATAATTTATATTTTAAAATTTTAATAATTTTATAAAATATTTTAATTTTATTTTATATAAAATAAAATATATAAAAATTTATAAATATTATTAAACATATATATATTTTATATTTAATTAAATATTTATATAAATGGGTTTGGATAACGGATACCCAACTTATAAAACTCAAACTCGACCCAAACCCGTTACGAGTATTAAATTTTAAAATCAAACTCGACTTAAAACCGATTACATATTATTCAAACTCGTTCTATTAAGGTTTAATCGGATTGGATACCCACAAAAACGCCACCCATTGCCATCCCTAGAAAACGCAAAGGGGAATTGAAAAAATTTCTTGAGTTTTGGAAGGCCTACTAATATGATAAAAATTGAAGAATGCTACTTAATAATATTTAATTATTGTAGTAGAAATAACATTATTATTATTATTTTAATTTATACACATTTATAAATTTCCAACATGGAGCATTACTTAAAATCAATAACAATGTTCCTTATTAATTAAGATAATGCTCAACATAAAGATGAATCCATAATGCTTCTTCTTCTTTTTGTTTGGTTTGCCTTTTTTCAATTTTCATATGAAATAATTTTTCAATACGCCATGCAAAGCCCAGCATAAGCTGGACAGCAGATAAGTCAGCCAAATCATTGTTATCATTAGCTTGTTTACTCTAGCCACTAGATAACTTTGTTTTGCTTTTCTTTACTTTAGACATCAAAAAGCTACAATTTTTTTTTCTTTCTTCTCTTCTCTATGTATATATACACACATAAAAAGTTAAAAAAAATCCCAAAAAGTTAAAAAAAAAAATTAAGTTCAGAACTTTAAGCCAATTGGTCTGGGTCTTTTTTCCTACCTTTTTTTTTCACCCAAATAATGCTTGCTGAAGTCTGCAATTGTCTGTGATTGCTAGCAGCTGTCCGCATTCACTACGCAGCATAGAAATTTCACTTCTCTAAAAGACTGATTGAACTGGCAGTTTTCTTCCTTTTTTTTCTTGGCCATATATTGCAATAGACACCACTTGTAAGATATCAATTTTTTTTAATTAATTTTGGGTAAAGTTAGCTAGTTTATTCTGATCTTGATAAGCATTAACTTAAATTATCTGGTTGAGGGAAATTAACGGGAAGATTGAAGCATAAGGTATTAAACATTTTAGTCTAGCAATAGGTGTATCTTTTAATGAGATGGTTCCAAGCTCGAGCCCTCCAAAAAAATGGTGAAGAATCTAATCTGAAAGCAGAGAATATGTCTGTAGGGGATGATGATGTTAATTATGATAGTTCATGAAGGACTAAAATACTTTTGGCGGATACAACAGGATAAAAAAGAAGTGATTTTATATATGGAGAGAAGGACAGAGAGTTCAATAAGGTTGGGCAAAGTTCTGTCAGGCATCTACCAGCTTTTCTTTATATCTTTTTCGGAATCCAAGCACTCCTTGTCGGCTTCTTTCTTGAATCTTTCCGTGTTTCATCCTGTTCTTCTCCCCCACTTGAAAACTTTCCTTGATCCAAATACAAAGTGAAAACCAACAAAATTAGTTAAAATATAGGAAAATTATTATTTAATCCTGCATTGTCTGTATCTCTGTCAGCCTAGAATATCATACTGGAATGCCACTAAACTAATTGTTTGGACTAAACTCGTAAGCAAAAACAAAATGTTTATCGCAAAGGGCATTGTAGCACACGAGACTCCCTGCCAAGAAGTAGAGAACGATCCTTTTCCTTTTATTATTATGGGAAAAATATCCAAAAAAAATCTTGTACTTTGCTTATTTTTACAATTTCACCCTAAAAAAATTTTTTTTAACAATTATACCATATACTATTGAGAATGATACAATCACACCCTACCATCAACTATTCTGTTAAAACTTAACGGAAATCCCATGATGTCTTCACTCAATGCAGCAGTTTAGCACTGAGTTACCACATTATCTTCTTCACCTCCACCACCTATGGTCTTCTCAATCTTGACCCAACTCCTCAATCAGTCCTTTGCCACCACTCCCCAATACCAGGGTTATTAATCTCAAGTATCCACTAATCATGGTATTCCATGAAATGGCATTTCTCTCAAGCACTATATCAAAAATGTCATGAGCAATACCCAACTCACCAATGCTAATTAATAATTGAATTTCAGGACACCAAATCCTTTTGAGTCATTTCATCAAACAACTTCCTAGCAAATTTTACAACCCCACAACACACATAAAAATGAATCATTTTGCACTGTAAAATACAATCATCAACTCCTTTTCTTCCTCTTGGTGAAGATCCACCTGCAATTACTTCCTTATGCTTCAATCACCATGGGAATATTTTAGCACCTGCTGCAACAATGATCCATGTGTTTGACATGTTTGCTGGTTTACAAATTACTAGGTGGCCTACACAAGATTCTCCAATACATTCTGTTCTTTTTTGGGCCAAATGAGACTGGCATTTTCTGCTCCGGTTTCTGATGGGAAGATTTTTTAATAGAGCTTGCACAATCAAGGTCATTTCCTTTGGTCAAGGAATTGTAGCAGGTTCTGTGACCTTGAAACATCAAAATATTATTAACATGAAATGGGTTTGGATGCAAATGGGAAGAGACTATTCGTGACATCTGGTACAGTACGAACACCCATATATCAGGTTCGGGGTATATGAATGGTTTGAGAACTCATTCACATAGTGCAGCAACAACAACGGTGGATTGGCAACCAACTTTACCCATTTTCTTGACTGGTTTAGCTGATAACTCGGGTTGTCCAAGAAGAAAGCAGGGGATACGTATGATGTGTGTGAGGAAGTGAGGTTCCATCCATGTTTTTCTGGAAGCTCTTAGACAGTGATGGTGGTGAAGGAGGAGTTGGGGCAGACGATGGCTTGATTGCAAACAAGGAGAGATTCCGTTAATTTTTAACAGATTACTTAACGGTGGGGTGTGATTGTATCATTGTCAATAGTATAGGATATAATTGTTAAAATTTTTAGTTTAGGGTGGAATTGTAAAAATGAGCAAAGTTCAAGATTTTTTTGCCATTTTTCCTTTTATTATTATTATTATTATTTTAAGTCAAGTTTTGATGTGAAATTAGCAGTGATGTTTTCCAGTGGCAAGTTTTCATTTGCTGCCTTCTCACTTTATTCGAGTTGTTGAGTTGGAATTGAAAAACAATATTTTTTTGACGGCATTAAAAAAATTAAATTAATAATTAAAAATATTAACTTTGAAAAATTATGAACCAAATTAAATTCTATTAGATTTAGGGACAGTGCAGAGTATATTGCATATTAATTTAATTTAATTTATTTATTTTAATTTAAATTTATATAAATAATATTAAAATAAATAAATTATGTTATTATGTTAAATTGAGACAAAATGCTGAAAAAATTACACATTAATTTATTTATTTGAATTTAAATTTTTATAATTAATTAAGATATTTTATATATTAAAATTAATTAATCAAATTAATATTACAATTCAATTATTTATATTTATCCATTTAATTATTTTAATATATTCTCAATGTGAGACTTAAATTTTCAATAAATTTATCACCAAATTTTTTTTCTAAACATATAAAATAAATAATAAAATATTTTTAAAAATTTTAAATATAATATTAATAAATAATATAATATTAATTTATTATAATTAGACTCAAAGAAATCTAATATCTTAAAACTATTATTTTTAAAAAAATATATTATTTTTAATACAATTAAATACATATTTCTAAGTCATTCACTATTTTATCTCGATAGATTTCATTATTGAAAACTTACATTAAATTTTAAAAGTAAATAAACTTTTAAATGTATAACATACTTTTTGTTTCAATTAATTTTAAATTTTATAAAAATGAGAGGTTAATAATTAAATTTATGAGAATATATATATATATAACGAAAAAAAAGGGTCAAATGACCTTATTTATCCCTTTCATCGGCCACTGGAAATTTTGTTGTGCATTTGAAACACTAGGGGAAAGAAAATTTCTGCAAAATGTTTATGGAAGGGATGTGTGGCACAAGAAATTGAAGAACAGATTTACCAGTGGACTTTGCCCTGTCTTGGCGTTCATGCTCATTATTAGGTAAGCTAGCTCGCTTGCTTCAATTCATTGGCAATGACACTGTTGACTTTCAACATGGAAAAGGAGGATTTATTAAATTGCCAATATTGCTTAATCTTAATCACATCTAGCAGTAGCACTGGGGCTATTTCCAATTTCAACAAAAATGCGAACCGGAGACGGGATGGTATTTTCGCCGAGTGCTTGTAAGTTCTAACTTGTAAATTATTGATTTTCTTTCTCTTCCCTGGCTAAGTGTTCCAAGTTTAAGTGCCTGAACATTAAAACCCGCCACCACCACTGCTGCAGAATGTCCTTCGTTCTTCTGTGGCCACTTTCCAGCAGTTGCTGAAAAGGATGTGAAACTAGACAGAAAGATAGAGCCAGAGAAGTATAGGGGGAAATGGGATCCAACCATCTACTTGTGCATGCGCTGCAGATAAGATTATTTTCATCAGGATAATTTTTCTTTAACTCGCAGAGGATCAAGGGATGTCCATGGCTAAAATGTTCGATATGTTCAGGTCCTTCAGATATCATGGTGGTGGGAAGCATTGCACATTCAACTTCCAAACTGAAATAGCATTTTTCACAGTGGAAATAGAAGCCCGAGCAATTTTTGTTGCAAGCATAGCACCAGAAGGAAGATGTCAATTGCAGGATGAGAGGACAAGGATGAAAGAAATGTTGAATTTCTTGTGGAAGCTAAGCGCAAGACTTGTGAAGGTAGAAGTTGCAGCGGTCGCACTGGTAGTAATCAGAACCATAACAGAACTTACCACATGCCTGACAACAAACTTCACTGTCTTCCTTACTAGAAAGTGTCAGTGGATGACCATGGCTGATATGTTGAACGATCTGCTGGTTACCTTCAGGAGATGTATTGGTCAATAGAGCACATTCCACTTCAATTTGGAATGTCCAAGCATAATTCATGGAGGAAAAATTTACATTGGTTGCAGCCATAGGTAAGAGCAGGAGTACCCCAAAAAAGGCTTTCCATATACTATACAGCAAGTTTTATTAGCATGATCTTCCTTCTGGTCAACAAGTTTCAGAGGATGCTGATGACTGAAATGTTGGATCTGCTTATCATCTTGGGGTTCTGTGATTGGATTCACGGCACATTCAACATCCAGATCAAAAGCACATCTCCCATATCTGAAGGAAAAGGCTTAATCAAAATTTTTGGAACAGGCCTGGCATGTGAAGGAACGGTTTGCAACAAGGGTGAGAGGGTTGGGGTGGAAGAAATATTGGATCACTTGTGGAAGCTCAGAACAGGATCTGTGAAAGTAAAACTTACACTTGGTGGATTAGTCCTGCAAGTGTTTTTCCCCCTTATTACTATTATTATTATTATTTTTTCTTTAAAGGGAACAAAGGAAAAAAAGCACACAACTAAGATGGGCAGCTCCCAAGAAAAGCCACGCCACATAAGTCCCGGAAAAGCAGGGGTGAAAAACCAGAAGGGGGATGCTCCAGGAAAGTAGTACCCAGCGGATGAGAGCTAACCAATCTGCAGAATGATTTCTCTCCCTATACACATTACGAACATAAACTTCCCAGTCCCTGCTCATCAAATCCCTTATACCATTCTCCATATTACAATTGTAATTTTTTTCCGCTTTATTATTTAGTATTTATGATCAAAATAAAGGCTACCTGCGAAATGGATTCTTAATCTGGCTCTTTCTTCTCACAAGTCGACTTGCTTAAGTTTATTTGCTTTAGAGTCTTTGTTTTTATTATATTACTTCTCACTTGCCAATAATCTCTTGCCCAGGACCGAATCACGGGTCTATTAACAGTGAAATTTGATTCAAAAGTTGAAACTTCTGTTTTATCTCAATTTTTTCCTCAACTTTCCTCGATTTATTGTTACTGAAAACGTGAATTCGTTAAAAGAGAGCTCTAACATTAGAGAGTCTAGATCTCAATATAATTAAAAATAATTCTACTTGATATTTTATTCATAATTTGATCTTCTTATAAAAAGTAATACATGATTTCACATATGAAATTTTCTACTATTGGAAACTAACATTTAAAGCCATAATTTAAGATAATGACCATTAGAGTAATATCTTAATTGTGATATTTATTTCTGCTGAATCCACCATTGATATTAATTTATTTGTTGTCACTCATATTACCATTGATAGAAATCTCTTCTGGATCAAGTCTTTCATAGTTTTACCCACAAATGCATCCATAACACATACATATTTATATATATATATAACAAACATTTATATATTTTTCTATGAATTTGAATTTTTCAAAATTTATTTTTATTCAGAGGGTAAGAAATCTGAAACATAGATAGCCAACCTATGCAAACACAACTTGCCTTTTAAGCAATGAAAAAACAAATCGCTGTGTAGAGAACATAAGAAGTGATTTATTTGTCACCAACAGCAACAATGAGAGTGAGAGAGAGAGAGAGAGATGGATGTACCCCTCAAATTCATTATTCAAAGTGTTTATACAATCAACAACACAGAGAATCCAACCCAGAACAACAAACCATCCAAAAATGTCATGCAAGGAGAATATTGCAATTCCTACAGCGGTTGTCACAGAGACAAACCATACTATACACCTCAGATTATTAAGAAACATCCACAGTGCCTAAAGTCATATAACAGGCCAAACCTTATTGGCTCCGTAACCAATTCTTGCTTCTCTAACTATATAAAAAAATGTAGAGCAGCTTAATAGTAACTAAGCCACTTAGTAACTAATTGATTAAAAAACAAAAATACCCATTTATTCCACCATTGGACTGCCCACAGCTGGACTTCCTAGTGGCTTCCCACGACCCATGGTGAAACCCCTGGTCCCATCTGGCATTCTTGGACCCCTGAAGGTATGTTTACCAGACGCTTCACACTGGGGAGAGCTAACAGACTGTGGGGAAGGGGCAAGCAGGCCTCGCCCACCATGGCTTTGACCACGTCCTCTGCCCTTGCCACGACCTTTTGCCCATCCCTTCTTCAATGACCCTGAATTTTCTTCCACCTAAGCGAATTTCATGTGACATTAAAACAACTCTCACTATTGGAAAAACATAATTTTCCTTTAGATAAATGGTGTAGCAATGTTGACAAATTAGGCGAATGGTATATTGTTTCTGCTATGCAAGGTAATTTGTATGCCAAATCCAGCATGACTTTTGCAAAATGTGACATGAAAGCGTTTAGCTTAGAAGTTTAAGATACAGAGTAACACATAATTTCTCTTGATTAAATAAAATAAATCAGTTTTTAGCAACATGCAATGATGCTGCAAATGAAAGTAAAACTTTTCCGGATCCATCCCTGTTCCATGGTAGTATCAAACTGAGAAATTAGTAAATATGCATATTATCGTGCACAGAAATGCCATAGATTGGTCAGACAAACAAAGTTTCTTACATTACTCTCTGTGGCAGGTTCTGCATTGTGCATTTGAGAAGAATCTTCATTTGATTCAGGAACTGGAAAATCTTCTTCATCCAAAAGGCCATCGAAGTCAGACTTTCTGCTCTTGAGAACAGATTTTGGCTGGAAAATTTCGCATTTAAGGAAACTACATTAAGTTTAAGAATACATGAAGAAGATACTGGAATTAATAGCTTAGTTTAGCCATACGGAGCATCTGGGCAGCACCCTAACTCGAAGGCCTTTCCTCCAATCCCTTTCGTCATTCAACTTCTCAACCTGACAAAGTAAAAACTCTCATTTCATTGCAAAAAGAAGAATGAATAGCCAATTATATATCTCGGTATCCTAACAGTCCGGACATACCGCTTTTTCTGCTGTATCTGGATTCTCAAACTCCACAAGTGCATGCAGCTTGAAGGGGAAAAAGACCGAAATAGAGTTAATAAGAAAATCTTCTTATCAAACTGTCTTGTTTTGAAAGCAAAACTTGCTTTGATTCATAATTAATACCACCAATACCTTGTTGCTCATGAAGAAATCACTTTTATTACGAGAAGAATTGGATTCTTGAGGATGACATATTCTGATGGTTCTTACACTGCTTATGTATGGCAATTATTAATATGAAACAAAGATATATACTAAAACAAGTAAAGAAATATTAAGTTATAAATTTAACCTTCCAACCACACTAAATATTTTCTCAAGGTTTTGATGAGAGTGATCTTCAGGCAAATTCTCCACCACAACAGTACGAGACTGCAAGGTGAAAGGAACATACTTGACATTAACAAAAAAGGTCTTAAATCAACACTTTTAAATCATTTATCTAACGGAGGAAGTACCCCATGCCTACCAGCAATTCTTCTCTGTCTTTCTCAGTAAAAGGGACTTTACGTTTAACTTTCTTGCCATCTTCACTGACAACCTTAAGCCACAACAATAACGGCAGTAATTTTAAGGATTATTAGATGATGATGATGATCATTCTAAATTCCATAAGTTGCTTTAAATGATAACAAAGGAATTGTGTAATTTAAGCTAAGAACTCACAAGTTTTGAAGAGGACTGGAGTGCCTGGGCAAGCAAATGGTTATTATTGACTAGGGACTTCATTTTCTTCGTGGAAGCAATGACAGATATCAGTACTGTGGTAGAGCCAAAACGTTTAAAGGAAGGCCGTCTCAGTCAGAAGTATAACTAACTAGTATTACTGAAATTTATGGTTTCATAACAAACTCTCCCATGATCCTTACCATAACCTTCAGGATCTTTGCTTATGTGTTTTGACATGGACTCATTTGCAAGAAGACTCATGTCACTGAACTGGTACTCCACCTGTTTTACACACAAACAATCTCTAGATTCAGAAGGCAATTCAAAATAAAACTGAGATTCTCATAATGAACAAAATACCATTTTGACATAATTCTGCATTAGGACCAAGGTGTGAATAACCCCACCATATAGAATGAAAAGAAAAAGAGGCCTATTTCACCAAAATGCAAAGCGCAGAGCTCTGCATTCATTTTGATTACTGACCAAGATGCATGCTTCTAAATATACCTACTACCTGGACTTTTTAGATATAAATCTCGAAACAAAATAATGTGCAGAGAGACCTGATCTCGTTTAATGCGTAAATAAAAGGAAGGAATATAATAGTATGTAAACAGAAAGGAACACATAGCAAACAGTCAGGAGATAAAAATGACAAAGAAGTAAACCAAATTATTAAAAAAAAAAAAAACCATGAGAGAAGATTGAGACACTAAACAAGACCTTGGCAAGTTTAAAAAAGATTTTAGAAGAAAAAGGAAAGGAAAATATTTCAAAGCAAAAATCCTTTTACTTAGGCATTTACAGCAATAGATAATCATAGTTGATAGCAACGCTTATATACAAGTAGTTGAATTTTGATGGAGGGATCAGTAGCAACTTAATAAAAATGTAAACTTTCTAGTTATGATCACTATCAACATATCATCTTATAAGATTTCCTCCATACTGATCATCAGATAATATTTGTGCTAGATCTAAATGAATATTAATTTTAATCCCTAAAGGCAAGCAATGATGCTACAAAGAGACATTGACGACCCAAAATTGCTAAGAATAAAATAAATCTGCGAACCAATCTTGCTAAATCCAAGTAGCATAGTTGAATACCTGCCTCATTCTTCCCTCATCCCCTCAAAGTGCATACGCCAAAACATTATCACAATCACCCAAAAAAAAAAAATGGCTGAAAATAATCGCATTCACAAGGCTATAAGAGAACGCAACAAAAGATCCGCAACCCATTCATGAAATTGAAATATGAATAATCCAATAAAATATAGAATTGAGAAACCAAAAAAGAAATCATTAAAAAGAAAAAAAAGAAAGGAACCTGTTTGAGGATCTTCTGGCGAAGATCATCGGTAAGAAGAGTAGTCTTATTGGAGGAATTGGGCAAAGCAGGATTTGGATTAGAGATCAAATAGGCATGAGGGTCTTGTTCCCCAAGGAAAAACCAGTCAGATCCAGCAGTAGCTCCAAGATAATGAAAGCAAGGATAGAAATAACCAGAAATTGGCATCTGGGTCTGAGCGGCGGTGGTGGGAGAATGAGATCTTGGGACGAATTCAGGTGCCTGAGCATTGAGTTTGAAGGGCGAACTAGTACTACTACTACTAACACTCTCACACGGTTTGGATTTGATTGTTACTTTCAATTCCTTATCATGATGGGATATTTCTTTTTCTTTTTCTTCTTCTTCAATCTCGCGATGGGGCTGTGCTTGAGCCATGATTATTGGATTTGTGATTGAGAAATCTCTCTGTCTCTCTCTCTGAGGCCTCAGCCACCTGTTTGATGGATTGGTTGAAGAGAGAGTGTTCGTGTCATGTAAAAACTGTCCCTCTTTTCCCTGAAGTTAGTAACTGTATTATGAGATATTGAATCCACATTTCGCGCCAAATATAGAGTTTTTTTTTTTAATTATTTTTTAAAAATTTTTCATGACACAAGACCGTTGGCTGTGGGTTTGACCAGTTATTTGAGGTTTGGATTTTGCCACAAACCTACAATTAACTGTTAACACTTCCGTTCTCTCTCTTCTTTCTTCTTCAATCTTCCACCTATGCGCCTGTTTGACATTGATTAATTTGGAAGGTCAAAATTATTTTTTTAATAAAAATATTATTAAAAAATAATTTAAATAAAAAATTATTTTATTATTTTAATATTATTATAATTAAAATTTATTAAATTTAATATTAAATTATTTTTTAATACTTTTTAATAAATATATTTAAAAAAATAATTTTCTCACTATCAGTATAACAGTAATGCTAAAGATACCTTCTAAATTTTTCTTAATGAACGGATGGATTTTACCTCAGCCCACCAATTGCCAAAGTTAGCCCACTCTTCACAAGAGAAGGCCCAAAAAGATATGTTAGGGTTTGGTTAATCCAACCATTGATCTGGGTCAGGTACAATTGAAAACTGGATTGAGGCCCAAAATGAAAATTCAGAGCAGCCCCTCACACACACACATGGCTGTCAGATAATGTGATGGAAGCCAAAAATTGCTACCCTACAGTGGGAGGGTATGATATAATCATTTAGAATAAGATTTTGGAAGCCATGCTTGTCCAACTCCATCAATAACAAAGCTACAACAAGAGGAGAGGACTTGTAAAAGTTGTATTAAAACTTGAGACACTAATCAAGTTCCAAGCCACCCCATCAAAAAAATGCCACCTTTTGTCTTAGTGCTAGAATCAATGTCTATTGGTAATAATCATACACTCTTGTACATTATATTCACATTAATTATAGTTGAAAATTCACATTTTTTAGCTGCTTATAGGGCATACTTGATGAGCCCAATGCTTCAAAATGGAAAGTTAAAGTCATAAAGTACCATTAAAACTCATGTTGTCTGCCTTTGCCATATGATCACAATTCACCCCTTCTTGAAAAGCTTTGTCTACATAAAAGACAAAGAATGGTTTTCCTTTTTCTTTTTTAATCTTTGTCTATTACATGGGAAAGTTACATGTGACAGACATCCATCTCTTAATTCTTTTGAAATGGGAAGTCTTAAGTTTTTTTTTTTTTTTTCCCTCTTAATTCATGAAAGAATTACTATCTATAAGTTTAATTTTAGGGTAAATTATAATAAAATTCCTAAAGTTTAACAAAACTCACAAATTAATCTTTATTATAAATTTGGTAACGATCTAGTCCTTAAATTTTATTTTCGTTAACAATGTGGTCCTTATATTTTCTTTCTATTAAAAAATTAATCCATATGACAAGTAAATTTTGAGTAATTTATTAATAAAAGAAAAATGTAATAACTAAATTATTGACGAAAATAAAATTTAAAGACTAAATTGTTACCAAACTTATTTCAAACATTAATATATGAATTTTATTAAATTTTAGAGATTTAATTGTAATTTACCCTTAATTTTATTGAGGATTCCTCACCCTGAGGCATTTAGTTGTAAATGCTTCAACAGTTGAGTTAATGAAAATTAAAATAATAATAATAATAAATAAATTAGGGTTTCTACGAGATGAAAGAAATGATGACTTTTAAAATAAGTTGTTGGTTGGCCTTTTTGCCAAATAACTTTTTTCTAGGTTGGGCTTTTGATAGCTTTCTTCCAATTTAAAGTTTCCCAATTATAACAGACCTATTAAGAGGGATCATCACATCTGGGTGCTCTTTGAAGGAATCTTCTATAGGAATACTGTTCTTATGTGGGACCAATTTTTCATACATTCTAATCTAAGCTGAGATGTGGGTAGATGCACATATTCTATTCTTTATCTTCTAATAAAAGAAACACAACAGTCCTTTAGATTTCAAAAATCTAATCACCAAATTAATTAATTAGTTAATTAACCCTTATTAGAAGGACAATATTAATGAGAGGCTCCATCATTTTCCCTCTCACTTCTTTCACCGAACAGTTTATGCCATATTTAAAGTGAGCCTATCAATGTGGGCTCCTTCATTATATCTTGTCTGTAAGATTCTCTCTATTATTTTGTTTCTGAGAGTGACTGTTTTGTCATGCACATAGCAACTGATTGTGTCTTTTTTTTTTTTGAAAAACATATATATATTATATAATAATGGGATACTACTGGATTAGGTGAAGGATAAAATCTTGAGAAGTTTTAACAATTGACTAATTAAGAGGCTGTTTGCAGACCACATAATTCAGTCAGCAGGCGCAAAATTATACATAGAATTATACTGTTCTGTTTGTCTAATGATAAATATCTAATCAAGAAGGAAGAAGGAATATAGAAGGTATGGCCATTCATGAAGAAGGAGAAGAAGAATTCACAAAAGGGTATGCAGTGAAATAGTCAAAATCCAAATTCTGGGATGAATGAAATTACCATATGTGAATATCTGACCCCCCCTTTTTTTTTTCTTCCTCTGTTTCTACATTTACCAGAAATAAAATCTGCCATTAGGCCTTGGGTCAAAATCAGTTTTGGTCAGATATGCATTGTTTTCCAAACAGAACTTCAATTGAAACAGTAAACTGAACATTTTAGTGAAAAGAATCTTAAAGAATAATGACAAGTGATTATTTGTCCACTTTATCATTTCCTTGAAAAAGAAAACCTCATTTCCAGAATACTTTAAATTGGACACATTCACAATAATGTGAAGGAATATAAACCCCAAATACTCTCACAATACTAGTCTGGATCTTGCATTGTCTTTTTGCAAACCCAATAAACTAATCAGTAATCAACAACACAAAGGGAAAAAAATATATTAGAGCCAAAACAAAAAGGGCTAACTTACAAGAAATAAATGTAGAAATATAGTTCCATGGAAATAATGTAGTGGGAATGACATGACTTCTGAAAAATCGTCAAGACCTATTAAAAAAGATGGGGGCTGTCAATATTGAAAATGAGATGTTCCTAATTTCCTGTTTAATTCCCTTAGGAGACGGCAAAGTTTACAAATGAATAGGAATCTTACAATAACTCCAGGTGGAAAGCTAGCTGTGTTCCTTCAAAGTTTCTTTCCTTCCTTGGCCTTTCTTGCAAACAGATGGAGGATTTGTCAAGAAATCCCTGTCAGAATTTTACCAAATTTTATCTTTCTCCTAAAGCAAATCAAAGAGAAGAACTTTCAGCAAGTCTTAAAGCAAAATATACAAGACCTAGTTATCCAAGAAATCATTTCAATATAAATATATTCCAGTGAATGAAGTTTCAGAGCAAGAAATTCTTCATCTGAACTTAGAAACGTTCCAGAAGGAAACAAGTTGAACTAAAATCTCTAGCAATGAAACATTTCCAATCCTCATATTGGCAAGAAAATTTCAACACACAGGAGTTGTAATAATCACGCAGGAAAAGCTTTGGGGTATGAGAATGAGGCCTTGTTTCTTCCATGCAAACATGGATATGAGAATTCTTATATCAATCCCGAGAGAATACAAAACTCAATTTTAAGACAGAAGGAAAGCTAATCCTGCAAAATTTCACAGCCTCTCACTCTTAAGATCCCTCTCCATTATGTAACTTCGAGTATTTTTTTTTTCAAGTCATATAACCTTCCCATGCATAATTTTATCTGCAAAATTTATGGTGGATAAACTCTATACATCATCTTTTCCTGATCTCTGAATATGACTTTTCCAGCTATAGCCCTCAGATTTAGCATCCTCATCATTTTCCATGCTATCACCTCCAGTAGTAGAGGTCCCTCCAGTGTTTCCTGCCAACTGCAGGGGACCTTGAGGAGAGCCGGACTGGGAACTGGTAGCCTTCGAGGAGTCACCATACTGATCTTGGGACATCCACAAACCCCCCAAAACAACAACAGATCGGTTTGCAGGGGCAGCTGTAGCTGGTGGCATTCTTCGTGTATGAAGTCGGTATTTCTGCAATGACAAGAAATATTTTAGTTTTCCATCAGTCTTAAAAATTTCACGACTCTTAAAATGAGGCAAAGCAATTTAAGCATTTTCTTCCGTGCTTCCGGTGAATCAAACAAAATAAAGAGATGGAAAATTGAAACTCACTTGCAAATGACTCTTCACTTCGTCATTGGTCAAGCCATCAACTTGCATTAGTTCTCTAATCTGCTTTGGAGTAGCAGCTGCAAAAATATCAAGAAAATTTCAAATTATATCTTCAAAAAAAAAACATAAATAGCTTAACAGAGTTAATAAACCCCGAAAATCGACCAATTTTACTTTCAGACTTCCATCAGATTCATTAATCTTTCACATTCCAATCTCTTATGTCATCTCTATCTCCATGGTGCTCACCAACTTAATGCAAAAAATTGCAAACTTTATCACTTCAACAAACTCTTAACTTCACTTTCCATTTTGGAAGAGCATCCTCACATTAAGAGACAAAAACACCATCCATTTTTTGCACTTTCCATCCACCATTCATTACACTTTGCAATATCAGGAATCTCAATTCAATAGACTTAGGACCAAAACCACCATAAATGTTTCATTTGAAATTAAATTTACTATCATATCCTAACCTTGAGAGCCTCCAAGTTGTTGTAAAGCATTGACAAACCGGCGATGCAACTCTGGGGACCAGCACCTCCTCTGCTTCCTAGCAGTTTGTTGCTGAGATGGTTGTGGACCATTTCGTAAATTTGATTGAGGATTAGGGGCAGAACAGGAAACTGCTCTACTACAACTGATTCTTGAACCTGTAGAGCCAGATTCTGCCCTTAAGTTCTTGATTCCAGGAGTTAAGAGAGAGAGACCAGGAACCGGCAATTCCTCACTTGTATTATTATCCTCCTTCCTTGATAAACCAGAGTAGGTCCTAAATGGCATAAATGTTCTTGCTGCACTCCTGCTTTTGCAGGCCTGGAATGTATCCTCATGTGCAAATTGATTTCCTTTCTTAGTTGTCTGTCCAAGCAAATCATTTACAAAAAAAAAGACAGATCAATCCCCATTTTCTCTCTTTTATTAAAGAATTTTCAACTTGGAAACACATCACACAAAGTCGCGTGAACTTTTATAAGCACACAGTTATTTTTGGTGTTAATGTGTACCTCGGCCTCTAGTTTGAGATTTTGTTTTTGATCAAAGATATTATCGGTAGAGGGATGATCATTAGTGTTCCACAACTGAACAGAGCTCATCCAATTTTTCTTGTCTCTAGAGTCTTTTTCCATTTTGATCGGACAATCTTGTTCATCGTCATCGTCATCATCATCATCATCATCATTACAGTTTTTCTTCAATGGGATGAATTCTTCTAAAACTGGTTGATTATTTGATGCTGCACATTGTATTGACTCTGCCTTCAAAAATAGAATTGCTGCAACAAAACAATAAAAAACAGCCCAATATAAAAATCATCAGGAACCAAAACAGGTTTATTAGTCTAATATCGGAATTAGTCTCCTCCTTAAAGCTAAAAAAAAGAACAAGAAAAATCCATTGATCAAATTCATAAGATATTAATTAAAAAAACAAAAACCCATTTCTCATGCTGAATTCTTCCATTTCAGAACCCAAAATCAAAACAAACCCATTGACCAAAATTCATCAAAATCTCAAAAATCAATCAATCAAAATTATTAAAAAAAATGAAATAATTTTCTTAGAAAAAAAATATCACCCATAGCAACAAGTAGGGCAATTTAAAACTCAATTTAAAAGAAAAAAGAATGAAAAAACCAACCAAGGCAATTTAAAACTCAATTTAAAAAAAAAAAAGAATGAAAAAACCAACCGTCATTCAATAGAAGCATGCAAAGAGGGAGCTCGCGCTTAAACGCATCGATCTTCCTCATTTCCTCTTCCAATCCTTTGAGAAAACCGTCAAGTTTGGAGACCTTCTCCGAAACGTCCCCGATCATCGATACCTCCTTGAGGCAATCACTGATAGTTTTGGGCACATAAGTTGGCCTAAAATCCAAGCTCAGTTCAGGAGGAATCGAACCCATTTCTTATCCGTCACAAAAAGCTAAGATTCTCCTCCCTAATTCCCTCCCCTTTCTCTTTCCTTCTCTATATTCAGATGTTTCGTCAACAGATGGAAGTGTGAAATGAAATCAGGAGAGACGGAGAGATGGTGAGATCTATATATAGAGAGAACATAGATATGTGATGTAGTGTGAGAGAGAAGTGTTTTCGTTTTTTCCTGATAAAAAAAATAAATTAAATTAAATTCAGAGAGAGAGAGAGAGAGAGGAAATATAACTAAGAAAGGCGAAGATTCTGCTGTGGGTTTTTCGGGTTAAAAAAATCTATTTCGCGTCGTCGCATATTTTATCTTTTAAAAATAAATAAATAAATATATACATATTTGTATATTTTCATCCGCTCTATAACACACTGAGTCAACTCGTTTCGCTTCCAATCCTTTTTAACTCATAAATTAACTCATCATTATTATTACATAATTAAACAAGTCAATACACAATTATCTATAATCTACCCTTTTAATGAAAAATTTTTATATAAATCAATTTACTGTGAATTTAAAATATAAATATATATAAATTTTATTATTTATGATTGGTCAGATATAAATAAAAAAATTATATTTTAATTATATTATTTGCACAAATATATTTTAGCATATAGGTAATACTCAAATTTTAAAATTGGCATAAAAATTTTAACAATATTTTACAAAATTTAGGGTTAAAAAAGTTTAAGTTTCAAAAATTATCTTTACAAATCAAGAGAGGAAAGTATCATTTTGTCTCTCATTTTGAATTAATATAAAAAAAATTAAATTTAATTAAAAAAAAAGGAGGGATTTTTTTTAACTTTGAAAAGTCAATTTTTAATAATAATTAAATAATTTTTTTAATGGAACTTCATGGGGATCTCTTGGAGGATGGAGTGGTTGTAGCTTGAGTCAAATCAAAGGACCATATATTAGCACAAGTATGAGTAAAAATGGAAGAAATTCAAGTTGAAGGAAACTTCCCATCAAGCCTCCTTCCATTATGCACATGATCTAGCTATAATCAAAAGCCTTACAAAAACCACCACTATGGGAGGTCAATGGTTATGATGCTGGATTCACACAACACATTATCTGAATTTATATAAACTCAAAATTAAAAACTAAAATATATTTTTTATATTAATTAATTTTAACTTAATAATAATATAAATTATTTCCAATACTATAATGCCTTATTCTCTCTAGAAAACTCTCTCCTATTTTCAGTTTTTTCATCTTTTCTCTCAATCCCTCCTGTCTTTCTCCCTTTTGATATCCCCATTTATAAATAATGTGTAAATCTAACTATTTAATGCTTATTTGTAATTGTAAAATTGTTTTGTAATCTATGAAATAGAAATATGTAATTTTTGTAAAATTAAATATGGTGAATTTTATTTCCTAGAAAAAGGCTTATGAGATAAAGATGATTAATATCAGCTGATGTTCAAATTGCTCACTTTATTTAGGAACAAAGCTTAGTCCATAACCCACAAGCACCAAACATATTAAATAAAACTTAGTCCATTTTTAGTGAAGAAAGTGTGAAATGACTTTCTACTTTTCAACAATTAGTCTTAATTTTTTTAAATTAGTCCATTAGAAAAAAAAATTAGAATGTATTGAATCAGTCAAATTGACTTGCCCTTTTATTATTATTATATTTGATATTAAAGCTTAGATTATAGTGAGAAAATGGAATTTACAGTCAAATAAAGAAGAAGTATAATAATTAGAAAATAAATAAATATATTATACTATATTGACCCTTTTTCTCCTTCTCTTGTGGTGTATGACAATAATTATTCACTCCCTTTAAAGGAAACAAGAGAAGGCCACCAAGATGGAATGTTGAGGTAATTCAATGGCCAATAAGATTTCAAAACTTGCATAATAAATAGTCTAGTCTGATTTGTTATTGTGATTAAAGATATAATATTTGTCTGATAAATTTAGATTTAAATTTTTATTTTTTTAATTTCTTACTAAAAAAACTATATTTTTATAATCATATCTTAATACCTAATAAATTTGTTATGGTACACAAGTGAGATTTGTTTTTTTCACTAATGGCAAGATTCTTCTATGTTGATGGAATTGGACTTTTTTCTCAACTTCAAAGGGAATCACTACTTTTTGTATGCTTCATTGGTGGATTAGAAATTTTTGTTCTTTTATTGAATGGTCATCTTTGCTCAATGCTCCACACCACCTAAGGAATCTTGGTTTTTGCATAAAACCAATTGATGCTTCTTCTATTTAATACCCCAATGAAAGTGGGAATAGAAGCTTTGTATGCAAGGGACTTTTCTTTAATTTTCATATAAATAAAATAGTCAAATTTTTCAACCCATAAAACCCATTTCATTCATATTAATTTTGTAGCTAAGTTTTGCTAAAATTGTTTTAGATATTTTAATCATATTTCAATTATTTGCACATACAAGACATATAGTTTATAAATAATAAAATAATTTTTATTTATTAATATACATCATAAAATACATATAATCTTCTCATAAAAAATATATAAACATATAGACAATTAAAATCTTTTATTCAGAGAGGATCATGGTAGAAAAGAATAATTTTTTAATAAACACAAAATAAATATATTATTGTAAAATCATTAATCTAATGTTATTTATTTTTTATTATTTGAAAATTATTTTTTAAAAACAAATTATTAAAATAATAATTTTTTAACTTTTTTACATTATAAAAACTTGCATCCCATAATTAGCTAAACGAAAATTCTAATTGCAAATACAAATTATATATTTTTTTTCCATAAATTTTAGAGGATTTTATCATATTTTCTGAAAAGAAAACCTTTGAAAAAGTTTTTAAAAAAAAAAAAAAAAAATTCCCTCCCAAGGACAGATAGTATAACATGTGAAAGCTTGATTGGAGTGTATTGATTATTCAACACCTACCTCATAAAAAATAAAAAATTAAAAAATTAAAAAATGTAAATTATAGAGAGGGATTTGTCAATTTCTTCATACCCAGCACAAGGGGCTTAGCTTAGAGATCAGGAATCTTGGGTCATGTGTGGGTCCCAAATTTTGATGCTGCCTGATCCTTCATATAATATAATATTATACAAACCCATAAGATTGAAAAAAAAAATTCACATAGCCCAATTTATTTTTAATTTTTATATAAAAATTAAAACTTTTTAATTTTTATATAAAATTTAAAATTTTTTAATTAATGAAATTTATTTTAGCAATATTATGATATTCTTTAATAAAATAAAAAATTAATATAATCAAAATAAAGCAAATAAAAAAGATGCCTTTTTTTTTTCAAAACCACAAAAAAGGACAACCTTTTACAGCCAAATGGATTCATCATTCCGTGTTTTCTCTTCCATAGAATTAAGAATCTCTCTCTCCAATCAAAATTATTTTGTTTATTTTAATTATAATTAATTATTCAATTTAATTGGATTGTTTTTCATTATTTAATTTTTTTAAATTTCTAAAAATAAAATTGATCGGATCCAGTCCGGGTTCCCTCGTCTCCATTAGTTTTGCCGATGCTTTTACTCAAAGAATCTCATCAGTACGCACTTTGAAATACCTGTTCTACCCTTTTCCTCTTCTTCTCTTCTTGGTTTTGGATCTTCAAGTTCTAGCTCTAGGTCAAGAGTTTATAAATAGTTGGCATTTCATTTGTCATTATAACACGTAAAAAATTATTATTTAATATCTATATTTTAATAAAATTAATTATTTAATTTAAAAAAAAATATTATTTATTCCACTTATAAATTATATAGTATTTCCCTTAATTTTTTTTATTAGCTAATAAATTTTAATTTCAATTAAACTATTATTATTTAATTTTTTTATTTTGATAAAATTAATTATTTTCATTAAAATAAAGAGACTAAATAGTAATTTGATTATCATTAAAATCTATTAACAAATAAAAAATTTAATAGTGTTTTTTTATATTTCCAAGTAATCAAGTAGATAAATTAAAAATTTACTTTCTAATAGAAAAAACACAAAAAAAATACTTAGGGAATTGAATGATTTAGATTTAGTCTGTATATAATAAAATTTTTACTTTAACCTAGAAATATATTTTTCAAAATATTATTTTTTAAAAATATAAAATGAATTAATTATTTTTATCAAAATAAAAGAATTAAATAGTAGTTTAACTATCATTCAAATTTAATGACTAACAATAAATTTGATGAAGGAATTGAAGAGTTGAACAAAAGTGAAATATAGAGACCAAATTTTCAAAATATAAAATTAAATAATTAATTTTATTTATAAACAGAGACTAAATAATAATTTTACTCATATAAAATTAAAGACCTTTGGAAAATCAAACCCTTTAGAACAAAAGATGTTTAATGGTATTGCAAAAGACAAATAAGCCCATGGAAAGGGGCACTTTAGTAACTTTGTTTTGGTGTATGGAATTCCATGTTTGGGGAGGGAAGATATTAATTAATATTCAATCTAGCTTATTAGAGGCAGTCAAAGGGAATAAGATTCTATGAATGCAGCCTCTAATGAAAGTAATGATGGCATAGAATTGGAGCCAAGAAATTAAACAACTTGACAGAGGAGATCTTTGGAGAAGAAAAGCAAAATAAAGGTTTGGTCAATTCAAGAAAAGGAGGAAGTTTGGAATAGAGACTTAGTGAAATTCTGAAAACCAACCAATTTATTATATTTTTAAAGACAAAGCAAAGCATCTAATTTTTAGATGATACTTTTTGGAATCCAAGAAAATGGTATCTATAACTATCATGTCTTATATATATATACTACCACCAAATATTTCCTTTTTCAACCCTCCTCTTTTTAATTTTTGTTGGATTGGGCTTTGTATATAAACCACAGTTTGAAGGATGCTTATTTTTCCTCATTGGAGCAATTAATCAAGTGGGGTTTGCATGCCAGAACATTGTGAAATCATTTTCACCAAAGCAAGCATTATAATATATGTTAAGCACCCATGGAGATTTGTTTTTAGAGGATTGCGGAGTAGTAGATTGAAGTTAATTTTGTTGAGTGAGTAATATGCCTTTAACTATTAAATCAAATTAGGTTAGACAATCAACGTGAGTAATATGTCTTTAATTATTAGATTAAATTAGGTTAAACAATCAAAGAAATATTTGACGATAAAATATTTAATTTCACCTTTATATTTATAAAGGAAGTTCAATTTAGTATATTTTTAACTTTTTATTTAAATTAATTCAAAAATTTCAATCAAAAATTAATTTGGTCAAAAAAATAAAATTTATGGGTTAAATTTTATGATTTTTTAAAATAAAAAGTAAGAAGCTTAATTTCTTAATTTTTTATTATTTTTGTATTTAAGTCCAAAATAAAAAAACTCAATTTCTTAATTTTTATATTTTTAAACTAAATTAAATTTAAATTGAAACTTTTGATTTGATTTAAATAAAATGTAAAAAAATTAAATTAAACTTTTCTAATAAATATAGAAATAAAGTTGAGTTTTAAGCCAATATTTTAACATAGCAATTTTGCTATGAGAAATTGGAAGCAAGCAAAGATAAAAATCTTAGGCAATAGTGGTTCATCCAATACCACAAACTAAAGAAAAAAAAAAAAATTGCAAAAGATTCACTGAATGGGCCAATTCTCATTCACTTTCAAGAAAGTTACAAACCAATTTGATTGAATCCAAAGAACAAATCAAGATACCTTATATAAGGGCTTTGGAAGAAGGCAAACACAAATCCATATCACCACTAAAGCATCTTTTCACGTGATGACAATGTCCCCTGTTAATGCCATTTGTGTGACCCTTCTTATGAGGGTATCTTTTGTCCCCATCAAATTCTTGTTTGCCCTTGTCAAGATGGAATCTTTTTAAATAATGGAAGAGGAAAGGGTATGCAAATTTACCAATTTTTGCTCCTTTCTCAGCCTCTTCTTGTCATTTAGGGTTTTTGGTGACTTTTGTCTACTTTTAGGAGTTGTTGAGTAAGCATTATGGCTTGGTCCCTGCAAGAATTCCACTTACTTGGCCCCATCTCTTTAACATCATCATTTTTCTCCATCTCCCCTTTTCACATCTTTACCCTCATTTTTCAACTCTTTGAGATAGACCCTTGCAATGATTTTCCTATGGTATGTCATATCATTTTTTTTTCTCATATAATGCATGTCTATTGGCTCCACAACCATTCAACTAGACTACATTTACTATAAATTCTTATTCTTTAAATCAATTCACTGTCAACTTAATATATAAGATATATGATGAAACTTACTTATTAAATATATGAGTTCTATATATTTATATATTTTTTAATCATTTCATAAGTTCAAATTTAAAATTTTAATTTCACTATAATTAAACTTTATTCTTCATTTGAATATATTAATTATGTTAAAAAACTACTCAATTTAAAAGTTTAAATTTATAAGTGATATAATCATCTACTTCACATCTCTTCTTGTTTGTAGGTCATCTGAAGTCCATTCTCCAACTCGAGAATTATAGGTGACGTCAGTAAGAAAAAAACTTTAAGGAGAATTTTATATTTTTAAGATTTTGACATGTTTTATTGAATTTAATAGACTCAAATGACATTTTGACAAACCATTTAATATAAAAATTTAATTTGTAAAGAAAAAACTCAAAAAATTATTTTATATTTTTAACATTGTCAAATTCAAGATAATGAAATGAATAAGAATGCAAATACCCTATAATTAGTCAAGAGATAGATTTAATTTCCACATTGATTCTCTCTTTAAAAAATTGATTTTTTTATTCATCTTTCGTGCAAAATTTCTTCAACTTTAAAGAAAAATCAATAATGAAAGTGGCCAAAAGTCCTCCATGCGCATCTTCTACAGTACGATATATATACATATAATATTACAATTTACAAGTCTTGTTTTACAGTCACATCCACAGATAGGGACCAAAAAAGAAAGTGAAAAACTTGGCGATTCCCAAGACTAAATTATGATAGATAAAAAGGGAGGCAACAATAGTCATTTCAGTTTGGTATATAACCAAAAGAAAATTAAAGAAGCCAAGTAAAATGTGCTTCTCTTTTCAAAAGATCAATGGACATTTATACTTTACATGCATCAACTCAATAAAATTCTCAAACATAAAGTTATAATTGTGATGAGATAAGTATCTTTCCCTCGAGTTGCTTCTTCTTTTGAGAAAAGCAAATATACCTTTTCATATGTAAGTTTTTCAAATTGGATACACCTTGGGATTGCCATTCTAAAAGCTAACCATATTTATTCACACACAATTATGCACCTTTAATTTATTATATGATTTTCTATTATTTTTATACCAACTTTTTGAATATAGTGATTGAGGGGTACACATGAGAGTTCAAATTTTATATAATTTATCTTTCTTTTTTTTTAATTTTTGAATTTATTATAAATAAAAAAAATATAAAAATATATCTTAGATAAACAAAAGAATAAATAATCATCATATAAAATTTTATTTTTTTAGAAAAAGAAAAAAGAAAATTTTTGGGCAGTTGCCTTAAAAACAAAAGACATAGAGGAAGGGTGTAAGAAATGTAAAAAATGAGTAATCACCTCATTTTTTTTTTTCCTTATTATAGGTCTGCATGTCATCTTGGTCTTGCCGGTAGCATCAAAACCCTATCATATAACCATGTTATTAATTCTGACTGTCAAATTCTCTTCTGACGGTTGATTTATTCATCTATGGACAAAATTTGCATGACCACCGTGTGCCCATCATGAACCATGAAAAGAGCATCCGCAGTTGGAGAAATGCATTTGCCAGCATCTCCGAAGAGACTAATCTATTCAACTGTGGAATCCAAATCTCTCTTCGCAGCTCAATTTGCACAAAGACAACGACACAAATTTTTAACAAAGTAGAGAGAATAAAATCTTTGCTTCAAAATTGCGATTGAAGATAAGCACGGCCGGGGAAGGCGGGCGGGAATGATGTGGCCGATCATATGGTGAGAGTAGGATCCGGTTCGCCGCGTAAGAACGGCGGTGCATTCTTCAGAACGAATATTGATGGGCCCCACTCCATAATATCGAATTATCAAAACGCTGTGCTCCACATTTTTCATCTTTTCTCGATTCCAATCCCAAATCCAAATTCCACTTCCCTCCCTAACCGGCAAAAGTAAACTTCTCCCTATCCCACTGTGTAAATATACGATTTGATTCTTTATATTTAATTTTGTATATATTATTATTAATTTAATAAAGAATTAAAAAATAATTAATGAGAACAAAAATGCTAATAATAATAAAATAATTAACCAGTGGTGCAAATATAATTAAAGAGAAGAAAAAATAATTAGCAAGTAGACTTGAAGGATTTTAAAATAAAGAAATAAACAGAAAAGGATAAAGATGATGAGAAATTCTTCCTCCACGACCATGAGCAAAACCAAAAAGTCTAAGTCGGCAAATCTCAGCAGAAGATAGGGCTAACAATAAGGATTCAACTTTGAAATTGATGAGAGTCAAGACATGATCATAAAGTTCACATTATCTTCACGTGAACAAGAATATTTCAATTCAACAAAAATTCTCCCAATTCAGAGTAAGTGACCTTAGATATATTGTGACAAATGTAGTCTTCTTACACCATCCACAAAATAAATAAATAAATAATATTCCTCATACTCATCCCACTATCTCAGAGATGCATCCTTTCATACTCAACCCACAAAGAGAGGATGAGAAGAAATGGATTCAAACTGGGGATGAAAATTTTCTAGGGCTTATGTTCCCCGGCTCCTGCAACAACACAAGGCAGACATCCCTGTACTAATCCTTTCCACGTCAAAGTGAAATGATTCAATGGACTTACTTTACAAGCCCATCTACCAAGAAGCCAAAAGCCCAAAGATTAGATTCTGTATCCACCCACTAAATATATTTAGGTTATGAAGAAGACTTGGCAATAAATGCCATTCGACTATAAATTTTTATCAATTGGTTTGATCACATAACTTGGCTCTGTATGTACAAAGTGTTTTCTGAGGATGAGACATAGAAAGTGAGAAAATGGCAATCAAATCTTTTTCATGCTAGGATAGGAAACCTGAGGCGAAGTCCTTATGAAGCACTGAAATACATGGTCAATCATATATCCATAAAACAAGTCCCCTATGAATTGTCATTATCACTGCATTCAGATGCCCCCTCATCAAAATCAGATCCACTATTAAAGTGTGTATTTTCAGCTGCATTATTCTCCCAGGTCTTATCACCTGCTCTTAGAAAATCTTTCAAATCATCTAAAATATAAGGTTCCACAAGTTTCCAGAACCATGTGGAATCACTTCCTAAAAAGCCTATCCAAAAAACTCTCCCTTTTCTCTTCACCCTGCAATTGAGAGATTTCGCTTTCAAATTTTCAACCACCTTCGCCACCCCCTCCCTACTTCCTTTAAGCTTCAACAAGATATCCCCAGATGATGTTCTGTGCCCACCATACATATACCAATATGCAAGAACTTGTGGTGTCAACCACCTATTGATTAGATTTGGTATCATGGCCCGACCTTTTGGCCAAAACTGATCTGCGTAGAAACCAAAGTAAGAGTGCGAGATAGTAGAAAATCTGTAAGATACATCACCACTACCATCACTAAGCTTACAGGAGGGATGTAACCACTCATGGTATTGGCCGTATAAACGTCTCCTTAAAACAGAATGTGTGCTAGAAGTCTCATTGAACTCAAACCGAATCTTGTGTTTCTTCCTTTCTTCATCTGAATCAATTTGCAAACCACCTAGCAGCAATCCCACTAAAATTTCTCTCTGATCTTTGCTTAGCTTGAGGCTTACAAGCTTCTTAACCTCTTTCCTGCTCAAGCTCAGTATATAGTCAAGCTTTTCCATCAATGAGGACTCAATATCATATTTCTTCTGGCACATCAGATCATATATCTTCTCTGCCTTCATATAATCTCCAGAAGAGAGGTACCCTTTTAGAATAATGTTGCATGATCTGGTGTCAACACCAACAGTTTCATTACTACACATATGGTTGAAGGTATCTTCTGCTTTGTGAAGATCACCGGATTTTACCAAAGAATCCAGGTATATGTTGTAAATAGTCCGGTTTGGTCGACAGGTCTCGAGGCATGCAGAGAAAGCTGACTTCAGTTTATCATGCAAATTTAAATTAAGGTACATATTCATCAGATCAATAAAAGCTGGCATAAGGGGCTTCATACCACACTTAATGAACTCCTGCATAAGCAATTCTGCTAATTCCATTTCCTGAGCTTGACATAACACTTCCATGATTTTATGATACGCTGCAACACTAGCAGAGCCCAAACTCTCCTGCATTTCCCTGAATATCTCCAAAGATTTCAAATATTCTCCAACCTTAGCAAAGACTTCCATCCTATACACAAAAGCTTGTGTGGGGAGACCACCATCAATCCTGAGGAGTTTGAGCCAAGCTCTTTCTGCTTCCTCCACATCACCCTCCCTTGAGCAAGCTCTCAGAACAGATAAAAGCAGTTCCTTGTCCTCTTCTATTCCTGCTTGCTTCATCTCTTCCCTTAGTGATGCAATCCTTCCTTTATCTATGTTGTCTTGATAGCTATGTAGCCAAATTAGGCCACCATAAACATTCTTCTGTATCTCAAGTCCAGATGTCACCAAATTATGAAAAATAAACTCAGCCTGCTTGAGATAATGTTTTGAATGTCCTCCTGGTTTGCTTATAAGAGCTCTAAAGAGAGAATTGTGCAAACTGAGTCGCGGCTGGTAACCACCCAACTGAATCATGCGATTGTAAATGCTACATGCTTCTTCCAAGCAGCCTTGTACTGGTGCACTAAGATATGCAATAACCAAAATGTGAAATGTGGACTCGCTAGGCACAAGTCCCTGATTGATGATACTGTCAAATATCTCCCTGCATTTTGCAAACTTTCCTTCCTTGCCCATGTAATCTGCTAGCTTTGTAGCCAGAGCAAAATCAAATTGATACCAGTGTTGCTGAATCATCCATTTGTACACCTAACAAACAACCAAAAAAATTTCTCAACAAAAAAATGCATCTAGTCTTACTTCATTCCAAATATTTATTATGAACTCTAGCTAGCCAAAAGAAATTTCAGCTTTATAGTCAAAGGAAAATCAATATATTCATTTTGGCTTTGAACTTCCAAAAAGTTGCATATCATTTTGAAAAACAGCTTCATTCACAAACCTGTATCCCAATTTCCAAATGCAAGTAACCTAAACTAGCACTGCTCCACCAGTAAACTACCCATTTATTAATTGCTCATATACATGTCTTGCAAATAAAATTAACATGATTAAATTAGCAATGCTGTAACAGAATCAAAACTGAAGTGTCAATCTTAAAGAAGTACCCTAAACCCAGCCTCGTGTTCGCGAATGCGCATACAATGAACCGCAACATAGGTAGCATCCTCCTGCCTCATCCACTTTTTCTGGGCGTTAAGTATCCTCACCAAAGTTCCCGCCTTGTGCGCCGGCAACTGTTTACACAGCCAGGCCAATCTCGCTCGCCTCCATTGCTCCGGCAACTCCTCCAACTCCCTGACCTCAAGCGCCGGTGAATCCATGTGCTTCTTATCTCCACCAGCGCCCGAATAACCCGGATCATCGTCGAATTTAAAAATGTCAGTTTCGTTGTCGATGTGGCTTGAGAAGTCCCATTTCTCTTCATATGCGGAAGGAGAATGGGATTCGCACGCCAACTGTTCAGTGGAAATATTGAAACACTTTAGACTCCGAAATGGGAGACGATTGTGATGGGTAAGAGAGGATGTGGGAAAACGGAGAAGGAAGAGGGGTTGCCGGGTTAAGAGATGGAGGTGGTGGCAAGAGAGGGAAATAGTGAAAGAGCGGAGGAAGGAGAGAGATGAGAAAAGGGAAGTACGCATGGGGAGAGTGAGGGTTATGTGGGGATTAGGGTTTACGAGGGAATTATTAAAATTGTGTAGAACGGTGAGAGCGGACTCTTGGGTTCTGCCCAGAAACATGGCTCTCGGTTGGTCACCGGCGAGGACAAGCAAGGGGGGTTTACTTCCCGGAAGGAATTTGGATAGAATTATACGTTAGCCAAATAGTGTTTTTTTTTTTATAATTACAAATAGAAAGTTATTTTTAATTTAATTTATAGATAAAAAAATGATTTTAAAATTATTATTCATTAAGTATCTTAATAATTTTTTTAAAATATTAATATTATATTATTTTAATAATTTTTTCACTACTAAATGAAATATTAACTGTTCTTTTTTATTGTTTTAATAAATTAAATTAATTTTAATAAAAAAAAACTTAAATTACTTTAAAAAGAACTTTAAGTAATTATCAAATACTCATCTATTTATTTTTAATTGATTTATAAATTAAAAGTGTATTTTAAATAAAAAATTAAAAATAAATAATTAAAACTAAATACTCTCTCAATTATTTGTGCTTATCAATTTATTTTAAAATAATTATTTATAAAATAAAATTTACTTTATACAAAAAATAAAACTATAATAAAAGCTCTATATAAAACTTTTTGTATTTATAAATAGTTGCATATGTACTCTTATAGATGAGGGTCAACTTACTGCTTTCAGCCTTTTTGTCTCTCCTCTGCATGCCTCATTCTTTTACTTCCATGTTTCTTTTAGTTGATGTTATTGCTATGTCCATCACCGTGACTGCAGTGGCGGTGGAGGCGCGGCCATGAAAGTAGTGGACATGGTGTTGCGCCAATTATTGAGATAGGGAAAAAAAATAATTCTCTATCTGCTTCAGCTCTTAATTTCTTGTAATTGTTGTTTTGTTTGTTAAAAATGATGGGTGTTTGTTAAATTTTTCGTTTGAGCACTTATGCTCAATGGCTGCATGATTGAGGGCAACAGCCAACAATATTTGTCCATCTCTATTCTTCAAGCTTACAGAGTTCAAGGCTCAAGGCCTAGAATTATAAATAAGTCCCATCCTAAACACATGTCCAAGAATAAGCCCAAAACCCTAAACAGTCAAACCCTAGACTGCCAAAAACCTAAAAAGACCGTCATTAGGAAAAACTGTCCATCGGAAGACATGATAGGGAAGAACAACTGCAAAGCCAAGAGACATCTCCCAGTACCAAACTATCCAAGCCATTGAGAACCCACACCCTTGCAAATGGAAAGAAATCTCTTGAAGGAAATAGGACTCAAAGCTTCTGGAATGGGAGTGAAGGATAGTAGGAGCCATGGCTTCTCAATCTCCTCTAGCCATGGGCAACCAGCAACCACAATATCAAACGCCAAACTCATCTCCGATTTGCCTTCCTTTGTAGCCTCTCCCCGAGTCTGATCCAAATCACCAAGCCAAATACGAATAGGACCCTAGGAAGCATCTCATACAAGAATAGTCGATCCACAGCTTCCTTGAAAACAGATCATCTCAAACCCCTCGCCGTTTAACCTTTAGGATCTAGAAAACAACACAATACTGAAATGCATGATTTATTTATTCTTCCGTTGGGCTAATTTGAAGGTTTGTTGAAATATTACTCTGTTTGGCTCAATTTAATAATTACCGATTTTGTTAAAAAACAATTGAGTTTATTTTCTCTTATATTAAAATAATAATTAGAATTGAGTTGCTCACTATATATATTTTTTATATTGTGAGTCAGATTCTTTTTTTTTTCAAATTGTAAAAAATGAATTATTTTACTATAAAAAATTAAAAAATATGAATTTTTAACATAATAAATTATAAAATATAAATTTTACCACATTTTAATAATAAATTATAAAATATTAATTTTTTTTACCATTACCATGTCACATTTTATAATTTGAAAAAAAAAAAACATGTTTGATTATCAACTCAATTAACGAACAACACCCCTTTTCATATAAATGATTATTTTTAAATAATAAAATTATAAATTTATTAAACTGAAAAATAAAATAATATTTTAACCATCAAATCAAGCTGTAAATTATGCATTTTAATATTTTAATGTATTTTGATAAATAAATCTTTATTTGAAATGATATTATTTTAAATAATTCGTCATATTTTAAGAATATCGTTTTAATTGATAATTTTTAAATATTTAATTTGATACATATGACATAATTAAAAATATTTTTTTAATTAATGTTTTCTTTATTAAATATATTCTCTTAAAATTGATGTTTTCTCAAATAAATATTATTTTTATAAAATAATTTAAATTTACATTAGGGATAATAGTTTTTAGAAATATATTATTTATTAGAGTTATTTACATTAGAGCAGTGTTGCTTTCTTTTATTTTTTATTTTTTTACCCTTATCCAAGCAGAAAGCCCAAAAGAGTAATTTCATCTGGTTATTTGTTCATGAAAAGGGCAAGGGGGCATTTGGGTCATTCAATCACCACGTCGCTGACTTTGACCACTGCCTAAAAATAAACAAGGACGTAATTTTTAATTAAAATTAAATTGGTATTTTTAATAAAATATTAAAAACAATATTTATAATATTAAATAATTTTTATTTTTCATATTTTTTTATTTCTTTTATTTTTTAAATTTTATTTTAATAAAAATAATATATAGAAAAAATATTAAAAATATATTTTATTAATTGAAAACTTACTTAATTTTAATTAGGAAATATAAAAAGTTATTTTAAATTTATTTAGTTGATTAAAATATGGGGGTTATTAATTTTTTTTCTTTTTATAAACCAAGAAGAGTGAATCGCATGCGATGTACATGCACAGAGTAATCTGCCATGTTTCCTATTAGGGAAGGAAAGTGGGAAAGCATATAATATTAAAATAATCTCTTTAATATTATTATTAAAATTACTTTTCAAAAATTATATTAATTAAATAGTTAAATTTAATATATTTAATTATAATAATAATTAAATAACATATATATATATATATATATATATATATATATATATATTTTTTTTTTTTGTTGCTCACCGACCCTTCCAACCTTCATCCCAAACGGAACGGTTGAATTCTCTGTGAGATATGTAGTGTAAAGATAGAGCAAGTTCACGAGCTAGCTATCTTTCTTCTGCAACTCTCTTCCCTTCTTTCTGTTATTCAAATTCGTAAAAAAAATACACGCCCATCAGGGTTGGTGCGTTTCTCACGAGCTTAGACCCATCTCCGGTCTTTTTCTTCACCATCCAATCCTGTGGTCCACGTCCAGCCACTTAATCATCACAACAGTACATCCACCTCAACCTTCTTTCCCTTCGATCTCTCTCGATCAGGGCTTCCTCTGATGATGATGATAATGTGACTGATTGTCTTGAACTTTTTATTTGGTGGGTTTTCCTTTTCTTTTCATTAGAGGTTGAGAGTACAGAGAATGGATCGTTCGGCGGTTACCGTAGGTCCCGGTATGGATATGCCGATTATGCACGATAGTGACCGTTACGAGCTGGTGCGAGATATCGGGTCTGGGAATTTCGGAGTGGCGAGATTGATGAGAGATAAGCAGACTGACGAGCTCGTTGCCGTCAAGTATATCGAGAGAGGTGAGAAGGTTAGTGTGGTCTAATTTGCTTCCTCTTTTTTCTTTTTTTTTTTTCCCCTTTCATATAGGTTATTGAGCTTCTGGTTAATGGTTAAGTTTTAAGTTTAGATATGATAGATATGCTTGTTTGAATTTCTTTTAATCTGTGGTTTAGATAGGCGTTCGAGCTTGAATTAGTTGGCTAATCGGCTTGATATGCATTCGTGTTTGATAGGTTTTGAGTTCATTGTTCTAACTTAGTAAGTTTCAGTTCATTTCCTAGCACAACGGAGTGTTTTGGTTGGGTTGCTCTTGTTCAAGGGCTAGTAGGTGTTTGCTTCAGTGGCTAAACAAAGCATCTACTTCATTAATTTTCACATTATAGCAAGCATTCTTTTGGTAGTTTTTATTCAGCTGCCACTGTATTTAGATTTCCTTTCTTTATTTGGAAGATTCTACACCGAGTTGCTGGTGGATAAAATGAAAATAACTTGGATGTCCGTGAAATCTGGAAATTAGTATTTGTTTCCTTATCTGAATGCGAATGATTATTCATTTGCTAAGGGGGAAAAGATTCTTTTTTTCCACAAAAAAGTACCTTGAAAAGTAGAAATTTTCTATGTTGACATTGGAATTTAACTTGCTTTTTTTTTTTTTTTCCTCTGTAACAGATAGATGAAAATGTACAAAGGGAAATTATTAACCACAGGTCATTGAGGCATCCTAACATTGTCAGATTCAAAGAGGTCTGTCAATTGCCATAACTTATATTTTCTTCTTCTCAAAGGGATATCAATAATTTATATATTGCAAATATAGGTCATATTAACACCAACACACCTGGCTATTGTGATGGAGTATGCATCTGGTGGAGAACTTTTTGAGCGGATATGCAATGCAGGCCGCTTCAGTGAAGATGAGGTTCTTACTCAACTTATTGATTTCGTTTTAGTGGTCTTCTAAGTTTTCTTAATGTGCTTTGGCTTGTAACGCAGGCACGCTTTTTCTTCCAACAACTTATATCGGGAGTTAGCTACTGCCATGCAATGGTTAGTAAATCAAGGTTTCTGTCTTTGATTGCTATTGTTACTTCACCCAGAAGGTTTGACTTACTGACTGGGTTTGATCCTTTTCTATTTATTCTTTTTGAAGCAAGTATGTCACCGTGACTTAAAATTGGAGAATACGTTGTTGGATGGAAGCCCCGCACCTCGTCTTAAGATTTGTGACTTTGGTTACTCTAAGGTAAAAGAATTCTTTCTCAATTTTGCTCTTAATTGTTGAGACAAAACCATTAGGCGATTCATGAATGGCTATATGATTGTGGGCAATGTGGAGATCTTTCCTTTTGGATAAACAATTGATTTTGTCAAAAATTTTTGCTCTTTATGTATGCTTATTAGTTTAATGTACAAGAATTCTTTGTAACTTTGGTTACTCTAAGGTAAAAGAATTCTTCCTATATTGCTTTCTTCTTTGGTGTCGCCTGTCATTAATTGTTCGTATTCTTTTATATTATCTGCTTTTAACAGTCATCTGTGCTCCATTCACAACCAAAATCTACTGTTGGAACTCCTGCATATATTGCACCTGAAGTGTTACTTAAGAAGGAATACGATGGCAAGGTAATATAACTGCTTTTTCTCTCTCTGATTAAAAAGTTGTTTTAACCTATATGAACTTGTGCTGTTAAAATCCTGTCAAATTAATGTGTATACTCTGAGTTTGTGTTCTTATGCGGTTAAAATCCTATCAAATTAACGTAGACTCTGAGTTTGTGTTCTTCTTCTTCTTTGCTTTTTTCAAGAATCATGTTATTTTTTGAATCATCTAAACTTCTATGTTTGTTGCATGTGCTATTGTGAGGCTTCATACCTTATTTTGAAATTAATTTATGATTTACTATGTCCATGATATGATTAACTAAATTGTATAAAAGTACTTCTTATCATTAATGCTTGATTTGAAATTGCAAAAACTCATGCAGGACAAATTTGACTAATCTGCTCATGAATATTATTATTAGTGATGGTTTTAAGCTTGATAAATACAAGCAAGAGGAAAATGTAAAAGAGGAATAAGAAAAAGAGTAATGTAGAAGAAAGAGAGAAGGATTTCATTCATGAGGCATGTCCTAGATAAGAAAATTCCTAACACTATACAGGAAAGCAAATACATCCTAAGATCCCCCAATGAACATATTAAGCTCTGAAATTTGAATAGAACTCTAATTTCATGGAGAGAAAGCTATAATGAGAACTCCTATATAGAGCCAGAAATTACCAAATTCAATAATTAAGTGAAAATTTCTCTGAAATTTCTTTTTTCCTCAACTGCTTTAACTTGTCCAAGTTTTGAGAGATATGACACCCATTAGCAATCAAAAAGCTGCAGCTTTATAGAAATTGATTTTGCAGTGGGCTAAAAGATGAAGAAGACAAGTAGATTCACATATTTTGGATATGATTAACAGGAAAATGATTTTAATTTGGAAGTTTTCATTGTGTGACAGCATTATCCAACCAGCAAATGTAAAAAAAATAAAAAAGAAAAATTTTATGGATCTGTAATGGCTTGAGAAATACAAGTCACATGTACCATTAGACATTAGTTAGAAGGGATTATTAGGGTGAAAAGGGAGAGGAAAAAAAAAATTTCCTAATTAAGTGGTCTTAGCTTATTTGCAAAATTACTTCACTATTTTTTCTGCATTTGGAGGTATAGAATAGAGCAACAGCACTTATTTGGCATTGCCATGGCATAGTTTACCCCCCTTCTCAAGTTTCTAGGAAATGCCATATAGCTGGACACTATATGGAGAAAACAGAACTTACTGGTAGCAGAGATAAGTTTGCAATAATAATATGTCAAGGGAGGAGATCACATTGATGATCATTTATGAAGAAACTTCATCTGCAGATATCAAATGTCTTATGACATTGTTTCTAAACTATTATTTTTAATGTATTGATCATTCTAACCATAGAGGATGCAGTAGTTGGCTTCCTAAACAAAATAATACAATAATATTTTCTAGTTATATCTGTGCCATTGGAACAAGCATATTGTTGTCACCCTAAAACATGCATATAGACCATGTGTGTTGATATATCTATACTAATGTTTTGCAGTTTATTTTATTATTATTCAGATTGCAGATGTATGGTCTTGTGGGGTAACTTTATATGTAATGTTGGTGGGAGCATATCCTTTTGAGGACCCTGAGGAGCCTAAGAATTTTCGCAAGACAATACATGTGATATATTTACTTTTCTCTAAGCTTAATATGACACTTTTTCTGAGATACTTGACTAATAAATTTTGGTTCTTGCAGCGAATTTTGAATGTCCAGTACTCCATTCCTGACTATGTTCATATATCTCCTGAGTGCCAGCACTTGATCTCAAGAATATTTGTGGCTGATCCTGCAAAGGTCAGTGTGCTCTTCTAGATTCTTGAGAACATGATTAGATACATGAATGTTAGGTGTTTCTAACATTGCCAATATTTCCTCCTGAGCACATAACACATTGTATTTTCCCCCCCATTTTGAATGGACTGAAATTTTTGAATAATAGAAACTTCTCCATCTATTGGTAGGATTGAGAACGTAATACACAAAACATAAAACAAGAACCATTCCTAATTTTGCAATTAACCAAACAAGCTAGTAGATGAGCACACTACAGCTGTAAATCGTCCTTCAAGCTGAAATCTTCCACAAGGCCTTTGCACCTTGGTCCTTGGGTTGACACTGAGGGGTCTATTTATCAGTATTCCTTTGATATTGGTCAAGGACCATTCAGACTGCCATATCTGCTTGAAGAGCGCTTCCAATTCTCAAGGAGCAAAAACTTGAACCAACCAAAGGACGGTGAAAGAAAAATCATAAATCCCATGTCAAATTTGAAAAATTAGTATCAACCTAAGACACTGAAGGGGAAGAACCCCAGATTTGATCCAAATATTATAAAAGAAACTCCAAAAGACTAAACAAGAAAAACACTTTAAAACAAGGAGAAACCTGAAGAAAATTTTGAAATTTGGCTGCAGGAAGGGAGGGAGCGAAGAGAAAGGAAAGAGGGGGGGGGGGGGGGGTGTGGTGTGGTGTGGTGTGGAGATGGTTGTCATCCTTTACTGTTAAACTGATATTACTTGATTAATATTCTATTTTCTTCGGTCTCATGATATTTATCCATATCCTCGTCATTTTTATTATTTTGCTTCATCAACCTCATCTCCCTCCTAATTTCTCACTCCTCTCTCTTTCTCTTCAAGGTTTTTTTAGATTAAACATTTGAATTTGAACAAAATGGGCTGGTAAATTTTCTCATTTGAATACATTTTTGCAACAGAGGATAAGCATACCTGAGATTAGGAACCACGAATGGTTTCTGAAGAATCTTCCAGCAGATCTTATGGATGTAAATACAATGAACAACCAGTTTGATGAGCCTGATCTGCCCATGCAGAGCATTGATGAAATAATGCAGATAATTTCTGAAGCCACCATCCCAGCCGCTGGTGCCCGTAGTCTCAATCAATATCTGACTGGCAGCCTGGACATTGATGATGACATGGAGGAGGATCTAGAGAGTGATCCTGAACTTGACATGGATAGTAGTGGAGAGATAGTATATGCAATGTGAATGCCTACTGGGAAGGAACATTAAAAGCGCTGCTCAGTTGCTGCCAAAAAATGCTGGAAAGAACTTGTACCATTTCTTTGGTAATGGAGAATCTTATAGTTAGGAATTTGTGATGTGAGTTGAGAACCCATGTACAAGCATCCTTAGTCATTTATTTCCTTTAATGGGGTGCTGCTGCTCCTGTAATAATATGAGTGCCACTTCCTATTGACATATATATAGACTGTTGTGACGCTTTGTAACATGGTGATTGTTACAAAAAAGTCTTAATGTGTTGCTTAATTTTATCACTCTTTATCATGTTTCTCTACAGCTAACTGTATCCAAAAATTCTGCCTGTTGGATTTAGTATTTGTTCTTTAACTTCTTGTTACCGGCTGAGGTTGGCTTGTGTCAATTTTGAAACTTCTTGGATGCATTCATGAACAAGATTACGATACAAATTAACCTCTGAGAAAAAAACAAAGGTAACATAAGAAGAATCATCATGAAGTATATCTCACAATCAAAGAAAAATGTCACAATATCCATTGTAAAAACCTCATAACATGTATGACCAAATTGCTAAGTTACAACACCAAAACGGAAACCATAAGGAACTCAAGAAGGAAGCATCAGTGTTACTGTCAGCTGCAAAATTGGAGGTCTGCTTTCGTAGAGCCTAGCACTTTCAGCCATGGCTCTACAAGAGCTAGGTAATCAAAATAGCAAAACTATGGCCAATCAGATATAACTGCAGATCCATCTTAATGACCCATCGGATCATCATTACCAAAATTATCATCACTTCATCAGATTCTCTCTTCCTATCCAATTAATATCGAACAATACGAATGGAAATCATGCAATCCAGTTTGAGAACTAGGATTCACATGGATTTTCTTTTTATATAGTGTTTATTTTTTTTTATTAATTATCATTATTATTTTAATTTTATTAACGTCTCATTTTGTAAGGAGGGACGTTTTTGTTATTGAAATTTTACTTAGTGGATTAAATTATTCATTATCAAATAATAGAGATTAATTTATTATTTTTATTAAAATTTAGGAGTTTCTGTAAATTACAAAAAAGGATACATTGAATCTGAAGTCGGACGCGCTACCATTGCGCCACGGATCCACCTTGTTTGTTTTGATGACACATTATTTTTATTAAAATGGGTTCCGTCAGATTCTCACAGCCACACTCTCGGTTGGTTTTTTCCACAGAATTTGTTCTGCAGTGGTTCAACGGTGCAAGTTCTTAACCTTCAATTTGCCATTGAATTTGCCAAGTCAATTAAAGCGTTTTGTTTCTGAAGGCAATCTCACAACCTGGTTAAGCATCCATACTCATATCTGTTCATAGACAGCACCTGTCGTTTATTTATTCATCTGGTGTTTCGGAACGCAAAGAAAGATCAGAAGAGCCCCAAGCAAAAGAAAAAGAGGGAAAGAAACCATACGGCCCATCTGAAGGGGACTACCAATTGTGAAAGGACCAAACTCTGCGGTTGCCTAGCTCTTAGGATGGCGATAAAATCAGCAAAAATTGTTCCCTTCGCTTGAGACATCTGGATAGAGAAACTTTAATTTCAGCAAAAGCTTTTGCCTGAGTTTCATTATAATAAAAGGGCTTATAGCCCATTACAAAAAAGAGCCCTTCAATACAAAGATGACAATAACAAGTCTTAGCCCAAGACCCATGGCCAGATTAACCATTCACACACCCGCCCCAGCTCAACACGCAAGATCGAAGGACCAAAAAGCAATAACCCATCTGAGGCGGGTCGGGGATCCAAATCCATGAACCCGCCCTGGACCACAGGCAATGCCGTCACCAAAGCGCCAACTACATTAGCAAGACGCTACTGAGCTGGCCATCCATTCCCGCTGGGATCCAACCCCAACTGAAGCACATAAAAGGCTCACTTCGCCTGAAAAAGAAACTCTATTGCATCCTCACCCACACGGAAACGAACAAAAACACAGGTTCCACTCAAAATAGAATAAGCACAAATCATGGTTCCACGAATCACATAATACAGGGAGAAGAAGATAGAGAATAAAGAGAGAAAGCCCTTGTGCCTCCCGCTATGGTCCAAGACAGGTCACCAACACTTGAACCATTAGGTTCTCTTCTCCTAGAAGCAAACTAATAAAGCTCTCTCTCCATTGATTCCAGGTTAGAAGACCAATACTCGTCCTCGTCCATACAAAGCACAAGTCACAGCAGACAACTAAAGCAGCTCTGAAGAGAAACCATAAATATTAATCCAACCGAGCTGCAAGGAGGGCATACAACAAGCAGGGCAGGGATAGAAGGGCCTTCCTCTGCCCTGGGCAGAGGAGGTTGATGAAATGGTAGCAGAAAAGGCTTGAAGCTCTCGCTCTAAAAAAAAAAAAGCGAAAGAAAGAGAGTTTCTCTCTCTAAAGAAATGAGAGAGAAGGGACCTGACATTCAGAGTCCCCATTTTTATGCTAATAACCAAATCGTTCCACTGTTCATCTCTATTACATCGCCAACCAGAGCCTCTATGATAATCTCAAATAAATAATGCCAACTCACAAAGCTTAACCTTCATGCAACTTAAAGTTACAACATGATATCAATGGAGAAAACTGATCTATAATCAGTCTGGTTCACTGCAGACCACAAAACATTGATTTTTTTCTCTTATAAAACTTCCAATCCAACCATAATCATGGGCCAAATATGTTAAAACTAACTGACGTTCCATCTTTAAAAATGACACAACAAATTGTACTTGTTTTCTAGTTCAAATGCATTTAAATGTGAAAAATAAAGATACAGGACAAAATTTTCCAACATTATAGCCTAGAAATGTAAACCCCTCATGAAAATGTAGTATACAAGAGCAAAAGGGACTCTCACGAAAAGCAACATGATGGAACTGGAATGGATAATAGAAGAGATGGAAAAGTCACCTTTGAACAGCTAGAAATTCAGCTTTGCGAAGGAACAGCTTCCTGCACAGCAGTTTTTGAGTTCCCATCATGAGTTTCAGCTCCATAAGCCAATGCCTGCGAATGACCATTGTTTGATGGCTGTGACTGGGGTTGTGTCTCCAGCTGTGGCTGTCCATAAGCGTGAGGATGTGTCCCCTGAACATAATTTGCTGCTGCAGGAGATGGCTGAAGGGGATATCCACCTTGTCCATAAAGACTTGACGGGGGAGGGACTAGGCCTGGTTGCAGCCCTCCATAAGCAGTTTGGGAGTACCCCGTTTGATCATATCCTGGTTGAGGTGGTTGTTGGCCAGTGAAGCTTGAAGAAGTCCAGTATGTTTGAGGGTTGGCCACTGGTTGAGTATACGCACTCGGCGGATATGCAGGTGCCACTTGACTTGATTGGGAGGAAATTGCACCATCTGGTTGAGATGACACAGTAGCTGTCCCATAACTTGGAGTTGCATATGCTTTCTGCTGTTCTTGTGATAGAGTCTGACTAGGAATGTTTTGTCCATAGCTTGCTGTCTGCTGACTGTAGCTATGATCATAAGTGCTGCTGGCAACAGGAGGTGTCTGATTGTAGCTATAGCTAGGAATAAGAGGAGCTGATCCCACTTGAGGTTGTTGTCCATAGTAACCATATCCAGTCATTTGCTGAGGTGTTTGGGACATGGTTGATGGGTTTGACTGATCCCAAACTTGTTGCTGGGTGTAGTTGCCATAGTAAGAAGAGGACGTAGGTTGATTTCCTTGTTGAGCGTACCCATATTGGGGCTGTTGTTGCATACTAGGTTGTCCTGGCTGGACCCAGCTACCAGCAGCAGGATAAACTGGTTGTGCATAGCTATTAGATCCAGATGGATTTATGATACGTTTCTACAGGAAAAAAAACCAAGTCCCAATCAGGTAAAATGCATGAGACAACGAAGAAGCAAATTTCCAGAAATTGTAAACATCCTAAATTAAACACAAAAAGCTTTCAACATATTGCATGTGAGTTGTTATAATGGATATTCTGCTTTCTACTCGAAGAAGTGTAAATTTCAATTGGCATTAGGTTAAGAATACAACTTCTATTTCAGCTAAATGCTAAGTTTAAAAGAAAAAAAAAAGTATGGCCTGAGTTTAAGTATCTAGTTTGGCAATAGGCTGGAAAATATTGCAAAAACACCTTTTTTTTTTTTTTTGAAAAAGAGAGAGCTATAATAAGCAAAATATTTATTATGATTCAGTATTTGTGCTTGCTAAGACAATTCAATGAATAAAATGACAATTATAAATGGACAAGGAAAGCTACATGATCACCCCAATTCTTTCATATCATTCTAAAAAAGTAGTGATCTTTAGAAGCACATGCACTAATAGATGAGAACCAAAAGTACCACGACTTACCCCGCTGATTACATCATTAACCAATTCTTTGGCTGCTTCAATTTGTTCTGTTGAACCATTTATATATACTGTTCTCTCTGTTGATGTGTCACCAGGAGGAATGTGGAGGGGAATTATCTGAAGAAAAGAAGAAGTTTAACAACTTGCATGCAAAACACACAAAAAGAAGTTCAAAATTGCAAGTGAAATTCCATCAATCATATCATAAGAAATGAGACGGCCACTAATAGCATTAGAGGAGCAAAATTCATATTGCAGCATTGCTTACTGTGTTCATGTGTTTGACTATAAGCGTAGAACAAAATGGACTATGAGAGGACTATGAGGACTAGAGCTTGACAATGTGTTAGGAGTGAAACCCTAACAGAGAAGAATTAGAAGAATTTAGGAAGGAAGAAGAAGAAGTAGGGAGAGAGAAATAGAATCAGAAAAGAGAGAGAATTGTTATTTCTTGAGAAAGCATCAGAATGTCTTTACAATGAACTACAATAGAGTTTATAACTACTTAACAGCTATTTGACAACCATTTTCCCGCCAAATACAACTCATACAACTAACTACTTGACAGCTACTTGACAGCTATTCTCCTGCCACTTACAGCTCATTCAACTAACCCTTATTCTGCCTCAGTCTTCTTCTCTGATATGTAACAATAACTGCCCCATTAGAACTTTCTTGTCCCCAAGAAAGTGTAGCTTATGGAAACTGGTTCACAACAAAAGAATAGTCTTCCCAAGTTGCTTCTTCTACAGGAAGGTTCAACCACTTGATTAACCCTTGAAAAACATGGTGTTGATCTCTAGTAATGGTTCTAGTTTGAAGAACCTGTTCTAGAGCTACTATCACAGCATCTTCATGCACTGTAGGTAATTCAGAAAGGGGAACAATATTGCTGCCCAACTTTTTCTTTAACATAGACACATGAAATACAGGATGGATTGAAGAAGTAGGAGGTAGCTGAAGCTTATAGGCCACTGTCCCAATCTTAGCTAGGATTTGGAAAGGCCCATAATACTTAGGAGAAAGCTTCAAATTGTGTCTTAATGCCACAGAAGTTTGCCTATAAGGCTGTAACTTCAAATAAACCCAATCTCCCACCATAAATTCCCTTTCAGACCTATGCTTATTAGCTTGCTGCACCATTCTATTCTGAGCCATCTGCAAATTCTCCTTAAGCAATTGATCCAGCTGCTGCCTCTATTGTAAAAAAATCCCCCACTGCTCCCACAGAGAGCAAGTCAGAAGGAATGATTGGAAGGAATGATGGTTTATAGCCATACAAAGCCTCAAAAGGTGACATCTTAATGGCACTATGGGAGGATGAATTATACCACCACTCTGCAAGTGAAAGCCAATTGCACCAAGTTGATGGCTTGAGATGAACCATGCATCGCAGATAAGCCTCTAGACACTGGTTAAGTCTCTTGGTCTGCCCATCTGATTGAGGATGATAGGCAAAGCTATAAGACAAAGTAGTGCCATGCATTAGAACAACTCCTTCCAAAATAGGCTTGTAAAAACTTTGTCCCTATCACTGACAATAGTAAGTGGTGCTCCATGAAGTTTAAACACATTATCCAAGAACAATTTAGCTACTGCAGCAGCAGTATATGGATGAGCCAAAGGTATGAAGTGACCATACTTTGTGAATCTACACACTACCACTAGGATGGTGTCTTTCCCTTTCGACTTTGGTAAGTGGTCAATGAAATCCATTGTAATGTGTTGCCATGCTTGAGTAGGAACAGGCAATGGCTGCAATAATCCTGGTGCAGCACAGTGTTCACTTTTGCATCGTGCACATGTGTCACATTGTTGAATCCATACCATGATATCCCTTAACATCCCAGGCCAGAAAAAATGCTTTTTGAGCCTCAAATAGGTCACATTTACTCCTGAGTGTCCCCCCAAAGCACTATTATGGTATAATTCGATTAACTGCTTCCTCAAAGTTGTAGTAGAACCCACATACAACCTATCTTGAAAATAAAGAACACCATTCCTCAATTTAAACCCTGGATGAGCATTATTGTCTAAAGATAGCTGCAGCACCAATTGAGTTGCTTTGCAATCTTTATCATAACTTTGAATGAGATTATCCATCCATGTAGGGGAAATAGAAGAGTGTATAGTACCACAAAAGGACTCCTGTCTTGCTGGTCTCCTAGGTAGGGCATCAGCAGCCTTATTTTCAACCCCTCTTCTATATAAAATTTGATAATCAAGACCCAACAACTTAGAAATCCCTCTCTACTGTAGATTAGTATGTAACCTCTGCTCCAGCAAGTATTTGATGCTCTCATGGTCAGTTTTAATAAAGAACTGACCTTGCTCAAGATAATGCCTCCACTTAGAAATGGCAAAAGTAATTGCCAATAACTCCTTTTCATACACAGATAGGAACTGACTTCTAAGACCAAAAGCTTTGGAAATATAAGCTAGTGGATGGCCATTTTGTTGGAGAACAGCCCCTATACCCCAATTACTTGCATCAGTTTCAACAATGAAAGGAAGATTAAAATCTGGCAAGGCAAATACTGGTGCTTCTGTCATGGCTCTTCTAAGAGTATCAAATGCCTCTTGAGCTTTCTCAGACCATTGAAATGAGTCTTTATTGAGAAGATCAGTAAGAGGTTTGCTAATTATGCCATAGTTTTTCACAAACTTCCTATAGTACCCCGTCAACCCCAAAAAACTCCTCAATTCTTTAACAGAAATTGGAGTTGGCCATTGCAGCATAGCCTAAATTTTTTTTGGATCAGTAGCGACACCTTTAGCAGTTATAATGTGCCCCAAATACTCTATTTCTGTATGCCCAAAGGAACACTTGGATTGTTTAGCATAAAGCTGTTGCTCTTTCAAGATCTTAAAAACCTCCTCCAAATGCTGCAAATGAGATTCCCAATCCTTGCTAAAAATAAGAATGTCATCAAAAAATACCAACACAAATTTCCTTAAATGAGGTTGGAAGATCTGGATCATTAAGGCTTGGAATGTGGCTGGTGCATTTGTCGGTCCAAATGGCTTGACATTGAATTCACGGTGACCATGATGAGTTCCAAATGTTGTCTTAGGGACATCTTGAGGCTCCATTCTGATCTGATGATAACCAGCCCTCAAATCAATCTTTGAAAAGTACTTGGCCCCATTTAATTCATCCAACAAGTCATCTATAATGGTGATAGGAAATTTGTCCTTAACAGTCTTCCCATTCAACCTTCTGTAGTCTATATAAAACCTCCATGTGCCATCTTTTTTTTTAACTAAAAGTACTGGCGATGAAAAAGGGCTTGTACTTAGTTGGATTATTGAGGAAGCTAACATCTTTGAAACCAGCTTCTCAATTTCAGCCTTTTGATAGTAGGGATACCTATATGGCCTAATATTAATTGGTTGTGTATTAGGCTGCAAAGGGATAGCATGGTTGTGACTTCTGAATGGTGGCAGCTGCTGAAGTTCTTTAAAAACCTCCTGATATTTCTTTAACATAGACTGCAGTCCCAAATCTGCTACTGCAGCTTCACCAAATGTCTCCTTTTTAGGTGCTGAAAATGATCCAACTTGAGACTCCACTATACAAAGTAAGGGAGATTGAAAATCCACTCCATTTCTTCCAAATAAGTCATTAGAATGACATAACACAGCAGCCTTCCCTTTTCCCCTTTGCAATTTCAGTCCTTGTAAAACCACTTCCTTTCCTTCTTTCATAAAGGAAATCCCACAGGCTCTAAAATCAAAAAGCACTGGATTAAAGCTCCTAAGCCAATCTACTCCCAAAATCATATCAAAACTCCCCAATGCTAATATTCTAAAGTCAAATTGAAACTTATAGGACTGAATTTTCCACATAAACTGCTGACACTGATGATTGCACTTCAATTTTCTCCCATCAGCTACTGCTATTGTTGTAGCAGGTATATCCACCAACTCCAACTTAAGTTCCTCAGCCACTTTCTTGTCAATAAAACTACTACTGCTGCCACTATCAATTAAAATCACCATTTCTCTACTTTTATGGATCCCTAAAATTCTAATAGTTTCTGCCCCTTCACTCCCTTCTACTGCATAAACAGAAAGCACAAGTTCTCCTTGATCACCCACATCTTCCATTTCCTCTGTCACCTCATGCCAAACCTCCTCTCCATTCCCATCTTCTTGCTCTCCAACTTGCAAAGCTGCTAATGTCTTAGTTTTACATTGATGGCCTGAAAAATATTTGTCTCCACATTTATAACAGGGTTTGGATTGGAATATGGAGTTTGAGTTGTTCTGGACAGTAGATTTGGTAATATTAGTATTGGAATTTTGGTTAACAAGAGAAGTACTTCCAATAGAGGTTGGTTTACTGGTAGTAGAAGCAGAATTTAGAGCTTTACTGGTCAAATCTGGATTTGGTGGTTTAGGGGGGTAAGGAAACAATTGATTAGGTTTGGAGTAGGAATTATATGGAGTGAAATTGGAAGTTACAGATCTTGGGTTGTAATTGAAGGTTTTATTGAAGGTTCTATTCTTTTTTTGTATCCCATAACTGTTCTTGCAGCCTAGCAATCTCTATTGCATCAACTAAAGTAGCTGGTTTCATCATTCTCACCATTAATCTAATTTCATCCTTAAGCCCCCCAATAAAGGCAGAAAGAAAATAAGCTTCTCCCAAATCTGGCATAACCCTTTCCATCCTTATCCTCACATCCTCAAAGATATCTTGATATTCTTCAAAGGAATTTTCTTGCCTAAGCTTCATAAATTCTTCCACAATATCTTCCAACCCTTGTTCCCCAAATCTACGACAAATTCCCTTTTCAAACTCCTCCCAAGAATGGTTTTCCCCTCTATTCCACTTTTGAAACCAAGCATCTGCCCTATCAACTAAAAACAAACTAGCAATTCCAATCCTTTGGTCCTTAGGTACTTTGTAAACCTCAAAATATTTTACACATTTTCGTAACCAAACCCTAGGTTCCTTTCCCCCAAAAGTAACCAATTCAATTTTAGGCAAAAAGAGATTCACACCTTCATTGTTATAGCTATTTCCATAACTTTCTTGATCCTTCAACTGCTGATTAACAGGAGGAGTGGGTAACAGTCCCCTATCCTCGGCTTCTCTAATGCCAGATCCCGCACCAACTTCCCCAACAACATCTCCTATTCCTTTATCCTTGCTCAATTTGCTCATAAAGGCTCTCACATCCCCTCGCAATGCATCATTATCCCTAGCTGACTAATTAATTTGCTCCTGCATTTTCTCTGTCTGATCTGAGAAACTTCTCATCTTCTCCTCCAATTCTGCCAACTTGACCATCTCAGGACCTATTACAACAGATCTAGTCATTGTTGTGATCTACAACAATGAATTACCCACTCAGTTTCCCCTCCGTAAAGCTCTGATACCAAATGTTAGGAGTGAAACCCTAACAGAGAAGAATTAGAAGAATTTAGGAAGGAAGAAGAAGTAGGGAGAGAGAAAAAGAATCAGAAAAGAGAGAGAATTGTTATTTCTTGAGAAAGCATCAGAATGTCTTTACAATGAACTACAATAGAGTTTATAACTACTTGACAGCTATTTGACAACCATTTTCCCGCCAAATACAACTCATACAACTAGCTACTTGACAGCTACTTGACAACTATTCTCCTGCCACTTACAGCTCATTCAACTAACCCTTATTCTGCCTCAGTCTTCTTCTCTGATATGTAACACAATGTTGACCAATTATTTCAAAAATTATTATTATAAAGAACAATTCAACCAAAACTAATATAAAAAATGACCATCAAGTACCTTTTATCTTGATCATCATACAGAAAGTGTCATAAAAATCTAAGGGGAGATGGTGCTAGGCAAAAGACAACAACCCATATCTTACCATCCAGCACAACAGGGAACCATCACATTCTTGATGGATTGACTGACAGGCAGTTGAATTTTACCATAAATCACACCATAAATAGTTGAAAATCTATATTTTCATTAAAATCTTGTAACTGACAAGATCCAGCCTAATAACACAATTAAAGTGCATAAAATATAGAATGCTGTATGGTTAATGAAGTGCGTCTATAATGAATTATTTCGCTTCCTAAAGCAAATCCATATTATTCTCCAGATTATTACCTTTCATATCCTAAACAGAATAAATGAATATGAATCTATTCTGTTCTAATTTATAACAGCAACAATATAAGAGCAAAGTTCTCAGACTCACAAGTAAAACCTCAATACAGTCAAATTATGTACTGAGAAGGTAAAAAGTGCTTTTAGATGGGGCTTCAGGATTCCTCAGAACAATTTTTTTCATACTTTTTGGTTTTATTTCCACATGTTGTCATTACAAACCTGCATTCGAGCCCCCGATCTGCCTTGCATGTACTTTATGGTTTCACCGCCCTTGCCAATGAGCAATCCAACCTACAACACTCACAAGCACAAATTAGAAAAATGTAGTAACATTTTCATTTTACTAGCACCAAAGTTTAACATGCTAGATTCACCTTGTCGTTAGGGACTTTCATTGCAAACTGCTCAGCTCCAGATTGCTTCGTATTCAATCCGTGAACAGCAGATGAAGCAGAGCCCCCAGTATCTGTCTGTTCCAACAATTTGTAAAGGCAAAATTATAATGAGAATGAATCCTCTGGATTTCCAAAACAAGATTTTAAGAGACAAATAAAAATTTGAACGTAATTACACCTCAGCAATCACATCACAGATCAGTTCTTCGGCCCTGCTAATTTGTTCTGAAGTACCCATCAACTCTACATCCCTTGTTAGAGAATGGGGATCAGCATCTTGATCCTTGGTAATTTGAATTTTAGCCCCTGACTGAAGTTGAATATGTTTTATTGTTTCTCCTCCTTTCCCTATAACCACACCAACCTGGAGGGAAGAAGGACCTTATAATAAGACAAGGATGTCCACTGACACTGACAGTGCATTATATTTAAGACATAACAAGACAATGTAATACCTTGCCATTAGGAATTGTAATTTTCGTACTTGTGCCTTGTGAATACAGACTTGGTTGGGCAACAAAGGGAACTGGAACAAAGTTTAACCAAGCAATCATGAGTCAGAGAATTTATGTAAAATGAGATATGACATTATTGAAATGATAGAAATGATAAATGGACAGCTTGCTTCAGGACCTCCAAATCAAAAGCATGAAAATTTTAGATTAGTAAACAAATGAAAAATGGAAAAAAAAAAAAAAAAAAAAAAGCTAAAGGAAACAGAAATGCATATATAAAGTTTTGCTGCAAAGCAAGAAGTCTCACGCACTGGGGATACCCCTTAATGCCATAGCTTAGAATAATAAACATTATGTAGTACCTCTATTACTAAACAATACTGAAGGAGAAGTTAAGGACTGGAAGGGGAATTCTCATGGATAACAAAATTTTGAAAGGGAAGGCTATTCAAATTTCTTTACTTCTTTTTTCCATAGCTTGCTTGGAATTGGGTACATCTCTCAGATTTGGATATCCAGGAATAACATACTCCACAATGGCAAAGCTATTATTCAGGAAGTGAAGTTCTGATGCATGGGATATATACACACGTACAAGCAATAAATGCCAACTCAAACCATAAGATCACCTCATTACTTAATCCTCACGAATAAACGACCCCTAACAAAACAAGAACTACTAAAAGAATTACCAGAACAACCATAACCACTACAAGAGAACTCTAATACATGATTGAGTGGCAAATTCGCAAGCAACCAAACAAAAGTCATGCATTTCATTAACCCATTGACCGTATGAAAAGCATATAATTTCTTACAAAAAATAAATAGCTATATTGTACACTCAAACCCTAGAAAACGAAGAGAAAGAATAAAGCAGAGATTACCAGGGAAAGAGGGGGGGGCAGACACCGAACTTGAGAACAATGAAGGCTCGGACGAGTTTTCGGAGAGGAGTCGAGGGCGTTTCTGGTCAGCGTCACTAGCGATTCTCGAGGCTATTTCTTGAGCTCTCTGTTTGGCAAGTTCGAAAGCATCAAGCTTTCTCTTTCCTCCATCAGCGAACTCTTTCTGCTCTTGGTGTTGTTCATGTTCTGGTTCACCCATGGCTGTGGACTCGTTTCCGACGGGGACAGAGTCAGTAAACCGCCTCCGAGTTCAGTGGCTAAGGGCAGGAAACTTAGGAAAGGGAAGAAACAATTTCTGTTTACAGCTGATTTACGTTTGGTATAGAAATTTATTTATTCTAATACGTCGTCGTACATTCTACCTTTGGCCCCAAATAGGGAATTTTAAGATTTTTTTTTTTAAGGAAAACATTGAATATTAATAAATAAATGTATTTTATAGTTGCTTAATTTTATATAAAGTATAATTAATTTATTACGAAAAATAAGATAATTTTATGTAAATTTATAAGTTATTTTATGAGATTTCTGTAAAAGGATTTTTTTTCTTGTAAATTAATTAATTATGAAAATTTTATTAACTTATAAAAAAATAAAGTTTTCTCACATAAAAAATATATAATATTTTTAAATAAAACTCGAAGAGATAAATTTTGTTGAAAATTTATAGAAATAAATTTAGAGTTATTAAATATTATTTATTAAAGTTTTAAAAAATATTACATGTATTTATTAACATGAAGATATTTTATTGTTTTTGTTAAATTAATAATATTTTCATAATTAATTAATTTATAAAAAATATTTTATAAAAATTTTATAAGTTAAATTTATAAATTTATGTTAAATTATTTAATTAGCATAACAAAATATACTTTATACAAAATCAAATAACCATAATAAATGTAAAACTTTTAAAATCTCTACATTCTACCTTTGACCCTAAATAGAGGATGAAGAAGAATAAATATTTAGATATTAATAAATATAAATATTTAATTTTAATTAATTTTCATTTACATTAACTCTCTCAATTCAATTTTCTACTCTTATATATGTCTAACTAAGAACGGAGTCAGAAGTCAATTTCTTTTTTTATTACTCATTTACCGATGAAAAATAATAATAATAATAATAATAATGCATGAAAATTTGTATATATAACAATAATAGAGTAAAAATTAAAAAAATAATATCATAAAATAATAAATTTTTGCTATAAGTTTAAATTCATTATTGTTATTAATGATTTTTTATTTTCTGGAAGTATTGCATGACCTCTTAATTATCAATTATATCAAAGATTTTTTTATCAATAATCATTAAATAATTTAATTGATTTTCGATTCGATTCAACAGTCAATTCTTTAAAATTTTTATAGCAAGAAATATTATTTCAATACTTGCAGTTATAAATAAATAATATTAATATTAATATTAATTTTACAAGCAAGATTTAAAATATTTATATTGTATTTCTTGCAAAAATGAAAAAGAAAAAAAGATAAAACCAATGAATATAAAATAAAAAAAAGAATTAAAAATTAGAAATGAAAGAGTGAAAAAGGTTATAACTCTTATGAATATGAGAAAAAGAAATAGAAAGAAACTAAAAGCAACATTAAACTAGTATAAGAATTAAAAAATAAATAAATTTAATTGACTTAAAATTTTACACAAATATATAGAAAAAAAAATCTTTAAATTTATCATTACTTTATTTGAATGGATAACTTTTATTATTAATTTTCAACTGGGGTCATTTATAATTTTTGGATGAAAAATTTTCCTTATATATATATATATATATATATATATGTATAAAATTCTTAGTTTGAAAACCCATTTAAAATTCTTCATGAATTCAGTGGGTCAACTGGCCCACTATTCTGCATCTAGGTCTGCCCTTGTGTCTAACTTCAAACAAAAGGCAAAGCACAAATGAAAGGAAGCTATTGCTTAAAACAAGACTGATATGTCTTCCAAAACCTGTCCCAAAACGTTTGTTTAAAAAAAAAAAAGATCTCTTCATTATTCATTTTAACCATAGCCACCACGAACATCGATGCACTGAACATTTAATCTTGAGATCAACGTTAACTCTCATTTTTGAATGATTCTTTTCAAATGTCTAATCTCAATATCTGTGTTCACTGGGTCCTTCTGGGTGTTGTTTGGGGAGCTCCTGTTTGTGGCTCTCATGTGCGGTTTGGTTTCAATGGAAAATCCAATTTCGTGGGTGGCCGTGTATCTCTCTGCCGCATGCTCTGGATTTCGACTTCGATCGGTTTTTTAAAGTTTGATTTAGATTTGTGGTTTGTGGACCACTCTGATTTAGGGTGGATAGCTGTTAGACAATGCCCCTTTTTAAGCCTTAGTTTGTAATTTTGTAAGATTTGGTCTCTTTTTATCCTTATTTTATATCAGGCTCCAGGCTTTTTTAATTCAATATATATTTTTATATCTGACAAAAATAAAAGCATTCACTGAAAAATATAACAATATTATATTTTTAAAAAAAATGTCAAATGGTAAAATTTTTCCATATATGGGGTTAATTGCATCAATCATTCTTAAATTTAAGGGTCTTTTTATTTTTGTCCCTATACTTTAATTTCTTAAAATAAAATCACTCAACTTAAATTTCATTTCAAGAAAAGTCACAGATTTACTAATTCAAAAAAATAAAATTACTATTTTATCCATCTCTGAAAAGAAGCAATGTCCTCATCACGATAATCATATTTCATAGTAGGCTCTGGTTTAATTTGCGAATACGTCGCAACTTTTCCAAGACGAGCAGAGAAAAAATCCATGCCACCACAAAATCTCATATCATCATTGATTATAAAGTGGAGAAAAACTTTAAAGAGAAAGTTTCAATGTTGAGTGGAAAACTTGCAGGTGAAAGTGACTTTTTGAAAAAAAAAATTTAAATTAAGTGATTTTATTTTAAGAAATTGAAGTTTAGAGATGAAAATGAAAAGGCCTCTAAGTTCAAGAACGATTGGTGTAATTACCCCAATTTATGTATAGAGATAATGGATTCAATCCACTAAAACAGTCTGTCTGCTTGCGTATGTTAACTCTCCCCCAAAATCTGCTAGTGTACTTTGAAAATCACCTTTTTTTATGAACCTCCACAACAATAAGGAAAACGCTCTGAAAATATTGAAAGAGTTCAATTTCAATGGTAATAGTGCAACTTTCAGACCTTTTTACCATTTCAAATAGCCAAAAGAAACAAATTGATATTGAAGCCACATTCCCTTGAAGTGGACAACCAAAGGAAATCCATGATGCATTTTCTGGCTCTTTTTTCTAAAAAGGTGAATTGAAAATTTTAAACAATATTTGGGTTTTGTTTAGATCGAGGGAAGGGATGTTTAGTAAAATAGGGAAGGGATGTTTAGTAAAATAAGTAAGGTAAAGAAAGATATGATATAATAAGGTAAGATAATAATTTTATTTATATTAGAGAGAAAAGTAACGTAAATGAAAATTTTATAATCTTATTTCATTTGGTTTAATGGTATTGGAATGTAAGGTTAAATATAAAAATTATAAAATTATATTTTTTATGAAATTTATTATTTTATAGTAAAAATGAATATTTTAGATATTTTTTAAAATTGATATGGATAATATAAGAAATCAAAACATAAAATTTTTTTCAACTCTTCTCAACCCACTAAATTGGTGGGTTAGAAATTGAAAGATTAGAAATTGGAAGGTTTTGGGAGTACCCTAAAACTCTCCCTGTTTCTCAACTTTCCATTCCAAATAAGTGAAAATTTTCTCTATTCCTCAACCTTCTATTCTAAACAAGTGAAAAATTTCTTAAAATTATATTTTACTTTTCTTTACCACCATAACTCCTTGATCCAAACAAAGGGTTAGGTTTCACAAGGTCTGAGAAAATGATAAAGGCTAGTATGCGTCTAAGGGCCTGTTTGGTTTAACTATTGAATACAACTGATAGCTGTTAGTTGATAGCTGTTACTGTTAGCTAATAGCTGATAACTGATAGCTGATGATAGCTTTTATGTTAAGTGTTTGGTAAAATTATATTTAGCTGTTGATGTTGATAAGTGAAATGACTAATAAGGGTATATATCATATAATTTATTTTATTATTTAAATAAATATAAAATTATAAATTTATTACATTATATTATTTATTTTATTATTAAATTAAATATATAATTATTAAATTAATATATTATATTATTTAAATAAATATATAATTATTAATCTTTTATATTATATCATTTATTTTATTATTGAAATAAGAAAATAATTGTTTTTTAAGATAATTAAATAATTTTAAAAATATAAATAAAATAATAAAATAATTATTATTGTTAATATTAAAATTTATAATTAATTTTAAGTTTTTAGATATAAATAAATATTTTATATTTTATGTTATTAATAAAAAATATTTTATTAAAATTGAAATGCGTTAATTAAAATGTTAAAATTACAAATGAAAAAAATAAAAATATTAATAATATTAATTTTCAAGTTAAATAAAAAAAGATAATATGGTCAAAATAAAAGTTAAAACCAAATCAGCTATCAACTGATGAGAAACAGCTCTAAAAATATAGCTGATATAAACTGCAGCAGCTGATGGGTATCACATCAGTTGCCCATCAGTTATCAGCTCTATTTTTTTAAGCTTGTCAAACATTATAATTTACCTGTTTGGGTATCTATCAGTTATCAACTACACCCAACAAATAAACCAAATATCCCCTTAAATAATTTAAAAAGGCAAAAATATAGCCGATCACTATTATACGAGTGATCAGCCCTAAAAGAATTATATATATATATATATATATATATATATATATTTTTTTTTTTTTTTTTTTTTTTTTTCCGCCAGACACTACCTAGCTCCAGCAAAAAGAAACAGTAAAAAGGTAGGCCATGTTACTGTATTCTTGCAGGGTTAATTATTAAAAAAATTTTAAAATTTAATAATTTTTAAAATTAAATCTTAAAATTTATATATTTATTAATTAAATTTTCACATTTAATTGATATATTAAATTAATACAATTATTAAAAAATTATTTGTATATTTAACAAGAATTTCACATCAACTGTTATATTATCACTATAAAAATCACATTATAAATCTCAAATTAAAGTCGATTGCCAAAAAAATATATTAATAATTTATTAATAATCGAATCAATTTGAGATATCAATCAAATCTACGAATTTAATTGATAACCATGTAAACTTTAATATTTAATTGACAATTTTATAAACTTAAAAATTTAATTATAAAAATTAATAAATTTCATAATTTTTTTAACAATAACCCTAATTAAAGCCTTTAATGTGATTTATATAGTGATAATATGACAATTAACATAAAACTCTCATTAAACATACTGACAATTTTTTGATGATATAATCAATTTGAGTTTTCAATTAAATATAAAAATTTAATTAATAATTATATAAACTTTTAAGAGTTAATTGCAAAAATTATCAAATTTCGTTGTTTTCTTTTTGGTTAGCCCATTCTTATATTGGATTAATGTTTGTCCATCTCACAAGGTGGTTTGTAATCAGGTTCCATGATTGAAAATTTTTTGCCCAATGAAATTAAGATTAAAAAACACAAATTGGGCCATGACAATAGCAGGAATCATTACAACTTTGGCAAGTAAATAATCTCCCGTGGATAAGTTTCTATCATCTAATTGCATATCTCATCTTACGAAGTTGGCCCATGTTCCTAGTAACACTCAGCGGTTAACTTATTTCCAGACCTTCAAGACAGTGGAGCTTTCAGAAAGAAAAAGTTGCATTCCATGATACCTGCAACAACTAATGTAATAATAGCATGCATCAGCCCTGGTGTTAATTTATGATATTCAAATAAAAATCAATTTTTTTTTATCACAAATAAACATCACAATTTGAGGGAAGGAAATGAGTAAATATTCCACCAGAACAGAAAAGGCCTCCTAAGAAAAGTGCTTCAAGTTTTACAATTTAATTAAAAGCTAGAAACCTAGGCTATGCTCTTATATGCAATGGACTTGAAAAATGAAAGGATGCTCTGATGGAGTCATCTATCAGAATTATGTCAACAACAAAGATGATCTGCCTCATAAAGCAGTTCAAAGAAGTTGCTAAAACGCTGCAAGGAAAACAGATTATTCCTCCATTAAGTAGAGAAACAATTGGGGTTGAGTTGAATGCTCAGCAAGGATAATGAATCCCGAAGAAGATTTAGAGGTTTTATGTAAAGAAATGCAAGCCTATGAAGTAAATTACACAAACATGAGTTAGCATAGTCAAAGAGTGTCGTAAGGGACCAAGGGTGACATGCTTACCTGCTCTGGGGATGAGGAATAAAAGATGTCAAGGAAACAAGGGTAGGTAGCTTAGCCCTGTATTTTCGGGAAATCCCATCATTATATTTAGATTTTGTACAGCTTGGCCAGAAGCTCCCTTCAAAAGATTATCAATCTGCATTAGGGTTTTAAGAGATTAGCCAGTGTTAATGCAGAAAAACAACAGTATATTAAAAGCCAGAATATATTTATGCATAATGATGGAGGAACTGACACATACAACTGATATAATTATTGCTCTACCAGAAATTCGATCAGGAAAGACATTCATGTAGCAATAATTAGAACCTCGAACATCATGAGTGCGAGGAACAACTCCTTTCTCCAATAACTTGACAAATTCTTCATCCTGTGATGAAAGTTAAACTGAGAATGAACAACAAATGCTAAACAAAAGAAAACAGCTGCTAAACACAAGACAATAAATGCATGGATGGCCCTTCGTGAAAACAATCATTTGAAATCCCACCACAAAATATGCCAAGGGCATTAAGAGTCATGGGCTGTCATGCCTATCAAAGAAATAGGAACAGAACATCCATGGTAACTCAGCTGCAACTAATTCTATGTTTGCACAGGATCAGTTTGATCAAAGCATATAAAAGCCTTCTAAACTTTGTTTTGAGAACTGCACCACCTTCAAACAATTACAACATTTTTTACACTAAATATTTATTTGAAAAATGGCTTAGAAATAACACAATTAAAATATACCTCATAGGAAAGCTTCAATTGCTGGTACAAATCCTCAGTCGTTACTCCTGGAGCCATTTCCACATATATAGTTGACTGCATACCACGGCTCTAACGGAATGACAAAAAACACAGAATGCTTTAAAATTCTATAAGCAAATAAACAAAGTGAATCAGTTTTAACATACATAGGTAGACAGCTGTTACCATTGGCATCAAGTGTGGGGTGAAACTGACAGTTACTTTTGAACCTGCAGCATCAGATAGTCCCTGTTCAATCTCTGGAACTGCATTTCAAAAACCAGAATCCATATTACTGCCTTAAGTTACAACTGAATATGAAACTAACAAGATACATCAAATCATATATCATAAGAATCTTTCCAAGAAAATGTTCCAATGCCACATGAAATAGAATAAATCAAATAATTTATAAGTTCTGTGGATTTAATTCCTTTGAATTACATTCATGATTCATGAATTCATATTACAGATGCAAAAACTAAATTTCCATGTATGAGATTCACCATGACGATGCCTTGTAACACCATAAGACATAATTCCTTCTGTTAATTCAGTATACAGATTTGCCACCTTTGCACCACGTCCTGCACAATGTACCAGCCATGAGCCATCAACTTCTGCTGAAGAAATTGATGCAAAAATATAGCAATGAAAACATACTGCTATAATGTGTATCAAGATATAAGATACAGCAAATAAACCCAAACCTGCTCCACTGACACCAGATTTTGAATCAATAATTATATTTTTAAATTCAATGAGATTAGCCTGCAATAGCGAGAAAATAATAAGGCACTCAAAAGTAACTAACAGAAAAACAGAGATCACCAGCATCAGGAAATCATTGATGAAAACAGCTTCCATGTTTTGATAAAAATAAAAAAATTAAAAATTAAAAAAAAAATCATAAAAATGAAGAGAATGCTATGCCAAATCCATAATTATCAGATATGAATACATCTCGCATCTTTGTTATCAAATATTGGTCCAATATGCCTGATTTGAGAGATTGTACTTCCACAGATATCAAAAGAGATTCAGTGCAGCCCATGTCTCAAGACTAATAAAATCAAGTTATTAAAGATAATGCATAACTGCTAGATGTTCAACTTTTATATAAGATAATTTGATCAGCAATTCACAACCCCCCCCCTTCTTCTTGGCAATATGATTGCCAGTTTCTCCTCCCTCCCACCCTCAACAAAGAAACTCTATCCTGCATAAATAACATAGTCAGTTGATGCAGGATTTTCTAGAGATTTTAGGACTACATATTTTAGGAAGAAATATAGGAAGTAGTCTTTTTATTATTTAGGACCCTAAAAATTCCTTAAAGAAACTACATGCTCAAGCCATTGGCCCATCCTCCATTTTGCAAAAACTTGGTCTAATGCATATTTACTTGACTTGCCTCATCATATGAATGATAGTCATGCTTCTAACGTGGAGGATTTGTCACCTTAACGCATTTTTGAGCCTCCTACATTGTCTTCTAGTGTTTCTGCTGGTCAACATGTGCCAAAGTTGCCATCACTTCCTCAACAAAAAGATGCCATTGAAACCGTGCTAGATGATGAGTTTGTTACTTCCTCTCAATGTGGTTTTCGAAGAAATCTTGTCAAGTGGCATCATTCCGAGTCAAATGCTCCTTGGATTATTGAAGAGGAATTTCAAACTTTGGATCATTCTCTCTTAGATTATTATTTGTAGTTCAACTTTCCAGAGTTGAGTTCTTTTCAACCATGGGGGAATAATACAAGGTTTTCTAGAGATTTTAGAACTACCTAATTTAGAAAGAAACATAGGAAGTAGTCTTTTAATTATTTAGGAATTTTTATTGATTGGGGATTCCTAATTAGTGTTTGCTTTGTATTTTTCTTATTTAGGGTTCGAAATCCTAATACTAATAGGATAAATAATTCTACTATAAATACCTTAGTTCTCTAGGTATTTTGGTAGACTTTTTCTATGATTGATAATTAATTTGAAAATTAATAAATCTGAGAATTTATTTCTCTTGAGAATTGGTTTCTTATACTCTATTGGTTTCATGTTAGACTCCTTTGACTATTTCCAGGGCACAGAATTTGTCATTAACGTGAACTCCTACTGTTTGGTTGGTTTTCTCTTGCTAGTTTCTAGTTAATAATTCAGTCCAATCCAAAGAAAATAAGCATACAAAAAGCCTTCTTTTGAAAATATATTTAGTGATAGATGTAGCACATACCTAGACTGAAAAATAATATGGTTTTGCAAAATATCTTCATCTAACATAGAGAGCTAATAAATCATACTCTAGGAAATAAATTGAAACATAGCATGGGACACAAACCTTTATCAAAGGAACAAGAGGAAGTTGAATTGATGTTGGATAACAACCAGGATTAGCAACCAGACGAGCATTTTTTATTTTCTCTCTGAAAATCTCTGTCAAACCATATATGGCTTCTTCCTGGATCCAGGTAAAAAGAACTAAGTAAAATTAAAAATGCATGCATTTGGGAAATGAACAATAACAATTTCAAGAACGATCATGCAAAGTTCCTGCAACATTAAATGCTAATTCTAGAAGGATATATTGACATCAAGAAACCAAAATTACCTTAGTGCATCCTTCCCTTGTGCAATCAGCCTACAAATGGTAATGTGTCCTAAATTCCTAATAACTGATAGTTTTATGAGACCGAGCTTGTTTCATGGCTTATACTTCATATTCTCAAGTTATTATCACCAAGATTGAAATGAATTACCACGTTATTATCACATGGGAAGTGAACCATAGTCCACATTACCCAGTCATCTAATCACAGGCACACAAAGTTGAATTCAAGGTCAAGTAAGTTATCTGTATAGTTGAAAATTTGATGCCTCCAATAGAAATATAGAGTTATAAATTCTGATATTGCTATGAAATTTGTAATTCCAAATATATTCACAAATGCTTCAACTCGCACTACAGTGTCCTCCCACAGAAGAAAATCTACATGTAGAACCACAAAAAATAAAGAATTCCCAGTTCAAGTGACAGATTTAAGTACTCAGGAAATGGACAAGTAACATACCTGCAAATCTGGTGCTCTGTGCGGCTGACCATACCATTCTTCATACTCAGAAATATCTCCTAGTCGGAAGTCCTGAAATATTGTCAAGCAATATGTGATATGAGCATATTCTGAATTTTCAAATTGGTGCATGATACCCAGAAACTGAACTAAAGAAGAACGCATAATGTTGAGTGGGTTTCAAAGCATACTGCAGAAAGATCAACAATCTTTAACCACTTGGGAAGAGCTTTGATGATTTCCTGCAGAAGAATGAAATGACCAATGACGAAGACAAATAGGCTGAGTAAACAAATTTCCCTTTCAAAAAGATGAAAAAAATGAATGAACCTGTGTGGTTCCATGAGGCAAACAACAGAATACAGCATCCACATCAGAAAAACTTGCACCATTTGTAGAAACCAAAACTGGTAGATCCTGCAAATAGAAAGAAATTCAAGAGTCACTGATGGAAGAAAACAATGATACATTTCAATTCAACACTTCAGTCAAATTTTTCATCAATATAAAATAGTTTAGTGTTAGCAGAAGGCGTGTTATTTGATAACTCCTTAACCTCTTCAGCAATAAGGTGTCTTTTATGGTTACTTTATTTTTAATTTACTTTGTTTGTACTTTGTTTTTTTCATCATTAGATTAGACCTTATCAATGCATCCCATGATAGTTGTTGACAAAGTAAATTTTATTTTTTAAAAAACTAAGTTATGGTAGAAACTCCCCTGCAATAATATTAATGTCATATGGCCGAGGAAATTGCATCTATACCCTCACAATGGCATAGTTATTAAAGGAGTGCCTCAGGCTCAAGGCTCACCAGGCTCCAACCCTAGCTCCTCTACCAGAGAAAGGCGGGCGATATTCACTAGATCCTCGCCTTATGTGCCTAGGCGTGCGCCTTGTTGCAAGAACAAGGCTCTAGAAAGGAGCACCTTCTTTGTTTCCAACTTCAGCGAGCACTTCTATTGACAAAAACCACTACCACTCAACTCAAAATTTATTAATCTACCTGATCCAATGTTAACGTCCTAGGAAATTTTTAAAATTAGTATTATTGGTGATAACTAGTCGCCAAAATCTCATAAAACTACCATACCCAGGATCGCAAACCTCTCATGTTTCCATTTTCAACACTACGACTCTCTTATTATCTTTTTCAAAAAAAAAAAAATGTTGCAACGAAAACCATCATCCACTGACTTAAAAAGTAAATAATACTCCTTTAGTTCTTAAAGATGAGAAAGATAATGAACATATTGATTTTAAAGATGAGTATCAAGAGGATGAAGGCATAGAAGAAGATAAAGAAGATTATGATGCTACTCTTGATGAAGATTGAATAATAGTTATTTTATAATTGCTTAACTTTAGTTTTGAGACACTAAAAGACTATTCAAGTTTTACTATATTAGTACTTGAATGCTTCTTTATTATTATTATTTTTAATTTTATGTTATTTGAAGTTTGATGGAATAGTCACATTTATTCGATTTTTAGGATTTTTTTTTTTTTGCACCTCACCTTGCCCAAGCGCGCGCTGTTCCTTGCATCTTGCGCCTAGGCTCAAAGACCCCTTAGTGCCTTAGTGTGCTTTGAGCCTTTAATAACCATGCACAATGAGAGTATGTCCCTACCATTTTTTTTCATACCTATTTTCGCTATAATTAGTACATCACTCATCACACATGTATACACACACACACACACATTCAAAAATAGACAAAACACCATTATGCCCTCAAACAGATTTCTACTGAACATGTGAAGAGCAATACCTTTTGTGTGATGAAATGAGGAAACACAGACCCTATCGATTTGCCAGCATTTCTGTCAGCAGTCATAAGAGTAATGCCAAAGAAAGGATGGTTTGCAAGAAGTCGAATAATCTGCCAAAAAAGGATTAACTTCAATTTTTCATTCTTTTTCCAAAACAGAATTATTTGCCATGAATATAACTAAAATCCATCACCATACCAACTCCTACAACAAATAAAATCACAAAACAGGAATTTGGAAAATTTGACATGCAAAATATTCTTAAACAACATAATTTTAACTAAAATTTTCAAAAATTCCTTTCCTACTTGCAGTTAGCAAAACATGCCAATTATTTTCATTCTTGTTTTTCAAAAATATAGTTTTTCTATCATAAAAAAGATCCCGTTTCCTTCAATAATTAAGAACTGCACATCCAGGAGGACCCAAAAGCCTAAAACCCTCCTCTTTTGCCCATGAGAATAAAATGTCTACTAACTTAGTAAAAAGAAATCTCTCCCTTCTCTCTTTCTCTCACTGTCATAAACAACTAACCTATTCACTTCAGTAGTGGTTAACTTCTTAACCTTATTGTCCAAAATAATAATTCATCAACACAGCCCTCATACACACAGATGCAGCCACCGGCTGCTGATCCAAAGGTTGGTTATTAACCTGCACAGAGCCATACAATCAAACCTATGCTTCCCATCCCTCAAACCCACCCTCCAAAAAAAGGGGTGATATGAAGTAAAGCCAAATCGATAAGCTCAACAGCAAATGGAGAATGATTGGCTACGGGAATGGCTTAGCTGGAGTTTGTTAAATCAGTTAGTTAGTAAGGTAACTCCCTTTGTTGTATGGATAATTATGGAAGAATAATCAAAGATTCCTGAGTTTTCTCTCTAGAATCCCTCCCTGAGTTCTTGTTCTTTCTTGTTCTTCTGATTTCCGGAATTGGCACATAACAAGGGGGGAAATGGAAAAATAGAAACGCACAAACCTCTGCACCAGTGTAACCACTAGCTCCAAGAAGAGCAACACGAACATCCTTTTCCTGCTTAGAATTTCTAATCTGCAAGCTTCTGGGAGACAATAACGTGGATCTTCCAACATAGAGCCTATCCTCATTACGTTTGCCCAACTTTGAGAATTTCACTTCACCCTGAATTCATATGCACATTGCTAAGCATCACTCAATTCCTCTTTCATTATTTATTTAAAAAAAAAAAAAAAAAACTTATAGAAGTTACAACCCACCCATTTCGAGCACTGACCTTCCACAAGCACCCTCGATCAAAGCAAACTGAGTTGAAAACTGAAGTGCTCATCTTTCTCTATAAAATGCTACAGAATTGAACAAAAAAGAAGGCTTTTATAGGTGAAGTTGGTGATCCTAGGATCGGATGCTTTTAGTGAAGATATGAAATTTGGGGTTTTAATCAGAAAGAAATAAAGAATAAAGTCGGCATTTCGAAGTACTCATGTGAAATTTATTCTTGTCATGAGAAAGCAACAAACAAATGCCAAAACCCTAGATTATTGTCTTGTAGTGGCCTAGTGGGATTTGGAATTTGGACAGAATTTGAATAGGAATAGCTTCAATAATTTTACGGGCTAGGAAAATTTCCATTCTTTCTTCTTTCTCTTGTAGTGGCCTAGTGGGATTTGGAATTTGGACAGAAATTGAATAGGAATAACATCAATAATTTAATGGGCTAGGAAAATTTCCGTTTTTTCTTCTTTCTCTCGAATATATATAAATATATAAGAAAAGAAGGTTTGCTGTGTTTGGTCTCCATTGACGTTTGAAGCTGACAGACCAGCACTGGCAATCCTTATTGGGGATAATGTTGTCTGGGATGTCATGTTGTTTTATTATTAAATAATGGTTCTCCAATGCAAACGACAAGTATGTTCTGTCGTTGAACACAAAATATAACGTTGGTATTTCATAACTAATCGATTGAGCAGCATGTAATGAAAGTAATTAAAGGCTCTCTCTCTTATTATCAAATTTCCTTCCCAAACCCCAAATTTTAACATTTTTGCACCCATTTAAAAAAAATTAAAATAATTGATCACTCTTTACATTTCTCTCCATTACTCAACTTTCCCTTCAATCATATCCTATAGATTCCATGCAGAGATAGAGAAGGTAAATCTGAATTCAAGACATTAAACTTAATGTGGAATGTATAGAGCAAGTAAAAGATGGCAATTATCAATTTCCATTGAATTATATATTTATTTATTTACACGGTAATACAGAATAAACCAAGAAAAAAAAAATGATATCCAGATTGAGAAAAGAATTGATACACAGCTTGATCAGACGAATCAGAATAAGAAGAACTACATGAACACATCCAAAGCTTGGCTTGGCTTCTGCTGTTATAATTGCTAGCACAAGGCTAAATACCCATCTCCTTGCATAGGCAACTAGTGCTATCGGTCTAATAAAGGAGTTTGGCCTCTTCTCGGAGTTTTGTAGTTCTTATCCGTTCTCCAGTTTGTTGGTAATGTTTCTCAGACAACCGAATTCTTTCTTGGTAATTCTGTTCTGTAATAGAGATTAGAACTTCGTTAATTTGCAACCATAGTATGTAATTGCACATGCTTGATAGTGATCACAAATTGTATTTGCCAAAAAAAAAAAAAAAAAGAAGCATTCCCTGTCAAATGACATATAAATTTGTTATTTGATGTGCATGTATTTACCTTAAATCTAGACATTCTCTTTCCAGGGAAGCGAGTCTATTTTTCATCAGTTCAAGTGCCTCTTCAGCAACTGCAGGGCTTATATTGGACACAGGTTTTGCTATTCCTGCTGCCTGATGTTTCAATAGAGTGACAAATGCTTCCTGTACCACCCTGCCATCTTCAGTTTCCAGTAGAAGATTCAATTCTGAATAGCCGTCAACTTTAGACCAAAGATAACAACAGTTTTCTCTTTGGGCTAACCTTCAGTTTAACCATTGATTGCTGTGCCTTATCAAAATTTATACAAGGACTTTTTCCTCTGCCTCGTTAATAGAAGCAGCCTGATCTTTGACAAGGGCATCTTTCCTTTGATTAATCTCTGCTGAGTCACAAGGTTGTAAATTCTTGCACTTTAACTTATTGAGATTATTAACATTCAATTCTGAAAACCTATTCACAATCACAAAAGCAGCTGTCGCACAAACTGATGACTTAGTAGCATGAAGTTCTGCCAGCTTCACTTTATCCTCCAGCTCTGCAATTGTAGTTGTTTTCTCTTTTAACAGAGACTTCAAGAGAAAATTTTCTTTCTCCTTTTCATTGCACTCCTGTAAATGTGCTTCATTGATCACCAGTACTGCTCCTCTCAAAGACTTAAGCATACACTCTGCATCACTTCTTTTATTGTTTGCGTCTTCTAAACATTTGCTGAGTTCTTCAATCAGGAACTCCTTTTCAGAGATGATTCTAATTAACCTGCCAACTTGTTCAGAGATCCAAATCCTTTTATGTGGAAAGGTGGTAGAGATATGTTTGAGCTGATCAGAGGCATCGGTAAGTGCCTCTAGCCCATCTGCAACAATTTCTGCTATTTCACAAGCCAACAGTTCCCACTCATCAGATAATGTTCTCAATTCTCCATCTTTACTCTCTAACTTTCCATGCAACTCTTTGTTGTCTTTAGTTAAGAGGTTTAACTCTCCCTTCAGCTCCTTCAACTCATTTTCTAGAAGCATTACAACTTTATTAGTCTCAATCTCTTTCAAATGGCAATTGTGGACCTGCTGCTGAAGAATGGATAGTTCTTCCTGCATACAAACAATAACCTCAACAGTTTCAGCTTCTGCCTGCCTACGGACTTCATCCATTTCTTCTTCATTGGTTGCCTGAAAAGCATGATCATTTCGGTACCAAATATTCAGTTTCTTGGCCTTCTCAAGTGAATCTTGCATCCTCTTCAGTTTCATTTGTAAAATAGAGTCCTTACCATCTAACCGGTCAGATGGATAATCTCTTAAATCTTGTCGAGAAAGTTGCTCTTTCAGTTCCATTATTTCAAACTCTTTTTCATGCAAAAGCTCCAAATAGTGACTGTTACTTTTCCTCAGGTCTTCCATCTCATTTATCGTCAGTATTTGTTGAGACTCAAGGGCTTCAACAACTAACTTTGCCTCTTTCAATTCATGAGTTGCTTCTCCATGTTGCTTGCTTACAAACAGAAGCTTTTCATTGGCCAGTTCAAGTTCTCTACTCAAGCATGCTGTCCTTTCTTCTACTTCACCACGGATTGATCTCTCTTCTTCGAGAATAATCTTCAATATATCCAATTGCAGCTGTAAATCCAAGACTTCTTCCGCATGTTTCATTACTGATATAATATGCATGCTTTCCCCCCCATTCTTAACTCCCCTAAGCATGCCAAATTCAGAAGTAAGAGCTTCTGATGGATCCTGAAAATCATGAATAGGCTTCAAGATGTGCGCAATGTAGATAAACCAAAGAAAAAACCAAGAGCATATACACACTGATATAAATATGACTTAGCTGAGATACCTACTTGTCAAGTGTGCGACATATTAAAACAGTATCCATCTTTTCATGAACCTAGATAATCCAAAACTAAAAGTTACCTTAATGTTTTTGACGTTGTCATCTTTATCCTGGGCAGTAGATTTGAGATTGTCTAACATAAGCTGCAGATCATGTGTTTCTCTACAAAAGATCATGAAATCAAAATTCCATCATGAATGTAAATGAATGTAAAACAGAATTCCAAATGAACTTAAAAAGGCACTAGAATTCCTCACCTACTTAGTTTTTTGTTATCCTCTAAGCAAGAACTTAACTTACACCTGCACTCCTCTAACTCATTGAGACTGTTCTTTAACTGACAAAAATGGAAAGTGAGTGTGACATATATTAAAAAATTTCAAGGAGAAAAAAGTGTAATATTTCTTGTTAAGAAAGTAGTAGCAACCTCTAAATGGAGAGAATTGTCTTTGTTGCTGATGCACATAGATTCCTGAGTCAATAAGGGGGAAAAGGTATAAAACCAGTAAGAAAAAGAAAAATTCTAGCTACTTGGCATTACTTTCAAAATCTTAGCACTCATCAGGTGGCATAAAAAATAGTTAAAAGAGAATGCAACAAAACTACAAGCTCCAAAGCTATTTCCTGTCCTTCCTACATCAACTAATGTATGTTGAGATAGGAAAACCAGGAAGAATCAAGAAGGTAACAGTACAAACCTGAGGTTGGCCATTGACATTGGGATGGTTATGTCGTATAGATTTCCCATCAAGATAATGAGGCAGCTGCAGAAAATGGCATTTTAATTTCAGAGGTTCCATACAACAAATCAAACAAAACAAAATTTTGATTTTGCATCCAATTCCACGCAAACCTGTTCCTGAAGTTTGGATACTTTATCCAAGAGTATTTCTCTCTCTCCTTCTTGATAGAATTCTTGAAATCTATTATAGGCACAGTGAAAAATTAATAAAAAATGAACATCTAGACCATACTTTGATGCAAAAACAAAGAAAAAACCTTTTGAGTTGGTCCAAAAGCCTTATATTCTCCATTGCAAAGCGAGTTATTTCAGGATTTTTATCTACTTTAGCTTGAAGCAACTGGATCTCTTCACAGAGGGCCCTGTTCTCTTCAAGCAAATAAGTATCTTGAGATAATGAATCACCAAGAATTGACTCCATTCTTTGAATTTTGTCTTCCCGACATCTGAGCATCATTTTTGTGATCCTGGTCTCTTCCTCTCTTTGACAAACCTAACAGTCAATGCCAGGTAGAGTTTACAGTTCAACAGGTAAATGGAAAGGGGGAAAAATATAAAAAATAAAAAATAAACTTCACTCCAAAAATATATATATCAATATAAGTAAAATAATTTACCAAGCAGTTCAACTGCTCAATTTTAGCTTCAAGTTTCTTGATGTGTGTCTCTGCCATCTGTTCTCTTCTCAATGCACCAGCAAGTGTTGTCTCCAAAGAATTCAACTGTTTGGATATTAATTTTAGTAATATGTAATACATGCCAAATCTAAAAATTAATATGGAGGAAATAAGGCACAACATCCAAGCTGATGGTTTTCAAATCAGTACGGTAGGGATAGGAAACATCTCGACAACAACTAAATAACACACTAAATTACAGTGTTTCACTTTAAATGTTACCTATTAGTGGGTAAAACAAATGTCTACCTCATCATGTCACTTAAAAGAAGCCACTTTCTAATTAAATAAAAATAAATGCTCATAATCTGTATCAGCTCTAAAGTTAATTAGTCCCATTTTCATATAATTATCATATTATATTGCTATTTGCTGAATTATCATAACACAAAATGACGTAGTATACCTGCTCAGTGGACATTCTAATTATGTCTTTTGATTCAAATCCAAGCAGGCCATCAACCTGCTGTTGATCTGTTACATGCATGTTTTCAGAGCAAGCAGCATCTTTTACTTGAGTCGTATCTTTGCCAGTTGAACCAAATGACAAAGATCTGAAGACATTTTGACGTTTTAGAAGAGAAAGCTCCTCCTATTCCACAAATGACCCAGTAATTTTAGTACAAGTCACTGGCAAAAAAAAAAGAATATAATAAATGAGTTGTCATATATGATATCACGCCTTTAAAAGCCGTATTTGATGCTGTAGTGCAATGACATCCCCAGTGGAATCTTCGTTCACAATAGCCTATTGACCATAATGAAGTTCATAAATTAGTGAAACTGATCAATGCCTTGGAGAAGTCAACCGTAGTACATGAATACAGAAAGTCAGCAACAAGCTTACATTATTCTGGATAAGTTTTGCTCTCTGAGCAAATTTTAAAGTACTCAGTGTTTCAGCTGAACAGCTGCAAAATGTAGAAATTAAAGAAAGCCTCATTGTAACTTTGTGAGAAATTGGCAAAGCTGAAACAATATGATAGTGATTTCAAACAAGTGAACCAACCAGATAGAAGGGCTGACATTAGCAATGATCATTGTTTTTGAATTTCCACCAAGCGAGTCCTGAATCACATTGTGTATCATATGTTACATCATGACTGAAAAGATAATACAGAAAAAGATAGGGGAACAAGATTAGAATTAACCTGAAGAAGGAAGGTCAACCTTGAATCCCTATAAGGAACATGTTTTTGTTTCCCGTTTGCCACATCTACTAGAATCATAATTACATGACTGCAAATGATAGTTTGCATTCATTATATTGACAGAAAGCATTAAGCCAAAACGAATATATATATATATGGGAAGAAAACACTGATGGGTGCCAACAAAATTTGGTAATGGTTGCAGTACCCTAACGTGGACAATGATTTGTTTATGTTTGCAGCTTCCTTTAGACGCTCACCTTCAGCACCTGAACTTTTCTGCCTGTAGTTGACAATAATTAGGTCATGATTCAGAAATAACATCACTCAAATATGCAGAGTATGTGTAATCCAGCAAACATTAAAACTTGAAAGTAACGTGCTTACCTTTCTGAACCTGCAAGATCAACTAGGTTCAATCTAGCAAACCTTAGGTTAGTTGTGGAATCTTTTTCCCACCTGCTCTCAATAACACAAGTAAAAACACTATGCGACCGACTGCTTTGTCTATTCATATTTGTTGCTGCAACTTTCCTATTTACAGAACCCTAGATGCAAAAAATAGTTCATTTAACACATCCACGCACACAAAGAGGGTGAAGAGAAAGAAAAAGTGATAGATATGGGAAAACAATATGGATTGGTAACCTGAGTCAGTAGCTTCAGAATGTCGCTCACAGTTCGAACTTCAAATTCTGAGAGATTTTCTACATAGACACCCTGCTTGACATCCTCCCTCAGCTACAAAGTATAAACGAAAAAATGAATAACTAAAAGTATCTCAAAACATTCCAAACCCAAATCACTTCAAAATGATCAAACTCACAAGCAAATTGGTAGATGAGGGATCAAGGAGATCGGTAATTTGTTCATTGTAAATCTCTAAGAAAGAGCACTTGCAATTATATTTTAGTCTTTCATCCCTACGACTTTCTTCCTCCTGAATAAAAACGAAAGTTAAAAATGTAACAAGAAAAAGGTATTATGTAATATCTATGGTTGAATCTACATATAAGAACTTTTAACATTGCACAGGTCATTATGTATTGTAAGATATAAGGTATAAAAATTGTTTGCTTATAAGTGCATGTCAAAAGGTTAACTGGCAAGATCAGGCAAGGTACATACAGCTTGAATCCTTGCAAACAAAAATTCAAATATCCTTGGTGTCAATCCACGGCGTTGGCTGGGCTTGACTTCTAAATCATCAATTTCACCAAGCATTGTGTATGTCTTCCCACTTCCTGTCTGCACAATCAAACTCCCTATTGTTAACTTATATTTGATACGTAATTGCATGGGGATGTCACCAAAGAATGTTATGATACGATACATCATTTATTTCAAGCTCTTTTAATTGTAGGGACTGTTAATATGCGCCAAAAATGGAAACCATTAAGGTAAAACTGTTTTCCAGGTTTTTGCTAAGGTAGAATAACAAAGAGATTTTCCACTCTTGTCGATGGAAGGAGAAAGCACACTCTCTCATGGAAAAATAATAAAATAAATAAATAAATAAAATTAGCTGAAGGATTAAGGGGTACCCCTTTTGTTACAGCAGTACGGGATTTTACTGCATTGCTTTAGTCAAAAACCAATATGGTCTGAAGTGGTGTTGTTTATGGAATTACATAAACGAACAAATTAGGTGAAAAGATGCAAAAAGGAAATTGCATGCAAGTTACCATTTCCCATGCCATCACGCATATTCATAGCCCAACTTACTGGCAGTTACTTTACATCGTGGAAATGCAAGTAGAAGAACCACATACGTTATGTCAAAAGGATTCTATGCGCGGGAGATTACCTGACCATAGGCAAACATACAGCTGTTGTAGCCAGACAAACAATTCTCCACCATGGGGAGACAAGCCATCCTGAAAAGCATTTCCTGCAAATGACAATTTCAAAACACTGCTTAACTTACAAAATGTGTGATTGGTAAAATCAACTATTTTCTTCTTTCTAACCAGACCTGATCTACTGATTCACATGCTACATGGTCAAATGTGAAGCGAGTTTCTGGTTGACCAATCCAAGTGATACTTTGGGCATTTTCTTGCTTCAAACACCTGCTGTAACCATGCATACTCTTCTCCATGCTACTGAGAGGACGCACACGAACAAGAACCTGGATAAATTCATCAACCTTCAGCATAACTTGCAACATATCCAATTATCACATTCCACAAAAATAGAGAGCAAAAATTACACCATTCAATTCAGAATTTAATCTTTCAAACATCACCGGCAACCTTTTTTCTCAGTAAATTGAATCCATCTTTCCTCGAAAATGTTCTTCAGTATTCACCTTATTATAATACTAGGCCATTCTAAAGTCAAAACATTGTTCAGCATTGCAAATTCCCACGTAGTTTGGTATTGCCACAGGTCTCACAAAGACAACATATGTACTGCCAGTCTTTTCATAAAATAATCTCCTAACTAATTCTAGGCACTGAAACGGGCATATCCAAAGGAAACAAAAACCTCAAATCAAACCAAAAAAAAGAAACTACCTGTACATTGTGATCCATCCAAAATGATGGATCCTCTTTGAGATCAAAATGAGGCACTTCAACAGTATTAACAACAGCAGTACTCGAACCACTAGATACAGGAATCCCCCTATACAATGCAGTAAAGTTCCCCATACGCCCTCCTCCAATAACCCCATCATACTTACTCCTAAACCCCAAACTCGGAGGCTTAGAAACACTCTTGGTTGGCGTGCTTTGTGTAGAATTAGTCTCAGAATGACTTGAAGTAGGCCTCCTCGTCGACCTTGGAGTAATGTTAGGCAAGCCCCCATGATTCAGCAGCACTGAATAGTTGTTAATATCAGGTCTCATTTCATCACGCGAGTCGCTGGGAGTGGAGCTAGGCCCATTTCCCTGAGTCCACCCCAATTGGTTCTTGGTATGAAATCCCACTCCTCCATATTTATCCGGAGGCAAAGTTGAGTCACAGTTCTTGGGTTTGGGCTTGGCTGGTGTTCTATCAATTTTACTTCTAGCGTTTACCGCTTCTTGCTCAAATTTAGGGTTAGGAGGGTGAAGAATTGGGGCTGGGACTTGAATCGTGTTCAATGGAGGCCTAGATGAGTCGGCCCTGGCTTGACTCGCCAATGAATATCTAGGATTTACAGGCACATTCTCGATTTCCTCGCTCTGCTTGCCCGAATTCCGGCGCAGGAATTTGAAATCTCTCAACATCCTGAAATAGAAAAAAAAAAAAATCTTTCCCTGAGAAAATGAATAGAGAAATACTAACAGATCTCTAATTTCAATAGCTAAATGCATATTCTGCATTGTTCTCACTAGAAAAAGTGAATAGAAAAATGAAGACACAACCTGAAACAGGAATTGAAGAACAAAATCTGGAGATTTTTAGTTACTGAAATTTTGTTTTCCGTTGCTGAGATGAGAGCTGATTTCAGCTGGATTTTTCAGGGACTTTAGTGAAAAAGCTGAAAAATGAAAACTGGAAAATTATTGGATCTTGATTTCAGTAAACATCTCTCTCTCTCTCTCCCTGGATCGTAGTTTTAGCTTAAAGCATCTGGAATTCTGCATCACTATTTTTGTTCTTCTGTGTCCAGCGTTTGTTTTCAAAGTGGGCCTAAACTCAAAATGACAAAGGGGAAGTGGAGAATGGACAGCTGAGATTGAAAATAGATTTGAAAATGAATGGAGAGATGAGGGTGTCGCGGTTTTTTGGGATTTGAAGTAGGCAGGGGCTTTTTCGTCAAACTGTACAAATTGAAATATTATTATCATGTCTCGGTTTCAAATTTCAACGATTACTTTTCCTTCACATTCCCTGCGATAAATATAGAGATTTTTCGCTCTATTATAAATTAAAAAAAATAATAATTTTTTTTTTAAATAAATATAGTAAAATTTCATTAATAAAATGCAAATGGATACAGCTAGTATAGAAAGGAATAAGCTGTCGTAAATAATTAATAGAGAATAATCTTTTATCCCTACTTAAATCGAGTATTAACGTAATTTAATATGTCATATTGTAGTGTATTATATTTTATAAAATAATATAATATGATAAAATAAATATAAATATTATTAAAATAATTTTTATTATTATTTTAAATATATATTTTATTTTTTAATTAATCATTAAATATATCTTATAAATATATAATATTAAAACCATATAATTAAAATTCTATATATTATGTAGAATAAAATGAAGAAACAAAAATTGTAAATCATGCCAAATCATTAATTTGGTGATTTTAATAATATCAAATTATCACTGTTTAAGAATAATTTTTTTAAGCATATAAAATAATCATACCGTCCAATATGAAATCATCTTAAATCATAATTCAAACATAGCCCTTGAGTGGTTGAACGACTCTTTACTTGATTTGATTATTCAAAAATTAATCCCATATGGGTAAGGCTGTGTAGTTTTCGGTGTGAATTAAAAAATTGAATCGAACTAAGTCATTTCGATTTAATCGATTCGATTATTTGATTTTATCAGTTCGGTTCGGTTTGAAAATTTAAACATATTAAGTTTTTGGTTCGGTTTTTTATCGGTTAAAACTCATAAAATCGATTAAACTGAATAGTAAAATGGGTCAAATAATTTTTCAGCTCAAGATGCATAAGTCTCAAAATCCAAAATGCATAACCGGGCCAAGAAAAATAAAAATTCTAATATTTTCAATTTAATGCAATGGAACCAAACTAAATCAATATTTTTTTATTTGGTTCGGTTCGATTCTCTTTAAGTAATCGGTTCGATTCAGTTTATACTTTTAAGCGATTCGATTTTTTAATTTTTATTTTCGGTTCAATTCGAAACTAAACCGATCAAATGCTCTCCTCTACACATGGGAAGAAATTAAAATTTTATATTTAAAAAAAAAAATATTTTGTTCTGTGCTCCCAATATTTTTGCTTTTCCTAGCTACCTACTAGGCTTTCAAGTATACAGCTCCCGATCCGGCCCAACTCTAGAAAAAAAAAAATGGTTTAACAGTGTCTTCATGAAAATTATTAATGCTATGGAGAAAAATATACTATAAATATATTAATTAGATATTATTGAAAATAATTTTAAATTAATTTTAATATAATTTAATTATATAAATTTTAAAATAATACTTTTTTAAAAATGAAATTTACATTATAATATCAAGCCGATTCGAGTTCGAATAATAATATTAAAGACTGATTTAAGGTTAGCTTTAACTTTTATATATTAAATATTTATTAATTGAATTTGTTTATATAATTAATTAATTAAATATATAAAATATATGTATTTATAATAATATTTATAAAGTTTTATGTATTATATTTGAATTAAAAAAAATTTAAATATTTTATAAAATTATTAAAATTTTAAAATAAAAATTATTAATAAAAAAATTTATATAAATTATTAATTAAAATATATAAAATTAAATAAATTTAAATTTTTTTTTTAAATAATTATTGAGTTTGAGATAAATTGATGTAGTTGAAAATAAATTATAATAATATCTATTACCTTTCATCATAATTCAGATTAAAATTTGATAAAAAAAATTTCAATAAAATGTCTTTTATTAGATTAGTGATAAATAAATGAATTAAAATTTGATCAACAGAAATTTCTCATAAATTCTAAAATAACATTAAAGGAAGCTTATGGTCTTATAAATTAGAAAAAGATGAGAAAAAAAATTTTAAATTTGTGTCAATTTTTTTTTTAATTTCTATTTTTTATGTGCATTGCCCCTTAATTTAATTTCTATTTTTTAATATTTAATTTCAAAATTTTCCATTTAATTAATTAAATTTTAAAATTTAATCAAAATTTTTTTTATATGTTATTGAATTCCTCCCCTTTAACTTTAGTATGAAAAAGAGCATTAGTCTTTTATAGTGATTGCTTTTATATTCGATTTTAGATTTTTATAGCTACAACCGTTATTTTTATAAATACAAATTGTTATTATCCCAAGTTTTTCCGGAGTGGGCCCTTTCGGAGCTGAAAATATTCCCTTATCAAGATTTTTAAGCCCACTTGTTCTGCTCCAATAATTTTCCATTTTGAGATTTTTTTTTTAAATTCGGCCCATTACGAAATTATATAAATATATAAAATTTATATATTTAATAAATAAATTTTATTATATATTATCATAAATTCATAATAAATTAAATTTAAATAAAAAAAATCATTCAGTAACTCCATAATTTGATGCTCACCAGTGTGTGTATATATATATTTCATCATATTTTCATTAAAATTAAAATATAAAATATTTATGAAAATCATAATTAAAATATTTTGATATCATATCATGACAAATATATTTTCAACTGTTTTTTAATTAAATTGTTTTATGGTGAATCTAATAATTATTAAATATATTTGCAAAAAGAATTTATAAACGTGGAAACTCATCCACAATGCCAAAAAATGAAATTTTAATAAATATTGTTAAATCATGTTAATAATGAATTTTTATTATTTTTATTTTAAAGAATAATGAAATGAATAATGCTCCTCAACTATTGGCAAGGCGATGATTATCTGTCCCGCGGGTTCATCCAAAAGCAATTAAGCGAATCAATTTACTATTTATCTTTTATTTCCCTATTCCAAAATGAAAATGTCCTATCTCCTTGGCTTTTTTCATATATTTTGCAGTCTCTGATTGTGTCCATGTGTATGATATAGTCTTGGAATTTGAAGAGCAAGGCCGGTAAGAGGTGATGTGGAGAACATAACAAGAGAGAGTTTAAAAATAAAAAAGAAAAAGTAAGGGCTAATAAGCTTGAGTTGAGTTGCAGAAATGGTGATCCATAGATTGGAGATTTGCATAGAACTAACGAGACTGGCCTTGAAGTTTGTCATGGATGTAGCTGAAGCAATTGGAATTGTGATTGAGCAGAACAATTCTCATCACCTCCCAAACCGCTCTTTTGCAGCTCCTGTTCCTTTTGGTAGTCTTCTTCCATGAAAGCCGCAGGTTTCTTCAAGAAATGGCATATTCTCTGTTTCAGTTTGGTTACCTTTTTGTCTTCTGGGAAGCCATCATGCCCTCGTCATCAACTGCCAAACCACCCTGATGCTGCTCCTGTTCTCCTTTTTGTTATATTCAAGAAATGGCAATTTAATTTCTTTCTGGGTTTTGTGAAGGTTTGTGCATGCAATTTGTACATACAAAAGAGAGATTTGCAGTTTGTGGTCGGAGATGTCTTTCTTTGTTAATCCAGTTTTCTAAGACTTGTTTGTTCAAATTGTTCCGATTGTATGGTATGATTTTTGAAGTCTATTTGATATCGCTGTTAAAGTTATTATTAAGAAAATATTTTTTTAAAATATATTAATTAAAAAATATTAAAAATTAATCAGGTTGCTTGGTTTCTTAAAAAAAAAAAGACAGAGGTTGCTTTGCAAGTAATCAAATAGAGATAACAAAGTACCACCCAGTGTGTATCTGGTGATTAATCTAATGAGATAGTTGTATTTTATTTTAATTTTAACTCTCTGTATTAATATTTAAAGATTAAATATTCTTTCTATTTTAGAGTGTACTGAGAGTTAATAATGAATTATTCAATAATTTATTTTATAGGGTGTTACTTTAAATTTAGTGATATGTCCTTTTTTTTTTTAAATTAAATTGAAAATGTCAAATAATGATAGATAATTGATAGTTATAGGAACTTAAATATATAAATTAAAGTATTTGATAAATTTAAAAAAATTGAGTTGATAATTGATAGATAATTGATATTATATTTATTAATTATAATTTATATCAATTCTAATTTTAAAATTATTTATGATTAGTAATTATTGATTTGATTTTATTTTTTTATTAAAAAATATTATTTTTTTTCATAAAATTAAAAAATTAATATTATTAATATTGTTTGATTCTATCTTTTTTATTTATAATCTTAATACCTTGCATTATAACTTTGTTAAAATATTTTCTATTAATAATATAAAATACTTATTTATTATAAAAAATACAATTTTTTTACATCTAAAAATTTAAAATTATAAGATTTTTTCTTTATCAATAATAACAATTACTTTATTATTTTATAACTATATTTTTAATTATTTTATTATTTTAATAATAAAATAAATAATATAACATAATAAATTAATAATTATATATTTATTTAAATAATAAAATAAATAATATAATATAAATATGCCCTTAGCCTTCGTTTAGGAGGAGTTTTTTTAAATGTAATAAGAGGTTTTCAAGGTCTAAAAGCCTTGACCTTGTATTTGAGAAAGTAGAAGATTTGTTAAAGTACAATTTTTCATAGGTTTTTGAAAAGCCTCCAAAAATTTTTATCTTTTCATTTACTAAATTGATGGATTAATATGGTTTTCTTGTTAAAATCTCCAAATGCCTTTAAAATATATAAGTGGGTGCCAAATTCTAAAAAAAAAAAAAAAAACCTAGACTATAACATTATGAAAATTTTATCCGATTTAATGGATTAAAATTAAAGTCTATATACGTAAAATTTACAAATTATGTAAATAAATAAATATGATTTCTATTACTCGTTTTCTATTACCGATCATTTTTCATTTACAAAAATTACTATAAAAATTTAATACAATTTTGTTAAGAAAATTAATATTTTATGTTTATCAACATTATAATAAGTATAACATATAATTTTATTTCCATAATTGATATAGTTGCAAAGATTTTATATATATGCTGCTTATGCAAAATTCTCTCTTTCTTCAAGAGTCAAGAATGAACTAAATTCCTGACTATCAACACTATAAAGTAGATTTTCAAGCATTTAACACTAATTTTAGGAGAAATTATTATTTAATTTTTATATTTTAATAAAATTAATTATATAATTTCTATATTTTTAAAAATACATTACTTAGTAAAACTAATTAATTAGTTCTTATATTTTATAAAAATACAGTAATTAGTTCTTATAATTTGACTCCACTAACTATTTAGTCCTATAATTATTTTTTATACCTAAACCATATTAATTCTCTTCTTTTATTTTTTATTTTATCCATCTTATTTCTCTCTCCCTATGTTTTTTCTCCTTTATACCTATACTCTTCCTCCGTTATTCTCTTTTTACAAGTTATCTACACACAAAAGTTAATCAATTTTTTAAAATTTTTAAATGATAAGGGAAAATTATTTCACATTAGAGGAAACATAAAAATGATGTTCAAGGAATTAAAAATAAAAAAATATATAAATTCAGATTTAGTCTTTACATAGTAAATGTCACGGCCCAACCAATGGGCCGGACTGGCACTAGGACCTGGGCCAGCCTAAAGCCTCCGAGGCCCGTAGTAAGCCTAACTATTCCTCAACCCAACTCTAAGGCCCATTTGGGCCCAATTTCAAGAATTCAATCGGACAGAGTCCGGCTATAAAATGAACATTTTAACGGGGAGTTTTTGACTCACCCAACCTGTAAACACAATATATAATCAATTGGGGAGCTCAGCTCACACTCCACTTACTCATAATACATAAAGTCAAATGGGAGCTCAACTCCCTCATCCAGTCCAACATGCATATATATAATAAGTTTACAGGTCCAACATGATAAATTACATTACAGACCTAAATTAAATAAATATTTCTAACACATGCGAAAATTCTAGGAGTTAACAGAATTATACAAATATTAATAAACGACCTGCGAAGAAGAAAAGCAGGTTAACCACAACAATAATCCTCCTGTAGCCTGGAAAATAATGAACAGGAGTGAGCGTTCGACTCAGAGAGTAAAATATCAATTTTAACCATAATCTCTATAGCTATCTAAAGCTAATGCACCTTGTAGAGTGAAATGCAACATCGTCAATATTTTCACATCATAACAGCAAAAAAGTAATCTGGAACACTCACATACTCGATAAGGTCAAACAATACATATATGGATTGAGTTGTGGGTGTATGGTTTGCGGATATAAAAGTACGTTTTAAGCCCTTTTGCAAGTTGGGTAGGTCATAGGTATAGAGGAGACTCTGCCGGATTTTCGGCACGACTTAGGACATCTTTGATCTTTTTCTTAGTTTGTATTGAGTCAAATTTATTAAATGATTGTAATAAAATTGTCAGGTGAGCGGAATGACCTTCCTCTTCCGTTTGCCACAGATGTTGCATGTTAAATCTGTGAGTAAAATATTAATTTTAATTGTAATTTCGATATTATTATATGTTCTAGCATGCCCATGCATCACTTATAGATATGTATCTATGTAGTTAAACTCTAAGCATGCTTTATGTTGCATTCACAACTGTTAAAGTGCCATGGATGTTGTTGTGGTAATTTGGAGCAGTGTGCGTGAGTTGGCGTGCGTGTGGTATGGTGTTGGCTATAGACAGGACGGGTAGATATGGCTTGAGATCTTCGCTGGGACCCGGTCCTTCAAGATAGACACGGCTTGAGTTCTTCGCTGGGACCCCGATTTGGTTTATTAAGCGAAAGTCCGACTTGAGTTCTTCGCTGGTACAGGTTGGATTAAGAGGGCTGTATAGGGGATCAGCTCCCATATCACACAGCCCCTCCTAGGCCCATCCAAACAGTCATCAATCACAATATGTAAAATTACAGTTTAGTCCTTATAATTGACCCTTTTTGCAAAAACTACCCAAATAAGCTCTAAAAATTCTAAAACTTTGCCCCTCGGTCCTTAGCAATATTACTAAGCTAAGGCAAAAAGAATCATAATTTTCTGAGCTACCACGAATATTTTATGGATTTTTAATCCCATTCAAGCACTAGAAAATTAAGAAAAAGTGAGGTTCGGGTTTACCTATACCGATTCCGATCTCGGAAACACGCTCGGGATGTCTGACAACGGTGGAGTAGCTAAAAACTCGATCCAATTCCAAGACTTTTTCGGTAGTCGGTCTGTCTGGCCGGAAATTTAAAGACCTGGGCAACCATCAAATTTCCATGAATTGAAGGTACCTACACGAAGCTCACAACACGGGGGTTAGTATATAATTTTTACGAAATTTTCTAAGCTCATTTAATGCTCAGAAAAACACTACGAAGTTTCATGGGACCCACCGAAAAACGGTGTCAGAAAATTTCAAAATTTATATTGCCGCGAAGCTCTCGACCAGTGGAGCTCTCTGGTACTCTCGATTTTCTAGTGGAGTTCACGGTTTACGAGAAATCTAGCCCAAAAGTCGAAATGGGCTAAAACTTTCCGGACAAAAATTGGGCAAACCGCTAGATGGATTTTAGTGTTCTTGGTGTCTATGGAAAGCTCTCGAGGTGTAGATGGTGTTTGACACAAGACCCTGCCCAATCGGTGACTGGATCGGCCGAATTCTGTCCGGGAAGCTGAAGCAGTGCGCTGCGCGTCGGGGGTCTTCGTGCACGCTTTCCCGGCATTCCAGGCGGCTACCGGCGAGGAGGGAAGGGTGAGGTGGCGAGCCGGCGAGTTAGGGAGGCTGGGGCGGTGGCTGGCCGGCGTGGGGAGGAGGGAGGAGAGAGAAAACGGGAGAGAGAGAAAGAAGGGTCGGGACACGCGGGGAAGAGAAGAAAAGGAGGGAGGCCGGTCAGATCTGGTCCAGTTCGATTCGGCCGGTTCGATTCAGGATACAAAATTTTAAATTTTTACTCTGCCTTGGGACCGAAAACGAGGCCCAAAAATTCTGAAAAAATTCTAAAAAACTCAGAAAAATTCATATAATCCAAATATATTTTTAGTTTTGCCACGTGGTCTTTAAATTAATTTTTAAAAATTATCAAAGTTTGATTTTTTGGAAAATTGAACATGATTTCTAAAATTTGAAAAATTTTAAATAATTTCCTAAAATTTAAATAATTTAAAATATTAATATTTACTCATTAAATAATAAATTTAAAATTTAAGGTGTTATATTCTTCCCCCCTTACAGAAAATTCGTCCTCGAATTTTACATAAGGCATAATAAAGTACAGAATTACACATTGAATAGATAAGGGTACTTGCTACGCATGTCCCGCTTTGACTCCCAGGTGCACTATTCCACTGACTGACTCCTCCACAAAACCTTAACCATAGGGATCTGTTTTGATCTTAGCTGCCTCACTTGGTAGTCCACTATGGCCACAGGTTGCTCCTCAAACGTCAAGTTTTCTTTCAGCTCTACTACATCCGGCTGTAGCACATGAGAAGGATCAGGTATGTATTTCCTGAGTATGGAGATGTGAAATACAGGATGAACATGAGAAAGGTTAGGTGGTAACTCCAACCGGTAGGCAACTGCTCTAACTCAATCAGTAACCTCAAAAGGTCCAATATACCGAGGTGCCAACTTGCCCTTCTTTCCAAATCTCATGACTCCCTTCATCGGAGAAACCTTCAGGAATACGTAGTCGCCTACTGCAAACTCTACATCCCTCCGTCTGGGATCTGCGTAACTCTTTTGCCTGCTGAAAGCTATTTTAAATCGTTCCCTAATTAAATGAACTATCTCTGAAGTGTATTGCACTAGGTCTACATCATGTACTTTTGCTTCTCTCATCTATGTCCAACACAAAGGAGACCTACACTTTCTTCCATATAGTGCCTCATAGGGTGCCATCCCTATGCTGGAATGATAACTGTTATTGTAGGCAAACTCCACCAAGGGTAGCTGATCATCTCATTGACCTCTAAAATCCAAAATACACATGCGAAGTATGTCTTCCAGTGTTTGGATTGTCCTTTCGGACTGCCCGTCTGTTTGAGGGTGGAACGCGGTACTAAAGTTCAACTGTGTGCCAAGTGCCTCCTGCAACTTCCTCCAAAATTGAGAAGTGAACTGGGGCCCTCTATCAGATATTATGGAAGCCGGAACTCCATGCAATCTGATTATTTCTCGAATATAGAGCCAGGCGTACTGTGCCACAGAATATGTAGTCTTCACAGGCAAGAAATGAGCTGATTTAGTCAGACGGTCTATAATTACCCATATCGAATCATATCCCCGCATAGTACAAGGCAACCCAATCACAAAATCTATAGTAATCATTTCCTACTTCCATTCTGGGATAGGGAGCTCTTGCAGCTTCCCTGAAGGCCTCTGGTATTCAAACTTCACCTTCTGACAAGTCAAGCACTTGGACACGAAGTCTGCTATGTCTCTCTTCATGCCATTCCACCAATAACTATCTTTCACATTATGGTACATCTTGGTAAAGCCTGGGTGGATATTGTATAATGTATAGTGTGCCTCTTGCATAATTTCATTTCTGAGATTGTCCACGTCGGGCACACATATCCTGGAACCTTGCATAAGAGCGCCATCATTGGCAAATCCAAACTCACCACCTTCACCCTGCTGTACTCTTTCTATGATCTTCATCAATTGCTGGTCTCTGTACTGGGAAACTCTAACTCTATCTCACAGGTCTGGTCTCACTGAAAAATGAGCCAACAATACCCCCTCATCTGAAAGATCTAAGATCAGACCTTGATCCATTAACTCATGTACTTCCTGAATCAACCGTCTCTTCTCTGCTGATATGTGCGCCAAGCTGCCAGAAGATTTTCTACTCAAAGCATCTGCTACTACATTGACCTTCCTAAGGTGGTACTGGATGGTACAATCATAGTCTTTCAGAAGCTCCATCCATCTCCTCTGTCTCAAGTTTAAATCCCTCTGTTGGAAGATGTACTTCAAACTCTTGTGGTCAGTGTATATCTCGCACACTTCACCATACAGGTAGTATCTCCAGATTTTTAGTGCAAAGACTATAGCCGCCATTTCCAAATCATGGGTGGGGTAGTTCTGCTCATGCCTCTTTAGCTGTCTTGAAGCATAAGCCACTACTTTTTCATTCTGCATCAAAACACACCCTATGCCAACCCTGGAGGCATCACAGTACACGGCATATCCTTCACCACTCATCGGTAATGTCAACACAGAGGCGGTGGTTAGACACTCCTTAAGCTTCTGGAAACTCTCCTCATAATCATCTATCCAAATGAATGGAACATTCTTCAGAGTTAGCTTAGTTAGGGGAGCTGCTATCCTGGAAAAATCCTACACAAAATGCCTATAGTAGCCAGCTAAGCTCAGAAAACTTCGCACCTCAGTGACTGTTGTAGGCCTAAGCCAATCAGTTACAGCCTCAATTTTCTTGGGATCCACTTGAATGCCTTAACTAGAAACCATGTGTCCCAAGAATGAGATGCTTTCTAGCCAAAATTCACATTTTGAAAATTTGGCATATAGCTGGTGCTCTCTCAAAGTCTGCAACACCATCCTCAAACGCCACACGTATTCTTCCTCGGTCTGAGAGTATACCAAAATGTCATCTATGAATACGATGACAAAACGGTCCAGGAATGGCCTGAACACTCTGTTCATCAAGTCCATGAAGGCTGCTAGTGCATTAGTGAGTCCAAAAGATATCACCAATAACTCATAATGACCATATCTTATCCTGAATGCTGTTTTGGACACATCCTCATTCTTGATTCTCAACTGATGGTAACCTGATCGCAGGTCTATCTTGGAAAAGAATTTAGCTCCTTGGAGCTGATCAAACAGATCATCGATCCGAGGAATTAGATACTTGTTCTTTACAGTTACCCTGTTCAGCTGTCTATAATCAATACACAACCTCAAGGACCCATCATACAAGGTCCTGAATGTCCTCTTCCACACTTTGCGTAAGGTGCCAAGGAGGATCCTGAACCAGACCCAGAACTGCTGTACCTCGAACTGTGACCACTGCTGGATCCGTAACCTAGTCTGAATCCTCAAGATTTGTGTCTAAAACCACTCCTCTTGTTCCTACTTTTTCCTCTGTAATTACTTTGGCCTCCGCTATCCGGAGCACCCATGTGGGGAACACCTGAAGAACCCTCTGCTTTATTTTTCTTCGCCCTTCCGCTGTCATCTCCTGTATAGCTAATCTCAATTTGTCGGGCTCGATCAACTACTATATCAAAAGACTAATCAGACATCATGGCCAGGTTTGCATACCTCCTGTCCAGCCCCTTTAGGAACCTTTTCACCTTCATACTTTCTGTAACCACTGCTGTAAGGGCATATCTGCTCAGTTCCAGAAATTCTGTAGCATATTTATCTACAGACCTGCCATTCTGCCTTAAGGCCTCAAAGGCCCACTGCTTTTGATCTCTGAAACTTTTTGATACAAATCTGTTGATAAACAGTTCCACAAACTGGGTCTATGACAAACCTTTCATCCGAGGTAATATGTAGTCATTCATCCATTGTCTCGGCATAGGCCTCATGACATGCTGCACACACTCTATGAGCCTCCTATCAGTCAACTGCAACTCCGTCCCTACCTATTTGCAGGAATCCAAAAATCGATAAGCATCATCTGACACAACATAAGTACCCGGCACCGATTTCTTAAAATTAATTATCTATTTGTAAGGTTCCCCCCTTGGTGCGGTGGACTGCTGCTGTTGGGGAGGGTGGACCATATATTGTGCTATCATATCGATGGTTCTTTGCAAACCAGTTAGAGTAGCTGCCATTGGGTCTATGGGACCCTGTGACATAAAAGACTGATCCTGAACTAGTGGCAGCTGCTCTTCTACTTGAGCAGCTCTAGGCCTCTTACCTCGCCTCCTCGGGGCAGGAACCTCATCTTGTGCCGACACCTCGTCAGGCACATTTGGTTCTGGTACAGTGGCAACTCTCCTGCTTCTTCGCATTTTCCTGAAATTTAGCAGCATTAGCCCACAAAATTTCAAAACTGCATATTACACAGCTCTATAGACTCATATTTACACACAATATATGAAGCAGAAACTAGAAGCAAAGATGACAATATAAGACGAATGTGGACCCTATTTTCCGCATGTGACTCCTATTAAACTCTTCCCAACACTTTAGACAAATATTCCCTATGAATCTGGGGCCTAGGCTCTGATACCATATTTGTCACGATCCAACCTATGGGCCGGATCGGCACTAGAACCTGAGCCAGCCTAAAGCCCCCGAGGCCCGCAGTAAGCCTAACTATTCCTCAACCCAACTCTAAGGCCCATTTGGGCTCAATTTCAAGAATTCAACCGAACAGAGTTCAGCCATAAAATAAACCTTTTAATGGGGAGTTTTTGACTCACCCGACCTGTAAACACAATATATAATCAATTGGGGAGCTCAGCTCACCCTCCACATACTCATAATAACATAAAGTCAAATGGGAGCTCAGCTCCCTCATCCAGTCCAACATACATGCATATAATAAGTTTACAGGTCCAACATGGCAAATTATATTACAGTCCCAAATCAAATAAATATTTCTAACACATGCAGAAATTCTAGGAGTTAACAGAATTACACAAACATAAATAAACGACCTGCGAAGAAGAAAAGCAGGTTAACCACAACAATAATCCTCCTGTAGCCTGAAAAAATAATGAACAGGAGTGAACGTTCGACTTAGTGAGTAAAATATTAATTTTAATTGTAATTTCGATATTATTATATGTTCAAGCATGCCCATGCATCACTTATAAATATGTATCTATGTAGTTAAACTCTAGGCACGCTTTATGTTGCATTTACAACTGTTAAAGTGCCATGGATGTTGTTGTGGTAATTTGGAGCAGTGTGCGTGAGTTGGCATGAGTGTGGTATGGTGTTGGCTATGGAAAGGACGGGTAGACACGGCTTGAGATCTTCGCTGGGACCCTGTCCTTCGGGGTAGACACGGCTTGAGTTCTTCACTGGGACCCTGATTTAGTTTATCAAGCGAAAGTCCGGCTTGAGTTCTTCACTGGCACAGGTTGGATTAAGAGGGCTGTATAGGGGATCAGCTTCCATATATGTATTATTTGACCTTATCGGGTGTGTAAGTGCTCTAGATTACCCTTTTGCTGTTATGACGTGAAAATATTGACGATGTTGCATTTCACTCTACAGGGTGCATTAGTTTTAGATAGTTATAGAGATTATGGTTAAAATTGATATTTTACTTTCTGAGTCTAACGCTCACTCCTGTTCATTATTTTTCCAGGCTACAGGAGGATTATTGTTGTGGTTAACCTGCTTTTCTTCTTCGCAGGTCGTTTATTTATGTTTGTGTAATTCTGTTAACTCATAGAATTTCCGCATGTGTTAGAAATATTTATTTGATTCGGGACTGTAATATAATTTGCCATGTTGGACCTATAAACTTATTATATGCATGTATGTTGGACTGGATGAGGGAGCTGAGCTCCCATTTGACTTTATGTTATTATGAGTATATGGAGGGTGAGCTGAGCTCCCCAATTGATTATATGGTATGTTTACAGGTAGGGTGAGTCAAAAACTCCCCGTTAAAAGGTCCATTTTATAGCCAAAATTTGTCCGATTGAATTCTTGAAATTGGGCTCAAATGGGCCTTAGAGTTGGGTTGAGGAATAGTTAGGCTTACTACGGGTCTTGAGAGCTTTAGGCTGGCCCAGGTCCTAGTGCCGATCCGGCTCATAGGTTGGGTCATGACAGTAAAATTTTTATTTTTATCCAAAATATATTTTTCAAATGTATGGATTAACTAATTAGTTTCACTAAAATAAAAAAATTAAATAATAATTTTTTTCAAAATATAGGGATCAACTAATTAATTTTCTTAAAATAGAGGTATTGAATAGTAATTTAAATAGTATGAATAATGAAAAATTAACAAAAAGACTCAATAGTTTAACAAAATTAAAATACAAAAACTAAATAATATATTTTTAAAATAAAAATGATTTTTTTTATAGATATTTGCAAACTCATTTATTTTTATTTTCATTCCCATAAATTAGGTAATTTAATTCTCATAATTAAGAGAATCATTCTTCTTTTCAATATGAGAATCAAAATATATAAATGAGAATAATCATCTTTAAATGTTTCATTGTAATTATAATTATAATAATTAAAATAATTATAGTAATGAAAATATTTTTATATTTTAAATAATTAATTAAAAATTATAATTATAATTAAAATAATATTAATTATTAAAATAATTAATTAAAATAAAACAATTATAATAATTATTAAAATATAAAACTATCATTTTTATATTTTCATATAAATAATTAAAATTAAATCACTGAAAAAATATAATTTTTATATTTTCTTATAATCGATAAAAATAAAAATTTTGAATATAATTATTAAAGTGAAAGGAAAAAATATTATTTTTATTTTTTACTTATAATTAAATAAAATGAAAAAATTATAATTATAGTCATAATTAATTTCAATTAAAAAATATAAAAAAACTATTTTTATATTCTCTTATAATAACTAAAATTAAAAAGTAAAAATATAATAATATAAAAAAATAATTTTAAATTAATTTTTATTAAATAGAAAATAAATTTGATTCCTATTCTATAATTTATATATGTAAATCAAACACTTTAAAAATGAATCTAATTAAGATTTCACAATGAATCAAATAAAAATAAAAATTTATCATTCTATTTATAATTTTGAGTGATTTTAATTTTTATGTGCAAATTAAATGGAATCTTTTATTCACGTACAAATGTTTCTTCTTCTTTCAGTTTATAATATAAAATTTACTCCATTAAATAAATTTACTCCATTATTCCTCGAGTTAAAATTTTGTTTCTTTCTTTTTGCAATTATTTAATGATTAATTTACTTAAGTTGCTGTATTTAATTAAATGTAGATTTAAATTTAAAAATTATTCTTCGATTATCTTTAATTTGATATTTAATAATTAAAATAATCAAATTTTATTAATTAATATATTAATTATAATTTCACTAATCATATTTAATTTGTAATTATTATTTTATTAATAATAAATTATATTTACTATTTTGATTATAAAATATAATTTTATTCAAATTTAATTAATTAATTAATAAATCATATAAAATACATATTATATTTTTTTTTATCAATTAGATTATATCTGATAATTGATAAAATATTTTAATTATGTTCAATTTTTTTCAATTTCAACTTATTTCAAATAATATTTTAGAATCATTTAAAAATTCGAGTAGTAAAAAATTTAATTTGATTTAATTATAATCACATGCTAATCCCTTGTTAAGCTAAGTAAAAGAAAGAAGAGTCAAGGAACTGCACTAAAGCTATTAGATGAAATTAGTTTAGTTTGATTGTTGTAATTTATTTTAGTTAGCTAATTTCAGTTTGGCTAGCTAGTGTGTTGACTGCTGGCACTTTTATTCTTGTATATAAGCTTAAAACAACCTTTAGAGGGCACTTAGAGAAAATTCATTTTAATAAAACGTATGAAAAAACATATTTATGAGTTTAACACTACATTAAATTCAAAATTTTAAGACAATTGATTTATGAGTTCTTCCTAGTTATATGTCCTTCATTCTTCTAATATATTTTTGATACTGAAATTATAAAAATTGAATATTCCTAGCAATCTCTCACTTAAAAAAAGTGATTCTTGCTTCATTAAAAATATTAGGAGTCTCTTGGCTCACCAGGAAAAATTCATTTTTAATGAAACTTGTTAAAAAATATACTTATGTGCTTGACACTACATCAAACTTAAAATCTTAAGGCAATTAGTTTATTGTTTCTTCCTACTTATATATACTTATCTCATATTTTTTTTGATATGAGAATTCTAACACTTGAATATTTTTAATAGATACCTATTGGCTGCATTTTGTATTAACTATACAATTAGAGTTATTCATAAAATATAGTGTTATTTTTTATTATTTAATAAAAATAACTTTTGACAAAATCAGCAAAAAAAAATGTGAAAGAACACACTAATGGACTTAACACTATATCAAATTCAAAATTTTAAGGCAATTAGTTTATAGGTTATTCTTACTTGTATGTCATTCATTTATCTCATCTCTTTCCGATATGAGAATTATAATATTTGAATATTTCTAATAGATACCTTTTGGCAATTAGTTTATTTGCATTTGAGATTTCTATGAAATATTTTTTATTTGAAAACAAAACCTAGTACAAGGAAAAAGGGGATGATTTTTATAGCCTCTCATTGAATTTTGAGTCATGTTTTACTTGTATTTCTTAATTTTAATTTATTATTAAAAATTCTTTAAATTTTAATTTCATTTTACAAAAAATCTCAGTAACCTATAATAACAGGTTTTCATATTAAGAAATCCCTCTAAACTATAGTGTGATATATACAAATGTAATTTTAATACTTTTTAATGAAAAGGTAAATTTTCCTCATTTTCAATAAATAAATCGTTATGATGACTGTCACGACCCAACCTATGGGCCGGACCGGCACTAGGACCTGGGCCAGCCTAAAGCCCCCGAGGCCCGTAGTAAGCCTAACTGTTCATTAACCCAACTCAAAGGCCCATTTGGGCCCAATATCAAGAAATCAACAGGACAGAGTCCGACCATAAAGTGGACCTTTCAACGGGGAGTTTTTGACTCACTCGACCTGTAAACAAAATATATCATCAATTGGAGAGCTCAGCTCACCCTCCACATACTCATATCGGCATAAAAATAAATGGGAGCTCAGCTCCCTCATCCAATCCATCAAACATGCATATAATTTTACAGGTCCACATGACAATTTATATTACAGACCCAAATCATTTAAATATTTCTAACACATGCGGAAATTCTAGGAGTAAATAAAATTACAAAACTATTGATAAACAACCTGCGAAGGAGAAAAGCAGGTTAACCACAATAAAATCCTCCTGTAGCCTGAGAAAAAATATTGAACAGGAGTGAGCGTTCGACTCAGAGAGTAAAATATCAATTTTAACCATAATCTCTATAACTATCTAGAACTAATGCAACCTGTGGAGTGAAATGCAACAGCAACCATATTTTCACATCATAACAACAAAAAGGTAATTTGAAGCACTCACGCACCCTGTAACATCAATCATAATATATGGGAGTTGATCCTATCTGACTCTCTTAAATCCAACTCGTGCGTGAAGAACTCATTTCGGACTTCCACTTAATAAACCAAATCGGGGTCCCATGAAGAACTCAAGCGTGACTACCCCAGAAGGATCGGGTCCCGAAGAACTCAAGCGTGACTACCCGTCCCGTCCATAGTCCACACCACATCACACGCACGCCAACGCACGCTGCCGCTCCAAATTACCACAACAACATCCATGGCACGTTAACAGTTATGAATGCAACATAAATCGTGCCTAGAGTTTAACTACATAAATATGCATATAAGTGATGCATGGGCATGCTTGAACATATAATAATATCGAAATTACAATTAAAATTAATATTTTACTCACAGACTTGACGGCAATCACTGTGGCGGTTGGGCGGAGGAAGAAGGCTGTCCCGGCTCACCTGACAGTTATATTACAATTATTTAATACAAATGACCCAATACAAATCAAGAAAAGACCCAATACGTCCTAAGTCGTGCCGAAAATCCGGTAGAGTCTCCCTTATACCTAGGACCTACCCAACCTGCAAAAGGGCTCAAAACACACTTCTATATCCACAATCCATATATCCACAACTCAATCACATCACACAGCCCCTTCTGGGCCCATCAAATCAATCATTCATCACAATATGTAAAATTTCAATTTAGTCCTTATAATTGATCATTTTTGCAAAAACTGCTCAAATAAGCTCTAAAAATTATAAAACTCTGCCCCACGGTCCTTAGAAATATTACTAAGCTATTGCAAAAAGAATCGTAATTTTCTAAGCTACTACGAATATTTTATGGATTTTTAATCCTATTTAAGCACTAGAAAATTACGAAAAAGCAAGGTTCGGGTTTACCTTTGCCGATTCCGACTTCGGGAACGCGCTCGGGATGCCTGACAATTGTGGGATAGCCAAAACCTCGATCCAATTCGGAGACTTTTCCGGTAGCTGGTCTGTCTGGCCGAAAATTCACAGATCCGGACAACTGTCGAATTTCCGCGAATTGAGGATACCTACACGCAGCTCAATAATAATATATAAAAAATCAGGGGTGTTACAATGACATTAATATTTTTATAATAGGTTTAAACGATGATTGAAACAATAAATATTTTTAAGTGTATGAGGAAAATAGATAAAAAAATAAATTTATTTATTTTTTTACCTGAAAACTCGTTACAGCAAGTTAGAGAAATTTTTATGGAATATAATTAGAATTCAATGATTTTTTAATCATAAATTAAAATTAAGAAACAAAAATAAATTACAAAATAAAGTTCAGATTATAAAAATTACCCAAGAAAAGAAGATAATGGGCTAAAAATAATAAATATGAAAAATGAAAGGACATTTACTACAATTGGGGCCATGGTTGCAGGTGAATGGGTTTACAATTGAGTAGTGAGTTAGAAATTCAAGCCGTTAAATTCTTTTCCCTTTTCAAAAAGGAAAAATAAAATCTCCATCATCTTTTCCATATACAGTAAATATTGATCCATCTTTTATTCTGGAATAAGAGTTTCTTCTTCTTTCAGTTTATAATGCAAAATTTAATTTTTTATTTTTTTTAACATTATTTCTATGTTTGATTAAGGAAATTCGTTGCATATTTTTTTTAATTTCTCATAGTAAATGTAAAATTATTCTTCGAGTTAAAATTTGTTTCTTTCTTTTTTACAATTATTTAATGATTAAATTATATAAGTTTATGTATTTAATTAAATGTAAATTTAATTTTAAAAATTATTCTTCGATAATCTTTAGTTTGATATTCAATCATTAAATAATAAATTTTTATTAATTAATAAATTAATTATAATTTCATTAATCATATTTAATTTTTAATTATTCTTTTATTAATAATAAATTATATTTATTATTTAAAAAAATTATTATAAACATAATTTTATTTTATTTAATGAATCATATAAAAAATATATTATATTTTTTCAATCAATTATATTATAACTGAAAACTAATAAAATATTTTTTATTTTGATTATGTTCAATTTCCTCTTTATTTCAATTTTGTTTGAATAATATTTTAGAATCATTTAAAAATTTGAGTAGTTAAAAATTCAATTTGATTTAATTAATCATATGCTAACCCCTTATTAAGCTCAGTAAGAGAAAGAAAAGTTGAAGAGCTGCATTAAAGCTATTAGATGAAATTAGTTTAGCTTTATTGTTGTAATTTTTTTTAGTTAGCTAATTTCAATTTGGCTAGTATGACGACGGCCGACACTTTTGTTCTTTGTATATAAGTTAAAAATAAGCTTCAGAGTGTTTTTGGTTTAATTGTTTAGATGCCTATTAATTATATATAACAGTTGAATCAAGATATTTGGTGAATCTTTAATAAAAAAAAAAAAAAACTAATAGAATATTGTTAGAAATTCGAGAAGCCCAAAGCATCTAAGAAAAATTCTCTAATGAAATAATATATTTATGGATTTGATATCACATTAAACCTTATCTATTTCTGATATGAAAATTCTAACACTTGAATATTCATAAAAATCTCTACCTCAAAATGTAAATTTTTTCCATATGGGCCTACTCACATTATTAGAGATTTGAAGAACTCAAAGAGGCACTTAAGAAAAATATCTTTTATTGAAATTTGTAAAATAATACAGTTATGAGTTTGACACCATATCAAACCTAAAATCATAAGGTAATTAGTTTATGGATCATTTCCTATTTATATGTTTCTCACTCATCTTTTTTTTTATGTGAAAATTTTAATAGTTGAATATTCTTCATAAATACCTATTAGTTGCATTTTGTATTAGTTATACGATTACAATTATTCATAAAATGTAGTGTTATTTTTTTATTATTTGATAAAAACAATCTTTAACAAATCCAGAAAAACATATAACTTGAATAGGGTGTTTGGTATGAGATTAATAAGGATGATTATTACCCTTGTAACTTTTAACTTTTATTAATATTGTTTGGATATTTAAAAAGATTAGATTAATTTTTCACTTCATTAATACTCATGCTTTTTCAATGGTTAACGCCCTTTACTACAATATTAACTATTTTAGTAGTTATCAACTGTTTTACTAGCTGTTAGTAGTTAGATTTTTATATAGTTGATAAAGTAAAATTATTCAGTAAAAATAACTGTTGAATTAGTTGTTAAATATAAAAATAGTGATATAATTTTATTGATAATTATCAAAATACTCACTCAACTTTTAAAAGTTAAGAAAAATAACTTTTTATAAACGACTCTCTCAATTTCTAAATATTAATATAAATATTATATCATTAAATAATATAAATAAAAAATAATATTTAAATTATAATTAAAATATTAAATATTACCTTAAAAAATATTATCACATGAAACTTAAATGTTACACTTAAATGCGTACATTAATAATTATTCTCTTTAAACTACGCAATCTATCAATTATCAAACCCATGTTCATTAAATCCTCAGATTTCTTGATTGACCCGAACACAACGCAACCCATCAAGCTGCGACTCCACTGCCACGTAAATACCACGGAACTACTCTAACCTCAAGACGTTCAACCTGCAAGATGAGCCTTCTATCGCTGTAAAGCTCAGTCACATCATCGCAACGGTGGGTCATCAAGGTTTGCCCTAAAATATCTCTCTTGTTTTTAATAATAAAATAAATAATTACATAGTAAAATACAATAAATTAATAATTATATCATTTTACATATATTATCAACAATTAATATTATGTTTAGATGAAAAGAAAATAAGGGAGAAAAAAAAATTGAGAATAAAGTAATTTTATTTTTTATTATTTACGTTTGAATTGATAAAAAATAAAAAAAAATTTGAGAGAAAAAATAAAAATTTTTTATCCACTTCTACTTTTTTTTAAAATAAAGAAAAAATAAGAGAAAAATATAAAAAATTATAAATATATTCTTATATTACATAAATTTTTATTTCTTAATCTAGAGATAAAATTATAATTTTATTATTTATAAAATAACTTTTCCTCTTATATTTGTTTTTCTCCATCAAAACAAAAGAAAAAAAAAACATATTTTCTCCTCAACATTATTAATTTTTTTTTTGCCATTTTTCTTCTTCCAATCCAAACACAATATAAATAAAAATAACTAAACACTTAACATAAATCAATAATCATCAATTATCAGTTAACACTTATTTCTAAAAATATAAAGTGTTTATATATAATATTGCAATTGAATGGTCAAATTATTTTTTAAAAAAATTATATTATTTTAAATATTATTACAAAAATAATTTATAATTTTTTATTTTAATATTTTTATGCTTAGAATTTATTAAATTTAATTTTTAAATATTTTTTAATAAATTTTAATTAATATATTAAAAAAGCACCTTTCTCGATTAATAACTCAAATGACAAGCAAATTCAAAATTATCACTTCACAATATTTCTTTACTTTTTTTTTTCAAATGAACATTGTATCCATGTTTTCGATTTTAATATTAAAATATTGCAGATCTATTGCAAATAAAATTTGATTTATTTTTAATAAAATTTGAATTTTAAAACTAAAAGAGAAACGCATCATTAACTTCGTAATTCTATCCTTCATTCCATTTTTCGGAATTTAAAATGAGACTCCTTATCAAGATTATGAATTTTTATTATTAAAACATATCTTTTTAAAATTAATAAGTTTTGACTAACAATATCAAATTAAAATCTCAATCAAAACTAAATATATAAAAAAAATGTCTTCTTAAACATGAGATCACGAGAATATAATTTGGATTGAAGTATAAACTCATCATAAAATTCATATCTAGATCCGTTTCATTATAGATCTAAAAAATAAACATGCGAGATTCATATAAATTGATTCATGGTGAACTGGGTATAGGTAAGAAAAATTTTAAACTATATTTATATCTTGAAGTGTGAGTAAAGAAAAATTTATAGGCAGAGTCTACGTTATCTATAAATTAAATCAATTAAATCTTTTCACATCATTCATGCTTATTTATAATTATATAAATATAAAAAGATAAGTAATAAAATTAAATGACATATTAATCTAAATATATCATAAAATAATTTAATTTAAAAATAACTTAATATATTAATTCTAACTAAAAATTTCTCATAATAAAAATGGTGTGATAATGCGAATATGCATAGCAAAATTGCAAGCACTGCGTGAAATATGGGCATGCATGTTATTATCAATCTCCATTCTCCGGTCCATTTTCTATTCTTACCAATGATCAAGGTGGCACTTCGAACTTCAAAGGGATCCAAAATTGTCACCCGTCCCATATTAATTAACATGACTCAGAAATGTTACTGCAATTGACCTGCCGTAACGTGTGGTGTCTCCAGTTTATGGTCCCATTGTCATATCTTGATCGTCACTGAGGGTTGAGGCCATCGTTTACTTCCCCTGCCGTAACATTTGGTTCACTCCAAGGTCATTAACGAGTCTTCGACAAGTGCTGGGCTACTTTTGATTGGTGTTTTTTTTAGCATTTTCTCAAATTACTTATAAAATCACTAATCTGATTACATTTTCTTGAATATTTTCTCCCTCTATAACGATGGGATAACTTACTAATTAAAACTCTAATTGCATTCGCATTTTTTCACCCTCTATATTATTTTAGTAAATAATTTTAACTTCACATTATTTTGATAAATATTTTTTATTTTGACTTTATTTTAATAATAAGCCTGTATAAATTAGTGAAGTTCCCTTAAAGTGATATCAATGCAAAACATGGAGAAAACAAGGAAACAAATGATATTTCTTTCCCTTCTTATCTTGCTTCTCACAATGGGAAAAGAGTCTTTATCAACACCACCACCACAGCCTCTGCCTGCTCTTGGCAAGCACTTTGTGCTAATACACGGTGCAGGTCACGGTGCCTGGTCCTGGTACAAACTTGTGCCCCTGCTAAGACTTTCCGGCCACAATGTTACTGCAATTGACCTGGCAGCTTCCGGGATTCATCTTCAGCAGGCTAAAACTCTCCGGTCGGTGTCTGATTATCTCCGGCCGCTAAGGGATTTCCTGGCAGCTCTGCCACCGCAAGAAAGGGTGATCCTTGTTGGTCATAGCTTCGGTGGGGTTGCACTTTCCCAAGCCATGGAAAGATTTCCTGAGAAAATTTCTGTCGCAGTTTTTCTCACTGCACTAATGCCTGGCCCATCCTTCAACATTTCTACTCTTTTCAAAGAGGTATTCAACATTTCTACCATCATACTTTCTTTTCTTTCAACTTCTCATTTTCTGATGTTTTCCTTGCGAGCCTGTTGAAGTTTTCAAGCGGGCAACTTCCTGAACTGGACAACCACTATGCATATGATGATGGCCCAAACGATCCTCCAACCACTGAATTTTTTGGCCCAATTTTCTTGAAAAATGTATTGTATCAGCTCAGCCCACTTGAGGTAATTATAAAGAAGAAGTAATTAATATATATTTACCAATTTACACAAGCATAAACATGTTTAATTAATTGTGTGCAGGATTGGACATTGGCAACATATTTGGTAAGGCCAAGACGTTTGTTTAGTTATGAAGACATGTCAAGGGAGATCCTGCTGACAACAGACAAGTATGGATCGGTTAGAAAGGTCTTTATAATTGCAGAAGAAGATTTGATAATAAAGAAGGATTTTCAACAGTTGATGATACAGAAAAATCCACCCAATGAAGCACAAACTGTTCTTGGATCTGATCATATGGTTATGATGTCTAAACCTATGGATCTTTGTACTATTCTACTACAAATTGCTGACAAATATGTCTGATTTCACCACTTCTTTATAAGGATGTTACGTGTATGTTAGAAATGTAAGGGTAAACATTGTTAATAAACGTATAATTTTATGTGTTAACAGTCTTCTTTGACAATTTGTGCTTTATCTAAGCAGAGGTGCTGCTCTCATCAACGTGGTTGCCAATGTCCAATCCTGTACAACAAATTAGCCAACACTGTCGGAACATTTACATTTACTTCCATTACATTTATTTGCTTATATTGTATAAAGGGGAAAAAAAATCTCATTATTTGATTTTATCAAATCTCATTTTTGTTTTTAAAGAATACCCTTCTATAAAATATGTCAAAACTCATACCTCAATTGGACTGAGCTCATACAATCTTGATTTTAATTGGATGGGGCCGAGGGTGGGAGTAGTTGGAGGACTTTTAGGGCCATCACCATACGTATAACGGTTGTCCAGTTGATCACCTTGCCTCCTTGATGACTTCAATGGTTAAGAAGAATATGGTTTCAAGAATTATGAGATCATAATTTACATATAATTATTGCTCTTGCATAAATGAAAATTTCAGACAAGAATGGACCAACATACCTCTTGATAAACAGTGGAAGCATTTAGGGAAGGACCAGGCATAAGAGCAGTGAGAAAAACTCCCACAGAAATTTTATGAGGAAATCTCTCCATGGCTTGAGAAATTGCCAATCCACCAAAGCTATGACCAACAATGATCACTTTTTCATGGGGTGGTAGAGATGCCATTAAGTCCCTCAACGGCTTATAATGATCAGAAATTGACATGAGATCGTCAATTTGTTGTGGGTCGATTCAAGATGCAGCTAAATCTATAGTGTTGACCTCGTGTAGCTCAAAATAAACATTGATTTTGATGATAACAAAACTCAAATAGAATCTAACTCAATTTTAAGTAATGTGTAGATTCTTTATCTTATTCATGAAAAATCTTTGAGGTTGCATCAAAGGAGGAAGAGCACTAAAAGGCATCTCAAGACGAATTAAAGTTGAGAAAGAATAAGATTATGAAAGCTAAGACTCAAAGTAAAGGTATGAAAATCATAGAGTTAGAAATTGAGTCTTAGGATTTATGTAAAAACAATAGATGAAAGTTTTAGTCAAATGGAGTTCAAAATTTATTTTTCTTTTAATTACTTTATAAAATTTTCTCTCATCATGACCTTGGATATTGCTATTAGAATATATATTTTTAAGGTCTAAATTAGATTTTTAAAGATTACAATTTAAAACAGGCATCTGGTAAATTAGTTTGCTAACTTGTTTGCTAAAATATTAGTTTGCTAATGTGTTTGCTAAAACATTAGTTTGCTAACTAGTTTACTACTGTCGCCAAAAATTTCATTAGTTTGCTAAATGATCAGAGTTGCTCAACTTCGCACAAAAAGACAAAATAACGGCTATTTTGCCTAGAACAGAGGGTATGACGTTCTAAAAAGGTTTCAAACAGTTTAAAATGATTTGGGACTATAAATACAACTTCTTTACTTCATTTTACACTTGATGAAAGCTTACAATTGCACTCCAATCTTGATTTTTCATTTATTGTTTTCATTCAAGAGCTTTAAAGTGTTTGAGCTACCATTGGCAAATCAACTCATCTCTTCTTTATAGTTTGATTTGTATTGAGTGAGAGCGGGTGTTAAAACATTAAATTGCATTTAAGAGAGGTTGTACAAGCACCTATTGAAGCTTGAGAGTGTGAGTGCTTGAGATAGCACTTGTCAAGGGTTCAAGCTACCTTGGCAAAATCTTGGTGTTGAAAAAGTTGTAAAGGACTTTTGGTCTCTTGCCTTTAAAGGCGCAAATAGTGGAGAGAAGACTCAAAGAGGGTTTTTGGAGAGAGTGGATGTAGGCTAGTTAAGCTGAACCACAATAAAAATCATTGTATTTGATTTCTCTAACCTTAATCTCTTTACTTTTGTGAAATTTAATTTCTATGCATGATATTGAATGTTGATTGAATAGATTGAGTTGATATACTTGAAGATATATTGAGTAGGTTGAGAAATTAGTTGAATATTTTGTGATACATTTTATGTCAAAATTTGCTATAAATATTGATTGAAGCTTGAATTGAAATTTAGGGATACATTATTGAAACACATATCACTTTCACTATATATAAAGGAGCACCTAGTTGAACAAAGCCACAATTTTTCATTAGGCTACAAGCAAGGGCCGAAAAATTATTTAAGTCCAATTCACCCCTCCTCTTGGACTATTTTGGGACAACAAATTGGTATAAGAGCTTGTCTCTCTTGCTTAAGGTGTCACAACCTTGGAGTGATCCGCAATGGCTAGTTCATCTAGCAACACTGCTGGTATACCCGCACCACTAGCTAAAGGCTACTCAATTACTAGACCACCACTCTTCAATGGCACTAATTACTCATTTTGGAAAGTGAGAATGAGAAATTTCATACAATCTGTAGATATTGATGCATGGAGAATTATTAAAAATGGTCCACATGTTCCTCAAAAGAATGGTCAAGAAAATGCTAAAGTTCCTAAATATGAAGATGAATATGATGACAATGATTGGAAGAAAATTTTTATAAATGCTAAAGCTATTAATATTTTGCATTGCTCACTTGACCTTAATGAATACAATCGTGTTTCAGGATGTCAATCTGCTAAGGAAATTTAGGAAAAGCTTGAGGTCACTTATGAAAGAACGAATGTCGTCAAGGAGTCCAAAGCAAACCTCCTTATCCGAGATTATGAGCTATTTGAAATGAAGCTAGGAGAATCAATTGCGGATATGAGTACAAGGTTTACCGATCTTGTCAATCTTCTCAAAGCACTGGGTAAAAGATTTGAGGAAGCCGAAGTTGTGAAGAAAATTCTTAGATCATTTCCAAAATCTTGGGAAGCAAAGACTACAGTTATCCAATATACCAAGGATTTTAAAACATTCACCTATGATGAACTCATTGGATCTCTCATTGCACATGAGATGGTATATAAGAAAGATGAAGTTGAAAATGAGCAAAAGAAGAAGAAAAACATTGCTCTCAAGTCAAATAAGGATGAAGATAAAAAGAAAGGAGTTGTACTGAAAGTTGACTCAAGTAACAACTCAAGTGCTTCAAGTGATGATGATGATAAAATGGCTATGCTTGCGAAGAAATTCAAAAGAGCTTTCAAGAAGGGAGGAAGTAAATACAAGAAATTCTTGAAAAAGTATACTCCCATGGATAAACGTTTCAAGGATTCAAAAGAAGAAATTGTATGTTATGAGTGTCACAAACCAGGACATATCAAGCCTAAATGTCCATTGCTTAAAAAGAAGAAAGGAAAAGAAGACAGGAGCAAGAAAGCTATGAAAGTGGTATAGAGCAACAGTGAAGAATCTTCAAATGATGAATCAAGTGATAAGGAGACTGCTCACCTTTGTATGATGGCATTTGAAGAGAAAGTCAAAAGTTCACAAAAGGAAGAAGAAAGTGATAATGAGGTAAACTCTCTTGAACCTCCTAATGTAGAGAAACTTAAACTTGCATTTACTAGAGTATATGATGAGTATAGAAACTATAAGAGAAAGTGCATTAAAATGAATTTAGAAATTGAATCATTGAGATCACAAAATATTGCCATGTCCAATGTGTATAAAAAAAATGAATTTTACAAAGGATAAATTGCTTTGTTTAAAGAGCTAGATTTGGAGTTAAAAAACTAAAAAAAAAACTTGTGAAAAGCTCATTGAGAAAAATAAGGTTCTTGAAGCTAAAATTGAATTCTTGACAAATGATTTGGCAAAATTTACAAAAGGAAAAGAAACTCTAGATGTACTTCTTGAAAACCAAAGAATTTCAAATGAAAAATATGGAATTGGTTTTGATGGTTTCATGAACTATGGTAAATACAAGAATCATTTTATTAAAGCATCTAAATCCTCCTTGCCTAATGTCACATGTTATTATTGCAATAAAAGAGGTCATATGATTAGTTCTTGTGCACTTAGGAAGGGTCTCCTTAAGGTAAAAAAGGTATGGGTGCCAAAGGGAACCTTACCTAAAGTCACTAACCCCCAAGGACCCAAAGTTATTTGCGTACCTAAAGCTAAATAATTAAATTTCAGGTTTGTTTCAAAGGGATGAAGGAAAGTGAAAAATGGTATATAGATAGTGGTTGTTCAAAGCACATGACTGGTGAAAAGGACAAGTTTTCAAAAATCACAATGATAGATGGAGGACATGTGAAATTTGGAGATAAAGGAAAAGGAAAAATAATTGGAAATGGCACAATTGGAACCAAACCTTGCATTGAAGATGTGTCACTTGTTAAAGGTTTGAAATACAACTTGCTAAGTGTAAGCCAACTTTGTGATAAAGGTTTTGAGGTAAAGTTCACTTCTTCCCTTTGTACAATCAATAACTTAGATAATGACACATTGTTCATTGCCAATAGATCTAATAATGTTTACTTGCTTGACATGAATAACTTTGAAACTAATCATGGTATATGTCTAGTATCTTTTGATAATTCTAGTTATTTATGGCATAGAAGATTAGGATATGCAAGCATGCATACACTCTCAAAATTGTCTAAGAAAGAACTTGTTAAAGGTCTTTCAAAGATTAACTATGAAAATGAATTTCAATATAGGGCATGTGCACTAGGAAAGCATACTAGAGCATCTTTTAAATCTAAAAATATTATTTCTACCACTAGGCCATTAGAATTGCTTCATCTTGATTTGTTTGGACCCATGTCTCTTGCTAGTCTTGGTGGGAAGACATATGCCTTAGTTATTGTTGATGACTATTCAAGATATATATGGACATTCTTCCTTGCTCATAAAGATGAAACTTTTGATAAATTCATCTCTTTTAGTAAAATGGTTCATAATGAAAAAGGTTTTTGCATCACATTTATAAGGAGTGATAATGGAACTGAATTTGAAAATCATTTATTTAAGAAATATTGTGATAAACATGGAATCAACCATAATTTTTCAGCTCCTAGAACACCACAACTGTCACAAGGTATTTTGCGGTCGCCTGGACGAACACTCACCGAAGTGGGAAAGAGTGAGGAGTCGCCACCTTAGTTTTGAGGGAAACTAAAGAAAACCATTTGTGAAAATAAATTAAAATGAAACCACTTCAAAACAGAGATTCTAGGTTCGGGGTCCGTAAACGGGTGGGGAAGGTGTTAGGCACCCCACCTCGTCCCTCAATAAGGGTAAGTAGATTTAATTTCGCGTTCTTTATAAATTAGTTAGGAGGGCTCGAATGAAAATGTTAATCCTTTTGATAAAAGGAATATTCGATTTTTCACTAATTCGGACTACCCAGATACATAAGTAAATGAGACAATCTTAGTGAGTTACTGTTGTTTGTTAGTTGTGTTAGGAGGGTCATTTTATTAGAATTAGATTTTAGGAATTGGATAAGAACTCTCCTCCAATCTCTTTTAATATTTGTTAAAAAAAATTTTAAGCTTGAGGATCGGATAAGGACTCTCCTCCGACCTCTTTTAAATTATTTGTTAAAATTTTGGGTGGAGAACCGGATAAGAACTCTCCTCCGATCTCTGTTAAATATTTATTAAAATTTTGAATTAAGACCGGATAAGAACTCTCCTCCGATCTCTTTTAAATATTAAAATTTTGAGTTGAGAATCGGATAAAAACTCTCGTCCGATCTCTGTTAAATATTTATTAAAATTTTGAATTGAGACCGGATAAGAACTCTCCTCCAACCTCTTTTAAATTATTTGTTAAAATTTTGAGTTGAGAATCAGATAAGAACTCTCCTCCGATCTCTGTTAAATATTTATTAAAATTTTGAATTGAGACCGGACAAGAACTCTCCTCCGATCTCTTTTTACTTGAACGAGGGTCGAATAAGGGCTTTTTCGACCTCTTAAAATCTTACATATTGTGGTAGCCTAAGGTTAAGGGTTTTGACATTCGAAGATTCCGAGGATCAGAAAGAAGGTTCTTTTTAACTCTTTGGCACCTCGGAATTAGACAGGGGACATTAAACCAAACTCTACAGACCTCCTATGTGGTCGCCGTGCCAATAGCTTTTGATGGGCAATACTCGATCTATTTTGTTTATTTAACTGATATTCGGTTTTATTCCGCCTTATGGCGTTTTACCCAATTACCTTTTGTACTAGCCTAGTAATTCAACTTATCCATTTCCCTGACTTATTGTTCAGACCTTTTATTATTTTAAAGGAGCGCTTAAGATACAGTTGTTTACAGTTTATCCAACTACTTGCATGCTGCTCGGGGCTAGAACTCTTGCATTTAGAGGTAACAAGGAATGACAAAAGAACGAACTGATCAACTCAGGAATGAACTCGGGAATAACTTTCTTCGTGAAATGTAAACTCGGTAAAAATTATAAACGTAAAAGCAATAGAAATACGTGAAATAAAAAGAACACTCGATAAAGCTACGATATAAACACTTACCTGTAGGGAGCCAAATCTATTGAACCGACTACGAAATCACCAGACGTGATAGGACGGCGAGCTGATGGCCCGATGACTAAAGTTCACTGTGAAATGAAGGATACTTTGCTAAAATGGAGTGAAAATAAAGATGAAAAAGTTAGACAGCGAGAGTGTCACAGGATAATGAACGGCCTGAAAATGGAGTTTCAGTATTCAAAAATCCCCTTTTGCAAGAAAATACTTCAGAAAACTAGTTTCAAAAGTCTTTCCAATAGCAGAGTAACGAGCTGAATTAATTTTCAGAGTTCTTCCACTATAATTACCACCTCTTCAATATTTTTTTTTTCGTCCCCCTGAATAGTTTTCATGCAGGTATTTATAGGAACCGGGTGCTCTCCATGAAGGGTCAAGATTTATTTTGAGGGAAATGGAGGGTCAGGATTTCAAAGGACATGATCGGATGCTTGAGAATTAAAGAGAATCAAAATGAATGGCCGAGATCATTCTCAGGATACTTGTCCTTTTCTTCTTCTAATCTGACAGTCCGAAACTTCGTTGACCTGGGCGATCCAAGGGCTGGGAATAAAAGGCGCCGGTCTTGTCGTCTTCTCCTTTGATCTAAAGGCTCTGGACTCATCCTTGCAAGTGAGATCAACAGTGGAGATTGGGATGTACAGGACTGTCATGACATACTCTGGCACCTGTCAGCATTGTGGGCGATTCTCAGGCGTGCGGTAGAGATTTCGTCTGCAACGCTTTAACTACCTTGGTTCTGATTCTGACGACGGTTATTGGGATTTGTCTTATTCTCTTTGCCTTCCGATCTCTCTTCTTTTTTGATCTTCTTAACACGCTCCTTTTTCGATCTTTCATACCGGTCTCCCATCTTCCGATCTCTATTATTCCAATCCTTTCCTCAATCAGGCCCGGTCCAGTCAAAGCATTAATTCCCCTTGATTCCCGAAGTGTCCGCTTTGTTTTCTGCTTAGTAATAAATGCCCGATTTTCTCCTATATATACCCCTGACATAAGAGACTTTCCTTATTCGATTTTCCTCTCTCCCTTCTTACTTTCCTGTTCTAGCTGCTCCGGCAGTAGTTCCGGCCACGTTTGTAGCTTTTGATCCCTTTCCGATGAACCACTTTATTCCCCGACTGAAAATTTACGATCCCGGTGATCGAATAATCGTGATAACCTTATCTGATGATGGTGAGAGAACTGGACCAATTAACCGATCTGGATTGCGGACCTCGATCGTGCCGATCTCGAGTCGTTCGACCGGTATGATCGACGAACCGATTTCGGCCGAGAAAATTGCTAATGTTCCGCCGACCCTTGGCGGTTGCTCTTCCAAGTTTATTCGGCTTGTCACCACATTGGGTGTTCCGACAGCGGCTTTCCTCCACATTGGGTGTTCCGACAGCAGCTCGGTTCGGGTCGACGACACCCTTTGGATCAGTCACAATCTGGGCTTTGACGTAGGCCCTTTAGATAGGATGTTCTGCTGATCTTTAGAGATCGGCCTTTTAATGTAATCATATATTTTGGAAATAAAAATCTTATTTCGCCAATTATCATCTTATTGATTATTTTCCGATCTCTGATGTATTTGTCCAATCTGGTTCCTAACTAAACAACTCTTAACTGATCCTTTATTCAAAATATTTATCTTAATATGCCGATCTCCAGTTAACCGATCTCTTTATGTAATTTTGGAATATTCGAGAGACGTGTCAGAATAGCTGGCGAGTCCCGCTAACCGATGCATTGCCTGGAACATCGTGAGCATTAAATGCTCGGACGAGTATAAATAGGGTTGGGGTTAGCCAGTTGCTCTCTTATGCCATTTTCGGTCTCGCAAACAATTCCAAAATTCTCTCGATTTTTCAAGCTCTTCCGACACCGATCAAGCTCCGGTAAGGGTTTTGATCATTCTTTTATTTTAAGTTCTTTATTTCTTTTTGAAAATGAGCGGCGCCGAAGGTCAGAGAGCGGCAAGCCCACTTTCCGTCCACGTTTCATGGTCATCGGATGAAGTAGAGGTGGTTGGGCCAAGCGTGCGACCCGAACCTCCTAGGGTCTCGGTTCCAGCTCAGGGGCAAGCATCATCATCAAGGCACGCGCCTTCTTCAGGGAGAGAGAACCTTCCTATGGACGAGCTGCCGTCAATCTTGCAAGAAACCGACCTGCAGTCATTCAGCCAGGAGTATAACATCCGGCCCGATTCATACGAACTTATCCGGTGTCACGGTGATCACCGAGCCGATCACTTCTTTGAAGAGAACGATATGATCATGATATACGAGGAACAACTAAAAGTCGGACTGCGGTTCCCTCTCGATGACTTCTTCAAAGAAGTTCTAAAATTTTTCCAAGTGTGTATCGCCCAAGTTCATCCGAACTTGTGGCAGATCTTAGTAGCCTTCCGAGGCCTCTGCCGAGCTAAAGGATTCCGTCCTACGCCTAAAGTGTTCGCCGAACTGCATAGATTAACCCGTCGAAAGGACGACGAGTACTGGTTCTTCCAGGCGAAGCCACATTGCTGGCTTTTCACCGACCTGCCTTCTTCCCTGAAAAATTGGAAGAATCCCTTCTTCATTTTAAGAAGCAAAATTCTGAACGGCTTTGAGGGTTTCCCTCGTAGCTGGCTACACCAAGGCCCCTTAATTTTGAAGCGTCTCGTATTGAATAGGGAGGAAGAATTGATAGTGATGGAGCTGAAGGATCAGGCGGGCCAAGAGAAGTTCTCTTGTTTAGATGCAGTAACTGCTGAACTGTACCATTGGACCATGCAGCTGCTCACTGGTCAAGATCAGGGGCTTCAGCTCTCTGACCTCGGACTTGGTACTTTCTATATCTATGATCCTTGAGCCTTAGCGATCTCACTGACCTTTTCTTTGTGCAGGTATGGCGAGAGACGAAGCTTCCAAGGAGAGCCGGAAGCGAAAGAGAGAGATCTCTCGGAAAGTATGGGAGATGAAGTGATTTGAACTGCTCCAGACCCCTGGTCATGAAGCTGAGGAGATGCAAGGGGGTTCATCTCAACCTTCAGTGCAGCCAATCCCTGATGTTGAAGTGATCCGATCTCCTCCTCACCAAGAAGAGCCGCCCCCACCTCCTCCAGTTGTTCCGAGCACCGAGGGGGGTCCTTCTCAGCCTCCTGTGAGGCCCCTTTCCCGGGGCGCCCAGGTCCTGCTTACTTCACTGGAGAAGAACCGGACGGTTCGAGAAAATCCAGGCTTCGCTAAGGTCCTGGGGTCATCCATTTGCCTTCGGGAAGACCGGGATAGGCTATCTCCGGATACTCTTGATAACATTTTGACCAGATCCATGAGCCTGAACGTGGAGTGCTTGGTAAACCAGCACATTGTTCGGGAGAAAGCTCATCGCCTGGGCAAGGAAGTCGAGAAGATGAGTCAGGATATGTTTTCTCTCCAATCCCAACTCTCATCCGCTCGGGATTACATATGTGAAATTGAGGGGCGGATGAAGTTCTATGAAGACAAGCTGGCCGAACAGTCTCGTGTTCTGGCCGAGCGAACCCGTGTTCTAGAAGAAGTTCAAGCACTTCGGACCGATGAAGCTGCTCACATCGCTCACCTTACTGAGGAACTCAAGGCGAAAGAAGAAGAGATGGTGACTGGAGTGGCTGGCGCTTACGTGAATGCCCACAGAGATCTCCTGGCTGAGCTCAAGAAGTGTTACCCTGAAGAGGACTTCTCCTGGATGGCCAACCTGGCTCCCGAGGATGAAGGTGAGGAGAGTGAGGAGGAGGTTGAGGGTGAGAGGGGAGACGGACAAAATGTAGATCAGGCTGGGGGCGATCCTCCAGCTGAATGACTTGTACAAATTCTTGAAATGAAGTGAAATGAAATGCGTCTTTTGTTCGATGAATAGTTGTGATCAGAAAAATTTCTAAATTATTAAACACTTGATTGTCTGAGTATGTTGAAATAACTGAAAGTGATTATTAACCCAAGTGTGAGAGATCGGAAAACAAAATGAGCACGAGATCGGCAGAGAACCAACGCTAAATGGGACTTGATTAAAATTGGAAATTTGGCTTGAACATTTAAGATCGGAATCATCATTAAACCGGAACGGAACCTTTGATTATTCTTAAACTCTTGAAAGAGAGATCGACAATAAAACTGGTAACAAAGATCTAGTGTCAGTTCAATTTCTTTTGTGAAAAGAGATCAGGAATATACTTGACTGGTCAGGAGATTCGACAATGGGTTTGAGAGCTCAGTGAGTGATTTGAGAGACCAGTAAGGCTTTAACTGACATGAGGACTTAGCGTTGATTCAAACCCTTGTGAGGAGAGATCGGAAATGTGGTTAAATGGCAAGGAGAGATCGAAAATGTAATTGGCTGGCAAAGGGAGACTTAGTGCTGGGGATCAGTTTCAAAGTTTATTGATTCTAGGGGTCGGCCAAAATATGGTGTCGACAACAACAAAATGGGGTTGTAGAAAAGAAAAATAGGACTTTGTAAATAATGACTAGAACCATGTTGAATGAAAATAATTTGTCAAAGTATTTTTGGGCTGAAGCTATTAATACTTCTTGCTATGTGTTGAATAGAATTTTGATTAGAACAATTTTGAAAAAGACCCCCTATGAGCTTTGGAAAGGAAGAAAATCAAATATTTCATATTTCAGAGCATTTGGATGTAAGTGCTATATCTTAAATAACAATAAGGATAACTTGAAGAAATTTGATGCTAAATCCGATGAAGGAATCTTTCTTGGGTATTCAACAAAGAGTAAAGCATATAGGGTATTTAATAGAAGAGTGTTAGTCATTGAGGAAACTATTCATATTTTGTTTGATGAGGCTAACCCTTCTATTAGAAGGAAAGATGTTTTTGATGATAATAATGAGCAGGTGTTTGGAAAAGATAATGTAAAATCAAGTCAAGAAATGGAACAAATTGATGACAAAGATGAAGAAACTTAAGGAGATACCACAATAGATGTCCATAATGCCAACGATGATCAAATCAGTGAAGAAATGCCAAACTTGAAAGAATTATAAATGAATGAACCCCAACATGAAGATTTACTTAAAGAATGGAGATTCCATAGAAATCATCCTCTAGAAGACATCATTGATGATCCATCTCAAAGGATGATGACTAGAGCACAATTGAGAAAATATTTTGGTAATGTTGCCTTTGTTTCACAAATTGAACCTAAATGTTTTGAAGAAGCTCAAAATGATGAAAGTTGGATTCTTGCCATGCAAGAAGAACTCAATCAATTTGAGAGAAATAAAATTTAGAATTTAGTGCCTAAACCCAAAAATCATTCAATTATTGGTACTAAATGGGTTTTCAGAAACAAAATGGATGAAAAAGGCAATGTTGTTAGAAACAAAGCTAGACTAGTGGCTCAAGGCTACAACCAAGAGGAAAGTATTGATTTTGATGAAACATTTGCTCCGGTTGCTAGAATTAAAGCTATTAGAATGTTGTGTGCCTTTGCATGTTACAAGGATTTCATGCTTTATCAAATGGATGTCAAGAGTGCATTTTTAAATAGTTATATTGATGAGTAAGTGTATGTTGCACAACCTCCGGGTTTTGAAAATCATAAGTATCCAAATCATGTTTATAAACTTACTAAAGCGTTATATGGTTTAAAACAAGCTCCTAGAGCATGGTATGAAAGGCTTAGTAAATTCCTTTTACAAAATGATTTCCAAAGAGGCAAAGTGGATACAATACTTTTTGTTAAGAAGCATCATAATGATATGCTCATTGTGCAAATATATGTTGATGATATAATTTTTGGTGTTACTATAGAATCTCTTTGCAAGAAATTTTCTAAGATTATGCAGAATGAATTTGAGATGAGCATGATGGGGGAGTTCACATTCTTCCTTGGACTTCAAATTAAGCAAATGAAAGATGGCATCTTCATAAATCAATCAAAGTATATCAAGGATGTGTTAAAGAAATTTAAAATGGAAGATTTGAAGAGCATGGGCACTCCTATGAGTTCAACAGTTAAAAGATTGCTTTCATTCAAGAGCTTTAAAGTGTTTGAGCTACCATTGGCAAATCAACTCATTTCTTCTTTATGGTTTGATTTGTATTGAGTGAGAGTGAGTGTTAAAACAGTAAATTGCATTTAAGAGAGGTTGTACAAGTACCTATTGAAGCTTGAAAGTGTGAGTGCTTGAGATAGCACTTGTCAAGGGTTCAAGCTACCTTGGTAAAGCCTTGGTGTTGAAAAAGTTGTAAAGGGCTTTTGGTCTATTGCCATTAAAAGAGCAAATAGTGGAGAGAAGACTCAAAGAGGGTTCTTTGAGAGAGTTTATGTATGCTAGTTAAGCCGAGCCACTATAAAAATCATTGTGTTTGATTTCTCTAACCTTAATCTCTTTACTTTTGTGAAATTTAATTTCTATGCATGATATTGAATGTTGATTGAATAGATTGAGTTGATATACTTGGAGATATATTGAGTAGGTTGAGAAATTAGTTGAATATTTTGTGACGCATGTTATGTAAAAAATTGCTATAAATATTGATTGAAGCTTGAATTGAAATTTAGGGACACATTATTGAAACACATATCACTTTCACTATATATAAATGAGCACCTAGTTGAATAAAGCCATAATTTTTTCATTAGGCTGCAAGTAAGGGCCGAAAAATTATTTAAATCCAATTCATCCCCCTCTTGGACTATTTTGAGACAACATATAGCTGTGACATTGTAGCTAGCAGATCTTAGCAGTGGAACAAGCTTGTACCATGACCAGGCACCGTGGCACGCACCATGTATTAGAACAAAGCGCTTGCCAGGAGTAGCAGAAAGAGGCTGTGATAGGGTCCTGTGCACCATATTGAGAATGAAGATGAAGGAAACTAAAGAAAGTTTTCTCTTTATTTGCTCCATTTTTGTTTGCTTTTATTTTTTTTTAACCAGATTGCTTTTTGTGTTCAATGCAACATGCAAAGGCACAAATATATAAGTTTGGCTCCACTCCTTTTTATTACGTTAAAAGGTTAGGTTTAACTTTAATTACTGAAGCAAGGACCGTATGTTCTCATGGGCACGACCCATTTGCTGGGAAGGAAATTATTTTAATCTCTGTGACTTAAGTTTTTACTTATGTGAAGATTTGATGAGTGTACTTAATAATATTAAATTTTTTTAATAATTTAAAATTAATAAAATATTTTATTTATTAAAAACAATATATTTAATGTCCTTTGTTTTAGATTTTTTAACTTCAACATTTTATACCATGAGTTAGAATTATAGAATTAGTGTACTGACTTAGTAAGGTATAGACCTTCTTTATTAAGTTTTTTTTTAATTATTATCGATTATTATTTAATAAAAATATAATTTATAAATTTTTATTAATTATAATAATTATATAGCTACTTAAATTCTCACCTCCCTCCATACATAATCCTGCGTCCAACCCTAGTTTGGCCATTGGAACATGTGGGCTGTTTTTGACCAAAAAAAAACAGAGAGTGCATGAACCAAATCCACTCCTACATTTACCAATTTATATGGTTTGATACTTAGAATACACGCCTAAAAAAGATGCACAGAATTTGGCCATGTTATGAACTTTTCTCTTATTAAATAATGCGAGCTTTCTACATTGAGTGGATGACTAGCTTTTGTGATTTTGTAACCTATAGCAAATGCCCCGTTTCGTTTAAAATATTTTACTTAGTAAGAAATATATTTATCAGAAAAAACACTTGCAGAAAACTTATTTTTTTTTTATAAAATATGATATAAATGTATTGATATATAAACTAATTTTTCAAAGGGTAATTTATATTTAAATTATAAAAGATAATAATATTCATTAAATAATTTAAAATATAACAAATTAAATGATAAATTAGTAAATTTGTTACACACAAATAAAATTCAATTCTTTACTTTTTCGAAAAGTTAGTTTGATAATATAAATTAAATAAGACTTTTTTTTTACTCTTCTCAAAAGTTTTATTTTTTATAGTCTACTTATCCTAACTTAGGAGTGTAAAAAGAAATCGATAAACCTTACATATTTAAAAATTATTTATGATTTGAAAATAATTATAAATCAAAATTTTTATTTGGATTTTCAGTTGACACATATATATATATAAAAGAGAAATATGTAAATAATTTTATTTTATTTTTTATTTTTATCTATTTTTACTGAATTATAAATATTAAATTAATATTTTATTTTTTAATTAATGCATAATAACATATATATGAAAAAGATTTATCAAAAGTTGAATTATAGAAATAAAAAAATATTAAAATAAGTAAAAATGGCTCAAACTGAACCTAATCCTAACACATTTATTGTAAAAATTGAACCTAGGTGATTTTATAATTTAATTTATTAATTTTAATTTGAATACTATTAAAATCGATCTTTTACATTTGATTTGACGAAATATATTGAAACCGCTAAGACCGATCCATGTATCCTTAACCCAACCAAACAAGGCAAGAAAAAAAAAAATCTATTCTAGCTGTGAGGTTTCTGTTGAAATTCAATGAAGCAAATTATAAAAAAAAAAAAAAAAAGCTAAAAGCAAATCTGGTTTCGCACCATAAATTGCTATATGGGGGATGAGGAAAACGCATAGCATCTTCCATTTACAAGGGTAGTGTCAAAGAATCTTTCTCAGCAATACTTAACAGATGACCCCAAAGCTCAATCGGCTTCGACATCATTAGCATGTGATCAGATCCCAATATTTCTATAACTTCATTTGGTGGATTTCTTTGGATCATCCATAGTTGAAAATCCTTTTTAGAGACCTCATCTTTTTCGGAAATCAAGAAAATCCGACGAACTGATCCATAATTTTCAGTTGTTAGAACAATCTCCTTTGCCATGTCTTCTTCACTAAACAACCGTAATGGTCTCACTAATGTTATTGCCAGTTCATAATCCTGTGGAGATTTACATGTGCTTAGAGCAGAGCAGCAGCCATTTCTTCTATACAATAAATAAGGTTTTGCTTAAAAAAAACAAATTAGGTTAAGTTCTGACCTCAATTGGGCTAAGCTTGTACATTATGGATGATAAAAACACTGGCCCGAAATTGAGTGCCGTTGGAGGGTTGTTGGGCCCATCATCGTATACATAACTGCTGTCCAGTAGTGGAACTGACCTACTCAGCGACTGCAAGAAGGAAAAAATTGTATATATATATTTATATATTTCTCGTGTTTATAATTTGAGTTCAGATCGAATCTTATAAATCGAACCCATATAATAATTTTCTAGTAAATATCATACCCAATTACTCAATTTTATAAGTATTACATAAAAAATATTAAATTTTAATATTTTTTATGTAATACTTATAAAATTGAGTAGTTGAGTATGATTTTTTTATTAATTTTATTAAATTTTAATTTAATTTTATAAAAATTATTATTATCAAAAATTAAAAAATTTCAAATTAATTTATTAATTTATTAATTATTTTATACATAAAATAAAGCCGGATGATTGAAGTGGAGACATGCCACGGGAGTTTTATGTGATCGTAAGATTCCCAATAAATTAAAAGGAAAATTTTACCGTACAGCTATACGACCGGCTATGTTATATGATAGTGAGTGTTGGGCACTGAAAGAGTCATATGCATCTAAGATAAGAGTTGCAGAGATGAGAATGTTAAGGTAGATGAGTGGCCATACTAGATTAGATAAAGTCAGGAGTGGTGGCAATTGAATATAAGTTGAGAGAAGGGAGATTGAGGTGGTTTGGTCATGTGAAGCGTAGACATACGGAGGCTCCAGTTAGACAAGTAGAGCACATTAGGTTAGAGGATAAAAAGAAAAAAAGGGGTAAACCTAAATTAACTTGGAGGAGAGTAGTTCAACATGACTTAGAAGCATTACACATTTCTGAGGATTTAACCCAAAATCGTTCAGAGTGGAAAAAACGAATTTATATAGCCGACTCCAAATTTTTGGGATAAAAGCTTAGTTGAGTTGAGTTGAATTTCTCAAAAACAAAATTGCATAAAACATATAACTATCTTTTTGTCATCAAACATCTCTCCTTTTATCTGTTTATTCTAAAAAAAAAATTATTAATTAGATAATTTTATTTATAAAATAATTAATAAACTAATATAAAAATTTTTAATTTTTAACTACAATAGCAAATCTTATTAAAAAAATTAAAATTTAATAATTTTTATAAAAACACTAATCACCCAATAACTCCTATCCTCGTGCTTCATGAACCAAAAAATCCCTAAATTTGATAATTGAGAACAGAAAATATTTAAATGGAAAACAGAGAGAGAGAGAGAGTTACCTCATTAGTGAGAGTAGAAATGTCTAGTGATGGTCCAGGCATCAAGGCAGTGACAAAAACAGCTACAGAAATCTTATCAGGAAACCTTTCCATGGCTTGAGATATTGCCAATCCACCCAAGCTATGACCGACCAGGATCACTTTCTCATGTGCCGGGAGAGATGCCATCAGCTCCATCAATGGCCGGTGATAATCGGATATCGATCGGAGATTGCTGACCTGCTGTAGATCAATCCCCGAAGCAGCTAAGTCGACGGCTGTGACATTGTGTCCAGATGATTTTAGTAGCGCCACAATTTTGTACCATGACCAGGCGCCATGGCATGACCCATGTATGAGCACAAAGTGTTTGATTGCCAGACTCTGCGGTGGAGACTCAGGTAAGATCCCGTTGACAATTGGGACAAGGGAGAAAAGAAGGGAAATTGACAAAAACTGTTTGTTTTTTTGCTTCATTTCTCTTCTGGGTTTCGTTGCACAACCACTGAAATGGACTTAAATTTAATGGCCATTTTGCCACATTTTGGGTAGCCCTCACCAGAATGGCCTGCTCTAACTGGGCCAATATGGACTCAATAGCATTTATCATTATTTTTATGGGTTGAAAATCTTTTGAGGAAGAAAATGTTTGAATTTCCTGTCTTGATATCTTATATTGTGAGATAAGAATTTAATTATTAAATTATTAATTTAAGAATAAAATATAAGTTTCGTAAATAAATAATAGTTAAAGTTAGTGAATAATTTTGCATAGACATTACTTGGGAAAAAAATTGATATTTTTTTTTATGAGAATGAGTAAAACAACTAATATTTTGAAAATTTTATGATAAAAGTAAATAAAAATATATACATTTGCATTTCTTAATATTTTAATCCTAAAGAAATTGTTTATTTTTTTAAATTTTGTTGACATTATTTATATTTATATACGAATCTATCATATTTATTAATGTATCAAAAAAAATTTCTATAATTATTATATAACATTTTTTGATAATATAATTAGATAAATAAGATAATCAATTATTATTATTATTTTTTTACCTTACCTCTTATGATCTTACATGGAAATATTTGGGGAAAATCATGCACGTCGATGCAATAGTGATTTGATTTTGTTTCATTCCATTTCGCCAGATAATTTACTTAAAAAGACGAGTATCGGAATCTAAAAACAAGGGAAAGAATTTTTTTTTTGTGTGATTTTTATCCACTAATTTTCTTCCTATAGTCCAGTATTCTTGTCAATTACTACACTCCCAATATCACATAATATATTTAATTTTATAATAAAAATAACAAAAAATAATCAATAAAGATGAAAGGCTGATTTTGTTATCAATTAAAATTTAATTTTTGCTAAATAGTATTTTATGAGTAATAGTAGCTGCATTAAGTCTGTGTAAGAGAGTGTGCTTTAAAATTCTCTAATGAAAAAAAAAAAAAAAACTCAATTTTCATATTGCAAGTTGATAAAAAAAATATCAGCATAAAAATAAGTAAATAAAGGGTTATGGGTGTAACGCAATTTTTCTTTTATTTGTAGAAAATTCAATTATTCTATGCACATTAGTAGTATTGTATCTCTTGGAAAAGATCCATCATGCCTCCAGGAATCCAAGTCCTTTTCTGGTTTGTCCATACAGAATGACATTTGCAGGAAGTAAAGTATTATTAATTGTTGATGAACAATGTACCCTCTAATTTGTCAGCTAATTCTGATACCCTGAAGTGATAGATTTGGATGTTCTCAACATCAAGCTTTTGGAAATTACTACGCTTTCTGGTGGCTAAAAACTAACTTTCCCCAATTGTAAGGCCTAAATTTGGCAGGGTTTTGCTCATTTGCTATCTCCTTTAAGGGCTTCACCATGGTGTAGTGTGCTGGAATGAAGAAGTATGGAACAGAAAATCTTTCCTTCTCAGGGTTCACCTTCACTCTATGCTCCACGCTCTCATAAGCATCGTTGCTTCATACCTGAACAGACAAAGACATTTGCCAAGCCATATCCAGTGCTAGAAAACTTGGTAAATTTTTGTTCATTAAAAATTCCACTAGATCAGTAGATCCTGAGCTTCAGTTTCAAGCATGAACAATAAAACTCAATCTATTTCAAGTTGAGTTTTGAACCTTGAGTCTTCTAATTGAGTTGAGTTCGATTAATTATTTGTATTTGTTGGAGTTGATGAGTTTTTGGTGAATATTAGGAGGAGAAATATGTGTGCAAGACATTATAAAAGCCATATCTAAGCATAGTGTAAGAATTGCATTTTATGAACTTGAAGAAGGCATTCCTTTGCTTATAAAAAAGAAGAGTGCTGGAGAGTGTGCAGAGAGAAAAGGGTGAAAGCTGAAAAGAGAGTTTGAGGGAGCCAAGAAAATGAGAAAAAAAAAAAAAAATCTTTGTATTTGTATTTATAAATCATTGTGTTTGTATTTATAAATCCTCTATTTTATGATGAAATGTGTTTTCTCTCTCATCTCCGATCTCCCTGTTATTAAATAATGTTAAACTTTTATTATGTTTTGTGAATGTCAAAAATCTAGCTCTCCCTCTAATGTTTTTACAAATTACTACCAAATTTCTGTTCTTCATATTCTGCATACTGCAAAATTTTTATTGTAGAATTTATGTTCTTGAATACGTGTTTTTAAGTATCCATTTTCCAACAATATTAACTCAGTTCGACTATTTAATGAATCATATAAATACTGTGAAATAGGCAAGTTCATGTAAGAGAGTAAGATATGGTACCTGAATAATGTCACCAACATTGATTATGTAAGAATTTGGGGCTGGCTTGACCCAAATGCACTCTCCATCAGATTTACGCTTCACTTCAAGTCCTGCCACATCATCTTGGGCAAGGATGGTCAAGCCACCAGCATCCTTGTGTCGACCAACCCCGAGAGCTAGGTGAGGAAAAGGGCAAGGTGGATAGTGGTTGTGCCTAATGAAGGAGGTTTGTTCTTTGAAGAAGCCATGGAACCTATCTGGTTGAAAGCCTAGACTCAGGGCAATAAGCTCCATTAGCTTAAAGGCAAGTCTTTCCATTTCTTTAGCATAATCGTCGCAGACTTCCCTGTTCATAGCAGTGCATTGAATTACAGTATTACATGCATTATTGGGCCTAAAGAAATCTTTCAAAGCATAAAAACTTTTTCCTTCAAGTGAACTAGTTTAGTCAAGAAATTGCAAACTTATTAACAAAGGTAAACAAAATTTTCAGTTGCTAATATTTATATTCCAAGTTAATTTTATTGTATATTAATCAAAATTTGACTTCTCTAAACTCCAATATTTCTACTTAAAATTTATTGTTATTGACTTTATTAGACAATTCTGTTTCAAATATATTACTAATTAAATCATTCCAACGGTTAGATTCTAAATCCTATCTCTTGGCCAGTCTTTAAGAACTTACCTTAAAAGAAAAGCAGGAGGGTACTGTTTTTGCAAGAAGAACTTCTTTACCTTAGTTTAGGAGGGTACTCAGGCCATTGATTGTGGCACTTAGTGAGCTCCTTTTCATCAGGCTTGTATGACAGGAATTATAATTGGATTGTGCGCAGTGAAATCAAACACCTCTTTCCAGTCCCTAACATTTTTGGTATGCTCTGTGTCATAATAACCCAACACTCTCTTTTCATCTCTCCTAATCTTGTTTTTCTCCTCAGGAGGCTGAGCAAAAAATTTCCGTGATGCATTGAAAATCTTTTCTCGCTTTTCCAGTGACACCCCATGATTTATCAGTTGAAAAAACCCCCAATCCCTGCATGCGTTGCCTGCCTGCTCAACAAGACCCTCAAGTGCATGAGAGTGATCTGGGGTGGCATCAGAAGAGCTTAGTATGGAGAGATCAATTATGGGTATACCTTCTGCTGCAATAATTCCAAGTTTTGGCCTGTGTTCTAGTTCTTGAACGTTGGCTGGATCCACCTCTTGGTGATTTTAGGATTTGAGCATGAGGAAGTGGGTTTTTGTTCTTAGAGAAAATTATGGTGGGGGCTTAAATGTATGGTTTATGTATGCTGTGAAGAAGGGGTTAATGCAAAATGAATCAAGACAGGATTTAGTGTGGTGTTAGATGGGGCTACCTGGGCAAGCAAAGACAAATTTCGATTGATGGTTTTGTGACGTTTGTGCTTTCATATGGCAACATTTGTTGGCATGTGCAGATGGACCCTTTTGGCCTTAAATTGAAAATCAGACCAATAAGGCAATAATAATAATAATAATAATAATAATAATAATAATAATAATTTGTTTTCTTAAAACAAAAGATTAATTTGTTTACTCAAATTTCTGATTCTACCGGCACTTCCTGATGCTCTTTTGCTTCATTCTGAGCTCACCCTGAATTATACATGTTCATGGACCTAGATTGGCCGTGGAGTCGATTCTGGTTTGAACTAGCTCAGAACCATTGGTTATGGTCATGTTCATGGACCTAGACTCGGCCACAGAGATGATTATAGTTTGAACCAGCTAGGAATCGTTGGTTCTAGTTTCACTGAAAAGGTGAATCGAAATCAGAACTGGAACTTGCTTTAAGGTTTCTGTTCTAGTTTCGGTTCCAAAACTGTACCGGACGGTTCTGATTAATTTATAATTTGAATCAAACATTGATTTGATGGGTTTTAGTTCAATTCTAGTCCACTTTAAATTGACCCAGTTCCAATTCCAAACTGGCCATGGCTGGGTCTACATAGAAATCTGCTTAGCTCACTTGATTTGGTAGTTCCTAATTGTTTCTTGAAAAAGTATTATCATTATACTCTATAATATTTGATGATTAACGGTAGGGGTGTACATGGGTCGATTTGGATGGGTTTGATGTATTTTGTCAAACTAAACCAAAAAGTCAATTTTAATAGTATTCAAATCGAAACTAACAAACTAAATTATAAAACCACATATACAATAAGTGAGTTGAGTTAGATTTAAGCAGTTTTTACTTGTTTTAATAATTTTTTCGTTTTTATAATTCAACTTTTATTAAACATTTTTCGTATGCATATTATCATGCATTAATTAAAAAATAAAATATTAATTTAAAATATATTATTTAGTAAAAATAAAATAAAGTTGTTTACATGTATATATATATATAGTGTTTGGGTTTGATTTTTATTATGTTAATCTGAAATTCAAATAAAAAATTCAGTTTATAATTATTTTCAGACCATATTCAATATTTAAATATATAAAACCATCAATTTTGATTTTAATTTATTAGGATTAATTATATTTATCGGTTTATCTGTTTCTTCGTACACCCTTAATTAATGGTAAGTAATTAGTTGTTAAATAAATGTAAATGATTGAATCCTACAAAAAAAATTGTCAACGATTGATGATCATAGTGCATAAAATTTGATGATTACTAATCTTGGATTTTAATTATAATTTTAATCTTTAGCCCTTGAATTTAAAATGTATTACAAATATAATATTAGGGAAAGTGTAAATATTTAGCAGGTACGCTCTTAATCCTTCATTTAAACAGGCATTTGATACATGAATGTACAAAGCTAAGAGAGAGAATTTTCTCGTAGAAAGTTTTCCTTTTCCCTAAGGTGTAGTTCCTCCATCACTGTTGAATAGCAGCTACCCATCCCCTTCCAGGGAGGAGTGGCTCTTCCTTCCCGTCACTCAGTTGTGGGTCACTCTCTATACCTTTGAATGGGATAAGTGTTTTGTCCTTATACCATGGCAGATTTGATCTTCGCTGAAAGAATGCCATTATTGATATGCTTTTTTAGGTTATATGTAATTTGCTTCAAGCCTGCATGTCTTGGTGTTTGCAGGTACGAGAGGAAGGCTATAGATCGTTGTTGAAGGTCCATTGCATAAGAGGACGGAGGAGCTTTGGCGCGCAATTCCTTGGACTCCATTGATAGAGAGATTCTGAAAGGTGCTAGCGATACGCTGAAGAGACCACCACAGCCCCTCTCATCTAGGTTTTATGATGATGTACAACCTCCTTTGCTTTGTTTGGCATGAGGTTTTGTTTTTTAAGTAGGTAAAGAATTCTGTTATCAAAAAAAAAAAAAAAGTAATAATAGAAGTAATCACTAAATATGAAAGGCTAATTTTGTTATCAATTAAAATTTGATTTTGTTAAAGAGTACTTCATGAAATTTTAAATGCAAGTCGATATACCAGAGAGTGTGCATTAAATTAAAATAATTTAAAAATATCTCAGCATTAAAAAAAAGTTATAGCTGCAACACACTTTTTTTAATTGTAGCAAATTCCATTATTCTACATTATTCTAATTTCTATGCACAGTAATACTACTGGATCTCTTGGAAAAGTTGCATCATGCCTCCAAGAATCAAAGTCCTTTTCTGGTTTATACATACAGAATGACATTTGCAGGAAGTATAGTACTATTAATTGTTGATGGACAATGCACCCTCTGATTTATCAGCTAATTTTGATGTCCTGTAGTGAGAGATTTGGAGGTTCTCAACATCAAGCTTTTGGAAATTACTACGCTTTCTGTTGGCCATAAAATCCGCCCAATTGTAAGGCCTAAATTTGGCAGGGTTTTGCTCATTTACTATCTCCTCTAAGGGCTTCACGATGGTATAGTGTGCTGGATTGAAGAAGTATGGAATGGAAAATCTTTCCTTCTCAGGGTTCACCTTCACTCTATGTTCCACACTTTCATAAGCATCGTTGCTCCATACCTGCACAAACAAAGACATTTGCCAAGCCATATCCATTGCTACAAAATTTGGTAAAATTTGTTAATTAAAAGTTCCACTAGATCCTGAGCTTCAGTTTCAAGTATGAAACATAAAACTCAATCTAGTTCAAGTTGAGTTTTGAACCTTGAGTCTTCTACTCGAGTTGAGTTCCAGTAACTATTTGAATTAACTCAGTTCGACTATTTGAATTGAATCATCTAAATCTTGTGAATTAAGAGATTGAGATATGGTACCTGACTAATGTCGCCAACATTGATTGTGTAAGAATTTGGGGTTGGCTTGACCCAAGTCCACTCTCCATCAGATTTACGCTTCACTTCAAGTCCTCCCACATCATCTTGGGCAAGGATGGTCAAGCCACCAGGATCCTTGTGTCGACCAACCCCGAGAGCTAGGTGAGGAAAAGGGCAAGGTGGATAGTGGTTGAGCCTAATGGCGGAGGTTTGGTCTTTGAAGAAGCCATGGAACCTATCTGGTCGCAAGCCTAGACTAAGGGCAATAAGTTCCATCAACTTAAAGGCAAGTCTTTCCATTTCTTTAGCATAATCTTCACAGATTTCCCTGTTCATGGCAGTGTATTGAATTACATTATTACATGCATCATTGGGCCTGAATAAATCAATCACAGCGTAAAATCTTTTCCCCCAAATAAACTAGTTTAGTCAACAAATTGCAAACTTGGTAACAAAGTTAAACAATATTTGCATGCTAATATGATTTTATCTTAATTTTACTGTATATTATTCAAAATTTAACATCTCCGAACTTCAAGATTTCTGCTTAAATTTTATTGTCATTGACTTGATTAGCATAGTTTTAAATTGTGGTCATGGTCACGGTCATGCAATGATAACAGCCTGGCAATATGTAATTTTTTTTGAAAAATTTGTAAATAGAAATATTTAATGATCTTATTTTAAAAAAGAATAAGAGGGAGAAATTTATAGAAAGAAGGAAAAGTTTAGGTGATATTTTGAGAAAAAAAAGTGATATAAATATTAGTTGAAAGGCTGAGACACAAACTAAAAAAAATTGCATGCATGAATTGTCGAGGTACCGACCGATACCGTGCTTAAGTATATAAGCATAACGGACGGCCTTACTAATGCAACTTTAACATCTGCTAATAACGGGATAAAAGGTATCGTCTCCTTGAAAAATCCGGCCGTCATTTAAAAGCATGTTTATTAGACAATTCTGTTTCAAATATATATATATTACTAATTAAATTATTCCAATGGTTGGAGATTCTAAATCCTATCTCTTGGCTAGTTTTCAAGAACTTACCTTAAAAGAAAAGCAGGAGGGTACTGTTTTTGCAAGAAGAACATGCATCTAATTTTCTTTACCTTAGATCAGGAGGGTGCTCAGGCCATTGATTGCCCAACTTAGTGAGCTCCTTTTCATCAGGCTTATATGAAGCAGGGATTATAATTGGATTATGCGCAGTGAAATCAAACACCTCTTTCCAGTCCCTAACATTTTTGGTATGCTCTGTATCATAATAACCCAACGCTCCCTTATCATCTCTCCTAATCTTGTTTTTCTCCTCAAGAGGCTGAGCAAAAAATTTCTTTGATGCATTGAAAATCTTTTCTCGCTTTTCCAGTGACACCCCATGATTTATCACTTGGAAAAATCCCCAATCCCTGCATGCGTTGCCTACCTGCTTAACAAGACCCTCAAGTGCTTGAGAGTGATCTGGGGTGGCATCAGAAGAGCTTAGGGTGGAGAGATCAATTATGGGTATACCTTCGGCTGCAATAATTCCAAGTTTTGGCCTGTGTTCTAGTTCTTGAACGAAGGCTGGATCCACCTCTCCCATGGTGATCTTTGGATTTGAGTGTGAGGAAATGGGTTTTTCTTTTTGGAGAAAATGATGGTAGCGGCTTAAATGTATACGGTTTATGTATGCTATGAAGAAGGGGTTAATGCAAAATGAATCTAGACAGGATTTGGTATCGTATTAGATAGGGCTACCCAGGCAAGGAAAGACAAATTTCATCTAGTAGTTTTGTGACGTTTGTGCTTTCGCATGGCAACATTTGTTGACATATGCAGATGGACACCTATTTATATAAATATACGGATTTATATTTCTTATATGTATTTGTATGGATGACTAGCTTCCGTGACTGCAGAAGCCACAATAAATAGATAAAAAAAATAAATGGGTAACTGTTAAAAACCAATCTCTCATTGCTAAGCTCATCTATGGAGCAAATGCCTAAAGGGTTGACAAAACAAATATTACCAAATGATCCCAAAGCTCAATTGGCTTAGACATCATTAGCATATGATGAGATCCCAATGTTTCTGTAACTTCATTTGGTGGATTTCTTTGGATCATCCATAGTTAGAGCAAAGCAGCAACCATTTCTTCAATACACACTAACAAATATAAATTAGTTTAAGTTCTGACCTCAATTGGGTTAAGCTTGTGCGTTATGGATGATAAGAACAAAGGGCGGGAATCGAGCAGCTGTTGGAGGGTTGGCGGCCCGTCATCGTAAATAAAACTCCTAATCCAGTGGAGGACCTGACCTACTCAGGGACTACAATACATATATATATATATATATATATAGGGAATTTTTTTTTTACTTATTCTTGAATTCTTGAGTGCCACATCCTATGAGTAATTAGAATTGTAAAAATTATTTTAATGCGAATAAATTTTAAATTGATTTTTAATTTATTAAATTTAAAATGATTTATTCTTCATTTTAACCAATATAAATTTTAAAATGATTTAAATTCTAATGTTCTTTAAGATGAACAATTTAATCGATAACTAACTCAATTATTTATATGATCTTAAATGAAAGATGATTTATAAGGACTCATCCGATTTTAGCTTAAAATTTAAATTAATAAAAAAATTAATTTTTTATAAAAATTATTATTTTAATTTAAAATAATCTACAATCTTTAAATTTAATAAAAATAACTTAAAATTATTTTTTTTATAACAATTTGTAATCTGAATCTACTCCAACAAAATGAAACAAGTCAATTTACGTCTGCCAAAAAAAAAAAAATTAAAATATCCACTATAAAGTGATAAGCAAACACTTGATCTTTTTATATAATGAATAGTAATTGATTATTTATAATTGATAATTTTATAACAATTTTTTAATTACAACTATAAATTTTAATTATTAACTATTTAATTGTTTATTAAGAATTTTAACTTTTGAAATATTTTCTAAAATTGTGAAATTACTAGTTGAAATCTAAGTTAAATAAAAAAAATATTAACTATTTATTTCAAAAAAAAAGTAGCTCTAAACACCATGATTATCAAATATCTCAAATCATAAACATAAATTATTAGTATTCCTTTTCCATCTTTAGATCTAAGTTTTGCTTCCTAACTCAAGTGGCCAATTGACATGACACAAAAATTCCTAAATTTGATGATTGAGAACAGAAAAGATTTAAATGGAAAACAAAGAAAGAGAGAATTACCTCATTGGTAAGCGCAGAAATGCCTAGTGATGGTCCAGACATCAAGGCAGTCACAAAAACAGCTACAGAAATCTTCTCAAAAAACATTTCCATAGCTTGAGATATTGCCAATCCATCCACACCGCAGGGAATTTAAAAAGAAAATCACAAAAGAATTGAGGGAGAGCAGAAAACATGGTAAAGGAAGGACATATTTTTCTTTTTTTCATTATAGAGACTAAATATATTACAAAAGTCAAAAGTTTAATAATTAAATCTTTATAATTTAAGAAAGTTTGTCTCTCAAACTTAAGCTTCTCCACTCATTATAAACTACCTTAACTAATACAAACTAATACAGATATGAAGGAGAAAATATATTAAAATAAAAACAAAATATCTTCAGGACAAAAAATTTGTCACTAACACTTGCATCAGACAGAGAACACAGTATACTAGACAATATGCTAGATACACTGTCACAGATAGCATGTTGGATTTAATACTCCTTGATGCTAGTGTTGGTGCAAACACAAAGACAAGATCTGAGGTATTCAAACTTCTGCTTCTGCAACGCCTTAATGAAAATATTTGCTATTTGCTCTTCTGTTGTGCAGTGCTTCAACAAAACTTTACCTTCTCTTTTAGCTTCTCTAATGGCATAATACTTAATCTTAATGTGCTTAGTTCGTCCATGAAAAACTGGATTCTTTACCATTGCTATTGCTGACTTGTTGTCGCAAAGAATTACAGTAGGATAAAGTTGCTAAAATCCCAAATCAACTAGAACTTTTCTCAATCATATTGCTTGATTAACAGCAGCAGATGCAGCCACATACTCTGCTTCAGCAGTTGACTATGCCACCAGTGATTGCTTTTTTGTTCCCCAGTAAATAACTCCTAATCCAAGAGAAAAACAATAACCAGTGGTGCTCTTCATATTCTCAACTGAACCGGCCCAATCATTCTCAAAAAATCCAAGTAACTTGACTTTGACAGATCTTCTATAAAGCAAACCATGATCAAGGGTGCCATGAATGTATCTTAACACTCTCTTGGCTGCCACAAGATGAATCTGAGATGGAGCATTCATAAATCTTGAGAAAATGATTATAGCATACATGATGTCAGGTCTGGAAATTGGGAGATAGAGTAATAAATCAATCATGCTTCGATAAATTAATGCATCAGCTGGCATAGAATCATCATTTTTCTGCAATTTTTCTCCATGGACAGCAAGTGTGCTAACTAGTTTACATTTACTGAAATTGAACTTCCTAAGAAGCTCCTAAGCATATTTTTTTTGAGAAACAAAGCATTCCTGACTTGTTTGATAGATTTCCATGCCAAGGAAATAGTACATTTTCCCAAGACCATTCATTTCAAAAACTTGCTGCATCCTCAATCTAAAATCTTCAATCAAATTCTGGTTGCTTCTAGTTACTAACAAATCATCCACATATAAGGAGACAATAAGAATTTCATTACTTTGATGTTTCACATACAAAGTAGCTTCATTTACACTTCTTTTGAAACTTAAGTTCAACAAATAGCCATCAATTCTGGAATACCAGGCCCTTAGGGCCTGTTTAAGACCATAAAGTGCCCTTTTCAACAAACACACATGATTGCTTCCATCATTGAAGCCTTCAGGCTGCTCAATAAAGACTTGTTCTTCCAAAAAACCAATCAAGAAAGTAGATTTGACATCAAGTTGGAACACTTTCAACCCTTGACTAGCTAATAATGCAAGAATTAATCTAATGGTGTCAAACCTTGCAATTGGAGCAAAAGTTTCAGAGAAATCCACTCCTTGTTGTTGAGCATATCCTTTCACAACTAATCTTGCTTTATGCTTGCTGATGGTGCCATCTGAATTTAATTTCAATTTCAAAACCCATTTTGTTCCTATCACTTACTTGTCTACTGGTCTAGGAACCAAAGTCCAGGTCTCATTCTTCATGATCATCTTCAACTCCTCCTCCATTGCAGCTTTCCACTCAGGAATCTCTAAGGCTTCACTCACCTGAGTTGGTTCAACTGAAGCAATGTTGCACCTGTTATAAATTTCATCCAATAACCTGGTTCCTCTTACTGCAAATTCATCATCATAATCTGCATCAATTGCAGCTGGAACTATAGGATGCTGGATACCATCTTCAAAAATAGTTTGCTATTCTTGAAAATAACTTTGCTGATTTTAAGCAAGTTCCATCTTATTCCAATCCCTCTCATTTTTTTTTCATCAAATTTGATGCTTCTACTAACATACACTTGCTGAGTGATGGGATTCAAAACTCTATAGCCTTTTGACTCATTGTTATAGCCAACAAACACTCCCTTTTTAGCTCTTTGATCTAACTTGTTTCTCTTTGCTTCAGGAACAAAGAGTAGCATATGTTGGTAAACACTTTGAGGTGAGTAACTGAAGGTTTAACTCCAAACCAAGCTTCATATGGAGTCTTGCCATCCAATGCTTTGGTAGGTAACCTGTTCTGCAAGTATACTGCAGTGTTTATTGCCTCAGCCTATAAAATCTTCAGCAAACTTTTTTCAAATAAGAGACACCTGGCCATATCCATAACTAACTTGTTCTTCCTCTCACTCCATTCTGTTGAGGTGTGTAAGTGACAGTGAGTTGATGGTGAATGTCAGCCTTCTATAAATACTCTTTGAATTGATTATTAGAATACTTAGTTCCATTGTCAGACCTCAAGATCTTGATCAATGAACCAGATTGAGTCTCAACAAAGGCTTTAAACTTCTAGAACATGCCAAAAACTTTAGATTTCTACTAGAGAAAGTAAACCCAACAATATTATAGTCATCAATAAACAATAGAAAATATTTGCTTACATTGTAAGAAAATGTGCTCATTGGTCCACACACATTAGTGTGAATCAATTCAGGCTTTCTGGTAGCTCTCCAAGCTTGATTAACTGGAAATGGAGCCCGACTAGATTTTCCAAATTGACAGGCTTCACACACAGCATAATCTTCAATCACATGTGGCATATTAGCAACTAAGCTTTTGCTTTCGAGTAACTTCAATGTTTTGAGATTGGTGTGACCAAATCTCTCATGCCACAAAGAAGTTTCAACATTATGAGTAAAACAAGATTCAATCTGAGTGTTTTTCCAATCCAAAGGAAAACTTCTGCCACTCATTTTTACTTTAAATAACTTCGCACTAGTAGGACTACTAACTTCACATGTTCTATCCTTAAAAACTAGTGTGTAGTTTTTATCAAGCAATTAACCAACTGAAAGAAAATTTTGATTCAGGTTAGGAACATAAAGAGCATAAGAAATTAGCTTAGTACCTGAAAAAGTTTGCACCACAAACATCAATGAGTTTACCATCTCCAATTTTCACTTTTGAAGAATAACCTCTATCTAAGCTCTTGAAACTCTTCAAGTTTGCTGACATGTAATGTGTACAACCACTGTCAACAATTCACACATCCTTAGCTTCAATTGAAACATCACATTTGTGAATTTCAGGAGCAGCAAGTGCATTATCTTCATAAGTTTCCGAATTTTCAGTAGCTTGGGCAAGCTTAGCATGCTGTTGTTGTTGCTGATTCTGATTTGCTATGCAGACCCTCTCAGTATGACCAAATTGTCTATAGATCTTACACTGAGCTCCAGGTCTAAACCAACAATAGTTCTCAGTGTGATTGTTCTTCTAACAATGAGGACAAGGAGGAAATTTATCAAACCTTTTCCCTTTCTTCCTATAGTTTTTCTTGTTCCTATCTTTCTTGTCAGATTGCTTATTCTTGGATCCTCCTTCATTTGATTTCAATTTTTAAGTTGCAACCAGTGCCTTCTCCCCTGTAATGTCTTCTTCTCTGTAAGCCTTGCTCTGTTCAATAGCTTCCAGAACATTGGAAAGCTCAGTCAAAGTGATCTGAGACATATCCTAAGTATCTTCAAGTGAAGAAATCTTAGCTTCAAAATTTTCAGGGAGAGTCACCATCACTTTTTCCACAATCCTCTTCTCTTCCAACTCTTCTCGCAACAACTTGATTTAATTCACAATTTTCATCATCCTGTCAATGTAATCCTTCACCTTCTCAGTATCTTTCATCCTTAGCAACTCAAATTCTTTCCTCAAATTGAAGACCTGTATCTGACGGGTTTTATCAGACCCTTGAAATTCCACTTTTAGCTTCTATCAAGCTTCATAATTGGTGTCACAAGCCATGATTCTTGTGAAAACTGAATCTAACATGGCTGTGTGGATGTAGGACAAAGCTTTTGGAGCTTCAACAACTTCATCTTCGTGTTGCCTGATTTGATTCACAGTTGGATTTTGACGTAATGGAGGTGTTGCTCTATTTTCCTCTATGTAGGCCCTGTAAGCTAAAATGAGCTTGATTTTGATGATAACAAAACTTAATGAAATATACATGAACCTTTTGTGCATAAGTATTTGAAGTGATTTTATAGGTGATGATATGCAAAGACATTGATGGAAGGACTATTCTATTGACATGGCTGATATAAAAGGAGTTTATCATCTTGTATAACACAAGACGAATCAAAGTCCATGAAGAAATATGATAGAAATTAAGCTCTTAGGTCCATTGTACAAGATTGGAGAATTTATGCCATTTGAGACCTAAAATCAATTTTGTTTTTAGATTCAAGGGTTTAAAAAGTGTTTTTATATCATTCCTAAGGTTTTTGAATGGTCAAAATAATTTTTACAACCTTTCTTCAAAAACTCAAAATTTCAATTTTTAAGTCAGGCAGTAGCGAAATTAGTTAACCCGTTGCAAAAATTAGTTAACTAGTTTTGATGTCTAAAATTCTCTATCTTACAAAACTAGTTAACCGGTGAAAATTTTAGTTAACTATTTTTATGACCTGACCTGACTCAACTCTGCTGCATGACTTTCTAAGCAATAACGGCTAGTTTTTTGAAAATTAAAGAGCCGTTGGACACACTCTCCAGCAGACGTTTTTGGCAATGAAAAGCACCTATAAAAGGCATCATTTACTACAATTCTAACTAATGAAAGTGTTCTTATTCATAGTGAATTTATTGTGGTTTTTAAAGCTTTCATTCAATTACTCTTGAGCTTGAGTGGCAAATCTTCTCTCTCAATCTTCTAGCATTAAATTATGTATTTGAGAGTTATTGAGAGTGATTTCTTCTACACCAAAACCTATATAAGATTGTGTAAGTGTGAGGACACACTTGTGGAAGGTTTTCAAGCACCTTGTGAAGCTTGTGGGAGGTTTTCAAGCACCTTGTGAAGCTTGTGGTCTTTTGTGGGAAGCAAAGACGTTGTAAAGGTCCTCAAGCACCTGAGAAGCTTGTTGATATTATAAAGGCTTTGAATCTTGCCTGTTGAAAAGATCAAATAGTGGAGTGACTCTCAAAGTGGGACTTTGGGAAGAGTGGATGTAGGCCAAGAGAGCTGAACCACTATAAACATTGTGTTTGATTCTCTTCTTCCCTTAACTCTTTAATTTTCAGCACTTTGATTTTCTGATTATATATTGAATGTGTTGAGAATTTGTTTTATTGAGCTAATATTGCAAACTTTGAATTATATGTGAGAAAATACACTTGATATCAAGTAATTATTTTGTGTATGAGCTAGTATTTGTGCATAACTTGATTGATTACTTAAATTACATCCTAGGAACAGAGTTATACATATACATAGAAGTGCAAAGCCTCAATTTTTCATTAAGTCTTGAGCAAGGACTGAAAAATTGTCTAAAGTGTCCAATTCACCCCCCTCTTGGTCACTTTCTTTGGGACAACAAATTGGTATCAGAGCTTGTCTCTCTTGCTTGAGGTTTAAACACCTTAGAGAGATCCTATAATGGCTGGCACATCTAACACAGCTGGTATCCCTACACCTTTAGCTGAAGGACACTCTATCACTAGACCACCTTAGTTTAATGGTTCTAATTATTCTTTTTGGAAAGTGAGGATGAGAAATTTTATTCAATCTGTTGATATTGAAGCATGGCAAAGAATTGTTAAAGGTCCTGAAATTCCATTAGAATTGCATGCTGATGGTTATAGAGAAAAACTAGAAGATGAATATAATGAACTTGATTGGAAGAGAGTTTCTTCAAATGCTAAAGCTTTAAACATTCTTCATTGTGCACTTGATGCAACTAAGTATAATCGTATTTCAGGTTGTGCATCTGCAAAAGAAGTGTGGGATAAACTTGAAGTCACATATGAAGGGACTAATCAAGTGAAGGAATCAAAAGCAAATAGGCTTGTTCGGGAATATGAACTATTTGAGATGAAACCTGGAGAAACCATTTCAGAAATGAGCACAAGATTTACGGATCTGGTGAATGTTCTTAAAGCTCTTGAAAAAGAATTCACTGAAGAAGAGTTAGTCAAGAAAGTCTTGAGGTCACTACCTAAATCATGGGAAACAAAAGTTACGGTGATCTTTGACACCAAAGATTTCTCCAAATTCGCTTATGATGACCTGATTGGTTCTCTTATTGCTCATGAAATGCTTTATGACGAGAGCAAGAGCAATGTAGATGATGAAAAGAAAAAGAGAGGAATTGCCTTAAAGTCAAGCCAAGAGGATGAATTAAGGAAAACTATAGCTTTTAAGGCTGCCTCAAGTGATAGCTCCAATTGTTCAAGTGATGAAGATGATCTTGCCATGATTACAAGAAGATTCAAGAAAGCATTCAAAAAGGGAGGTTCAAAATATAAGAAATTCCTGAAGAAATATTCTCCCAAAGGTAAAACAAGCAAAGATCAAAGTGAGATTAAATGCTTTGAATGCAACAAACCTGGTCACATCAAGCTAAATTGTCCTAAACTAAAAAGGAAGAATTCAAAAGACAAGAGCAAGAAAGCCTTAGTTGCTGGCTGGATGGATAGTGATGATTCCTCAAGTGATAACTCTAGTGACAAGGAGGTTGCACACATTTGTCTCATGGCTCTAGAAGAGGATAAACTAGAAAGTTCCCAACAAAGAGAAATCAACACTGAGGTAAATAATTCTGACTCTCTTAGTATTGAGGATTATAAAGAAGCATTTGCCAAATTATATGAAGAATACAAAGTTTATAAGAAAAAATGTTCTGCTTTAAATAAAGAAATTGCTTCCTTAAGAGCTGAAAATGATTCTATGAGCATTGTTGTACAAGAAAATAAATTTTATAAAAATCAAATGCTCTTGTTTGATGAGCTAAATAAGGAGTTAGAAGATTCAAAAATTGCTTGTGAAAAACTCATTGAGAAAAACAGGATTTTAGAAACTAAGGTGGAATCTTTGACCAATGATTTAGCTAAATTCACAAATAGCACACAAATTCTTGATACGTTACTTGGTTCTCAAAGATTATCAAATCAAAAATCTGGTCTTGGTTATGATGGATTCATGCACTATGGAAAATACAAAAATTTCTTTGTAAAAGCTTCATCTCATTCATTATCAAATGTCATTTGCTTTTACTGCAACCAAAATGGTCATATGGTTAGTCATTGTCCCATAAGGAAAGGTTCCTCAAAAGTAAAAAGGATATGGGTGCCTAAAGGAACAATTCCTAGTGTCTCTAACTCTCAAGGACCCAAACTTGCTTGGGTACCTAAGAAATAGTCAATAAATTTCAGGTATGTCTTAGAAGCAAGCAAGAGTGTGAACAATGGTATGTTGATAGTGCTTGTTCAAGAAACATGTCTGGAGACAAAGAAAAATTTTCAAACCTCACCTTGAAAAGTGGTGGACATGTGAGATTTGGGGACAAAGGCAAAGCTTACATCATTGGAAGTGGCTCTATTGGGAAAAATCCAAGCATAAAGGATGTCGCATTAGTTGAAGGTTTGAAATTCAATCTCCTTAGTGTAAGTCAATTATGTGATAAAGGTTACAAAGTTACTTTTAATTCTACACATTGTGAGATTAGAAGTTTGCATGATGATCATACATTATTCATTGCACCTAGAAGTGAAAATGTATATTTGCTTGATTCGAATATTATTGAAAATGGAAATGAAAGATGCCTTGTATCTCTTGAAGAAGATAGTTGGTTGTGGCATAGAAGACTTGGTCATGCTAGTATGCATGTGATTTCAAAACTTTTAAGATATGACCTTGTTAAAGGTTTGCCAAAAATTAACTTTGAAAAAGACCATGTTTGCAAGCCTTGTTCTCTTGGGAAACAAACCAAAGTTTCTTTCAAATCAAAGAATGTTATTTCAACATCTAGACCTCTTGAGTTGTTACATCTTGATTTGTTTGGTCCTATTACACCTATTAGTCTTGGTGGTAAAGCGTATACCTTGGTCATAGTAGATGATTACACTAGGTATACATGGACATATTTTCTTGCACATAAGGATGAAACTTTTAGTATATTTATATCTTTTTGTAAGAAAGTACAAAGTGAAAAAGGCTTAGCCATTTCCTCCATTAGAAGTGATCATGGGAGAGAGTTTGAAAACCAATCTTTTGATGAATTTTGTTCAAACAATGGCATTTTTCATAACTTTTCAGCTCCTAGAACCCCACAACAAAATGGAGTTGTAGAGAGGAAAAATAGAACTTTACAAGAAATGGCAAGAACAATGCTTAGTGAACATAGTCTTCCAAAATATTTTTGGGCAGAAGCCATAAACACTGCTTGCTATATCTTGAATAGAGCAATGATTAGGCCACTCTTAAAGAAAACCTCTTATGAATTATGGAAAGGGAGGAAGCCTAACATTTCTTACTTTCGTGCATTTGGTTGTAAGTGTTATATTTTGAACAATAAGAAAGATAATCTCAAAAAGTTTGATGTAAAATCAGATGAAGGTATTTTTCTAGGATATTCAATGCATAGCAAAGCTTATCGAGTCTTTAATAGGAGAACTTTGTTAGTTGAGGAAACCATTCATGTTATATTTGATGAAACTAACAACTTCTTAGAAAGAAAGATTGTTTGTGATGATGATGAACTAGGTGAAATTTTTGGAAGAAAAAAGGATGAGACTCAAAAGCAACAAAGTCAACCTATTGAGCCCCAAAGTGCATTTGGGAATGATATTGACAATAAAGATGCTAATGAGAAAGATCAAGAAGGTGATCAAGAAGTATTGCCCAATATTGAAGAACTCCAAATTGATGAACCACATCATGATAACCTACCTCAAGAATGGAGATATCATAGAAATCATCCAAAGGAGGACATAATTGATAGCCCTTCAGAAAAGATGATGACAAGAGCTCAACTTCGAAAATACTTTGGTAACGTTGCATTTGTTTCTCAACTTGAACCAAAGTCTTATAATGAAGCTCAAAGTGATGAGAGTTGGATTCTTGCTATGCAAGAAGAACTCAATCAATTTGAGAGAAATAAAGTTTGGAAACTTGTTCCTAGGCCTATAAATTATTCTATCATTAGTACCAAGTGGGTTTTTAGGAACAAAATGGATGATAAAGGACATGTCATTAGAAATAAGGCTAGATTAGTGGCTCAAGGATATAATCAAGAGGAAGGTATTGATTTTGATGAGACTTTTGCTCCTGTTGCTAGAATTGAAGCCATTAGAATGTTGTGTGCATTTGCATGTTATAAAAATTTTATGCTCTATCAAATGGATGTTAAGAGTGCATTCTTAAATGGTTATATTGAGGAAGAAGTTTATGTTGAACAACCACCAGGCTTTGAAAACTATGAATTTCCTAATCATGTTTATAAACTCACTAAGGCTTTATATGGATTGAAGCAAGCCCCTAGAGCTTGGTATGAGAGGCTTAGTAAGTTTCTTTTAGATAATGGTTTCCAAAGAGGAAAAGTAGACAACACACTCTTCACAAAAACACATAAACATGATATGCTTATCATTCAAATTTATGTTGATGACATTATTTTTGGTGCTACTAATGCTTCTCTATGTAAAAGCTTCTTTAAGATGATGCAAAATGAATTTGAGATGAGCATGATGGGTGAACTTACCTTTTTCCTTGGACTACAAATTAAGCAACTCAATGGTGGCATCTTCATTAATCAATCCAAGTACATCAAAGATATGCTAAAGAAATTCAAGATGGATGATTTGAAGAGTACTGGAACTCCTATGAGCTCCACCGTCAAGTTGGAAAAGGATGAAAAAGGTAAAGATGTTGATCAAAAGCTATTTAGAGGCATGATTGGCTCGCTTTTATATTTAACTGCATCTAGACCTGACATTCATTTTAGTGTGTGTTTGTGTGCTCGGTTTCAATCATGTCCTAAGGAATCTCATTTAATTGCTGTCAAAAGGATTTTCAAATACCTTATTGGCACACACTCAATTGGTTTATGGTATCCTAAATGCGACACATTTGATCTAGTTGGATATAGTGATTCTGACTTTGCTGGAAGTAGATTGGATAGAAAGAGTACTTCGGGTACTTGCCAATTTCTAGGTCATGCCTTAGTGTCTTGGCATAGTAAGAAACAAACTTCTGTAGTTCTTTCTACTGCTGAAGCAGAATACATTGTTGCAGGAAGTTGTGTTGCTCAAATTCTATGGATGAAGCAACAATTAGAAGATTTTGGTATAAAGGTTGATCATGTTCCTATAAGGTGTGATAATACTAGTGCCATCAACCTAACTAAAAATCCAGTCCAACACTCTAGATCAAAGCACATAGAAATTAGACATCACTTTATTAGAGATCATGTTCAAAACGGTGACATTAAGTTAGAGTTTGTTCCTACAGAACAACAACTTGCAGATATTTTTACAAAACCACTAAATGAGGAAAACTTTTGTAGGATTAGAAGAGAACTTGGCATGAGTGAAGCTATTGAATGATATTTATTGCATTTGATATGAATTTGGTGCATAAATTGGTTAAATATGTTGTTAGTACTATATTCTGCGTACATGTGTTTTTAGTTAACTACTTTCTCACTGCAGTTGTCTAGTTTTATACCTGTATAATATTTAGCCAACTGGGTTTCAAAATTAGTTAACTAATTTTGCCTCTGTGTACATGTGACAAAACGCGCCTGATTTAAAATTACTTTATTTCTAACGGGTATTTTCGCTCTCTTTGTAATCTATTTTGACAAATATACCCCTGACCATAGTTATGCTCTTTTTATGTCTTCAAAGGGTAAAATTGGGTTTTGGCAAAAAGGGATTCCCGGTTCTCCATGAAAAATTGTACACAATTTCAAAATTTGAAAATTTTTTTTTTGTAACTGCTGCATATCACTTCAATCAATCTAAAACTCCCTCATTTCTCTGCTGCAAGTTGATTCTCCACTCTCTTAGAAACCTCAAATTTCTCTCAAAACCAGAAATCCCCAATTTTCCTTCTCAAAATCCCTAAACGGTAAAATCCCGTTCCTTCTCAACCCGTTACTTCTCACTGAAATTTTTCAAGAATCGATGGCAAGGGTAAAACAAGTGTCTACCAAACCTCGAAAATTCATGGGTGATGCTATGAAAGCTGCTGCTAGTTCCGAAAAAGAAAGAGAAGAAGGAACTGAAGTTGAGAACAGTAATGACGAAACAGAGACAGTGGCAGAACGAGCAAGAAAAAGAAAAGGAAAAGGTATTGCTGGGTCAGAGCCCTCTGCGAAAAAGAAGAAAATGGAAAAGGCCCCTGCTTCGAAACCTTTTGTGCAACAAAATATTTTTGAGCCAAGGTACATTAAATGGGATTCATTTTCTGACTTGCCTTATGAATTTGAAGAATTATTTACTTTTCAAGGCTGGATGGAATTTTCTGAGTTGAATGAATATTATTATCCTTATTTGATTCAAGAATTTTATGGAAGTATGAAAGAAGTTGTTAAAGGAGAAAGTTTTAGTGTGAGAGTCAAGAAGAAAAGTCAGATTATTGATGTTGATTTCTTAGCCTCTGTTTTAAACCTACCAAATGATGGAAATAGGATTGGAACCTTCAAAGATTCTAGGAAGCTTGATGGATATGATGAGAAGGCATTTCAATTATCAATTTTTCCGGAGGGTACACCTGAAAATGAAATGACCAATATCAATTTAGTGCCTCAAAATTTTAGGATTCTACAATCCTTCATTTGATATTTGCTCAATCCTAGGAGTGGTAGTCACTCATATGCAAATAGCCTTGACTTATGCATTATGTGGCACTTGGTTAACAAAATCAGATTTAATTTGCCATTTTTGATTTTTAAAGTGATTGCTAAGTCTAGTAAGCATAGAAGGTTGCCATATGCTATGCCTTTGACTCTTATATTTCAAGCTATGGGAGTTGATTTGAGCAAAGAAAAGAAATTTAGCAATCCTATCCCCATTAAGGAGATATTCAAGGCTGATGATGGTAGAAAAAGGAGTAAGAAAGAAGACAAAAAGCAAGAAGAAGAGACTGAGATTGAGATTGAATCTGAATCAGAATCAGATTCTGAAACAGAATCGGACATCCCACTAAGCAAGTTGAAAGAAAAGAGTTCTAAGATAGATGAAGGGGAAAGCTCTAAGAAGAAAGAGAAAATGAAGCTGAAAATGTCAGATTTTGTGAAAATCAGTAAAGCAAATCTGGACATGATGAAGGAAATAAAAGAAATGAGTGGACTGACCTTGAATATTTTAGAAAAATCTCATGAATTGCAGAAGGGAATTATGGCTGAACACAATGCAAAGATGGATATGTTGATTAATAGATTGGATAGACAAGAGTGGTTCATGAAGAAGATGGCTCAAATGCTGTTTGGTGAATCTTTTGGAAAGTTTGGAGATTTTGGAAGCTACCCACAGGGCACTGCTGGTCCTCGCAATGCAAAGGCTACTGGATCAAGTGGCGTAAAAATTTCTGAAGTGGAAGAAGAAGAAGAGGAGCATGTAGAAGCTGCTGAAAAGGTACAAGAAGAAAGTAAGCTAGCTGAGGTTGAAGAAATAGAGAAAAATGATGAGAAGGAAAAATCAGTAGAAGAGGCATCAGAAACAGAACAAGAACCTGCCAATGAGACATCAAGAGAATCCTCCTCATCTCATACTACAAGCAACAGCAGCAGTGACAATGGAAAAAGTGAAGGCAGAAATGGTTCAAGACAAGAAAAGGAGAAGGAAGAGCAGTCACAAGACCCAAACATTGTTCCTACTGCCTCTCAACCAGTACCTAAATCAACCATCTCTTTACCCATGCAATACGGACCTAGAAGAACCAAAACACAAGCCAGAAAATCAGTTCTACCTATTCCTCCAAAAATTCAAGTACCCATAACTAAAAAAGAACCCCCAAAGAAGCAGAAACAAGCCAAACTTGTTGATCCCACTCACCTTAGGAGAAGTGGCAGAATTCTTAGCAACAAAGAAAAATCTTGAGATTTTTTGAAATATGCATTCTGACTTTCAAAGTTGTTTCTTTTTGTTTTTTAAACTAGGGAGAAAATAGAAGAAAGCCTATCCTTTTGTTGATGTCAAAAAGGGGGAGAAATCTGGAGAAGATAAGGAAATTTTTTAACTGACAGAATGTTTTTAGTTAACTGGGTACATTTTTAGTTAACTAATTTTGTTCAGTGGTTATATTAGTTAACTGGGTACATTTTTAGTTAACTAATTTTGATCAGTGGTTATATGGTTCACATTCTGATGTAGATATTTTGGACTTATTTTGGAAAGTTATTGAAGATATGTTGATGATCCTTTATGATTGACTTATGGTTGATATATCTTATGTATGATGATTGAATTGATCTTGGATGAATTAATCTTGGAAATTGCTTAACATGTTATTATCTTCAAGATGCTTTGAATATTAGATTTAGGGGGAGCTATTTTATAGCTTCTCAACATTCTTAATGATTATGTGCATACATATAGGGGGAGCTTGTCTAAAAGCAAGTTCTTGCATACATGACATATGTAGATAGTTATACAATTGAATTTTTATGATCTTCATAGATTCATTAAGTTTTGACATCATCAAAAAGGGGGAGATTGTAGGCCCTGTAAGCTAAAATGAGCTTGATTTTGATGATAACAAAACTTAATGAAATATACATTAACCTTTTGTGCATAAGTATTTGAAGTGATTTTATAGGTCATGATATGCAAAGACATTGATGGAAGGACTATTTTATTGACATGGCTGATATAAAAGGAGTTTATCATCTTGTATAATACAAGACGAATCAAAGTCCATGAAGAAATATGATAGAAATTAAGCTCTTAGGTCCATTGTACAAGATTGGAGAATTTATGCCATTTGAGACCTAAAATCAATTTTGTTTTTAGATTCAAGGGTTTAAAAAGTGTTTTTATATCATTCCTAAGGTTTTTGAATGGTCAAAATAATTTTTACAACCTTTCTTCAAAAACTCAAAATTTCAATTTTTAAGTCAGGCAGTAGCGAAATTAGTTAACCCGTTGCAAAAATTAGTTAACTATTTTTGATGTCTAAAATTCTCTATCTTACAAAACTAGTTAACCAGTGAAAATTTTAGTTAACTATTTTTATGACCTGACCTGACTCAACTCTGCTGCATGACTTTCTAAGCAATAACGGCTAGTTTTTTGAAAATTAAAGAGCCGTTGGACACACTCTCCAGCAGACGTTTTTGGCAATGAAAAGCACCTATAAAAGGCATCATTTACTACAATTCTAACTAATGAAAGTGTTCTTATTCATAGTGAATTTATTGTGGTTTTTAAAGCTTTCATTCAATTACTCTTGAGCTTGAGTGGCAAATCTTCTCTCTCAATCTTCTAGCATTAAATTATGTATTTGAGAGTTATTGAGAGTGATTTCTTCTACACCAAAACCTATATAAGATTGTGTAAGTGTGAGGACACACTTGTGGAAGGTTTTCAAGCACCTTGTGAAGCTTGTGGGAGGTTTTCAAGCACCTTGTGAAGCTTGTGGTCTTTTGTGGGAAGCAAAGACGTTGTAAAGGTCCTCAAGCACCTGAGAAGCTTGTTGATATTATAAAGGCTTTGAATCTTGCCTGTTGAAAAGATCAAATAGTGGAGTGACTCTCAAAGTGGGACTTTGGGAAGAGTGGATGTAGGCCAAGAGAGCTGAACCACTATAAACATTGTGTTTGATTCTCTTCTTCCCTTAACTCTTTAATTTTCAGCACTTTGATTTTCTGATTATATATTGAATGTGTTGAGAATTTGTTTTATTGAGCTAATATTGCAAACTTTGAATTATATGTGAGAAAATACACTTGATATCAAGTAATTATTTTGTGTATGAGCTAGTATTTGTGCATAACTTGATTGATTACTTAAATTACATCCTAGGAACAGAGTTATACATATACATAGAAGTGCAAAGCCTCAATTTTTCATTAAGTCTTGAGCAAGGACTGAAAAATTGTCTAAAGTGTCCAATTCACCCCCTCTTGGTCATTTTCTTTGGGACAACACTCTACATACTGCCATAATCCCAAACCTCTGAGATAAGCTCGCATCTTCACAGTCCAAACATGGTAATTTTCACCATTAAAATGATGAGGTGATAGAATGATGCTACCAGAAGCCACGTGAGATGGAAAAAAACTTCAACAAAAAGAGTGATTGGTGGTTTATTTGGTGGTTTCTCACTGGTTTTCTCTCAAACTCTCTCACAGTCCCTAAAGATCATGGATGCTCTGATGCCACTTGTAGGGAATTGAAAGAGAAAATCATGAAAGAATTGAGAGAGAGCAGAAAACGCGGTGAAGGAAGGACCTATTTTTCTTTTTCCATTATAGAGACTAAATACATTACAAAAGTCAAAAGTTTGCTAACCAAACCTCCATAATTTAAGGAAGTTTGTCTCTCAAACTTAAGCTTCTCCATTCATTCTAAACTACCCCAACTAATGCAAACTAATATAGATATGAGGTAGAAAATACATTAAAATAAAAACAAAATATCTTCAAGACAAAATAATTTCCTCACTAACACTTGCATCAGACAAAGAATATAGTATACTAGACAGTATGCTAGATACATTGTCACGATAGCATGCTGGATTTAACACAAGCCATGACCAACCAGGATCACTTTCTGATATGCCGGTAGAGATGCCATCAGATCCATCAATGGCCGGTGATATTTGGATATCGATTAATACCCAAAGCAGCTAAGTATTTTAGTAGCGCCACAATTTTATACCATGACCAGGGCACAAAGTGTTTGATGGCTAGACTCTGTGCTGGATACTCAGGTAAGATCCTGTTGACAATTGGGACAAGGAAGAAAAGAAGGGAAATTGACATCAATTGTTTGTTTCTTTGCTCCATTTTTCTTCTGGGTTCCTTTGCACAGCCACTGGAATGGACTTGAACTTTATGTGCAATAGACATTTTGGTAGCCCTCACCGTCTCACCAGAATGGCCTACTCTAACTGGGCCAATACGGACACAATAGAATTTCACCAGCGTTCACGATGATCTTTATGGGTTGAAAATCTTTAGAGGAAGAAGGTGTTAGAATTTCCACTCTTGTAAGTATTAAATTATTAATTTAAGAATAAAATATAAGTTTCATAAATTTAGCTAATTATTTTGCATACACATTACTTGGGGGAAATTTTTTTATAAAATTTCATGAGACGGAGTAAAGCAACTCATATTTTGGAAATGTTATGATAAAAGTAAATAAAAATATATTCATTTATATTTCTTAAATATTCTAATCCTAAAGAAATTGTTTCCTTTTTGAAAATTTTGTTGACATTATTTATATCTGAATTTGTCATATTTATTGATGTATCAAAAAAAATATTTCTACAATTATTATATAGCATATTTTGATAATAAATTAGATAAATAAGATAATCAATTATTTATTATTATTTGTTTTTTACTTCACATCTTATGCTGTAAATCCTCTTTCATTCTCATCTTACATTGAGTTTGATTTATTGGCTTCATGTAAATATTTAGAGAAAGTCATGCATGTTGATGCGATAGTGGTTTGATTTTGTTTCATTCCTTTTCGCCCGAACATTTACTTAAAAATACTAGCATTGCCATCTAAGAAAAACAAGGAAAAAATATTTTATTTTTATAATTTTTATCAATTATTTTTCTTCCTTATAGTCCAATATTCTTGTCAATTACTACACTCCAAATCTGACATAATATATAGTCCAAATTGATATCATACCGCAACACCTGCAACATACTTTTTTTTTTCAGTAGCTTCTATGCATAGTAATACAAATGGATCTCTTGGAAAAGAAGCATCATGCCACCAAGAATCGAAGTCCTTTTCTGGTTACATACAGAATGACATTTGCAGGAAGTGTAGTAATATTAGTTGTTGATGGGAAATGCACCGTCTATTAGTCAGCTAATTGTGATACGCTGAAGTGAAAGATTTGGAGGTTCTCAACATCAAGCTTTTGGAAATTACTACGCTTTCTGTTGGCCAAAAACTTCCCCCAATTGTAAGGCCTAAATTTGGCAGGGTTTTGCTCATTTACTATCTCCTCTAAGGGCTTCACGATGGTATAGTGTCCTGGATTGAAGAAGTATGGAATGGAAAATCTTTCCTTCTCAGGGTTCACCTTCACTCTATGCTCCACACTTTCGTAAGCATCGTTGCTCCATACCTCCACAAACAAAGACATTAAAAGTTCCACTAGATCCTGAGCTTCAGTTTCAAGCATGGAAAATAAAACTCAATCTAGTTCAAGTTGAGTTTTGAACATTGAGTCTTCTAATTGAGTTGAGTTGGAGTAATTATTTGCATCAACTCACTTCGGACTATTTGAATATTGTGAAATAGGCAAGCTCATGTAAGAGATTGAGATATGGTACCTGAATAATGTCGCCAACATTGATTATGTAAGAATTTGGCGTTGGCATGACCCAAGTCCACTCTGCATCAGATTTACGCTTCACTTCAAGTCCTCCCACCTCATCTTGGGCAAGGATGGTCAAGCCACCAGCATCCTTGTGTCGACCGACCCCGAGAGCTAGGTGAGGAAAAGGGGAAGGCGGATAGTGGTTGAGCCTAATGAAGGTGGTTTGGTCTTTGAAGAAGCCATGGAACCTATCTGGTTGCAAGCCTAGACTCAGGGCAATAAGTTCCATCAACTTAAAGGCAAGTCTTTCCATTTCAGTAGCATAATCTTCAGAGACTTCCCTGTCATGGCAGATTGGTAGTGCATTGAATTACAATATTACATGCATTATTGGGCCTAAAGAAATCATTCAAAGCATAAAAACTTGTCCCCCAAACTCACTAGTTTAGTCAAGAAATTGCAAACTTATTAACAAAGCTAAACAACATTTGCAATTGCTAATATTCGGATTCCATCTTAATTTTACTGTATATTAATCAAAATTTAACTTCTCCAAACTTCAAGATTTCTACTTAAATTTTATTGTTATTCACTTTGTTAGACAATTCTGTTTCAGATATATTACTAACTAAATCATTCCAATGGTTGGAGATTCTAAATCCTATCTCTTGGCCAGTTTTCAAGAACTTACCTTAAAAGAAAAGCAGGAGGGTGCTGTTTTTGCGAGAAGAACCTGCATCTAATTTTCTTTACCTTAGTTCAGGTACTCCGGCCATTGATTGTACAACTTAGTGATCTCCTTTTCATCGGGCTCATGTGAAGCAGGCATTATAATTGGATTCTGCGGAGTGAAATCAAACACCTCTTTCCAGTCTGATGTAGCAAACTAAGAATTAACAGAGAAAGAGAAGAATATTTCAGTGTATTATTTTTTTTATTAACTGCAAATGAGCTTAAATACAGCTCAAAATATAACAGAAATTCCTATATTTCAGCTCAACCATGGAACATGCCTCCATGTTTAACAACTTAGCTAGAAAAATGAAAATAATGACTAAAATGCAGTAGAACAAGTCAATTAATAAAAAACATAACAGAAAAAAGAAAAATACAGCAGCTAAATAGGAAGTGCAGCAGCTAAGTCAACTTCTTAACACTCCTCCTTGGCTTTGATGCTGCAAACTCCAAGTTTTTCCCTTAGAAATTCAAATTTGCTTCTTTCCAAAGGTTTGGTAAAGATGTCTGCAACATTGTCATCAGTTTTGCAATATTTCAGAACAACAGAACCTTCTTTCTGCACATCTCTAAGGAAAAACAATTTGATATTAAAGTGCTTCGTTTTTCCATGAAAAACGGGATTGTTTGAGATTGCTATCGCTGCTTGATTATCCACAAACACATCTGTGCCTTCATTTTGCTTCAGGTTCAGATCAAATAGCACCTTTCTGAGCCATAAAGCTTGATTTGCAGCAGCTGTAGCAGCAATAAACTCTGCTTCTGCAGTCGATTGTGCAACAACTTCTTGTTTTTTACAACACCAAGAGAACATTCCTGACCCCAGATTAAAACAATAGCCTGAAGTACTCTTCATATCATCAGAACCACCATGATCACTATCAGAATAGCCTTGCAGAACATGAATCTGACTAGCACAAAACTTGATCCATGCTTCAATGTTCCTTTCACATATCTTAGAACTCTCTTAGCAGCAGAAAAATGAGTTTCAGTAGCACAATTCGTAAATCTAGATAGCAGACTCACAGAGTGTAAGATGTCAGGTCTTGTGGCTATTAAGTACATCAAACAACCCACTAGACTTCTGTAAAGAGTTTCATCAACCTTTTCCGCTACATCTTTCTTGCTGAGCTTTACATTTTTACCCATAGGAGTTGTAGCAATCTTGCACTCATCCATTCTGAATTTCTTCAGAATTTCTTTGGCATATTTGGTTTGGCAAATGAACACCTCTTTCTCCTTTTATTGAACCTCCATTCCAAGAAAATATGCCATTTCTCCCAAGTCAGTCATCTCAAATGTCTGTTGCATATCTTTCTTGAATTTGTTTACAAGTTCCAAGTTGCTTCCTCAGAATAAGTAAGTCATCCACATACAGGAAACAACAATAAAATTGATCTCATCACCTTTAATGTAGAGGGTAGCTTCATTGAGACTTTTTGAATCCCAACCGCATCAAATGCTCATCAATTCTCGCTATACTGTGCCCTTGGTGCCTGTTTCAAGCCGTATAATGCTTTTTTGAGCAAATGCACATCTTCTTCTTGCTCTTTCACAACAAACCCTCAGGTTGTTCAACGTAAATCTCCTCCTCAAGAAGACCATTTAGAAACGCTGGCTTTACATCTAACTGGTACACTTTCCAACCCTTTTGAGCAAAGAATGGCCAACAAAGAATCTGATTGTTTCACTCGCAACAGGAGCAAATGTGTCAGAAAAATCAACACCAGGGATTTGGGCATAACCTTTCACAACAAGCCTTGCTTTATGCTTGTTTATAGAGCCATCTCCATTGAGCTTTGTTCTAAATACCCACTTTACTCGAATCACCTTTCTATCATCAGGTCTTTTTACCAGCTGCCACATTTTATTTTTTTCAATCATGCTTAACTCCTCCTTCATTGCAGCTACCCATTTTGGATCTCTTTTTGCCTCCTGAAAATTTTCTGGTTCCAGAACTGCAACGTTGCACTTTTGATAGATTTCCGAAAGTGATCTTGTACCTCTAATAGGTTCATCATCAACCAAATCAGATTCGGACAGCTCTAGCAATTTTGAATCTTGACTTGGAATTGTACCAGCCTGATCTCCTTTCCAATTCCACTTAGCATCTTCCATAAAATGCACATCTCTGCTTATCAGAATTTTTCTCGTATTAGGTTGAAAAACTCTATAAGCCTTCGAAACTGAGCTGTATCCGACAAAGATTCCAGCTTCAACTTTTCTGTCGAGCTTGTCTCTTTTGATCTGAGGCACATAAGTGAAACACAAGCAGCCAAACACTTTTAAATTTTTTAAAGAAGGTTTGTAACCATAACAAGCCTCAAAAGGTGTCTTCCCATCAACTGCCTTTGTAGGAAGTCTGTTTAGCAGAAACACAGAAGTGTTAGCATCCTCTGCCCAGTATTCTTTTGGCAACTCTTTTTCATGAAGCAAACACCTGGCCATCTCCATCACTGTACGATTTTTACGTTCACTGACTCCATTTTGTTGAGGAGTATATGGAGCAGTGAGTTGGTGTTCAATTCTAGCCTCTTCACAGAACTCATTGAAAGTTTCAGATGTGTACTCCTTCCCATTATCAGACCTCAACGTCTAAATTTTGCAGCCACTTTGTGTTTCAATCCAGTTCTTGAATTTCCAAAACACACCAGCCACTTCTGATTTGAACCTGAGAAAATATATCCAGCACATTCTGCTATAATCATCAATGAAAAGCAGATAATACTTACTCCCATTAAGTGAAGGAGTTCTATGGACCAGCCACATCAGTATGAATCAACTGAAGCTTTTCTGATGCTCTCCAGGTAGCTTTCTTGAAAGGAAGCCTTGATTGCTTTCCATATTGGCAAGCCTTGCATTCTGGCAGTTCAACTTCAAGATTAGGCAAACCTTGAACAAGTTCATTCTTTTGCATATTCACCACTGCTTTATGATGAAAATGACCCAGCTTTCTATGCCACACTTCTGCATTCACTGTTGTTGCAGAGTAGACTGATTGCTTTGCCTGTAGAGGATCTAGTGCAAAACTCTTCCCTTTCATGCTCACTTTGAACATATCTTCATCTTTTGAGTTTTTGATTAAGCAATGATTACCCTTAAAAACCACTTTAAAACCATTTTCAAGAAGCTGGCCAACACTCAGCAAATTTTGGTTAATGTTAGGTACAAATAACACTTCTCGGATAAGCTTTGTACCTTTTGAAGTTTCCACTGCAATTGTGCCTTTCCCTTCATCTGCGATACATTCTCCATTGCCAATCTTCACTTTGGAAATGAATGACGTATCCAGCTCCTTGAATAGATCCCTGTCAAATGTCATGTGGTTGGTGCAACCACTGTCAATGAGCCACTTGTCACTTGAATGACTTGCTACAAGACAGGTAGCTACGAATAGTTGCTCCTCTTCATGATCAGCTACTTGAACAACATTTTTCTGCTGAAGATCAACTTGAGCTACAACCTTCTGAATGTTGCTCTTGCATATTTTCTCATGATGTCCCATTTTCTGGCACTTCTCACATTTCACATCAGGTCTCCTCCAGCATTTTGATGGTGGATGACCCTTTTTGTTGCAGTGCTTACAAGGAGGAAAGTCAGACTTTGATGAATCTAAACCTTCCTTCTTGTTTCCTTTATACTTCCCTTTCCCTCCTTGATTAGTTTGCACCTTTGCAGCCAATGCTCCTTCAACAGAACCTTCACTTCTCATGAGCCTTCTCTGTTCTTGAGCCTGCAAAGCATGTATCTATTCTGCCAAGCCAATCTTTGATAGATCCTTAGTATTTTCCAAAGAAGAGATGGTAGCTTCAAATCTCTCAGAGACAGTAACAAGAATTTTTTGAACTATTCTTGTATCAGCAAATTCAGTACCAAATAATCGTACCTTGTTTACGATATTGAAAAGTCTATCTGAATACGCTTTAATAGTTTCAGATTTCTTCATTTTCTGCATCTCAAATTCTCTAACCAGATTCAACACTTGCATTCCTTTGATCTTCTCATTTCCCTCGTACTCCTTCTTGAGATAGTTCCATATATCAAAGGCTGTTTTCAAGGACATGATTTTGGTGAAAATTGAGGATGAAACTGTAGCAAACAAGCAGTTTTTGGCCTTGGACTTCCTTGCCTTCCTTTCTTTGAAACTCTTCATTTGAGCCATTGTAGGATTGTCGGGTAGTGGAAGCACTTGGTAGTCTTCCTCAACAGCCTCCCAGAGATCATTTGCATCCAGGTAAGCCTCCATTCTGATTGCCCAAACTTGATAATTTTCTCCATTGAACACAGGAGGTGCAATGGCATTGAAAGGGCTTTCAGCACTCGAAGCCTCCATTTTGGTGGAAAAAATACACTCAAATTCCTCACAAGTCCCTTAAGAAGAGGGCTCTGATACCAGTTTGATGGAGCAAACTAAGAATTAACAGAGAAAGAGAAGAATATTTCAGTGTATTATTTTTTTTATTAACTGCAAATGAGCTTAAATACAGCTCAAAATATAACATAAATTCTTATATTTCAGCTCAACCATGGAACATGCCTCCATGTTTAACAACTTAACTAGAAAAATGGAAATAATGACTAAAATACAGTAGAACAAGTCAATTAATAAAAAACATAACAGAAAAAAGAAAATTACAGCAGCTAAATAGGAAGTGCAGCAGCTAAGTCAACTTCTTAACACAGTCCCTAACATTTTTGGTATGCTCTGCGTCATAATAACCCAACACTCTCTTTTCATCTCTCCTAATCTTGTTTTTCTCCTCAAGAGGCTGAGCAAAAAATTTCCCTGATGCATTGAAAATCTTTTCTCGCTTTTCCATGGACACCCTATGATTTATCACTTGAAAAAACCCCCAATCCCTGCATGCGTTGCCTACCTGCTTAACAAGACCCTCAAGTGCTTGAGAGTGATCTGGGGTGGCATCAGAAGAGCTTAGTATGGAGAGATCAATTATGGGTAGACCTTCGGCTTCAATAATTCCCTGTTTTGGCCTGTGTTCTAGCTCTTGAACGAAGGCTGGATCCACCTCTCCCATGGTGATCTTTGGATTTGAGTATTGAGGAAGTGGGTTTTTTTGTTCTTGGTGAAAAAAGATGTTGGGGGCTTAAATGTGCGGTTTACGTATGCTGTGAAGAAGGGGTTAATGCAAAATGAATCAAGACAGGATTTGGTGCGGTATCAGATGGGGCTACCTGAGCAAGCAAAGAAAAAGACGTTTGTGCTTTCCTATGGCAACATTTGTTGGCATATGCAGATGGACCCCTTTAGCCTTAAATTGAAACTCGGACCAATAATGATGGAATAATAATTTGTTTTCTTAAAACAAAAGATTAATTCGTTTACTCACGTTTCTGATCCTTCCGGCACTTCCAGATGCTTTTTTGCTTCATTCTGAGTTCACCCTGAATTGTACATGTTCATAGACCTGTAATCTGCTTAGCTCACTTGATTTAGTACTCCTGACAGTTTCTTAAAAAAATTATTATCATTATGCTCCACAATGTTTGATGATTAGCATTAAGTAATTAGCTCTTAAAATGTATTACAATCATAATATTAGGGAAAGTTTAAATATTTAGTAGCAAGGCTCTCAATAATCCTTCATTCAAATAGGCATTTGATACATTAACGTGCAAAGCTAAACCTGGAACAATTTTTATAAAACATCTTTCTATTATTCTATAAAACATCTCCCAAACATAGCACAAAACACATTATTTTCTGGGAGATACATAGAAGCCATTTGAAACAGCTAAAGCTACTCTGATGCCTTAAAATTATCGATTTGGACATTTTCCACTTCTTGTTTCTTGTAATCGCTACGATTTCTACTAGCAAAAAACTTTCCCCAGTTGAATTCTTTGTATTTGGGAGGGTTTTGGTCATTCACCAGCTCCTCCAATGGCTTAATTTGGACATAGTGGGCAGGGAAAAAGAAAAATGGCATAGAAAACCTTTCCTTCTCTGAGTTTACCACCACCCTATGCTCTGCACTCCAGTACAGATCATTGCTCCATACCTGTAATCAAGATTATTAAACAAAATGGAAAAATTCTTGTCTATATTCTATCCATGATCCCAAGACCAACATGTATGGCGAAATTCATATTATCAATTGACTATTGGCTAAAAATGAGCCAAGATAATACCTGCATACAGTTGCCGATGTTGATGATGAAGGCATCTGGTATTGGCTTGACTGGAATCCACTCACCGTCTGATCTAAGGGAAATTTCCAGTCCTCCAACATCATCTTGAGCAAGTACCGTTAGGGCACCACCATCTTTGTGTCGACCCACACCAAGAGCTAGATGTGGAGCAGGACATGGAGGATAGTGATTGAACCTAGCAAAGCTGATTTGGTCCTTGAAGTAGCCATTCAACCTATCAGCAGGCAAGCCTAGGCTCAAAGAAATAAGTTCCAGCAACTTGAAAGCTAGTTTTTCAACTTGCTTAGTGTATTCTTGGCATATCTCCCTGTTCATGATCATTACAACCAATTAGTTTCAGTGTTGAATTGAATTCCATAACATGAAAAATTTGAAATGAGTACCTGAATTCAGAAGGGTTCTGAGGCCATTGATTGGTCAAAGTCCGTAGCTCTTTATCATCAGGATCAGCTGAGGCAGGGATCAGAGTTGGGTCCAACACCAAGTAGTCAAAAACCTCCTTCCAATCCCTAACATTTTTAGTATGTTCACTATCATAGAACCCCATAGGATACACCTCGTTTCGCTTCACCTTCCTTTTCTCATCCAGTGACTGATGAAAGAATTCTTTGGCCACTTTCTCAGTCTTTTGACGCAGCTCCAGTGGCACTCCATGATTAATCACTTGAAAAAACCCATATTTCTTGCAAGCTTCTCCAATCTTTGAAACTAGTTGCTGGGTTTCACTGGGGTTTGAAACTGAGAGATCAATAACTGGGATTTCTTCAATTTCTACGCTTTTAAAATTAGGTCTATGTTGAAGGTCTTGAACGAAAGATGGATCAATATCTCCCATTGCTTCACAATAATTGCAGAAAATGAAATGAGTGGGTACGACTTCAGCCAAAAAAGAAAATATAAGGGTCGTAACTCATATGATGATTTATAAGAGGGTTAAGGTTTAATTCACATTCAATGAATATAGACAGTTTCCTTTTTTTAAGAAAAATGATAATACGAAAAAAATATTTTTTGAGGAGTAGGTATTTTGGTAGATGGGTGGACCATAGCATGGAAGCTTCTACTCAAATTGCGACCCCAGTTTTATTTTAGGCAAAACAACGGGAAAAAAAAAAAGGTTCAAGGAAGATCAAATATTCATTTAATAAAAACTATATTTTATTTTAAAAACAGGGTCTACGTACACACGCGATTGAGCGAGTACTTCCTCTTTGTCAACCTGTTCTGACTCGGTCACCTCCTCATTCACTTGGCTCTCATCTTTTTCTCATAATAGTTTCTGATCCCCAAAAATACGAAAAAAAAAAATTAATCAGTGACCGAATGGGCTACATTCTTGTGCAAAGCCCTTGGAAATTATAATCTCAAATTGGATGTCTTGGTTAGGCCACATATGACAAGTTAAAGATTGCTAACCATAGAGATAGAATTTATCTAGGGACGTAATCAGGATCTATGCAGGCCAAATGCAGATTCCTTGTCAGATTGAAGTGCTAACCATAACCTCCATTCTATCATCTAAAAAAACCAACCACAGCTTTAATTTTGAATGCTCAGAATGTTGCTAATTCCGTCTGTCATACATCAAGAAAGGTGTTCCACCATGGTAAAAAGAAACTCATTCAAAAGTAACTGCAGTTAGCAAACACAAAAACCCCAAAGAATGAGGGTATTATGAAAGCAATAAAAATAAATAAATAAATAAATAAAAATAATCTCTACAAATTCACATCCACCTCTGCTCAGTGAGACTTGATGTGTTGCTGAACAACACTAAGAGCTTCACTCTCCTCACCATAATCCTTCATAACAAGCAAGAGTGGATAAGACTAACTTGTCATTTTATCTGAGAGACTGAGAAAAGCAAAAAAGTGATCAACTTGATGAGCAACCAACACAAGAGCAAAGGTAGTTGGTTGCTCTTGTGTTGTAGTTGGTTGCTCTCGTGTTGTAGTTCAGGTGTGAATCTAACTTGTCACACCTGAACTACAACACAAGAGCAACCAACTACCTTCCTAGCCTTGCCCTCAGAATCAATCTTACATAACTGCAGTAAGTACCCAAGAAATATCATGAGATGACATTTACATAAAATTACCAAATCATAACCGGTTTGAGAAAGTGAAGAAATTAGTCTAGAGAGTGAGGGAGAGAGATGGGATTTGTAGTGCAGCAACAAAGAAACTCCAACAAAAACTATGAAATAGTTCAAGGAAAAAAAAAGTACTTCATTTGAGCAAACAAATCAGATAACCTAAAATAACAGATCATCAACTCCACCAAATAATTCAATTTGGGAGAAGAAAAAGTAGCACCACTACTATTAGAGCCATAACCCAAGAAAGTTCAAGAATAGGTTTAAAACTCACACCAACCACCAGGGAAGCAAGTGTTTTGTGAAGAATAAATCAATACATTTAAATAGCCAATTAGTACGGCATATCTCTAAACATGAACAAACATAAACAATATTACATCCATAGATTATGACTAACTGTACTTCTATACAAAAATCATAATCAATTGCACAAACTCAACTCAATTCAACTCAACTAAGCCTTTATTCCAAAGATTTGGGGTCAGCTATATAGATTCGCTTTCTTCACTCTAAACGATTTTGGGTTAAATCCTCAGAAATGTGTAATGCTTCTAGGTCATGTTGTACTACTCTTCTCCAAGTCAATTTAGGTCTACCCCTTTTTTTCTTTCTATCCTCTAACCTAATGTGCTCTACTTGTCTAACTGGAGACTCCGTATGTCTACGCTTCACATGACCAAACCATCTCAATCTCCCTCCTCTCAACTTATCTTCAATTGACACCACTCCTACCTTTTCTCTAATACTCTTATTACGGACTTTATCTAGTCTAGTATGGCCACTTATCCACCTTAACATTCTTATCTCTGCAACTCTTATCTTAGACGCATACGACTCTTTCAGTGCCCAACACTCACTACCATATAATATAGCCAGTCGTATGGCTATACAGTAAAATTTTCCTTTCAACTTATTGGGAATTTTACGATCACATAAAACTCCCGTGGCACGTCTCCACTTCAACCATCCGGCTTTAATCCTATGACTAATATCCTCCTCACATCCCCCATCTACTTGAAGGACAGAGCCTAGATATTTAAAGTGATTACTTTGGGACAGTACTACTCCATTCAAACTAACTCATTCCCTATCACCAGTTTGGCCTTCACTGAACTTGCAATGCATGTATTCTGTCTTCGTTCTACTTAACTTAAAACCCTTTGACTCTAGAGTACTTCTCCAAAACTCTAACTTTCTATTGACTCCCTCTCGTGTCTCATCTATCAGAACAATATCATCCGCAAACAACATGCACCAAGGAATACTCTCTTGTATATGTTTCGTCAATTCATCTAAAACTAATGTAAAAAGGTAAGGGCTTATGACTAATCCTTGGTGTAATCCAATTGAGATCGGAAAATCTCTTGTTTCCCCTCCCACTGTGTGCACAATAGTAGTTGCTCCTTTATACATATCTTTCAATACTTGTATGTACCTAATAGATACCCTCTTTTGTTCTAACACATTCCGTAAGACATCTCTTAAAACAATATCATAAGCCTTCTCCAAATCAATAAAAACCATGTGTAATCTTTCTTCACATCTCTATATTTCTCCATCAAGCTTCTAATAAGAAAGATCGCTTTCATAGTTGAACGACCGGGCATGAAACCAAATTGATTGAGAGAGATAGAAGTATCATGACGTAGTCGATGCTCCGCAACTCTCTCCCACAACTTTATAGTATGACTCATAAGTTTAACTCTCCTATAGTTTGAGCAACTCTGTATGTCTCTCTTATTTTTAAAAATAAGTACTAAAATACTCCTTCTCCATTCATCAGACATTTTATTTGAGTTTAGAATCTTATTAAATAATTTAGTTAACTATGCCACTCCCATATCTCCCAAACACTTCCACACTTCAATTGGTATTTCATCAGGTACACAGGCTTTACTCACTTTCATTCTCTTAAGTGCTTCCTTTACTTCTAAAGATCTAATCCTTTTAGTATAATTTACATTCTTTTCTATTGTTCTATAGTCTATATTCACGCTATCCTTTATCCGGACTTGAGACCGGCTAAGCGCAAGCTACTTAGGCGGAGTTAATCAATTGCACAAAGGATGCCAAAAATTTGCTACACTTTTTGTTCTTTCACAAAACTCACATCTTTTTTCAAATTATAGGGCCAATAAGGAATGAGAGTCAATCTTTACTTTAAAAACAGGTTCAAGATAAAAAGAAAGCCCAAGCATATATTAGTTGCTCCCAGTTAAAAATCAAGACGTCAGTAACCAACACATTTTATGATTTCACTAAGTTAACAAACTTTTTACCGTTAGAAGAAACTTGATGAGGAATGCATAAAATAATATTCAAAAAGAAAAACACCAATATAGAGTTCAGTTGAAAATATTTAAAATAATATCAAGAACAAAACCACACATCTAAAAGCTAGCCAACAGACACACCTTATAGCAGGTGCCAGCCTACACAACCGACAAAGGTCTTAACTCTTGACATTAGGAACTTTTGACAGGATGCTAGTGTTTTTGCGCAATGGAAATTGAAACAAGATAATGATAATAGTATTTGTACAACACAATCACAACTAATTGCATTAAGGAAGCCGAATTTCGTTGCATTGTCTATTCTTACACAAACCTTTCACCTAAAACATATCTTTTTTCAAATTATAAGGTCAACAAGGAATGAGAGATCAATCATTACTCCAATGAGAGATCCAATATGAAAACAAAGACCAAGCAATGCACACATTTGGAGCCCCCCAAGATCGGTAATGGACTTCCCATTTTGTGCTTACTTATCTAGTTATAAAAACATTAGAAAAAAAAAACTTTTATGATCTTAACTAGCCAATAATAAGTTTATCATTAGAAAAATGTATATAATAAAAGAAGAAGCGTATAGATTTCAATTGAAAAAACGTACACTAGCCCACTCGCTGAGGGTCTTACGACTAGGAATAGTTAAGAGACCCACATCATGATCAGCACAAAGGCCTTTGACCAGTTTGACATAGTCCGGCTGGTTGCAGTCCTCCGCCAATTGTCACGGACTAAGAGTTTATCAACACCAAACTCTAGCAACCCGTGCGGCCTTAGTCTTCCCCCAAGACTAAGTCAGCCTTCCAACACACTTAGTCTATGTAATAGACTAATAAGGGTGACAAAAGTATGCCTAAGTGAGAAGGTACAAAAGAAAACAAAAGATAGTAGTGGGAAGAATTTGGACAAAGGGAAGGTAATTTTATTAACTCAAGAAAAATAGCTTTATAAGCCTAAAACTTCACAAGTGAGCTAAAAATTGGCTAAGTGTACAAGGAGCTTTGTGGAACTCTCTATGCATGAAAATAAGCCTTAGGACCCCTATTTATAGTGTTTTGGCCGAGTTGGAACTCCCTTTGGCGGCCAAAATTCGAAAATTGGTGGGCTGCAGATTTCTGGCGGGTGAACCTCGTTTTGGCGGGTCATGCGGGGAACCTTATTTGGGCGGTGGCGCTCGACGCCGCAAAGCTCGACACTTCCAGCGCGCCTCCACGCCTCCGTACGCAATTTGAACCTCATTTCGCCCGCGCCTGGCATCCCGTGAGCCCCTCGCAGTTTCCGCGCGCGTTTGAACCTCGCCCGCGCCTGGCATCCTGCGCGCGCCTGACTTGCCCACTTGCCAGTTTGAACCTCATTTCCGAGCGCGCTGCCTGCCCACTGCTCCCGCACGTCCGTCTGGGCCTCAGGCCCGCGCCTTGCACTCTGAACCTCGTTTTGGGCCTGTCTCACCTGCAGGTTGCTCCCACACGCCCGATTGGCCTTCGGGCCCGCGCTAGGCCTCCTAAACCTCGTTTTGGCCCGCGTAGCTCCCCAACATGCTCCGCAGGCGCCAGTAGGCCTCCAGCCCACAGTGAACCTCATTTTGGGCCCGGCTTGGCAGCTTGAACCTCATTTCGGCCTGCACTTGCCAAATTGCTCCCCAGCTCACCCGATGAGCCTGTTTAGCCGAAAAACCTCATTTTCCGCCCGCATTGCCTGCCACACAATGCGTACCACCCCTTTGCCCCGCAAGGACTTACGCCCACTGAACCTCTCTCCGTAGGCTACCTTGCGAAAAAAATTGGACCTCTTCGGGAGCTAACATTTGTGGAGTGACATTCTCCCCCACTCAATCCCAACGACGCCCTCGTCGTTTGGACCTCCTCCCATGTCTCCATCCATACTCGACTTGGTTGCCTTGGGCTTACTCCAACTGTGCTTCAGTGCCTCCCTCGTCCTTGTGGCTTGGTGCATCAGCTCTCCCCTTGGCTTTGCACCTCCGTCTGCTCCTCCATGAGCGATTTTGCCTTGGACTCTCTTGCCTTGGTGATGCCACATCCCTTGGACTCTTGGCTACTGACTTCCCTCGTGCACAGTCCACCTTCCTTCTTGGTGGATGCCCCTTTAGCAACTTTGAAGTGTTTCCCTCCTTACACTCCTTTGGTCCACTTTTGGGAGTACCTCCTCCCTTTCCATGCTGCTCCTTCCCATGGACGACAGCAGTTGTGGTTGATGATGGCTTCTGCACTTCCATGTGCATGGTTGCAAGGGTCTTCGATGGTGAGGACTTCCCCCGCAACACAGGAACCATGCAGGTACCACCTCCCTCTGTGATACATATGCTATTGGCAAATAGCATTGGGATCGCCTTGACCCGATCTATGAACTCGACCCCAAGCACGCACTGATACTCATCCATGGACACAATAAAGAAGTCTAAGGTACCTTTCCAATCACCGATGCGTACCTTGACATTTCAGGCTACGCCATGTACCAAGTTGGGTGTAGAGTTGACTGCCTTCAACCATCCCGTCTCTCTCTCATATGGGATACCCAACCTCTTGGCTTCTTCTTCCTTCAGGAAGTTGTTAGACGCCCTTGTGTCCATCAATGCTAGCACCTCCTGTCCTTCTAGCTTCATTTGGACAAAAGGCAGCCCCTTCCTAGCTTCCTCGGTTTTCTGCCCCTCGACCTTCAAGGCGCATAACTACAAAGAGCCTATGGTTGCCTCTCTTTATGGGAAAGGGGCCTCCTCCCTCTCCTCAATCAGTGCCGAGAGTCTACTCTTCTTTGGACACTCCCGGGCTCTATGGGGTCCATCACAAAGAAAGCACGAAAGAGGAGGGCGTTGCATACCTTGGTCTTCCTTCTGAACCTTGTTGTGCCCTTCCTTCGGCTTGTACGGTTTATAGCTTCCATCTTTGCCATGGCTGGAGCTTCCCTCGTTCCTCTCCTTTCTTGGACTTGAGTTCCTTTCACGCCTCTGGAGCTCTATGAGGGACTCAACAATGGAGACAGCAGTGGCTAAGTCTCGTGCTCCACGCCGCTCAATCTCCAACCTTGCCCAATTCTGCACGCCATCAGTGAAGGCAAAGAGAGCTTCCGTATCTAGGTAGTCCGGGATTTCCAACAGGGTCTCCATGAACTCTTTCACATAGTCCCGAATACTCCCCTTATGTGATAGACGCCTCAGTTTGGCTCTTGCCTCGTGTGCAGCATTCTCCGGATAAAACTGCTTCTTTAACTCTTTCTTAAAATCATCCCAGGTGGAGATAGTGCACGTACATCTTTCAATGTCTAGTAGCCTCCTGCGCCACCAGACCATTGCGGTGTCTACAACATTATCACAGGACGGGAGTTCTAGCCCCATGCGGCACCTAGGTCCCCCTTGGCCAGGGCCCCTAGGTCAGCCTCCCCCTATCTGTCAAGCTCGCATAAGCCCAAATAATAAGCATCTTCGAGGTTTCTGGCATGTACCTGTACAGATTCACATTGGTTAGCTCCATAGGGCAAGAGACAGCTTGTGACGGCCTTTCCAACTGCCAATAATAGGAGTGGCCAAGAATAGGAGTGGGGAACTTCCGAACCGTTACACAATACGCAGAGCTGGGCGGCATGCTTCTCGATCACTTTTGCACCTTCATGAAGACCTCGAATAAGGCCACCGTGAGCCAAAGATTTTCTGAGGACTAACTGCAATGCAGTCATTAAGTCCATGGCCTCACCGAGAGGAGCAGGTGTCTCAACAGCAACGGTACCCTCCTCACTGCCCAAATCAATAAATTACATCCGCATAATAAAAAGCATATATGAAGCTTAAATCAAGAAACCAAGCATTTTCTGCAGAACGTGGAATAGCATTGCATAATCTTACCCTGACATTTTGTTGCTGGGTGATCCGGCTCGCGGAAAGAATAAGGAGACGGAGATGGCTGCTGCCTCTTTAGGCTAGGTGAGATTTGAAACAGGCAATCGTTGAATAGAAATGTGGGTTTTGTATCTGGGACATTTGATGCGGACTACAAATCCAGATGGGCGAACTCACAGTCAGCCCAATTCAAGATAAAATCTATATTATTTTGGGTTGAAAAAGAAATGAAAAGGAATTTCCAACCATGTATGGTAATTGGAATTTTTATAATCAATTTCAACCGCTAAATTGATAAAATTGAATTTATTTAACATTTATTGATAATGCCTTAAATTCTGTTATCAAATCATAGAGGATATATTTGTAAAGCTTACAATTTGAAAATAATAAGTTTTTATTTAATTATATTAAAATTATTTTAAAATTACAAAATATAATTGTCGAATTCAATTAAAAAAAAAAACTTGATTTTATTTATAATACCTCACTTTTTTTTATTTTTCTGAATTCTGTAATCTCATTGTCCCGTTCATCAATAAATGCATGAGAAGGAAAACATCCTGATGGTTGCCTGCCTCGATGGATCTCCTCCCTTGATCTTCGTTTAATTGCTAGGTGGCAAAGTTAATCATCATTTTACTTATTCACATCAAAAAATAGGTGGCCAACTTAAACGTACCTGTATCATCCACCATTCAAATCCAAACGGTCTTTTAATTTCCCTTTTCCATTCATCTCATGATTTCTTTCCACGTGATTTTTTTTAATCAAAGGCAAATGATCATCATCACTAATCATAAGATTAAACATTACAGGCCTGACCTCCAATATAGAAAAAAGGTTCAAGAGGCCTAGCAGCACCCAGTCCAGACAGCAAGCCCACGCCCCATACGCCATCCAACAGCCCCCAAGATACCAAAGACCACATCTTTGAGAACAGCCTCCATCTTCAGGACGCCGCTTATCTTCCTGCATCCGGAGCTGCAGTGCCGACTAGGATTAGAAGGGGACGAAGGTAACTTCAATAAAGCCCAGTCGCACGCAAGATATTCTACCCCAGACCCACCAACAGAAGCCCTTTCCCACTCGGTTGAACGGCTTAGTATTTGAAACTAACATTGAAATTGAAGACTTCAAATATCTAAAAGAAGAAATTGTTTCATCTAAATTTGTTTTGAGTTCATTTTCAGACAGAATAAAATACCCGCCCTAAAATAGAACAACTATTTACAAATATGATTGAAAAGATATGACAGTGTAAGGAGTTCTCAAGCAGATGGCATAGATGCGGAGGTGACTACATATGACAAGTATTGTAACCCATCCTGGATTGTGCTCACTGCAGTGGTCCGGTCAGTACGGATAAGTTCTGACAAGGTATTAGCTTTTTCATGGATCGATGTCTTTGGAAGATTATCATGGGAATCTGCAGTAGCACTCTTCATGGCAGCTACATAAGCCTCAGCTACATCAGAAATGCCTGAACAATATCACATGAATCAAGCAATCAAATAAAGTTGCTTCTTGCCAGCATTATTTATGGTAAAATACGAACAGAACGTAGAGCAACAGTGAGAAAGAGTGACAGATGGAAGAATTGATGTGAAAATATAAAGCATATGACCACAAAGCAATCATATAATTATCAATCATCACATCTGATACAGTCTGTATAAACTATGATCAAACTTTCAACAGGAAGCTTGCTTTATTATAATTTAAGATTAATATTTTATAAAGAATAGAAGTGGTTCACAGTTAAACTTAAAACCCTGAGTTGGGTTTGAAATGGTTCACAGTATATACTTCAAACCTTGGGCTGGGCCTAGTCCCTACCCAGGTCCTCATCTACACTGCCAGCAAACCCAATGTTTCATCTCAAGTCCTTTGCCTCTCGGACATTGAGGTTTACAGTCATCGGCTTCTAGTTGTTGACATGCACACAAATCATGCGTTCAAGACACTGGAATAGTCATCATACAAGACCACCTCCATAAAGAACGCAGAGGTGAAATATATTACCGTGAGAGAAAACAGATTTATATGGAATCATAAAAAACTACAAAATCACATCAAGGAAGCAGCCAACATAGAAAGCAAATACATCAATCAGGAATATCTGCAAGTATGTGAAATGCCTAGGACCCCGTCTAAAAGTAGAGAGGATGATGGCTTGATAATCATTCAAATTATCAAATAATGATAGCACTGTTCCAACAATGAAATGAGTACCAGCCTATTAAGTAATGTAAGACTTGAGTAGGGGTGAGCAAAATTCGGTTCAAACCGAAAAATCGAACCGAGTCATGGTGCGCCTAGGCTCCTTGCTCCTTGCGCCTAGGCTCCAGGACCCTAGGCTCCTCGGTGCGCCTTGAGCCTTTAACAACTATGCATTTGAGTATATTGTATACATGATGTATTCAACTACTGTCAACCTTAAAGACCATGCTGTCAATGAGTCTCAAAATAGGTGAAACAAAAATTGATTAAATCAACTATTTTTCACTGAATGATAATAATAATTTGTTAAAATAAGTCACACTGGCAAATGATCCTCAGTTTTAGCAAATGCTCCTTCACTAGAGACTAGTCGGTATCATTCTATCAATGCCACCAAGAATGCAAGTGACATGCATATATATATAAACTTGCACCTCTAAAGCCATACATTACATCATAGAATCATATGCCTTCAAATAGTTCACAAATGATTCAGTAAAAATATTTATTATCATCAGAAAATAATTGCTAAATTAATCTGCAATGAAAAGGTATTACAGCCAATAACAATACTTCTGTTCAGTGTTTATTGACACAGTTCAGAATGCAATCAGAAGTGGCTGTAATCCTATTGTGTGATCTTCGACACAAAAATTTATTAACAAAATCATGAGCTTACTATGTTCAACATTCCAAATTGCAGAACTTTTGAGGCACAGATCTAGCTGTGTAGTGTTAATATTCAATCAGTTTCACAACTACAGGAAGTTATGTTGCTTATTTTAATGATGTTGAAATAGCATTTTTTTTTTTTACTAAATCTCAAATAAACACCATATGGGTCAATCCAATTCTCATGCCAGTATAAAATGTTCAGCTAATCTGAGCAGCATCGTTAAGATAACCAAGTATTACAAAACTAACCTGTTACAAAACCGTTGCAAACTGCTTCAACATATCCTGCCATGGATTGTGCCTTTGTTCGGATTACCTTAGCTTTTTCGACAGAATCTTCAGGCCAGTCAATGTTCACGATATCCCCATCAACATCTTCTTCCTGCACTTTGTTAGCAGTGGATATGATGGACTTTCCGAGCATCAGAAGTTGAGACACAGCTGAGCTGCACATTTCAGAAAGCCTCTGCACAAACAAAAATGCATTTTCATCAATTTTTTTCCAACTCAGGAAAGTAAGAACAACCAGAACTAAGTATATAAAAGATAAATGTTCCCACGAAATCCAACAAATCTCCATACATGAACTCCCTCTGAGTGAAGAGTTTCTAATCTCCCAGCAGTTCTTTGAACAATGTCATTTGCAGTAAGTCCTGCTAGGGCACTTGTAAACCTGTAACATTTAGAGTAAATTATAGGAAACAGCAAAAGACAAAGCATAGGAAACCAGTCATATATCAATCACAATAAGCTGACAAATTTCAGCTCTCAAATAGCATCTTGCAAATGTCATCACAGCAACCTTTGTCAACATGTCATTATAACTGAAATAACAAACTGAACAAGCAATGTCCATGATTTAAAGACAACTTTAGCAGGTGAAAGTGACCAATTGGAAGGTATAGACCAACATTAAATAGAAAAGTTAACAGTTAAAAACTTAAAATATCATCAGAGATCCCAATATCTTAACAAAGTAAGTTGATGAGATGGGAATCGAAAGTCTGATGAGAACACATTTAACTGAAAAAGTTTTTGGATACATAAAATTTCTAAATAAAAAAATATTTTAAGTACAAAGCGAAATTACCCTGCGGCCATGTCAGCAGCTTTGTTGACACTTGAATCGTGTAAGTTTTTCATCTCATAGCTACTTCCTTCAGTTCCGGTCTCTATTTTCTTCCCTTTGCTGGACTCAGTATCATTCTCATCCATTTCAATACTCAAATTGAACATTTGCTGAACAAGTTTAAGCTTTCCGTCATATACAGACTTTAGTTCCAAAGGTAATTTTGCTTTTCTCCGGTTAAATAAGAGGGCATAATGGCTGGACAATGCCTCAAGCTCCTACAGCATAACAGTCCAACAATTTCAATATTTACTATTATTTCAACAAACAAATTTCAAGATACACGATAAGAAAGTGACCTCCAATTGTTCTGGACCTCCATATATATAGAAGCATCGATCAAATGTTACTTCCTCATTTAACTGATCCTCATCAGCTTCTCGTTCAGAGCCTTTAGAATTTTTCTCAACTTCAATACCAGTCTCTGTGATTAGCAGATCCATGGTCTCCTTGCCAACATATTCAAGCACTTGCATTCCCTTCGCAGTAAAAGATTTTCCAGTCTGCAACATGAAGGTGAAAATAAATAATAATGACAACATTCATGACCAACAAGATGATGTTGATGCTAACCTCTAGTAAGGATGGTGCACCAGCTCCTCCTGGTATGCTACCATGTTGGATTGATTCAGCAAGGTTCACAGCTGAATGCTCAAGTCTATATAAAGAAAAGAAAGAAAGAATAGAAATGAAGAAAAGAAAAAGGGAAAGAATAGTAGCCAGAAATCAGAAACTCATTTAACTTCCAACAAATGATTGCAAAAGGACAGTAGTTCTCTTTAAAAAATTTTAAGATAGCTGCAAGGTTAAACCACTGCACCATTTTCCCACTTCATTTATCCCTTGAGGACTCTTTCTACATAGATGGCTGGGATTAGCTAGGTAAACTAATCCTTACAGCATGTTAGAGTTTTCATTTTTTTTTTTATTCAAGTTCAGAGTTATGCAAAAGCACAAAGGTCAAGGCAGACCTCACATAAGCAAAACCCAACTGAATTTACTAAAAGCAAATGATACAGACAAAGCTACAGAAGATCTTAAAGTGAGAGGAGAGAGAACTTTAAATGCCCAAGAGAATCCCATAGGAACAGATATTTTTTTTACGTACGCTCTTCTCAGCTTAAACTAAGCAGCCATAACATCCTAAACTCATTCAAAGTTTCCTTGCTTGCAAAAGCAACAAAAACAAAGACAGAAGCCACATTTTGTGAAACATCTTCTCTCTCATCTTAAGACTGCATAAAGTTAATTCTTTTTGTAATAAAGATTAGGCGCATTAGGAGGCACCACCAGCAAACTCTGCTAAGTATGCACTATAATACATTTTGTCTTGTATTAATAATCAAAACAATAATAAGTTCAACTACAAAACTACTTACTTTTGAACTAAATTGGAACCCCCTTTCCATGCACTTCCTAATGCTTGCCATGCTCCTGATGCAAAATTCTCCACAGAGTGATCAAGAACCTTCAAACCCTACATACATTGAAAACAAGAAGAAACAATGTGATGGTTATAGAATTAACGAATGCAAATAACTCTATAACCAAGCGAATAAGAGCATCATATTGCAATGGCAAGTACAGACAATGGTTTTAAATAATTGCCATTACATAACGTAATGGCCGTTATTTACAAGTTTTAGAGGGACCGTTCCCGTTGGACAGTTATTTAAAGGCATATATTGATTTGCACAGGTAACGGCCGTTATCACTGTTACGTAACAGTAATGGCCATTATTTACCGTTAAGTAATGGTAACGGCGTTACCTCAATAATACTTTCTAATTTGAACTATTTTTTAGAATTAATTTTACCAAAATACATTATTAATTACAAAATAACATCTAATTTGATGTCTTTATGCTTAATATATAGTAGTGTATCTTAATTTTACTTGTATCTACCAATATCTACTCATTTCATAAACTTCGCAAATTTTTTAAAAAAATTTGCGTAGCGCCAAGTCGTTATTATTACATTACAGGCCTGTTTTTGTTACCCGCGACTGCAATTTAATACCATGGTATGGACCATACACAAAATAACCACTCATTGGCAAACATGAAATAATAACCACTCATTGGGAAACCATGAAATAATCAACTTATCTGGCATATCTCAAAGAATGATTGAAAAATATGCACTTTCTAAAACTCATTATTCTCACTCAACCAATAGTGTGTGTGTGAAGAGAGAGAGAGAGAGAGAGAGAGGTGTGATTTAAATACTAGTGAAAATAAAGCAACGAAGCCTAGGTGAACAGAGATGTTAAGAAAAAAAGGCAGAATTGCAACAGGTGAATTAATTTGAAACAAATTCAACAAGATTCAGTTACACAAGCAAATATCAAGTAAAGGAAAACTAGAAGCAATGACTCGACCTCCACAATCATATGGTATGCACCTTTAGTACAGAATACAAAGCAACCCTATATATGCACAGTGGAACAGCAATGGTGCATTTCAATTCGAAACAGCAAATGTACAAGCAAAACTTGCCTGGCCTAGAAAGGAATCATCACTTGCTTTCTCCAATTTATCTAACGCAGATTTGCGCAGTTTGTCAGTCTCATCTTCAGCTTCAGTTTCCTTATCACTTTCAGATTCTTCTCGCTCTTCCTCCCCCCTAGAGGATTCAGAATCCTCACCAACATTTTGCATGTCTGCAATGCTCTTTGCTGCCTTCTCTGCAACCACTGCAGCCTGCATCCAGATGGAACCACTCTTAAGAAATTCAAACAAACTGCGTTGCGATCAATTATGAAATACTAGAATGCAAACTCCAAAAACTCCAAAACCCCACATTTTGAATTTAATCTCTTTCGTTACTCATAAAGAAAAACACAATTGTTCATCATTGATAGATGCTCGCATGATTCTTAGAGTCCCAATATATGATTTTTTTTTTAAATAATAATTGTTCTTAAGTCACAAACTCAACATTCACATTTAATTAAGGAAGAAATAAGTACCACAAAATCAACATAGCCACATTTACACCAAGCACAACACAGCATGTAAAAACGAGACCAAAATGAAAAACCGTCATAAAAAGAAAAAAAAGCATCAAAACGAATCTATCTGGACTCCAAACCACCACATTAATCCAACCTACAAACTAGATCAGACACAAAACTAACCCCCTCCCACTCCCATGAGCAAAAACCCAAAAATCTAAATCCAAAACCCTAATTTCAAAAACCAAAAACCAAAAAATCCAATGCCAATACTGAAAAAGAGTGACAAATGAAACGTACATTGCGGGAGATCTCTTCAGCAGCCTTCTGGAGATCTGAGAGAACGGAGAAAGGAGAGAAACCCCACCCTCCCCATCCTCCTCCTCCTCTCTTAGGTTCCGTTGGCGGCGGTGAGGGAGATTCCTCTGTTGTAGGTTCTTGTTTCTGTTCAGTTTTTTGCTCTTTCGGCTGTTTATCCTCTTTCGTCGGTGAAATCTTGATGTCTTCCATCGCTATATATGAATTACAAGTATTTGTATCAAAAGATTTTGAGCTTTTAGTGGAAATGGACTGTGAAATGTAAATTTCGGCTAGATTTCCCTTTTGTTTGCATAGAATGAAGACCAGAGAGGCTAGATTTCCCTTTTGTTTGCATAGAAAGAAGACCAGAGAGCTGGGCTTGAGATAGACCCAAGACCTCAACCATCATCTACCGGTTTTGGTTCAACGTGCAATGCAAGGAATTGGAATCAAAACGGTGGCTTGACAAGGATGGTTAAAACGATAACGTTTTTCAATTTTTTCCAATTACATGATAACCCATATAAATTCTGATTCCGGTTAAGGTAGGCACGCTTCGGTCCTGTAAACAATTTTTTAAATCAAATTGTTAGCATAAACATTTTCTTCAATTTTTATGCATTTGATTTAACAGTTAAACTGATTTTATAATATTTTTTAATTAAAAAAATTAAATGATTTTTAGAGAAAATAAATTTATTAAGTTATTTTTTATTTTTTAAAATTTAATAATCTTATTAAAATATAAAAATATTTATATATTAATAAATATATATTATTTATTGAATATTATAATTAAATAATAAAAAATATTTTTATATTATTTTAAAAAATATTTTTAATAAAAAATATATATATATTATTTTTTCATAAAATAAATGAAATCTAAATGTTATATAATTTTCTTCAGGTGATTTGATTGATCATTGACCATATAAAAAGAAAATCGTATGCCGAATCTTTCGGTTTGGTTAATTTCTTTTTTGTTCATTTTTAAAGCAGAAATTCATCATTCTAGCTTTTCTTTTTTTCTTAATTAGCAAATAAAGGTATAATTAATATGACATTAATTAGGTAGACAAGATATCACATCCAAGCTATCGATGATCTTGATCCTTTCTAACATGAAATGGACGGCAATGATGAATTCAAATGGTTTCTATGGATGACATTCTAAACCAAATTACTCAATTGTCTCCGTGCAAATTATAAGAAGGAATCTACACGCATAAGCAAGCGTTGTGCTTATTTTCATGGATGATGTCTCCAAGATTTCTGGTGGAAAAACCAACGTACAGTTGCAACGTTGTAAATGGGAAAAGAAAAATACCTTTGTCAATAATGTTGTGTTTGCTAAGAACAGAACAGAACAGAAATTCTCTCCAAGACTAAGCCAGACATGAACAAGGCAGCTTGTCTTCCACGGGGCTTATTTTCTATTTTTTGCATCATCTACGCAGCAATTGAACTCATTTTTACCAGAGCAGTGAAATGGAGGACGAAATTCAGTGATGGAAAAGTAACCAACATAACTCCAGGGTCGGTGCCGGAGGTGAAAGTGACACTGCCTGCTAAGTTGATATTTGAACAAGATGGGTTTGCAAAAAAGTACTGTGATGGATCAGAGCTAGCTCAACTTCCAAAAGTTATGCTTGGTGAAGGTACCATGGGGACTTTGTTCAAGCTTATTCTTAATTGTGGCTTCATCGTCACAGCTCGAGTGATCCGACAAGGATTGGTCAAGCCAGATGATATTGAGCTATGGATTAATTTCTTTGGAGGAATTCGCAACACCTGGCTCTTGCCAATGCACTTGAGTTTCTGGTGCGGTGGAGAAGCCTTTGTTGTGTATGAGTATTTGTGCTTGGGAAGTTTGGAGGAGCTTTTACATGGTGAGTATATGTAACTTTCTCTGGAAAATTTTCTACTTTAATTAGTTTTGAAATTGTGATTATGGCATAAGCATCTAATTAATAATCTAGTTGATTAAAACTGTGCAATTTATTGTTGATTCTTGCATCTAAATTTGAATTTTAAAGGACACCCTTAATGGTATTACAAGCCTAATTTGCCATAGGTGATATGCTTTAGGAAGTGAAGGAATCCGATACACCCCATTGAGTTGGGAAGTTCGAAAGCACATAGCACTATGTGCAGCAATGGCAATAGACTTCATTCACAATCAAGTTACAAAAAAAGGCAGCAACCTTGTCTGTGGGGTGGTTAAGGCAAGCAATATCTTAATTCGGACAGACTGTTCTGCTTGCCTTTCCGGCTATGAAACACCTTACCTCGTACCTCCAACAACCATCATAAGAAGAAATTCTGGCAGAGTTGCACCCGAACTAATATCCAATCAAAATTATCCAAAAAGGTTTACGCGTAAGTCGGATGTTTACAGCTTCGGAATTTTGTTATTGGAGCTTGTTACTGCAAAGAGACCGACTGTGACCAACTTGGGAGAATACGTCATAGAAAAGAGAAAGAGAGAAGGGCTGATAGGTATATGCGACCCCAAAATGGGAGAAGTAAAGGAAAGTATGAGAGAAATGATTAGAATTGCTGAGAGTTGCCTTTCACAAAGTCCCAAAGATCGGCCTTCCATGGATAGAGTGGTGCATATGCTTCAACAAATGAAGGACTAGCTAGGACTATAGATCTATGCAGGTCAGAATGCAAGAATTTCTCACAACACTGATTTGTGTGTGCATATATGTATTAAAGCATTGAAAATGCATCTCAATTTATTGTTCTTTGTATTTTAAGGAAATGAATTCAGCTCACTCATGATGAGTCAATCCAAATCATAATAATAATAAATAAATTAACATAAAAAGAAAGAATGAGACAAGGTAAATCGGGTAAATCGTGAAATAATGGTAATAATTTGTTATTTAATAATGTGATTATATCCTAAACTAGTGATACAAGCTTAGACTACAGAGTTGATATACGTGAATTGGTTTTTATCCATTTTTTTATTTCCAATAGTATTAAAATTGAACCATATAATTTTATCTTCACTGAAATAAATATAATAAAGAAATTGCTACAGTTTATTAGAATTCCTTGCTAATAATGTTAGAAGATGAGAAAGAAAAATGCAACAAGCAATCATATAGAATTTATAATCAAATGACAAGCAAGAACTTACTTTCCATAGAGAGGCCAACGTTCAGTGTTACATTACCTGGTTGGGAAGTTCAACTAATCAGAGTTTTGAATTGTGTACATATAGCTTTTGGGAACTAGAAAAATTAAGGATAGACAATGTTTGGTGGAAGATTAATAATGGCTTGTGCTGGTGGTTGAGGGAAGACGGGAGTAGGAGATACAATCGGTGGTGTGGTTACCTTGCTTTATTGTTAGGACACCTATAAATGTATTTGCCTACAAATTTCACGCTCTGAACATAAAGATATTTATGTTCGGATGTGAGGGGAATATTGTCTCTAATTAGTTGAGGTAAAGTATTTAAGCTATATATAAAACTCCTAAACCTCCTCCTTTGAGCTAACTTATGGGGTGGGATTATAATCGCCTGAGGTTCAGGGTGAGTGGCCAGTGGAGGTGGGGAATAAAGTGGTCGTGGTGGTGTAGGAAGTGATTGTTCCAGTAGAGGCGGCGACTGAATCAGAGTTTGGAGGAAGAAGGTGATTGGACTGGTGGAGGGGGAGAGTGAACTGGAGGTGCAAGAGATGAAAATGATGGCGGAAATGAGACTTGAGTTATAACAGGACTAAGAAAGACTGTAAAATTCAGTTTCCTCTTGAATCCTAATAGACAAAAGAATCCAAAGTGTACAACTGCATAATTCAAATCATATTCAGCTCATTAAACAGTCACTTGGCAACATTAACTATCAATGTTTGACTTAAATTTAAACATAGTAAGCAGCTCCATAAAGCATCCACTACTACCCAATAAAATTCACAACTTAAATAATAATAATATTATTATTATTATTATTATTAAAACAAAAATCCAACATTAAAGAGCTATGATACATTGTTCATTCAAGTGAGCATGTACCAAATGAAACATTGCAATAATATTCACAAAGTTCACAGATGCAAAATGTTGGAAGCGTAACTTCTAGCACAAAGAACTTCCCACTACACAGACCAAAGTCTCATCCGGTGGTAATAATTTGCGCAACAATCAACTCACACCGCTGTACACTTCTATTTATATAACTTATGCACAGAAGCAACTTCACAAAAGTTCTCTATATGATCAATCTGTTTCATGGTCAGGAGTAGGAGTGTACCAAGCAGGAAAGCTTCCTTTAGTTCTGAGTAATCTAGTATAAGGTGAATCAGGCATTCTAGCTCTCTCTTCCTCTTCTAGCTCTTCCTTAGATTTTGGCAATCCGTCTGGTATTGGACATGGTCCGTCTCTTTCTTTCTCCACAGTCATTGGTGCCATTAAACCAAAACCATTCTGCCTTCCTTTTTGCATCGAGGAAATTCCATGTAAGCATCCGATCAAGGACTTCACTCCACCTGCTTGCAGAATCAACTTCTCTACATCCTCTTTCGGTGACTCTCTCTGTACCAATAGCAATTAGTTAGAATTTAGAAAGCCGAGCGCTTTACAGTTTACTTCTTTTATTGACTAACTTTTAATTAATTTTTCCATGGAAAAGATAAAGAAAACCCATTTAAACTGATCAACAAATCAAAGAGTCAACTATGCGACTTGGCAAATTTGTACCAAGTTGCACAAACCAATATCAAAAATCATCAAATATACTACGAACCTCCGCTTTCGCTAATTATCATGCAATCGATCCGCGTGAATTTATAGTAGATTTCCATGTACAAATGAATAAAAACTTACTTCCAAATCTTTCAGCTCAAAATACGCTTTCCAGCAGCTATAAGAATCATCACCTTCAAGCGTCGAACAATAATCTGCATAAAACCACATTAACGTTTTAGATATGACCGATGAATTAAACGACATAAACAAAAAGCAAATCCACATAGATCGAAACAAATCATGGTTAAATCAACTTTCCATAACATCACGCCCGTAATAATATCGCTAATGGCTGTGGGGCCGGGAAAAAAGATAAAAACCTTACCGGCGAGTTCATTCTCGGACTTCTCAATCAACGGCGGTTCCTTGATAGCTCTTTCGAGCCTGGTTCGGCTAAACGGCTCGAGCTTAGGAATGTGAGGACTGCTCCTTGAGGAAGTGGAAGAGGAAGAGGAAGAAGAAGAAGAACAAGTGATGGTTGAAACAGCTTTCCTGCAGGAACAATTTGTACGATGGAAATCCTTAGCTTCGACAAGCAAAGGAGAGGAACAAGAACGAATAAGAGAGGACTTTATCATCGCATCCAAACACTAACGCCGATGCTCAAGACTTCTAATTTTGGATCACACTGAGATGGTAGTGTTTCAGATAAAGAGAATTTATGAGGACGATACTGCTAAATACTAAAGTGCAGCGTGGGACCCAACCAAGTGGATAAGAACTAGATTTTTTTATTATTATTACTTAGATATTTTATTTGTTTTAAGATAAGAAATAATTTCGTTATTGAAAAAGACGTGATATGTGGCCGCTTGCTTGGGTGATTACGGGAATAGCTGTGGGCTATGGACCGCTGAAATGGTCAGTTCTGGGGTCTAGGTTTCTGAAACAGAGGACAGAAACAGAAGTTGGACGATGGTTTTGTCTAGCTGATTGGCGAAACGCGGCGAGGGGTTCAAATCGATGGGCAGGAGAATATTATTCTTTATTAGGCCCAATATAAAATTATTGGATATTTTATTACTTGTTCAATAGTTGCGCCATCAAATCCGCAAATAAGCTCATGGCAGCCCATTCCATTCCATTACCACAAAGTCCTGATCTGAAGGAAAAAAGCAAAGAAACCCATTTCATATTCGGATCTAATCTTTGAAAGACAAAAAACCACAACTAGGGTAGATTTCTGCATGCTACAGGAGGGAGGGAGGGAGGGAGGCAACAAAAGAACTTCAGAGAAACAAAGTAAATATAAAAAAGAAAAGGAAATCAAAATACGTGGATTGGATAAGAAACCATTTTCACAAAGAGGCGAGATAGTTTCTGGGGAGAGAAAGTCAAGACTCGAGAGAGGAAGAGAGTTTAGAATAAGTTTTAACAAAAACGTAAATGTAACAAAAGAATCTCCTAATTCTTGAGGGGCTCCTCAAACAAGTGATTTCCACTAAAAACTACTGTAGACATCTTAAATGTATCTCATATGGTAAAAGATAAAGCCTCAAATCCACACCAATCTTTTTGGCATATAAGGCAAACTCTCTAAGACTGTAATAACATCATTAGTTCCATTTATATATCCAAGAAATTAACTTCATAAAATAATTTGTATATTCACTAGGCCATAAACAGAACCCGTCAATGTATTTTGTAGTAAGCATGTCACATGATTAAATCCAACGTTTGTGGCCACTTGAACCCCACTGTGTAGTGTTGAGTTAGGTGGGATTGACTCTCAAAATTTTTCCTACGCAGAGTTAGCATTGGTGTTAAATTCGGAGAGAGTGTCGATTAAATTATTATCAATTTATTTTAATTCGAACTTATATAAGTGATCAATTTATTTTAATCCCACAACCCAGTCCGGGCTCTGATATCATTTTAAATTTAAAGAGAGTGTCGATCAAATTATAATTTAATTCATTTTAATTTGGGCTTATATAAGTGATTAGATTATTTTATATATCAAAATGACTAGTCAAGTCAATGTTACAACCTAACCATTTATATATTGCCATTTTACTTCATATTCTTTCGACATGGGATTCCAACAGTTGGCATTGCCATTTGACTTCATCTTGAGCTCAAGAAGGGGGTATTGTTTTCCCTCTATACATTATTAAAGAGAAAGTCAAAGGCTCTTCCTTGTAACACCCCTAATTTTTAAATTAATTAATTTATGGATAGATATTAATATTTTATTTTATTTAAATTTTGGAAAATTATTTGAAATTTTTTGAATTTTTAAAATCGGGTTTGATTTTCTGAAAATATAAAACTTTGATGATTTTTAAAAATTTATTTAAAGACCACGCGGCAAAACTAAAACTATAATTAGACTCTACGAATTTTTCTGAGTTTTATGAAATTTTTTCAGAATTTTTGGTCCTCATTTTTTATCCCATGGTAGAGTAAAAATTCAATTTCAGGTATCTTGAATCGAACCAGCTGAATCGAGTCGGGGCGAATCAGACCAATTGAATCGGACTGGCCCATTTTCCTTTTCTTCTTCCTCTTCCGCGCGCCCCGATGCTCTCCCTCTCTCTCTTGTTTTCTCTCTCCTCTCTCCTCTTCTTGCCGCCCCAACCTCTCCAACTCGCCGGCGCACCTCCAGCACCCCTCCCTGTCTCCAGAAAACAGCCCAAAAGCTTCCTCTATGCGCCCCGCGACTTTTCACATTCCCGACCAAAATCTAGTCCATCCGGCCACCAATCAAACTAGGTCTTGTCCCAAAATATATCTACACCTTGAGAGCTTTCCATAGACACCAACAACACAAAAATCCATCAAGCAGTTTGTCTAATTTTTGCCTGGAAAGTTTTAGCCCATTTTGACTTTTAGGTTAGATTTCCTGAAAACCGTAAACCCCATAAAAAATCCGAGTGTACCGGAGTGCTCCACTCGTCCAGAGCTTCATGGCAATACCTATTTCAAATTTTTCTGACATCGTTTTTCAATGGGTCCCGTGACATTTCGCAGTATTTTTCGAGCATTAAATGAGTTTAGAAATTTTCATAAAAATTATATATTAACCCCCGTGTTATGGGCTTCACGTAGGTACAAATTCATGAAAATTCAACGATTGCTCAGATCTGTAATTTCGGGCCGGACAGACAGACTACTGGGAAAGCTTCAGAACTAGGCTGAGAGTATAGGCTACCCCACCATTTTCAGATGTCCCAGACGCATCTCCAGGGTCAGAATTGGCATAGGTAAACTCGAACCCTAATTTCTTAATTATCTAGTGCCTAATTTCAATTAAAAATCTATAAAATATTCGTGGTAGGTTAGAAAAATATAATTCCTTTTGCGTTAGCTCTATAATATTGCTAAGGACCGCGGGGCAAAGTTTTAAAATTTTTGAAACTCATATGGATAATTTTTGCAAAAGGGATAATTGTAGGGACTAAATTGTAATTTTTCAAATTGTGATCGTTGACTGTTTAGGTGGGCCCAAGAGGGGCTATGTGATGTGATTGAGTTGTGGATGTGTGACTTGTGGATGTAGAAGTGCATTTTGAACCCTTTTGCAGGTTGGGTAGGTCCTAGGTATAGGAGAGACTCTGTTAGATTTTCGGCATGACTTAGAGTGTCTTTGATCTTTTCCAAACTTGTATTGAGTCAAATATATTGAATAATTGCAATAAAATTTGTCAGATGAGCTGGGACAGCTTTCCTCATCCGCTTAGTTGCCGCAGTGACCTCGATTTAAGTCTGTAAGTAAAATATTAATTTTAATTATAATTTCGAAATTATTATATGTTCAAGTATGCCCATGCATCACTTATAAATATGTATCTATGTAGTTAAATACTAAACACATTTTATATTGCATTCATAATTGATGAAGTGCCATGGATGTTGTTTGAGGTAATTTGGAGCAGTGTGCGTGCGTTAGTGTAAGTGTGGTATGGTATTGGATATGGACAGGACGGGTAGACATGGCTTGAGAGACACTCGCTGGGACCTGGTCCTTTATAGATAAGTCGAGATAGGCACGACTTGAGAGACACTCGCTGGCCCCCACATTTGATTTGTTAAGTGAAAGTCCAGCTTGAGAGACACTTGCTGGCAAAGGTTGGATTAAGAGAGCTGTATAGGGGATCAGCTCTTATATACGTACTATTTGAATAGTGTTGGGTGTGTGAGTACTCTAAATTGCCTTTTTACTGTTATGATATGATTTGTATAAAATTTATGACGATGTTGCATTCTATTCCTTAGGATGCATTAGCTTTAGATAGCTATAGAAATTGTAGTTAAAATTAGTATTTTACTCTCTGAGTCGAATGCTTACTCCTATTCATCTATTTTTTTAGGCTACAGGAAGATTACTTATTGTGACTAACTTGCTCTTCTTCTTCGCAGGTCAATTAGTAATATCTAATGTATTTTGTACATTTGAGTTAAATTTTAGACTTCGCATGTGTTAGGAGTATTTTAATTAATTTAGGTCTATAATATAATATTGTATTGAATTTGTAAGAATATTAATTGCATACATAACTGGATTGGATGAAGGAGCTGAGCTCCCTAATTTATTATATGTTGTGTTTACAGGTCGAGCGAATCAAAAACTCCCCGTTGAATGGTCCATTTTATAGTCGGACTATGTCCGGTTGAATTCTTGAAATTGGGCCCAAATGGGCCTTAGGATTGGGTTGAAGAATAGTTAGGCTTACTACAGGCCTCAGGGGCTTTAGGTTAGCCTAGGTCCTAGTGCCGGTCTGGCCCATAGGTTGAATCGTGACAAATGTGATATCAGAGCTTAGGCTCCAGATTCATAGGAAATATATATCTTGTCACACCTTACCCCTCTGTAAGGCATCACATGATCCCGTAGAATACCTAATGAACTACCGCACTTCACCTACCGATAACTCATTAAGTACCCTACAAGGGATTTTAAAACAATTTTCTTATTTTTTTGATAAGTGGTGAGCATTTTCTAATAAGTACTTAAAACATGTAGTTAAACTAAAACTAGTTAATATTTTTGGCCCATTTTATTTTTACGCAAATTTTATAAAAATTTTGACAGAGTTCCCTCTGTATTTTGAGAAACCAGTTCTTCAAATACCTGAAATAAAAGCACTTCGAATAATTTTCTAACCACTGCTTCAAATTCATACTCAATCTCAACCAATTTCTCAAATTCACAAGTTCAATAATTCTCAAAATACTGTCAATCAATATCATTCATATTTCAGTTGAAACAAAACAATTTAGATACATTATTACAACATTTACATATTTTATACAAACTGCTCAAGACCCACTTTTACATGCCCATACATTCATGTGCAATATACACATCAAAAGGAGTATTTACAGTTAGGGTATAAATTATATCCGAAGACTTCAAGCTGATAACTCCACACACCTCAAATGACTCTGCTGCCTCTAATCTCTCAGACTGCGTGACAACAATAAAGCTATCACGAGTACTAGGACTCGATGGTGCACAATATACTAAAATAATCTTTATGCAAAACTTAAAGCACATTTATTCAAAGATTTGGCTAAACATGAAAATTAAATACAATTCATGCATTGTGAGATTTTAAATGTAAACCAAGTTCATTTCAAAATATCAAAACACATTTCACAAAACCCACAGCTAGATCATGCCATTCGAAACAAATAGAATCTCAATAGCCAGAAGCTAAAGAGAAATCACATGAATCACAATAGCCAGAGGCTAAAGAGAAATCATATCACAAGGCTAGCTAGCTCAAATATATGGATATCCATTCACATCCTCTTCTACTGGCACACCTCAACACTTCTCCAGAGAAAGAATCAAAATTCGAAACTAAATACCCCCACTAGTCGTGCTAGTGAGGTGTTCAAATATATGGTCATGACACTGTGGTTTCAAAACTTATCTTAACAATTTGCTAAACATTGTCATTTCAAATATACACAATAACTTTCACAATTTAAATCAAACATCATAAGAATGCTATAATCCAATATTTCACATTATTCAAAACAATATGCAAAAGATGATTATAAAAGTATATGTTGTGCACAAACCTCAAGCAGTACTTTGTTGGCCTTGACTCTACTCCTCGGGTTCTGTCCCGGTATTCTTTTCCACTGAAACACGCAATTTTTACAATGTTTCAGTACTAGAACTTAAAATAAATCCAAAATAAACTTAACTCCACATTTACCTAGCTCTAACGTGTTAAATTCGACGTTCTCGAAATTTTGTGTTTCGGGTTACTATTCACTGTACTATTCCAGTCAAATAGTTGACTTTTTAAGGCTTACTAGGTATGGGAACTCTAACTTCACCCACATACCACATTTTGGTCATTAAACTTGTTGGTTTTGGTCATTTTCTCAAAGCTTAGGTCATTTTGGCAAAATTGCCAATTTTCGGTTTTGGTTCTCCAAAGTTGCACTGTTCCATTGGTCGATCTACTGTTGGAATTTGACAAAACTTCCTCCATAGAAAATGTTCCTTATTGTCTTAAGTGTATTCTCATTTTTGGATCACCCCAATCGGAGTTTTGTAGCTCAAGTTATGGCCAAAATAAAATTACTGTTCACGTGCACTGTTCATGCTGCAATTTTGATGCTGGTAGATTTTTGATCCAACTTTGCTCAGTAATTTGATCAAGTTTAGTCCATAATTTGGTCTAACTTTCTTCATATGAAATGTTCTGCTATGTCTTAGGTTTCCATCGGTTCAAGAATCACCTAAATCCGAGTTTTCTAGAGAGAGTTATAGCCCTTCAAACATTACTGCTCAATGGTAATTCTGCAGAGTTGCAAGTTTGATAAGTCAACTTTGCTCAATAATCTAACCAGGTTAGTGGCATAATTTGGGGTGATGTTCTTCATGAAAGTTTTAGATCTATATCTCCTCTAACCCCTGGCCAAATTTCAGGTCAATTTGACCTGTCTAACTCGAGTTATGACCAAATGAACAGTTACTATTCATTTGATCAGTTTAGTGCAATGGCAGCCTGCTATCATTTCACTTTGGTCAATTGTTTCACCAAGTTTTGGTCAGTTTTTGGCCATGGTTCCTTAATGAAAATTGTGCTCTTTTATGTCTATTTTCATCTCCAATTGGTGGCATATCCATTAGGCTTGTAAAATTTGAGTTTTGGTCCTTCAAAGTAGGTTTGGTCATGCTGCCAGCAGCATGACCATTGGACCTACGAATTTAGTTTAGTTTCCTATCATTCCCATACAAGTTATTTGGTCATAATTGACCATTATTTCACTTCACAATAGGTCCAACATGCCATTTATGTATTTCTCCAAATTTTGGTTCACAAACCCTAACATTCAACCCTAATTTACTAAATTATTGTATTTAACTACATTTATGCATCCCTATCCTACTACCATACTCCTACAAACTTACTAACACCTTTAATTCATTCAAAATACATCAAACTTTCCTATATCCATGGCTGGCTGAAATTTCAATAATGGTCCCTCACAATTTTTTTCTTTTTCATTTCTTTAGTTTCTAGTTAGTTAGGCTAATAACACAACTAATTCAACAAAAGAAATCAAAGTTAATCTTCTAACCTTAGTGCATAATTTCTTTCCTTCAAACTTCTTCCTTTCTTCTTTTTTTTTTTTTGTCAAGTCCTCTATCAAGGCTTGAAATCAAGGTTTAATATTGGAGGTTTAACTTTATATGGTGGAATTAGGGATTTGATCAAGCTCAAAATGAGCTTTAATGGAGGTTTTGGGTGAGGGAGAGGGAAGATGAAGGTGAGGCGGCAACCTAATGGAAAGAAGACCAAATAATGTTTTTTTTCATTTCTTTTCTTTATTTATTTTAGTTGGTGGAAGACCATAAAATCCCATTTTAATAATTCACTTAATTAATTTGTTTATGACATCATTCATGATGTCATCAACTTTGACTTTTCCATCTTCTTTCTTTTTATTTATTTATTTTTTTCTATTAGTTCTTTAATTTAATTCTCGATTCCGAAATTTTCTTTTCTCCGATTTTATTTGACAGTTAAGTCAGGAGTCAGCTCTCGGGGTCAATTGACTAAATCGCCCCTCGCCGGTTCATCCCGGTTTGCAAATAATCCAATATTTCTTCCGGCTCCCTGACCTAATTATTTGACTGACTTAACAGTTCTTTTTCGTGATTTTCTCTTTTCCACTGTGTTCATAAGGGTCCTAAGGACCGCAGCGTCACTTTTTACTGTTTGAAATTTGAGTTTAAAACGACTTCGCAGTCGTTCCCGATGAGATCACTCATCGCTGTGACTCTCGACTCGTTTAACCTCTTATGTTCTGTTTTTCTTATTTATAGTTAACTAATTAAACATTACTAATTATTTGTGTTTATGGCTTCTCAAATTGTCTTAAGTGTGGCCCTAATCTCATTAATTGTCCGGACCGACACCGGTCACCGGAACAGTGAAATACCAGGCTATGCAACGGGGGTGTTACATATCTAAAGTTTTGGGAAGAGTCTAATAGGAGTCACATGCGGAGAATAGGGTCCACATTCGTCCTGCATTATCATCTTTTCTTCTAGTTTCTGTTTTATATAATTGTGTGTAAATATGAGTTCATAGAGCTGTGTAACATGTTTTTTTGAATTTTGTGGGCTAATGCTATTGAATTTCAGAAAAATGCATAGAAGCAGAAGAGCTGCCACTGCACCAGAACGGGATGTGTTAGATGAGGTGTCAGCATAGGATGAAGCGCTTGCCTCGAGGAGGCGGGGCAAGAGACCTAGAGCTGCTCAAGTAGAAGAGCAGCCGCCACCAGTTCAGGAACAGTCTTTTGTGGCCCAGGGTCCCATGGACCCAATGGCAGCTATCCTAGCCGGATTGCAGAGAACCATCAATATAATAGCACAATATATGGTCCACCCTCCATAACAGCAGTAGCCCATCGCACCAAGAGGGGAATCTTACAAACAAATAATTAATTTCAAGAAGTTGGTGCCTGGTACTTATGATGTGTCAGATGATGCTTACCAATTTTTGGACTCCTGCAAACAGGCAGGGATGGAATTGCAGTTGACTGATAGGAGACTTATAAAGTGTGTGCAGCATGTATTAGGGCTAGTACCAAGACAGTGGATGATAGACTATGTACTAACTCGTATTGAGGGATTATCTTGGACCCAGTTTGTGGAACTATTCATCAACAGGTTTGTGCCAGAAAGCTTCAGAGAGCAAAAGCAGTGGGCCTTTGAGGCCTTAAGATAGAATAGCAGATCCATAGATAAATATGCTACAAAATTTTTAGAACTAAGTAGATATGCCCCCATAGTAGTAGCTATAGAAACTATGAAGGTAAAGAGGTTCCTAAAGGGGCTGGACAGGAAGTATGCAAACCTGGCCATGATGTTTGATCAGTCTTTTGATGTGGTAGTTGATCGAGCCAGACAGATTAAAATTAGCTATACAGGAGATGACAGTGGTAGGGCAAAGAAGAATAGAGTAGAAGGTTCTTCAAGTGTTCCTTACATGGGTATCACAGGTAGCAGAGGCCAAAGTCACTACAGAGGAAGGGGTAGAAACAACAAGAAGGGTGGTTTTAAACATAAATCTCGAGGATTCAGACTAGGGTATAGATCCAGCAGTGGTCACAGCTCGGGTTACAGCAGTTCTAGGTCTGGTTCAGGATCCTCCTTGACACCTTGCACGCAGTGTGGAAGAGGACATTCAAGACCTTGTATGATGGGTTCAGGAGTATGTTTTCAGTGTGGCCAGCCTGGTCACTTTGCTAGAGAATGTCCAGTGTTCAACGAGCCACAGATGGGGTCATAGGGTTCTATTGTAAATGTTCCTTGTCAATTTTATCCTAGTGCTTCCAGCATGACAGGCAGTCAGTTCAGTGGCCAACAGAGCCGAGGACAAGGAGGATGTGGATTTGGAGGCAGGTCAGGAGGTAGAAGTCAATTTTAGGGTTTTGCAATGCAAGGTAGGGGTCAAGCTCTGGTTTTCACCTTGATCCACCAGGATGCTCAGCTTCCAATGTAGTTGTGATAGGTGTTCTTCTAGTCTGTTCCTATGAGGCTCATATTTTGATAGATCCGAGTGCTACGCACTCATCTGTCTCCCCTGTTTTTGCCATGAGATTGAGTAGGAACTCTACAACTTTAGAATGCCCCTTGTCTGTAGCTACCCCTCTTAGTGACAACATAGACGTGGATATGGTTTTTTCGGGTAGCCCAGTGGTGGTGGATGGAAGGATCCTCCCAGCAGACTTGGTTCCTCTACCAGTAATGGATTTCGATGTAATTTTGGGAATGGATTGATTGGCAACTCATTATGCCACTTTAGACTGCAAGAACAAAAGGTTGTACTTTCATATACCTGGTGTGGAAAAATTTAACTTTGATGGTGACAAGCGGTCACACCCTACCCCTTAGTAAGATGTAACGTGATTCCATAGTACATCTAATGAATTACCGTACTTCGCCTGCTGGTAACCCATTAAATATACTACAAGAGATTTTATAACAATTTTCTTACTTTTCGAAGGTGACAATCACTTTTGGTAGGAATTAAAACTTTTACTTGAAGTATAAAGACTAGTTAAAATTTTTGTACATTTTTATTTTTACGTAAATTTTGAAAAATTTTTGGTAGAGTATCGTTTATATTTGAGAAAAACAGTTCTTCAAACACCTAAAAAAAACACTTCCAATGTTTTCAAAACAACCACAACTCCAATACATTCATGTTCATATCCTCATTCATTACAATCAATTCAATTCAACTAAATTTTAACTCAAATTTCACAACTTAAAAATTGTTCAAAACAATTCGATAATTCATAAACATTGCATCAAATTAAATTTACATACACAAATCTTAATTTACAAAAGAAAAATAAAAAATAATATTATTACAACTTTGACATACAAATGCTCAATTTTACATTAACACACATGATACTAAACTATTTACATCAAAATAAACTATAAGGGTATAACTAAATACCCGCACAAAAGCCTCCGTGTAGTCCCAACAATCAGTAGCTCACTCTACTGCTTTTACCTTGTCTCTATCTGTGACAGCAAAAGAAGCTATCGCTGAGTATAAAAATACTCAGTGGTGCACAATAAAACGTAAAATGCATAATGTAAAACATTTATGAACAATTCATAATTAAAAATCTTATAATCGCATTTCACAATTTTCAAATCACATTTATAAAAAATCACAATTTTCAAATCACATTTATAATAAATCACAATTTTCAAAGCTTAAATATAACATAAATTTGATCAAACAATTTAATAAACATAGTGTTGCCAATAAATAACACAACTTAGGCCATGACACAAAATTTTCAAATATGCCGTGTTGTACACCACGACAAAGCAAACTCACCCCACTAATCGAAATCAATGAGGGAGGTGGCTAGCTAGCTAATGAGTACTCATCTAAACTCACCTCAGACTGGCAAGCCAAAGAGAGAGGAAAATAAATCAAATATCAAACTTAACCCCATAAGTGGAGAAGGAACAGAGTAAGGGACTGCCATGCCAAGTGTGAATCAAAAACAATTTCAAATGATATTATTCAAATATTTCATGCAAAACATAATCAATTTCCAAAGTCAATTTTCTATTCACAAAGTGGTAACACAGTAGTTATCGAAACCTATAATTAACACAATGCATATTAATCAAGTTTTCAATGGGAAAACGATAATTTAAAGTTATTGTGCATAAACCTTATGTAAGTCGCCTCTTGGCCTTGACTCGATGCCTTGGGTTCTTTCCCGATATTCTTTTCAACTGAAACACACCATTTTACAGTATTTCAGCATCACAATTTATTATAAATCCAAAAATAAATCCAAATCTATTTATATCTAACTTTAATATGCTAAACTTGATGTTCATTAAAATTTACAATTCGGGGTTACTATTCACGATACTATTCAAGTCAATTTATTACTTTCTAATGCTTAATAGGTATGGAAATTCTAATTTCAACAACATACCACATTTTGGTTACCTAACTTGTTGGTTTTAGTTATTTTCCTCAAATCTTAAGTCTCTTAGGTGAAATTCTAAAATTTCAGATTTGGTGCCTTATTTTGCACTATTTTATTGGTCAAGTTTCTGTGGTAATTTGGCTAAGTTTTCTTCATAGAAGTTGTTCCTTGTTATCTTAACTTTATTTCCCTTTTTGAATCACTCCATTTGGGGTTTTGTAGCCCTAGTTATAGCCATTTGAACATGGTTGGCCGGATTTGGTGTTACCCAGAATTCTGGGCAATTCCTGGATTTTGGCAATTTTTGTGGGTTGACTGCAGGTGAGTTTTTGGATAGGTTATGATCACAATTTGGATTTATTTTCTTCATGAAAGTTGTAGGGCTATGTCTCAGCTTTCTTTCGGTATAAAATTCAGGTCATTTGGACCTTCCTAGACCAAGTTATAGTCATTTATGTAACTACTATTCATTTGATCATTTTTGTACAGGACAGTGTGCCTAATTCCATATTTGGCTTAATTGTTCACTAAGTTATGGTCACTTTCTGGGCACAATTCCTAAATAAAAAATATATCATTTTGTGTCTAGTTTTATTCTCAATTGGCCTCACACCAATTGGGTTGGTAAATTTTCAGTTTTGATCCCTGAAATGCACCTAGGTCAAGCTATCTGCAGATTGACCCTCACCAATCCGAATTTAAACTTGTTTCCAACAATTCATACACACCACAAATGGTCAAAATTGACCATTACTCAACTCAAATAAGGTTAACTACATCATTTGGCCAATTCTCAAATTTTTCCTCAATTTCTTCAAAATGCTCAAACCCTAACTACACATAAAGTTCAATTTAATGCATTCAAAGTGCACATTCATAATCTACACACCTAATTCACCTCAAATAACTATTCAAAATCATCAAACTCATTCATATCAAATCCTAACCCTAGCTGGATGAATTTCATATTTGGTCCCTCAACAATTGTTTTTGTTTGATTTTACATAATTTCTAAGTTAATTAAGCTACAAACATAATAAATATACTAAGATTTTAAAATTCAATTACTTACCCCAAACTTTGATTTTTAATTTCTCCAAATCTTCAATTTCTCCCTTTCTTTTTGTTCTCAATAAGCTTGCCAAGATCCAACAATAAGATTTATGGAAGAAAATTGTGGGATTTATGGGGTTGATTTAAGCTTTGAAAGCTTGAATTTTCATGGCTATGGAGGAACTAAGGAGAGAAGAGAGAGAGAGGAGAGATGGACGTTTTTTTTGAAGAAGAAGAATGAATTTTGTTTTCTTTTTATTTTTGTCTTTTAATTGTTAGGATTTATCCCAAATTTCAATTTTTAAATATTAGGTTTATTGCATGATGCTTATGTCATGCATGATGCAAATAAACTTTTTCTTTTCTTTCTTTTTCTTTTTTATTTATTTTTTCATTAGTTTTTTAATTTAATTCTTGATCCCGAAATTTTCTTTTCTCCAATTTTATTAGACAGTTAGGTCAGGTGTCAGCTCTAGGGGTGAATTGACCAAATTGCCCCTCGCTGGTTCAATCCGGTTTGCAAGTAATTCAATATTTCTTCTGGATCCCTGACCTAATTATTTGACCTGCTTAACAATTCTTTTTCATGATTTTCTCTTTTTCACTGTGTTCGCAATAGTCATAAGGACTACAGTGTCACATTTTACAGTTTGAAATTTGTGTTTAGACTGACCTCGTAGTTATTCCCGAGAAGGTCACCTATTGCTGTGACTCCCAGCTCATTTAACTTCTTGTGTTCTATTTTTTTTTATTTATACTTAACTATTTGGCAATTACTAATTATTTGTATTCAGAGCTTATCTAGGTGTCTTAGATGCGGTTCTACTTCCCTTACTTGTCTGGATCGACATCGGTTACCGGAACAGTAACATATACCAGGCTATGCAAATAGGGGTGTTACAGTGGCTCCATATAACTTGGTGTCAGTAATTAGTGCTAGAAAAATATTGAGGCATGGGTGTTAAGGGTATTTGGCATTGGTGAGAGATACATCTGTAGAAGGTGTTAACATTGAAAATGTTCCTGTTGTTAGAGAATTTATGGATGTCTTCTCTGAGGAGCTTCCAGGGTTGCCACCAAGAAGGGAAATAGAGTTCTACATCAACGTTGTGCCGGGTATAAACCCCATATCAATGCCACCTTACAGGATGGCACCAGCAGAATTGAAAGAGCTAAAGGAGCAAATACAGGAGCTTTTGGACAAGGGTTTCATACATCCGAGCACTTCACCTTGGGGTGCTCCTGTTCTATTTATGAGAAAGAAAGATGGGTCCTTGAGATTGTGTATTGATTATAGACAGCTGAACAAGATGATTGTGAAGAACAAGTATCCACTTTCTCAAATCGATGATCTGTTTGATCAGCTCCAAGGGGCTAGATTATTTTCTAAAATAGACCTATGATCAAGCTACCATCAGTTGAGAATCAGGAATGAGGATGTACCCAAGACAGCATTCAGGACAAGATATGGTCATTATGAGTTCTTGGTGATTTCTTTTGGACTTACTAATGCACCAGCGGCCTTCGTGGACTTGATGAACAGGGTGTTCAGGCCATTCCTAGACCATTTTGTCATCGTATTCATAAATGACATTTTGGTATACTCTCGAACTGAGGAAGAACATGTGTGGCATTTGAGGATGGTGTTGCAGACTTTGAGGGAGCACCAGTTATATGCCAAATTTTCAAAATGTGAATTTTGGCTAGAAGGCACTCATTCTTTGGACACGTGGTTTCTAGTGAAGGCATTCAAGTGGATCCCAAGAAAATTGAGGCGGTAACTGATTGGCTTAGGCCTACAACAGTCACTGAGGTGAGAAGTTTTCTAGGCCTAGCTAGCTACTATAAGCATTTTGTGCAGAATTTCTCCAGGATAGTAGCTCTCCTAACTAAGTTAACTCGGAAGAATGTTCCATTCATTTTGACAAATGATTGTGAGGAGAGCTTCCAGAAGCTTAAGGAATGTCTAACTACAGCCTCTGTGTTGACATTACTAATATGTGGTGAAGGATATACCGTGTACTGTGATGCCTCCAGAGTTGGCTTAGGGTGTGTTTTGATGCAGCATGGAAAAACAGTGACTTATGCTTCAAGGCAGCTAAAGAGGCATGAGCAGAACTATCCCACCTATGATTTGGAAATGGCGGCTGTAGTCTTTGCACTAAAGATCTAGAGACACTACCTGTATGGTGAAGTGTGTGAGATATACACCAACTACAAAGAGTTTGAAGTACATCTTCCAACAGAAGGATTTAAATTTGAGACAGAGGAGGTGGATGGAGCTTTTGAAGAACTATGATTGTACAATCCAGTACCACCCTAGGAAGACCAATATAGTAGCAGATGCTTTGAGCAGAAAATCTTCTGGCAGCTTGGTACACATATCAGCGGAAAAGAGACCGTTGATTCAGGAAGTACATGAGTTGATAGATCAAGGTCTGATCTTAGATATTTCAAATGAGGGGGTATTATTAGCCCATTTTTTAGTGAGACCAGACCTATGAAACAGAATCAGAGTTTCTCAGCACAGAGACCTGCAATTGATGAAGATTATAGAAAGAGTACAGCAAAGTGAAGGTGGTGAGTTTGGATTTGCCAATGATGGCGCTCTTATGCAAGGTTCCAGGATATGTGTACCTGACGTGGACAATCTCAGGAATGAAATCATATGAGAGGTACACTATACACTATACAATGTCCAACCAGGCTCCACCAAGATATACCATGATGTGAAAGATAGCTACTGGTGGAATGGCATGAAGGGAGACATAATAGACTTTGTATCCAAGTGTTTGACTTATCAGAAGGTGAAGTTTGAATACCAGAGGCCATCAACGAAGTTGCAAGAGCTCCCTGTCCCAGAATGAAAGTGGGAAATGATCACTATGGATTTTGTAACTGGGTTGCCTCGTACCACGTGGGGATATGATTCGATATGGGTAATTATAGATCGTCTAACTAAATCAGCTCATTTCTTGCCTGTGAAAACAACCTATTCTATTGCACAATACGCCCGGCTCTATGTTCGAGAAATAGTCAGATTGGATGGAGTTCCTACTTCCATAATATCTGACAGAGGGCCTCAGTTCACTTCTAGGTTTTGGAGAAAGCTGTAAGAGGCACTTGGCATACAATTAAACTTTAGTATCGCCTTCCACCCTCAGACAGACGGACAGTCCGAAAGAACAATTCAAACACTAGAATACATGCTTTGCATGTGTGTTTTAGATTTTGGGGGTCAATGGGATGATCAGCTAACCTTGGTGGAGTTTGCCTACAACAACAGTTATCATTCTAGCATTGGGATGCACCCTATGAGGTGCTATATGGCAAAAAGTATAGGTCTCCTCTATGTTGGACGGAAATGGGAGAATCAAATGTGCATGATGTAGACCTAGTGCAGTACACTTCAGAGATGGTTCCTTTAATCAGGGAATAATTGAAAATAGCTTTCAGTAGGCAGAAGAGTTATGCAGATCCCTGACGGAGGGATGTAGAGTTTGCAGTAGGCGATTACGTATTCCTGAAGGTTTCTCCGATGAAGGGAGTCATGAGATTTGGAAAGAAGGGCAAGTTGGTACCTCAATATATTGGACCTTTTGAGGTTACTGATAGAGTTGGAGCAGTTGCCTATCAGTTGGAGTTACCACCCAACCTTTCTTATGTTCATCCTGTATTTCATATCTCCATGCTCAGGAAATACATACCTAATCCTTCTCATGTGTTACAGCCGAATATAGTAGAGCTGAAAAAAGACTTGACGTTTGAAGAGCAACCAGTAGCCATAGTGGACTACCAAGTCAGGCAGCTAAGATCGAAACAGATCCCTATGGTTAAGGTGTTGTGGAGGAGCCAATCAGTAGAAGAATGCACCTGGGAGTCAGAGATAGACATGCGTAGCAAGTACCCTTTATTTCTTCAATGTGTAATTCTATTCTTTTATTCTGCCTTGTATAAAAATTCGAGGACAAATTTTCTATAAGGGGGAAAGAATGTAACACCCTTAATTTTTAAATTAATTATTTTATGGATAGATATTAATATTTTATTTTATTTAAATTTTAGAGAATTATTTGAAATTTTTCAAATTTTTGAAATCGGGTTCGATTTTTCGAAAATATAAAACTTTGATGATTTTTAAAAATTTATTTAAAGACCATGTGGCAAAACTAAAAATGTACTTAGACTCTACAAATTTTTCTGAGTTTTATGAAATTTTTTTCAAATTTTTGGGCCTCATTTTTGGTCCCAGGGCAGAGTAAAAATTCAATTTTGGGTATCTTGAATCGAACCGGCCAAATCGAACTAGACCGGATCGGATTGGCCCATTTTCCTTTTCTTCTTCCTCTTCTGCTTGCCCCCGATGCTATCCCTCTCTCTCTCATTTTCTCTCTCCTCTCTCCTCCTCTCGCCCCCTACCGCTGCCCCAGCCTCCCCAACTTGCCGGTGCACCTCCAGCACCCCTTCCCGCCACCGGCCGACGCTCCAGGCCATCAAAAAATAGCCCAAAAGCTCCCCCTATGCACTGTGTGAGTTTTCACCTTCCCGATCAAAATCCGGCCACCAATTGGACTGGGTCTTGTCCCAAAACACATCTACTCCTCGAGAGCTTTCCATAGACACCAAGAACACAAAAATTCACCAAACGGTTTGTCCAATTTTTGCCCAAAAAGTTTTAGCCCATTTTGACTTTCAGGCTAGATTTCTCGAAAACCGTAAACCCCACCAAAATCCGAGAGCACCGGAGTGCTCCACTCGTCAAGAGCTTTGCGGCAATATCCATTTCAAATTTTTTCGACACTATTTTTTGGTGGGTCCTGCGAGACGTCGTAGTGTTTTTTCAAGCATTAAATGAGTTTATAAAATTCTGTAAAAATTATATACTAACCTCTGTGTTATGGGCTTCGCGTAGATACGTTCAATTCGCGAAAATTCAACGGTTACTCAGGTCTATAATTTTGGGCCGGGCAGACAGACTACCGGAAAAGCTTTAGAACTGGGCTGAGAGTATAGGCTATCCCACCATTTTTAGACGTCCCAGACGCGTCTCCAAGATCGGAATAGGCATAGGTAAACCTGAACCCTCATTTTCTTAGTTATCTAGTGCTTGATTTCGATTAAAATCTATAAAATATTCGTAGTAGGTTAGAAAAATATAATTCCTTTTGCGTTAGCTCTATAATATTGCTAAGGACCGCGGGGCAAAGTTTTAGAATTTTTAGAGCTCAAATGGGTAGTTTTTACAAAAGGGGTAATTATAGGGACTAAATTATAATTTTTTAAATTGTGATTGCTGACTATTTGGGTAAGCCCAGGAGGGGCCATGTGATATGATTGAGTTGTGGATGTGTGACTTATGGATATAGAAGTGTATTTTAAACCCTTTTACAGATTGGGTAGGTCCTAGGTATAGGGGAGACTCTGCCAGATTTTTGGCACCACTTAGGGTATCTTTGATCTTTTCCAAGGTTATATTAAGTCAAATATATTAAATAATTACAATAAAATTTGTCAGGTGAGCTGAAACAGCCTTTCTCCTCTGCCCAATTGTTACAGTGACCTCGATTTAAGTCTGTAAGTAAAATATTAATTTTAATTATAATTTCGATATTATTATATGTTTAAGTATGCCCATGCATCACTTATAAATATGTATCTATATAATTAAACACTAAGCACATTTTATATTGCATTCATAATTGATGAAGTGCCATGGATGTTGTTTGTGATAATTTGGAGCAGTATGCATGCGTTGGTGTAAGTGTGGTATGGTATTGGATATGGACAGAACGGGTAGACATGGCTTGAGAGACACTCGCTGGGACTCGGTCCTTTATGTATAAATCGAGATAGGCACGGCTTGAGAGACACTCGTTGGCCCCTACATTTGGTTTATTAAGTGAAAGTCTAGCTTTAGAGACACTCGCTGGTAGAGGTTGGATTAAGAGAGCTGTATAGGGGATCGGCTCCCATATATGTACTGTTTGAACAGTGGTGGGTGTGTGAGTGCTTCAAATTGCCTTTTTACTGTTATGATGTGATTTATATGAAATTTATGACAATGTTGCATTCCATTCCTTAGGATGCATTAGCTTTAGATAGCTATAGAAACTGTAGTTAAAATTAGTATTTTACTCTCTGAGTCGAATGCTCACTCCTGTTCATTTATTTTTTTAGGCTACAGGAAGATTACTTATTGTGACTAACTTGCTCTTCTTCTTTGCAGGTCAATTAGTAATATCTAATATATTTTGTACAATTGAGTTAAATTTTAGACTCTGCATGTGTTAGGAGTACTTTAATTAATTTGAATATGTAATATAATATTATGTTGAATTTGTAAGAATATTAATTGCATGCATGACTGGATTGGATGAGGGAGCTGAGCTCCCATTAGATTTTATGATATTATGAGTATGTGGAGCGTAAGCTGAGCTCCCCAATTTATTATATATTGTATTTATAGGTCGGGCGAGTCAAAAACTCCCCGTTGAATGGTCCATTTTATGGCCGGACTCTATCAGGTTAAATTCTTGAAATTGGGCCCAAATAGGCCTTAGGATTGGGTTGAGGAATAGTTAAGCTTACTACGAGCCTTGGGGGCTTTAGGCTGGCTCAGGTCTTAGTGCTAGTCTGGCCCATAGGTTGGGTTGTGACATTCCTCATCCTTCTCTTCGTTCTTGTAGCCTTTTTATCACTTAACCATATCCATTTTCAAAATGTTTGCTAGTATCTAAATGTTTAAAGCTTTGTCTTCGGGAAAAAATCTAAGGCTTAAGTGTACTGTACATGACATTTGTGAGGGACAAAGGAACAAATGAATGTGTAACTGTGGTTAGATAGATTATCGATCATCTTCTGAGTTCCTTAGAATATATAACTGTATGCTACTGTTTTTCCCCTAAACCAGGTATATCAATGAGATCATTGAATATGTTAAGCTTGCCATTAAAGATGGTAGTCTAATGGAGGCAAGTGGTGATCTGTTTGCAGGGGCTGTGCATGATGGTGATTCATTCTCTAGAAAATATTTATCCTTAAATAGCCAAAGGACCAACATTATTAATTATGAAAAGAAATTTCAAGGGACTGACATGAATTTGGCTAAAATTGATGATTATAAAGAAACACCGTTGGTTGCAACTCAAAACAGCAATAGCTTTTGCAGCCACCGTCATGCAGAGTAAACGCTGATACTAGAGGTAAGCAGCAACCCAGAGAAGAACTAAAGTTCTTACACCTGAAAATCTTGAAAACATGTGGACGAAAGGAAGAAATTATAAAAACAAACCAAAAACCTTCAAGCAGGTGTTCTGCAAAGTATGTCAAAGAGGTCTACGACAAATAACAAAGAGCCTACTAGAAGTGCAGGGAAGGACATTTTAAAAGATAGCACTGAAAAAGCTATAGTGCGGCTAACACATAGATTAAGTCATGATTTTTATTAAGTGATGTAAATAAAATGGGAAACAGTTCACTTAGGACCACAATGTCGATTCTTCTTTTGAGAGAGCACATGTTGATGGTGAATTGGATATAACTAGTAATTCCTTTGTGAATGAAAGTAGGCATAAAAGATCCAATAGCACGTATGCTCTGAAAGCTTGGCCTGTTAAAAGAAGGCCATTTACAGGAGATGGTAGAGGATCCATTATTTTATAGTTTTATAGCCTAGATTATGGTAGGCCTAGTGTAAATCAGGTTGTTAAGAAGCTCTCAGATGTGGTACTTCGCAGTGCACGACCCCATGTTCCTAATCCTAAAAATTTAAAATATGAAATTGAAACTAGAAACTCCGCCTAAATAGTTTATGCTTAGCCGGTCCCAAGCCCGGATAAAAGAGGAGGGTTGCGATAGATGACAACCAACATAAAAATTTCGTCACACCTTATGATATGGATTCAAATGATATAAACGTTGGAGCATCCTCTACTTACGACGCGCTAAATCGAAGCACGGGTGTAGTGAGACATATGCAAGAGTGTAGGGCATTCACCGAAAGCAATGCGCCATATCGATGCCCGAGTGTGATGTTAAATGAGCAAGAGTTCTCACATCATGGACGAGTGCGGATAAAAAAGTTAGTCCATAGGAAAGATAGTAAAATAGATTGTGGAACAGAACACAAGATAAGTGTAGAGAATAATAGAAGATATCATAGAAGAAGATCAATTAGGAAGGAACAGGATAGGAGAAGAATCAGGATTGGTACCTGAAATGTTGAATCACTTCCAGGAAAATTAATGGAGCTTGTGGATACCTTGGAAAGGAGAATGGTGAATATTGTTTACATTCAGGAGATTAAATGGGTAGGAGAGAAAAGTAAGGAAGTGGGTAATTCAGGGTATAAACTGTGATTTACCGGAAAGGAGAGAAACAAGAATGGAGTGGGCATAATCATAGACAGGACATTGAAAGATGCTGTAATAGCTGTGAAAAGAGTAGGATATAGAATTATATTAGTAAAACTAGTACTAGAAGGAGAAATAATAAATGTAGTTAGTGCTTATGCCCCATAAATAGGACTAGATAGTGAGAGTAAACAAAGGTTCTGAGAAAATATGGATGATCTAATGCAAAACATACCGAATAAAGAGAATGTTTTCATTGGTAGAGATTTGAATGGACATGTAGGAAGTGATAGGCAAGGTAATGAGAATGTGCATGGAGGTTTTGATTTTGGCAGTCGAAATGAGGAGGAAAAAAGCATCATAGATTTTGCTATGGCATACGACCTAATACTAGCAAATACCTACTTTATAAAAAGAGAGTCATATTTAATGACTTTTAAAAGTGGGCAACATAGAAGCTAAATTGACTTCCTTTTAACCAGGAAGACAAATAGAGCCCTATGCAAGGATTGCAAGGTCATTCCAGGAGAGGCTTTAACAAGTCAATATCAGTTAGTGGTCTTGGATGTCAAGTTTAGGAACAATCCAAGTAAGGTCAGAATAAATAGTGTAGCTCGAGCAAAGTGGTAGGAGTTCAAATGAGTAAAGCAAGTGAAGTTCAAAAATGAGCTTCTCAGGTCCAAAGCATGGAAGCTGGATATGGAGACCAATGGTATGTGGATACAGATGGCATCAAAGATTAAAGAAGTAGCTAAAAAAATATTTGGAGAGTCTAGAGGACATGGACCACCCTCAAAAGAGAGATGGTGGTGGAATGAAGAAGTACAAAAGGCAGTGAAGAGAAAGAGGGAATGGTATAAGAAATTACCTAAGTGTGATAATAATGAGACATATGAACAATACAAGATAGCAAAGAAAGAGGCAAAAAAAGCAGTTAGTCAAGCAAGAGCGCAGGCCTTTGAAAAGTTATATGAGAAACTTGGAACTAAAGAAAGGGAGAAATATATTTATAGATTAGCAAGGATGAGAGAAAAGAAATATCAAGATCTCAATCAAGTTAGGTACATTAAGGATAAAGAAGAAAAAATGCTAGTGAAAGATGAGAACATTAAAGAACGATGAAGAAATTATTTTGATGATCTCTTTAATAATAGTCAAAATGGTAATAGTGTGAATATAGACTACAGAGCAATAGAAAAGAATGTGAATTATACTAGAAGGATTATATCTTTAGAAGTAAAGGAAGCACTTAAGAGAATAAAAGTGAATAAAGCCTGTGGATCTGATGGAATACCAATTGAAGTATGGAAGTGTTTGGGAGATATGGGAGTGGCATAGTTAACTAAATTGTTTAATAAGATTCTAAACTCAAAGAAAATGCCTGATGAATGGAGGAGGGGTATTTTAGTATCTATTTTTAAAAATAAGGGAGACATACAGAGTTGCTCAAACTATAGGAGAATTAAACTAATGAGTCATACTATGAAATTATGGGAGAGAGTTATGGAACATCGACTACGTCATGATACTTCTATCTCTCCCAATCAATTTGGCTTCATGCCTGGTCGTTCAACTATGGAAGCGATTTTTCTCATTAGAAGCTTGATGGAGAAATATAGAGATGTGAAGAAAGATCCACACATGATTTTTATCGATTTGGAAAAGGCTTATGATAGTGTTTCAAGAGATGTTTTATGGAGAGTGTTGGAACAAAAAAGGGTATCTATTAGGTACATATAAGTGTTGAAAGATATGTATGAAGGAGCAACTACTATTGTATGCACAGTGGGAGGAGACACAAGAGATTTTCCTATCTCAGTTGGATTACATCAAGGTTCAGCTGTAAGCCTTTACCTTTTTACATTAGTTTTAGATGAATTGACGAAACATATACAAGAAAGTATCCCTTGGTGCATGATATTTACGAATGATATAATTATGATAGATGAGATGCGAGAAGGAGTCAATCGAAAGCTAGAGCTTTGGGAAAGTACTCTAGAGTCAAAGGTCTTTAAGTTAAATAGAACAAAAATAGAATACATCCATTGTAAGTTCAGTGAAGGCTAGATTGGTGATAGGGAAGGAGTTAGTTTGGATAGAGTGGTACTGTCCCAAAGTAATCACTTTAAATATCTCGGCTCAGTCCTTCAAGTAGATGGAGGATGTGAGGAGGATGTTAGTCATAGAATTAAAGCCGGATGGTTGAAGTGGAGATGTGTTACGGGAGTTTAATGTGATTGTAAGATTCCCAATAAGTTGAAAGGAAAATTTTACCGTACAGTCATATGACTGGCCATGTTATATGGTAGTGAGTGTTGGGCACTAAAGGAGTCATATGCGTTTAAGATAAAAGTTGCGGAGATGAAAATGTTAAGGTGGATGAGTGACCATGCTAGACTAGATAAAGTCCGTAATGAGAGTATTAGAGAAAAAGTAGGAGTGATGCCAATTGAGGATAAATTGAGAGAAGAGAGATATGGTTTAGTCATGTGAAGCGTAGACATACGGAGGCTATAGGTAGACAAGTAGAGTACATTAGGTTAGAGGATAGAAAGAAAAGAAGTGTAAACCTAAACTAACTTGGAGGAGATTAGTACAACATTACTTAGAAGCATTACACATTTACGAGGATTTAACCCAAAATCGTTTAGAGTGGAGAAAGAGAATCCATATAGCCGTACAACATGACCTAGAAGCATTTCACATTTCCGAGGATTTAACCTAAAATCGTTTAAAGTGGAGAAAGATAATTCATATAGCCGACTCCAAATTTTTGAGATAAAGGCCTAATTAAGTTGAATTGAGTTATATGAAATTGAAACTGGAACTGCAGAATTTTATGCATTGTAGGCTTCAAGGCAGAGCAACTTGTTGAATATTGCTTTGTACAATTCCACCTGGGCACTTTCTTGAATCTAACTAAATTACTTTATTCTTAGTCTCCTTTGTCTCTACAGGTTATGGGAGCATATTTTGAGAAACTCGCGTCTAAATCTTTTGCAGTTTATTCAATTGCAGTGACAGAAACAGAAAACAGAACTTGGTTCGTGTAAGATGGTTCCATTGTCATCTATAAGATAATTAAACTGGATGCTAGCTTTAAGAAAATTTTTGTACTTTTTTCCCTTGATATATCTCCATTTTTATATTGCCTTCCCTCCTACTGATTCTTCAATCTACAGCAGGAACCTATCATGGCATGCCGATGAGATTAATAAACCTGTTTCAGGGCAGGATACATCAGAAACTGCGAACAGCTTTTCCAATAATGAAGAAAGTTTTAATCAAGAAAGGCACAGGCAGGAGGAAGGATCCAGTGAACAAGCTAATGGGTGGCATTCAGATAATGAATTCAATTCCAATGGTTTTCCTCCCCGAGTGATAAAACATGCCGAGGAGTCCATAGGTGAACCGTGCACAGAAGAAACACAATCCAGAGTCGCAATCTGAATGGGTTAATCAGGGTGGGTTTCGCGCAGCAAATTTTGCAGTAGCGACTTCCAGTCATATGGAGGATCTAGTTGGAATGCCATCTGAGGCATTTGGTGCTTAGCTGAGTTATAATTCTCCAATTTTGTGCATATGTTTGGCAGTAAATATAGTCTGTGCATCTTTGTTTTCGAGTGAGCTGATTTAGCATATAATTGGTTCTTGCTAGGAGTTTCTTCTACATGCATAAAGGAATTTATTCATGTTTATTTAATGCTATGTTGATGGTTTTATAAATTTTATAAATGAAATTGAGTAGCATTTGTATAAGTAAGCAATTCATATGTCTTATCTCCAGTAGCATAGAAATAATTAAGCACGCAGATGAATCTATATTTCACTAACTGGAAGTTTTATGTTTTCACCAGCACAAATTGTGTGGACAAGATTTGGTTAATAACATTGGGAATATGACAATTCAATTTTGATAACCATGAAAGAGTTGCTTGAAGACTACAAATCTAGCATCTTTTTGACACTTTTTTTTTAAGAAAAAAATTTTCTTGCCTTGTATTTTGAATAGTGAAAAATTCTATCATTAGGATAATTCAATTGATAAAAATAAAATTTCTTTTTCCTCACATGTAGGTGTGTTTCCAAGAGATGACCAGAGGGTTGTATTTGCTGGACTGTGTGGGTTTGCTTCGGGATGTGGATTTTCTTTGTGAGGACTTTAGAGAAGGATGGCATCTCAGGGTGTCTACCAACGCCAATGGCGCTCGCCGACCCAGGATGGAGAGCTCTGCTTCCTTCTCCATCTTTAGCATCGAAGTAGCTTTTTTACGATAGTTGTTTCCATGACGATGCTTCTCTTGTTCTTTGGGTTTCCAGCTCGCCGTTCGGTGCTCTTGGATTACAGGGGACCTCCCCTTCAGGCATATCACCTGTATAAAGTCCCCTTGCAGTGCTTCAATTAGTTTCGTGATCTCCCACTGGTGTTTGCCAGATCGAGCTGACGTTGCTCTGTTTCTCGCCAAGGCCCTTTGAGATGGGATTCCCTATTGTGAGATGTTTTATCGGGTCATGGGTATACGGGTCAAGATCCATTTTTACTAGGGTTTTCTTTTGTCTTGGGCTGGATTTTTTAAGTAAAAATTGGATCTTTAACTGATTTTCCTCGTTTATTTGGCGGCCATGTGCCTGATCTCTATTTAAGCCTCTGGCCTGTTTTTAATTGATGAAATCTAACTTTATCTTTTGAGAAAAAAAAAATGCTTTAGCTTAATCAGTTGCAGTCATGTATTGCTGAATCTCAGCATCTGCTGTACAAACATGAGGCACTTTCACATTGAAAAATACAGAGTTTCCAGAAAATCAAATTCAAATAGTTCTCTGGAAATTTTCCAATAAAGAACAGCTTCAATCCAATGTAAAACTAAGGCATAACTATTATTCTTATGCAAATGAGCAATAAATTGACTGATATATAGATGATTCACCGTGGTCTTTGCAAGTTCTAATAAACATTCACCATTGATCAACCATCACATGACAAAGCAATAACAAGTTAGCTCGGGTTAAAAAAATAATAATGAAAAAAAAAATCTTAAAACTTCTCAGTGAATTGATTAATGGAGTCACGAAGATCCGAGTACAGGCCATAGAGAGAGTATTGCCGGAGATTTGATACCTCATACCATGAATTAAGCGATTCAAGATTCCTGTCAGTACCAGAGAATGCTAATTGTATTCCCAGGTTGCAGTCAATAGGGCCACCATGAATCCTACACCTTGAGCTTTGAATTGCGCAGTCCTTGCCATTGAGGCAAATAAAACCATGAGAGCAGGAACCACACCCAAAATTCTTCCAGTACAAGTTCTGTAGGGTACCCTTCTGGAATTCCAGGACCTGTGACACAATAAGATTATGATATATATATAAATGCCAGTAATTCCATCCTGGAAAAGGAAAGAAAAGCCTGTGTTTCAGAAATTTACCAGAGTGAAACTAGTAACGATCATACCATTATCAGCAACCACAGTTGGGAGTGATCTAGCTGCATACTTTCTTCCAGCAAATGCTACCATAAATCCACCACCCATGGCCTAAAAAATTGAATTAAATAATCCTGAATTTGGAGGGCTGTTACTACTTTATTTATAGCAACAGAAACCAAAGAAATCCATTTCAGTTTTCACATACCGGATCAAAGGTACTGCTATTGATTGTAAGTAAAGAAATCTCATCAACTTTTGGCCTAAACAAAGCAAGTTGTGCCATTTTGCTTGAAAGGGCAAGACGAATATCACAAGGTGAAAGTTGAACCTGATCGAAAAAGAAAGATTCCCTGGTAGAAAATGCAAGACCAAATGTGAATCCATCAAATTTTTGTACTTTAGCATCAATGCAAGGGCTCAAGACATCGTTGGTATCAGCTGCATTTGCACCCATAATCATTGTAACCACCGCCACCACCACCACCACCGCAACATCTATAGTATCCTTCCACATGTTCTTTATAATCTGCATGAACAGACTAAAAAAATTCATCAACCAATGTAACAAAACAATAAAACTCTTACGAAAAAAAAATCACATGCATATGAACCAAATTCAGATTTCAAGATCGATTTAAAAAGAAGAGATACGTAAAAGGAAAGAGCTACCACTAGTTATGGTCCAAATGATGCTCTGAGCAAGCTTGATGATGGCTTGGATCAATAGAATTCCAATGATTTTATGGGAAAGAAAAGTAAATACAAATGGGATTGTGGGAGATGTTTGATTTCTTACAAATGTTTCCTTGAAAACTGCTAAAGAACCGCGAGACAGTTATATAGGCAAGCCAGGTGGATCTTGTCCTGCCTCTTCTATCGTTATTGAATCTTTGCAAGTTCGTTTTTTTCTCCTACCGAACTCTTTTTCTTTTACCTTAAAATATTTTTTTTAAAGTGAGAATTTAGTTGCATCTAAGGTAAACTCAAGTTTTATAATTATTATATTAAATATTTATATCAAGATTTATGTAAAATTAATTATTATATTAAATATTTATATCAAGATTTATATAAAATTAATTAAATTATGTATAATAAATGAATAAATATTTAAATATAAATATTTAATCTAATAATTATTAAATTCTTTTTTATATAAACTCAAACCTTTTATGGCTGCACTCTTAAAATTTTTTATGACTTTTTATTTTTTTATAATGAACTTTTATTGAAATTTGAAATTGAACCTCATAATTTTAAAAACAATTTTGTATATTACTCACTTAAAACTCATTTACTATAATTTTTTATTATTTATGAAGAATGAATGTTTAAAATATTTATAAATTTTGGAAAGAAAATTCTCAATTCATCTATGTAGTGAATTGAAAAATAATAAAAATTAAAAATATTTAAAATTTTTATTTATGAATTATTCTAAACATAAATTTATTATTTTAAAACCTTTTAAACTCCTCCTAGATAAAGCATTAGAGTTTGAACTCATGCTTTTTTTTTTTTTTTTTTTTTCTGTTTTCCGCGAAGGATAATTTCATGAATTATTGTTGAGAGAACAAGGACAAAGGCCTACATACAATGCAGCGTAGACTGAAGGCTTACAATAACAAAAAAGACAACTGTAGGCCCAGAACAACAAAGCTGCAAAATAAAGGCCAAAGGCCCAAACAAGAGAAAACACCAGCTTGGAGGAAGACAACAGATCATGCAAACAAAAGCAAAGCGCAAAGGCTAGAGAAAAACAAATATGCTTTCCTATGGAGTTCTGTACCTCAGAAGAGCCATCCAAGCACGCACCAGCAGCCGATGAAGGGGCGCACGCTAAGCCTACGACAATCTAACTCATGCTACTCGATTATTGAATTATTAATTTAATAATTTTTTTTTATTGAAATTGATAGCTTCTAAAACGAGGGGTGGATGGATGAATGAAAATTAATTTATAAATTAATTTAAATTTATAAATATTTAAAATTTTAAATAATTATATATTTATTAAAATATTTATAAATAAGTAATTAATATACTTAATAAAAAATAATTTATAAATATATTTATTATTAAAATAATTAAAAATAATATTAAATAAAATTTATAATAAAATTTTAAAAATTAAATGAAGGTAAAATGATAAAATATTTAATTAAATTAATTTATAAACTCAGTTTGAGTATAGTAATTTTCTCTTTTTGACAATTGAGTATAGATTATTATGAAAATTAACTGTCCATTAAAATCTTTACGAAATAATTATAATAAATTTCATCGAAATAATATACATTATCAATTTTTGTTACTTATTAAAAGTCTATTTAATATTACTGTTAAAATTATTATTGAAAAAATTATTTTTTTAAATATAATATTTATAAGATATTAAAAATAATTTAAAATTAAATTTAATAAATTTTAATAATAAAATAATAAAATAATTTTTTAATTATTTTTTCAATAATATTTTTATTTAAATAAATAATATTAACCTTCTAAATTTAACGCTGAACAGATAAGAGAGATCATGAGATCTCATGTATGCTCGTGGCTACAAGTGATCTTGCACAATCGTTTTTGGCTTGTTGGACACCTTAGATATGATAGGTCTTATTTATTCTTTTATCATGAAAATAAAACAATAAAAACAATAAAAATGTGTTAATTAAAATAATTTATAGAATAATATAGTTAAGTGTTTATTTTGTCATTTATTTTATAATATAAAAAGTTAACAACTTAAATGTTCATGGTTTTTATTTCACAATTTTAGAGGTAAAAAAAAAAACAAAAATCTCATGAAACACAATAAAAAGAAGGTTTTAAAAAATTATTTATGTGATGTAAATTTGTTAAATGTATATTATCAAAATAAGTTAAAAAATGATATAATAAATTTAATTAATGAAATAATTTCAACATATATATATATTTTTTTAATAAAAATTTATTATTTTTTTTTAACTACCAAAAGCATCTTAATAATATTACTAAACTTAGTAATTAAGGTTTAAATCTGACCAAATTCAATCCTTTCTCTTAATATAAAAAGAAAAAGAAATAACTTAATAATTTGTGGGCAGGATGTGTATGGCACCCTGGATCGACACGTGTCATGAAAAACCCTCTTCTGAGAAGAATGGAATAAAGGATCTCCTGTGTAGAGAATTGTGGGCCAGTCTCACTCGTTCTTTTGGCCTGGTTTTTGACTCCATTGACTCAGCCACTCGCTGTCCGAGTTTTGTGTCTAGTGGCTTTCACTTTTTTATTGAAAAAAAAATGTTTTACAATTTTATCCTTAAATTTTACTTTATAATATAATATAATTTTTAAATTTTTAAAAATTAATTATTTAATTTCTATATTTTACATTATATTATAATTTATTTTATAAATTTTAAAAAATAAATTATTTAATCTCTTTAATTTTAATATATAAAATAGTTTAATTCTTATAATTTAATATTTATAATAATTTTATTAATTTATATAATAATTAAATTATTTTATATATTAAATTATAAGAATTAAAATATTATATAATATGAAAGTTAGAGATTAAATAATTAATTTTTTTAAAGATTAAATTATAAATTTTTTAAAAATAAATCATTTTAAATATTAAACATTATCATATGGTATTGGAAAATGATAAGGTTTACATGATTGTGTACTTTGGACTGTCGAGTACGTAGGAGTATGTACGATATGATTTGATAAATTTTAGAGAAAATTTTAAATTAAAATAAAAAATATAATTTTATAATTTTATCAAAATCAAATTATTTATATATGAAAATAAATAAAATAAATTAAAATATTATGATTTGAATTTAACATACATTAACACGTTAATATATGAAGCATTTATTTAAAAACATATTGATATTTAAAATATAAAATATATGAGTTAATTTTCTACATATGTATTTTCAATTTATGGCTTTATTTACTTCCTTAAAAATTAGAAAACAAACTAAACTATAAATATATATTTTTTAATTTTCTCATATTAAATTGAATTAGTTAAAGGGTTGAATTAAATTAAAATATTAAAATCAACTAAATTTTATTTAAATTAATTAATTAAATAAAAGAAAGCTTATTTCCGCAACTCAATATATTAGGGCCACAATTAAAATAATGAAAGAATTAAAACACTCTTAAATTGCAATCTCATTTAAATTTTTTTTAATATTTCTTATTTCTTATATTTTCTATCATATTTATTAGTCAATTTTAAAAAATTGTAAAATTCTGAAAAGATTTTAATTAAATTAAAAAAAAATTTACAGCCTATAAAAGAATAAGAAATTTTCACCTTTATTCTTGATAAATTAATAAATTTAAAATAAATTAATTTTTTTTTATTTAAATTATCACAATCAGCTATTGTTAAATAACTTACTAATATTAATAAAAATTTAATTATCCATAGGCAAACAATTTTTAATCTTTTTTAAGAAACAATTTTTATAAAAAACATTAAATTAGCAAAAATTTTAAATATTTAAATAAATATACATATGGTTAAAGAAATTGATTAATTTTTCACATGTATATAAGTTAATACAAATATGCTTATTTGTACATAAAATGATGCATATTAATTAAATAATAATAATTTTTGAAAGAATATAATTACAGAATTTTTTAAAAATTAGTTTTTTTTAAATGAGAGAAATTGTATAAAGGAAAAAATTATTAATTTGAAAAACTAAAATAATAAAGAAAATTATTATTTTTATTTTATTCTTTCATCTAAAGATAAAAATAAGAGATAATATAGGGTATTATTATAGAGAGTTTTTTTTTAATTATATTCAAATATTTTTTATTTATAAAATTAAAAATTAATTTTTTTTAAATGAGAAAATTGTATAAAGGAGAAAATTATTAATTTGAAAAACTAAAATAATAAAGCAAATTATTATTTTTATTTTATTCTTTCATCTAAAGATAAAAATAAAAGATAATATAGAATATTATTATAGAGAGTTTTTTTTTTAATTATATTCAAATATTTTTTATTTATAAAATTAAAAATTAATTTTTTTTAAATGAGAAAATTGTATAAAGGAGAAAATTATTAATTTGAAAAACTAAAATAATAAAGCAAATTATTATTTTTATTTTATTCTTTCATCTAAAGATAAAAATAAAAGATAATATAGAATATTATTATAGAGAGTTTTTTTTTAATTATATTGAAATATTTTTTATTTATAAAAAATTTAATTGATGGTACTTTAGTCTTTTTATAAATTATTTATTAAATTAATTATGACTTTAATAAATTAACTTGTGAAATTAAATTCTCTCCGCATTAAATTATATATACTTTTATTAATTATTACTGATTAATATAAATTTTTACGAGATTCACATTATTAATAATAATTTAAATATTAATAAATATTTTGTATAGTAATAATACTCGTTACATATATTTTTAATAGGTGAACTCAAATTTAATTATTAAAAAATATTACTAAAAAAGATAATTATAAATGTAAAAAAATTAATTTTTTGTACGCCATAAAATGAATATATTGAGATACTTAGAAAATTCAATCAATAATTTAAATTATATAATCAATATATATATATATATATATATATATATATATATATATATATGTTTTTTTTAAATAAATGCCATATGAGTGGTGAAAGAAAAAGAAACCATGAATGCAGAAAGTACAACAAAGTACCAGCCAGAAGATATCTTTGATCATTGGCCCATGTTGTGCAAGAAAAGGAAAAGAAAAATAAAAAATCCTAGCATCTGAGTTGGCGATTTGAGTTGCAATTGAGTCATAGCGATTTGATAGCTGGTGTGTCATTGGTCAGCTCAACTCGTTTTCTTTTTTAGGTCAAGTTGAGTTTATTTTTAAGGCACTATTTGACTAAAATCAGTAGTGAGGGGGAGAAGAAAGAGAAGAGAAATAGATCTGAAACCCCAGAAATTCTCTTTCAATTAGAGTTCTTATCATTGTATCATGATCTAATTGACCATCTCTCTATCTCTGTATAATACCCACAAATACTAAAAACCCAAATCCCCAAAATGCCTAGACCTTATTTTCATAAGCTAATTCTCTCTAATACCATTAGAGACAAGAAACTGGTAACAAAAATTTCTTCTTTTCACTTCTTTCTTTCTTTCTTTCCTTATTTCTTTTCATATGGATTGTATAAATGTTTCTCTGGTTAAGTCTTTTTTTTTTTTTCTTTTTTTTTTTTCAGATGCTTTCTGAGTGTGGACATGTGTGTGTTTTTATTTGTATGTGGGAAGCTTGAAATTTGAAAGGCAAACTTTATATGGATTAGAGACGAAACCCAAATTTTTTTTGGGTGAATTAGATCATATATTGAGTGAAAGGGTAGGCAAAAATTATTGTTATTATTATTTTTTGTTCTATTATTTATTTTACTTTAGGTATTTGATGGAAACCCCAATTTTTGTTTGATTAAGAGAGAACTAAGCGAAGTAATGCTAACAAGAGTATGGGTTTGAGGGTGGGTTTCTGCAATTCTTCTCTTCATTAATTGGTTTTGTTTTTGCTGAGTGAATGAAGAGTATCCACTATCTAGCTTAGCTTAGTGTAATAGCTGACAGGTCACGAGTGTGTGTTTGTTTTGTTCAACTTTTCCATTTTTTGGTTAAGAAATGAGACAAACTTCAATACATATTGTTGATAGAAGTTTGTGGTTTCTTGGATATTATACCAGCCATCATAAATCTGGCATCACAATTGAATTAAATTTACTCAATTGGGGTGGTCATCATGATTCTCACTCTACTCAGATTTCTTAGTAGAATTGAACAAGAAGTTTTGAATTGTTACATAATGTATCTGTTAGGCTTTAGGTTATGTAATAAAGTTGAAAAGATAATATTAACTTAGTATTATGTCCTTTGGACAAAGCACCATCTCAAGATTTCATTCTCCAATTCTGAAGGATATACAAGTTCATGAAGCGAATATCTAGTCTCCTGTGGATTGGTTGCACATCTTTTCAGACATAAATTGACCATTTATAGGAATTACCATGCAGGAAAACTAGTGGAGGAATTGGGAAAACAGTTAATATTAAATTATAATAGAACAATTGCTATATGAGAATCATTTGGGCCTGCAGTTAACAATGTGTGCTGCCGCTGTCATTTGGTGCATCTTATACTCTATTTCATGGCAGTTAGGAAAGAATATGTTGTTAAATTCAACTTTTTCGTTTCATTTTTGATGTTGGAATAGCAATAATCCCTCAAACACAAATAACCATTAAGTTTTATTACTACTTGAACTTTGACGGTGTTGTGAAACCTTGTGAATTTTTGTATCACGTAGGCAATAATGATGGTTGTGAATCCTTATAATTACATGGTATTGCTGTCTTCTTTGCCCTCCTTTTCTTTTCATTTGGATTAATGCTACCCTTGGTTCTTGGAAAAGGTCCAACCATTTTAAATTCCCTTGTGTGTTTTGACAAAACAGTAGCCTCTTGTTCGCATTGTTAATATTTGGGCACATCTTATAAATAATTCTATGTCACCTTACTGTATAGCATGGATACAACAACTCTATGGTTCTATTGCTTAGCAATTTTGTTTAAAAGATCTTTTTGAGTTATATTGTGTCTTCTGCATTATTGAATCAACAACTAAAACTAAGCCTTAATCCCATAGTAGGTGGGTTTAGCCATATGGATTCTTCTTTGTCTGAGATCAATTCCCCATCAACATTCAAAAATTATAAATCATTTGATACTTCTCATGGAGCCTGATTTCGTTTCTTTTAATTTCTTTTTAACCTGCAGAGGATACCTGATAATTTTGTCAAAAAATTTGGAAATGACTTATCTGCTTTTGGGAGACTCAGTGTTCCCGGTGGTCCTGTGTGGCCTGTTGGATTAATAAAAGCTGATGACAAATTTTGGTTTCATGAAGGATGGAAGGAATTTATGGAGCGTTACTCAATACGCGTAGGATACTTTTTGGTCTTCAGATATGAAGGACATGCAGTTTTCACTGTTCATATATTCAATTTGTCTGCTTCTGAGATAAACTATCAATCTAATGCTTTAAGTGGCAGAAGATATCTTGCATTTGAAGAGATGGAAGATGATGACTTTGTCGAATACTTGAGCTCCTCATCTCCGTACTTGGTTCCTAATTCTATGAAAAGTAAGGTTTTTGATGAACGCCTTGATCAAATGACAATTAACAAAAGTTACAATCCTCCAGCATTGCAAAATTTGTTCCATGAGTCTAAACTTAACTACATAAATTGGTCTGATGAAGGGAACCTGCAATTATCAAAGGATGCTAGTATTTCACATGCAACAAATCAAGGTACACGAGATGTTGGTGTTCAGTTTAATGCAATCGAGATGAAAAATTATGCAGATGATGTGAGATTTTATATTCCAGATGGAGAAATGCAAAAGCCTAAAAAACGGGGAAGGAAAAAGCTGAAAATTGATCCTAGTAAGTTGTTAAAGTTTTTTCTTCTCATCATCTTTTTAAACATCAGGAAGTGAAAATCCTCATCATTTATTGATTCAATGAAACTACAGATGAGCAGCAGCCATCAGCTCTACAAGAAGAAGAAGCTGACATGCGCTTTAGATTTTACGAGAGTGCTTCAGCGAGAAAGCGAACTGTGACTGCTGAAGAAAGAGAAAGGGCAATAAATGCAGCTAAAGCGTTTGAGCCTATTAATCCTTTTTGTAGGGTTGTCCTGCGACCATCCTACCTATACAGGGGTTGCATTATGGTGAATCATTAACTATATCAGCTATACTTCATTTTCATTTTACAGTGTGCTATGCTTAGCATAATATGTATCCTTTTTTTTTTTGGGTGCAGTATTTGCCATCTTGCTTTGCTGAGAAGAATCTAAATGGGGTTTCAGGATTCATTAAACTCCAGTTTTCTGATGGGAAACAGTGGCCGGTCAGATGCCTTTATAGGGGAGGTAGAGCCAAACTAAGCCAAGGGTGGTATGAATTCACATTGGAGAATAATTTGGGGGAAGGAGATGTTTGTATCTTTGAGCTGATAAGATCAAGGGATATTGTGCTGAAAGTTACTGTATTTCGTGTTCTTGAAAGTGCTGGATTTGTGAACCGACCTTGAAATTAAATATCAGCTTTGCTAAACTAGACAGAATCTGCTGGCTGGCAAATTTCCGAATTAAGAAACTTTGTCAAGTAACTCTCTTTCTGGGTGATTATCAATGCTCTGGTTTTCATATTATAGTATTTAATTCTTGTTTGATGTTTATAACTTTTCAGAGCAAACTAGTGGAACTTTCTATTGTTTAGATGTTTCAATAGATGATTTTGTGGCTTTACTAGGGCTGTAAATAGAATGTTCAATCAAGGGATATTTTTAACGGCACTACAACAGATTTTAGGCATAATTTATTGTTAGTATGTATGGTTTGATGTTTCAGATATTATTATTATTATTATTATTATTATTATTATTATTATTATTATTATTATTTTCTTTTTGGTTCACTCGTGTTTAGATTGCTGCTTTAATTGTGACACTGACATTTTTAGTAGTTAGAAAACATGCGGTACTTGTTTGACATTGTTACAGGCATAATATGATATGAAAACTAATCAATTCAACATTATTGCTTGGTTTTCTTTGTTTTTGCTTATAAATGTGTATCTTCAGTCTTGGTTGCTGATTCGTTCTGCCCACTTGTAATTTTGTACGGTAAAATGCCCCAAAAATCTATACAATCAAATAATTTAATGTATGTGCTGTCATAAGAGTTGGTTATTTGATATTAATGTATGTGGGATTAATAGATTTTGATGCTGTCTTAAGTCTTAACGTCCCAATCCCAAGTCTGGGTTTGCCCTCTTCTTTTTTATTCTTTTGGTGGTGGTAGGGTGTGTAACAGGATTCTCAAGCCCCACCCTTCTCCTTCTCCATTTCCATTCTTTCTGGATATTTGTGTGGGGGCACAAGTTTGCGAAGGATCTTGCAAATGAATCTCGTTAAATTTAATATATATTCTTGTAAAATCAAAATTGCCACAATCAATTATTATATTTAGTACCTGGTAATTATCTAAATTGTATTTACAAGAGTATGAGCTCGTCGCAAAACTGCTTGTCCAAGAAAAAGGTTTCTGATTGAACTGGGATGATACCTGCTTACTCTCAAGTATCAAGAACGCGGTAAAATCATTAAAAATGGCAATAAAATGTTGCTAACTTCCTGTAGTTGGTCCGAACCAAGCAAGAATTTTTAATACAGGGACACTATGAAATCTCAGCTGTGGATTGGTCAGGTGATCACAGTAAACATTGCAAAAGCCCTCGTGCTCTTGCCTTCTTTTGAGTCTGGACTACCCAAATTTAAAGAACTTTCATTTGTAAATATGATTCTCAATTCTCATAATAAAGTTGTCCGACCACGTTCCATGCCCTTTCAGGTGCTAAAAAAGTTGATAAAGTAAAAATTCTTTGAAGTTTTAGTTTAATCCACAATTTGATTTTTCTTGATAAAATATTTTGATAACTTAATTTTAATCAGATGCATACAATCTCAATTTTTCTTTTTTACAATTTTCTTCATCCATATATTGCTCCAGTCTCAATTTTTTTGAAGGCATAGGTGTTTGCATACGAGTTTCGAATTCCATCCTCTATTTCATGGCGTTTGCATATATGTTAAAATTTCAATGTCCACTATTAAATTACAGTCTCCAATTCAATCTACTCAAGTTGCCTATTTTATATAAAGAATACAATCTCCCTGGTTTTCCTTTCCTTGTTTTCTCTAGAAACGGTCGAGCCCTTAGTTTTCCAAAGGCTTCCCTACCTCAAAGGGTAGGGGAAGGTGATAATTGGCTACCTGAGATTTAATCCTTCCTTATGTGGGTTGAAAGTTTTTAAGTGATTTTGGCTCTGATTTTGCAAGTTGGATGATAGGGAGAGAGTAGTTCAGACATGACCTGTGTTGTGACCATGGTCCTTGGTTTTTTGGTGTTGTATTTGTTGTGGCGTTTAGTTTGAGCTTAGAGATTGTCTCTACATGGCTTGAGGACCTCTCTTGCATTTGACTGCTTACACCTTTGGAATTTTACTTCTACACTATAGCTGGAAAGGTCATCCTAAGGACCCACGAAGGTTAAAGAGCTCTGTTGCAGTATCGTTAGGTTTTGGTAGAGTTGAGCTATTTTTATGGAAGAATTTGAAGATCGATGCTCTTTAGGTGGGTTGCTGGATTGTGATGGCGTTTTATACTCCTTGTGTTGCAGGCGATATTATTGGTTTCAATCACGGTTCAGCATATTCGGTGGTGGCAAGCCTAAGGTGGTCGGCCGCGGCTTCAGCCATCAATTTCTCATCTCTATACCTAGGATTTCTAAGTTGGGATAAGTTGATTTTGGTAAGGTTAGTTTGGTTCGATTTGAGTTGATTGGTTTCCTTGAACTTGTTTCTTGCCTCACAGTGTGGACTTTAGATTTCTCTTTATTTTACTAGACCTAGACTGCATATCTTATCCATTATGAGTTTTTAACATAAGATTGCATGTTAAAATATATATATATAAATTAAAATTGGGTTTTAGTAGTGTACTTGTTATTGTTGGGTTGGGCTTAGTTTTTTTTTCCCACTCTCTGTTTCTTTTTCTGGGTTTGGCCTTCTAATGAAACTGTATTCACTCATCATCCTTCCGTCTTCACAACTTATGATTACCCTAATACTTTACTTCCACAAAAGTAAATTTTTTTTCAAGTAAATTTTTTAAAATTAATTGTTTTATAATTTGAAAAATTTATAATTTTTTATCATTTAAAATAAATATTTCTTCACTTATATAAATATAAGATTCGTTTTTCATAATTTATAAAAGTTTATATTTATGTGAGTATAAAAAATATTAAAACTTCAAACTTAATGAATCTAATGATTTTCTAAAAAATAGTATAAAATTTAAAAAAAAAAGGATATTTTATAAAACTATAAATTTTCTCATACGCAAATTCACAATTTTAAAATTGAAAAAAAAAAAGGAAAAATCTCCTTGAGAGTGAAATGCCGTCGGCCCTGAAGCCTGAAATTACACACGCTTAACAAGAAACATTCCCCTCAGGACACAAAGCAGGAGAGTGCACTGTTGACTTAATTAAAAGGAGTAACTAAGCATAGGAATTATCTATGCGTAGCCGAAGGGAAATGGAACCGAATGCGAATCATTCTCCCGTGGAGAGACCTTGGCAGCATTTCTTTAAGATAATCCTTCCTAGTACCATTGATGAGAAGAAACTGGTAAACTCTTACTTAAGCTTAAATGCATGCATTAATGAGTCGTTTCTCCAGCTTGTAAATCGTAGAGAACATTAGAAAGATACAGTCTTTAGTTTTATGTTTTCTACTATTGCATGCAAGAATCTTATTTAATTGAGCCCCATTTTCTTGGGTTTTTTATTTTTTAGTTTTTATAAATTTCTCGGCAGCCAAACAGAAAGTGTAAAAAAACAAGATTATTGGTTTTGAATACAGTACATTAATTGTAATTATTAATGGTTTTGCATTTAAACGTATAATCTAACTTGATTGAAGTACTTGTAGAGGATTCCAGATAAATTTGTGAGAAAATTTGGGGATGAACTTTCTGATGTTGCTAATTTCATGGTCCCCAATGGTTGTGCTTGGAAAGTGGGATTAACAAAAGATCAAAATGGCATTTGGTTTGATGATGGTTGGCATAACTTTGTAGAACATTATTATATCCGCAATGGATACTTTCTAGTCTTTGGATACAGAGGTTTCTCCAATTTTAGTGTTCTGATACTTGATGTGACTGCTTGTGAAATTGAGTATCCACAAAATGGTGAAGGGTCTATCTATGGTGAGAAATGCTTGGTCCATCATCAGATTGAAATGGAGAACAATGATTCTATTCAAATCTCGGGTTCTACACTCCTATCACCATATTGTTTTTCTCTGAAAAGCAAAGTTTGTGGTGAAAGTGTAACAAAAGGAGAATCCAGCAGAAGGCACAATCGACAATTGCAGAATCCTGGAAGGAAGAAGCAACATAGAGGTGTTGCTTCAATGGTGAACCCATATGATAAGCACCTTTGTGACACAAGGAGCAAAAAAATTAAGATGGAAGAGCTGCTTGAGATAGCAAATGTTGATGCCAATGAACCAGGGAGAGGGAAATTGGATGAACACACAATTTCCAACTCACATGGACCCTTGGTTAAAATCAATGACAGCAATATATCCAAAGTTGAGCTTGGTAAGTATTTTACTGTATTTGCATATTCTTTCTTTAGAATGCTGCTTTTTAGACGCCCCAAATTTGTTAAGTTCAGGTGATAATGAGTTGTTGGCTAAATGTGAAGAAGATGTGGAAATTATTACTAGTGAAATGTTTGGATTTAAAAAGGCATCCCCAGAAAGTGAGAAGGCAATTCAGGCTGCTAGAATGTTCAAGCCCAAAAGTCCATCTTTCATGGTTCTTTTGCGCCCATATAATTGCTATAACAATATTCTGGTAAGTCTTCATATGAAATATGTTGACGATGAAGATTCAGTTACGCCTTATAAATAAGTTTAGCTGAAATTTCTTCTTGTTCCTTTTCAGTACGTGCCAGCTCGATTTGCTAAGAGTTATTTAAGTAGATTTCATAAGCATATTAAACTTCAGGTTTCTGATGGAAGAGAGTGGATAGTCCGTCTTGCTTGGAAAGGATGTGGACGGGTGGACTTTGGAGGGGGATGGAATGCATTTTGCAGGGAGAATAATCTGCAGGGAGGTGAAGTCTGTGTCTTTGAGCTGATAAGCAGTAACGTGCTGAAAACTTCTATGTTTCGTGCAGTTCAAGATGTTAGGCCTGAGAAATGATTGCTAAATGTAAGAACGGAATTTTTTTAATAGCTAATTAGATTGATTACAATTGGTGTGCAACAACACTGTGTAAGCCTATAAGGTACTCGGTTCTTGATTTAAAATTGTTGCAAGTTCCATTCTGCAATTTAACAAACTTGTTTGGCTTCTTCTGCAGACTGCATCAGGTACCTAAGATTTACTATATCTGCAGCTTACTGGCGTTGTTTCATTTTCCATGCAGCATCGAAGAGCCAACAGACGATGATGAATCTGGCAGTTTTTTTTTGTTTCACTTTTTGTAATGCATATTAATATTTTGAAGCTAAGGAATGCCTATGGAATTGAAATGCTGGGCAGAAGATGAATATATGTAAAGCTTTTAGTTTTTTTCCCAATATATGTAACATAAATGAACCTTGCAAGCGATGACAGTATAAAAATGAAACCTTGGCAAATGACTTGAACCAAGGTATTCATAAATTCCTTCTTTGTTATGGTGTTATATATTGTTGGAGTATGGAATTGACCTGTCACCAGAATATAAAGAAGAAACAGAAATCCTTACAAGTAATAAATTTTTTATAACATTACCTAAATATGCCCAGAAAGCAAGAAAGCAATAAATGAAGCAATGAAGTTCAAGCCAAAAAATCCATCTTTCCTGACGTGGCTAAATTTAATGCGCAGCAATATGATGGTATTGCCTGGTTATATTATTTCTTGGAGTTTCACTCTCCTAATGTGCTTATTAATAAAAATTTTCTTCTTGAATTCTGCAGCATGTGCCACGTCATTTGCTACAATGTTTCCACATAATGCTTCTGAGATCATCAAAGGTCAGGATTCTTATGGAAAAGAGTGGATAGTCCATACCTCTTAGTTTTGGAGAGGTGGGAGTTTGAGTTTATGGAGGGAATGGGCTGAATTTTTCAGTGACAACGATTTGGGGAATGAGATGTTAAGTCTTTTTGAGCTGATCCTGAAGAAGAATTTTTCCCTAAAAGTGAAAGTGGTTCATGCGTTGCAGGAGTTAATTTGTTTACTTAATCAGAAAATATATTAAATGCACAGTGGTTAGATTCTTTTTGGGTTCTGAAGTTTAATCAAGAAAACTTATATGTAAATAAGCTCCTTTTTCAATCACCAAATAAGCACTAACATTCCAAATGGCAAGTCTTGAAAATGGAGGAAATTGTTAAATCTCACAAATGGGAAATTTCTTGGTGCACCAAGAGTTTATGCTCTCTCTCACTTTCTAGAATTCAGGACAAGACTTTTTTTTTTTTTTTAAAAAGATCACTATTTTTTAGTGTTTCAATGTATTTTAGACTGCCTCAAGATAGCATCTGATTTTTCATGTAATTGGCAACAGGAAAGCACTTTCTATGGGCACCGACATGGAGCTCTTCCCATTGATGAATTTTGATCATGTACTGAAAAATGTTAATGAATGGACCACCAGAATCTTTTCCATTTACATTTTCATTTTCCCTTTTTGTTTTATTTAAATTTCCTTCGGCCACTCGAATCTGGATTAAGTTTGGTAATACAATCTTGAATGTTAGTGCAATAAACTGGATTTAAAACAGAAGTTTTAATGCCATAAACAAAAATAGAAGCAATTCATTTCAACTGGCAAGACCTGAGGATCATAAAATTTTCCTTGGCTAGCATTTAAGGATGGCACTATCTTTTCTTTACCTAGAAAATAAGCTCATCTAATCTATTTGTGAACCATCCATCTCATATGTACCTTATACAGCCCTTCCCATACAAAATATCAATTTCCACCCTCTCATCAATTTTGCATTACAACTAAATTCACAAACACCATCAAGAACGGGTAATCCATATTTCTTTACTAAACCATGGAACATTTATTATGATTTATATACCTATCATATAATCAAGTAATTGACTAGTTCAGTTTTTATGTTAATATTTTATGTGAAGACATATAGATCTTATATATTTCCTTCCCTATAGCAAGTTCCTTTTTTTGGTCCTGCAGGACACAATAACGGCAACAACTTCCGTAACCCTATCTCCAGCAACATTTGCTGCAGCGACCATTGCCAGCCCTAGGAGGAAGAGCATGAATGTGCATTACATAACGGGGCTGAATTCTTTTGGTGGGTTAAAAGCTCACAACAGTGTGTCCTCATTAGGCCTGCCTGTATGCCCTGACCAGTCCTTTGCAAAGGTGGCAAGCTCTGTGAGAACCCCATCAAAAAGGAAAGGCAGAGGTGGGGGTGCACTCTCTTCAAGTTGCAGCGTTGTTGCTGAGATATGCAGGATTGCAGCAATCATGAATGGGCTTTTTCTTGTTGGAGTTGCAGTGGGGTTAGTGGAAGCATTTGTGGAGGAGTCTGAGTGAGAGTTTTTAGCAACTTAATTTGGTGGTTTGGTTTCTTGGTTGTTCTTAATTAAACCCCTAATTCTTCTGTTATTCAATTCATGTAGTGGTGCAGAGATTGAATTCCCATTTGAAACTGTATCAAGAATTAAAAACATGAATTCTGTTCTGGTTTTAAACAGAATGAAAAATTGGATTTGTAACTTCTGAAATGGCCTTAGCAGGATAATCATCTGGAGTGCCTATGAATCTAAAGAGTATGTGGTTTTGAACTGTAAATGAGTCATAATTCTGGCGATATGTCTGCCTATGTTATTGTTCGTAAAGAAAATTGAAGTTCACAATGTGGTACCGAACACCAATTTGCGCACTAAATTTTGGTTATCTAACCAGAAATTCAAATGAAAGAATAATGGGCTAAATTAATCTCTTGTTGTAAACTAAAATTTTATGAGAATTCAATTCAATTCAATTAATTATTTTTATGTAAATTCTTATATTTGAAATGAAAAAAATGAATTTGTTCAATTTAAAAAAAATTCATTCTAAAAGAAATAGAAATTAAACATGATTGTATAAGAATTCAATTGAATTTTTTTTTTTTACTTGCAAATGATTTATTCTAAAGGAAAATTCAAGCACCATTTGCTAATCAGTAATACCACCATAATACTAAATGATAGCATGAAACTAATGAAGGATTGTAGGAACTGGTGTAGCGAGTCATTGCTAAGAACATTGTTACAGTGATTACAGAAAGTGAGTGAATGATTAAGAATATGATTAACATAATATAATTGTGAAATTTTTAGAAGTGAATGAAACATGCCAAAATTATGGAATGTAAAATTAAACTCACTACACTATTATAATTCAGATTTACACAAGTTTGCAATACACCAAATGAAGAACAAGGTAAGTAATGCTGCCATGAGTTTCAGGCGCCTAGTCTTAATGTAATGTAGATCTGCAACAAAGAAAAAGTGAGGTGGGTGGCTCTCTAGGAAGTCATTTTGACACCCAAGTTAGAGAACTGAATATCAAAAGATAATGAAAAATTTATAATTTATTTGAAAATAAAGAATATGCGTATCTTCTTCCTAATTCTCCTCTGTTATTTATAAGCTTTTAGAAAAATAATGGTTGTTTTACTTGTGAAAATAATATCGAGTTGATTAGTCAAGATCATTTCTTTCCAAAAATAACTTTTCTATCTTTGACTTTTGTTATTACTTGGTATCCATTCTGCTCGGCTAACTAGACCGAGCAGAGATGTTCTTTGTTCGGTCCGGACTAAGACCAATCTACCTTTTTGGATCTGATTTGCTCGGTTTATGCATCCTTTTTACTTGACTTTAACTCTTTAAGCAGATGTTGACTATTACATTGAACTTTATTTGACTCGAGTATTGATTATTTATCTTGATTTTGCCTGGATAGTATCATTAGTCCAGTCATTTCGAATATTTATGTTTAGATACTGTGCTTGTTTGGTCACCTTTTGTGAGATGTTCGGCGAGCACATGTTCTTTGTACTCATTGCTTGCGAGACTGGAGGACAGCTGTTACGCGTAACACGCCCTTTCGAAGCGCTGCCCTTTTCATTATTATTTTTACTGATAAATGCAAAGGACTTTTGGCAGTTAATTCTGGCGGTTTATTTTTTGAAATTTATTTCACCATTCCTATATGAGTGGGATTTTCCTTTCCTTTTCAACTTTGCTTTCTCTTTGTTCTTCGAAGATTTTGACTGTTTTTCTCTTTCCGGCGATTCTCCAAAGTTTTTCCTATTTCTTCTTAAGGTAATTTTTAGTTTTTTCTTGCTTCATCTTCTTTTCAATAAAAAAAATGAGTGAGAAAAGGGGTTCTAGTGCCACTCTGTCATTGCCGGTGGTGGCTTTTAGTGAAGATTCTAGCATGATGAGCTGTTTTTCATTTCTGGCGGTCGGATTGCAGTTGTCACTGGTAATGAGTATGTCATAGGGCCTTCAAACCCTCAGACTAGCACAACTAAGCCCTAAGGAGTTAATCGAGCTACCGTTGCTCCAAAATCTAAAGGGGGCACTTTTGGTTCAGGCGTTGCTGCTGGAGTGAGCAAAACTGTCTCTATTCTTTTGGGTTGGGACCTACTAGACTTAGAACGGATAGGTTTCGATTGTCACTTGTAGGATCGAGAGGGCAGGCGAACATTACGTTCTCTAGTCCTGTTCGGGTGGCTATTAACGAAGAGCAACTGAAATCTAGTTTAAGGTTACCGTTCGATCCGCTAGATGTTGAAGTTTTGAGATATTACCACCTTTTTTTATCCTGCTGATGCACCCCAACTCGTGCAGATTATTGTCTACTTTTGGGGCTTTGTGCCGAAGAAAATGCCTTCATGCTTCTGCTCAAATTTTTTCTGCGTTTTTCTAGCTCAACACTCATAACGACGAGGAGTATTGGCATTTTTATACCATAAAGGGTATGGGACAATTCGCCGGACTCCTTTCTTCCTTGAAGAAATGGAAAGATGTATTCTTCTTTATGGAAGACACAGTGGACAAGCATTGGGGAGGCATCCATACAAGTTTGAATTGTTTTGCTGATAAAAGGTCGGGGAAGCTAAGGCTGGACGCCGAGGAAAAGGTGGTTGTTCGGGAGATAAGATCCGTTATCTGCTGGGATAAAATCTCAATCAAAACGTTGATTGAGATTGAAGCTTTTTGGTGGGAGTCGATTCATGTAACTGACGATCCAATTGCAGCTGAGCACTACAACAACATTCCGATCTAGGGTAAAAACTAAAAACTTTTCTTTTCATTTTTGTTATTTAATAAGATTCTTTTGTTCTTGCAGAGATGGCGAGCCAAGCTAAGAATGTCGAGGAGCTGAAACTTCGAAAAAAGAAGTCTAGGAAAGCTTCAGTTGATCAACCAACACCCCTGACGGCTAAACGAGTGAGAGCTTCAACTTCTCCAGTGTCTCCAAGAGAGCAAAGGGTCCTGCTCTTGTTAAAGATCAAGCGAGGAATGAAGATGTTGCTCCTCCTCCTCAGATAATTGAACAACAATGGGCTGCCTAAACAGTGAGGCTGGTTCGAGAAAAAGTATACTTTCCCAGTGGATCGAACTCACGTTGATCAAAATGGTGATAAAGACCTCTTCTTGCACTCAATGTCTCTCCAGCTTAAGCAGCTTGCTTGCTCACAAATTCTGAGGAAGTGGAACAAGGCTCTTCATGGTTTTATCGGGACGCAGGAGAAGAAAATGGTCTCCTTGCGGACTCGGTATTAGCTTCGGAGAGAAAAATTCAAGACCTAGAGACCGAGCTTCAAGAGCCGAAAAAGAAGTGACTAGGCAGGAGGGCGAGCTTTGGCCCACTCAATACACGGCTGCTAGTTTACAGAAGAAGGTGAAGGAAAAGGATGCTGAGCTAGCTGCCACCAATGAAAATGTGGTCGAGATTTATATGAAGGCACATGATGACATAGTTGCCAAGCTCCAAAAGCGCTTCCCTGGTGAAGACTTTTCTTAGGTTGATGAGCTCGGCAGTGGCAGTCAAAAGGGAGGGGAGGAGATAAATGAAACATCCAGGCAGAGGGATGAAGATGATGATGTTGGTCCCTCTGCCTAAGCTCTGTAAAAATGTTGTATTTTATGAATGAAACAAGCTTTTAATTTCTCTTTTATCTGATATTGTTAACTTCTTGTCTTCAAAAAATCTCAGATAATTATATGTTTGGACCCTCCGGCTGAATGATTACATATTAATAACTAAAGTTGTAAAATTTAATAAGGAAGAAAATTCAGGCCAAACCTTGTGTTCGGATGACCTGCCAAATTTATAGTGACTAGTAACCAACCAGTGTTAATAATGTTCGATTTGAAGCGAAAACATTAATAACTGGTTGTAACAATGAAATATTCATTGCATGTTAGCTTTGAGCTTTTAAGTCGAGCAGTACTTGACATAGTAGTAATTTCGAATAATTATTTTAGCCATTAATTTTTCATAATCTTAAAAAAAAATTTTATGATATTTATGATTGCTCTGCTTTTTATGGTCAAGCGTTTTGCTCGGTTTTTATGGATGAGTGATGCTGATTTTACTCTTAGCATACGAGTTATGGCCCATATTTCTTTTAGCCTTACGATTTATCACCGTATATATTATTTAGCCTAATGAACTATCTATCATTGTGGGTGGGCTATCACTCTTATATTATTTAACTTGATGAATTATCGTTGTGGATGGACTAAGCACCCTTATGTTATTTAGCCTGGTGAACTATTGTCGTAGATGGGCTAAGTACCTTCTATTATTTAGTCTGGTAAACTATCACCATGGAAAGACTAAGCATCATTGTATTATTTAGCTTGACGGACTATTATTGTTGATGGGCTAAGCACCCTTATGTTATTTAACTTGACAGATTATCACCATGGATTGTCCAAAGATATTATTAAGGCAAAATCAGGATAAGTAATCAATGCTCGAGTCAAATGAAGTCCAATGTGGTAGTTAACATCTGCTCAAAGAGTTAAAATTGAGTAAAAGGATGCATAAACCAAGCAAACTAGATCTAGAAAGGTAAACCAGTCTTAGTCTAGACCGAACAAAGAACATCTCTGCTCAGTCTAGCTACCGAGCATAATGGATGCTGAGCAATAACAAAAGTTAAAGATAGAAAAGTCATTTTTGGAAAGAGACGATCTCGGCTTGTCAACCCAAGATTACCTCCACAATTAAAGCAATTACTATGTTTCTAAAAACCTATAAGTAACAGGGGAGAACTAGGAAGAAGGTACACATATTCTTCATTCTCAAATAAATTACAAATTCTTCTTCATTCTTTGACATCTAGTTCTCTGACTTAGGCGTCGGAGTAGCTTGCTAGAGAGCCACCCACATGACTTTTTCTTTGTTGTAAATCTACATGGCATTGGGACTGTAACCCCTAAAGCTCATGGTAGCATCAATAAGGAACAAAGATGAAATGGAAGCTATTGGACCTAGGAGTCTTAATTCATATTTTGATGATAACAAACAATTAGTATGCTACTAATCTACCTTAGAAGTGTTTGAGTTAAGATTGTAGGTTCCAAGTTAAAAATTGAGAAATTGCTTTAAATCAAGACTAAAAGAGAGCAAGAAATTGAAGCAAAGATCAAGGAGATACCACAATATAAATTTTTCTTTAATCTTGTGAATCTCAATTGGTTGGTTATGGTGGCTCAAGTTTAGGTATCTCTAAATTTCTTAGTGTCTCTATTTTCAATTTTCTTTACCAAAGGGAGTAAAATGAAATTTGAACTTTTGAGAAATGCAAATTTATTTTTAAAAGTGTTTTCATTGAAAAGTTTATCAAATTAGCTTTTTAATGGTTCAAACGGATCAAAAATCTGAGTTTAAGTCAAAAACTTATGAGTTTGTGAATCTCTAAACTTCTTAGTGTCTCTATTTTTAACTTTTCTTGACCAAGGAGGAGTAAAGTTAAATTTTTTTCTTTTGGGAAATGCAAATTTGTTTTTGAAAGTGTTTTTATTGAAAAATTTATCAAATTAGCTTTCCAACGATTCAAACAGATCGAAAATCTGGATTCGAGTTAAAAAATTATGAGTTTTTGAAGCCTAACCCTTTTGTCCAGAGAGTACTTCGGTAGCCGAAAGTGAGAACTTTGGCAGCCGAAAATGGAAACTTCGACTGCCGAAAGTGGAAATTTTGGTAGCCGAAGTTTACTCCTTAAATAATGGTTTTTAAGTGTTTAAACCCTTTTTGTCTAGAGAGTACTTCAGCAGCTGAAAGTGAGAACTTCGGCATCCAAAGTTTTTTTTTTTAAATGGTGTTTTTTAGTGCTCCAACCTTCTGCAGCTAGAGTAAAGAATTTCAGCAGCCGAATCTAGATTTTTGAAACTCAATAAAATATAGTTTTGGATGGTTGAATAGCTATATTTGTATTTAATGCACCCTCAACGGTCATTTTCTTATGAAAACTATAAATAAAGGCTATTTATGACTGGGGAAAAAAATAACTATTTATTGAGAATTTATTGTGTTCAAAAATTTTTTTCTTCTTCTTTCTCTCTAGAACTTGAGCTATCATAATTGATTATTGTGAGCTTAATATTTTGAGCTGTAATTTCTTTATTCTGAGAGTTTATTTAAGGTTATTGCAAACATTCATTATAACTTGAGTGTGATTAAGCATTAAATTACTCTTGAGTGTAAAGGGATTTATAAAAGAGCAAGGGTTTGCTCTTGTGATGATTAGAAGGGATTTATTCTTTATCCAAAGAAGAATTTTAGTGGAATTAACTCTCAAAGAGGGCCTTGAGAAGATGATGTAGGCTTGGAATAGCCGAACCTCTATAAAATTTCTTGTGTTTTTTCTTTCCTTTCTTTTCTTTGTGCTCTTCACTCAAAATTTCTCTTAGCCTTCAAATTTTTTAATTAACACCCAATTTACCCCCCCTTCCCCCCCCCCCCCCTTCCCCCCTCTTGGGTTGCTATAAGGGACAACAAGGGGTATCAGAGCTAGTCTCCATTCAAAGACTTAATTATCTTAGAGCAAAGATCAATGACAATCCTTAATGCACAAAAAGGTCAATGATAGTAAATCCCCCTTTCTTTGATGGAAAGGATGTATTACTTCCTCAGATTAGAAGGAGTGGATTTATGGGATATAATTGAAAATGGTCCCTTCATTCCTATCAAGGTAGTAGATGGTGAGCATGTCACATCCTACCCCTCTGTAAGGCATTACATAATTCCATAGTATACCTAATGAATTATCGAACTTCACCTACCGATAACTCATTAAATACACTACAAAGGATTTTAAAATAATTTTCTTACTTTTTGAAGGTGGTGAGCATTTCTATTAGGAAATAAAAATATTTAATTGAAGTTTAAAAGCTATGTAAAGTTTTTGACAAATTTTATTTTTCTGCAAAATTTATAAAAATTTCGGCAGAGTGTCGGCTGTATTTGAGAAAATAAAAAATTTTTCACCTGTACAAAATACTTCCAAATATTTCACTTCATCAAAATCAACCACCATCATAACTCAAATTAACATAATTTTCCCCAAACTCCACAATTCAAAGCAATTCTCAATTCAAATATCTTCAAAAATAATGCTAAATAATTTCATTCACATTCCATTAAAGAAAAAATTAATTTACATTCATCAATATAAATTTACAGCAGAAAATCCAAAAATAATATTATTATAATTTTTGTAAAAACTGCTCAAGACCAGTTTATAATGTACATATAGTCATTTACATCAAAATAAATATATAGAATAACAGTATAATGTAATACCCGACAAAAGATCCAAAGGTAGTACTATGATCCTCAGCAGCTCACTCGGCTGTTTTACTAGTCTTTCTACCTGCGATAGTAATAAAAAGCCATCGCTAAGTACAATGACTCAGTGATGCACAAAATACTAAAAATACTTCTTTATGCGTAATTAAATCACAAATATCCAATTATAATGATGAAGTCAGTAAATAGATGCAAAACACAATTTTAAATTTTAATCAAAGCATTTTCATTTCAGAAGTCACAAAAAAAAACTTTATAAAAACACATAGTCATATTATGCCATCAATATAGTGTTCATCTCAATACCCAGAGGTTTATAAGGCATACCAAGGCTAGCTAGCTTAAACTATAGGTACCCATTCAAATTTCTTCCTCTATTGGCATACAGCTTAGCACTTCAGCCAGAGAGGGAATTCAAAACTATTTTCTCCCACTAGTCATGCTAGTGAGGCATTCAGATATATGGTCATGATACTGTAGTTTCAAAATTATCTTAATAATTTTCTACACATTTATTTGCAATTCATCACATACCACTAAATTTTCCAACAATTTAGGTCAAAAGCATATTGTTCCATTAAATCACAATTTCCAATATAAATAAGTCACAATTTATTCATTCAAACAATTTTCCAAAGAAAATTTACAGAAAAATTCTATGTTGTGCACAAGCCTTGTGCGAGTAGCCTCTAGGCCTTGACTTGGTGATTCAGGTTCTTTTCCCGTATTCTTTTCAACTGAAACACACAATTTGTAGTGTTTCAGTATCATAACTTATAATAAATCCAATAATAAATAAATTTATGTCTACTTAATTCTAATCTTAATATGCTTAAAATCATGTTCTTAAAAATTTGCATTTCGGGGTTACTATTTATGGCACTATTCAAGTTAAAATATTGACTTTCTTATGCTTAATAGGTATGTGAATTCCAATTACACCCACATACCACATTTTGGGTGCCTAATTTGTTGGTTTTAGTTGCCCCTTCAATTTTTTTGGTCCCTAATGACAATTTTAATTTTTTAGTTTTTGTGCCCTGTTTTACACTGTTCCATTGGTCTGGTTACTGTGAGAATTTGGTTAAGTGTCCTTCATCAAAGTTGTTCATTATTGTCTTATCTTTAATTCCCTTTTTGAATCACTCCATTTGGAGTTTTTTAGGCTAAGATATCATTTGAATAAGGCTAGCCGGATTGGTGTTACCCAGAATTTCTGGGCACCTAATTGGTTCTGGCAGTTTTGGACCACTAACTTTGGGTGACAATTTCACTTGGTTATGGGTAGAATTTAGGTTAGTTTTCTTCATAAAAGTTGTAGTGTTATGTCATAACTTTCCAATTCCACAAAAATCAGGTTATTTGGACCTGTCTAGCCCAAGTTATGGCTAAATGAATAAATACTATTCATTTGATCATTTTAGTACAGTGGTAGTGCACAATATTCTGGTTTGACCTAATTGTTCACTATCTAAATGTCATTTTCAGGGCATAGTTTCTAAATAAAAAATGTGTCATTATGTGTCTACTTTCATTCCCAATTGGTATCATACCAATTGGATTCGTAAAATTTTAGTTTTGATCTCTCAAAAGGACTTGAGTCAAACAGCTAGATTGGGACCCCTAACTAATCCGAATTGCTTTTCAATTCTACCAATTCCAACACACCACAAATGGTCCCAATTGACCATTTCTAACCTCAATTAAGGTCATTTGCATCAATTGACTACTTCTTTAAATTTTTCTCTCAATTTCAAGAGGCTTAAGAACCCTAATTCCTTAATTATATAATCTAATGAAATTAAAGTGCATAGATCTTGTTTACATGCTTAATTCAACTAAATTAACACTTTAATTCCATCAAATTCATGCAATTCTATTTCCCCCTATTGCTGGCCGAATTTTTCATTTAGTCCCCCATAATGGTTTTTGTTTGAATTTAAGTTAAATTCTAAGTTAAGTTAACTAAAAACATAGAAATTAAACAACAAAATTCAAGTTTAATTACTAACCTCAACTTTGATTTCTAGTTCTCCAAATCTTCACTTTTCTTCCTTACTTTGTTTCTTCAATCTCCTTATCTACTTGCCAAAGTAGGGTTTATGGGGAAATTTTGAGGAAATTAGGGTTAATTTATGGGATTGAAAAGCTTGGATCAAGCTTTAATGGTGGTTGTCATGGAAGTTTGAGAGAGAATTGGAGAGAGAGGGATGGCACAAATTGAGGAAGATGAAGCAATTTTTATTTCTTTTAATTTTATATGTTTTTATGTTAATTTGACTTAGTAAAAAATTTAAGGAAATCAAAAATTTATTTTGACATCATAGATGATGTCATCAAAGTGATGTAAGAATTCCTTTTCTTTTCTTTTCTTTTCTTTTTTTTTTCATAGTTCTTTAATTTAATTATTTATTCCAAAATTTTCATTTCTTCGATTTTATTTAACAGTTAGGTCAGGATTCACTTCTAGGGGTGAATTGACCAAATTGCCCCTCGCCGTATTGATCCAGTTTGCAAATAATTTAGTATTTCTTTCGAAGTCCTAACCTAATTATTTGACCTACTTATCAACTCTTTTCTATGATTTTCTTTTTTTCACTAGGTTCGCAATAGTCCTTAGGACCGCGGCGTCACATTTTCCTATTCAAAAGTAGGGTTAGGACTGACCCCACAGTTACTTCCCAGTAAGGTCACCCATCGCTGTAACCCTCAGCTCATTTAACCTTTTAAGCTCTGTTTTTCTTATTTATACTTAACTATCTGACAATCACTATTTATTTTCATTCAAGGTTTTTCTAAGTGTCTTAAATATGGTTCTAATCCCTTTAATTGTTCGGATCAACACCGGTCACCGGAACAGTGAAACATACCAGGCTATGCATATAGGGGTGTTACAATTCTTCTCCCCCCCCCCCCCCCCCTAAAAATAAATTTCGTCTCGAAATTTTTACCTGGCATCAGTCTCTGAACAGCTATGGGTGCTGTCTCCTCATATCCTCCTCTCGTTCCCAAGTAGCTTTTTGGCCAGAATGATGGTTCCACAACAGTTTCACCAACGATATCTGCTTGTTCTGTAGCTGCTTCACCTCATATGTCAGAATCTCTATGGGTTCTTCCTTATATGTGAGGTTTGGATTCACCTCAATCTCTTCTACTAGTAGTACATGAGATGGGTCTGATTTATACCTCCTCAACATGGACACATAGAAGACGTTGTGTATCTTCTCTAACGCTGGAGGTAGTGCCAAACGATATGCCAACGGACCCACTCTTTCCAGAACCTCATATGGCTCGATGAAATGAGGACTCAGTTTTTCCTTTCTGCCAAATCTCATAATTTTCTTCCAAGGGGAAACCTTGAGGAATACTTTCTCACCCACTGCATACTCAATGTCTCGCCTCTTCAAATCAATATAGGACTTCTGATGATCTGATGTAGCCTTGAGTCGATCTCTGATCAATCTAATTTTCTCCTTTGTTTGCTAAATAATTTCTGCCCTAATCATTTTTCTTTCACCTACTTCATCCCAACACAAAAGAGTCCTGCACTTTCTGCCATACAAAGCTTTATATGGAGGCAACCCAATGCTTGATTGGTAGTTGTTGTTGTAAGCAAACTCAATCAAAGGCAAGTATGTGTCTCAACTGCTTTCAAACTCAATCACGCAAGCCCGTAGCATATCCTCCAAGATCTGAATTACCCTCTCAGACTGGCCATCTGTCTGTGGGTGGAATGTCGTGCTAAAGTTCAATCTAGTTCCTAGGGCTTTCAGAAGACTACCCCAGAATCTAGAAGTGAACCTAGGATCTCTGTCAGATACAATCGATACTGGCACTCTATGTAGTCTTACAATCTCATCTATATACAATTTGGCCAATCTTTCTAAACTATAGTCTATCCGGACTGGCAGAAAATGAGCAGACTTAGTCAATTTGTCAACTATGACCCATACTGCATCATGGTTCTTCTGTGTCCTCGAAAGTCCCATCACAAAATCCATAGTTATCCGCTCCCATTTCCATTCAGGCACTGGTAATGGATGTAACAAACCAGCTGATACTTGATGCTCTGCCTTCACTTGCTGATAAGTTAGGCATTTGGAGATAAAATCAACTACATCCCTTTTTATACTCATCCACCAGTAATGCTCCTTTACTCCTTTGCACATCTTAGTGCCACCAGGGTGCATAGCAAAAGGAGACTCATGTGCTTTCTTCATAATGATCTGTCTCAAGTCAACATCATTAGGAACACACATTCTGCCCTGGTGTAGCAGTAGACCATCATCTCTCATAGAGAATTTGGTTTTCTTGCCCTGCCAGACTTCTTCTAGTAGTTTCTGATATCTTTTATCATTCTGAGCAGCCATTCTGATCTGATCAATCAACACTGGCTGTACATGCCATGCAACTACTGTCTGCCCCTCGTCATTGATCTCTAAGCTGGCATGCAGTGCTCTCAACTCATGTACCATAGACAAAGGAGAAACTCTTAGACTTGCCATAGTCTTGCGACTTAAGGCATCAACCACCACATTAGCTTTTCCTGGCTGATAGTCTATCAGAAATCATAGTCTTTAATCAGTTCTAACCATCTCCTCTGTCTCAAATTCAACTTCTTCTGAGTACCCAAATACTTCAAACTCTTATGATCTGTGTAGATGTAGCACTTTTCCCCATATAAGTAGTGTCTCCAGATCTTAAGAGCAAATACAATAGCTGCAAGCTCCAAATAATGTGTCGGATAATTCCTCTCATGTGGTTTCAGTTGGCGTGATGCATATGCAATAATATTTCGATCTTGCATCAGTACACAGCCTAACCCATTGTGAGAAGCATCACTCTAAACTGTGTATTCTTTACCCAGGGTAGGTAAAGTCAGGACTGGAGCTTTTGTCAAATATCTCTTCAACTCATCAAAACTCTGCTGGCATTTATCCGTCCACTAAAATTTTACATCTTTCCGAAGCAGCTTGGTCAGTGGAGAAGCTAACATAGAGAACCCCTTCACAAATCGGTAGTAGTATCCAGCTAAACCTAGAAAACTATGAATTTTTGTGACATTCCTGGGTGGCTTCTAACCAAGGATAGCTTCAATCTTGCTGGAATTTACCTTAATGCCTTCTGCCGATACTATGTGCCCCAAGAAGGATATTTCTTTCAGCCAAAATTCACACTTCGATAATTTGGCATATAGTTGTTTCTTTCTTAAGGTCTATAGTACAATCCGCAGATGTCTATTATACTCCTCGAGTAGACTAATATATCATCAATGAATACCACCACAAACTGATCGAGGTATGGTCTGAAGATAGTGTTCATCAGATCCATAAATGCAGCTGGAGCATTAGTTAACTCGAATAACATGACTAAGAAATCATAATGGCCATATCGAGTTCTAAAGGCAGTTTTTGGGATACTTTGCTCTTGCACTTTTAGCTGATAATAGCTCGATCTCAAGTCAATTTTGGAGAACACAGCTGCACCCCTTAACTGATCAAACAGGTTATCAATGCGGGGCAATGGATATCTGTTTGTTATTGTCACCTTATTCAACTGCCGATAGTCAATACATAAATGAAGAGTGCAATCTTTTTTCTTAACAAACAACACTGGCGCTCCCCAAGGCGACACACTAGAGCGAATGAAGCCCTTGTCAAGTAGTTCTTGCAACTGCACCTTCAACTCTTTCAATTTTGCTGGTGCCATTCTGTATGATGTTATGGAGATTGGGTCCACACCAGGCATTACGTCAATCTCAAACTACACCACTCTTTCAAGAGGTAATCCTGGCAACTCATCAGGGAACACATCCGGAAAGTCGCATACAATAGGGATATCCCTCAATGTTGAACTTTCCACTTGGGTGTCTATCACATGTGCCAAGCATGCTTCACATCCTTTTTTGATCATCTTCCTGGCTAGTGCAGCTGAAATGATGTTTGATGGCAATAACTGCCTCTCCCCATGTATTATCACATCACCATACAAAGGGAGACCAAAAGTGACTGTCTTCAGTCTACAGTCAATTATAGCGTGATGCTTGGCTAACCAATCCATGCCTAAGATGATATCATAATCTCTGAAGGGTATTTCAATCAAATATGATAGAAATACATGTCCTTGGATCACCAAAGGACAATCTCTATACATTCTGTTGACCCAGACCTCTTGTCCTAACGGACTTGTTACTAGCACCTCAAAACCCATTTTGACACACGGAACAGCAAGGGAATTAATGATGCTAGCACTGACATACAAATGAATAGAGCCCGGATCAAATAGTACAAATACATCTTGATCAGAGATAGAGAATGTACTGGCCACAATGTCAAAAGTTTCAGCTTTTTCCTACTGTCTCATAATGTAGACTCTAGCCGGAGCACTACCTTGTTCTAACTGGTTTACTGTACCCTAACTGCCTGAAGTGCTACCCCGACCTCTGTCTCTACCTCTGCTAACTGGTTGTGAACCTCTGGTAGTAGAACTCTAAATAGACCCTTCTGCAGTAGTAGGAGGTGGCCCAAATCTACGGGCACTAGTACAATCTTTAGCTAAATGCCCTGTACCCTCGCAGTTAAAATAGGCTCCTGTAGCCCAATAACATATCCCACCATGGGTCTTACCACATGTCTCACAAGGGCGGGGAGGGTGAGAACTCCTGGTCGTATGCTGACCAGACTAAGGAGCTCTCTGCCCAAAAAATCTACCCCTACCAGACCTTCTACCTCAGTTTGATCCCCCAAATTTCTTTCTTTTTCCAATATTGCCACTGGAACTTTGATTCGCTGACTTTTCACTTTTCTCTTTTTCTGATTTCTCTATCTTCTCTATTTTCTCTTTCACTGGTGCCTCTTCTGACTCAATTCTTTCTAACTCAAGTGCCTGAGAGATGAGCTCAAAGAAGTTATTATGTTTGAATCCAAACACTTGCATCCTCAGACTAGACTTCAAACTGGTCTCAAACCTCTTACATCTTTCTCTGCTGGTAGACAGTAGATCCCTGCATAGTGGCTCAAGCAAGAGAACTCCCTTTCATATTCTATCACTGTTCTGTTTCCTTGCTTCAGGCTTAAAAACTCTTACAGCTTCTGGTACACATAGGCATCGGGGACATACTTTTATCTGAACTCTCTAATGAAGTCATCCCATGTCAGTACTGGGGGTTCTACTAAGCTATGGGGGATGGTTTTCCACCAATCATACTCATCCTCTTGCAGCACTGACACTGAATATTCAAATTTCAATTCATTTGTGCAGTGCAGCTTCTTGAATACTCTATCCATTCTCTCCAACCATTACTTTACCTCTAAAGAGTCTACTGTACCCTTAAACTCTGTAGCCCCAAACTTAATTAGCTTTTCATACTGCCTGGCTGGAGGCTGAGGTTACACTATAAGTGTCTGAAGTAGAGCTTGAGTAGGTATGCTTCTAGCCAATTGTTGGAACATTGCAGCCATCTACTGGGCAAATTGTGCAGGAAACTGTGGCATGGAAGAGCCGGAGTGGCTGACCCACTCACATTCTGAAGAGCTAGGGCTTCCCCTTATGCCTCAATCTCTACTGATTGTTCTACAGAATAATCCCCTTCTTCCATTGTCTATCAGAGGGTATTATATCTCCTGAACAAATAACACAAGGAGATTTCCCTCTGTTAGTTCATATTTATAATGTAATGCACTGTATGTATCAAATAAGGACATTGAGCAGTTAAAACATACTTTAAAAATTGGCTCTAATACCACTAAAATATGTCACACCTTACCCCTCTATAAGGCATAACATGATCCCGTAGTATACCTAATGAATTATCAAACTTCACCTATCGATAACTTATTAAATATACTACAAGGGATTTTAAAATAATTCTTTTACTCTTTGAATGTGGTGAGCATTTCTATTATGTATTAAAAACATTTAATTGAAGTTTAAAAGCTATGTAAAGTTTTTGACAAATTCTATTTTTCCGCAAATTTTGTAAAAATTTCGGTAGAGTGCCGACTGTATTTGAGAAAACCAAAAATTTTTCACCTGTAGAAAACACTTTCAAATATTTCACTTCATCAAAATCAACCACAATCATAACTCAAATCAACACAATTTTCCCGAAACTCCACAATTCAAAGTAATTCTCAATTCAAATATCTTCAAAAATAATACTAAATAATTTCATTTACATTCCATTAAAGAAAAATTAATTTACATTCATCAATATAAATTTATAGTAGAAAATCCAAAAATAATATTATTACAATTTCTGTACAAACTGCTCAAGACCAGTTTACAATGTACATACAGTCATTTATATCAAAATAAATATACACAATAAGGGTATAATATAATACCCGATAAAAGATTCAAAAGTAGTACTATGATTCTCAGTAGCTCACTCGGCTTTTTACTAGTCTCTCTACTTGTGATAGCAATAAAAAGCCATCACTGAGTACAATGACTCAGTGGTGCATAACATACTAAAACTACTCCTTTATGCATTATTAAATCACAAATATCCAATTATAATAATGAAGTCAGTAAATAGATGCAAAACACAAATTTAAAATTTAATCAAAGCATTTTCATTTCAGAAGTCACAAAACAAACTTTATAAAAATACACAGTCATATCATACCATCAATATAGTGTTCATCTCAATAGCCAGAGGTTTATGAGGCATACCAAGGCTAGCTAGCTCAAACTATGGGTACCCATTCAAATTTCTTCCTCTACTGGCACACACCTCAACACTTTAGTCAGAGAGGGAATTCAAAAATATTTCCTCTCACTAGTCATGCTAGTAAGGCATTCAGATATATGGTTATGACACTGTGGTTTCAAAACTATCTTAACAATTTTTTAAACATTTATTTGCAATTCATCACATACCACTAAATTTTCTAACAATTTAGGTCAAAAGCATATTGTTCCATTAAAACACAATTTCCAATACAAATAAGTCTCAATTTATTCATTCAAACAATTTGCCAAAGAAAATTTACAGAAAAATTCTATGTTGTGCATAAACCTCGTGCTAGTCGCCTCTAGGCCTTGACTTGGTGATTCAGGTTCTTTTCCCATATTCTTTTCAATTGAAACACATAATTTGCAGTATTTCAGTATCATAACTTATAATAAATCCAATAATAAATAAATTCATGTCTACTTAATTCTAATCTTAATATGCTTAAAATCATGTTCTTAAAAATTTGTATTTCGGGGTTATTATTTATGGCACTATTTAAGTTAAAATGTTGACTTTCTCATGCTTAATAGGTATGTGAATTCCAATTACACCCACATACTACATTTTAGGTGCCTAATTTGTTGGTTTTAGTTGCCCCTCCAATTTTTTTGGTCTCCTAATAACAATTTCAATTTTTCAGTTTTTGTGCCTTGTTTTGCACTATTCATTGATCTGGTTACTGTGAGAATTTGGCTAAGTGTCCTTCATCAAAGTTGTTCCTTATTGTCTTATCTTTAATTACATTTTTGAATCACTTCATTTGGAGTTTTTTAGGCCAAGATATGGCCATTTGTATAAGGCTGGCCAGATTGGTCTTACCCAGAATTTTCTGGGCACCTAATTGATTCTGGCAGTTTTGGACCATTAATTTTGGGTGACAATTTCACTTGGTTATGGGCAGAATTTGGGTTGGTTTTCTTCATAAAAGTTGTAGTGCTATTTCATACCTTTCCAATGCCACAAAATCAGGTCATTTGGACCTGTCTAACCCATGTTATGGCCAAATGAACAAAAACTATTCATTTGGTCATTTTAGTACAGTGGCAGTGCACAATATCTGTGTTTGACCTAATTGTTCACTATATAAATGTCATTTTCTGGGTATGATTTCTGAATAAAAAAATATGTCATTATGTGTATACTTTCATTCCTAATTGGCCTCATACCAATTGGAGTAGTAAAATTTCAGTTTTGGTCCCTCAAAGGGACCTGGGTCAAACTGCCAGATTGAGACCGGTAACCAATCCGAATTACTTTTCAATTCTACCAATTCCAACACATCACAAATGGTCCCAATTAACCATTTCTAACCTCAATTAAGGTTATTTGCATCAATTGACCATTTCCTTCAATTTTTCTCCCAATTTCAAGAGGCTTAAGAACCCTAATTCCTCAATTGTGTAATCTAATGAAATTAAAGTGTACAGATCTTGTTTATATGCTTAATTCAACTAAATTAATACTTTAATTCTATCAAATTCATGTAATTCAATTTCCCCCTATTGCTGGCCAAATTTTCCATTAGTCCCCCATAATGGTTTTTGTTTGAATTTAAGTTAAATTCTAAGTTAACTTAACTAAGAACATAGAAATTAAACAACAAAATTCAAGTTTACTTACTAACCTCAACTTTAATTTCTAATTCTCTAAATCTTCACTTTTCTTCCTTACTTCATTTCTTCAATCTCCTTATCCACTTGCCAAAGTAGGGTTTATGGGGAAATTTTGGGGAAATTAGGGTTAATTTATGGGATTGAAAAGCTTAGATCAAGCTTTAATGGTGGTTGTCATGGAAGTTTGAGAGAGAATTGGAGAGAGAGGGACAGCACAAATTGAGGAAGATGAAGCAATTTTTATTTCTTTTAATTTTATATGTTTTTATGTTAATTTAACTTAGTCAAAAATTTAAGGAAATCAAAAATTTAGTTTGACATCATAGATGATGTCATCAAAGTGATGTAAAAATTCCTTTTCTTTTCTTTTCTTTTTCATAGTTCTTTAATTTAATTCTCTATTCTGAAATTTTCATTTCTCTTACTTTATTGAACAATTAGGTCAAGAGTTACCTCTAGGGGTAAATTGACCAAATTGCCCCTCACCGAATTGATCCGGTTTGCAAATAATCCGATATTTCTTCCGGAGTCCTAACTTAATTATTTGACTTACTTATTAAGTCTTTTCTGTGATTTTCTCTTTTCCACTACATTCGCAATAGTCTTTAGAACCGCAGTGTTATATTTTCCAGTTCAAAAGTAGGGTTAGGACTAACCTCGCAGTCACTTCCCGGTAAGGTCACCCATCGCTGTAACCCTCGGCTCATTTAACTTTTTAAGCTATGTTTTTCTTATTTATACTTAACTGTCTGGCAATCACTATTTATTTTCATTCAGGGTTTTTCTAAGTATTTTAAATATTATTCTAATCCTCTTAATTGTCCGGACCGACACCGGTCATCGGAACAGTGAAATATACCAGGCTATGCATATAGGGGTGTTATAGAGCATGTGCCAAAGACAAAGGGTGAATGGAGTAAGCATGATAAGTATATGATTTCTTTGAATATAAAGCTAAGCATATGTTGAGAATTTCTTTAAATGATTTTTATTATGCTAAAATTTCTAAATGCTCTAATGCTAAAAATATATGGGATTCTCTTGATTCTATATACAATTCTAACCATTGTTGTCAAGTTGATGAAGTTGGGAACACAAAAAACTATTCCTCTCATTAACAAATGGAGCAAGTGCCACAAGTGGATAACACTCATGAACAAAACTTCAAAGAACACTCCATGATTGACATGTGCTTAATTACTTTAGAAGATGATGAAAAAGAATCAAGAAAATGAGAAGCATGGAATGTTTTATACCCACAAGATGTGAAGGTGAAGAGACCAATGATGAAGTTGCCAAAATGTACTTTATGGCAATGGAGGAAAGCTCCATTGAGGTAACTTTAGATGATGATGTTGTTAGATTTATGATGAACTAGTTAGTACTCTTAAAGTTATGAATGATGAACTAGAATTAAGTCATAAGAAGAATAAACTTTTAAAAAGTGAGCTTGCTAGTTTATGGAAGGAAAATGAGACCTCATCTATGGATGATAGACCTTTAGATAGTAATATGCAAAAATCCTTAGATGAGCTCTCATTAGAAAATGAGAAGTTGAGAAATGAAATTGCTGAGCTAAAAACTTTTCTTTCCAAGTTTGCTAAAGGAAAGAACAAACTTGATGCAATTTTAGACTCTCAAAGGTCTCCTAACATTAAGTATGGACTTGGCTATAGCAAATTAGCCCAAACACCTCCTTCTAAGACCATATTTGTAACGCCCTCAAATTAGGTAGTCCGTACATTCTACTGTTCCGATGACTAACGTTTGTTTGGACAACTAGGATGTCTGGAACTATACTCGAACTAGAGTGAGGAGTCATGAGATGATTAAATAAAGACCAAGAAAAATTAAGGAAAAATAAAATAAATGAATTATAAATGAGTTAAACGAGCCGGAGTCACGGCAATGGTGACCGTACTGGGAAGCGACTGTGAAGACAGTTGCCTATCTCAGACCTGTAAGGAACCCTGTGAAATAAATATTTTGGATTAAATTGAAGGTTTTATGAGGATTAAATGGCATTAAAAATTCCAAAGAAAATTTAAGAAATTAGCCAATCGGTAAAGGGAAATTATAACCCGACAAGTATAACAAAGGGCATTTTGGTCATTTCAACCTCAGAGTTGAATTTTGACCTAAATGTGAATTAAAATGAGAGAGATTAAAACGCATAAAATAAATTAAAAACATGAAAAATGCAATGGAAATGGAAAAAGAAAAGAAAAGCAAAAGAAATAAAAATTTTGATATAAGCATGACCTCATGCTAACCTAAGCATAACCTAAGCATGATGTTAATATTACATCATTAAAATTTTATGTAAATTTGCTATTGATATATATAAGCATAAGATGACAAATTGTAATTAAACAAAAGTCTTCTTCTTCTTCCTTATTACCCATGGCCGAACCACCATCCCAAAAGAGCTCCCACCATTTTTTATTTCCAAAGCTTGATTTCCTCCCTTTTTCACCCCAAATCTGATACTTGCTTTCACTAAAAATTTATTCCACACCTTGAGAAAGATAGTGGCTACCAAGAAGTGAAGAGAAATTGAGGTTTTTAGCAAGTCCAAGAATTGGTCACAAGAGGTTAGTGCAAGATTACTCTCCCTCTCTTCTTTAAGTATGTTAATCATGCCTAAGGGAGTGGAAATTGAATGAAATTGAAAGGAATTATTGGCTAATTGCATGACCCTAATTTTGGTAAGCCTAGGGAAGTGAGGGATGTTGAATTTAATTGAATTAAAATTTCAATCCTAGCTTAGATAACATGAAAGATATGGTATATGTATTGAATTGTATGTGGTATGCAAAAGTTGAAAAATTTGAGCTAGGGTTTTTTACTTAATTTTGGGAATTTGGTATATGACTTGAAATTGATGATGTTGAGATGATTTGTTACCTATTAGAAGTACCATGTATGCCAATTGAAGTATGGGAGTTGGAGGAAATTGAAAATTTGGGAGTGTGTTTTCATGCAGGTTTTGGGACTAATGAGTCTAGTGTGAAAATTGAGTCATAACTAGAGTTGTATTAGTCCAATTGGTAAGAGGCCAATTGAAGATGAAACTAGGGTCAAAATTCCCCATTTTTCATGAAGAAACCAAGCCTAAAAACTGTCCACAACTTGACTTAATTATTGCTTGAATTTGGATTACCATAACTTAAACTTAGAAAAATGACCAAATGAACAGTACATGTTCATTTGGCCATAACTCCCTCTAGAAAGATCAGAATGACCTGATTTTTATATCATTGGAAAGTTAGACATATGAGCACAACTTTCATGAAGAAAACAGAACCCAAAATTGTCTCTAACTAAATCAAATTGCTAGCATGAATTAGGTCGATAAAACTATCCTGAACCAAGCTGCCCAGAAATTCTGGACTTAGGCATACCGGACCAGTTTTGGCAAAAAGGCCATAACTTGGTCTAAAAAATCCAAATGCAGTGAAACCAATGTAAAATTTTTTATAATACATAGATTTACAATATTGGTGTCTTGATCAAAACCCAAAACCTAAAGGAACTAGGTCAATTAACTAGAAGAATTCAGCATACCAAAACCTAAAATTTAACCAAATAGTCACTTGACCCCAGAACAGAGTTTATATCATATCTCCCACTAGAAAATCCTAAATGGGATGAGCCAAACTGTTCTGGAAACCTAAGAGATAGAGATCCAACTTTTATTTTGGAACTTACCTCAAATTTTGAGTGTAAGGATCCTAAATTAAGAGTCAAAGCTACTGACCTGAACCTGGGATCCTAATGGCATAGGATATATGAGTCCAGGCAAGTTAATTTGCTATAATTAATTCTAAAAAACTTGAAAAATTGTAATTCAAAATTTCAAGTGATCATAAGACATAGGGTAACAACTTCTATGAAGAACATTAGGCCTAAAAGTGACTGTCGCATGTCTAATTAATTAGGTAAAATTTAACTCTAGAATCTACCTAATTCTGGACCCAAAAAAAGATAGTGAACGAGTTATGGTTATTTAACCATAACTTGAGTTCTAAAACTTCAAATGACATGAATTAAAAAGGAAAATAAAAAAAGAACATAAAGAAACAACTTCCATGAAGGAAGTGTGGCCAAATAGTGGCCACATCTTAAACAATTTGCTAGGTGAAGTAAAGACACCAATTCTGGACCTTGAGAAAGGTTCATAAAATGACTTGATAAACATAAAAATGATATAAATATATGTGTGAGACTTATGTTTCCCATTACAAATGACATAAAAATGCTATAAAATGCAATTAGTATATAATACGAAATAATGAAACCATAAATACTTAAAAATATTATTTTTACCCAAAGTATACCTAGACTTATTTATATAGCATGGATCGATTGATATACCAATTAGGGACTACAGATTGCAGTACTGCCCACAGGAATAATCATTGATAGACAATATATATCTAAGATGGTTATTCTACTAGTTTTATGCCTGTCCATTGGCCATTGTGTCTGATTTTATTTCTGACTTTGTGTCTGTCCGCTGGCCTTGTGCCTGACATGACAGATGTATACATGTTAGACATACGGATGTTTAACTAGTATACTTCCATGTATCCAATCTTTATAGTTTTTTATAGGTTACTTGGACACAGATAAGAGTAATAAGCCTTAAATTTAAATAAGTACATGAATAGATTATAGATATGAACAATAAGATTAAAAATATCATAAATGAACAAAGAAAATCCTAATAACTTACTTGCTCTCAAGATTTCATAAAATATGTAAATAACTTAGAAATTTATGAAATTACACATAGAATAATTATTTTAATTGTTTAATTATTTTTCCTTTATTTTATGAACCACTAAGCGTTATGTTTAGCACGTTGGTTTTTCCATCGCATATGTACTGGAGAGCAGCAGCAACATTAATAGCGGTAGTACTACATAGGATTCTGATCAGATCTGCTATAGAGTGGTTGTCACCTCAGATGGTTATTTTTGGGTAGGGCCTATATGCATGTTTAGATCTTGTATTTTGTCCATTGTACATAAGTAAACGATGTAATTCATTTTATGATTATAAATAAAATTATAAATATTATACTTGATTTTATATGAATGAAATGAATATTTTATTTGCTTAAAATGATTATGAGTATTATGATGATATGACATGGTTTATGGAAAATGAAATAAATATAAATTATTTTTAATAGGTAAATAATAGAACCCGCCATACGTTAATAAAAACAGAGGATCCTCTATGTCGGTCTCCACAAAAATAAAATGTGATAAAAAAAATTTCCCACAAATGGAATAATATAAAAAAAATGAAATTTAAATTAATACGGTATAAAACAAGATAAGATAGGGTGCTCCGGCACCGAGTGTAGCATACGTTGTTCGACTACACTGTAGAAGGATGAGGGGTGCTACAATATTTGTTAAAGCATCTAGTTCTATGACCCTAGTCCCCAAGTGCCTAGTCCAAAGGTGTCCAATCCTAAAGGACAAGAACCAAAGATATCTTGTGAATATGAAACTAAGAAAGACTTAATTTCATCAACATACTCCTAGACAAAATGTGAATAGGACATATGCATCTAGGAGAGTTGCATCTAGGCCAAAACCTCATAAGGTACATGCTACTAGGCCTCACAACTATCATCATACTCATCATGTTTCATGCTCACATGCACATAATGGACTCAAAAAGAGTGGTCACATGAGACCATATGCACATTCTCATGCATATAGACCAAAAACAAGAAGGTTTAATGGTCATTATCACTATTGTGACAAGTTTGGTCACACCAACTATAAGTGTGCCATTAGGAAAGTCCATCTAGGATTTGGTAAATTATTTAATTCAAATGATGAAACTACTAACTTCCAAGGACCCAAGTACATTCGGGTACCTAAAGTAAATTGAATTGTCTTGCGTAGGTATGCTTGAAATTCTCAAAGCTTGAAAGTAAGTGGTATTTGAATAGTGGATATTCAAGACACATGACTAGAAATGCCAACCTTTTCCTTTCACTTGAAAAGAAAGATGAAAGTGGGCAAGTGACCTTTGGTGACAATGGTAAAGGTAAAATTGTGGGGATGGGTAAGATTGGTAAGAAAAACTCCCTTATTCTTGACAAAGTACTTTTAGTTAATGGTTTAAAACATAATTTGCTTAGTGTTTGTCAATTATATGATAAAGGTTGTAGAGTTATATCTGAGTCTAAATCATGCTTTGTATCTAGATTGTGTGATAATAAAATGTTATTTGTTGATGAAAAAATTAAAAATATTTATGTTCTTTATTTGCATGCTTTGTCTAACAAAAATGTCATGTGTTTTGTTTATATTAGTGATGACTCTTGGACTTAGCATAGAAGGTATGCGCATGCTAGCATGGATCTTCTTGCAAACTTGAACAAGGATGAGCTAGTTGATGGGCTATCAAAGATCAAGTTTTAAAAAGATAAGGTGTGTGATGCATGCTAAATGGGTAAGCAAGTCAAGAGCTCTTTTAAATCTATTCATAAGGTATCCACTTTTAGACCTCTTCAATTGTTGCATATGGATTTATTTTATCCTACTAGAGTAGCTAGCTTAGGTGGTACATATTATGATTTTGTGATTGTTGATGACTACTCTAGGTATACTTGTGTTGCATTCTTTACTCATAAGAATGAATGTTTTGATATTTTTGAGAGATTTTCAAAAAAGGTACAAAATGAAAAAGGTTTTCAAATTTCTTCTATTATGAGTGATCATGATAGAGAATTTGAAAATGAGAGATTTGAAAAGTTTTGTAACCCATTAGGGATCACTCATAACTTTTCTTCTCCTAAGCCTCTCCAACAAAGTGGTGTTGTTGAAAAAGAAAAAAAGACTCTTTTAGATATGGGGAGGACTATGTTAAATGAATATAACTTGCTTACTTACTTTTAGGCAGAAGCCACTAATATGGCTTGTTATGTTTTAAATAGAGTTTTAATTAGACCTTTTTTTAAGAAAACTCCCTATGAGCTATGGAATGGCAAGAAACCTAAAGTATGCTATTTTAGAGTTTTTAGTTATAAATGCTTCATTTTGAATACCAAAGATAATCTAGATAAATTTGGCTCCAAAACCGATGAAGGTATCTTCTTAGGGTACTCTATATCTAGTAAAGCTTATAAAGTCTTTAATAAGAGAACTTTAGTTATTGAAGAGTCAATGCATGTTGTATTTCATAAAGCTAACCCCTTTGGTCCTAGAAAGGATATTTCTTGTGATGATGATATTATAGGTAATTTTGATGAGTTGACTCTTAAAGATCCTCAATCTAGTGAAAATCAAGATCAACTCAATGAAGATCCCCTAAAGAATTTGGGAGATGATGATGTTGAGCTTCAAGAGCAACAAGGTCAACTAGTTCCTCATCAAGAAGTTCAACAAGATCTGCCTAAAGAATGGATCTTCAAAAAGGATCATCCTAAGGACTTAATCATTGGTGATACATCAAAAGGGGTAACAACTAGATCCTCTCTTAGAAATATGTATAATAACATTGTTAGTAGTATGCCCTAGAGCATATCATTTAGTATGTATCTTGTACATGTTTTATTAATAGAAGGCATTTTCACTTTTCCGTTTACATAATATATTTATGTGTAATAGAAAAGGTCCATTGATATTTTGTTAGAAATTCTATTCTTAAGTTGTTAAGAATATGAGTGACATTATTTCTAGTACAAAGTATCATAAATTGATTCACAATCGAGGATACTTCACAATAAGGACATGACTTATCCAAAAAGATTGTAATCATGTTTGTTCCCAAGTTATTTATATGAGATGTAAATAAGATGGAATGGTGAGTCTCATGCCATATAACAAACATGATAAGTAGGTCGAACCAGCGACATTTATAATGTAACACCCCTAATTTTTAAATTTATTATTTTTGGGTAAATATTGATATTTTATTTTATTTGAATTTTAGGAAATTATTTGAAATTTTTCAGATTTTAGAAATCGGGTTCGATTTTCCAAAAAATATAAAACTTTGATGATTTTTAAAAATTAATTTAAAGACCACGTGGCAAAGTTAAAAATATATTTGGAGTCTATAAATTTTTCTGAGTTTTCTAAAATTTTTTTCAAAATTTTTGGACCTCATTTTCGGTCCCAAGGCAGAGTAAAAATTTAAAATTTTGTATCTTGAATCGAACCGACCGAATCGAACCGGACCGGCCGAATCAGGCTGGCTTCTTTTCTTCTTCTCCTCCTTTTCCCGCGCGCGTTCTCCTTCCTCTCTCTCTCTCTCTCTCTCTCCCATTTTCTCTCTCCTCCCACCTCCCCTCACCGGCCAACCGCCTCCCCAGCCACCCCAGCCACGGGGCGCTCTCCCACCACTCCCAGCTCGCCGCGCTGAACCCCAGAACGTCGCGACGGCGACGCGACGCGTAGCATGTGATGCTTTGTTTTCCTGGCCGAAATCCGGCCGATCCGACCACCAATTGGGCCGTGTCTTGTGTCTAAACCCATCTACTCGTCAAGAGCTTTCCATAGACACTAAGAACACCAAAATCCATTGAGCGGTTTGTCCAATTTTTATCCGGGAAGTTTTAGCCCATTTTGACTTTTGGGCTAGATTTCTCTCAAACCGTGAACCCCACGACGTCGAGAGCTTCGCGACAATATAAATTTCAAAATTTTCCGACACCATTTTTCGGTGGGTCCCACGGAACTTCACAGTGTCTTTCCGAGTATTTAATGAGCTTAGAAAATTCCGTAAAATTTATGTGCTAACCCCAGTGTTATGGGCTTCGTGTAGGTATCTTCAATTCACGGAAATTCGACAGTTGTCCAGGTCTGTGAATTTCCGACTAGACAGACCGGCTACCGAAAAAGTCTCCGAATTGGATCGAGATTTTGGCTATCCCACCATTGTCAAACGTCCTGAGCACGTCCCAGAAGTCCGAATCGGCATAGGTAAACCCGAACCTTACTTTTTCATAATTTTCTAGTACTTAAATAGGATTAAAAATCCATAAAATATTCGTGATAGCTCAGAAAACTTTGATTCTTTTTGCAATAGCCTAGTAATATTGCTAAGGACCACAGGGCAAAGTTTTAGAATTTTTAGAGCTTATTTGGGTAGTTTTTGCAAAAATGATCAATTATAAGGACTAAACTGTAAATTTACATATTGTGATTGAGGACTGTTTGGATGGGCTCAGGAGGGGCTGTGTGATGTGATTGAGTTATGAGTGTATGATTTGTGAATATAGAAGTGCGTTTTGAGCCCTTTTACAGGTTGGGTAGGTCCTAGGTATAGGGGAGACTCTGCTGGATTTTCGGCACGACTTATGACGTATTTGGTCTTTTCTTAGTTTGTATTGAGTCAAATTTATTAAATGATTGTAATAAAATTGTCAGGTGAGCCGGAACAACCTTCTTCCTTCGCATAGCCGCCATAGTGACTGTTGTCAAATCTGTGAGTAAAATATTAATTTTAATTGTAATTTCGATATTATTATATGTTTAAGCATGCCCATGCATCACTTATATGTATGTATCTATGTAGTTAAACTCTAGGCATGTTTTATATTGCATTCATAACTGTTAAAGTGCCATGGATGTTGTTGTGGTAATTTGGAGCAGTGTGCGTGCGTTGGTGTGCGTGTGATGTGGTGTTGACTATGGATAGGACGGGTAGACACGGCTTGAGATCTTCGCTAGGACCCGGTCCTTCAGGGTAGACACGGGTTGAGTTCTTCGCTGGGACCTCGATTTGGTTATTAAGTGGAAGTCCGAGCTGAGTTCTTCGCTGGCACAGGTTGGATTAAGAGAGCTGTATAGGGGATCAGCTCCCATATATGTATTGTTTGATATTATCGGGTGTGTGAGTGCTCCAAATTACCTTTTTGCTGTTATGATGTGAAATTATTGCTGATGTTGCATTTCACTCTGCAGAGTGCATTATCTTTAGATAGTTATAGAGATTATGGTTAAAATTGATATTTTACTCTTTGAGTCAAACGCTCACTCCTGTACAATATTTTTCCAAGCCACAGGAGGATATTTTTGAGGTTAACCTGCTTTTCTCCCTCATAGGTCGTTTATTTATTTTTGTATAAACCTGTTAACTCTTAGAATTTCCGCATGTGTTAGAAATATTTATTTGAATTGGTTCTGTAATATATATTGTTATTTTGGACCTGTAAACTTATTATTTTATGTATGTTGATGGACTAGATGAGGGAGCTGAGCTCCCATTTATTCTTATGTTGTATGAGTATGTGGAGGGTGAGCTGAGCTCCCCAATTGATTATATAATGTGTTTACAGGTTGGGTGAGTCAAAAACTCCCCGTTGAAAGGTCCATTTTATGGCCGGACTCTGTCCAGTTGAATTCTTAAAATTGGGCCCAAATGGGCCTTAGAGTTGGGTTAAGGAATAGTTAGGCTTACTACGGGCCTCGGGGGCTTTAGGCTAGCCCAGGTCCTAGTGCCGGTCTGGCCCATAGGTTGGGTCGTGACATATAACAAGCAGATGGAGTTTACTCTTGTCAATGTATTATCATAAATCATATAAGTGCATATAATCTTTAGACCTGAGATAGCACAATTATCTTGTATATAGGTGGTTTGAGTTTGATATTGCTTTCATACTTGTACTGTATATGGGTATATGGGCATGTGTTGGCTCCTACTAGTTATATATGGAGGTAGGTGTTGATCAAGATGGAATCTGTTACCCTAGGTAAATAGGAATAAAATCCTATGTTCATTTAATTATTCTTGATGTTTCAAGTTTCTGGCCAGGACAGATAGATTTAATCAGAAAGAGTTTCTAATGAGAAAATCTTTTTAATCAAGAACTGGAATTAAAAGAGAACATAATATTCATAGCAAATGGGGTTTGACATAAACCATGACTCCAGCTCGAATTGGGATTTTGTAACAGAGAGATTCTAGTGCATGGTAACATATGATTATAGGTTTATTTAAGTTAAACCTTATTACTAATTGGGTGGCCATGACATGCTATGCTAGGTGTTAACCATAGTCTATGAGGTGTATAAAATGATTCAGAGAAATCATTTATGGTAAGAAAGAGTTCTGATGATATTAAGAGTTGATATCATGTCTCATTGCCAATTATTGATAAGCCTAGTAAGTCACACACATACACAAGTAATCACCAAATTAAATATGATTTAATTAATTAATTAAAGAGTTTAATTGATTAATTAAATAGGTTTAGTTTGCAATTAGATTGCAAAGTCCCTAACATGGCTTGAAACCAAATTTAGGTTATTGGATGTATAGTATAAGTTAAATTTATATTTAAAGTATTTAAATATGAATTTAATTATGAGAAATTAATTAATAGAGAGTAATTAATTAATTTATATTTGATATAAATTGATTAGAAGAAGAGAAATAATTATTTTGGGTTGAGAACTCAAAATTAAGGCACATGGGTATTTTGGTCATCTCACAGGGTGACATGTGGCACCATGAGATGGTGACACATGGCACTACATATAAGCTTGCCAAATGTCTTTTAATCATGTAAGATGATCAAAGTCAAGATTAAATATAGGTTTGGCACTTGACACAATGTGATTGGGTCAATTAAACCTAGAGCCAATCAGAAGGTGACATGTGGCAAGGGTTTTAAGTGGTGACCTAGCTATATAAGTGTAAGGATGAAAGAACAAAAATACACGCTGCTGTATTCTCTTGGTGCCACCACTCTTGGAGTGTTCTTCTTCTCTTCTTCTTCATCTCTCAACAATTTCGAAGAGATTTTCCAACAGTCTCTTGAATTAAAAATACTAGAAATCGTTTCTAGTGTCATGTATACATCTCTAATCTCTCAAACGGCAAAACCTAAATTTCTAATTGATTGGAAAGGCTTGAAAAGCTGTTCAAGGGGCTACCAATGGTGATCTTGGTGTGAACAAGCTAGAGGGACAACATCTGGTGTCCTAAGCGCATCCCAAAAGTGCCAAACACACTGCAGTGCATCAAAAAGGTTAGTGCACTTGTTCTTGATCTAATATAGGGTTCTAATAAATTAATCTGTTAATTCTAAAATCTTAAATGACAAATATAGATCCAAAAACATATTAAAAGAGTTTTAATATACTGTTTATCATTAAAATCAAATAGATGAAAATAAATCTTGCATGATGCATGTGACCCTAGATGAAAAATTTTTGAATTCAATGATCTAAACTTCTATTCTTCATGCTTCCGCTCCTTCAAACATTACATTCATTTCTCAAATAGAACCTAAGAGCATAGATGAGACCATAAATGATAAGGGTTGGGTACTTACAATGCAAGAGGAACTCAATCAATTTGAAAGGAATAAGGTTTAGACCTTAGTTCCTAGGCTAAAGGATCATCCATCCATAGGCACTAAATGGGTGTTGAGAAATAAGTTAGATGAGAATGGAAACATTACTAGGAATAAGGCTAGGTTAGTAGCCAAAGACTATAACCAAGAATAAGGCATTGACTATGATGAAACTTTTGCCCCTATAGCTAGATTAGAAGCCATTAGAATTTTGCTTGCATATGCATCATACATGAATTTTAAACTTTTTCAAATGGATGTTAAAAGTGCTTTTCTAAATGGTTTTATTGATGAAGAGATATATGTTAAGCAACCTCCTGGTTTTGAAAATCATGAGTTTCCAAATCACATTTTTAAATTGACTAAAGCCTTGTATGGTTTGAAACAAGCTCTTAGAGCTTGGTATGAAAGGCTTAGTAACCTTCTTTGCAAAATGGTTTTTCAAAAGGAAAAGTTAATGCAATTCTTTTTGTTAAAAATCATGAAAATGACATACTTATAGTGTAAATATATGTTGATGATATTATATTTGGTGCTATTAATGAGTGTTTGTGTGAAGAGTTTGCTAACATCATGAAGAGTGAGTTTGAGAGCATGATGGGAGAACTCAAGTTCTTCCTTAGGCTTCAAATCAAGCAAGCTAAGGATGGCATCTTCAACTACCAAGCCAAGTATGCTAAAGAATTGATCAAGAGGTATGGGATGGCGAATAGCAAGCCAAGTAGAACTCCAATGAGCACAAACATCAAACTTGATAAGGATAAAAAAGGCTGTTGATGAAAAGCTCTATAGAAGTATGATTGATAGTCTCTTATACCTTACAACTAGTAGACTGAATATTATATTTTTCGTATGTTTATGTGTATATTTTCAATCATGTCCTAAAGAGTCTCATTTGTATACTATTAAATGCATTCTTAAATACTTGAATGGTATATTACATTTAGGTCTATAATATCCTAGAAATGCATCTTTTGATTTGTGTTCCTACTCAGATGCTGACTTTGCCAGAAGCATCCTTGATAGGAAGAGTACCTCAGGTACTTGTCAACTCCTAGGACACTCTTTAGTTTCCTAGTGTAGCAAAAAACAAAACTCGATTGCACTTTTCATGGCCGAAGCCGAATATGTGGCTGCAGTTATTTGTTGTAGCCAAATTATTTTCATCAAACAATAATTAAGGGACTTTAAAGTGTCTCTTGATCACATTCCTATTAAATGTAATAATACAAGTGCAATCAATTTGACCAAGAACCTCATACAACATTCTGGAACTAAGCATATAGATATTAAACATCATTATATACGTGATTATGTGTTGAATGGTGATGTTGTTCTTGAGTTTGTTGATACTAATCACCAATTAGCTTATATATTTACAAAACCTTTATGTGAAGATAGGTTTAATTTCATTAAGAGAGAATTAGACATGCTTGATAACTTTTGTAACGCCTTTACTTTAGATAGTCCGTATATTTTACTGTTCTAATGACTAATGTCTGTCCGGACAGTCAGAATGTCTGCAACTATATTTAAACTAGAGTGATGAGTCATAAATAAACTAAATAATGACAAGAAAAATTAAGGAAAAATTTAAGCAATGAAATATACTAAGTTTAAATGAGACGTAGCCCCGGTGATTGGTGACCTAATGGGAAGCGACCGTAAAGACAGTTAGCAACCCTAGACCCATGGGAAATCCTGTAAAATAATTTTTGGAACTCCAGTGAAGAGTTCTTGAGACTTAGATGGCAATAGAATGCCAAAAAGATGTTAAGAAATTTTCTAAATCCGTACAGACAATTTTAGCTCATTAAGCAAAATGAAGGGCATTTTGGTCATTTCACCTTCAGAGATGATTTTTGACCAACTTGTCTATTCAAGTAAGTGAGATTTATGACATAAAATGTGAATAAATATTTATAAAAATTTAATTAAAAATGAGTAGAGAAAAGAAGAAAACAAAATGAAATTTAATTGGATTTATTACATAAGCATGACATAAGATGATGCAATTAAAAATTTTTCCACCAATCACCATTAGAAAAGCTTATGTATAAAAGCCAAAAATGAGATAAATAAATAAAAAATCCACCACCTTCTTCCACCCTCATCTTGGCCAAACCACTCTCAACTCTCTCTTCCTCCATTTTCTTCTTCATCAAAGCATAAATTTCTCATAATTCTCCCCATAAAAATCCTAGCTCCCAATAGTAAACCTTGATTTTAGACCTTGATCAAGTGCTTAGTAGCAAAAGGGAGAGGAGAAGTGAAGAGTTTACAAGTTGGGAATTTCATCAAATAAGGTTAGTGCTAATTTCTCTCTCTTTCTCTTTAGATTCTATGTTAGGATCAAGAATTAAGTAATAACTGAAGGAATTGAAACAAATTTGTGCATGTTAGACTTACCCCAAATTTTTGGCAACCATGAATGCAAGATAGATTGGATAGATTTTAATGGAATTAAAGTGTAATGATGGCCATGAATGAGAATATATGTATTAAGACTTTAAATTTCATGTATGGTGTAAATGGAGGAATTGGGGACTAGGGTTTAAGGCAAAAATTAGAGTTTTGCCAATTTGTTATGGAATTGATGTTCTAATAGTCAATTAGTGACCATTTGATAAAGTTTGACCTTAAAATAAAAGCAATTGTGGCATTGAATTAGAAATTAGAGATGTTGCCCTATGTGCTAGGGATTCTGGACTTGAGTCTAGTGTGTTTGGACAATAATAACTTGACTTGTGAAACTTCAATTGGTGTAAGGCCAATTGGAGGGACATAATGCCACATTTTTGAAGAGACCATGCCAGAAAACCAACTTAAAGTGATCTAAAATTTGCTTAAATTCGAGCATCTCAATTTTGGACCTGGAAAATGACCAAATGAACAGTGTTTGTTCATATGGCCATAACTTTGTGTAGAGAGGTCCAAATGACCTGATTCTTGAACCCATGGAAAGAAAAATTTTCTTGAAGAACAGAAACTCAAATTCTGATCATAACCTATTCGAATTGCTAGCCAAAGTTAAGATACCAAAACTGCCAGAACCAAATCTGGGAATAGACCAATCCAACCAGTTATGGTAAAAATGCCATAACTTAAGCTACAAAACTCCAAATGGAGTGATTCAAAAAGAGAATTAAAGAAGACAAATTAAGGAACAACTTTGATGAAGAAAGTATAGCCAAATTATCACTATAGATTAGTCCAATGGAACAGTAAACCAAAGTGACCAAATCTAAATTTTTGAAATTTCTTCCAATGAGCTTTGAATTAAAATTGGCAACTAATGCCAATAAATATAAAATACAAAATGTAGTATTTTGGTATAATTAAAACTAGCATACCTATTAATTTTGAAAAAATTAATATTTTTACATGAATAGTGAGGTAAATAGTAACCACCAAATATCAAATATAAAGAACTAAATAATTAACTTTGTTAACATGCCCTAGTATGCCTCGTATGATTGGTCTGGATAGGTTGGCATGCTAATAAAGTTTCGATAGCAGTACTACATATGGCTTCATGCCATTTCATGATTTATGGTATATAGTGTCATTTTGTGATATTATGGCTTTTGGCCATTTTGATACTCTTGATATACTTGGCCTTGTGCCCGATGATTATTATGGCTGGTTAGCTGTTCTATTGCACACTTGGCAGATACTATGTGACCGATGGTATGACGGCTCGAGGTACTTGGTATCCAGTGCCAGTTTACCCGTTTATCTAGTCCAGTTACTGGTATAGGTTACTTGGGCAACCAAAATAAGTCTTAATATCTTATAACCAAATAATGAACCTAAAAAGTAATAAATTAATAATATTATGAATAATTACCCAAAAATTTAGTCTGCATAAAATAGTACCATAAATTTCGCATATTTAATTATTTTATTTGTTTTTATTTTATATTGACACCACTAAGCTGTATTGCTTAGCGCGTTGCTTTTTGCCACGCATAAGTATCGGAGACATAGAGCGTGAACCCAGCAGACCTCAGACTGAGTGAGAGTCAGATCTGCATTGTGTACAGTGTCACTACTTCTGCAGTGCATTTTGGTAGGATCCACTGGGCTTGTTAGTAGTTTTTGTATTTTGTAGTTAAGTATTCATTTTGTATTGTAAATGATGAACTTTTGTAATTATTGTAATTTATGTAAATAAATTGTAAATGAATATTTTGTTTATATATGAGTAGCAGTTTATTTATTCATGATGAATGAAAATTTGTAAGATTGCGATTTTGATATGAAGTATTGGAATAAAATGTGATAAAGAATTTTCATTATTTGAATTTTATTATTGAGACTTTTAACAAGTGGAAAACGTCAAAATTATTAATACATTAGGGGAAACTCTATCAATTTCTCCGACAAAATAATTAGATCTGAATTAAATAAAATTAAATGTGATAATTTGGAAAGCAGTGAAGATAAGTTAAGGCGCTTCGGCACTAAGTGTGACTTGCCTCGCTCGGCTACACTGTAGACTGGTAAGGGGTGTCACAACTTTGATGCTTGAAATGTGATGATTGAATGTGTATATATTTTTTGAAAATTCTTGTTAAATTATTGTATGTTTGGTGTTTTAAGATTTGTCTTAATATTTATCAAAATTTTTATGTGTTAAGAGTCTTATTTACTCAAAAGAAAAACTTTTTGATGTTGCTGTGGTCTTGAAATATGGTTTTAAGAATTTCGGGCAGAGGCACTTTAGGTAGCCAAAAGTCCTTGTTTCGGTTGTCGAACCTTCAAATTCTTTTTTTTTTTTTTTGAAATCTTGCAGTAGCTAAAGCGGCAGCCGAAAGCCTTGGTTCTGGCTGCTGAACCTGAACTTTTTCAAACCCCCTAACTCCCTCTCTCTCTTCAACTTTTCAGCTCTCTCCCTTTGCTTTCCCTCTCTCACTCTCGAGTCTCTCCTCACTCAGTTTCTCAGTCAATTTTCCCTTGAACTCATTATTTTCAATCCTTCCTAAGCTAGATTTTACCATAATTTGCTACATTGGACCTCCTTAGGGTTTTACACTCTATTTAGTTGTTAATTTGTTGTGGCTCTTGAGAACTCTTTTCCAAATTTCTTTTTGAGTTTCTTCTCTTTTGAATAAGTATTCACATCTTCAATAAATCTTTATGTTATACAATGTTAATTGATTTGAGTTACCACAATATTTTTTGATTGGCTGTTGTATGTGTATATTTATACTTGTAGTCTTATGAACATTGAAATTCAATATTGAGCTTTTGCCTAATTTAAATTACTTATCCTTTTTATTGTTAGTTAGAATTCTTATTCCTATATGGTTCATACCTGTACTTGCTTTATGATGTTGCATAGATATTATGATTTGTTGTTCACATGAACAAATACTAATATTCTTTTTTGTCTGTCACTTGATCACAACACTACTTCTCAATAATTTAGATTATTCTCTTTGATTATCCTAAGAAAGTTATTTGCCAAAATTCCATTTGTTGCTTTGAATAGACTCCATGATGGTTTTACAAGTCCTATTTACATAAAATTACAGAATTTGTATTGTGGTCTTTTTGGCTCTTTGTAGGATATTCTTGAGAATAGTTGCTTAGTATGCTGCCTCTAGATTGAGCATTCACCATATATTTGTTTTTAGTGTCTCATCAATACACTTATACTTATGTTAGAATTCAAATCAAATAAGTTATGCCTTATCTTGGAAATACACCTTATAAGTTTGCCATTATATGAAGTGTTCTTGTAATCTTCATATATTGCTATGTGTTTTTATATCTTCACAATTGGTTTTATAATTGCTAAGGTTATATATATATATATATATATATATATATTTAAATAGTTAGTTGGTTTGAAAATATCTTGCACAATCGGTCGTGTTAAATTATTTCTTAGGCATTAACATTATTTTATGCATACTATTGTGTTTTTCTCTCTAAAATTCTAATAATCTCACCAGCTAGTTTGCTACCTTAATAATGTTATGCTTATTGGATTAACCATACAGTTTGATATGTGTTGACTCTCTTATTACTAAAATAATTTTTTAATGATGCTAAGCTTAAGCGCTCGATCTTATAATAATTGGCGTTGTTGTCAGGGAGATATGTAGATAGTGTATTTTGATAATGCCAGAAGGGAGAGATGTGTAGATAGTGGATGTGACACATATTATTGATATAGAATCTGAATAGAAATACCTTTATACATGTCTTTTGTATATTTATATGATGCTTTTTAGTATATTTATGAGACATATTCTGATTTATTGGATTGTAATTTAACCTTTGCATCATCATTCATCTAGGATTCATTGAGTTAAAGCCTCTCTTACTGTAACACCCCTATTTGTATAGCCTGGTATATTTCACTGTTCCGGTGACCGGTGTCGGTCCGGACAATTAAGGGGATTAGAACCACACTTAAGACAACTAAAAAAGCCATAAATACAAATAATTAGTAATTGCCAATTAGTTAAGTATAAATAAGAAAAACAGAATATAAGAAGTTAAACGAGCCGAGAGTCATAGCGATGGGTGACCTTCTCGGGAACGACTGCGAAGTCGATTTAAACTCAAATTTCGAACCGTAAAATGTGACTCCGCGGTCCTTAGGACCATTACGAACACAGTGGAAAAGAGAAAATCACGGAAAAAAGGTTGTTAAGTCAGTCAAATAATTAGGTCAGGGAGCCGAAAGAAATATTGAATTATTTACAAACTGGGATGAACCGACGAGGGGCGATTTGGTCAATTGACCCCGAGAGCTGACTCCTGACCAAACTGTCAAATAAAATCGGAGAAAAGAAAATTTCGGAATCGAGAATTAAATTAAAGAACAAATAAAAAAAAGAAAAAGAAAAAGTGTAGAGAGATGACATCATGCATGACATCATGCATGATGTCATAAAAGTAATAATTAATAAATTAAATTAAATGGGATTTTGGGGTCTTCCATAAGACAAAATAAATAAAGAAAGGAAAAGAAAAAAAAATAAATTTCATTATCTTCTTCCCTAGTTGCCGCCTCTCTCTCCCAAGCTCTCTCTCAAACTTTTCCTCCATGAAAGCTTATTTTTAAGCTTCCTAAATATTAATTCCACCATAAATCCTTTGATTTTCTTGAAGAAAAATTATAAACAAATCTTGGAAGGAAGATTAGAAGGAGAAGAATTGAAGAAAATTGAGAGGAAGTGAAGATCAAAGACTTCATTTAAGGTTAGTAATGTAAACTTCAAATTTTTAGTTTAATTAGTGTATGTATGGCATCCAGAACTTGTAAATAAACTTAAAATAAATAAAAAAATATGTGGGGAGGACCAAACTGAAATTTTGGCCAGCTTGAAGGGGAGTATGATTTGCATGGTTTGATGGATTTGAATGAGTATATAAACCCCAATTAGCTTAGTGATTATAGTTAAAAGCATTAAATGTGGTTAAATACAATAATTTAGTAAGTTAGGGTTTTGGGACTTAGGGTTTATGAACCAAAAATGTGAGAAATGAGTAAATGGTGTCTTTGACCTATTGTGAAGTGAAAAATGGTCATTTGTGACCAAATGAGTTGTGTTGGAATGGTTGGAATTAAAGCTAAATTCGGAGGGAGTGTGGTCATGCTGCTGGTAGCATGACCAAGTCAGCTTTGAAGGACCAAAAATGAAATTTTACAAGTCCAATTGATATGGGACCAATTGGGGATGAAAATAAACATAAAATGACACAATTTTCATTTAGGAACCATGCCCAAAAAGTGACCAAAACCTAGTGAACAAATTGACCAAAGTTGGAAAAGTGCAGGCTGCCCTGTACAAACTGACCAAATGAACAGTATTTGTTCATTTGGTCATAACTCGAGCTAGGCAGATCCAAATGACCTGAAATTTTACCAGTGGTTAGGTGAGATATAGACCTAAAACTTTCATGAAGAACACAAACCAAAATTCTGCCAGAAACCAAGTCATTTGGCCACCCCAATTTGGTGACCCAAAACTGTCAGCACCAAAAATGCCCAGAAAATCTGGGTTGTTTCCAATTCGGCAGCCATGGTTCAAATAGCCATAACTTGAGCTACAAAACTCCGATTGGGGTCATTCAAAAATGAGAATAAACTTAAGACAATAAGGAACATTTTCTATGAATGAAGTTTTGCCAAATTCCAACAGTAAAATTATCAATGTAACAGTGCAACTAGGGACACCAAAACTGAAAATTTGACAATTTTGCCTAAAGGACTTAAGCTTTGAGAAAATGACCAAAACCAATAAATTTAATGACCAAAATGTGGTATGTGGGTGAAGTTGGAGTTCCCATACCTATTAAGCCTTAGAAAGTCAACAATTTGACTTGAATAGTATAGTGAATAATAACCCGAAATACAAAAACTTCGAGAACGTCGAATTTAGCACGTGAGAGCTAGGTAAAAGTGAAGTTAAATTTATTTTTGGATTTATGGTAAGTTATGGTACTGAAACACTATGAAACTGTGTGTTTCAGCTGAAAAAGACTTGGAAACTCGGAGAGACTGAGTCAAGGCCTAGAGGCGACTCACGTCAGGTCTGTGCATAATAATTCTTGTTTAAATATTTTATTCTCGAAAATTTGACTTTTGTGATTAATTATGTATTGTGTTACCATTTTATGATCGCAAATATGACTTTGGAAATTGATCAAATTTCTCACAAATTATTTGAATAAATTGTTTTGAATTGATTTTGTATTCACACTTAGCCTGACAGTATCACATTATTCGTCCTCCATTTATGTGGTTGAGATCGTTTATTTTCCTCCCTCTCTGGCTTGCCAGTTGAGGTCGAGATCGGATGAGTACTCATTAGCTAGCTAGCCACCTCCCTCATTGATTTCGATTAATGGGGTTGTAGATTGCTTTGTCGTGGTGTACAACACGGCATTAATCGGAAATTTTGTGTCATGGCTTAAGTTGAGTATGATTTTGGCAACACTGTGTTTATTAAATTATTTGACTAAATTGTGTTATTCTGAGTTTTGATAATTATGAAATGTGATTGAGAAATATTTAAATTGTGTTTTGGTAATGAATGATTTATGTATCGTATTTTAAATTTTTATTGTGCACCACTGAGTATTTTTATACTCAGCGATAGCTTATTTTGCTGTCGCAGATAAGAGTAAGGAGAAAGCAGCAGAGTGAGCTGCTATTGAATTGAGGACTACACCGGTCTTTTTGTACGGGTATTATTTTATACTCTCATAGTTAATTTTGATGTAAATATAGAAATATTGTATGTATCAATATAAAGTTGAGCAGTTATAAAATAAATTGTAATAATATTATTTTTGAATTTTCTTCTGTAAATTAATATTTGTACTTTTGAATTTCATACTTTATGCTTTGTGAATGAAGTTATTAAATATTTTGAGACGATAAATTTTGATTTGGATTGTGGAATTATTTTGAAGTGAATTGAATTGAATTGATTTGAGATTTATTGGAGGTTGGGAGTTGAGAAAATTATTGGAAGTGTTTTTTTTTAGGTATTTGAAGAACTGTTTTCTCCAAATACAAATGGAACTCTGTCAAAATTTTTATAAAATTTGCGGCAAAATTAAAATGGACAAAAATTTTTACTAGTATTTAAACTTTGAATAAATGATTTTTAATTCCTCCAAAAATGCTCACCACTTCCAGAATGTAAGAAAATTGTTTTAAAATCCCTTGTAGTGTACTTAATGAATTATCGGTAGGTGAAGTTCGGTAGTTCATTAGGTATTCTACGGGATCATGTCATGCCTTACAGAGGGGTGAGGTGTGACACTTACGTACTCTCCAAATTCTAGTTATTAAAGCATAAATTATTTTTGAAAGGGGGAGTACATTAAGAGGGAGAATTTTTGAAAAACACACACTTCACTTATGATTAATTTTTCTCATCTACTAATTATTTGTCATCATCAAAAAGGGGGAGATTATTGGACCTAGGGGTCTTAATCCATGTTTTGATGATAATAAACAATTAGTAGATGAGGAAAATTAATCATAAGTGAAGTGTGTGTTTTTTAAAAATTCTCCCCCTTAATGTACTCCCCCTTTCAAAAATAATTTATGCTTTAATAACCAGAATTTGGAGAGTATATAAGAAAGGTTTTGACTCAATGAATCCTAGATGATCGATGATGCGAAGGTTAAATTACAATCCAATAGATTAGAATATGTCTCATAAATATACCAAAAAGTATCATATAAATATACAAAAGACATGTATAAAGGTATTTGTATTCAGATTCTATATCAATAATATGTGTCACATCCACTTTCTATAAATTGGTATCTTGCTACTAATCAACCTTGGAAGTGTTTGTACTAAGATTGTAGGTCCCAAGTTCAAATTTGAGAAATTACTTCAAATCAAGATTGAAAAAGAGCAAGAAATTTAAGCAAAGATCAAGGAGATACTACAATGTAATTTTTTTTTTTTTTATCTTATGGATCTCAACTGGTTAGTTATGGTGGCTCAAGTCGAAGTGTCTTTAAATTTCTTAATGTCTCTATTTTTAATTTTTCTTGACCAAGGGAAGTAAAATGAAATTTTCACTTTTGAGAAATGCAAATTTATTTTTGAAAGTATTTTCATTGATTAGCTTTCTAATGATTTAAACGGATCAAAAATCTGAGTTCAAGTCAAAAAGTTATGAGTTTGTAAATCTCTAAACTTTTTATTATCTCTATTTTTAACTTTTTCTTGACCAAGGAGAGTAAAATAAAATTTTCACTTTTGAGAAATGCAAAATTTGTTTTTAAAAGTATTTTTATTGAAAATTTTATCAAATTTGCTTTCCAATAGTTCAAACGGATCAAAAATCCGAGTTCAAGTAAAAAAAATTATGAGTTTGTGAATCTCTAAATTTTTTAGTATTTCTATTTTTAACTTTTCTTGACCAAGGAGGAGTAAAGTGAAATTTTCACTTTTGGGAAATACAAATTTGTTTTTGAAAGTATTTTCATTGAAAAATTTATCAAATTAGCTTTCCAACTGTTCAAACGGATCGAAAATCTGAGCTCGGGTCAAAAAGTTATGAGTTTTTGAAGTCTAAGTGCCCTTTTGTCCAGAGAGTACTTTGGCAGCTGAAAGTGGGAACTTTGGCAACCGAAGTTTACTTCTTAAATGATGGTTTTTGAGTATTTAAACCTTTTTTATCCAGAGAGCATTTTGATAGCCGAAAGTGAAAACTTCGATAGCTGAAGTTCACTTTTTTAATGGTGTTTTTTGGAGCTCCAACTTTCGGCAGCCAAAGTAAAGAACTTCAGTAGCTGAACTTGGGTTTCTGAAACTCGATAAAATAGAGTTTTGGCTTGTTGAATGGCTATATTTGCATTTAATGCACCCCTAACGATCATTTTCTTGCTAAAACTATAAATAGAGGCTATTTATGACTAGAGAAAAAAAAACAATAATTATTTCTTAAGAATTTATTATGTTCAAAAGATTTTTTCTTCTTCTCTCTCTCTAGAACTTGAGCTACCATAATTGATTATTGAGAGCTTAATATTTTGAGCCGTAATTTCTTTATTCTGAGAGTTTATTCAAGGTTATTACGAATATTCATTATAACTTGAGTGTGATAGAGCATTAAATTGCTCTGGAGTATAAAGAGATTTATAAAAGAGCAAGGGGTTTGCTATTATGGTGTTTGTAAGGGGTTTATTCTTCACCAAATAAGAATTTTAGTGAAGTTAACTCTCAAGGAGGGTCTTGAGGAGAGAATGTAAGTTTGGGATAGCCGAACCTTTATAAAATTCCTTATGTTCTTTCTTTCCTTCATTTTATTTGTACTCTTCACTCAAAATTTCTCTTAGCCTCTAAATTTTTTAATTAATACCCAATTCACCCCTCTCCTCTTGGGTTGCTATAGGGGATAACAGAAGTGAACAAATATATCTACAATGAAAGTTAATTTCCCAGCACACCCATTTTGTTTTAGAGTGGAGAATAGGAAATCTGGGATTAGAAGACTAGAAGGAAAATAATTTCATGCATAAGGATTTGAGCTGTTAGCGAAATCACATTATTCGAGTAAGGGAAAGAGAAGTATTTGCACTTGATTTTAAGAAGAACCAGAAGCCTTTGAATTATTGGAGTTGATAGGTATCGTTATATATTTGTGCGGCCTTATTTAATCCAAAGTGAAAGGCCTTTTTCTAAAAGGAGGCAATTAAAAAAAAAAAAAAAAGCTAAAAGGGGTTGACTTAAAAAGTATTTACCAAAAGGGGTGTTTTGAATGACGTGGAGGATAGATAGAGTTGGTCGCTAATATGGTTGACATCCAACAAATACAAATTATTTAAAAAAAAGGAAAATTGATGAAAAGTAGCTGGATGCTATTTAAAATTGCGTCTGGTTATTAAATACTACTCTAAGAAGCGTCCAACTATTTTTTGGTCTTTAAAAATATGAATTAATTACTTTAAAGTCCTTAAAAAAAATTTTATAATTATAAAATCATCCATATATTTTACAAAATAACCCGCAATATTATAACAATTTACAAATAAGCTCTTATATTTTTGTAATTAAAAAATTTAAAAATACAAATATTATTTATATGGTAAACAACATTAATATTTATTTAGCAAATTAATAAAATTAGTATAGTGAATGAATTATATTAAACATTTAATAAATATTTGAAAAATGGTATTATTTAATATTATTAATTTAATGGAATATTAAAATATAATAAATATTATTAATATGAATTAACAAAAAAGATATGAATAAATAATTGTTGAAATAAATTGATTCAAAATAAATAAAATAATAAAAGTAATGTGAAGTAATATATAAATATTTTAGCAAAAATACATTTAATTAGTAAGAATATAAAGAATAAAATTAACATGATAAATTAAAAAAAAATAATCAAGTACCACAGCTCAGTTTTGTTACAAAACACTGTTTCACTTACTGTGTTAGTGAAGTTTTGTATGATATTGTGAGTATGTTCAAATTATTTATCTAATTTTTTTATATTTTTATTTAAAATTTTTGATAAATGCTTTTTTATGTTAATCGTGGCACTTTTATTTATTTAAAAAAAATAATTAAATCTTAATATATATAAGATAATTAATGCAAATATTTATTTATTTTGTTTATATTTTATTATCTAATTATCATTTTTTTCTCCCATATAATATTTTGATTAATAATCATTAAAAGCTATTTATTATAAATGAATTATCAAAATTTTATATTATTAAATATTGAAACTATATTTAAAATATTTATACATTACTTTTCATATTTTATTTATTTGGATTTTTAATTTCATATTTCACAAATATTAATTTAATATTTATAAATTATTTTATTTATTTTTAATTAATTCATTTGAACAATCATTTATTCATATGTTCTTTATTAATTCATATTAATAATATTTATCATAATTTAATATTTTATTAAATAAATAAATACTAAATAAATATTTATAAAATAATTAATATAATTCATTCACTTTACTAATTTTATTAATTTACTAAATAAATATTAATGCTCTTTTACATATAAATAATATTTGTATTTTTAAATTTTTATATTATAGAGTTAGTAATTTTATGTATAATTTTTAAATTTTTTAATTACAAAAATATAAAATTTGTTTATAAATAATTTTAATATTTAGAGTTATATTATAAAAGATATAGATGATTTTATAATTAAAATTTTTTTAAAGGCTTTATAGTAATTTATTAATATTTTTGAAAATTAAAAAATAATTAAATATTTCTTAGAATAATATTTAATAACATAATTTTAAATAACACATAATTATTTTTCAATAATTATCCTTTTTTCTTAATTTTTTAGTTATTAAACACTAACCACACTAGCGATGAATTCTTTTTTTTCTCCACATCAATCAAAACACTTCCTTTCAATGAATACTTTCCAAGTAATCGCTTTTAATATATTTTTTTTTAATTTTTTTTGGGTTACGTCCTTTTTGAGAAAAGCCCAAAAGCGGATCAATCATTGTACGGCCAAGACTGTTGAACATATCCTTGCATTGAAAAATAGAGTAACTTCACTCACAATTCTGGCCGGTCCCTGTCACGTAAGCGCACTGCAGATATTTTGTATCCAGCTAACTGTAATGACTCTGAAAATACCCACCCTTCTCAAAATCTGACAAGTAACTTTACTTCGATTTCTTTGGTGGGGTAGCAGCCATGAAATTCTTTTTTCTTCTACAAGAAATCGCTTTGTATACCCTTCTTCTTGCTATAATCCCTCTCTTCCTGGCCATAAATTATGTCAAAAAGAAGAAAAATGGCAAGACACCGCCGCCTCAGCCACCGGGATCTTGGCCTATTATTGGTCACCTCCATCTTCTTGGTGGAGCGAACCAGCTACTGCACTGAACTCTTGGGTCCATGGCCGATGAGCTTGGGCCAATCTTCTCTATACGTCTTGGAATTCATCGAGCAGTTGTAGTGAGCAACTGGAAAGTAGCAAAGGAATGTTTCACAACAAATGACAAGGTCTTTCTTGCACGTCCAAAATCCTTAGCAGTGAAAATCATGGGCTATGATCATGCTATGCTCGGCTTTGCACCGTATGGGCAATACTGGCGTGATATGAGGAAGCTAGCCGTGGTTGAACTCCTCTCGAACCGCCGGCTTCAGTTGCTCAGGCATGTCAGGGACACAGAAACTAACTTCTTTATCAAAACCTTATATCAGGAATCAGTAAAGAATGGTGGACGTGCTGTAGTGGAAATGAAGGAAAGATTTGAGGACTTAGCTGTGAACATAATAGCGAAAAAGGTTTCTGGGAAGCGATACTCTGGTGGTAGTAATGGAATCAAAGATAAGGAGTCAAGGCAATTCTGTAAGGCTTTAAAGGATTTCTTCTATCTAACTGGGTTGTTCTTGGCTTCTGACACCGTTCCATTTCTTGGTTGGTTGGATTTGGTAAAGGGATATGTTGGTGATATGAAGAGGACAGCAAAGGAGATGGATGAAGTGTTAGGGAGGTGGGTAAAGAAGCATAGAGAACAGAGGCTCAAAGGAGGCATCAAGGAGGAGGAGCAAGATTTCATCCATGTCATGCTTTCTGTCATGGATGATGGCAAGATATCTGCTAATGAAATTGATAATATCATCAAGGGCACTTGCTTGGTAAGTATTGATTGTTAACTGCAAATCAATATTAAGCATAGAATGTAAATTAGCATATAGACAAACTTGTTAGGTCAAATCAAAGCATAATAAAAATTTATTTATAGATCATTAGATTAGATCTCCTACTTTTGATGGCAACCACTACTTTAATACCAGACAAAGTAAGTTGGGTAATCACTTGCGTGCGTAAATAAATTTTATGGAGTCCTTGTGTATTAGTGCTCTTTGAATGATGAGAAAGCAATATAGAAAGGAAATTTATAGTATAGTGGTTTATTTATTTATTTGGGTAAAATACAAAGTTAGTTGGATCATATGCCATTGTAACAAGTGCTGAGGAAAAGCCAATAATTAATGTGCACTTATCTTTTAAAGGCAAATTTTCATGATATAATTGCTATCCATGGTGATAGATGTCGTTTTTCAGTTTTCATCAAGAAGATTGAGTGTACATGATAAAATCTTCAAGTATGAAAATGGTTTCTATAATTGATTTTCACATAATTTAACTTGAAGATTTCAATAATTGATTTAGACTTCAAAGTGAATGCCTAATTGATAAGTTAAAAAAAGTTTATAATATATGGTTTGTATTGCAGAGTCTTATTTTGGGTGGCAATGATACCACTGTGATCACTCTTACATGGGCACTATCTTTGCTACTAAACAACCGCATTGTTCTTAAAAAGGCTCAAGATGAGCTTGACATCCAAGTAGGAAAGCACCAACGAGTGGAGGAGTCACATGTAAAGAACCTGGTATACTTGCAAGCTATTGTCAAGGAAACATTGAGATTATACCCTGCCACTCCACTCTCAGTACAAAGGGAAGCCATGGAGGATTGCATGATAGCCGGCTTCCACATCCCGGCAGGCACACGACTTTTCGTTAACCTGTGGAAGTTACACCGTGACCCTAGCATTTGAACTAACCCTTTGGAATTTCAGCCTGAGAGGTTCCTGAATGAGCATGTTAGTTTGGATTTCAGGGGTCAGGATTTTGAATACTTACCATTTGGATCTGGTAGAAGAATGTGTCCAGGAGTGTCATTCGCACTCCAGGTTCTGATCCTGACACTGGCTCGACTGCTTCATGGGTTTGAATTGCGGACTGTGTCTGATAGTCCAGTTGATATGAGTGAGAGTCCTGGATTGACAAACCTTAAAGCAACACCTTTGGAGGTTGCCTTCAGCCCCAAGATTACCTTCCATGCTCTATGAATGTTAAGTAGCATTGGAAACTAGATTAGAGTATTGTAGAGGCATATAGAGCATAGACGCTTCACTGGTACAATCCTCTTCAATGTGCAAGACACATCATCTTATAGCATGAAAGCATCTGCATTATAAAACCTTCGCTCTTCAGCAGACATGAACAAAGAATCAATAATAAATATATTCTCATTCCAATTAATGTTCAACTGCATTACACATCATAAATTGTTTCTATTTTCAACCAGATATAATTTTGCATCATAAGAGCAACAGAACTACAAGCTTCATAGTCTAGTGAGGAGTACAGAGGCGGAATCTCAGCCTGGCCTTATTTGCTTTTCTAAAAGGTAGAAGACATCAACTTTCACATAAAGAAGTTGGCCCAGAAGGCATCTACATTTGGTAAGAGACGCCCCACAATTATAATTCATCTCTTGCTTTGGGGGGGGGCTTAATAGGAGATATTTGACAATCACTGATCACGAGTTTAAAATCTACACTAATGGAGGCGTTAACAATGGGCATAAAAATGCCGCATTCTGCATGGTACAATATCTCAAGGACGAGCTTGCTTGAAGCCTTCCATGGCTATAGGGACATCTGTACCTCTAATGCAGAGTTGCTCATACTCGGTTGACTGGCCCCTTGGGTTGCACCTTCCAGCTAATTTCAGGCAAACACACCCAGTGAACAACAGAATTCCAGAAAGCGTCCAACTGAATTGCAAATTGGCCAGTGCCCTAGCCCTCAAGTCTGCATCAATAGATCCACAAGTGACTGCTCCATGCATGTCATGAGTGCTGGCCTCAGCAAACCGCGCAACACAACCCTCAGGCATAAATTCAGGAACCCATAGCACAAACCCCATGATCATAAACCAACACCCTTGGAATACAACAGAAATTGAAAGAACAAGAGCTGCAGGAAAACTGCATGGAAAACTAGTTGCAGCTAAGGCTGACACAAGAGACACAAACACTACAAGCTGCAAGAGCCAATGATAATGACCTTCAAGTCCAACATGGTCAGTTGAGTGGAAATGGAGTAGGAAGAGTTCTTGACCAAAAACAGAGGCTGCAAGTATTCCAATGACCCCAGAAAGGATTTCAGATGATTGTGTTATCTCTGCAGAAAGTGTGAAGCCTGCAAATATGGCAAGATGGAGGAACATGGTTGCATGTTCAAAGTTGTCAAGCTTGAAAGCAAAGTGGAGGAAAGGGAAGTCTAAAAGTTGCATGAAAATTGCGAGGACAGAGAAAAACAGAATGAAGATAAGCTCCAAATGTTTGAGTCGTGAAAGAGGGCCGTAAAATGGGTACCAATACTTCACAGTAAAATTAGCAGAGCCTTTGAGGCAGTAGGATCTGATAGAATTGATGGTGTGCCACAATCCAAGGAGGATTAAAGCCAAAGCAGGTAGAATATGCCCTACAAACGTTCCCATGAAAGCTTCTCTTGTCAGTCTCAATTGAGATAGCCACCCAAAGCTTTAAATACCAGAAGTAATTGCAAATAAATTATGGCAAAAATTATTTCAAGCAGTATAAATAAATTATGGCAATATATTCAAAAATTAAGTGCATGTTGCATGTGTTCCCACAAATAAAACTTCAAGAAAAGACGCAGCATGCAACAATGGGACATCACAAAGCAGCACGCTTCCCTAGTTTAAAGGAAGAGGAGACTGACTTTGTCACTTGATACTCAAAGACCATAAATATTAAAAAAGTTTCAGAAAGTAAGTTACTGATTCAACAACTTACAACCATGATTTAGCTGAAATATTAACAATATAGTCACAATAATCAATGAATATTAACTCAATTCTTCTATTGGTTGTTATTGTTACTTTTCTACTGAATCCAATAACGTAGTCCCTGCAAAGAGATGACTTTCAAGAATGTGAAGGCTACATTATTAACCTATCTGCATGTAGTGGAGAATGACCTGTCTCCAATATATCGAATGTAGCAAATAAGATACTCCCACCTGTTGAAGAAACTGAATTCTCAAAATGCTCGCACTCAATTGAACAATCATACAACAATATTAAAGTTAGTTATATTCCAGGAATATCACCTGGCTACTGTAGTGGTATATGAAAGGCGCTTTTGTGTTTTGAGTCCAACGCCACTTTGCAAAGTAAAACTTTGACAGCACCAGGAAAAGGTTGTATGAATCCTGGCAAAATCATGCAAATTAATGAAAAGCCAATAATGTTCATTAATTGGACATTTGAAGTTATTGTAAAAGAAGGAGAAATAGAAGAAGAATATGAGAGGAAAATAGCTTGATGATTCCCTCAAGCTATTGGGGATATACATACAGTTTACAAATACAATGAAAAGGAAGGATACATGATAGCAGTACACATTTAGAAGCACCATTACAATCACTGCACAATATCTCAATCTTAGGCGATCACAACGACATGAAAAAAAACATTTCATGGAGCTCACTTATTTTTCTTGAAATTTTGGATAGTATCAAAACATTCAAAGAACAAAAGAAATTCATCCATGTAAGTAGATCACTGAAGGAAAAAAAAAATCCACAACCAACCGTGTGATCCAGCTAAACCAGGGATTTTTCAGGATGGCACCCCTAGCACAAGAGAGATGCAGCTCTAGAGTTCAAAAACTCATGAGTGCATCACTGATCACTGCGAAAACAGAAACAAAGTTTTGAAGCATGTGATGTGATAGTGTTGATTCAAAGTCCAATACAGATTCCAAGGATTTAGTTTATGTATTTTTTTGAATTTCAATCCTGAAATCTAGCCACAAAAGTAAATAGATATGATATGTGTAAACATGTAAGACTAATCTTCTAAGTAAGGAGCTCCATTTCTCTCATAATTGCTTTGCTAGAAATTATGTGGCAATTTGCTCCATAAATAGACAAAATGAATTATAAGCTTTACAATATTATTCATATTGGTATTATATGCCTAAAAAGCTCACCCTTTCTCAAAATTAAACAATACATATATGAATATGTCTAAACTCGCTGTATAATGCTATTCTTATATATTTATTTTAGTATTAGTTTGAAATTTATAGTGTTTGATGTCAAAATTCAACCTTCTATATTTTGAATTATTTTTCTTGAAAGGTTCATTTAAAACAAATATTTAAATTATATTGCATAAGTAAAAATAAATGTATTTTTGATGTGTATCATTGTTGTATTTGGTTAGAGAATAAAAATTATATAAAAAGAGTAACATAAATTACCAAACTACTCCAATATAAATAAATTTTGCCCATTAATTTTGTTTATATTTTATTAATTACTTGATTCGTTAATTATTTTATTTAATACTAAATAAATAATATACTTTTTTTTCATTATAGAGATATAAAAAAGGAGTCAATCCTAAATCTTTCATATTCAATATATATGCAAGTATAATGCTTAAAATTATATCATTCTTACTATAAATAAATGAAGAAATTCAAATTTAATATTTTTATGTTCTCTATATTTTTAAAGGCAGAGAAAAATAATCTAAATTACTCTAATCGATAATTATATATTAATTTTAGATTTTATAATTATAATTCAAAACATAAGTACATGGAACATTTAAGAAACCAAGTTTTAAAGCAATTGGAATATATATATATATATATATATTTCCAAACAAATCACATTCCAACATCCAAAGAGCGCAATTATAAATTTTATAATGCCGAAGCCCATCTTCACAAAACCGACATTATTCTGAAGAACATAATCCATATTCATATGAGCAAATGAAAGCGAATCGAATCATCCAGATCTGTCCATAAAATTTCAAGCCGACTCATATTCTTCCTTTCTCTGATCAAACGATACACAGAGAAAAAGCAGAGCAAACGAATCAAAGGGCTTGGAAACGATGTCGTACAACGATGTGGAGATAGAGGACACGGAATGAAATGAGAAGCTTCAAGCATACACCTATCTGTGCCCTTCGGCGACCTATTTAAAATCACCATGGAGGATCTCCGCCTCAGCGAGGAAATCGCTTGTTGCCTTAGTTGCTCCCTCTGTATCACCGTCGTTTACAACGTATCTGATTAGCACTGCATTTGAAAGTCCAAGCCTATTTTCCTAAATAAAAATATTATTTTAAATGTCATTGAATAAAATTATTTTATTATTTTAATATTTTTATAATTAAAATTTATTAAATTTAATTTTAAATTATTTTCAATATTTTTTAATTAATATAATTAAAAATATAATTTTTTAATAATAATTTCAACAACAATATTAATCAAGTCCAATATAGACTAAACATCCTTATATATGTAATATAATTACTTATTTAAATTATTATAAAAAATTAATTAATCAATTAATATAAATCCTAATCGAATAAAATTTTAGAATACTAATAATATAAATTCTATTAATATTAGATATTTTTTAATTTATATTTGTGAAATAGAATTATATTATTAATTAAAAACTATACAAAGAATTAAAGCTTAATCGGCATAAGAATTATAGGAACATAAGAATTCTTATATTTTATAAAATTTTTTAATTAATAATATAAAAGTTTATTTAATTTGAATTTAATTATTATAATTTATCATTTTAATGTCATTAGTGGGAGAAATTGTAAATTCATAATCTTCAAAAAATCACTTTTGTTATTTGGTTAGGCAAAGGGAAAAAATTTCATTTTTATATTTATAAATAAATTATAGTAAATAAATACATTAAAACTCATAAATATAAATTAAATAAAAAGTCTCTTTTTGTCTATATAAATATATTAATTAAAAATTAAAATAAACATAAAAATAAAAAAATAAATTTACATCTATAATAATAATAATAATAATAAATTATATATATATATATATATATATATATATATATATATATGTATAATTATAAACTTGTGAATGGATAAATATATTTTTAGATTGTTTATAATATTATAAAGTTTAATAAAAAATAAAAATAATAATATCAGAATAAAAAATTACTACAAATAATTATGATAAAATTAAAAAAAATAAAAGTCATATTTCTACTTAAAAAGGAAAAAATAATAGCATTACTCCGAGAAAAAAAATATTATTTTTATTTTTTTTTTATAATCTTATTATATTACTAATAAAATTTAACATTATTTAGTATATATAAACATAAAAATTTTATAACATAATAAATTGTATATTTGTTTTGATAAAAAAATTATTATTAAGATCATATTGGCATATAAATGCATTATAATTAAAACTTTTATTTCATTTTACATACTCATTAATATCTTGTAATTTATTAAATATGAAATTTACATTACTAACAATTCTACAATTAAATATAATAAAAAAAAATTAAAAAGCTATAAAATATAATAAAAACATTAAATTGAACCTTTTATAATAAATTAAACTAGAATAATAATAATAATAATAAATCATTATGAATATTAAATAAAACTAAACCTTTTAACCTTTTCATGATTATAAATTATAAAAAATAAATAAATAATAAAGCAACAAAAGATGAATGTTACTTTTAAAAAATAACTAAAGTACAATTTAAAAAATAATTTTATTTGATTTTAATAAAAAATAATATTAACAAAAATAATTGATGACAACCATACCTAAATTTAATTTATTTATTTTCCTTTTTATCTATCTTATGATAATGATTTGATAATTTTGCTAAAAAAATATAATTATTTTATTTATTATGATTTATTAAAAATTACTATTGCAGAATCATTAAGTTTTTTAATCTTTATTTTCTTTATTGTTAAAAGCAGGATGTGCACAATTTATAAAAAATCGATACTTTAAGAATTAAACTAATTAATAAGAATTGTAATTAAAAAAAAAAATTAATATTATAAAAACTAAACCATGACATTCTAAACTTATTTTACAATTTTAATAAGGTTTTAATTTTTTTTATCAATAATTGAATTGAAAACAGTATCAAATAAAAAGAACGAAGTAAGAATAATTTTATTCATAAATTTTTCATATTTTTAGATACCTTTTATAAGTTTAATATAATTATATATTTATATGTAATTAAATATGTAATATATATAATATATTATTAACAATGAACTATAAACACTCTAATAATGTATCTTATTTCTTTAATTATTGCACGTACTTCAAAAATTAGTATATATAAAAATCCAAATTAGATGACTAACTTATAAATTGATAAAAATACACTTAATTTTTATATTATTTACAATATTATAAATTTTAATACAATTCATGTTTTAATTATTGTTTATAATAATTTAAAAATAAAAAATTAACCGGCAAATTAATTTAAAATGAAACTAAAATAAAATTTAACATGAAGTTAGGCTCTGTAATTATTTTTTACGTTGGCTAATATTTCTATATAATAATGATTTCTTCGATGCTAGAAGTGCAAGTTTATTCACACCTAAGTAACCAATAAAAAAATGTATAATTAAATTTATATATTTATTAAAAATATAAAAATACAATTTAAAATCTTATTTTTATTAATTTTTAAATTAACTATATTTTAATAAATATATTTTTCGTATATTATAAATCCTATCTGAAAATAATTTCATATAAGAAATCTTATTATATTTTTATTTTTATTTTTTATATTTTATTTACCTGAAAATGCAAAAACTATCTTAACATATATATAGAATCATGTATATTGTAGTGTTAAAAAATTAAAAGAAATTATTAATCAATATTAATAATATAAATTAAAATTTTCCACTTATTATTAATTATATCCTAAAAATAATTTTATATGTTTGACAAACCTTATTATAATTTTTAATGAAAACAATAAAAAATATTAATATTATAAAATTCTTTTACGCAATTTAATGGCAACTTCTATTTTACATACAATTCCTATAATAATTCATATAGTCCACGTTTTCCATTATAGTTCCTATTTCTCTTGCAATTTATCATGTTCATATTTCCTCATCATTGCTTCTATTTATTATTTTCTATTTCAATATTTAATTTAACTAATTTAATTTTAATTAAATAAGAATAATATAATGCATCCTTGTTTAAGATTAATATAGATGTTTAAATGTATTAAGACATAATGAAATCTTTAATATATATATATATATATATATATTCAATGCCATAAAAAATTAACTAAAAAATAGTTCATAACTTAAGAAAAAAATTATCAATACCAATTAAAATTCAAAGTGCTTTAATTTTATTTTTGTTGGCTTTTTTTCTTCTAAGGACATTTTTTTATTTATTCATAAAATATATTACTTTATTATAATATATAATATATGAAAAATATTTTTTTATCATAATTTAAAATAATATTTTATAAAAAGAGATTAAAAAAATAGAAAATCATTTAAAAAAAATCATAACTTTCATGTTTTTAAAGAAATATCAATTTTCATAAAAAGAACTAAATTTAAAAAAACATGAGTTCATAACTTTTAAAAAATTTCATCAATACTAATCGAAACTAAACATGTTTTAATTTCATTTTTATAGCTTTCTTCTGCTAAGACCATTCTTTACTTAATTATTAAAATTTATTGCTTTATTATAATGTATGAAAAATATTTTTAATGTAATCCAAAGATAAAAATTTATAAAAAGAATTAATTAAAATCATAAAATCATTTAAAAAAATTCTAACTTTCTTGTTTTAAATAAGTTATTGATTTTCGTAAAAAGAATTAGCAGAAAAAATGAGTTCATTACTTTTAAAATTTTTATCAATACCAATTAAAATTCAAAATGTTTTAATTTTAATTTAATAGCTTTTTGTTTTCTGCTAAGGCTTTTTTTTTTAATTATTAAAATTTATTATTTTATACAAATATATAAAAAAAAAACATTTTTAGTGTAATCCAAATTAAAATTTATAAAAAAGAATTAATTAAAAATTTATAAATGATTTTTTTAAAAAATCAAAACTTTTGTGTTTTAAAAAAAGTCAATTTTCATAAAAATATTGTAACTTGAACAAAGTGGTGGGAATTCAAAATAGTAAAGTAAATGAAGTTCAAAAATGAGTTTCTCGAGTCCGAAGCATAGAAGCTGGACGTAGAAGCCAATGGTATGTGGATACACATGGCATCAAAGATTAGAGAAGTAGCTAGAAAAAGTATTTGGACAGTCTAGAGGACATAGACCACCCTCAAAAGAGAGATGGTGGTGGAATGAGGAAGTACAAAAGGTAGTGAAAAGAAAGAGAGAATGGTATAAGAAATTACCTAAGTGTGATAATAATGAGGCGTATGAACAGTACAAGATAGCAAGAAAGAGGCAAAAAATGCAGTTAGTCAAATAAGAGCACATGCCTTTGAAAAGTTATATGAGAAACTTGGAACTAAAGAATGAGAGAAAGATACTTATAGATTAGCAAGGAGGAGAGAAAAGAAATGTTAAAATCTCAGTCAAGTTAGGTGCGTTAAGGATAAAGAAGGAAAAATGTTGGTGAAAGATGAGGACATTAAAGAAAGATGAAGAAATTATTTTGATGATCTCTTTAATAATAGTTAAAGTGGTAATAGCATGAATATAGACTATAAAGCAATAGAAAAGAATGTGAATTATACTAGAAAGATTAGATCTTCAGAAGTACAGGAAACACTTAAGAGAATGAAAGTGGATAAAGCCTGTGGACCAGATAAAATACTAATTGAAGTGTGGAAGTGTTTGGGAAATATGAGAGTGGCATGGTTAACTAAATTATTTAATAAGATTTTAAACTCAAAAAAAATGCCTAATGAATAGAGAAAAAGTATTTTAATACATATTTTTAAAAATAAGAGAGACATATAGAGTTACTCAAACTATAAGGGAATTAAACTCATGACCCATACTATGAAGTTGTGGGAGAGAGTTGTGGACATCGACTACGTCACGACACTTCTATCTCTCCCAATCAATTTGGCTTCATGCCCGGTCGTTCAACTATGGAAGTGATCTTTCTCATTAGAAGCTTGATGGAGAAATATAGAGATGTAAAGAAAGATTTACATATGGTTTTTATCGATTTGGAAAAAGCTTATGATAGTGTTCCAAGAGATATCTTATGGAGAGTGTTAGAACAAAAGAGGGTATCTATTAGGTACATACAAGTGTTGAAAGATATGTATGAAGGAGCAACTACTATTGTGCACACAGTGGAAGGAGACACAATAGATTTTCCAATGTCAGTTAGATTATGCCAAGGTTCAGCTATAAGCCCTTACCTTTTTACATTAGTTCTAGATGAACTGACGAAACATATACAAGAGAGTATCCCTTGATGCATGATGTTTGCGAATGATATAGTTCTGATAGATAAGATGCGAGAAGGAGTCAATAGAAAGCTAGAGCTTTGGAGAAGTATTCTAGAGTCAAATGGCTTTAAGTTAAGTAGAACGAAGACAGAATACATGCATTACAAGTTCAGTGAAAGCTGAACTGGTGATAGGAAAGAAGTTAGTTTGGGTGGAGTGGTATTGCCCCAAAGTAATCACTTTAAATGTCACGACCTAACCTATGGGCCGGACCGGCACTAGGACCTGGGCCAGCCTAAAGCCCCCGAGGCCCGTAGTAAGCCTAACTGTTCATTTACCCAATTCTAAGGCCCATTTGGGCCCAATTTCAAGAAAACAAATGGACAGAGTCCGGCCATAAAAATGGACTTTCCAACGGGGAGTTTTTGACTCACCCGACCTGTAAACACAATATATAGTCATTTGGGGAGCTCAGCTCACCCTCCACATACTCATCAACATAAAAAATAAATGGGAGCTCAGCTCCCTCATCCAATCCATCAAACATGCATAGCATATTAAGTTTACAGGTCCCAAAATAATAATTTAGTTTACAGACCCAAATCAAATAAACATTTCTAATGCATGCGGAAATTCTAAGATTTAACAAGCTTATACAAACAGTAATAATTGACCTGCGAGGGAGAAAACAGGTTAACCTCAAAAAATATCCTCCTGTGGCCTGTAAAAATTTTTGAACATGAGTGAGCGTTCGACTCAGAGAGTAAAATATCAATTTTAACCATAATCTCTATAACTATCTAAAACTAATGCAACCTGTGAAATGAAGTGCAACATCAGCAATAATTCACATCATAGCATCAAAAAGGTAATTTGGAGCACTCACACACCCTGTAGTATCAATCATAACATATGGGAGCTGATCCCCTATACAGCTCTCTTAAATCCAACCCGTGCCGAATTACTCAAGCTCGGACTTCCACTTAATAACCAAATCGAGGGTCCCAGCGAATTACTCAAGCCGTGACTACCCCTCGAAGGATCGGGTCCCAGCGAATTACTCAAGTCGTGACTACCCCGTCCTATCCATAGTCCACACCACAACACACGCACGCCAACGCACGCACACTGCTTCAAATTACCACAACAATATCCATGGCACATCAACAGTTATGAATGCAACATAAATCATGCCTAGAGTTTAACTACATAAATATATGCATATAAGTGATGCATGGGCATGCTGAACATATAATAATATCGAAATTACAATTAAAATTAATATTTTACTCACAGACTTGACGGTAATCACTGTGGCGGCTGGACGGAGGAAGAAGGCTGTCCCGGCTCACCTGACAATTATATTACAATTATTTAATACAAATGACCCAATACAAATCAAGAAAAGACCCAATACGTCCTAAGTCGTGTAGAAAATCCGCAGAGTCTCCTATACCTAGGACCTACCCAACTCGCAAAGGGCTCAAAACACACTTCTATATCCACAATCCATATATCCACAACTCAATCACATCACACCCCCTCTCAGGCCCATCAAATCAATCATTCATCACAATATGTAAAATTTCAATTTAGTCCTTATAATTGATCATTTTTGCAAAGCGCTCAAATAAGCTCTAAAAATTATAAAACTCGCTTGCGGTCCTTAGAAATATTACTAAGCTATTGCAAAAAGAATCGTAATTTTCTAAGCTACCACGAATATTTTATGGATTTTTAATCCTATTTAAGCACTAGAAAATTACGAAAAAGCAAGGTTCGGGTTTACCTTTGCCGATTCCGACTTCGGGAACGCGTTCGGGATGCCTGACAATGGTGGGGTAGCCAAAACCTCGATCCAATTTGAAGACTTTTCCGGTAGCTGCTCTGTCTGGCCGAAAATTCACGGATCCGGACAATTGTCGAATTTCCGCGAATTGAGGATACCTACACGAAGCCCAATAATAATATATAAAAAATCAGGGGTGTTACATTCTTCCCCCCTTACAGAAAATTCGTCCTCGAATTTTACACAAGGCAGAATAAAGTACATGTTTACACATTGAACAGATAAGGGTACTTGCTACGCATGTCCCGTTCTGACTCCCAGGTGCACTCTTCCACTGACTGGCTCCTCCACAAAACCTTAACCATAGGGATCTGTTTTGATCTTAGCTGTCTCACTTGGTAGTCCACTATGGCTACAGGTTGCTCCTCAAATGTCAAGTTCTCCTTTAGTTCTATTACATCTGACTGTAGTACATGAGAAGGATCGGGAATATATTTCCTAAGCATAGAGATGTGAAACACGGGATGAACGTGAGAAAGGTTGGGTGATAGCTCCAACCGGTGGGCAACTGCTCCAACTCTATCAGTAACCTCAAAAGGTTCAATATACCGAGGTGCCAACTTGCCCTTCTTTCCAAATCTCATGACTCCCTTCATTGGAGAAATCTTCAGGAATACATAGTCGCCCACTGCAAACTCCACATCCCTCCGTGCAGTGCATAACTCTTACGCCTCTTGAAAAGTTTTGATCGTTCCCTGATTAAAGAAACTATCTCTGAAGTGTACTGCACTAGGTCTACATCATGCACCTTCGCTTCCCCCATTTCCGTCCAACACAGAGGAGACCTATACTTTCTTCCATATAGTGCCTCATAGGGTGGCATCCCTATACTGGAGTGATAACTGTTGTTGTAGGCAAACTCCACCAAAGCTAGCTGCTCATCCCATTGACCTCCAAAATCCAAAACACTTATGCGAAGCATGTCTTCCAGTGTTTGGATTGTCCTTTCGATCGTCCCGTCTGCGAGGGTGGAAAGCCATCGAAGTTCAACTGTGTGCCAAGTGCCTCCTGCAACTTTCTCCAAAACTGAGAAGTGAACTGGGGCCCTCTGTCAGATATTATGGAAGCCGGAACTCCATGCAATCTGACTATTTCTCGAATGTAGAGCCGGGGGTACTGTGCCACAGAATATGTAGTCTTCACAGGCAAGAAATGAGCTGATTTGGTTAGGCGGTCTACAATTACCCATATCGAATCATATCCTCTCGTGGTATGAGGCAACCCAGTCATAAAATCCATAGAAATCATTTCCAACTTCCATTCTGGGATAGGGAGCTCTTGCAACTTCCCTGACGATCTCTGGTGTTCAAACTTCACCTTTTGACAAGTCAAGCACTTGGACACAAAGTCTGCTATGCCTCTCTTCATGCCATTCCACCAATAGCTATCTCTCACATCATGGTACATCTTGGTGGAACCTGGGTGGACACTGTACAGTGTATAGTGTGCCTCTCGCATGATTTCATTCCTGAGGTTGTCCACATTGGGCACACATATCCTAGAACCTTGCACTAGGGCGCCATCATTGGCAAATCCAAACTCACCACCTTCACCCTGCTATACTCTTTCTATGATCTTCATTAATTGTTGGTCTCTGTGTTGGGAAACTCTAACTCTATCTCGCAAGTCTGGCCTCACTGAAAAATGAGCCAACAAGACCCCCTCATCTGAAAGATCTAGGATTAAACCTTGATCCATCAACTCATGTACTTTCTAAATCAAAGGTCTCTTCTCTGCTGAAATGTGCGCCAAAATGCCAGAAGATTTTCTGCTTAAAGCATCTGCTACTACATTGGCCTTCCCAGGGTGGTACTGGATGGTGCAATCATAGTCTTCCAGAAGCTCCATCCATCTCCTCTGTCTCAAGTTTAAATCCCTCTGTTGGAAGATGTACTTCAAACTCTTATAGTCGGTGTATATCTCGCACACTTCACCATACAGGTAGTGTCTCCAGATTTTTAGTGCAAAGACTACAGCCGCCATTTCTAAATCATGGGTGGGATAGTTCTGCTCATGCCTCTTCAGCTGCCTTGAAGCATAAGCCACTACTTTTCCATTCCGCATCAAAACACACCCTAGGCCAACTCTGAAGGAGTCACAGTACACGGTGTATCCTTCACCGCTCATAGGTAGTGTTAACACAGGGGCAGTGGTTAGACACTCCTTATCCTCATCATTATAACTGACTCTATCGAGCTCTCTTCCTGTCCTTTGGATCTTATCAACTTCCCTTTTCCTATTTTTGGTATTGTTGGTATCTTTTCAACCTGCTGTACTTATTCCTTAATTTTAGTCCTATCTCATCCTTACACCTTTTCCTTCAAAGATGTCTATCCCATCATCAACTTTAACTTTCTTTTTATTTCTTAGTCTTATCTTGATTACTAGTTTCATTACTTCGAGAATTCTAACCCTATGATTTACTCCTACCAGCACATTCTTCACCTTATGTAACACTTATAATTACCCATAGAGAATTTTTTTTTTTTTGTACCCCCTTTTTTCCAACTTAACTATCAGAACATTATCATTTCCTACCAGCCTTAGTAGGAAATTGCTTATCCTGGATGAATATGAGCCCCATAAACTATAAGTTCCATCTGAACTAACACGGCTGTAGGAAATATGTGTCATGCCTTAATTCCAAACAAGATACTTCACGTGTTCATTCTCCTTAATATAATCATATATACTGCCTATAGCTTTCTAAACTTCAACCTCAAATTACCCATCAGCAACAATTTCATCTATTGAAACTCATCCATAAATATTACTTCATCTAGCTCATAGTCTAAAACAGTCGCAAGCCTTAGTAGCTAACTCAATTTAACTCCTGTCATTACTTTGATCGTCCTTTCATACTTAACACTAGGTATGCACTTACTGTCATTCTCATATCAGGAAATTGTATATGAATTGGTGCCTATCAAAATCTCAAATAACTAGGTCTCCTTGCCTCAGTCTCTGCTCCTTATATAACGCTCTGGAATCAAAAACACGAGCTAAACTTGAAAAGAAAAAAAAAAAATCTTCTATATTCAACTACGCCCGATTGTCCATATAATAATGTTTAACCTATGTTTCTTAGTTTTTCTCTTCAAATTTCATCATCTCCTAGCACAATTGTGCTCTACCTATAAGGTATCATCTGCATGAACCCTTTACTATACCATCGTCCTTCCTGACATAATATTTTATAATTTATTAACTTTACTTATACTCTACCTATGATTCATATCTATCATTGTTTATATTGTGCCCTTAACCCTTGTTGAATCCTGAAAGATTTCTCTCGCTAATAGATTCTTCAAACACTAATTCCACCCTTATCTATGGTCATTAATTTGATCCTTAAACTTTCTAGTGATTTATTACCATCCATACTTGTCACTTTTTATTCTACCCCTCATTGCTCTGTCGTTATTGCGTCACTGCAAAGTGATTCTGTTGATCACACTAAAAATGTTTGCCTGACATTCATAACGAACCTCTAACTACCTTCTCACTATCTCAAAAGTCTAACCTAAAACCTATGTGTCATTATCTATCATTCTTTTCTTCTCATCATACCTATTTGATCCCTTAGACTGACTTTTATTCAACTTACTGCTTACTAACTTCTCTTTCTCTACCTATTTAGGTAGTCCGCAATACCATCGCACACCTTCTAACATTTACTCATTATTATTGTATTCCATACCTCCATCACTTTTCTCACTAATGTGGTCCCATTTTGAGTTTTCCATCCTTGTCATTCTCCTTGCCAAGAATAACACTTAGCCTATCCTATATCTTAACTTTGTTCCTTTTATTATGCACTCTTTAGGTTGTCCTTTCATTTATTTCCTTTGTCTTACCCAAAATAGAACTTGACTATTCTATCCCTGGTTCCATTCTTCTTCCTAACATAATAGCTGTACTTGCTAACTATATCTTTCAGAGTCTCTATCGCGTTATCATATGTCTGTGCTACTCAGATTTAGTCCTTTGACCACTCTAGCTAGTACTTCCACTAGCATTTAGATTATATTGCATCTGCAATCAATTGTCCAAACTTTCATTCTGCACTTTCTTTATCCATTGGTCTTCTGTGATTTATCTTCGCTAATTTATTACTCTTAACACTATTATAATTAGATTATACTATTGTTTTGAATAATTTGAAATTAGAAAGGAACTCAGCAAATTACAGTCATACTTTTATTGTATGATCTCTATTCTTATCCTTTAGCTTACATAATACCCTTACCACCTCAAGAACTGATTCTGTAGTAATTTTATTTATTTGTTATTATTATTATTATCCATGTTTACTCAATTAGCCAAAACTTAAGGTTCCGTCATCCAATTCAAAGGATTTACATCCATCGTGATCTGATTATATATGATTCCTATAATAGAACTTGCATCCTCCGCAGGATACCTGAGCCAACTTCTCTCTACCACACTCTACAGTCCCATCTGGGGCACTATTTTGTTGGTCACCATTATTAGTAATAACTTTCGATCCCTTCTGAAAAGATAGGACTATACCCTAACTTGCTGCAACAAAAATACTACATTTACCACCTTGCCCAAAACCATGTCAAATTAATGACTCTCCTATCATATTATAGCTCTGTGAATCATCAATTCATAGTTCCGACTTTCCCTAGGTAGTAGGGTTGTACTTTATTTCATACTGATACACACAAGGTATACTATTCTCACTAAGTTCTAACCAAATGTTTGTCATACTGCAAAAACCATCCAAAATTTCATACTGAATACTAGATAATCTCACTCTATAGGTGTCACCTTTACTTTGCAACTAATCCGAAACCTCTGGTCTGATGGCAATTCTTATTGTAACTCTAGCTCATGCTAGGGTAACTGAGTCACTGACTCTAGTTATCACCCCACTGTGACCTCTCAATATTCTAACTCTAGACCCCTAACTAGGAGTTCCCAACTCCTCTGCAGATATAGAACTCTGTTATGGTATTACTATACCAAAACAGAGACTGCCTGCAAACATCCTCATCATAAGCACTACAAGGAAGTACGCAGCTTTACACAATAATCTCATGTCGGTACTATAATCTGCAGCTTACAGAGCAGACATCGAGAACATTGTATAGTTACTACAATACGTCCTGACAGACTAGGTCTCCTAATTTCTTATCTCTCCTGAATCTTCTATTATCACAAACTTATTATGACTGGGTCATCTACTGATGACTGCCAGTAGTGGTATCCTCATCCTTATCTAGGGCAACTGTACTTTTAAGACTCACTTTTATGTACTCGTGCCTTACACGAAATGGGCACACCATTTAAACCCATACTGACAAAAATATAACATTTCTTGGAGTACGTATCCTCATGATAGACCTCACATGTCTTCTAACTCTATTTCACATTTCTGTGTACTCCACGAAAATCAAGACACTAACTGAGGTAATCTTATATTTCCCGAGGTATAACGTAGAATCTAGAAACAAAGAATTACAGGAAAAGACGAAACAGAATCCTATACTCTACATGTGACTCCTAGTAGACTCTTCCCAACACTTAGATAATTTTTCCCTATGAATCTGAAGCCTAAGCTCTGATACCACATCTGTCACGACCCAACCTATGGGCCGGACCGGCACTAGGATCTGGGCCAGCCTAAAGCCCCCGAGGCCCGTAGTAAGCCTAACTGTTCATTTACCCAATTCTAAGGCCCATTTGGGCCCAATTTCAAGAAAACAAACGGACAGAGTCCGGCCATAAAAATGGACTTTCCAATGGGGAGTTTTTGACTCACCCGACCTGTAAACACAATATATAGTCATTTGGGGAGCTCAGCTCACCCTCCACATACTCATCAACATAAAAATAAATGGGAGCTCAGCTCCCTCATCCAATCCATCAAACATGCATAGCATATTAAGTTTACAGGTCCCAAAATAATAATTTAGTTTACAGACCCAAATCAAATAAACATTTCTAACACATGCGGAAATTCTAAGATTTAACAAGTTTATACAAACAGTAATAATTGACCTGCGAGGGAGAAAGCAGGTTAACCTCAAAAAATATCCTCCTGTGGCCTGTAAAAATTTTTGAACAGGAGTGAGCGTTCGACTCAGAGAGTAAAATATCAATTTTAACCATAATCTCTATAACTATCTAAAACTAATGCAACCTGTGGAATGAAGTGCAACATCAGCAATAAATTCACATCATAGCATCAAAAAGGTAATTTGGAGCACTCACACACCCTGTAGTATCAATCATAACATATGGGAGCTGATCCCCTATACAGCTCTCTTAAATCCAACCTGGTGCCAGCGAATTACTCAAGCTCGGACTTCCACTTAATAACCAAATCGAGGGTCCCAGCGAATTACTCAAGCCGTGACTACCCCTCGAAGGATCGGGTCCCAGCGAATTACTCAAGTCGTGACTACCCCGTCCTATCCATAGTCCACACCACATCACACGCACGCCAACGCACGCACACTGCTCCAAATTACCACAATAACATCCATGGCACATCAACAGTTATGAATGCAACATAAATCGTGCCTAGAGTTTAGCTACATAAATATATGCATATAAGTGATGCATGGGCATGCTGAACATATAATAATATCGAAATTACAATTAAAATTAATATTTTACTCACAGACTTGACGGTAATCACTGTGGCGGCTGGGCGGAGGAAGAAGGCTGTCCCGGCTCACCTGACAATTATATTACAATTATTTAATACAAATGACCCAATACAAATCAAGAAAAGACCCAATACGTCCTAAGTCGTGCCGATCCCTATACCTAGGACCTACCCAACCTGCAAAAGGGCTCAAAACACACTTCTATATCCACAATCCATATATCCACAACTCAATCACATCACACAGCCCCTCCTGGGCCCATCAAATCAATCATTCATCACAATATGTAAAATTTCAATTTAGTCCTTATAATTGATCATTTTTGCAAAAACTGCTCAAATAAGCTCTAAAAATTATAAAACTACCTTGCATGGTCCTTAGAAATATTACTAAGCTATTGCAAAAAGAATCGTAATTTTCTAAGCTACTACGAATATTTTATGGATTTTTAATCCTATTTAAGCACTAGAAAATTACGAAAAAGCAAGGTTCGGGTTTACCTTTGCCGATTCCGACTTCGGGAATGCGCTCGGGATGCCTGACAATGGTGGGGTAGCCAAAACCTCGATCCAATTCGGAGACTTTTCGTAGTGGGTCTGTTCGTAGGAAATTCACGGATCTGGACAACTGTCGAATTTCCGCGAATTGAGGATACCTACACGAAGCCCAATAATAATATATAAAAAATCAGGGGTGTTACATTAAATATCTTAGCTCAATTCTTCAAGTAGATGGGGGATGTGATGAGAATATTAGTCATAGGATTAAAGCCGAATGGTTAAAGTAGAGATGTGCTACGAGAGTTTTATGTGATAGCAAGATTCCTAATAAGCTGAAAGAAAAATTTTACCATACAGTCATATGAGCGGCCATGTTATATGGTAGTGAGTGTTAGTCAATAAAGAAGTCGTATGTGTCTAAGATAAGAGTTACGGAGATGAGAATGTTAAGGTGGATGAGTGGCCATACTAGACTAGATAAAATCCGTAATGAGAGTATTAGAGAAAAGGTAGGAGTGGCGTCGATTGAGAATAAGTTGAGAGAAGGGAGATTGAGGTGATTTGATCATATGAAGCGCAGACATACGGAGGCTTCAGTTAGATAAGTAGAGCACGGGTTAGAAGATAGAAAGAAAATAAGGGGTAGAACTAAACTGACTTGGAGGAGAGTAGTACAACATGACCTAAAAGTATTACACATTTTCAAGGATTTAACAAAAAATCGTTTAGCATAGAGAAAGAGAATCCATATAGCCAACCCCAATAAATTTTTGGAATAAAAGCTTAGTTGACTTGAGTTGAGTTATATATATATATGTATGCATGAATGAGAGAGCAAATTTTTGAAAGACAAAAATATCTTTAATTTTTTATATTATTTTTAAATATATCAACTCGTTTGCTAGCTCAAATTCACATTACCATGTATTCCTCAGAAATCGAAACACTAAATTAGAGTACTCTTACACTATCCAATGAGGAAAAAAAACCGTAAAATCTAGAAGCAATGAATTATTGAAAAAGACAAAACAGGATCCTATACTTCGCATGTGATAACTCTAGGTACACACTTTCCCATGAATTTAGAGCCTGAGTTTTGATACCAACTTTGTAATGACTCAATTTTTGGGCTGGACTGATATTAGAAATTGGGTTAGCATAAGGCCACCGAAACCCGTAGTAAGTCTAACTATTTTTAATCTATTCATAAAGCTCATTAAGATAGCCCAATTTTTTTTAAAAAAATAAACGAATAAAATCCCCCCATAAATTGAACTATCCAATGAGGAGCATTAACTCACTAATATCAATAATATGGAGAGCTCAACTCACCCTTACAATCCTCAACTCACATATATCAATATTTGTGAGCTCAGCTCCCTTCATTATCAATAATAAATATCTCATGCATCTATGCAATCTCACATAATTAATTTTATAACTCCAAAACTAAGTTATTACAATCTAAATAAAAATACAACTATTGATCCATGCGAAGTTTTAGATTTAAATAAAAGACAATAAAAGCCAATTAAAATATTTTCTGTTTAAACTTGCGGAGAAAGAAAGCAGGTTAATTACAAATAAAGCCACCTATCACATGAGAAAAAATAGTTAAATAGAGGTGAGTGTTCGACTCAGAGAGTAAGATATTGATTTTAAATATAATTTCTATAATTATCTAAATCTAATGTATTCCTATGTATGAAATGTAATACGTTACCATAGTTCAAAATTCACCACATTTTAACACAACAGCCCCAACATCCTAAAGATCTTCTCTACCAAACTCTATAATTTTCTAAGCATCCTAACTATTTATTTTCCTCAAATTTTAGTAGCGTAAATTCAGAATTCCAAATGCAAACATCCTATGTTCAACAATTTATTTCTCAAAATCAAACTGTTGAAAAATTACCAAATTTTAACCATAACTTTTATACATATAGACCTCAAACATATCCAAAAATCAAAGATGAAAGATGCACTAAACTCACTTAGATGGAAGGCAAAGTTGCTGCCCCTGCTCAACCCCCTGTTTCTGCTCCGATTCATCATCTTCCTCCCTTTCTCTCTTTAATTTCTTAGTTTTCAGACCACTCTCCCTCTTTTCCTCTTGTCAGTGTCTATTTTTTTTGAAAAAATCTCAAAAATTCAGCCACCATCTCCCTCTTTCTCTTCTTCTTCTTCTCCTTCTCTCTTTCTCCCTTTTGCCTTTCATTTTCTCTTTCCCGATTCTTCTACTCTCTATTTCTTTTTTTCTTTTATAATTATGGAGAAGGGGCTGCCAGTTATCCCTCTTTTTAAACAAATTTTATTTTGATCCTTGAATTCTCTAAAAATCATATTTTTTACCCCAAAAATTCTAAAACTTTACTTTTAAGTCCAAAATTAAAGTTATATTTTCATTCAAATAATAACTATATTTAATATTTCTTCAAAAATTAGTTAGGGTGTTACACTTAATTTCCATTTATTTATAAAATTTGTTATTACAATTTAAATAAACTTTTATAAAAAAAAAAAGCATTAATTAAAATCATAAATTTATACTTATGTTTATACTTTTTTTTTAAAAATATATATTGAAGGGTAAATTACTTAAAAGTAATTTTTTTTATGAATAATTAGAAAGTATTTATAATTTTTTAGTTTGATTTGATCGGTAATTCTAAAACAATTAAAATTTTATTTATAAATTTTATTTATTTTATATTTAAATTATTTTATTTTATTTTATAATTATTTTTATTTATAATTTTATTTTACTTATGATTTTTTATTACAACGAAGAATATAACAATAGACAAAGCTAAAGATTTTTTTTTTAGCTAATTAATGATAATTATATTTTATTGAGTTAAATAACATTAGTACTTAAAAATCATCTAAATTAAAAGAAATGAAATAAAATTTCATTATTTTCTTAATAATTTTAAAATAAAATTAAAATTTTCAATTTAATTCAAATTTTATTATTTAAATATTCTATGTAAATTTTTTTTCAATCTATAAAAGTATGAATGGGAAGACGAATTTATAAAAGGATAAAATATTTTTAGTTTTTAAAAATAATTTTTGATACTTAAAATAATTATAATATTAATTTTGTATTCTAAATTAATTATTTATATTAAAATTTATAAAATTGTTTACTTATCTAATTTAAAAAATTAGTAAATATAAGCTTTTCTAAAGTATATAAGTTTCAACTTTTTTACTACTTAATAATATAATATCTTATTTATGTATAAAAATGTATTTAAAAATAAATAATCATAATATTTACAAACTATATAATTTTTTTGAAAAATGTATAAGGAACATAATCTTAAATTTATTGAATAGTATAAATTATTTTTTTATTAAAAAGATTAATTAAAATATATCAAAATGAGTATTTATAATTTTCTAAAAAATGTATCTATATCACAATATCAATCTATAAAAAGTAGAAATAATACTTTTAATTTAAAAATGCTTATAATTCCAACTTATAAATATATTCCTAAACATATCTATAAATATTATTATAATTATTATGATCATACGGGTAACTTTTATATTTTAGGTTTTCATAATTTTTAATGAATATGATAGGTTATCAACAATTTTCTTTTATAATGAATTATTAATCTAAATACTCATTATTGAATTAAAGTAATCAACATTTATAATATATTATTATTAATTATTTAATATTAAATAAATTATTAATAAGTAAAAATATTTAAATTAATACTAATACAATATAATTGTTAACAAAAATTGTCACGACCCAACTTATGGGCCGGACCGGCACCAGAACCTGGGCCAGCTTAAAGCCCTCGAGGCCCGTAGTAAGCCTAACATTCCTAAACCCAATCCTAAGGCCCATTTGGGCTCAATTTCAAGAATTCAACCGGACAGAGTCTGGCCATAAAATGGACTATACAACGGAGAGTTTTTAACTCGCTCGACCTGTAAACACAATATATAATAATTTGGAGAGCTCAGCTTACCCTCCATATAATCATAATGCCATAAACTCAATTGGGAGATCAACTCCCTCATTCAATCCCATCAAACATATATCTAACAGTTTTACAGATCCAACACAACAATTATAATACAGACTCAAATCAAATAAATACTTATAACACATGTGAAAATTTAGGAGTTAGTAAAAATTATACAAACATCATAAATATTAATCGATGACCTGCGAGGGAGAGAGGCAGGTTAGAACTCAATAAGAAATCTCCTGTATCCTGGAAAAATAAGGTGAATAGGAGTGAGCGTTCGACTTAGAGAGTAAAATACCAATTTTAACTACAATTTCAATAGCTACCTAAAGCTAATGCATTCTAAACAGTGGAATGTAACACTATCAAACTTTTCATACACATCACATCATAACAGCAAAAAGGCAATTTAGAGCACTCGCACACCCAATAATGTTCAAACAGTACATATATGGGAGCCGATCCCCTATACAGCTCTCTTAATCCAACCTCTGCTAGCGAGTGTCTCTCAAGCCGGACTTTCGCTTAATAAACCAAATGCCGAGGCCAGCGAGTGTCTCTCAAGCGGTGCCTACCCTACTTATCCATAAAGGACTAGGTCCCAGCGAGTGTCTCTCAAGCCGCATCTACCCGTCCTATCTATATCCAATACCACACATCACACGCACGCCAACGTACACACACTACTCCAAATTACTGTAAATAATAACCATGGCACTTCATCAATTAAGAATGCATTATAAACGTGCCTAGTGTTTAACTACATAGATACATATTTATAAGTGATGCATGGGCATGCTTGAACATATAATAATATTAAAATTATAATTAAAATTATTATTAAAATTAATATTTTACTCATAGACTTAAACCGAGGTCACTGCGGTGGCTGTGGTGAGGAGAAAGGCTGTCCCGAATCACCTGACAAATTTCATTAAAATTATTTAATAATTTGACTCAATGAAAGTTTGAAAAAGACTAAAGATACCCTAAGTCGTACCGAAAATATAGCAGAGTCTCCCATATACCTAGAACGTACCCAACCTGCAAAAGGGCTCAAAATGCACTTCTATATCCACAAGTCACACATCCACAACTCAATCACATCACATGGCCCCTCTTGGACCCACCCAAACAGTCAACAACCATAATTTGAAAATCACAAGTTAGTCCCTACAATTATCTTTTTTTGTAAAAACTATCCAAATGAGCTCTAAAAATTCTAAAACTTTGCCCCGCGGTCCTTAGCAATATTATTAAGCTAATGCAAAAGGAATTATATTTTTCGAACCTATCACGAATATTTTATAGATTTTTAATTGAAATCAGGCACTAGATAATTAAGAAAAATGAGGGTTCGAGTTTACCTATGCCAATTCTGACCCTGGAGACGCGTCTGGGATGTCTGAAAATGGTGGGGTAGTCTATAGTCTCAACCCGATTCTGAAGCTTTTCCAGCAGTCTGTCTACCCGGCCTGAAATTACAGACCAGAGTAACCATCGAATTTGCACGAATTGAATGTACTTACGCCAAGCTCATAACACGAGGGTTATTATATAATTTTTACGGAATTTTCTAAACTCATTTAATGATAAAAAAATATTGCGAAGTTTCCCGAGACCCATTGGAAAAAAGTATCAGAAAAATTTAAAATGGGTATTGCCGCGAAACTCTCGATGAGTATAGCACTCCGGTACTCTCGGATTTTTGATGGGGTTTACGGTTTTCGATAAATCTAGCCCAAAAGTCAAAATGGGTTAAAATTTCCCAAGCAAAAATTGGACAAACCGCTTAATGGATTTTTGTGTTCTTGGTGTCTATGGAAAGCTCTCGAGGTGTAGATGTGTTTTGGGATAAGACCCGATCCTATTAGTAGTCGAATTGGCTGGAATCGACCTGGGAAGTCGAAGCGGCAGGGAAGGGTGGCTCGGTTTTGCCACGTGGTCTTAGTGTAAGGGGAGAAATGGAGAGTTTTATAGCGATCTGAAGGGTGGTCTATGGCGAGGAAGGGTAGAGGTGGTGCACCGGCGTGTGAGGGAGGGCTGTGTGGCGGTAGCTAGGGGGTGAGGAGGAGAGAGGAAAGAGAAAACGGGGAGAGAAGAAGAGAGGGTCAGCGTGACGCGGGAGGAAGAAGAAAAAGGTAAGGCTGATCTGATTCGATCGGTCTGACCCAGTTCGTTTCGATTTGGCCTGTTCGATTCAATATACTCAAAATTGAATTTTTACTCTGCTCTGGGACAAAAAATGAAGCCCAAAAATTTCAAAAAAAATTTGAGAAACTCAGAAAAATTCATAGAGTCTAAATATATTTTTAGTTTTGCCATGTGGTCCTTAAATAAATTTTTTAAAAATCATCAAAATTTTATATTTTTGAAAAATCAAACTCGATTTCAAAAATTTCAAAAATTTTAAATAATTTTCCTAAAATTTAAATAAAATAAAATATTAATAGTTACTCATAAAATAATAAATTTAAAAATTAGGGGTGTTACAAAAATAAATTATTACATTTAAAAAAATTATTTACAATTTTATTGTAAATATGAAAAAAAACTTTTATAACGGCATTAAAATAATGGATATAAAAACATTTTAAATATCTACGTACTATATTGTACTAATTTAATTATAGTATTCATGATTATAAAAAAAATTTTAATATTTTAATTAGGTAATTAAATTAATATTTAATTAATTTATACATAATAAAATAATTACATATTATAAATTATTTCAAGTGCTTATGCTAGTAATTCAAACCAACCACATCATAAATATATATTAATTTGTCATTTAAAAAAAAAAGGAAAGGAATGGAATTTTTACAACATCCGGGGGCGTAATTATAAATTTCATAAAGCCGAATGGGCAAACACAATATAATCGAATCGAATCCTCCCGACTTGCCCATAAGATCTCAAGGCGACTTTCCTTTCTCTAATCAAACAATAAACAGAGACGAGGCAAAGTTTGCCCCTTTCTAATCAAACAATATACAGAGACGAAGCAGAGTTTGTTTCAAAACAAACCGAAGGGCTTGGAAAAGATGTCGTACGACGACGTGGAGATAGAGGACATGGAATGGAACGAGGAGTTTCAAGCATACACCTACCCGTGCCCTTGCGGCGACCTATTTCAAATCACCAAGGAGGATCTCCGCCTCGGCGAGGAAATCGCTCGGTGCCCTAGTTGCTCCCTCTACATCACCGTCATTTACAACATTGAAGACTTCATCGGCAGCGACGATAAATCAAAAAAGAAGAATCTCGAGCCTGCAAAGCAGCAGCCTGTCGCCGTCGCTTAAAGCATAATTTCGAGGTTTTCACATTTAATGGTTGGACTCGAGATGTTAACAGCTCAGAATTATGATCTGTTTCTTTCTTTAAGAAGAATTGCTGTTACCGGTGCCGGTTCTGTTCATTATTTTGTTCGTTTCGATTTCTTAGCTTAAAAACTATAGTGATATACTTTTGATGGTTGTGAGCATACACAATGAGCAAAGATTGATGTTTTGTATGAAACATGTTTGGATTTAGTTTGAAACCGAGAAATTCAATGCTTTAGGATTTGAATTTTTCCTTTTTTTAATTTATTTTCTGGAATTTGTAACATCGCTCCTATTATTTGTATGCTTCATGTTTGGTTGCTTTTATTTATGTGTTTTTGTGATTTAATTCGTTCAATTTCTTTTCATATTAGGCTACAAGTACTTTATTAGTGGCTTGTTAAGGTTCTTTAGTATATGGAGATATGTGATTTTCAGGTTGCGGAGATTGGTATTATCTCTGGTTTTTAGTGGGAAGCTTAACCTGTGAGAGCCATATTTGCAAATTGGGAAAAAGGTATATGGTGAGGGAGGGGATGCCATATTTATTCTTGAAAATGAAAAAGAGCATTGTTTTAGCTAGCTTAACACAGAAGGGAGTGTGTAACAGGAAGCAGCTTATAAGAAATTGTGGGAATGAAGAAATGGAAATTGTTTGAAAATTTGAGAAAACTTTTTTTTCTTGATCTTCTCTTGTGTTTTTGATGATACATAAGAGTTGGAAAAGTTCAAGTGTTGGAAAAATAATATTCATTTTTTTCCAAATAAGTAGTTTGATTGATAATTCAGCAATTCTGCAATACTTGTTTGCTCTGCATTTCTTCTCCCCAACGAGGTGGAAATCGTGGGTTGATGAATGTAGCATTACTTAATCATTAAGTTTGGCAATGCTTTGTGTTTTCTGATGTCATTTCAGTGGTCAGTTTCCTGTCTGGTTCTTGGAGTAATTATTGAAGTTGTGAACTACTTGTCAGTGCCTTATCTTGTGAATATATTTTCGGCTTTGTGGTCAAAAACATTTTGAGTCCATCTTCTGCTGATCAAATTCATTCATTGATTGGTTCGTTTATGATTTTGTTCCTCTTGTTTTCTGATTTCTCTAGTGTTAACGATGCTTAGATATGTTATCTTTAGTATAGTAACCATGGATGTGCTTAATTGAAACTTTTTATTCTAATAGATACTTTTATCATCTGTTGGCATGTATTCTTACTCTTTCCATTATGAGCTGGATGTCATAGATGTGTTATCAGTATTTCTTGTTAAGTTACTTTGCTGACGCATAAAAATATCGTCAACAACCATTTGTTGCATGTTATGATTGAACTTCATATTGCTATTCCATGGACTGGACTATTGAGCTTCTGTGAGTGACTTGTTGGAGTATGGGTTTTGCGTGTTGCTTTCTGCTTATTGAGTTGCAAAAAGAATTCTTGGAAGAAGTTGATTGTGTTAGGCTCTGTTTGGGTAGAGGTTGAAAACCAGCTTTTTGAAAAAGCATCCAAAAGCAGCTTAAAAAAGTTACTTTGATGTTTTAAGGTTCTTATGATTAAGATATGTCAAATTTACATTAAAATCAAAATTTAAATGTCCCTAATAAATGTCTTTTAAGAAGTGCTTTTAGTAGCTGCAGTTGAAACAATAACTGCTGCTATAGTTGCGGTTATGGTGGTTACAGCTTGCTGGACTACTGAGTTGAAGCAGTTAGTTTGCTTTGTGCATTAAACAAAATATTTGTAAGATCTCGTCGCAGTTCCCTTCTTCTCTGTTTTTCTCTCTACTGTTTTTAGTTAATTTTTTTTAGTTTATCAATTGATATCAGAGCAATCCGATTCCAAGAATGAAGTAAATAGCTTCAATGGTTTTGGAATCTGAGCATTGCCCGTAGAAGCTATTTCCTTCCTCTATTATCGGGAACGAGTTCCTTTTGCCGTGACCAAGGAGTGATCACTTCGATACCAATTGACGAACTCAAGAAATTAACTAAAAGAAGTAAAGGGAAAAACAGTGAAGAAGAAAACTGAGTGAAAGTTTTTCGGATATTTTGTTTACAAGAAGTAAAGGATTATTTATAGCCAATTGGCTCATATGTACAAAACAAATTAACTGCCGCTTCTCAATATTCCTGCCTGCTCTAACCACCATAATAGCAATTATAACGGCTAGTTGAAAATCAGATTGACTGTGCTAATTCTATTACATAAAGGCAAAAATTACTTTGGTTGACTGAACAGCTCTAACCACCATAATAGCAATTATAACGGCTAGTTGAAAATCAGATTGACTGTGCTAATTCTATTACATAAAGGCATAAATTACTTTGGTTGACTGAACAGCCCCACAGATGAGGTTTCAGGATAATGATGTGCTATCGCCCTCTTTTGTGAGAAATTGCAATCAATTACTCATGAGAGCTTTTAGAGGTGCTCTCCTTGTGTCCTCTACTTGACCAATGCTTTCCTCATGAGGAATCGGAGACTTTTGGGCACAGGACATACCCATGCCTGCATGAGATGTGTTTCATCTTAAAAATGCTGCAGCTTATGCGTTGTAGACAGGCAACTTTCCTGATCTTAAACTGATCTTTCTTCACAAGCATAACACCCATGTGACAATCTCGCTTTTGCTTCCAAGAGGGTTTTCAACTTAAACAATTCAAAACCCATTCTGTTAATGGCAACCAGTGAATGCAGAATTGCATGCATTCAAGTGGAATTTCAGTTGCCAGTCAAATTAGTTGGTGAAGTAATGTTTTCTCCAGAGACAGTTACTATGCAACTTAGATCACCAACATCGCCATTCGATTTTTTTTTTTTAACGAAACAATTGTGTGTTTACTACAATGGGTCTAAGTATCATATTATTCTTGGTTCTTGTTGCAATATTTAATGAAATAATGAAAACCTAGATGTTGATATATGAGACCTGTTTATCAAATGTTTGATGAGGTTCATTTTTTTTTCTTTTATTTCATTAGCTTTTGCCTCTTAAGACAAATTGCAGTACAAAGATCTTGTTCCCATCTGTCCTTCACGCACATCATGTTACTGGGAATAGTATCCCTAGTGATTGTAATAAGACTTGGAAATGAGTCCAAAGAAAATTGCTATTGAACTTGTGATTCAGATTTAGAAAAAGCGGGGCGATAAAACCTTCTAAGATCTTTTTGTAGAATTAAAGAAAAAAAAAGAAAATGCTGAAATTTCCCAATACCATCAACTTTGTTGTTTGCAATCCCAAGTGCTGTAATGTCTACTGTATTAAAGATAACCACTAGCTTCAAGCTAGCTGCGCCAGCGGTTTCAGGTTTTGAGATTCCTTGTGGGTTGAAAAGTTTGACCACATGGCTAGATTAGATAGAAGATATATTATTATAACATTCATACATGCGCCTTTGTTAAACCATAAAACCACCTTTCAAACCTTCCTATATATAAGCCGGAAAACCTCTTTCACATCCCCAAAATCTACCAACCACCCAAAGCTTCAAATATCTAAACAGCACTTTCAAGGTCCTTTTGCTTTTATTCTCACTTTCCTTGTCTGTTTCAAGTGTTAAACAAAAGATATTAAGGTTTACGACATGTCTGGCCTTGTGGATATCTGGACTGCTGAGCTTGCCAAGCTACGAGAAAAGGGTCAGGCCATTTGGTCAAGCAAATCGAGCACTACTACTTCTGAGCCTAGCAAACTGGCTCGATCAGAAGGAGCCAACCAGGCTGAGTCATTGGCTACTTTGGTTCGAGGCATGCGAGTCAAATCATCTGGCTTGGCATTTTCTGAGGCTTCACTTTCAATGCTTATTGACTGTTTCAGTGCTTGATGAGGATTCTTCAAACCCATCAAACCCATCTTTCTTTTGCTCCACTCTGTAAAAATGGATCCTAAAATTTTGAATAAAGTTGTATGTTAATAGCTTCAAATAAATACATGAATTTTACCTTATCCGCTTAAAATTGGAGTCGATAAATATTGTCAATTTAATCTATATGGACTAACTGGGTACCTTTACTTGTGTTTATTTTGTCTTTATATCACGGCAACGGCCAACAGGAGGAACCTGATACATTGCTGCTTTGTCCAGTGCTTTCGAGTTTTGGCCTATTTATGCGATTCAACTCTGCTCGTGTTTACTGTTATATTATTTGATATATGATTATCACAAAATTGAGAAATATATTATTTTCCCTCAATTTAGTGCCTTTTCTAGATGATTTTGAAATTTAAAAAAAAAAAAAAAATCATCTTGACAGCTGTGGGATTTGAACCCACGCCCTTTCGGACCAGAGCCTAAATCTGGCGCCTTAGACCACTCGGCCAAACTGTCTCGAACGTTGCTCAGCATTTTAGGAAACTATTTAAAGGTAGTTTCTTTGGTTGCCTTCGCATCTATCCAAATTGCAATCCAATGGGAAAGAAACGTCACACGCACCCATTGAATTTGGTGGAAACTTCCAACTTTAATTTCCTCCATCCCACGTAAAAGACAAAACAATGGTCTGTTTTCCCAACTTTTAAACGTGTGGAATTTGGATGATCATCTTTGCATCTCCTACCTCCTCCCTATTTGCGTTAAAGATTAAGCCACATTCTCTTGATCAATTTCAAGATCCAAACTGACCACACATATAACTTGAGAGCTCTCAATATCATGTTGCACTATTTTTGTTAAAGGTAATTATTAATGGTAGAAGCATTCCCTATTTTCTTTAAAATATTATAGTCTCTTATTTTACATACAGTAAATAAGTACAGTGACATTATAATACACCTTTTTGATATATTATTCAGAAGTGAGCACTATTCAATTTGAACCGAATAAGCCGAACCGAATCGCCTTAATTTGATTATTTGATTTAGTTTTTAAAATAATTTAGTTTGGTTCGATTTTGAAGATTAAAAATTTTAGTTATTTCAAAAATAGGTTGAACAGAATTGTTTTATTAATTTTTAAATTAATTTATTTTTATAAAAAATTTATGAATTATTAGTAATTATATATATATATAAATTATTTAATTTTATTGATTAATGGTTATTAGATTCAAATCAAGGTCAAAATTATATCAAATAATTTGAAAATCAAGTATAAATTAAAAAAAAACTATCAAAACTTAAAACCGATCAGTTCGAACCAAACTGAAATAAAGTGGTTTAGTTCGATTCAATTTTTCATTCATTTTGATTTAGTTTGGTTTTTAAAATATGATAATTTAGTTAATTTAATTTTGATAGCTTGATTCAGTTCGATTTAATTTGAATCGAATGTTTAACCCTAATATTATTTGATAGAAGTCAATACTAAAAAAAAAAATTTATACCCATGATGTCAAAAGTTAATTGTTGGACTCCCATATGACTAACAATTATTTTATTTTATTACAAACTTAAATTAAGAAATTAATAATTTAATTAATAATTAAATCTCTTATATTATAATATAAATATTAAAAGTGTACATTTCAAAAAAAAAAAAGAATTTAAGTTAAAACTTTATAATACCATTAGATTAAGAATCTTGTTATTCACGAGTACAGAATGTTGGGTGTGAGTAACCACACCCCAATATCCATGAAGATTTTTATAGTACCATGGAATATCCAAAAAATTATACGCCCCCGTTTTTAAACACTATCTATGGGCAACCACATGCGGTTTTCTATGGTCCTCCTTCTAAAACAACTGCCACAAAACTTGAGAGGGCCGAATTTTCCATTGGTTTTCCTCAACTTCTCTATAAATCCTCTAGCTAGCCTTGTGCCCATTCTCATATTTAACAAAAAGCACTTTAAAGAAGAGGAATTGGGTTTAGGTTCATCTCGGCAGAAATGTCTGCAGTAGTGGAGACATGGGCGACTGAGCTAGCTAAGCTTAAAGAGAAGGTCAGGCCAAAGAAGCCATTACTATTCTTGTCAAAAGCCAAAGGAGGAGTAGTAGCTGAAGAAGAAAAGGAAGCTGGTAAAGAGAGCAAAGTGGTTCACAGAGAAACTACCATTTCTGAGGCCACAGTTTGCATGATTATGGACAGGTTTGCACCTTGTTGATAATCAAGATCAACCCAGATTATGTAAAGAAATTAGTTCCCCTGTTTTGTATATGTTAATTAATGCAAAATATTTCTTAGGTTTGTTTTAGATGATTTATTCTTTTTCTTTTTCTTATTAAAATAGTTCATCCCAATTGGCCAATTGGTAATTGTAATTAACCACGAAATTATATTGCAATTGCAATCCTGGAGATGGGTCAAAAAGAGTGATTTTGGTAAAAATGGAAGTGGTTTTCCCTCTTAGAACTAGCATCACAAGGATTCTGGAGCCTTTAACAGCGGCAACAAACAAGCAAGACTACAGATTACTGTTTTCCTTCACAGTTTCAGCTTGTAACTTGATCTGAACTCTCATATTGTGGGAGTGGCTGCGTTCAATTAAAATTTTAAATGATATATTTCTGATCTTGCCTTGATTTGGATATATATAAACATTAATCTAGGTTTCAATTTTTGTCAAGACGAGTATCATAATGAAATTTGTTATACATACAATGGTAATATTCTAAAATTTGTTCAAGATGACAACAATAACGATAAAAGTAATACAAATTACATCAATTCTGTAAAGTATACCTTTTTTCCCCCTAATTTTGTCTCAATTTTGTCTCTTCTTCATTTATTTCTCTAATTAAATGAACAATCTTTGACTTGGCATGCAAATTGACAGAACATACAAGTGAAACTGAAAATTACTGTTGTTAAGTGGGCATCATGTTCAGTCCCAGATTAACCACTACCAGCTAGTAGAGGACTATAAAGTCCATGCTCAGCTTCCACACCCACTTGTTTCCCACTAACACGGTCAAGAGGAGCAGTTGGCAAAGACAACATGAGACAAACTAGCTTCGCTACTCTTGTCTGCAACAGAAATCAACCCCAAGATTATTCTAAATGGGAAATAAATATGAACAAGGTAGTTAAAATTATTAGGTCTGCTAATTCGGAGAGTATGTGTAGATATACCTTTAGCCATATATTTCCTCTTATGATATTCGATCCCTCTTCCTGATAGGACCCATCTGCACTCACCCAAAGGTGAGTTGCTCCTTCACATTTCACTCCTGCTAACTGCAAAACATAATCCAATGGAATGGCTTTGATCTCGTATATGTGTTTGAAGAAATTCATGCATCCAAAACAAAATAATTGAATTGATTTGATTATGTCCGGTATGAGAAACCTGCAGCATCAGGAGCTCCACTTTGGTTATCTCACGATTATTTATCAACACATTTGTGTTTCCATTGCTTGCATTTTGCTGCAGAAAGCCCCCAACAACTAATTGGGGACTGATTATTTGGCAAGGTTTCTTTCCTTCCTGTTGAGCCACACAAGATGAGTGAATCCACTGTATTTGAAAATTTAAATAAGAAAAAAGAAAGTAGCCAGATTTTAATAATATTCAGTATTCACCTTTCCCCATAAGCCTGAAATTTTATCATACCAGTAGCGTCCTTGTTCTAGTTCTCTTGGTGGGTTTGAGCAGGTCTGCAAAAGGAAAAGCTCCTGTTGAGAAAGAGCCTGGCTGTTCAAGTAAACAAGCTCAGGGTTCAGCTGATTAGCCTGGCATAGTCTCTCAGATTTCATGATCTGTTTAACTTCAATTTCGCACAATAGTTGCTTCAGCATCCGAGAACATTTACCCAAGTTCTTTCGCTTTGCCTCATCAATCCTCTGACCTATGCAAGAAACACATTTTCTTCCTTCTGGCATTGAACCCATTGCTTTCAGAACACAACGACAGCAGTACTTTGCACTGCAAACGATGCAAATCTCCTTCTCAGTAAACCGGTTTCCTTTCAAACAGAGATCGCATGCCCCTTTCTTCTCTGGCCTTCCAGCCATTATTACTTCGTCTCCCAGGATTATTTCTTGATCTAAAGAATAGTAGTAATGATTTGCAAGGATATGGAAGCATAAAGAAACCCAATTAAGTTACAACCTGAAATTGTGTCTATTAAGTAAAGACGGAAGACAGAGCCGGTTCTTCTTGTCTTCCAGTTATTAACGGTGGAGTCTCTTTCCATATTTTGTTTTTCTTCTTGACCCATTTTTTCCAAGTCAATAAATTGATTGGAAAATAAAGGATTGCGAGTTCTAAGGGTTGTAAATTGGAAAGCAATCCTTCAAGGAGTTTTTCTTTCTTCCGTGACGTTGGTTTCACATTTGGCAAAATCTTAGGTATTTCAATTGGATGTTCAAGGCTAACACAACAGCAATAAGCTTTTTCTGTAATATCATGACTTGATTATTCAACGGGAAATTCATACCTGACATAGTACGTTCCAAAAGTCCGAGAGAGTTCGGATCATTTGAAACAATTAGGGTAATTGTTCGAACAGAGTAACAAATGTTACATATAAGATGTTTTGATAAAAGAGAATAATGGAATGTAGATCGTTGAGATGCGCTATATCTCCGCTAAAAATATCACCTAATAAGGATGTGGGTTATTTTTGCGATAAAAGAAAGAATATAATTAAATTTGAGCTGATGAGATCCTGATTATAGCAAAAAGACTGTTATCTCTAAATCATGATAATAGCTAAATAATCATGATAATAGCTAAATAAGCAATTTTTCGCATTTTCAGTATTTGATTTCCCTCTCTAAGTGTTGTTTATTGACTTGAACATTAGAGTTGCCTTACTTAGGCTTGCTATAGGTTGTGCAAGAATTCATTTAATAGCCATGAACCACAGCTAATATCATATCTAAATTTAGTCTATTAAATTTGTAATGAAACTCTTATAAAATAATTTATATATTTATATCTTATATTTATGATAAATCAAGTAAAAATAAATTTTTTTCCCTATTCTAACATGCAATCAATTGCAAGACTTTTACTATCTAGAAAATTGAGTTGACTTGCAAATTTTCAGTACTGTAACGCACAAAGTCCTTCCACACCAAGAAAATGCCTTTTATATGTTTGAAGGTTTTTAATGAAAAGATGGGGTTTCATTTCTTTTCCAAGTTGGAGGGATCGATGACGACAAGCCGTTTCCATTTTAATGTTGTTTGCCGATATCAAGTCCTGGAATTTCCTTTCCTGGGAAAGAGATACACGATGGATATATGTATATATATATATATATATATATATATATATATATATATATATATATATATATATATATATATATATATATATTGAATGAGGGATTCAATCAGAATAAATAATGCATATTTGAATTACATTTAATTAAATTAATTATTGAATAATTGAATAAGTTTATTCTCAAATTATGGTTGAACATGTCAACAATCAAAATCACCCTAAAGTAAGTCAATTAATCAATTGAAACCATTCGAACTGATTAAAATTATTGAATTTGTAAAAGTCTAATATGACTTTCTTTCTTTTTAATTTCTTCAATTATTTTTTCTAGTTTGAAAATTATAATTTTGTAATAATTTAATTTAATTTAATTAATTTAATTAATTTTTAATTAATTTTTATATTTAAAATGAAATAATTTAATTTTTTAATTTAAAAAATAATTTATTTAAAAAAATAAAATTTATATAATAATTCTTTTGATTTTTTTTCTTACAAATAATTTATTTCAAAGGAATTTTCAAGTTTTTTTGCTTAATTCAAGTGAATATATCTTAATGTAAACAAGATAATATGAAATGAAATAAAAATAAAAAGAGCAATGGGCAGTTACTGTTAAATTTGAATCGAAATTTTGAGTTGAATTTTTTTAATTTAGAAAATTGGTTTAATTTATTAAATGATTTAATTTGATTTAAAATGTATAAAAATTTCATTTATTCCATTTAATTTAATTTTAAAAATTAAATTGAATCAAAATTATTTTAAAAAATAAACAATTTTGAGAATTGATTCCTCAATTTTTGAAAAAAAAAAAAAAATTCCTATCCTATATTTCAGTCGTCAACTCATTTCAAAATTTCAATGCATACCGTTGGATTTTGGTTAGTTTTTTTTTAAAAAATTATTTTTTATTCAATTAATTTAATTAAAAACATAAAATAATCAAATTAACTAAAATTTTCTTTATATATTATGCTACGTCGTTTTACAAGCCTATGTATTTTAATCCTTCAAATCTTTTTTAGTCAAAGCTCTCTTTTGCACACAATGCTCCTAGATAGACCTCTCGCCTTCTACAAACCTTCAGTTCTTTTTCCATTTTTGCAATTTTTTATTGTAAAAATTACACTCATATAAAAAAAATAATATAAAATTTAACGTAATTTAATATAGACCTTTTTTATTAATAAATTTATTATTAAAATAAAAATAATTATACACATTAATTATATTTTTTATCCTTAAAATCACTTAAATAAAACCCACGAAATTTAATGTATCTCTCTACTTCATGAGTTTTATACCATAATATAATGGTCAATCAACTAACATATATATATATAAAACCTACTAAAAATTAATCATTTTAGGAATACAATTATTATTAAACTTCATAATTTAAATTCAATTAAATTTTTTAAATTAGTTACACTTCTTAATTCCAATTGAACTTGAACTTTAACAATCTTCATGTAACAACCTGATATATATATATATATATAATTAGACTATTAATTTATTATTATTTTATTTATTGTGTTAAATTAGTATTTTCATAATAATAATAATATTTTGTATTTATTTTATTTTATGAATATTATTTTACATATATTATTATTACAATTATTATCTTAAATCATTATTTGTAATATTGTCATTATCAAAATCGATTAGAATGAGTTAGGATTAAATTATATTATATGTAAAAATAATTAAATTTCTTTAGGGTATTATTATTATTATTATTATTATTATTATTATTATTATTATTAAAGTTTTATTTAATTTAAATATAATAAAAGAATTTTGAACCTATTTGAATACCTAAAAAGTTCAAGAACTAAAAAGATAATTAAAAGTTAAAAAAAAAAAATCAGGATTTGCAAAATGCAGCAGACCACCCCCCCCCCCCATCTCCTTCGTCTCTCTTTCTTATCCCTTTTCACACCCCCCCCCCTCCCCTCTTCCTCCTTGTTTTTCGGCCACAAGGTTCAACCCCACCGGCCAGGCCCTCTCCTCGACTCCAGGCGACGACAGGAAGTCTCCGGTGGCAACAACAGGCGACAGCAGTGTAGGGAATTGAGTAGCGACACACATATCGCGCGTGAAGAAGTAGAGGCTCTTGAGGACATTTTCGACCACCGTTCAGATTGATTCCAATGGCTATGACTTCCTCTCCTCCTCAGCTCTAGTTTCTAACCAACAGCATCTGGAACCGATGCAGGAGGAAAAACATCCGATTAGAGAGAGAGAGAGAGGAGAGAGAAAATTGGTGGCAGTAACTTCCCAGCCATTTTTTCGACAATCCGACTGTCAGATCGGTGATTCGAGACTACCGATGAACTTAGGGTGACAAATCTTTTCAAATGGAATCAACCCCACTCTAATTGGACACCGTTTGGAAAATGTGATCATCAAACAGTTCAAATCATTTGGTAAGATTTTTAACCTTTTTCAATACCTGTAAATTAAATATAATTATATGATAATTATTAATAATTTATGGATTTTGTTTAGGTACGATTGCATTGGTGATAGTTTACCGGTACTCGGGGCTGAGTTTTCAGTCCAATCTGAATGTCTGGCAAGCTGTCCTAGAAAGGGGTCATGTTTACAGTTGTTCCTAATATTTTTGGACATTCTGGATGCATTCCAGGTAACAGAATTTACAAAGGTAGTCCCTAACTCAAGTTGTGTAGTTTGTGTCTTGATTAAGTTAGTTAGTTAAATCTGTAAAATATTCTTGACTTTGTAAAATTAAGTAAAATGACTTTAATTAATATAAGGACGATGTAGAGGAGCTCCAGGAATATTTCTATAATATTTAAAGTATTAAAAACAATTATTTAGACTATAAAAGAGTAAGAGACCTATGCTGAAATTTGAAATATTGGACTTAGATTAGATTTCTTGTAGACCCCGAATGGGCATTATAATTGTTATTATGGGCTTGAGACCTTGTGTATTGTTGATGTTGCATTTAAAATTTAGAGATATTCATAAACTCTTTTAGTTCTTTATTATTTCTTTTCTTTTCTTCAAGAAGATTTTCATGCAAGATTTCTTAAAAGTTTGTTTTTGTTGTTTTCTTTTCAGGATCTATGCCATGTAATATCTAATTTTATGCTCTTTATCTTTTAATTTATCTTGCATGTTCATGTGGATTATGTAATCATATTTAATTTGAGGGGATACACAACTCTGCACATATTCAGTTTTCTATCTCTCATATTTTTATTATTTTTTGTTATTTTTTGAATCTGTAAAACTTTTAGTAAAATTATATTCATATTCTTCACAAAATTCTATTAATTTTAAGCTCAAGAATCACTAAAAAAACTTTTATATTTTATAAGTTATGGTTGTTTGAATTTAGGGTTCCTGCAAAATCTTATTTGTAGTATACTCGATTTGTGAAGATTTGTGAAGCCCATATCTCCCTTGTTTCTTAACAATTTTGTGCAAATCTAGTATCTAAAATTAATTTTAGAATCTTATAAATCTTTTCCAATTAATTTTGCATTCATATCTGTTGTGGTTAATGAGTTATGAATTTTACAAAAAAGTAGTGTGATTCTGTCACTTAGAAATGTTACGATTTATGTTGCAAGAGGTTAGGTCCGGTTATAGAAGAGACTCTGCCAAAATTTTAGCAAAACCTTAAGAATTATTCTTGCTTATTTAGGTAAATTAATTAGTTATTTTTGTCAGTAAATTGATAGAGTTCAGTGTATCTGTATAGGTGATTGGTGCCTACTAGCATTTCTTCTCTCCAACCTGACCATCTGCAATCGGATTGACCAGTCTGTGAGTTGGATATTTATTATTTTTGTAATTTTAATATTAATTATATATATCTAGTATGTTCATGTATTTTATAAGTACTTAATTATGCACATAAATAGTTAATATATAGGGGCATTTTGATTGCTATATAGTTAATTATTGATATTGATTTGTGATTGCCACCCTAAAGAAAATTTGGAACTGAGTCTGTTATTTATATATGGTATATGTGAATATAGATTGGACGGATAGTTACGGCTTGAGCTAGTGTCGTTGAAACTTGATTCTTATGGATATGAAAAAATGGGGTAAGCACGGCTTTGAATTAATCTCGCTGGCTCTCACACTTGGATTATTAAGTGAAAGTCCGGCTTGAGTAGATCTCGCTAGCAAGTATTAGATTAAGAAAGCTGTATAAGAGATCAGCTCCCATATACGTATTGATGTGACACACTGGGTACGTGAATAACTCTAAATTATCTTTTCGTGTGAATATTGAATGAATTATCTTTATATGTGATGATGTAGGAGGGGGGCGTGAGGCGAAATATTATCCATTGGAATTATATAAAATACACCAAGTAATGCCCAGGAAAGATGATGGAGTCACAATGTCTCACTTAAGTACCACCTCCTTAGACAGTATTTCCTAGATATGCACTTCATACAATCCTAATAGAATCAAACCACTGGTAAGTACCGTCTTCTCATAACACTACTACGGTACTAAGGATTTATGCCACGAAGACATAGATAGACAGGAGTCGCCACTCGGATAATAACCGGGACATATTCAGTGTTTCTTTCGAGGATCATGGATGGCTACTTACTCCTTGTAGAGTTTCCACAACCGTCATTACCATAGCCTAATGTCTAGGTTCGGGATAGTGGGTACGTAAGGGGAAGGTGTTAGGCACCTCTTACGCCTGGTCTAACCTCGTTAATTCAAGTGCCAGTCCTCTACTAATGTTTCTAAAAGTCTTGTTTATTATTTCTTTATTAAACTTTCATCCTAAAAAATGCAATTCTAATCCTACACACGCAAGTAATTCACAAAAGGATTGTTGTTTATACACAATTTTCATGCACAAGTAATTTCTATCTATGGGGTTGCTAATTATTTAAATGATATTTACCAGATGACTAAAATTAATTTATTATTGAGAATTTAATTTACAAACAAATTCAATTTCAAATAACCCTACTTTTATATTTAACCTAATTAATTAATTTTCACCAAGTTACCCTAAGGATAATTGAACTAAGTTAATTATGTACATGTGTAATTTATTCTAATATCACATAAGGCCCAAACAATCACAACCTAATAAAGATTTCTAACATGCAATTTTATTTTACAATTATCAAGTGTTAAATTAAATTTATTTTACATGTCAATGTTAGTTTAATTTACAAACAAGATTAATTTTAATTTACAAAGTATTTATTTAAATTAATTACATACAAAAGTCAGTTAAATTAAAAACAAAGTTAATTTTAATTTACCAAATAAAAAATTCTATTATTACTATAATTTCATGCTAATGGTTATTCGAGGAGTTTAGAGCTACTTACCTGTTGGTAAATGCAGTTGCCATTGGGACAAGCTACCCTTAAAAAATGGTCTTCTCTTCTAGTATGACAATGATATCCTGGCTTACTCATGTTTAGCTCCATGTAAGCTCCATGCAAATGCCCTCTTTGGTACTTACCTTAGGGCTACTTACCAATTTTGTTTGTAATAAAAAATAAAGAAACTTTAAGAAATATCGCTAGAAAAAAAACTGAAAGAATTTTGGCTATTCGTCTCTTTAATTTTTTTTTCTTTTTTTGTCTTCTCCTCCACCTTTTTTTTTCCTCCCCTCCTTTTTTTTTTAGTGGGGTATTTATAGGGTTTTGGGAGAGAGGTGTGATAGGGTTTGAAGTCCTAGCGTGATAAAGTTCAGATAACTTAAACAAGTAGGATTACAGAATTTGGGTGAGACTGCAATATGGATGAGGTGTTTCAACCAATGGGAAGAGAAGGAAAGGGGAAGGCACCAATAGGGAGTGAGGAAGATGTGTGGTAGGGTTTGAAGTCCTAGTGTGATAAGGTTCAGATAACTTAAACAACTGGGATTAAGGAATTTGGATAAAACTGGGATATGGGTGAGGTGTTCTAACCAATAGAAAGAGAGGGATAGAGAAAAAGATATTTTCTTATTTTAATTTTCAAAAAATAAATTAAATAGGTCTTATTTAAAATTCCTAACTAGGCTTTCTTAGGCCCATGAGGCCCAATTAAACTTAATTATGTACATTGAAAAATTATCCATATTAAATTTAAACAAAATAAAATTCCCAAAAAAAACATATTATTATATATTTTTTTTCAAGATCATGCCAAAGAATTAATAATTCAGCTCCATGCTTCCAATTACATCTTACAGTCATATAATTTTTCATCATCAGGTTTCCTATAGCCTCAATGCACATACTCATCACAAAATAAGGGTGTACAGTTTGCCCCCCACTTTGGCGAAAGTTGAAATCAATGCGAAAGTATTGCTCAAATTTCGTCAAAGTGAAACTCAAATGTTTAATAACTATGAAACATTGGCTATGAGGATCAAGTATATCTTGCTCGGTCGACATACTCTATGTTATGAGACTAGCTACGGTCTCATAACAGTAATAACTATGTCATGTGAAAAATGAGTGTATCTTGCTCTGTCAATACACTCTGCGTCATGAGACTAGCTACGGTCTCATAACAGTGATAACTGTGTCATGTGAAAATTAAGTGCTTCTTGCTCTGTCAATACACTGTGTCATGAGACTAGCTACAGTCTCATGACAATAACAACTGTGTGAATTGAAATGTTATGGATTCGTATTTAGTACCGCAGTCCTAAACTGCCTACGTATCCTCCTCGCTATCCTGAGGAAGAATCAGACCCACTCATAGTTCGACACTTGAAACTGTGGTGATGCATGTTCTTCTATGCCTTACACACCTACAGGTGACATGTTGATGTGTGTTCTTCTAAGCCTTACACAACTATGCCATATGCCCTAAACAACATCTAAGGACTTATAAAAAAATATCTGTCATGAAATGTTGTGGGTTCGTATTTAGGACCACAGTCCTAAACTACCTACGTATCCCCCTAGCTATCCTGAGGAAGAATCTGACCCCCTCGTAGTTCGACACTTGAGACTGTGGTGATGCATGTTCTTCTATGCCTTACACACCTATAGGTGACTTGTTGATGCATTTTCTTTTATGCCTTACACAACTATGTCGTGTGCCCTAAACAACATCTAAGGACTTACCAAAAAATATCTATTTCATGATTTGAAAAAATTGAGATGACTGGGTCTCAAAACTCTTTTTGTGATTTTTGTGCTTCTTGTATGCCGCTTCCTATCATGGGCATGTTGATTTTGCTAGAGATTCTGAAAAAACTTAGTCCTCTGGGGGACCTCTTTTTGCAAAAACTTTCTTATAACCTCAAATTTTTTTACAAGAATTGTTCACCAAAAAAGACTTCCTTAAGGTCACAATACAATTTCGCTCTGATTTTTCTTTTTCTTCTCTCCTCCCATGGTTTTTGCCTTGACTTATTTCTCTTCTATGAACTCTATTTTTTGTGCCCTAACTTTTGCCTGAAATGCTCATTTGAGTTTTCATTTCAGCGGGTTTGCTCTAACTTTTTCCTAAGTAGCCCTTTTGGGTTTTCCACTTAGCGAGCTCTCTTTTTTTCTTTTCTTTTTCTTCTTCTTTTTCTCTTTTCTTTTTGAAATTAGACAATCACCAGGGCATTCATGTCAAGCACTTATTCTGTCATGCTCACAAGACATAGATTAAATCAAAACAATGCTATTCAATTATCTAATCATTTGATGTATCCCTTAAGACACAAACATTCACAATTATAATTAAATAAAACCTATTCCTGGTTAATGTAATAAAAACTTCTTTATCTATTCAAGTACACTATTACTCCCTCTTACATTTAGTTTTACCAAATTTTCAACCTTCCAAAGTTAGAAATAAGCTTTATAATTTGCTGAATGGCCTTTCAGGTTTTCCATCTAGATCTTTTCTCATCTCTCCTTTTGCCTAGACCACCTTTTGCAGGTTTTCAATCTAGCATGTTTTTATTTTCTTTTTTTTTTCTTTTCTTTAACCCTTACTTTTGCCTAGACTGCCTTTTGTAGGTTTTCAGCCTAGCGAGCCTATCTCACACAAAGTACCATTTGAGCCTGTCTAAATTGACTGGTTTTTGAAATTCATTCCCATCCAGGTCTGATATTCTTACTGTGGTAAGATCTTATTGACTATGTATGGACCATCCTAGCTTGGGTAAAGTTTCCTCTTAAATCAAAAGGGATGGGCCGAACTTGTTTCAAAACCATGTCTCCCTCTTTGATCTTTCTTGGCTTCACCTTCTTATTAAAGGCTCTAGTTATCTTCCTCTGATAAGCCTGCATACGATACAAGGCTCACATCCTCTTTTCATCAATCAAAGCTAGTTCCTCATATCTCTTCTAGGCCCTCTCATTTTCTAAGATCTGAGCTTCTAACATCACACTTAAGGATTTGACCTCTTGCTTAATGGATAGCACTACTTTAGTCCTATACACTAAAGAGAATGGGGTTGCCCTCGTGGATGTCCTTGTAGTACTATGATAACCTTAAAGAACATAAGGGAGTTTTTTAGGCCAATCCTTATAAGTTTTGAACATTTTTTATTCCAACTAGAAACTTTCCATTCATATGGGGACCACACATTCCTGCATGTACTTCTTTCATTATTTGCTCAGCCTATTTTTCTATCACACATAAGAGTTTGTAGAATTGCCCCCCAACTAAAATAAGTTGAGTGGCTAATCTATGAATTATTGCTCTATCTCTTTTGTTGGTTGATTGCGAGTATTCTCTCACTTTCAAAGACCTCCTTGTGTCTTCATACCATTTTCTTTCTCCCTCTAGGTCCACATGTGCTACTATTAATCCTTCATATCATGAAATTTTACTCTTCATTATGATAACTAGCTCAGTCAACTTTTGATCACTCTTTTCCTATGGGGACACCAGCGTGGCTTAGGAATCGGCTATCTGATTTTAAGCTAGAGGCATGTGCTTCTTGGTACTTTATTAACAAGGCTATAAATTTATCTCTTTCTTCTTGGATTAAATCTTCAGCTAACTTAATGTCTTTAGGATTATTTGGTGTACCCAAATTAATAGAGATCGATTTTGATGCATTAATAGAAACTGATTCTAAATGATTATGAATGCCACGCATACGCCCATTATAATAAACATCAAACAAGTAAGTAAAAGGATTGGTCATGTTATTGATCTTTGCCTCGAGATCTTTATCAAATACATCAGAATTGGAAACATCAATATCACTACTGTGAGCATTACAAAAGATAGACTCAAACTTAGGGGTGTAGCTTTAGGTGTTTGGCTTTCCATGCAGTCCTTAGAGCAATGGTGCTGATTTTTTGCTTTAGCTCTTTCATATGTGGTAACCCCTAATCATATGTCAAGGTAATTGCCCCCTCTTTTAAGAACTTAGGAGGCTTTGGCTCTTCTTTCTCTTCTATTGGCTCATAGCCCAAACCATGACTCGTGATCTGCCCCATCATCTCAAGAAAAGTCATCAGACCATCTATACTTTCTCCTAGGCCTGTGCTAAGAAAAAACTTCATCCCTTTCTTTATAGTAGCCACTTTTAGATCCATCTAGTTTTTATAGATCCCAACAACTTGAAAATCAGACACTAATGAAACTAAACCATCTAGTTGTAATGCAACTACCTCCTCATCAAAATTGGTCCAAACATCTAAAGGACCCTCATCATAGCTAGAATTATCACAAATGTCAACAACCATTATAGACTGAGGTTTATTGGGCTTTTGGATGGGTTGGATAGGTTCACTAGGCCTTTGGATTGGTTGGATAAGTTCATTGGGCTTTTGGATGGGTTGGATAAAGTTAATAATTCTGTTAGGGTTATTTGAGGTGATGGAGATCATGTTGATGCATGCATTTTAGATCATCATTTAGGAGTAATTTTTGCACATAATTTACCCTTGTTCATAGCCATTATTATAGATATTAGTATATATTTAGTCAATTTTACAATTTTCACGTTTCTTAGTTTAATTTTTGGAATTTATTTGTTTTGTAGGTTAAATCTGGAGAAATTTGATGTATTTTGATCAGAGTAGCCATTTGGAGGAGATTAAAATCGAATTGCAAAAATTTTGAAGTTGAGAAAAAAATGGCCGAGAGCGACACAACTGCGCAAAGACAACCGAATTAGCTCATGTCGCAGTTGTGTCGATCGTCGATATTCACGCCGAGCGACACAACCCGCGACACAACCGACTCGGCTTATGTCGTTTTCTTGGAAAATTGTTGACGTGGCATTTCCGTTACTCGACTTTTACCTCACCTTTTCTGGATCCTTCCCCCTTTTACCCATTCTAGAACAGTCCCTTAGCCTATATAAAGACCCATTTTATCACTTTCTTTCCATATAGAGAGCAAGGGAGGCATTTTTTGGCAAGATTAGAAAGAGAGAAGGGAGCACTTTCTGCATTTCTTCTTCCAGCAGCAGCAAGGATCAAGTTTCTGCACTTTTCTGCAGAGATCCTGCTGCAGATTTGCTGGGTTTTTCTACCCCTTTAAGCTTACATTTCCATTATTTCTTCATTTCTTCATTTGGGTTTATCTTTAAACAATGATTTGTGAGTAGTTTATTGAGATTCTAGAGATGGGTTTGTAAATATTGATTTGTTTTGTGGTTTTGAACTGATTTAGCCATTTAAATGAATATTGTTATATTTTGATTTATTGCTTGTGTGCTTATTTCCTTGCTTGATGAATGGGCCCTCATTAAGTTAAGTTTTAATCCTTAATAGATGGACTGAAAAGTGAATATTGGGGATGGATAATCTTGCAATAAACTTTATTTTCTTGGTGTTAGAAATAAGCTAAGAAGATTAAGGGGAACTTTCCAAAAATCAATTAGAGCATTAATTGGGTTTTTGTTAGATTTGAAATACCGTGAAAACAGGGTTTGATTTAATGAAAACCAATTTTGAGATGCTTGAAAAAGGTTTCAAAAATTTAAGAATCGATTTCCCTCAAAATTGCAATTCTCATGTGTTTGGCTAAATTAGGGAAAAATCACATGCAAACAATATTGAAAAAATCCAATCTCTAGAATCAATTTATTTTTCATTGAAATTAGATATAAATCCTCCAAACCTCATAAATAGCAATTTAAATTTAAATCCAATTTAAATCCAATTTCTATAATCACTTTATTTTTATTTTTATTGAATTTAGATTTAATTCCTCTCAATTTCATAAATAGATATTTCAAATTAATTTTTGGGTAATCTAGTTTTATTAATTTTAGTTAATTGATTGATCTAGTTTTAATTCCTCAAATACCAATTTTAATTCCAAATTTCATTTTACATCTTTAATTTTTGTCTTAATTTTAATTTTTAGATTTTATTTTTAATATCTTTTAATTTTTGTCATTCTAATTTGCTTATACTTTTATTTCCAATTTAAGCACAATTCCCTGTGGGATCGATATCATTTTTTTTAAAACTATACTACTGTGACCCGTGCACTTGCGGACACACCATATCAAGTTTTTGGCGCCGTTGCCGGGGAATTGTTTGTTTTTAAGTTGGATTTTAATTGTTTTAAGCTAATTAGAATTTTTATTTTCTTTTATTTTCACTATTGTTCCTTGTGTTTTTCAGGTACTTTTCTTGTTTATGAGACGATCGAAAAGCACAAGTGACACTGAATTGTTGTTCAATCCTGAAATTGAAAAATTCTGTCGAGCCAACAAAAAGGAATACAAAAGAAGAAAAGAAGCAGAAAAAGAAGAACAACAAATATTTGAGCAAGAGGAGACAATAGAAAATATGGAGAATCAAAATAGAGCTATTGGAGGAGATAATGGAGGAAACGAGCAAAACGGGCAAAATGCTGTTGTTAATCAAAATGATCCTCAAAGAAGATCCATGTTAGATTATGCTTTTCCTAGATGTACTGATGTGAGAGATAACAGACCTATTATTGGAGCTAATCAATTTGAATTAAAAACTGGTCTTATTCAAATGGTTCAGAATTCACAATTTGGAGGTAGCCCACTTGAAAATCCTCATTCTCATTTGAAGAAATTTTTGATGATATGTGGTACACAAAGACAACCTGGAGTTTCTGATGAAGTTATTCGACTCACCTTATTTCCATTCTCTCTTCGGGATTCAGCATTGGAGTGGTATGACTCACTCCCACAAGCTATTATAGCTACTTGGGAGCAGTTATCTCAAGCTTTTCTATCTCAATTTTTCCCACCTGGGAAAACCACTCATTTGAGGAATTTGATGGTAGCTTTTAAACCAAGGGATGATGAAACTTTGTATGAATCTTGGATGAGATTTAAGGAGCTTGAAAGGCAATGTCCTCATCATGAAATACCCAAATGGATGATTGTTCAAAATTTCTACACCAGAGTTACTCCAGCCATAAGAAACACAATTGATTCACAAGCAGGAGGAGATTTCATGAGAATGACAAGTGAAGAATGCTATGATCTATTAGAGAAGATTGCTCATAATACCCATTTATGGGGAAATCCTAGAGCACTTGAGCCAAAGAAAGCTGGGATCTATGAACTTGACTCAGTTAACTACATGAATGCAAGATTTGATCAGTTGACTCAGCTTCTTAGTGATTTTTGCACAAAGGCAACAACCTCAACTCCTACAACTATGCAACAAGTTGCCTTCACAAATGGAACTCAAAGTTGTGGAGTTGATTATTCTTCTTATGGTGATGATTATTTGCAAGAGCAAGCTGCTTATGCAGGAGGTTATCAACAAAAACCTATGGGAAATTCTTATTCTAATATGAACAACTTAACATGGAGACCACAAGCAACTTTTGCTCAACAAGGCCAAAGCTCAAATTATCCTCATAACCAGCAGTTTATGCAGCAGAACAAGCCTCAATTTCAGCCCACAAGACAACCACCACCTGGATATCAAGCAAGAGCACAACAATCCCTTCCACCTCATGAACCGAAGCCATCCTTGGAGAACATGATGGAGAAATTTTTTGCTGAACAAAGCAAGATGAATAGCAAATTGGAGGAAGAAATGCAACATATGAGACAAACCATGGATCAATTACAAGTCCACAACCGCATGTTGGAGACTCAATTGGCGCAACAAGCAAGCTCATCAGGAAGCAATTCCTATGGGAAACTACCTAGCCAACCACAAAACCCTCATGAACAATGTAAGGTTGTAACCTTGAGAAGTGGTAAAAAAGTTGGTCAAGAGAGTGAAAATAAGAGAGAAGAAAAAGAGAGCACAAAAGAAGAAAATTCAATTGAGAGCAAGAAAAATGAAAAAGAAGAAGAAAGCAAAAGTGAGCAAGATGAAGGAGAGAAACCATACATCCCACCTGAACCTTACAAACCCACCCTTCCCTACCCTCAAAGATTCATCAAGCATAAACTAGACAAACAATTTGGCAAATTCCTTGAAGTGCTAAAGAAGTTGTATATCAATGTGCCATTCACTGAGGCACTATCCCAAATGCCAAGTTATGCCAAGTTTTTGAAGGAGATTCTTTCCAACAAGAGAAGGCTAGAAGATTATGACACCATCAACTTGGGAGAGCAATGCAGTGCTATAATTCAGAAAAAGTTACCTCCCAAACTCAAAGATCCGGGTGTGTTTTCCATCCCTTGTCATATTGGTGATAATTGTGTGGCAAATGCTTTATGTGACCTTGGAGCTAGCGTCAGCCTAATGCCTCTTTCAATATATGAGAAGTTGAATATGGGAGAGTTGAAGCCCACAAACATGTATCTTTCATTGGCTGACCGTTCAATTAAGTATCCGGAAGGCATTCTTGAAAATGTGCCTATCAAGGTTGGGAAATTCTACATTCCGGTGGACTTTGTCATTTTGGATATGGAAGAAGACACAAAAGTTCCTATCTTATTGGGAAGACCCTTCTTGGCAACAGCTGGTGCATTAATTGATGTGAAGGGTGAGCAATTGACACTTAGAGTGGGAGATGATCAAATGATATTCAACATCAATCCAGCCATGAAAAGAAAACATGAAGAAGTTGAGTCTTGTTTGCGGGTAGACATTATTGATGAGATTGTTCAAGAGCATTTCAGACAAAGCTATCCACAAGACCCACTTGAAAATTGCTTAGTCCATGGTGGGAGCATTGATGATGACAATCTCAACATAGCTGCTTTTGCACAACATTTGGAGAGCTCTCCACCACATCCTGAAGCCACAATTTTTCAACTTGAAGGAGTGCAAAATTTGGAGATCAAACCACCATCATTAAAGGTAGAGGATGCCCCAAAGGTAGATCTTAAACCTCTTCCTTCCAACCTCAGGTATGCTTTTCTTGGACCAAATGAAACATATCCTATTATAATTAATGCATCATTGACTAATATTGAGATTGACAAATTGTTGAGAGTTTTAAGAGAATATAGAAGAGTTTTGGGTTATGCAATTGATGATATAAAGGGAATTAGTCCAACAGTTTGTATGCATAGGATTTTCCTTGAGCCAAATAGTAAACCTTCCATTGAACACCAAAGAAGATTGAATCCTACAATGAAGGATGTTGTGAAAAGGGAAATCCTAAAATTACTAGCTGCTGGAATTATTTACCCCATTTCTGACAGTGAGTGGGTGAGTCCTGTGCATGTTGTACCAGAAAAAGGTGGGGTGACAGTTGTTAAAAATGATAATAATGAATTGATACCCACTAGAATCAATTACGAGTTGGAGAATGTGCATAGACTATAGGAAGTTGAACAATGCCACAAGAAAAGACCATTTTCCCCTTCCTTTTATGGATCAAATGTTAGAGAGATTAGCCAAGCATTCATTCTTTTGTTACTTAGATGGATATTCTGGTTTCTTTCAAATTCCAATCCATCCTGATGACCAAGAAAAAACTACCTTTACATGTCCCTATGGCACTTTTGCATATCGAAGGATGCCATTCGGATTGTGTAATGCGCCTGGCACATTTCAAAGGTGCATGATGGCCATTTTTTCTGATTTTATTGAAGAAATTATGGAGGTCTTCATGGATGACTTTTCAGTATATGGAACTAATTTTGATTCATGCTTGACTAATTTGTCTAAAATCTTGCAGAGATGTGCTGATAATGATCTAGTGTTGAATTGGGAGAAATGCCACTTTATGGTCCAAGAGGGAATCGTTTTAGGACATTTGATCTCAAATAGGGGAATTGAAGTGGATAGAGCTAAAATAGAAATTATTGAAAAAATACCCCCTCCAACCACTGTTAAAGGAGTGCGGAGTTTCCTTGGACATCTTTGGGTTTCTGGCGATTTATTCAGGATTTTTCTAAACTTGCTAAACCCTTAACAAATCTTTTGAATCATGATGTTAAATTTGATTTTAATCAAGATTGTATGGTTGCTTTTTGCAGGTTGAAGACGGCATTAACAACAGCTCCTATCATGCAACCCCCGGATTGGACTTTGCCATTCGAAATCATGTGTGATGCAAGCGAGTTTGCTGTTGGAGCTGTCCTTGGCCAGCGAAAAGATAGAAAACCTTATGCCATTTACTATGCAAGCCGAACCCTTGATGAAGCTCAAGTCAATTACGCCACAACTGAAAAGGAGTTCCTTGCGGTAGTATTTGCACTCAATAAATTCCGTTCTTATTTGGTCAACTCAAAGGTAATTGTTTTCACTGATCATGCAGCAATAAAGTATTTAATGAGCAAGAAAGAAGCTAAATCTAGGTTGATTAGATGGATATTGTTACTTCAAGAATTTGATTTGGAAATAAGAGATAAAAAGGGTGTTGAGAATGTGGTGGCTGATCACCTTTCTAGGATGAAAACTGAAAATAAAGATGATGAAATTGTGCCAATTGATGAATTTTTCATGAATGAGCAGTTGTATGTGTTGAATTCTGCACTTCCATAGTTTGCTGATATTGTGAATTTCTTGTCTTGTGGTGTCTTGCCACCTGATTTATCTTGGCAAAGAAAAGAAAAGATTCTTGCATGATGTTAAATTTTATTCTTGGGAAGAACCTCTTTTGTTTAGGAGATGCAATGATGGAATAATTAGAAGATGTATACCAGAGGAAGAAATAAATGATGTTATTTACCATTGTCATTCCTCTGAATATGGTGGTCATTTTAGTGTCTCAAAAACTGTTGAAAAAGTCTTGACATCAGGTTTCTATTGGCCTAATATGTTTAAACATGTGAGAGACTTTGTAAGTAAGTGTGATAGGTGCCAAAGGGTAGGCAACATTTCCAAAAGAGATGAGATGCCCCAACAGTCCATATTAGAAGTTGAATTGTTTGATGTATGGGGAATTGATTTCATGGGGCCATTTCCATCTTCTTATGGGAATAAATATATCTTGGTAGGGGTGGACTATGTATCTAAATGGGTAGAAGCTATTGCTACACCTACCAATGATGCAAAAGTTGTGGTGAAATTTCTAAAAAAATTTGTTTTGACCAGGTTTGGTGCCCCACGTGCCATAATCAGTGATGGTGGTAGCCATTTTTGCAACCACCAATTTGAAAAATTGATGAGAAAATATGGGGTAAAGCATAGGATTGCCACACCATATCACCCTCAAACAAATGGCCAAGTAGAAATCACAAATAGAGAAATCAAGCAAATCTTGGAGAAAACTGTCAATAAGTCCAGAAAAGATTGGTCCCTTAAATTAGATGACACTCTTTGGGCATATAGAACAGCATTTAAAACCCCCATAGGAACTACACCTTATAGGTTAGTTTTTGGGAAATCATGCCATTTGCCCGTAGAGTTAGAACATAAAGCTTATTGGGCCATTAGAGCAATCAATTTTGATTTACAAGCTGCTGGATATAAAAGACTTTTGCAACTTGATGAATTAGAAGAATTGAGACTTGATGCTTATGAAAATGCTAGAATCTATAAAGAAAGAACTAAAAAATGGCATGACAAGCATATCAAGAAAAAGGACTTTAAAGAAGGAGATTTAGTTCTCTTATTCAATTCAAGGTTGAAATTTTTTCCAGGAAAATTAAAATCAAGGTGGTCCGGCCCATTTAAAATTGTGAAAGTTTTCCCCCATGGTGCTGTTGAAATTTTTGGTGAAAAATCGGGTAATTTCAAGGTAAATGGGCAAAGGTTGAGGCACTATTCAGTTGGTGAGCCAATTGAGAAGATAGCAACTTGCTATCTTTCTCATTCTCCATAACATTTTGAGTGAGTATGGTCAAGCTAAAGACCTAAACTTAGCATTTTTGGGCATAACTCATAATTTTTCATTGATTCTTTATTTCTTTCATATATATATTTGTTTTAAGTTTTTCTATACTCCTTATTCAGAGTTTAACATTGTTCTAATTTCCTTGTGCAGATGGGATGCAATTCATTGCAAGCAAATGAGCATAAAAAAAAAAATATAAAAAAAAAAAAAAAACATTTCATGTCTTTAATTTCGTTGCTTAATTAATTAGTATTTTGAACTTATTTAGTTAATATTTTGTTTGTGTTGTTTTTCTTGAACTGTTTACTTATTCAGTTTTTTTTTAGTTCCTCATAACGTACATTTTTCTTTTATATCTTTAGTACAATTGCTCACTTGCTTTGATTTGCTATTTCGGATTTACACTTGATGGCTATATTTTTGCGCTTAACTTCCTATTTCAACTTTTTGAGTTTAATTGATTTAATGGATTCCATTGCACTGTTTCTTTTGTAATGAGTGCAGCAGCTGTCCAAATTTTATTTAATTAAATTGGCTGCACTTCAATGAGGTAACACTTCTTATCTCAGCTTGTGTCATTTTCAACACAAGTTGTGCTATCGCTTATGCAACAGGGTAATAATTCTTTATGCACATATAGCCAAATTATCCCATTCCTTGCAATCTTTTAACATTGAGGACAATGTTCATTCTGAGTATGGGGGAGAGGGTAAATTTTTTGCAAAAATTATTTTTCCTTTTCATTTGCATATAGTGACATACTCATTCATTACTTCATACTTGTACATATTCACATATATACACTGCATATAGCTTCATATATACTTAGTTAAGCATACTTAGTTACATATAGGTTGACTATTCATTTACACTCATGCATTTCATTCATTCATTTAAAATTTTTGAATTTTTAAACCAGTCTTTGGATTCCATAAGCCACTTATTCAAGCAATCCAACTTGTCTTTAGATGGTTAGTGGAATGAAAGTTCCAGCTGGGTACAAAGTCTTAAGCATTATTCTTTCTCTTACTTAATAGCTGAAAATTAATATATCAATCTAGGTATGCAGTGCTAGTTAGTTATTTTGAGTTTTGAGTGTCTGGATAAGCCTTTAAGGAAGAAAATGGTCCTTGTCGTCTCACCATTCCTAGAACAAGCATCTTAGATCTTTCAAAGCGAAATTTTTAACTTGCATTTGATAAGAATATGATTTAGGCATTTCTTCATATTTTAAACCTCGCATTTAGCCTTAACCTACCTTAATTTCATTTCAACCCTTGCAAAACCCCCTTGAACCTTAATTCCCTAATTTCTTTGGAACCCAAATCATTTACCTAGCCATTAAACCTAAACACTACCACCTATCTATGAGAATAATATTTTAGCAATTAAGTGCATAAAATAAATAAATAAAAAAAAAAAAAAAAAAAAACTTGGAGGATTGAAACATCTTGAAAAGTGCTAGAGTAATTGTGAAAAGTTGATAAAAAAAATAAATAAATAGTCACAAAAATATCCCAAAGGTAATTTTGGGTGTGACGTGAAATAGGGACACATACAAAATAAAAAAATATATTATAAAAGTAGTCCCTTTATTGTGTTAGCACTTAAGATTCATTGCAAATTTCTTTCCTCTTGATAAAAAAAAAAAATTAATTACTATTATAAAAAAAAAAAAAAAAAAAAAAATGGATGCACTTTGAGTTTCACGATTAATATTATTCTCATATTTTGTTTACCTTATTCCCTTTCTTTGTTAACCACAATTTTACCCTATTAGACCCCATTACAACCCTTAAAAAGACCTAATGATTCTTTGAAAAATGCTCGTTACATTAGTAGAGTTAGATCTTTTATGCTTGCATATGGGTTTGGCAATACAATCTTCCATACATTACTCACCATCTATTTGAGACACATTGGCTATCTATTTCATTTAGGTTTGTTTTGGCACAATTGACTCTTGTAGCTGGTTGGTATTTGTTGCTTGGGTTGATTGGTTAATTCTTAGCTATTCAGAATTGTTGAGAGTGCTTGCTTCATTCTTTGTGCTTTTGCTGGTGGGAATTTGGAATGTTGGTGGCTAGAGGTAAGTTGGTGGTTTGGATTAGTGAATTTTGTGTTTTCAAAGACTGATTCTATTCCCTTCCAAATGAGTTTTAATGAAATTTTGCTTGAGGACAAGCAAGAGTTTGAGTATGGGAAAATTTGATGCATGCATTTTAGATCATCATTTAGGAGTAATTTTTGCACATAATTTACCCTTGTTCATAGCCATTATTATAGATATTAGTATATATTTAGTCAATTTTACAATTTTCACGTTTCTTAGTTTAATTTTTGGAATTTATTTGTTTTGTAGGTTAAATCTGGAGAAATTTGATGTATTTTGATCAGAGTAGCCATTTGGAGGAGATTAAAATCGAATTGCAAAAATTTTGAAGTTGAGAAAAAAATGGCCGAGAGCGACACAACCTGCAGCACAACCGAATTAGCTCATGTCGCAGGTTGTGTCGATCGTCAGATATTCACGCCGAGAGCGACACAACCCGCGACACAACCGACTCGGCTTATGTCGTTTTTACTGGAAAATTGTTGACGTGGCATTTCCGTTACTCCAGCTTTTTACCTCACCTTTTCTGGATCCTTCCCCCTTTTACCCATTCTAGAACAGTCCCTTAGCCTATATAAAGACCCATTTTATCACTTTCTTTCCATATAGAGAGCAAGGGAGGCATTTTTTGGCAAGATTAGAAAGAGAGAAGGGAGCACTTTCTGCATTTCTTCTTCCAAAGAAGAAAGAAGGATCAAGTTTCTGCACTTTTCTGCAGAGATCCTGCTGCAGATTTGCTGGGTTTTTCTACCCCTTTAAGCTTACATTTCCATTATTTCTTCATTTCTTCATTTGGGTTTATCTTTAAACAATGTTTTGTGGTTTTGTGGTTTAGCCATTTAAATGAATATTGTTATATTTTGATTTATTGCTTGTGTGCTTATTTCCTTGCTTGATGAATGGGCCCTCATTAAGTTAAGTTTTAATCCTTAATAGATGGACTGAAAAGTGAATATTGGGGATGGATAATCTTGCAATAAACTTTATTTTCTTGGTGTTAGAAATAAGCTAAGAAGATTAAGGGGAACTTTCCAAAAATCAATTAGAGCATTAATTGGGTTTTTGTTAGATTTGAAATACCGTGAAAACAGGGTTTGATTTAATGAAAACCAATTTTGAGATGCTTGAAAAAGGTTTCAAAAATTTAAGAATTGATTTCCCTCAAAATTGCAATTCTCATGTGTTTGGCTAAATTAGGGAAAAATCACATGCAAACAATATTGAAAAAATCCAATCTCTAGAATCAATTTATTTTTCATTGAAATTAGATATAAATCCTCCAAACCTCATAAATAGCAATTTAAATTTAAATCCAATTTAAATCCAATTTCTATAATCACTTTATTTTTATTTTTATTGAATTTAGATTTAATTCCTCTCAATTTCATAAATAGATATTTCAAATTAATTTTTGGGTAATCTAGTTTTATTAATTTTAGTTAATTGATTGATCTAGTTTTAATTCCTCAAATACCAATTTTAATTCCAAATTTCATTTTACATCTTTAATTTTTGTCTTAATTTTAATTTTTAGATTTTATTTTTAATATCTTTTAATTTTTGTCATTCTAATTTGCTTATACTTTTATTTCCAATTTAAGCACAATTCCCTGTGGGATCGATATCATTTTTTTTAAAACTATACTACTGTGACCCGTGCACTTGCGGACACACCATATCACATGTAGAGACCTGGTGTAGGTGGAAATTTTGGTCAGGCAGGGGGCTAGTGTGGGTTTTTTTGATTGATTTTCTAGGTCAATTATCCTTTTGATATCAATTAGGTCTTAGATATCATGCTTAAGTTGAAAGTATCAGTCGGTGTCATGACTATGGGCTTGGTAGAACCGGTAAGATTGGTTGATATTATAGCTAGGTGGGAGTAGATTTGGTAGTGGTCTGGGTGCTAAGAGCTATAGAAGGTCTTGAGCTTTGAGACGCTCCAAAACTTCGGATAAGGGTTAGCTGAATTGGAAAAATCTCCTTGAGGTAAGACACACAATTTGAACCTCAATAACTTTAATGCCACTTAATTGGCCTACCTCAGGGCCTCTTTCTAAAGTTGACCATAATTTTCTCTTCTAGCTCAAACATCTTGGCATTTAATATTTCATCAAGCATAGCCATAGTTTCTTCCATCTTAAGTAGTGCAGGTGAAATCTTTACTAGTCTCTTCCCTTCCCTAACCCAAGTGACCTGATTGAAAGTCTCTTTGGTGTGTTTTGAGGCTATGTTTGCTCAAAAAAATAGGATTTAAGGGTTAACCTAAGTATGCTATGCACATAAATGCAATGCAAGAATGGACCATTTTTTTCTTTTTTTTCTTTTTTTGCCTTTACTTTTACAAAACCAAAACCGAACCATACTAATAGAACCAAAATTGAACCAAAACTAGACCATAAAAATTTAAACTAAAATCAGACCAAAGACTGAATCAAAATTGCAAAAAAAAAAAAATCTCCAGAACTGAATCTTCACCCCCTTATACCTCCAATTCTCATGTGTAGGGTAGGAAAAAAATTCTATCCTAGGCTATGGTACACTAGACACACCAACAGGGGGTGGTCCAAGACGATCCTTCCCTCACAAATAAAGGATTTGTATCCTTAAAGTTTAACTATAAGTAAGCATCCTCTTGCTTAACACGGGTTTTGAAATGGACTTGGGCCTATACATATATTGGGTTTATGCATAGGCCTAGGTTCATCTCAACTACCACTAGAACTTATGGTTTAAATAGTAAGGTTATAAATCTAGCACAACAAAAATCTATGAGGTACCTAGGGCTAAAATCTAAGGCTCATGGGCTTCATCGGGTAGGAAAAGGGTCACCCATGTGAGAGCTTGTCCATTAAGCACAACGGCCGGAGCTGTGGCTCTTTTATTTATTGGAAGGTACGGGCATGGGGAACTAGCATTCACCAATTTGTCATAGCTCGAGTAGAACTATGGTCTCCTTGGCTAGTACTAACGGGGCTAAAAAGGGTAAGGGTGATCCGTGTGATAGTATAATGCAATGCAAAAAGTTTAACAGATGAATAATATTAGACTAATAGAAACATGTTAGAGTAACTATCTATTTAGTCCCCAGCGGAGTCACCAAACTGTAGGGATGGGGGGCATGAGGCGAAATATTATCCATTGAAATTATATAAAATACACCAGGTAATGCCCAGGAAAGATGGTGGAGTCATAATGGTCTCACTTAAGTACCACCTCCTTAGACAGCATTTCCTAGACATGCACTTCATACAATCCTAATAGAATCAAACCACTAGTAAGTACCGTCTTCCCATTACACTACCACGATACTAAGGATTTATGCCAGGAAGGCATAGATAGACAGGAGTCACCACCCGGGTAATAACCGGGACATATTCAATGTTTCTTTTGAGGGTCATGGATGGCAACTTACTCCTTGCGGAGTTTCCACAACCGTCATTACCATAGCCCAATGTCTAAGTTTGGGATAGTGGGTACGTAAGGGGAAGGTGTTAGGCACCCCTTACGCCTGGTCTAACCTCGTTAATTCGAGTGTCAGTCCTTTACTAATGTTTCTAAAAGTCTTATTTATTATTCCTTTATTAAACTTTCATCCTAAAAAATGCAATTCTAAACCTACACACGCAAGTAATTCACAAAAGGATTATTGTTTATACACAATTTTCATGGATAAGTAATTCCTATCTATGGGGTTGCTAATTATTTAAATGATATTTACCAGATAACTAAAATTAATTTATTATTGAGAATTTAATTTACAAACAAATTCAATTTCAAATAACCCTACGTTTCTATTTAACCTAATTAATTAATTTTCACTAAGTTACCCTAAGGATAATTGAACTAAGTTAATTATGTACATGTGTAATTTAATTCTAATATCACATAAGGCCCAAACAATCACAACCTAATAAAGATTTCTAACATACAATTTTATTTTACAATTACCAAGTGTTAAATTAAATTTATTTTACATGTCAAATTAAATTTATTTTACATGTCAATGTTAGTTTAATTTACAAATAAGATTAATTTTAATTTACAAAGTATTTATTTAAATTAATTACATGCAAAAGTCAGTTAAATTAAAAATAAAGTTAATTTTAATTTACCAAATAAAAAATTCTATTATTATTACAATTTCATGCCAATGGTTATTCGAGGAGTTTAGAGCTACTTACCTGTTGGTAAATACAGTTGCCATTGGGGCAAACTACCCTTAAAAAAGAGTCTTCTCTTCTAGTATGGCAATGATATCCCTGGCTTACTCTCGTTTAGCTCCATGTAAGCTCCACGCAAATGTCCTCTTTGGTACTTACCTTAGGGATACTTACCAATTTTGTTTGTAATAAAAAATAAAGAAACTTTAAGAAATATCGCTAGAAAAAAAAAACTGAAAGAATTTTGGCTATTCCTCCCTTTATTTTTATTTTTTTTTGTCTTCTCCTTCACCCTTTTTTTTTCCCTCCCCTCCTTTTTTTTAGTGGGGTATTTATAGGGTTTTGGGAGAGAGGTGTGATAGGGTTTGGAGTCCTTGCGTGATAAAGTTCAGATAACTTAAACAACTAGGATTACAGAATTTGGGTGAGACTGAAATATGGATGATGTGTTTCAACTAATGGGAAAAGAAGGAATGGGGAAGGCACCAATAGGGAGTGAGAAAGATGTGTGGTAGGGTTTGAAGTCTTAGTGTGATAAGGTTCAGATAACTTAAACAACTGGGATTGAGGAATTTGGGTGAGACTGGGATATGGGTGAGGTGTTTCAACCAATAGGAAGAGAGGGATAGAGAAAAAGATATTTTCTTATTTTAATTTTCAAAAAATAAATTAAATAGGTCTTATTTACAATTTCTAACTAGGCTTTCTTAGGCCCATGGGGCCCAATTAGACTTAATTATGTATATTTACAAATTATCCATATTAAATTTAAACAAAATAAAATTTTATTTAAATTTAATTAAATTAGCTTCTAAAAAAAAACATATTATTATATTTTTTTTCAAGATCATGTCACGGAATTAATAATTCAGCTCCATACCTCCAATTACATCTTAGAGTCATATAATTTTTCATCATCGGGTTTCCTACAGCCTCAATGCACATACTCATCACAAAATAAGGGTCTACAGATGAATATACATTTTATGGTAGGATTGCACTAGTTTTAGATAGTTATAGAGATTGCATCTGTAATCAATATCTAAACTCTCTGAGTCGAATGCTCATTCCTGTTCAAATATATTTTTTTCCAGGTTGCAAGATGAATGAGTTTATGTTTCGAGTCTAACCTGCATTTTCCTTAGCAGATTGTGCTTCTTAGTTTAATAGTTTTATTGTGTCTATTTTTTTTTTATTTTTTATCTATTTGTTTAATTACTAGAACTTTGCTGTGACTCTGGTTTATGAATATATTATATTAATTAATGATATGAAATGGTTTGTGCATACTGTGTAACAAGATTGACCTAGACTCTCCTAGTAGGAGATTTCTAAAAGAAATCGAATTGAGTTGGCCTAAATAAATTTAAAATATATTATTTTATTTTATTTTATTTGCATGTTGGGCATTGATTTTGGTCATAGTTATGGGTTTGAGAATAGTGAGGCTTACTACGAGCCTCTAGGCTTTATGCTGGCCTAGGTCCTAGTGCCGATCTGGCCCATGAAAATCAGATCGTGACACTCCACCTCAAAGACAAATGGAAATAGTCTTCATAATTTCTACAAAAATTAATTTCTCTTAGGTACTTTCTTACACTATTGATTGTTGATGTTACCTCTTGCCTCAACTTGCAATCTTCCAATCAATGTGTTTCCTTCCAAATTGTAAAGATTCTTTACACCAATCTTCTCACCTTTTATGATTACAAGAGCACCTCAGCTAACACTCATGACTTCACCATGAATTGAACACCCATAACCCAAAGAATCCAACTTACCCAAGGAAATTAAATTCCTTTTAAATTTAGGAACATATCTTATTTCATTGATCACTTTTACCCAATGACCATGCAGCTTGATCTTTACTTTTTCAACACCTTTAACTTCTATCTTGTTCCTATTGGCTAGCTTCACTTTTTCTCATTTATTTTCTTCAATCACATCAAACTACTCCTTTTTTTAGTATATATGAAATGGGCAAACAAAATCCATTAATCACTCATCACGTAATGGATCTTTTGCCTTTTCCTTATCATCATCAACATTCAAACACTCACTGTCAATACCATTATCAATTGCAATTACAACAGTTCTTTCTTTTTCTTTTCCGTGACTCTTCTTGAATTGTTTAAATTCTATAAGATCTTCCTTCATCTTTATATAATGGTATTGAATGTGGCCATTCTCATAATAGTAGTAGCATTCTCTACTTTCAAGGTTTACTCGTGGTCTAAAGCTTGATCTATTATTCCTTCTTTAATTGTTTTCACATGGATTGCTTCTACCATAATTAGAACCAACAACAAAAGCTTTACCTTCATTGCTACTACCTATCTTCTTAAACTTCTCATCATCCAAGATAACTGTGGTAACCTCATCCACTTTCAATATCTTCTTCCCAACTGTTAGGGCTACCACCAAGTTTGTAACACCCCTATATTCATTAGTTTCGTATATCCCACTGTTCTGGTGACTAGTGTCGGTCCGGATAGTCAAGGAGTTTAAAACCATATTTAAGTCATCTAGAAAAGCCATAAACAAAAATTAATAGCAATTATATGAAGGTAAAATGAAAATGAAGAAAATAAAGCATAAGGGGTTAAATGAGTCGAGGTTACAGCAATGGGCGACTGAATTGGGAAGTGACTGCGAGCTCAGTAGCTACCCTAATTTCGTGTGGGACTCTGTGACACCCCATGCCTAAGGATAATTGTGAAGTTAATGGTATTGTGAAAATCGCAGAAATGAATAAGAGACAAGCTCAAACAATTGAATCAGAGTTTTAAAAGTAACTCAGTGTTACTAGAGAATTTGATCAGACTGATAAAGGGCAATATGGTCAATTTACCTTTAGAGGTGATTTTTGGCCTAAATGTCCATTAAAATGTAGGAAATTAAAATTGTGAAAAATATATTACAAGTGAAGAGGTAAGTGAAAGAAAAGGAAAAAGAAAAGAAAATTCAAAATTTAAAAAGTTTTATGACATCATCAATGATGCAAGTATGATGTAATAAAAATTTATAATTTAATTACATTATTTTGAGATAAGTACAAATAGAGATAAATGAAAAACTAAAAAGAAAAGTATAGTCTTCTTCCCTACCATTCTTGCCGTCCACTGTCTCTCTCTTGCTCTCTCTCACATTCCACCATTGACAAGCCAAACCAAGCTTCCAAATCTTGATTTTTACCATAAACCCTAAACAAAAACCATAGAAAACCTCCTAATTAACACTAGAAGAGAAGAGTTGAAGAGAGAATTTGAAGAAGTTGGAAAAGAAATTGAAGATTCAAGAGCTCCATTAAAGGTAAGTCTCTTTCTTAGCTTAAATTGGTTTATAATTATAGAATTGATGTTGAACAAGTGATAATTGCTAGGAAAAGTGAAAAATCATGCATACAAGGAAACCCTAGAACTTCGGCCAGCTATGGATTTTATGGTTTTGAAGTGTTTCAACCTAATTAATCATGCTTAGTGATGTGTTATGAGGTGTTGAACATGATTGAGGAAATGAATTTGAAATGAATTAAGCAATTGAAAAATTAGGGTTCGTAGTAATTAGGGTTTTGAGGATTTTTTAGAATTGTTAATCAATTGATGTTTGAATACTCAATTTTGGTTAATTGTGTTAGTAGTATGTCCTAGAACATATCATTTAGTATGTATCTTGTACATGTTTTATTAATAAAAAGGCATTTTCACTTTTCCGTTTACGTAACATATTTATGTGTAATAGAAAAGGTCCATTGATATTTTGTTAGAAATTCTATTCTTAAGTTGTTAAGAATATGAGTGACAGTATTTCTAGCACAAAGTATCATAAATTAGTTCACAATCGAGGATATTTCACAATAAGGACATGACTTATCTAGAAATTTTGTATTCATGTTTGTTCCCAAGTTATTTATATGAGATGTAAATAAGATTGAATGGTGAGTCTCATGCCATATAACAAACATGATAAGTAGGCCGAACCAGTGACACTTATGACAAGCACGTGGAGTTTACTCTTGTCAATGTATTGTCATAAATCATATAAGTGCATATAATCTTTAGACCTGAGATAACACAGTTATCTTGTATATAGGTAGTTTGAGTTTGATACTGCTTTCATACTTGTACTGTGTATGGGTATATGGGCATGTGTTGGCTCCTACTAGTTATATATGGAGGTAGGTGTTGATCAAGATGGAATCTGTTACCCTAAGTAAATAGGGATAAAATCTTATGTTCATTTTATTATTCTTGATGTTTCAAGTTCCTGGCCAAGACAGACAGATTTAATCAGAAAAGAGTTTCTGATGAGAAAATCTTTTTAATCAAGAATTAGAATTAAAAGAGAACATAATATTTATAGCAAATGGGGTTTGACATAAACCATGACTCCAGCTCGAATTGGGATTTTATAACAGAGAGATTCTAGTGCATGGTAACATATGATTATAGGTTCATTCAAAGGTATTCCTTGTTACTGATTGGATGGCTATGGCATGCTATGCTAGGTGTCAACCATGGTCTATGAGATGCCTAAAATGATTTAGAGAAATCATTTATAGTACAAAAGAGTTCTGGTGATATTAAGAGTTAATATCATATCTCATTGCCAATTAGTGATGAGTCTAGTGAGTCACACACATACATAAGTAGTCACCAAGTTAAATGTGATTTAATTGATTAATTAAATAAGTTTAGTTTGCAATTAGATTGCAAAGTCCCTAGCATGACTTGAAACCAAATCTAGGTTATTGGATGTATAGTATAAGTTAAATTTCTATTTAAAGTATTTAAATATGAATTTAATTATGAGAAATTAATTAATAAAGATTAATGAATTAATTTATATTTGATATAAATTGATTAGAAGAGGAGAAATAATTATTTTGGGTTGAAAACTCAAAATTAAAACACAAGGGTAGTTTGGTCATTTCACAGGGTGACACGTGGCACAATGAGATGGTGACACATGACACCATATAAGTTTGTCATTTGTCTTCCTATCATGCAAGGTGATCAAAGTCAAGATTAAATCTAGTTTTGACACTAGGCTTAACATGATTAGGTCAATAATATTAAGATGCAATCAGGTAATGACATGTGGCAAGAGTTTTAAGTGATGACCTAATTATATAAAGTGATGTTATGAGAAAATAAAAATCAGCCACTCTTCTTATTCTCTCAAGTGTGCCGCCACCTATAGCTCTTTCTCCTCTTTTCATCTTCTCTCATCACTTCAAAGAAAATTGCCCATATTCCTTTGAATTAAAATTACTAGAAATTATTTCTAGTGTCCTATACACATCTACAACCTCTCTAAAGTAGGGGTGGCCACGGTTCAGGAACCGCCGGTTTAGGTTCAATGAAATCATGAACCTGAACCTGAACCAAACCGCCAGGGGACGATTTGAAAGACGGTTCCTGAATCGCCGGTTCCGGTTTGAGTCTCGGTTTAAAATGATTTGAATGGCGGTTTGAAAAAGAACGGTTCAAGACAGTTTGGAGGATGGTTTGGAAGTGGTTTAGGGATGGTTTAAGGGTAGCTTAGACAACAAAAATTAGAGAAATTTTATTGATTCAAAATTGAAGTTATATTTGTAAAAATATTTTAATTTTTCTTAGAAATCTTTCAATCAAAATAAAATAAGAAAAAAAAAAGAAAGAAAATAATTTATCTTTAAGAAAAATTTAATAAATAAAGATTTGAACCTGATTAAAAAACTAGAAATGAAATTAATTTTTTTTAAAGAAATTAGCAAAAAGTGTATAAACTTAATTTTGCCTAAATATCCCTTTAGGATTTAGAGGAATAAAAATTTCTAGTTCTATTACTTGCATTTTTTAAAAAATTATATAATAATTGATAATTAAAAAGTATAAAAGAGAAAAAAAATTAAAATAGAGGGTATTGGAAATTTTATTGATGATTTAAAGTAATTGAGATAGTATTGAAAATTTTAGTAAGTATATAAAATAATAAAGTAGGAAAATTGAGAGAGTATTAGAAATTAAAATGAGTGTAGAAAATAATTATTTAGAGAATTTGAGAAAAATTGAAAAAATATTAAGAATTGAAGAAAATGCAGAGAATAATTGTGTAGATAATTAATGATATATATAAATGAATTAGGAGTGAGGTAACATATTTATTGAATTTTTTTTATATTTAAATCACTAGTTTAATTCGGTTTGAAATCGTCGGTTCAATCCGGTTCGAAACCACCGGTTCACAGTTCTTAAAAAATATGAACCTGAACCAAACTGCATAAGGACGGTTTCGGTCTGGTTCAAAGCCGGTTTTGGTTTTGATAGAATCGATTTCGGTTCGGTTCCGATTTTGACCGAATCGATTCTGGTTTTGACCGGACCGGTTCTGGTTCAAAACCAAACCATGGCCACTCCTACTCTAAAGGCAAATCCCTAATTTCTAATTGGTTGGCAAGACTTGAAAAGCTAGTTTAGGGGGTGCCATTGGTGATCTTGGTGTGGACAAGCTAGAGGGACAACTCTTGGGGTCCTAAGTGCTTCACAAAGGTACCAATTACATCTACAGTGTATTAAAATGTTAGTGCACATATTATTCTTTTAATCTAGAGTTCTAATAAATTAATTTATTAATTCAAAAATCTTAAATAGCAAACATAGATCTTAATACATATTAAAAGTGTTTTAATATGCAATTGAACATTGAAATCAATTAGGCACATAATGGATGCGGCATGATGCATGAAATCCTAGAAGAAAATTTTTGAATTCAATGTTCTAATCTAACAATTTACATACTTCCGCTCCTTCAATTAGTATCAGAGCTACTATATTTGCCATTTAGATTATTCAAGATGAGATTTAATTGTGTGATTTAATCAAAAGTTGATTGATTCATTGCTGGTTGCATCAAAAGTGTGGCAGCATGGATGGCACCTCAATGGTGCGCATGGTTGTTTGATAGCACCTCAATGGTGCGCATGGTATGGGGATGATTATACAATTGTTGTATGCTTTGATGCTCGTAATTATGCACATGACTAATTAAATTATTTAATTAGGAATTATAATCACATAATTAAATTTATTTGAATGTGATTCAAATCTGAATTTTTAAATTTATTTGAATGTGATTCAAATCTGAATTTTTAAATTTGGTTGAATGAGATTCAAATTTTGAATTTTTAAATTTGTTTTGAATGAGATTCAAATTTGAATTTTTAAATTTGTTTGAATGAGATTCAAATTTGAATTTTTAAATTTGGTTGAATGAGATTCAAATATGAATTTTTTAGTTGAATATGAGATATTCAATTTAATTTTAGTATGTATGTTTTATTTAATTATTAAATAGTAAAATGCATGATGGATGATCATGGATAATAAAAGACCAATGTGATTGAATTTATTTCTTTTATTTTTCTTTGGGTTGTAAATTAATTAATTTATTTTGGTGGCATGTATTATAAAGGTTGTAATAATTTTGGATTGTAATTTCATTTATTGGAGGACTTTGAAGTCCATGTTCTTGTAAATTTGCCTTGGTATGCCAAGGATTATTATGTAATTGGATTGCAAGAAGATCAAGGAGGTCAAGAGCATTGGTGGGACCAGTGGGAGGAATTCAAGATCAAGTGTTGATTATGTACTCCTTCAACAACTCTTGTAATATGAATGAATGAAATGCACCTAGGAATACCCTGATTCAATTCTTGGTGGCTCAGAATTGAATCCCTTAGAAAGTCGATGATCATACCATATTATATGTTTATCCATGTATGCATGAGATGTATGGGAATGTATGCAAGTATATGATATATGCATGCTAATTGGATAATGTGCAAAGTGAGACCATAATAGTAATTAAGCCGACCACTAAATCTTCCAAACAAATGATTAAGTTGGAAATGGTATAATTAAGGTAATTATATCATGGGCCCTCCATTGAGGTAATTATTTTAAGAAATTTTAAATACTTGCATATGATGCTATTAATTTTAGAGATTTTCTTAAGAATAATTGTTAAGCATGAGATGTTGTAAATATGTAAATGGTTTTGTGGCCAATAATGGATGTGCCTGAGGACATTAAAATTATTTGCATATTTACTGGCTCAATGGGATCAACTTAACTAATGCAAGATAAGTCAATAATGGATGTGCCTGAGATTTTGAGCATTAGGGGCTAGGTAAAAGGACCTCACATGAGATGTGATGGGCAAGGAGTTGCTCACTTACAGTTTATTGTAATTCCAACAATGGATGTGTCTGAGGATGATCAATAAGACTGTAAAAATTCAATCACCCACTAGAAATCCTTCCAACTAGGATTTTCGTTTCCTATTTTGGAAGTGTAGATTTCACTAAGTTAGTGGGAGGACCAATTTGATTAAAAGACCATAATCATTTTGGTTAATTACATGAAATATTTACTAATTAATTTGGTTATTTTCTGCAGTTATTCTTCTGATAATAATGAGCACACAACAACCACCGCCATCCAATATCCTTGTAAGCATACTTGATCACAATAGATTGACAGGACCTAATCTTTCTGATTGGCTCAGAAATTTGAAACTTGTCCTGAACCTTGAAGATATAGGATATGTTCTAAACTCAAAGGTTCCTAGTCCTTTACTTCCAGAGGTCACTCAAGAAGAACATGAAACTTTGGACAAGTGGAAGGAACATGATATGACAGCCAAGTGTTACATGTTTGCTTCTATGAGTAATGAGTTACAGAAGCAACATGAAAATATGCAATATGCAAGTGAGATCCTCCATCACCTGCAAGAGTTGTATGGTGAGCACAGCAGGAATACTAGGTATGAGATATCTAGACAGCTATTCCGCATGAGGATATCTGAGGGACAGAATGTTGGGGATCATGTCCATAAGATGATTCGGCTGGTTGAGCAGCTGGAACATCTTGACTTTCACATGGATTTCCAACTACATATGGATTTGATCCTACAGTCCCTACCTGAGTTATTTGGGAATTTTATGATAAATTTCTATATGACTAAGCAGAAATACACCTTGGCTGGTTTACTTAACATGTTGGTTATTGCCCAAAAGAATATGCCGGGCAATAGAGGAAAAAAGGTAGCTTTGATTACATCTTCTTCTGCTGGAAAGTCCAACAAGAAGAAAGACAATAAGAAAATGAAACCTCAAATTCCTAGTCCTTCCAAGAAGATAGCTAAACAGAAAGGGAAGACCAAAGCTGATAGAGGCAAAGGAAAGTGTTTCCACTGCTAGAAGGATGGGCACTGGAAAAGGAATTGCCCATAGTATCTTGCTTCTTTGAAGTACAAGAAGGATAAACCTTCAGAAAGTATGTCTGTGTCTTGTTATTTAGATTCTGATGATACTTATAGTTTATCTATAGCTTGGGTTTTTGATACTGGTGCCAGTTCTCACATTTCTTATGATATGCAAGAACTAGTAAACAGTAGCAGCTTGCGTTCTCAAGATATTAGACTTCGGATTGGCGATGGCTCAACTGTTGAAGCTTTAGCCATAGGGTCTAAATCTTTTTACATGTCTGGACATGTTTTGTGTTTGAATAATATTTTATATGTACCTGATACTTTTAAAAATATCATTTCTATATCTAGTTTGACTAGAAATGGCTATGAATTTCAGTTCACAGATGATGTTTGCAATATTTATTTTGAAAATAAATATATTGGCTCGGGTTATATGCATGATGGTCTTTATTATTTAGATAATAATGATAAACACAAAATGAATGCAAGCAATCTAAAAGAATGCAATGCCATGGTGAGAATCAACTCAAGTTCAAAATATATTTGGCACTTAAGATTAGGTCATATTGCAGAAGATAGGATTGCAAAACTAGAGAAAATGGGGATTTTATCCTCATTGGGTTCTGAACCTACTCCAATTTGTGAATCCTACCTTTAGGAAAAAATGACTAGATCACCCTTTGTTGGACAAAGACTAAGAGTTGAAAATATTTTGGAGCTAATACATAGTGATGTATGTGGTCCATTTAAGGAAATGGTTAGAAGTGGTTTTCACTACTTTATTACCTTTACTGATGATAAATCATGGTTTAAGTATTTGTATTTGATGAAATACAAACATGAATCCTTTGAAAAGTTCAAAGAATTAAAATTTGAAGTAGAAAATCAAACAAGAAAAAGTATTAAAACTCTTCGATCAGATCGTGGAGGTGAATACTTAAGTACTGAATTTGATGAATACTTGAAAGAACATGGCATTGTTTCCTAGCTAACTCCTCCAGGAACGCCACAGCTGAATGGTGTATCTAAAAGGAGAAATCATACTATATTAGATATGGTACCTAATATAATGAGCTATACTGGTATGCCAATCTCCTTTTAGGGATTTGCATTAGAATCAGCCTTGCATATTCTGAATAGGATTCCATCAAAAAGCAGTATCTTCCACACCTTATGAGATATGGCATGGAAGAAAACCAAGTCTTAAGCATGTTAAAATTTGGGGTTGTCCAGCTTATATCAAAAAGCTGAACACTGATAAATTGGAAACCAGATCAGAAAAAGGTCGATTTGTTGGGTATCCGAAAGATAGTTTTGGATATTATTTTTATTTTTCTACATCACAAAAGGTTGTGGTAAGTAGAGATGCTACATTTCTTGAACAACAGTTTATTCAAGAAGGAGGCAAAGGAAGGCAAATAGAGTTAGAATTGTAGAATTCTGACTAACTAATAGATCAAATGGATATAGATTCATCTAGTCAATCTACACCTATTGATGAAACATCTACAGTAATTCCTAACAGATGAACCAGGATATCTCACCCACCAGTGAGATATGGTTTTCTTCATGAAGAAGAATAAGAGTTGTTTACTCATGAAGAAATAGATTATGGAAATGATCCACTTACCTATGAAGAAGCTATATTAGATATAGACTCTTCAAAATGGATTGATGCTATGAAATTCAAAATTGATTCCATGTATAAGAATCAAGTTTGGGATCTTGTTGACCCACTTGAAGGTATTGTACCTATAGGGAATAAATGGGTTTTCAAGAAGAAAATTAGTTCTGATGAAAAGGTAGAGACCTATAAAGCAAGGCTAGTAGCGAAAGGGTTTCGCCAAAGGCAAGGAATCGACTATGAGGAGACTTTCTCGCCTGTTGCCATGCTTAAATCAATTAGGATTCTATTGATAATAGCTGCATACTATGATTATGAGATTTGGCAGATGGATGTCAAAACAGCTTTTCTCAATGGATACATTGAAGAAAACATTTTCATGGAACAACTTAGGGGTTTTGAATCCCAAGATGGTTCCATGGCATATAAGCTAAAGCGATCCATTTATGGGTTGAAATAAGCTTCGAGGAGTTGGAACATCCATTTTGATGAAGCCATTAAGTCATTTGGTTTTATCAAAAATGAGGATGAATCATGTGTATATAAGAAGGTTAGTGATAGTGCTGTCACTTTCTTTATCTTATATGTGGATGACATTTTGTTGATGGATAATGACATAGGTATATTGACAACTGTAATGTAACACCCCAAAATTTTAAATTTTATTATTTTATGAGTATTATTGGTATTTTAATTTTATTTAAATTTTAGGAAATTTTTTGAGATTTTTCGGATTTTGAAAATCGGGTTCGATTTTCCGAAAATATAAACTTTGATGATTTTTAAAAATTAATTTAAAGACCACGTGGTAAAACTAAAAATATATTTGGAATCTACGAATTTTTCTGAGTTTTTAAGAATTTTTTCGAAATTTTTGGACCTCGTTTACAGTCCTGAGGCAGAGTAAAAATTCAAAATTTTGTATCCTGAATCGAACCGATCGAATCGAACCGGACCAGATCGGACCGATCGAATTGAACCGGACCGGATCGGACCGATCGAATCGGACCGGCCTTTTCTTTTTCTTCCTTCTTCCTCCCGCGCACGTCCGACCTCCTCCCCTTCTCTCTCTCTCTTCTCTCTCCTCCCTCCTCCCCTTGCCGCACCGCCACCTCTCCTGCCTCCCCACCGGCCGGCCCAAACAAATTAAAAACGCGCGAGAATGTCCCTCCCTCGCGCGCCCGACCGTTCGTCTTCACGGCCAAAATCCGGCCGATCCGGCCACCAATCGGACCGGGTCTTGTGTCTAAACTCATCTACTCGTCGAGAGCTTTCCATAGACAGCAAGAACACCGAAATCCATAGAGCGGTTTGTCCAATTTTTGCCCGGGAAGTTTTAGCCCATTTTGAATTTCGGGCTAGATTTCTCACAAACCGTGAATCCCACGAGAAACCGAGAGTACCAGAGCGCTCCACTCATCGAGAGCTTCGCGGCGACATAAATTTCGAATTTTTCCCACACCGTTTTTCGGTGGGTCCCACGGAACTTCGCAGTGTCTTTCTGAGCATTAAATGAGCTTAGAAAATTCTGAAAAAATTTATGTACTAACCCCCGTGTTGTGGGCTTCGTGTAGGTATCCTCAATTAGCGAAAATTTGACAGTTGCCCGGGTTTGTGAATTTCCGGCCAAACAGACCCGTTACCGAAAAAGTCTCCGAATTGGACCGAGGTTTTGGCTACCCCCCATTGTCAGACGTCCCGAGCGCGTTCCCGAAATCAGAACCTTGCTTTTTCGTAATTTTCTAGTGCTTAAATAGGATTAAAAATCATAAAATATTCGTGGTAGCTCAAAAAATTATGATTCTTTTTGCAATAGCCTAGTAATATTGCTAAGGACCGCGGGGCAAAGTTTTAGAATTTTTAGAGCTTTTTTGGGTAGTTTTTGCAAAAATGATCAATTATAAGGACTAAATTGAAATTTTACATATTGTGATGGATGACTGATTTGATGGGCCCAGGAGGGGCTGTGTGATGTGATTGAGTTGTGGATATATAGATTGTGAATATAGAAGTGTGTTTTGAGCCATTTTGCAGGTTGGGTAGGTCCTAGGTATAGGGGAGACTCTACCGGATTTTCGGCACGACTTAGGACGTATTTGGTCTTTTCTTGATTGTATTGAGTCATTTGTATTAAATAATTGTAATGTAATTGTCAGGTGAGCCGGGACAGCCTTCTTCCTCCGCCCAGCCGCTACAGTAACCGTTGTCAAGTCTGTGAGTAAAATATTAATTTTAATTATAATTTCACTATTATTATATGTTCAAGCATGCCCATGCATCACTTATATGCATATATTTATGTAGATAAACTTTAGGCACGATTTATGTTGCATTTATAACTGTGAAAGTGCCATGTATGTTGCTGTGGTAATTTGGAGCAGTGTGCGTGCGTTGGTGTGCGTGTGATGTGGTGTGGACTATGGATAGGACGGGTAGTCACGGCTTGAGATCTTCGCTGGGACCCGATGCTTCGGGGGGTAGTCATGGCTTGAGTTCTTCGCTGGGACCCCCGATTTGGTTTATTAAGCGAAAGTCCAGCTCGAGTTCTTCGCTGGCACCAAATTGGATTAAGAGAGCTGTATAGGGGATCAGCTCCCATATATTATGATTGATATCACTGGGTGTGTGAGTGCTCCAAATTACCTTTATGATGTTATGATGTGAAAATGTTGTTGATGTTGCATTTCACTCTACAGGGTGCATTAGTTTTAGATAGTTATAGAGATTATGGTTAAAATTGATATTTTACTCTCTGAGTCGAATGCTCACTCCTGTTCAATATTTTTTCAGGCCACAGGAGGATATTTTTGAGATTAACCTGCTTTCTTCCTCGCAGGTCGATTATTAACGTTTGTATAAACTTGTTAAATCTTAGAATTTCCGCATGTGTTAGAAATGTTTATTTGATATGGGTCTGTAAACTAAATTATTATTTTGGACCTGTAAACTTAATATTCTATGCATGTTTGATGGATTGGATGAGGGAGCTGAGCTCCCATTTATTTTTATGCTGATGAGTATGTGGAGGGTGAGCTGAGCTCCTCAATTGAGTATTTATTGTGTTTACAGGTCGGGTGAGTCAAAAACTCCCCGTTGAAAGGTCCATTTTATGGTCGGACTCTGTCTGGTTGATTTCTTGAAATTGGGCCCAAATGGGCCTTAGAGTTGGGTTAAGTGAATAGTTAGGCTTACTACGGGCCTCGGGGGCTTTAGGCTGGCCCAGGTCCTAGTGCCGGTCCGGCCCATAGGTTAGGTCATGACATGTAAAGGTATGGTTGTCAGATACATTCTCCATGAAAGACTTAGGGGAGGCAACCTATATTCTTGAAATTCGCATCTATAGAGATAGAGCAAAAAGAATAATTGATTTATCCCAAAGTCTATACTTAGAAAAGGTATTAAAGAGGTTTAACATGCTTGATTCCAAGAGAGGATTGTTAGCAGTGAGACATGGTATCCACCTTTCTAAAGAGATATCTCCAAAAACACCTGAAGAAAGAGATAAAATTGCCAGGATTCCATATGCTTTGGCTATTGGAAGTTTGATGTATGCAATGATGTGTATTAGGCCAGATATTGCACATGCTATTAGTTTGACTAGTAGGTTTCAATCCAATCCAGGTTTGGATCACTGGATAGCTGTCAAGAATATCCTTAAGTACTTGAGAAGAACTAAGGATTTATTCTTGATTTATGGAGGTGGTGACTTGTAATTGGATGATTATACTGATTCTGATTTCCAATAAGATATCGATGATAGAAAGTCTACCTCTGGGTTTGTGTTCATTTGTAATGGAGGTGCAGTCAGTTGAAAGAGTTTCAAATAGAGTACAACTGCAGATTCCACTACAGAGGCTGAGTATATTGCTGCATCAGATGCTGCAAAAGAAGCTGTTTGCATTGCAAGTTCATGATAGAACTTGCAATAGTTCCTTCCATTGAGTCAGCAGTTCCACTCCATTGTGACAACAATGGAGCAGTCATACAGGCTAAGGAACCCTGGTCTTACCAGAAATCCAAACACATAGAAAGACGCTATCCATTATCAGAGAGATAATTGGGCGAGGTGATGTAGCCATGCAGAAAATAGCATCAGTTGAAAATCCAACTGATCCATTCATTAAGCCTATGTCACAAGCTCAGTTAGACTGACATCTTGAGAAGATGAGTATAAGATATTGTAATGAACGGCTCTAGTGCTAGTGGGAGATTGTTAGTAGTGTACCCTAGAGCATATCATTTAGTATGTATCTTGTACATATTTTATAAATAAAAAGGCATTTTCACTTTTCCGTTTACATAACATATTTATGTGCAATAGAAAAGGTCCATTGATATTTTATTAGAAATTCTATTCTTAAGTTGTTAAGAATATGAGTGATAGTATTTCTAGCACAAAGTATCATAAATTGGTTCACAGTGGAGAATACTTCACAATAAGGACATGACTTATCCAGAAAGATTGTAATCATGTTTGTTCCCAAGTTATTTATATGAGATGTAAATAAGATGGAATGGTGAGTCTCATGCCACATAACAAACATGATAGACACTTATGTATGATAAGTAGGCCGAACCAGTGACACTTATGACAAGCATGTGGAGTTACTCTTATCAATACATTGTCATAAATCATATAAGTGCATATAATCTTTAGACCTGAGATAACACAGTTATCTTGTATATAGGTAGTTTGAGTTTGATACTACTTTCATACTTGTACTGTGTATGGGTATATGGGCATGTGTTGGCTCCTACTAGTTATATATGGAGGTAGGTGTTGATCAAGATGAAATCTGTTACCTTAAGTAAATAGGGAGAAAATCCTATGTTCATTTAATTGTTCTTGATGTTTTAAGTTCCTGGCCAGGATAGACAGATTTAATCAGAAAAGAGTTTCTGATGAGAAAATCTTTTTAATCAAGAATTGGAATTAAAAGAGAACATAATATTTATAACAAATGGGGTTTGACATAAACCATGACTCCAGCTCTAATTAGGATTTTGTAACAAAGAGATTTTAGTGCATGGTAACATATGATTATAGATTCATTTAAAGATATTCCTTGTTACTGATTGGGTGGCCATGGCATGCTATGCTAGATGTCAACCATGGTCTATGAGATGCCTAAAATGATTTAGAGAAATCATTTATGGTAACAAAGAGTTCTGTTGATATTAAGAGTTAATATCATATCTCATTGCCAATTATTGATGAGCCTAGTGAGTCACACACATACATAAGTAGTCACCAAGTTAAATGTGATTTAATTGATTAATTAAAAAGTTTAATTGATTAATTAAATAAGTTTGGTTTGCAATTAGATTGCAAAGTCCCTAGTATGACTTGAAACCAAATCTAGGTTATTGGATGTATAGTATAAGTTAAATTTATATTTAAAGTGTTTAGATATGAATTTAATTATGAGAAATTAATTAATAAAGATTAATTAATTAATTTATATTTGATATAAATTGATTAGAATAGGAGAAATAATTATTTTGGGTTGAGAACTCAAAATTAAAACACAAGAGTAATTTAGTCATTTCACAGGGTGACATGTGGCACCATGAGATGGTGACACATGACACCATATAAGTTTGCCATTTGTCTTCCTATCATGCAAGATGATCAAAGTCCAGATTAAATATAGCTTTGACACTTGGCTTAATGTGATTAGGTCAATTAATATTAAGATGCAATCAGGTGATGACATGTGGTAAGGGTTTTAAGTGATAACCTAATTATATAAAGTGATATTATGAGAAAATAAAAATCAGCCACTCTTCTTTTTCCCTCGAGTGTGCCACCACCTATAGCTCTTTCTCCTCTTTTCATCTTCTCTCATCAATTCAAAGAGAATTGCCCATATTCCTTTGAATTAAAATTGCTAGAAATTGTTTCTAGTGTCCTATACACATCTACAACCTTTCTAAAGGCAAATCCCTAATTTCTAATTGGTTGGCAAGGCTTGAAAAGCTGGTTTAGGAGCTGCCATTGGTGATCTTGGTGTGGACAAGCTAGAGAGACAACTCTTGGGGTCCTAGGTGCTTCACAAAGGTACCAATTACATCTACAGTGCATCAAAAGGTTAGTGCACATATTATTCTTTTAATTTAGGGTTCTAATGAATTAATTTGTTAATACAAAAATCTTAAATGGTAAACATAGATCTTAATACATATTAAAAGTGTTTTAATATGCAATTGAACATTGAAATCAATTAGGTACATAATGGATGTGGCATGATACATGAAACTCTAGAAGAAAATTTTTGAATTCAATGTTCTAATCGAATAATTTACATGTTTCCGCTCCTTCAAATTGGTGTGCATATGATTGTGAATTAATAATTGGAATTGAGATGGGGAATGAATGTGGTAAGGTTGAATTCTAGACAGCTTGACCCTTGTTCACTTAGAAGGTTATAAGTTAAATTCTGTTACTCCAATTGGTGTGAGGCCAATTGAGGATGAAAATAGGGTTATAATGAAACAATTTTCATACAGAAACTTTGCCCTAACATTGATCACAAGTGGACCTAAAATCTGCTTGAATTTGGATTTGGTACCCTGTTACTAGGCATAATTGATCAAATGAATAATACATATTCAAATGATCAAAACTTTGTGTATAGAGATCCAAATGACCTGATTTTTAAACCATTGGAAAGTTTAAATATAGTAGAACAACTTTTATGGAGAACATAAACCCAAATTCTGACCATAACACATTAAAATTGCCAACCAAAATTAGATTATTAAAATTACTAGAACCAAAAAGTTGCCCAGAATTTTGGGTTTTGACCAATCTGGCCAACCTTAGTAAAAGTGGCATAACTTGAGTTACAAAACTCTAAATGGAGTGACTAAACCCAAAAGGGGAATTAAACTAGACACATTAAGGAACAACTTTGATGAAGAAAGTTTAGCCAAATTTTCACTGTAAATAAGTCCAATAGAACAGTAAACCCAAGTGACTAAAACTGAAATTTTAGAATTTTTCTTAGGAAGTTTTGAATTTCAATTGGCAATTTATGCCAACACAATTGTAACCCAAAATGTGGTATGTGGATGTAATTAGAACTAGTATACCTATTAAGTATGAAAAAGTCAATATTTTCCATAACTAGTCAAATGAATAGTAACACCATAGCAAAAAATACAAAGAACTAAATTTATAGGACTTTATAAGTAAATTTAAAGTGCAAAATTCAATTGTTGGACTTATTATTATAAATAATTTGAATAGGTATTAAACACTTTAATTTTGTGTTTCAGTGGGGAAAGAGTCTTCCGAGGAAGGAGGTAGAGCGGATTAAGTTAAGACGAGCATAAGAGGTTTGTGCACAGCAATTTTAATTCTTTGTTCTTCACTTGAAAATTTATTGAATAAATGTGTGAATTTAATTTTTATTATTATGAATTGAGAATTTATTAAAAAATAGTGTGTTGCTTACTTTGTAACTGGAAATTTGAAATGGAAAATGCTTAGTGCTTGTATGAAATGTTTGAACGATATGATTTTGAATTGGATTTCGGATTCACACTTGGCATGGCAATATCATTGTGTTCCTCTTCCATTTATGGAGTTGAGATTGACTATGTTCCTCCCTCTCTGGCTTGTCAGTTTGAGGTTGATATTAGATGAGTACTCATATAGCTAGCTAGCCATCTCCCTCATTGATTTCGATTAGTGGGGTTGAGATTGCTTTATCGTGGTGTACAACACGGCATTGATTGAAAATTTTGTGTCATGACCTAAGTTGTGTTATTCATTGGCAACACTATGGTTTACAATTTATTTCGATAAAATGTTATTCAAAATGTTGGCATCAACCTTGTGAACTGTGATTGTGAAAAGTTTCAAATTTTTGTTTATTGATGAATGACTTTATTTTTTTTAGCAATCTAAAAATTTATTATTATGCACCACTGAGTTTAGTACTCAGCGATGGCTTTTCTTGCTATCGCAGATAGAAAGAGATAAAGTTGCTGAGTGAGCTATTTTTAGCTGCAATGAAGGAATTTGGCTTTGGATTTTGTACAGGTATAAAATTTTATACCCTTATAAACTTATTTTGATGTAAATTAGTTGTTCATATATATTGTAGAACTTAATGAGCAATTGTACTTTAAAGTTTGTATTAATAATATTTTTGGTTTTCCTATTTATAAAATTGAGACTTTTATATGTAAATTGAGTTAAATTAAATGATAATGAGGTTTATGGAAAATGTGTTGCATTACATTGATTGAGATGAATTATGTTGAAAATTGTTAGAGTTATGGTTGAGATATATATTGGGAGTATTTTTAACAGGTTTTGAAGAACTCTTTTCTCAAATTATAGGTGACACTTTGTCGAAATTTTTATAAGATTTTCAAAATCTTGAATTAATTAAAAATTTGGCATATGACATAAACCTTGATTAAAAGCTTTTAATGAGTATTTAACATTTTTTTATAATTTTAAAATGAATAGAAATTTGTCTAAAATCCCTTGTAATATATTTAATGGGTTATCAGTAGACGAAGTACAGTAATTCATTAGGTATACTACGAGATCATGTTATGCTTTACAGAGGGTTAAGGTGTGACAAAGTTTTTATAAGATTATGAGAGAGGTTAGAAGCAAAAGGAATTTATCTTCATCATCTACCTTTACACCAGCACTAGCCAATTGAATAATTAATTTATTAAAAATATTAAGGTGATCCCTCACGTCAATACCTTCATTCATTCTAAGTGAATACAACTCCTTCTTCAAGTACAGGCGATTTATGATTGACTTTGACATGTACAAACTCTCTAATTTTTTTTTACAAAATAACTGGCGAAATCTCCTCCAAGATATTATACTTCACATCAAGGGCTCACATTAATCGAATCTTCTCATTAAATGCTTTAATTAATCCTTGTTGTATAAGGACATCCTTTACGGTGCTTTACCACAGACTAAAATTGTTTTTCTCATCACATAGCTTCATCTCAAATTTTGTGCTAACCATCTTTAACATCTCGAACTATAATTTTGATACCACTTATTGTGAAAATCACACATACACTAAATAAAAAATACAAAATTTAACAAGGTTCGACATAAACCTACTCCACCAACAAATTCACTATCGAAAGAAAAATAATTATACACATTAATTATTTTTATCACCTTCAAAATCACTCAAATAAAACTCACAAAATTTAGTGCACCTTTATACTTCATGAGCTCTCTACCAAAATATATTGATCAGCCAACTACGTATATATGTCACTAAAAATTAATTCTTTTAAAATTCTAATTATTAAATTTCATAATTTAAATTCTACTAAATTTCCTAAATTAATTATACGTGTCTCTTCTACTTCTACTTCTTCTTCCTCCCTCTTCTTCTTCCTCCCTTTGGAATTTTCAACCTCACCTTCTCGTCTTCTTCTTTTTGATTTTTTTCCTTCCCCTATCCTTTGGAGCACTACAAGAATCATGTGATAACCTTTGGAATTTTCAACCTCACCTTCTCATCTTCTTCTTCTTTGATTTTTTTTTCTTCTCCTATCCTTTGGAACACTACAAGAATCATGTGATAACAGATTTTACCAATCCGTTTATAAACCCGTTGATTTAAAAAAAATAGGTATAAAATTTACAAACGAAATTTATTTACAAATGCGTATCAAATTCCATTTATAAATTATAAGTGGATTTGAAATTTATTTAAAAATTACTTGATTTAAAATATAGGTGTACAATGAAGAAATGAATTTTAAAATTTGTTTATAAATTACAAAGGGCCTTTATAATATGTTTATAAATTACAAACAAATTTGAAATTTATTTGTAAATTGCTTCACTGAAAAAAAGATTTTTTCTATTGCAAAGGCCAACATGCAGAGGAAAATGGACTCGCATGTTATTTATTTGTTGGAGTTTGTACTTAAAGCCCATAAATATTTACAATCTAATTAAGCGAGAAAGTGGGTCACTAGCCCACCAACCCACTATATATGCTCTGCACAGTTACAATAAGAGAGCATAGAATACTTTTCGATGCACATAAATATAATTTTTACTTTTTTATAAAAATTGATCCTTATAATATAAAAAATAAATCTCATTTAATTGTGAGAGATGATGCATATATATCAAATACACTTAATAATCTCATGTCCTTCTAGTAGCAGTGTAATATTCTTATTTCAATCAAGGAAATTAATTAAATAATTGATTTATTATAAATTTAATAAATATAATATAATGTAATGAAGGCAAGATTTATATATTTATGTTTTTAATCAGAGGTTAAGTAGATTTAAATAAAATTTTCTCTTAAATGTAAATAATGCTTGCTAAATCCAGCCAGCTCGACCTATTTAATTTCCCACATGCAGAGCTGACCATTTTCTTTATCCTAGCTCGTTGTTTAAACGTCAACCATTTACTTGAAAATATATCTATATCGTTGTCTCTGTTAGCTGCCGCCCTCTTCTTTCATTTTCTGATTTACTTCAGTCACAGGTAATTACTTAAAACATTTAGGATAATTTGATTTCTAGACATAAGAGACCAAACATTTTTATAGCTATGGCTCTGGTTTTTAGTGCAAAGCATGGATGGTTGGAATTGTGCTGATTTTTCTTTTCTTCATATAATTGGCGATCTCCAAGGAATGAGTTCTTGATTCTTCCTTGCTAAAGAAAGGTCCTATTCATATTTCTTGTGGACATCAAAATGTCCCTTGTTAGAAACTATAATTCTAGTTGCTGTTATGCCCTTTGCTAAGAACTTTTCATTAAATGCAAGCACTTATTTTGTCATTCGTCTGGCTTGGACGGCTAGCTATAAATATGTCATTATCTCAATTCTTAACAATCTTTGTCATATAAATCGCCTCTTAACATTAATTACTCCTTTTTTTTTTTTTTTCTGTTCTTATTGTCAGGGATATTATTGGATCAACTTTTGTATACCGAGACTAAATTTCCTCCTCAAGTGATTTTAAGAGCGTATTGTCTGATATATTCAGGATAAATAATTTTAAAGTGTTCTCCAAAGAAGTCGAATCCTTATTAATAAGAAAGAGCAACTTCTATCCTTATCAACAGGACTAATCTGTTAGGTAATTACTACATTTTTAATTCATTATGAGAAATTTTCAACACTAATTAATGTTGCCCAAGAAAACTTTTTTCCATGAAAAGTCAGAATCTTGGCATAACGTGCATATATTGTAATTTGATATGGCATATCTAATTAACTCTACTTTCTTCTACATTACTTGTTAGCTATACTTAGATCATGCAATGGGATGGTTTTAATTAATATATGCAGGATTTGCCAAGATTTTGGCCACAAAACTAGTGGAACTCACGAACTTAAACTTGAAGAGTTGCACGATTTAATGTGATCTGGACCAAAGATTGATTAAAAAAAAATTACTTGGACTAAGAAAAAAAAATCATAAGATTTTAAAGACTAATTCAATAGCATACTCTCCATACTCAATTTATATACTCTAAATAATAAATTAAAATTAATTTGATTACCATTTAAACTAACTCTCATGATTTATAAATTTGACTAATTGTGATGTGCTGTCACTTATCAGGGCAATATACTCCTCCATACATTACTAGTTACAAACCAATACCTACCACAAATAAAAATAACATACCAATATCTACTCATAATAATAAACCTGTAAATTTGAAGAATTAATTTATACTATTAATACAACACCATCTCTTTCTACTTCTTTAATATTTGTTTTTTGATCAAATTACAAAAATTAATTTACTTTCAAATATCTTTTTTCTTGTAGAATAAAAGTATAATTGATATGCATCAAAATAAAGAAAATAATGAATAACATTGAATGAGGTTTGGAATTATAATATCATTGTCTAAAATTTGTACACTTATCAACATTAATGCAAGCCCAATGTACAAAACATACAAACTTTTATACAGGAGAATTTTTATTTAAATTTGATTTATCATAAATTTAAAATAAAAAAATATAAAATTTATATATTTAATAGATAAATTTTATTATATATTTTATATTTTAAGTGATGATAAATTAAATTTAAATAAAAAAAATCGCATATCTTATGCAGGCTATACTAAGAAACTTCATTCTAAATTTTGCTTAGTGTGCAAAAACCGACAAATTATACACTTCGATAATAAGAGGACACAGAAAATGTCCACATTGCTTCTGACATGAGGAAACCCAATTTCAAAGTTGCAAAATCTTGCAATCCGGAGGCGGTCCTGCTCCATATTCACCACCATGCAGTTCCTGTGGCTCCGCGTGATCTTCAAGTCCATTCACCTCGCGTTTTTAACGTTGATAATGACCTCTGTTAGTGGTCGGCGGTGAGATATCGCTTAGCCCGGGACCTGGGTGATTGGTAATTGTACAGGTACGCATCCTCAGACACGCGCCACACTCTAACCGATTTGTCTAAGCTCCCGCTGTATATTATCCACCGTTGATCTCCCTCGTCGGAATCTTGATCCTCTGCCACGGCCAAGCACTTCACTGGCCCATTATGACCTGTTAAAACCGACAAGCATATGTGGACCCCACCTGACTCTCTCCTCCATGCACATATGCTTTTATCGGCGGACCCACTGAACACCAAATTACCGGCGGTTGCTAAACACAGGACAGCCGTTTTGTGACCCCGGAGGACCCCACCGTGCGATAAGTGCTTTTCACGTTCCCAAAAGTTCACCAGCCCGTCAGAGGAACCACAATACACCATGGCGGATTCTTGATTTACTGCCAGGGCGGTCACCGCGTTTTCTCTTTTTAACAGTATCTGCACCAAGAAATGCTTGGTTCCTCTTCCTTCCAGCTCCCTCCTCCATACTTTCACCGTTCCATCAGCCGAACCTGTAAATACCAATGAATCGAACCCCGCCACCACTGAATTTATCGCGTCGTCATGTGCTTTGATCGATTCCATGCACTTGTAGTCTGAAATCCGCCATACTTTCAAGGTTTTATCCCAGGATCCTGAGTATAATAAACCTTGCTCTCGGTTCAAACTCAGGCAAGACACTGCGTCGAAATGCTTGATGCGTAGAACATTGCGGTGTCTACGAACTTCTACGTAGTTGTTGGGGTTGAAGGATTTTTTAATGGATTCTTTAAAAGTGGGTAAGCTTCCAAATCGTTTATGGACACTAGGGTTTTTGGGAGATGTCTTCCAGATTCTGATCTTCCCATCTTGATGACCAGTGAAAATCTTGTCCCCTGATATAACAATGGCCTTAACTAAGCCACTATTGGATTTGAAACCCGCGAACTCCTTCAAATTCCTCCATACGCGTATGTTCTTGCTGTCTGAGCCCGTATACAACAAGTCACCAGAAGCAGCTAACGAATACACATGACCTTCTTCGCGTACAATGGATCCAATAAGGCCATTATTACTGAGATTATGGTTGATTATCGGAGATGGTATTATCCACGGAGATTTAGCATAAGGAGACGGCTGGCTCCACGGAGACATAGGATAAGGAGAGGACTCACCACTTGTGGGTGTGCAGCTATTAGAATATTTAGGGCTTGCAAGAGAGGCTGGACTAGGACCAGTCTTATAGTTGGAGTAATCATCTTCTTGGTTGGGAAAGATTGCAGGGTCAGAGTGTAAGAAAGCACCAAGCTTTGGTCGGTTAAGACCTCTACGCTCTGCAACCATGGTGCTACCTGTTTCGTGTTTCATATAAAAGGCAAAACAATTGGATTAGCAATTCAAGAAAAGAGCCTCCGCAACTTGATAAGAAAAGAGAAACAAATGCTGAGAAAGAGATGATATTGAATGGAAATTTTTAATTTTTGATGGTGGAGAATTGTAAAGGTTAGAGAAGGGCGAGGGACTGAGTGCGTATATATATATGAGAGGATTGAAAAGCAGTTGGTGATCTAAGGGTGTGGAAAGACAACACGTTGCGATGCAAAAAACGTAATCATTTCAACCGGGGAACTGGGTGTGCCGGTAACAGGGAAACTTAATAAGGTGGCCTTTTTTTGTAGGCGTTTAGGCTTTGCACGCCAATAATAACTCTCTCCATTTCTGGACACACGTTAACATTTTAACTTGTCAAGAACCTTTTTAAATTTTTCACGCTGTTGACTCTTACATTTCCATAACAAGGAAAATTTTGACTTTTTCTGTCTTTACGTTTATGAATTGACTGCTAAACTACGTCGTTCTTAGACTTTTCATTCCACTTTGGTTCGCCTTGAAAGTTTGGTGCCCTGTATTTGTTACTGCCACACTTTTTTTTTTTTTCTTTGGAATGTTATCAATATCATACATAAAATGACAGAGAACAATAAAAGATTAACAATTATATAAATGTGGTAATATAATTTCTCCACCATTTGACTTTACAAAATAGAACAAAATTACTGCAACAAGTAGATTTTTGAGGCGGTATAGAATTGGTTTTATTCTTAATTATTGTTTGACTAGCGCGATTATTTCAGTGGCTCTTTTCAAATAAAAATTTACACGATTTTCTTTTATTGAAAAGAAAGGTAATTATCCATTACCTTTTGAAAATATAGATCACCCAAAATATTAAATATTCGTCTATATATATATATATATATATATATATATATATATATATATATATATATATATATATCATTTTCACACAACTTTCATTTTCATTCAGAAGAGCTTGAGCCGGCTATGGCCACCTCTCCTGCTACTGCCATAATTTTACCACATTTGAAAACTCAACAGCAACTACCTTGCACGTACAATCCTGAATATTACGTACCACTTGTTAATGATTCTTTGGGTCGAGATGACAAATTATTTTCATTGTACTTATCATGGTGGCCACAAAATCAAACGCATATATATCGATCATGCTTCATATCATTAGTCCAAGCTTTAAAATGGTGGCAGACATGAAAACCATTGACAACAACCTCAATTGAAAGCCACTTCAATGATTTCTCTTTAGCACTCAACCCCATTCTTAATCCTCTCTAAATGTTGCTTTTGAATGCTAGCTCATGCAGGCACTAATCTTAGAGATTAGGGAACAAAGTTTTATTGAGATATTTGTCAAAGTCTTTTTATTTTTTGAATTATGTATAATTAGAATAGCTCTTTTGACATATATTTCCATTATATTTGTGAATAAAGAGATGTAAATTCATGCAATTTAAAAGTATGAAAAGACTGACCAATCTCAGATTTGATTGGATATACTTGATTTCATGCATTTCATTTATCAAATGCGGCAAAAGAAAAGAAAAATGTGAAAAAGATAAAAGAAAAGTAACCAGCAATATTCAAAAGGTCACATGAGAAATATAGTGAAAAACGTATACAAGTCAAAGTTGGTGAACCATACGCTTAATGTTGCTGCTGAGGAACAACAATTCCGGATTGAAGTTGAAATTAATTAAAAAATATATATTTTTTTATAACTTAAGTTTTTAATGGATAATTTAAAAATAATATTCTTTTTAATAACATCTCAACGGCGATGCTCAGTAAGGGAAATCTTCACTCTTCTTCGAGAGCGTGGTGGCGAGCCAGAACAACCTTTTTGTTTGCCGCGCTCACGCGGTCTCAGTTTCAACGGCCCTTAATTGGCTGCCACTTCCATCTGCGATTGGTAGACGAAAGCGACCTCGAACTTTAAACGTTAAGGGTTAACGGCCAAGTAACGGAACATTATCCCCACTTTTGCCACGTGGTCCGTGGTAGATTCGCAATTACCAACCATTCACTAACACCCGTCCTTCACTTATGCTACGTTAGCATTACGGCATAAGCTGATTGAGGCCTCTCTTCTCCTCAATCTGAAATTTTTTTAAGAAATAAGTAAATGTGAGATTTTCTTTTATTAAAAAAATTGAACATTATAAAAAAAATACAAATAAACAAAAATATATATATGGAATGTGCTAATTTTCCTTAATTTTCAACGATAATATTTAATTTTTTTTCTTTATTTTTCTAAAAAAATTAAAAAAAAAACTGATCGACAATGCATGATATATATTTTTAATTAATGAACTTAAATAAAAATTAGTTATTATTATTATAAAAAATAGTTTAAATAATTGAAGATATATGTAATTAATTGGATGAACATATAATAGTTGTGGATATAGTGGGAAAAGAAACAGTCTTGAGAGAGCAGCCATTTCAAAAACTTGTTGACCTTAATAGGCGTACAGACTTAAATTGTAAGTGGGTTAGGTGCTGCCTTCCATGACCCTCTGTTCCCTAACCCATAATTTCAGTTACCCTTTGTTTGATTTAGAAACCAACCCAAGATAATTTCAATCTTCCTCAGATTTGAATGAGAGATTAAGAGAAATATTGTCGTCGTTGAGCGGGATAACTTAGTGATTCTACTCAAGTGCTTTTGGTACATGATATTGTTATGATATAAAGAGTTAAAATTACATCTTTATTAATAGTTTAAATTTTTAACGTAACGTTAAACACTTTTATATATATATATATATATATATATATATATATATATATATATTTGAAATTGTCTACATGCATGCACTCAAATTAATAAATTTTTATTTTTTTAGTAAGAGTGAGGGGAAAAAGAGTTAAATATTGGTGTCGATAAGAGGTTTACAACAATCTAATAATAGCTAATGGGGCCTGTATATGTATAAAATGTCACATTCATCATAAGCTACAAGGCATCGCCATGGACACTTGTCCCTGTTTCTAAATATTTTGCTAACCTGTAGAATTAGAGCCACAGTTGGCAAGACTTGTGCTCACCAACTTCAACCATATAACAAGTGTAAAGAGGATGATATGTATATATATATATTAAAGAAATGTGGACTGCCAAGTGTTCGAGTTCTCTATCAACTTACGAGAGTTATCAATTCTATGGCGAATATTAATTTGTATATCTGAGTCTCTTTCAAGAAAAAAGATATGTATAGAGAAATAAATTGAATATCAATATTAATATTTAATTAATATTATCATCAAGTCCTTTTTAAATCCGATATCTCTTGGCTTGCCCCTTAATCCTCAAGCACACATGTAATTGCTCTACCATCAGACGCGAACTGTATCTCATTATTTTAGTAGTAGTAATTAATTAATTAATCGCTTGATTAATAAGGAGCTAGCTAGCAGATTGCTACAAGATTTGATCGATTATTATAACTTATCTTAGATCCTGTCTATTGATCATCAAACATGCCGCTCGTCAACATTTCAATCTCTGCAATAATCTTTTAATCACTGAGGCAAGCAAGAAGACTAATTCTTCTTTAATTGGAAGATTACTCTATATTAATCTGGGATTTGTCTGATAATCATCAAACACGTTTCGACACTGGTGAACAAAATTAAGTTATTATAACGACCATATATATAATCTTTTTCTGTGGCAATATTACATAAGCTAAAAGTTTTGTTTAACCTTAATGAGGTTTGCCTTTATATTGACTTCACTGCTTCCTATTACCAATTCTAATAGTATATAGCAATTTAGTAAGCAAAGCAACAAAACGTAAGCAAGCAGAATGGTAATTAACAAGAAGTAGAATTAAGGCAAGTGTTAATGAAGAAATGTAAATTAATCATGCTTAGAAATTTATGCAAGTGTGATTGTTAAATTAACACGTCTCTGTGTATGCTGCAAAGTAAGGAATTAACAAACTACGTACAGATAAAGAATACTATGACAAGTGTAAGTGTATAATGATCTTGCAGGTATAGGATATAGTAATGTCAATCTATAAATTACGTTAAAAAAGAGAGAGAAATTTGGAGAAAATTACATATAAAATAGGAGAGTTGCTCGTATATTAATTGTATATAATGATATAATTAATAACCCAATATAGTATTTAACTCAACTCAACTCAACTAAACCTTTATCCAAAAAATTTGGGGTGGGCTATATAGATTCGCTTTCTCCACTCTAAACGATTTTGGGTTAAATCCTCAGAAATGTGTAATGCTTCTAGGTCATGTTGTACTACTCTATTCCAAGTCAATTTAGGTCCACTCTTTTTTTTCTTTCTATCATCTAACCTAATGTGCTCTACTTATCTAACTGGAGCCTCCGTATGTCTATGCTTCACATGACCAAACCACCTCAATCTCCCTTTTCTCAACTTAACTTTAATTGACACCACTCCTATCTTTTCTCTAATACTCTCATTACTGACTTTATCTAATCTAGTATGGCCACTCATCCACCTTAATATTCTCATCTCTGCAACTCTTATCTTAGACGCATACGACTCTTTCAGTGCCCAACACTCACTACCATATAACATAGCCGGTCGTATGGCTGTATGGTAAAATTTTCCTTTCAACTTATTGGGAATCTTACAATCGCATAAAACTCCCGTGGCACGTCTCCACTTCAACCATCCGGCTTTAATCCTATGACTAACATCCTCCTCACATCCCCCATCTACTTGAAGGACTGAGCCTAGATATTTAAAATGATTACTTTGGGATAGTACCACTCCATTCAAACTAACTCCTTCCCTATCACCAGTTTGGCCTTCACTGAACTTGCAATGCATGTATTCTGTCTTCGTTCTACTTAACTTAAAACCCTTTGACTCTAGAGTACTTCTCCAAAATTCTAGCTTTCTATTGACTCATTCTCGTGTTTCATCTATCAGAACAATATCATCCGCAAACATCATGCACCAAGGAATACTCTCTTGTATATGTTTTGTTAATTCATCTAAAACTAATGTAAAAAGGTAAGGGCTTATGGTTGATCCTTGGTGTAATCCAATTGAGATCGGAAAATCTCTTGTGTCCCCTCCCACTGTGCGCACAGTAGTAGTTGCTCCTTCATAAAAAGAAAATATCTTGGATATTATGAAATTTTTTGGAGCTTCAAGCACTACAATGATTGTAAAATGATGGTGTATTGGATTATTTGTCATTGACCTTACGCAAGAGATAGAATCTTTCTAACATATCTCAAACAAAACATGTATATATATACAATTATTCTTAGAAACCAGACAATTATGCTTCTCTTTGTTCTAGCTATAATGTCCTCTTCTATCTTGTTTCGTTTTAATTAATGCTTAAAATGGAGATAAACTCACTAATATTATATAAAGCTCAAAATAAAAAAGGTATTTTATTTTAACTTGTTTCTACTTTCTAGGGTACTCTTCTCAGTTCTTAGTAATGGCCAAACGAAAGAGACAAAAAATGACAAGCACAAAGCTTTGTCCCACTCCCACCGATCTCCAATAGTAAAGCAGTGAGGTGACTGTAAGTTGCAATCAAAACTATTTCCATTCGTCATCAAAACCCTGATTTTGGTGCTCAACGATTCAATTTTTTAACTTCTATCGCATGCCAACTTTCTGAAACATGCACAGGGGCCCCAAATATTGGTGAAAATTTTCCCATTTCAATCATCTAGAGTTTTCAGAACATGATAATATATAATACTAGACCATAGTAGCCCTAGTCCTGTACACTTGGCTTGCATTCTTTAGCAGATTTGGACTATGTAGTCAAGAATCTGGCACTGGCCATGTTTTTGTAGTAATGGGAAGAAGACAAGTGGCTTCTCTGTTCTCAAAATCATTCATGCACTACACTGCCCGCCACTGTTAGCTAGTGCTTTACACATGGCTCGTTTTGTAGGCATGCACAGCGTTGTAGACCATAAAAGAGTAATTCCAACGCTAAAACAAACAAAAATTGAGAAGAGAAGACAAGTAATTTAGCTTTGACGTTTGTATAAACTTCAAATTCTTCAATTTGTGTTCGTGACTGGTGTTTAATCATGGATTTGACTTTGATGAATGGGGTTTTTGTATGTTATCTGTTTACGTTTCACCTGCTTAATTATAAAATGAATTGAATTTGATCTTCATTTCTAATGTGGATATATAACAGATGCTTACTGATTGATGTATGTGTGTGACCCGTGGAGTTAATTAATTATTACCTCCACTAGTTTATTGAGGAATCATATCACTGATCTCCTTTATTCTTTCGTATGTTTAATGATCAAGAATTGAACAATATTAGGCAGAAACTTATCTTATATTTTGACATTGGAATGTTGGATAATTTTTAAACGTTTTATATGTAAATTTATTTCATGCCATATTGAGTTTAGCATTTGATGGTGTAATATATATAATGAGTCTTCAAATTATCATTTATTATTCTTTTTTTCTTGTGTGCATTGCTAATTTCATAAACTTTTAGTTTTTATTATTCATGATTAAAAATTCTTTTCATAATCAATGAGTATTGAATGCATTACACTTTTAAGAAGAGAATTAACGTTTGATTATAGGAAAAGACATTATTGAGAGAGGTAGCCACAAACTTCGAAAGGATGAATTTTTTGTGCAGTATAAAATGGATATAAAAGAATATCTTGATAAATAAAAAAAAATCTACTATTATTATTATTATTATTATTTTAATGAGCATAATTAAGCTGGTTATTATAAATTAATGATTTATATACTATTTAATTTTTATTTAATTAAAAATAAAACTATAATATGGTTACAAAATATAGACTTTTATGTAAAATTAAACTAAATTACATCTCGGGGATTGCTTGGGTAAGCATTAGTTAAGCTATAAAATAGAATATTATTAACATAGATTATATATACATTCTTTCACTTACCAACAAACTTAAATATTTAAAATTAAAGACTAAAAAAAGTATTTGTTTTAGAAAAATGTCTCTATTTTTTTAAAAAATAATTGGATATTATCTTAATAAATTTTTCCATAAAAAATTAATAAATTTTTTATTATAAAATAACTTTTTTTTTTTTAATTTTTACCTGGCTCAGCCCGCACAACGATTGGGTCATTCAAATTCACAAAAGAAAAACTCTTTTTTCTTTGGGCTTTGGCCCATAATCTGTCTTGTTCTTCAAGTCGCCAACATCAAGTAGGCACTCAGCTTCAAGATCCTAGAGCCATGGAACTGAGGGGGCTGTGATTTGAATAATTGCTCATAGAAAATCGAATTTAATTACAAAAAAAATGGAATTTTTAATCGAACAAGGCAAGCAACTACATCAAGATTGCTCTACTCTTCTACTGGTGAGTTCATTTCTTCTCTTCTTATTTTTCGTAAAATTTCACTCTCGCTGAAGCCATTTCTCTTCTTATTTATCTAAAGCTAGGGTTTCGTAGCATTTAAACTTTGTTTGGTTGCTCGGAAAGTGTAGGATTAGAAAGGAAATTGGCGCTCATTTGTTAACTGCATCTATGTTTTGTTTGTTTTGCTTCCTCATGGTGATTTACGTTATCATTTACGGTTTTTTCCCCTTCTTATCCCCTGCTTTTGTCGGATGTTAGCCTGCGCTATCGATAGGGAATGTGGGGCAGCTAGCTGTTGATCTCTTGGTATCTTCGACGAAGGCGGAGAGGATTGGGTATTTGGACGATCCCTACATTCTTCCTTGCGTTGGAAACGATGCCTATGGACCCATTCCTTGCGGCGACCTTGCTCTGCCTCTTGAAGGTTATTGTTATTATCGGTCTTCAAATTGCAATTTTGATATTGATGTTGCTGTTTCGAACTTGCTCTTTCTGGTTTCACTGTACTATTTGCTGAAGGTTTTGGGTGTTTTGCAGCATATGACTCACCTGCAAGTGCACTGACTCTCATTCAACAGCGATCCCCCGTTGTTCAGGTACTACTTCAATTTTGGAAGCCTTCTTTGCTAACATTTCTGTATGCCAATTTGGGAATGAACTTGGGCGTTATTTTGTATGTTGTATTTGTGCTGAAATGAAGATATGCCTAATTAAAGTCTAGAACATTAGGGTATTTCTTCATCCATTGCATACTGTGTGCTGATGCTTGGAGTTGATAGTCTGTAGCTAAAATGACACACTATCTTTTAAGAATTGCATGCAGTATGTTGCTTGAGTGAGGGTTTAACATGCATAGTGTGAACTTATGTTGAAAAGGTGAAATACCAGAATGTTTATGTGCTTAGATCATCAATGTACTACGTGCACTATCAGATGGGGAAGAAAAGTAGAGAGTATGAGAGTAATGAGTTGTGACAGCAAAAGCAAGAAATTCTCTACAATAGTGCATCTCAAGTGGAAATGCAGACTAATTTTTTGGCTATGCAAACTAACCAGAATGGTAAGAGAGAAGCTCCTAATTGCCAAATTGAAAGGATTATAATGAATGGCTATATTTGCCTGTTGACAAATTCTTACAAGAGTCTTGAAACTTGATAGGAAACATGCCAACCAGAGTTTGAGCGAGTGTTTGCATCTTTCATGTCTCAGGACTTTCATCAACTTTGGACAACACTTGTAACCATGCATGTGAAGTTGCATCATGAGTTTATATATCATAAAATTCTTATTCTGTCCACTTGCCTTTGGGAATCTGTTGGTTGATAACAAATTGTTCGTACAGGGGATGATGATTGAATTTGCTAAGAACTTGGCAGATTTTGCAGTTACTAGCGGAAAGAAACACATTGTTGTGCTTTCTGGCTTAGACTTTGGGAGATGGCAAAGAATTGATATGTCAAGGTATTTCTTCACCTGGTGTTTAGCATAAGTACAACCCTTAATTCTTCAATTAGCCTGAAATTGTTATTTGCAGTCCTTTGGTGCCTGAGGTAGCTAAGAATTCTCTGACAACTGGTTAAATGACAACTAGGTGTTTATTTTCAGTCTAGTTAGGTGTATTAAGAACTTCATCAGCTACCACATTTTCAGAAGATCAATAAAAAAATAATTGGTGCGATAAGTTTTTACTTGTGCAATTTTTATGAAGCAAACGTATTAAGCATCATGAAATTATAATCAATGCCTTCCCACAACAGAAATCTGCTAAGTATGTTTGTGTTATTTGAATTTCCTTTGCAACCTAAGCAGTGAAGTGGGTACATTGTTTGCAGCTGCATAATCATTTTTTGGATTTTGATTGTTTGTTTATCATTTCAGTGGTTTACAGACATATTATCTATCTAGTACCAATAATGATGGAACAGATGAGTATTGTGAACAACTCGGCTGGAAGAGATTGCAGGAATATAACCCTGCCCAGAGGTCTTGGAAATATCTTAGTGCTTTAGCTGAAGGAAATGCATTGGAAGAAAACAGATTGCCTTTTGAAGATGAACTAGGAGAAGAAGATTACTATCCAAGTTTGCCTTTTGCCGCTCTCATTTCTTGTTTTAAGGTATCGTTATGAAGCATAATGAGCAAATCTCTGTGAAATTGTGAAATTATGATCAATAATGTTTTAATGCACTCTATTATGTATTTTTATTTCAATATTCAAGTTGGATTTTATAGTTTATGTGTTATCTATAAATTTTGGTTTCTTCGTAGTCTCGTTTTTGGTTGAAGTTCCTAGCCAGTCTATTATGTTGACTAATACATTGGAAGTGTATTTGTTTTCCTGCCGTATGTTTTCAAAGGATTTTCACTGCAATGAATTTTTAAAGAGGAGATACTATAGAGTCTAGAGCTTCTACTATGACAACAATGTGTGGTATTCTTCTTTGTATCTGTGCTTTGCACATCGACATTTCATGCTTGCCAATATAACACCATTATCTATCATTGGTCTAAACTCTTTTGAGTCTTGCTTTAGGTCTACCTTTTATTTACTTTATGATTTCAATGGAGCAAGATTTTTTAAGTCTAACTATAATGTTCAATGTGCATAGATCAAAAAGATTTGACTTTTTTTTTGTTTTCTGAATCAGGCAAAAGGTTTAAAAGTTACTTGCTTATTATGTTACTGCTCTGAAGGGGACAACATGCCTGATGCTTTTCATGTGGCTGAGGCTGCATGCAAACTCTTGGGGCTGTCTCCAGATAATTTCCATGGTGATTTTTGTGATACAAGTCTATTTATTAGAGCTCTGTAATTTCATCTTGAGAACACATAATTGCATCACAAACTTGTATTGGATGGGTGGAGGCGAACGAGTGGGCCAGGGGAAGTGTGAGATGGGCTTACTTGGGTTTGGACCAATCCTTTATAAAAATTAAAACTAACCAATTACGTAATTAGTCCTTCACGGACTTTCTTGACCCTTTGGTTGACACTTAGAAACTTGAAATCCTCCCTTGAAAGTTGAATTGAACTAGCTGAGCCAAATTTTCTTTTATATCATATTACAAATTTGAATTAAACGGGCGAAGGTGAATGAGTAGGCCAAGGCAAGAGTTTGTGAAATGTGTGATGGTCTTATTTGGGCTTGGATCAACCATTGCTAAAAGGTTAGAACTAGCCAATTAGGTAACTAGCCCTCCACCCTTATAAGCCCTTTGAATTCCTTGTAATTTTTAGATGAGGGACTCTTAATTGAGCCGAATCAAGAGTCCGTGAAGTATGAGATGGGTTTACTTGGATTTGGACCAGCCATTGCTAAAAGGTTAGAACTAACTAATTAGGCAGCTAATCAAGCCCTTTGAATTCCTTATAATCTTTAGATGTGAGACATCTTGACAAATTGAAAGCTTTGAATTTCATTTTGCATGCGCTAATTAACATTATTTGATTGGAGATCATTTCCCAGTAATTAAAAATGAATGGCTTAGGAGGTCAAGCAATCCAACTGATTTTGGTTTATGTAATTTTTCAGGTGATGAGGGTGGTAAATGGCTAATCCCATTTTCATGGAAGACAGTGTATGGACCACCCCCAGATATGTCTATGTTTTAGCCTGGGATTAACCAAACCTGAGGTAATATCAATATGATGCTGTGCCAGGTTTTGGTACTCTTCTCAGTCTGTTTTTGAATCAGTTGTTGATTCAAATATTTGATCGAATTTGACAGTTACATCATGGGTTGATACTTCGAACTGTGCATTCATCTTGTGATATTAATGGTTAGCTTCCTTCAAAAGGAATGGAAATGAGTGTTCTTAATATTAATCCATAGAATATGGTATTTCCTGTGTTTTAATAAGCCTTATGTTTTCAGCGCGCCCTCAGCAATTTTCATAGGACAATAGAACAGAAAATTAAACGACTTCATCCTAAGAAGATTTTATTTTGCACGTTTAAGAGATTTTTCTTCCATAAAGAAATATTATGAAAAATATTGTTTCTCCTTTTTTTTCCCCTTCATTTTACCAATAAATTTGCTTCTATAAATGACATTTTCAATGTGCAAGATATTAACTTGTCAGGTGGCTAGTAGGATGTGCTGTTTCGATTTCGATTCGGGGTATGTTTAGACATTAAAATTTAACCAAAATTTCGATATGGTTATAGTTTGCTACTTTGTTTTTTAGGTTTCGGTTCAATTAGGTTATCGATTGTTTGGTTTTTGTGCAGTTTTTTATTTTTAAAATAATTTTATATTATTGTTTCTATAAAAAATTGTACTTAAATTCTGAAACAGATCATTAATACATAATTTGTCATTTTAGTTATTGTTAAATTATATAATATTTAATTATAAAAAAATATATATAATTTAGAAATAAGTGTAATATGTAATATGGTAGTATAAATATAATATATATATTTATTTATTTATTAATTATATAAGATTTAATTATAAGGTATAAATATAATTATGAATTATGGGGTGATTTAATGTGTTGATAACTGTAATTATTAAGAAAAGATGGAGAAGTAAAAAACAATATTAGTTTGTATATAGTTAATATATAAATAAATTATAATTTTAATTACTTATAAATATAATTATATTAAAAGTGTATAATACATTGAAAATTATCATACAAAAATATAGATATAAAATTAATTATTAATTTAATTTTATACGGTTTGAATTTAATTTTTAATAAAAAATCAAAACCGAATAAAAAAATAATAAAACAAGTTGAGTTCTATCGAGAATCGTACACAATTCTAAGCGGGACAAGTCATCAACGGGAAAAAGCATAAAGTACTTTTTTTTTTTTGTAAGAAGCTTTTGGTGGGTGGCCTAATTTTTTTTCTAATTTAAATTTATATCTTTATTCAAGTTTGAGAAATACATTTATTGCAAGATTAATATAAAAGATTTATTTAAATAAAATAAATCTTTTAGTTGAAAACCTTATTGTATTAACCCATTTTTTTTTATCTCAAGTTAATTATGAGAATTTAGATTTAGTTTAATATGAATTTAAAACATAAATACATAATATTTATATATTTAATAATTAATTTCATCATATATCTTGTATTTTAGGTTCATAATAAATTAGGTTTAGATAAAAAAAATTTATTAATTATATTTCAACTAATCAATATGTATTTGACTAATAATTGAAAAATGAGAAATAATTGAAAAATGAGAAATGAATAAATGAATGTAAGGATGAGTTGAATTTATGTAAAAATGAATTTAATAATTGTTAAATTAAATAAATTAAATTGATCTAGGAATTAATTGGAGTTATTTAAGAGAAAAAGAAAACACATAATGTAGTTCAACCAAATGGGCATATGGTGGTAAATAAACTAAGTCTAAAATAATAATAATAATAATAATAAAATTGGCGTATGAACTCTCTATCATATATCTTAATATGTTTTAATTTTACGTTGTTAGTTAACGTGGGAAAAATCAATTGATCTTAACTTTAAAATGATATGTATATATACATCTTTTGCAGAGTTAAATCTTTTAAAATCCCCAATAGAATTGATTATTAGTGGGCATTTTATATGTTTATTTATATATTTAAACTTTAATTAAAAAAAAACTAATAATAAAATTACACTAATATATGTTTCATATTGTTATTTTTTAGAAAAAAATTATTCTTTTTTGTTAAAAAAAATTTTTTTTACATGGACAAACAATTAAAGATGTAGAGTTCCATATGTTAAACGATGATTTTAGCTCAAATGCATTACAATTTCTCTGGAATATATCCTTCCAAGCTCCTGCTGATACTTATGATCCAAGGAACCGGTCCACCATGAAAGGGAACCAACTGGGCTTGTGTTGGATGTGTTCTATCATTTTCAAAAAAACCAAGCTTTCCAGGCCCATTATGAGCTTCGGGAGGACTACTTTTTTTTATTATTAAAATCGGATTAGACGTGGCAACACTTAATTTGAAGCCGGTTTGAACTTTGATCTAGATTATTTTCTCTAATAATTTTAAAGATAACAGATCATCAGGGCAAATGTCAATATCTGCACAATCTTACAGTAGAGCTCCGACAATAATTGTAAGCATCGACGTAGCACTTCAGCTTGTAAGAATCTGATAGTCAAATATAATTCTCTCTCTCTCGTTTAGCTCTTCTGGTTGGATTTCCTGTCTAAAACTGGAGTTGTTTTCTTCTTGAATTTGAGCGTTGAGAAAATGGGAAAGAAAAGCTACCTGGCAATGAGGACAGATCAAGAAACCAGTGACTCGATTGTTTCAGATATCAAAGACTTGTCCGAGGCTGCTAAGAAGCTAGCCAATCACGCCATCAAGCTTGGTGGGTTGGGTTTTGGGACCTCTTTTCTTGAATGGCTTGCTTCTTTTGCTGCAATGTATGCCTCTATTACTTCTCCCAATTTCTATTTCTCTCTCTCGCTCTCTTCTTGTTATGGCGTTTCTGTCAGTTTTATTAGCATGCTTCTTTCTCAGAATCTCGATTTTACTGGTCTATGTTCCAAATTATTGTTGGTGATGTATGTTATGTTCTTGTTAAGATTTAATTGATGATTAATTGGTGAAAATTGGAAAAACAACAAGTGAATAATTTATTAATATACTTGAAATCTTGATTGATTTTGAATTTCATGGTTTATCCTCTTCAATTATATGCAGGTGATCATGTCTGTTGATGTTTTTAGTTAGGGTTTTAGCTATCCTGAAAATTCCTTATTGTTGTTACTGCAGTTATTTGTTGATCTTGGATCGAACAAACTGGAGAACAAACATACTTACTAGCTTATTAATCCCTTACATTTTCTTTACTCTTCCTTCAATACTGTTCAGCTTTTTCAGGTGAGGATTATTCATTCTTTGGGTACCACACATATTATTCCATGGCCCTTTAATTTCCCCACTTTCCTCGCCATTAATTTATTTCTTTAATCAGGGGAGAGGTTGGAAAATGGATTGCTTTTGTTGCTGTTATATTGCGGCTTTTCTTCCCAAGACGTTTCCCAGGTACAATAGTACAATACAGGTTCTAGTCATAATTCATTGTGTAGCTTAGTTTGATCAAATACGGGATATTCATTCATTCTATCTGTCATTGCAAATTTTCCTATGTTCGCAAAGATGTTAACTATATGTCTTGTTGCAGATTGGCTGGAAATGCCAGGTGCTCTGATTCTTCTGATAGTAGTGGCTCCCAGTTTGTTTGCAAGCACGTTAAGGAGTAGCTGGGTAGGTGTGGTAATATGCCTTGTCATTGCTTGTTATTTGCTTCAAGAACATATCCGGACATCTGGTGGGTTCAGAAACTCATTTACAAAAGCTCACGGCATATCAAATTCCATTGGCATAATCCTTCTGTTTGTTTATCCTGCCTGGGCTTTGGTAATTGATTTCCTTTAATGCAGAACTCAGAAGATTGTCCATTATGTTCACATTGGCAAATTTATTTTTGAATTTTTCTGTGTATCATAACATGTCCAGACTTAAAATTGCATTGCCCTTGCTGTGTTATTGAGACCTAAAAGTCTTAATTCAGTTATTCATTTGCCATTTCTGTACACAAAATTTGTTGGAACCTTGGAAAGTTGCTGCATTACCGTTACCTGTAATAAACAGTGTTCAAATGTCATGGAGATTTTATTGGAGATATATACTATTGTTTATCTTGTTGCCAATGGATAGCCTTTTGATGTTCTTGTATTTTGCTCCACTTAAATGAAGCCACCAGCATTCACCATAGTTGAAGGTATCTAATTTTGTAAATGTTCTCATTTTATTGTTCTTGACATTGGCAAATCCTTTTGCATTCCTGTGGAAAATGCAAAGATTCTATATGTTTGTTAGAAGGCTGCCAAAGTGGGCATTATTTTCTTTTTAGGATGATTCAACTTTCTGTGCATAAAACTCCCTAACTCAATTCAACTAATCCTTAATTCAAAACTATTTGGAGTTGGCTACTTTCAGTGAAGAAATTAGTTACAACAAAATGTTTATTCTCAATTATTTGAATTTTCTCATTTCTGTAAGAGAGTTGGATGATAGACTAATGATTTAACCAGATTTTATATTCAGAATAACATCCCTGGAGTAACTATTTATGTTGAGAGAGAGAGAGAGAGAGAGAGAGAGACTAACATCAGGAATATGTAAACAAGTATAAATTTATAATTTAAATTTGGAAGGGCTTAGTAAGAAGTTTAGGTAATCTTGTCTATTCATAAACATTGACAATCTCTTAAGGTGTTCTCAAACAAGATTAACCATGACTCTAAAGAAACATTGAAATGACACTGACAATCCTGCACTTCTGCATTTTATGTTCTTGGTTACAAAATTGCTCTCACGCTTTCAAACCCTTTGCTTCACTGTACAGTTGATCAATGCAGTCCTGCACAAATGTTTCCCAATATAAAGTCGCAAATCATACCATTTTTTTTTTCAGTTCTACACTATAAGATGAGATTAAGTGGAGTAACAAGGATCTATTAAATGTATTAATTTGGCAAGCGATGGCATTGGAAAGTACCTTGTAGTATTTGAGCAACTGAGGCCTTTTCAGCTTAAATGTTGGAGTTATCAGATCCCTCTCCATATCAAAAGGATGTGGTTCCAAGTGAACTGCTTTTAACATTTCAAATCCTCTAAGCTGTGCCAATATTTCTTATGTTAATTGAGGAAATAAAACTAAAGCCTGCGCATCAGATACAGGAAACACAGAAAATTATTCACGTACTTTGTGTGTCTGACCAGTGCTATTCAGCTCATCTAAAATATATTTCCTAGCCTTCAGATTTTTGCACAAAGATTTGAAATCATCAGTCACATTATGGCTTGCCGCCCAATCCTCAAGTGCCTGTCTCTCAGGGATCACTACAGCAACAAGAAATGACTCGAAACTGTTGCCGTAGATCCAAATCTGGATACCAGAGAGAGAACAGCTGAAGTTCTGGTATATTTTATATAAATGAATTGGTTGCTTATAAAAAAATTATATTTTTTGCATTAAATATTATAGAAAATGATGACTATCATCGACATACCGATGATACAAGAGGGCATCGTGTATATGTGTTCTCAAGGTTCTCCACAGCAACATATTCACCTTGAGATAGCTTGAATATGTTCTTTTTCCTGTCAATTATCTTCATTGCTCCATTGGGTTGCAATTCTCCAATATCACCTGCAATATTTTCAAGATCATTTAACTGAAAGTGATATTTTAAATCTGCAATAAGTACATAAAGGAGAAGTGAGAATAAACAAATAATTTAAAGATTTTTTTCATTAAAATCTAAAATCTTCTTAAACATCAGATCGTGAGGAAATTAGTATATCTCTGTTGACATTACAGCTCGAGAAAAAGATTTGAAAATGTTTATCTACCTGTATGAAACCACCCATCAATAAGGACTTCTTTTGTTAGATCTTCTCTCTTGTGGTAACCAGAGAACAATGACTTCCCCCTGAGGCAAATCTCTCCCCGTGGAATACTGGATAGTGCATCGTATCCCATCTCTGGCACAGACTCAAGCCTTACTTCAATGGTTGTCACCGGGACTCCAACAGTTCCAATCATAGGAAACACATCACCTATGGATGTTAAACAACCTCCACAACTTTCTGTGAGACCTATTACAGGGAGGGAAATCACAGAAGTTAATGGATTGGTGTCATATTAGCTTGTTAAGATCATTTTGGCCATATGGCATTCCTTCATACCATATCCTTGTGATAAAGTAGAGCAGTTTGTGACTCTTAAGAACTCCTCCACATGCCTAGGCAAAGGTGCAGCACCAGATAACATGATACGAACACGACCTCCCAATGTTTGTTTCGTCTACCAAAATGAGAAAATTTAGATTGATGAACATAAACTTTTAGTAGGACTAAAGGGTATACTGACCTACCTTATCAAAGACAAGCCTGTCCAAGAGGGGTGCTGCTTGGGCTTGTGGCAATCCCTTCTCAAGATTTCCTAGCTTGCTGTGCACAGAGTCCTAATTAGTTGAAAACTTAAGACATGAAGGATACCAGTGAAGCGGTTAACATTATAATTCACTTACTAGTTATAAGCAAAATCAAACAATTTCTTCCTGAAAGCACCTCCAGATGAAATTTTACTCATTGTACCTTCAAGAATAAAGTAAATTAATGCTTAAAACAACAAAGATCAAGAATGTAGTTGCATAAAATGAAAATAAACATATAATTATACCAGTATATATACGATCATAGACTCTAGGAACACCACAAAATATACTTGGCTTCAATTCCTGAGCATCCTCAATCAAGTACCTTATATCCTGTAAGTAAAATCCAAGACAATCTTCAGTGGAAAAAATTGGAAAGTGAAGTGAAGATCTGAAAGTAACAGAATAAAACAAGAAGAAATTCTTGATATTTACCCCTCGCCAAAATCCTATAGAGGCACCTTTGTATATGCAGTAGGTCTCAATTATTTGATCATATACATGAGCCAAAGGAAGGAAAGAGAAGTATGAATCTTCTTCTGTAGCCTGCAAATAGAAAACAATGTTAACATTATAGTGATACTGATATATAATCGACTTATGATTTCCAATTTGAGAACATAGAATTCTGAGAAGAGAGAATTAATTCAAAGCATAATGTGTTCAGTTGTTTACCACTCTGTCTGTAAGAAAAAGTAAATGGTCGACAGACAATACTTCAGCCATGATAGCTCCATTAGTAAGGATAACACCTTTTGGTTCTCCTGTTGTTCCACTAGTATACATTATTGTGCAGATGTCAGTCTTCTGCTTAGGAGGTAATTCACAAACCAAACTTCCCTGTGGAAAAGCAAATAGCAGTGTGAAAAATTCTTACAAATCCAACCTGAACAACCAATGATTTAAATCGAAGAGGACTAAAATGATCAATCATTTCAAATTCTTTACCAGATGAGAAAATTCCTCCCATGAAAAGCAAGACACTCCCAGTTCCTCAGCTTCCTTCTTCTGCTTGCTAGAAATATTTCCAAAGCTAACAATGGCTGAAAAAGAAAAAGAGAGTTTAATTTGTTACTCTACAATAGCCTATTTCAGACTTTTCAAAGAGAAGGAGGTTTTTAGTTTGTTCACCTACTTTTCAGATATGATTTGCAATTTGGGAGACAAGATAAGATCTGCAAAAGAGACATGTTAATGGTGTGAAATGAAGAGAATCTAAGAGAAAGCCTATACAAAGAATTAGGAGCACTCTGCAAATGCCAAGTTAATTTCTGGCAACTTACAGAAGAGAGCTTGGTCTCCTGGACAAAAGCTAATGAAATTTCGGCATGATTAATGATGAACTCCACTGCATTAGGGCCTGTGAATACATGTTAAAAGCCAAGTAATGGGTGCTCTATGAAGAATTGTGATTAAAATCACAAGCAAACTGAGATTCATTGAAAAAAAAAAAAAAAAACATACCAAGAGTGTCATACAGTGGTACATATACAATAGCTTGACTGTTACAAGCCTGAAAAGGCCAAATTAATGCATCAGAATTGGCCAACATGAATCTAATCTTAATACAAAAACATCATTAATTACCTCCATTGCAGTAATCCATTCTGGGCAATTGGAGCCATATATACCACAACAATCTCCCTGAGAATTAATATAAATCCATTAATTATTTCCAAATTCATTACTTGCATTGATTAATTTTAGTTTATATAGTACTTCAAATTCGTTCAAATTGGACTTACAGGGTTGAGACCACGGCTTCTCATTGAAGAACCAATTCTGATGGCAGAATCATAAGCCTCTTTATAAGTGAGCCACACATAAGGACCTACCTGCAACTTGTAATAAAATAACTTCAGTAGTTTCTTCTATGGAGAAGAAAGTTTCAAGAGTGTATATATAAACATTATACTATAAAGTGAATAGATACCTTTGAATCTGGGACTCGTCGTCCAAGCATTTGGTTGTTGGGGTTCTTAAGAGCCGAATCACTGTATTACGACATGTAATAAATTTATTAATTACCAATTAAGACTAATCAAAAGAAAATTTGACGTTTACCAATTTAAGCAAAACTTAATGTCAGTTGGCTCGATTTATTCTATTCATTGGATTTGATTAAGTTCAATAATCAAAATTTTTTAATTTTTTTAAAAAAAATAAAAAAAAAATCCAATTTAATCCAATTTCCATCATTCTTGATTTTATACAAAAAAAAATTTAATAAATTTTAAATTAAAAATTCATATAAAATTAATTAAAATATCCATAATTAAATTAACAAATATTAAAATTTTAATAAAAATATTTAATTTAAGAATTATTAAATTAGTTTATAAAAACTTAAAGAGGTAAAATTAATTGCAATGGAATATGGATGTAGATAATAAATATGGCTATTAAATACCTCTCTTTTTACTAGAAATAAACTGCCATCAAAATTTAATTACATTTGTTAATAGGATTTGATGTTTATCCACAGGCCTAGAAACATCAGAAAATGAATGAAGCAAGAATTTGATATTGTTAAACTATTCAGATGCAAATGGAAGACATTTGTTTGAAGTTTCAAGTTCCAGGTGTATCTTTAAAAACAGAAGTTCCAGGGGCAACTCAAAAAACGCCAAGTGACTAAGCAGAGACACGTTAATCAAGCCTCCAAGCTGAAAACGTAATCAAATCATTTCAATACGTTACATTGGAGACTCCCACTCCACAACACAATGAAGAAGCCTAAAATTATCATTGCCTGGAAACACCAGACTCTGTTCTCAAGAAAACCGTACCAAAATTGCTCCCAAAAAAATTGAAAAAAATCAGTAAGTTGAACACTAATGCAAAATAAATAGTAAAAACATACCTAAAAAATTGCCAAGGAGACTCCAGTCCGGCAGGTACCTCCAGGAGGCCATCTTTGGCGTAAATGCATCTGAAAACAGGCCCTGCTGATGGTTTTCTATCAGTTGCAGGCCTTGATTCTTCAACCTTGACTATGTAATCCATAGACATTGCGATTTCAAGAACTAGGTCTCAAAAAATTTCACAAGAAGTATTGATTTTTGTGATAAGATTTGTTCTTGAATTTAACGACAGTACGTGTTCATAAGAAAGAGAGAGAGAGAGAAAGAAAGAGAGGGAGTGGCAGAGATTGTTGAGCTGTGAGAAATAAATTCTATGAATCACTGAGGGATTTTTATAGCAGTGTTTTTACGAGTGTTTTAAAACGGTTTGCCGTTTCAATACATTGAATACAAGTTCCCTTATTTATTATGGTAGATGATCGGTTGGTGTCTACATTTTTCTCTGTTCGTTCAAGAAAATATTGTGGTTTCTCAAATATTTGTTGATCAGTGATAGACTTCTGTTCATCTCATCCACCATTGGCTACATTAGCTTTAATTTAATTTAATCACTTCTCTCGTAGGTGCATTTATGAATATTTCCTAGTTTTTGAATAATTAATCACTGTATAAGAATCTTAAAATAATAAATAATGATTGATTTTTTTTTGTTAAAAAAAATTAAATTTTAATAAGATGTTGTTCTAACATGGAGGCGCATTAACACTAGGCAAGATATTGCATTCAAATTCTGAAGATGACAAATTGACAATACACAAACAAGTCAAGATTACATATTTCTTTTAGTGCAGGATTGATGACTCCAACATGATGTGAATATTAAGATTTAATTATTAATATTTTTCTATTATTTCTATGATAAATCATTTTAAAGGATAATTGAAAAATTTTCCAGAATTAGATTAAAAAAAAAAAATGTGTGGATTAAGAGTAGATAATGGAAGTAGATGGGTTGCTTGTCCACGTAGAGGTGGTGGGTTGTATTGAAAAGAAAATGCATGGTGCAGCAGGTAGGTTGGGTACGACAAATTGTGATTAATGCCGCTTACCAAAATTAGAGGTTATTGAATGTTCAATTGATCAGTAAGTCTTCACACGCCATTATTCAAGCCTTCAATAGATCTATTATTTTTCTTTTCCTTTAAAAAATAATAATAATAAAATCCAGGCCAGAACCCACAAATCAGAAAAAATGGAATGGTTTTCTGAAGATTTTATTCAATCATTCACACCGTTGATCTGTTAATAATTTCTCCATTTTCAGACTGAACCAGTGGAACACAGGAAATGGAATCTCCAATTTCTCCTGAATTTTCTCTGTTTTCAAGAGCTTGAAGAAGGGCTGACTATAAGCCAGCTTTTCCAGGCCCAAGAATGAAAAAGGAAGAGGAGATTGGCCTCAATACTTAGGATTTCTGAGAAAAACATTTGGATCAATACTCTTTAGTGGCCCATAAAAATATAAAAAGAGCCTTGAATTTTATTAGTTATCATATTAAATGAATTAAATTATTGTAATATAATTTTTTAAATAATTCATTTTTATTTTTTTAAAAAACTAAATTGTTATAATTATACGCGTTTTCTGTAGTAAAAGTCAATTATATTTTGATTAAAAATTAAGTTCGTAACAGTCTACTTAACTTTATATATATATATATATATATATATATATATATATATATATATATATATATATATATATATATATATATATATGTAATTTAAAGAACATTTTTGTTTACCTCATTTTATGAGAAAATTATTAATATGTATAATCAGTAGTGGATTTTCGAGCAATGGACAATAATGGTCGAGTCTATGATTTCTTTTGAAGTATACTTGTACTTATTATGTCAATACTCATCAAGTTTATAGTTTTTTTCTTTTTTTTTTTTTTTGAATTTTACTATATATTCATTGTCATGATTCGTCAAATTAAAATAATTATTTAAATATTTAATTTAATAATTTATGTTAAACTTATATAAAAGAAAACTCAATATTGCAAATGAATATTGTACTGCCCCTTTTTCTTTTTTAAAAAAAGGATAATTTTGATTTTAATAAAAATATATATATTTTCAGAGATAAGACTGAAAATAGACAACTAATAAAAAATAAATAAATAATATTTATATCTTTTTTATCTTACGCAATTACCATCCAATAGACAATAGTCAGTCACCCATCCAATTAGTTTTCGTATTCTTGATTTATTTTATTGTTATTAATATTAAAAAGTCCATGGAAATTAATCCAGTAATTGTGGGCCACCACATCAAATTTTGCATTTTCTTTTCTTATTCCACACAAACACCACAACGCAGTGAAGAGAACACCCAATGCCCCCGTCAGACACACCTCCCAATTTTCAAAAGCTTTCTGACGTGGCATAGAGTAAATGGCGAGTAATATTGAGAACAGCTGGTGGCATATGTACCTGATACCACGCGCCTTATTCAATGGCACCTCTCCCCCCACCGTCGACAAATCACGGTCAACTTTTGGAACAATTAACCCATACAAACGAACCCCACCCTCAACATACAAAGTAAAACCTCGAAACGCCATTAACACACTTTACACAAAACCGCCACCAACATGGTTATCAGAGCCTTGGCCCCTGCCCCTTCGCCGGTGCACCACCACTTCAGGCGGGGCCCATCACCCGCTTCCACCGTCGTCACTACAAATACAATTACCACTCCCACCCAGTCATGGTCACCCCCGCCTGACTCCAAACTTCCCGTTGACTTCAGCCCACCTTTGATAGCCATGGTAGTAGTGGTCGCCACAGCTTTTCTGGTAATCACGTACTCTCGCTTGATTTCTCGTTACCTCATACGCTTGCTACGCCGCTGGCGAAGGTGGCGTCGCCGTCGTCGCCTGCGTTACCTCCCTTCTTCCAACGACGACTTAGACTCCCCGCCGCCTCTCTTCGACTCGCCTGAAGGCTTTCATGTGTATTCCCCTTACGGGCTCGACGTATCCGTTATCAATAGTTTACCTCTTTTCCTCTACACCACCAAAAATGGCTCCCACAAACTGAGCACTAATAGTAAAGACTGCGCTGTCTGCTTGCTCGAGTTCGAAGATAACGATTACATCCGTACGCTTCCTGTTTGCTCTCACGCCTTTCACGTGGATTGTATCGATATCTGGCTAAGGTCTCACGCTAACTGTCCTCTCTGCCGTGCCAGAATATTCCGGTCGGAGTCCCCGTTTATCCCGGTGATGGCAGCCAGAATCCGACCGAGCCTCGATGATACAATTCTGCATAGTATTAATCTGGAACCCATAATTCAAACTCCACCTCCTTCTCATGCCAGTACCACAGCAGCAACCACCGTAACGACGATAACAGAGATCACTCCCTGTATTGAGGAACCATCATCGAGAAGAAATAGCAACAATTTGAACAATTACAGTCAGTCAGAGGATCGATTCAATGGGCGTGATTTCTTGTTGAAACGGTCCTACTCCTTTGGGCTTGAACGCAGCTTAGCATCGGAGAGGATGTTGGTGATGGAACCAGCGACAGCGTCACCATGGCGGTATCGGAGGGGAAGCTTCTGGAGTAAACGGCCATCGCCATTTGGATCATTATCAAAGCATAGGGTATTTTCATTTAGACATTACAGAGGCATGAAATCACCATTTTTCAGACGAAGGGGAGGATTCTTCCCATTGTCAGAGAGATACCCAACAAGCGGCGGCGGAGGAGGAGGAGGAGGAGGGGGGTCATCTCGGCGGAGCAAGTCGATGGCGAGTCCAATGTTCATAAGATCATCGGTGGCAGCATTCTCGTCGAGCAGACTAAGGTGTGGGGATCCGGAGGCGCTGCTGTCACCGGAGAGATTGAACAGAAGGTAAAGAAAGGACAAAAGGGGAAGACACGTGTAGGGCAGATGGGTTAAAAGGAAGGGTCGGAGATGGGATCGGGGAACGGAGGAGAGTTAATGAGAAGTATGAGAGTAGTCTGGCAATTTGTGTAGAGTCATTAATGGGATGTGGGGAGGACCATTTAATGAAAAATTGACGAGAGAGAACACACACTCTGCTACTTTAGTTTTCAATTTCCCCACACGTCTCTCTTCCCCTTAAACAAATAGTTATTCATTAATGAGGAGAGAGGCCTGTGGGAATAGGGATAGCTCCTTTCTTTCTTTCTTTTTTCCTCTGTGCTAAGTGCACCGACAGAGGACACACACACAACACGTGGAAGGAGATTAGTGAGAATCTTTTTTTCTCATCCACAGGGTTAGCCTGCTAGACTATAGAATATGAGCTGCTCTGCTCATGGGCTTTGTTCAATCACTTCTTTCCTCGCTTTGATGAGAAATTAAAATTTCATGATGACCAATCATTATCTGCTTATTTGAAAATTAAAAATTTATTAAAATTTAATTCAATTAATTCGTTATTGTCACGAATGGTTAGGCATAATGAACTCAGGATATCAGAATACACAGACGTGTGCATTGTCAAGAACAATATTCACGTATCGAGCACATGAGGACAAGTAGCGCATGAAAGAATGTCTAGGTAATTGTTTATCTGTGATCTTGAGGTCCATTTGGCAAGGTTTGGGCTCTGGTTGTGCGGGTTTTTGACTCCTTGGACTGAGTCTTAACTTCTACAACTCCCCTTCTCCTCTCTTGGTCGCCATGGCAGCTCCTGAGGTTTGGTAGATTGGCCGCGTACCGTGGGCGGCTCTCATTTCAGATAAGATTTCTGTTTTGAGAATTGATTTTTCGGGTTTGGGGCTTGTAAATCTGTATGGGCTTGGGGTCAAGTTGTTGTCTTTTTGGGCCTCGTGATTGTTTAGCTTTGTTTAGGCCTGGGCTGTAGCTTGTAGTCTCTCCCCTCAGGGCCTTCAAATGCATTATGCAGTTCAAAAAAAAAAAAAAAAAAATCCATCATACGTCCTCAGCCCCACAATTCTCCTCCTTTTATCCTTAACAACAAGAGGAAATAGAAAGAAAACTACAACAGAGTTCCTCCCCTTGAAAAATTAATAAGAATATCAAAACAGGAAATATATATATATATATATATATATATATATATATATATATATATATATACACACTCCAAATTCACAGGATCAAATTAGCTATATAATGCCAAGAGCTATATAGCCAGTGAGTAGAATCTAAAGGTCAGATAATAACTACACTCGCTAGCCCATGGATTCCCAAAAGATAAAAAAAAAAAAAAATGACCATATGCAAAACTTTAACTAGTTGAAAGGAGCTCACCAATCATCGAGGATGATAAGCAATCCCAAAAATCTTGGATTTCACTGCCAATAGTCTCAAAGCGACGAATAATATTTTGGTTTCGTCTTCTGCAGGTAACTGTGTCAGCAATTGTCACGACCCAACCTATGGGCCGGACCGGCACTAGGACCTGGGTCAGCCTAAAGCCCCCGAGGCTCGTAGTAAGCCTAACTGTTCATTAATCCAACTCTAAGGTCCATTTGGGCCCAATATCAAGAAATCAACCGGACGGAGTCCGGCCATAAAGTGGACCTTTCAACGGGGAGTTTTTGACTCACCCGACCTGTAAACAAAATATAACATCAATTGGGGAGCTCAGCTCACCCTCCACATACTCATCATCATAAAAATAAATGGGAGCATACTCATCATCATAAAAATAAATGGGAGCTTAGCTCCCTCATCCAATCCATCAAGAAAAGACCAAATACGTCATAAGTCATGCCGAAAATCCGGCAGAGTCTCCCCTATACCTAGGACCTACCTAACCTGCAAAATGGCTCAAAACACACTTCTATATTCATAATCCATATTTCTACAACTCAAGCACATCACACAGCCCCTCCTGGGCCCATCAAATCAGTCACCCATCACAATATGTAAAATTTCAATTTAGTCCTTATAATTAATCATTTTTGCAAAAATTACACAAACAAGCTCTAAAAATTCTAAAACTTTGCCCCGCGGTCCTTAGCAATATTATTAGGCTATTGAAAAAAAAAATCATAATTTTCTGAGCTACCACGAATATTTTATGAATTTTTAATCCTATTTAAGCACTAGAAAATTACGAAAAAGCAAGGTTCGGGTTTACCTTTGCCGATTCCGACTTCGGGAACGCGCTCGGGACGTCTGACAATGGGGGGGTTAGCCAAAACCTCGGTCCAATTCGGAGACTTTTCCGGTAATGGGTCTGTCTGGTCGGAAATTCACAGACCCGGTCAACTGTTGAATTTCAGCGAATTGAGGATACCTACACGAAGCCCACAACACGGGGGTTAGTCCATAAATTTTTCAGAATTTTCTAAGCTCATTTAATGCTCGAAAAGACACTGCGAAGTTCCGTGAGACCCACCGAAAAACGGTGTCGAAAAAATTCAAAATTAATGTCGCCGCGAAGCTCTCGACGAGTGGAGTGCTCTGGTACTCTCGGTTTTCTCGTGGGATTCACGGTTTGCGAGAAATTTAGCCCAAAAGTCAAAATGGGCTAAAACTTCCCGGACAAAAATTGGACAAACCGCTCTATGTATTTCGGTGTTCTTGGTGTCTATGGAAAGCTCTCGATGAGTAGATGATTTTAGACAAAAGACCAGGTCCAATTGGTGGCCGGATCGACCAGATTTTGTCCGGGAAGCTGAAGAGTCGCGCGCGCGCTGGGCGTTGTTTCTGGGGCCGTTTTCCGGCGTTTCAGGCGGCGCGTCGGCGAGGTGGGAAGGCAGGGGAGGTGGCGGCGCGGCAAGGGGAGAAGGGAGGAGAGAGAAAAGAGAGAGAGAAGGGGAGGAGTTCGGGACGCGCGGAAGAAAAGAGAAGAAGAAAAAGGAGCCGGTCTGATTAGATCGGTCCGATCTGGTCCGGTTCGATTCGGCCAGTTCGATTCGGAATACAAAATTTTGAATTTTTACTCTGTCTCGGGGCCAAAAACGAGGTCCAAAAAGTTCCGATTTATATATAATAACAAAAAGTTTATATTTTCGGAAAATCGAACCCGATTTTTAAAATCCGAAAAATCTCAAAAAAATTCCTAAAATTTAAATAAAATTAAAATACCAAAAATGCTCATAAAATAATAAAATTTAAAATTTTGGGGTGTTACATTCTTCCCCCCTTACAGAAAATTCGTCCTCGAATTTTACACAAGGCAGAATAAAGTACATGATTATACATTGAACAGATAAGGGTACTTGCTACGCATGTCCCGTTCTGACTCCCAGGTGCACTTTTCCACTGACTGACTCCTCCACAAGACCTTAACCATAGGAATCTGTTTTGATCTTAGCTGTCTCACTTGGTAGTCCACTATGGCTACAGGTTGCTCCTCAAATGTCAAATTCTCCTTTAGCTCTATTACATCTGGTTGTAGTACATGAGAAGGATCTGGAATGTATTTCCTGAGCATGGAGATGTGAAATACGGGATGAACATGAGAAAGGTTGGGTGGTAGCTCCAACCGGTAAGCAACTGCTCCAACTCTATCCGTAACCTCAAAAGGTCCGATATACCGAGGTGCCAACTTGCCCTTCTTTCCAAATCTCATGACTCCCTTCATTGGAGAAACCTTCAGGAATACATAGTCGCCTACTGCAAAATCCACATCCCTTAAATGCAGTGCATAACTCTTTTGCCTACTGAAAGCTGTTTTCAATCGTTCTCTGATTAAAGGAACTACCTCTGAAGTGTATTGTACTAGGTCTACATCATGCACCTTCACTTTTCCCATTTCCGTCCAACACAGAGGAGACCTACACTTTCTTCCATATAGTGCCTCATAGGGTGCCATCCCTATGCTGGAATGGTAACTATTGTTGTAGGCAAACTCCACCAAAGCTAGCCGATCATCCCATTGACCTCCAAAATCCAAAACACTCATGCGAAGCATGTCTTCCAGTGTTTGGATTGTCCTTTGACTGTCATGCATGCGAGGGTGGAAGGCCGTACTGAAGTTCAACTGTGTGCCAAGTGCCTCCTGCAACTTTCTCCAAAACCGAGAAGTGAACTGGGGCCCTCTGTCAGATATTATGGAAGCTGGAACTCCATGCAATCTGACTATTTCTCGAATGTAGAGTCGGGCGTACTGTGCCACCGAATACATAGTCTTCACAGGCAAAAAGTGAGCTGATTTGGTTAGACGGTCCACAATTACCCATATCGAATCATATCCTCGCGTGGTACGAGGCAACCCAGTCACAAAATCCATAGTGATCATTTCCCACTTCCATTCTGGGATAGGGAGCTCTTGCAGCTTCCCTGACGGTCTGGTGTTCAAACTTCACCTTCTGACAAGTCAAGCACTTGGACACAAAGTCTGCTATGTCTCTCTTCATGCCATTCCACTAATAGCTATCTTTCACATCATGGTACATCTTGGTGGAACCTGGGTGGACACGGTACAGTGTATAGTGTGCCTCTTGCATGATTTCATTTCTGAGATTGTCCACATCGGGCACACATATCCTTGAACCTTGTACTAGGGCGCCATCATTGGCAAATCCAAAGTCACCACCTTCACCTTGTTGTACTCTTTCTATGATCTTCATCAATTGTTGGTCTCTGTGCTGGGAAACTCTAACTCTGTATCTCAAGTCTGGCCTCACTGAAAAATGAGCCAGCAATACCCCCTCATCTGAAAGATCTAGGATTAAACCTTGATCCATCAACTCATGTACCTCCTGAATTAACGGTCTCTTCTCTGCTGAAATGTGTGCTAGACTACCAGAAGATTTTCTGCTCAAAGCATCTGCTACTACATTGGCTTTCCCAGGGTGGTACTGGATAGTGCAATCATAGTCTTTCAGAAGCTCCATCCATCTCCTCTATCTCAAGTTTAAATCCCTCTGTTGGAAGATGTACTTCAAACTCTTGTGGTCGGTGTATATCTCGCACACTTCACCATACAGGTAGTGTCTCCAGATTTTTAGTGCAAAGACTACAGCCGTCATTTCCAAATCATGGGTGGGGTAGTTCTGCTCATGCCTCTTCAGCTGTCTTGAAGCATAAGCCACTACTTTTTCCTTCTACATCAAAACACACCCTAGGCCAACTCTGGAGGCGTCACAGTACACGGTGTATCTTTCACCACTCATAGGTAGTGTCAACACAGGGGCGGTGGTTAGACACTCTTTAAGCGTCTGGAAACTCTTCTCACAGTCATCTGTCCAAATGAATGGAACGTTCTTCCGAGTCAACTTAGTTAGGGGAGCCGCTATCCTGGAGAAATCTTGCACAAAACGCCTATAGTAGCCAGCTAGGCCCAGAAAACTTCACACCTCAGTGACTGTTGTAGGCCTAAGCCAATCAGTTACAGCTTCAATTTTCTTGGGATCCACTTGAATGCCGTCACTAGAAATCACGTGTCCCAAGAATGAGATGCTTTCTAGCCAAAATTCACATTTTGAAAATTTGGCATATAGCTGGTGCTCCCTCAAAGTCTGCAACACCATTCTCAAGTGTCACACGTGTTCTTCCTTGGTCCGAGAGTATACCAAAATGTCATCTATGAATACGATGACAAAACGGTCCAAAAATAGCTTGAACACCCTGTTCATCAAGTCCATGAAGGCTGCTGGTGCATTAGTGAGTCCAAAAGACATCACCAAGAACTCATAATGACCATATCTTGTCCTGAATTTCGTTTTGGACACGTCATCATTCCTGATTCTCAACTGATGGTAGCCTGATCACAGGTCTATCTTGGAAAAGAATCTAGCCCCTTGAAGCTGATCAAACAGATCATCGATCCGAGGAAAGGGATACTTGTTCTTCACAGTCACCTTGTTCAGCTGTCTATTGTCAATACACAACCTCAATGACCCATCCTTCTTTCTCACGAATAGAACAGGAGCGCCCTAAGGTGAAGTGCTCGGACGTATGAAACCTTTGTCCAACAGCTCCTGTAGTTGCTCCTTTAACTCTTTCAATTCTGCTGGGGCCATCCTGTAAGGTGGCATTGATATGGGATTTGTACCCGGAACAACATCAATGCAGAACTCTATTCCCCTTTCTGGTGGCAACCCTGGAAGCTCTTCAGGGAAGACATCCATGAATTCTCTGACAACAGGAACATTTTCCATGTTGGCACATTCTACAGATGTATCTCTCACCAATGCCAAATACCCTTGGCATCCACGCCTCAACATTTTTCTAGCACTAATTGCTGACACAAAATTATATGGAGCCACGCTCCTGTCACCATCAAAGCTAAACTCTTCCACACCAGGTATGTCGAAATGCACCTTTTTGTTCCTGCAGTCTAAAGTGGCATAATGAGTTGCCAACCAGTCCATTCCCAAAATTACATCAAAATCAATCACTGGTAGAGGAACCAAGTCTGCTGGGAGGATCTTTCCATCCACCACTACTGGGCTACCCGGAAAAACCATATCTACATCTATGTTGTCACTAAGTGGGGTAGCTACCGACAAAGGGCATTCTAAAGTTGTAGGGTTTCTACCCAATCTCATGGCAAACACAGGGGAGACAAATAAGTGCGTAGCACCCGGATCTATCAAAACATGAGCCTTATAGGAACAGACCAGAAGAATACCTTCCACAACTGCATTTGAAGCTTGAGCATCCTGATGGGTCAGGGTGAAAACCCGAGCTTGACCCCTACCCTAAGTGGCAGAACCCTGATACTGACTTCTACCTCCTGATCTGCCTCCAAATCCACGTCCCCCTTGTCCTTGGCCTGTTGTACATGGATCGATCACTGCCATGCCGGAAGCACCCGGATACAACTGGCAAGGAACATTTGCAATAGAACCCTGTGAACCCATCTGTGGCTCACTGAACACGGGGCATTCCCTAGCAAAGTGACCTGGTTGGCCACACTTGAAGCATACTCCTGAACCCATCATACAAGATCCTGAATGTCCTCTTCCACACTGTGCACAAGGTGCCAAGGAGGATCCTGAACCAGGACCAGGCTGCATTGTACCAAGCGTGACCACCGCTGGATCAGTGCCACAGGTGCGAACCCTCGGGATTTGTGTCTAAAATCACTCATCTTATTCCTGCTTCTTCCTCTGTAAGTAGTTTGGCCACCACTATCCGTAGTACCCATGTGGGGAATACCTGAAGAACCCTCTGCTTTGTTTTTCTTTGCTCTTCCGCTGTCATCCGCAGCATAGCTAATCTCTATCTGTCTGGCTCGATCAACTACCACATCAAACGACTGATCAGACATCATGGCCAGGTTTGCATACCTCCTGTCAAGTCCCTTTAGGAATCTCTTCACCTTCATAGTTTCTGTAGCTACTGCTGTAGGGGCATATCTGCTCAATTCCAAAAATTATGTAGCATATTCATCTACAGACCTGCCATTCTGTCTTAAGGCCTCAAAGGCCCACTGCTTCTGATCTCTGAAGCTTTCTGGCACAAACCGGTTGATGAACATTTCCACAAACTGAGTCCACGACAAACCCTCCATCCGAGGTAATATATAGTCATTCATCCATTGTCTAGGCATAGGCCCCATGACATGTTGCATACACTCTATTAGTCTTCTATCAGTCAACTGCAATTACATTCTCGCATGCGAGAATCCAAAAATCGATATGCATCGTCTGACACATCATAAGTACCAGGCACCAACTTTTTGAAATTTATGATATGTTTGTAAGGTTCTCCTCTGGGTGTGGTGGACTGCTGCTGCTGTGGAGGGTGGACCATATATTGTGCCATCATATCGATGGTTCTCCGCAACCCAGCTAGAGTAGCTGCCATGGGGTCCATGGGATCCTGTGCCATGAAAGACTGATCCTGAACTGTTGGCAGCTGCTCTTCTACTTGAGCAGCTCTAGGCCTCCTACCCCGCCTCCTCGGGGCAGGCGCCTCATCTTGTGCTGACACCTCGTCAGGCACATCTGGTTCTGGTGCAGTGGCAGCTCTCCTGCTTCTACGCATTTTCCTGAAATTCAGCAGTATTAGCCCACAAAATTCAAAATTACTCATTACACAGCTCTATAGACTCATATTTACACACAATATATGAAGCAGAAACTAGAAGCAAAGATGACAATGCAAGACGAATGTGGACCCTATTTTTCCGCATGTGACTCCTAGTAGACTCTTCCCAATACTTTAGATGAACATTCCCTAAGAATCTGGAGCCTAAGCTCTGATACCACATTTGTCACGACCCAACCTATGGGCCGGACCGGCACTAGGACCTGGGCCAACCTAAAGCCCCCGAGGCCCGTAGTAAGCCTAACTGTTCATTAATCCAACTCTAAGGCCCATTTGGGCCCAATATCAAGAAATCAACCGGATGGAGTCCGGCCATAAAGTGGACCTTTCAACGGGGAGTTTTTGACTCACCCGACTTGTAAACAAAATATAACATCAATTGGGGAGCTCAGCTCACCCTCCACATACTCATCATCATAAAAATAAATGGGAGCTCAGCTCCCTCATCCAATCCATCAAGAAAAAGATCAAATACGTCCTAAGTCGTGCCGAAAATCCGGCAGAGTCTCCCCTATACCTAGGACCTACCCAACCTGCAAAATGGCTCAAAACACACTTCTATATTCACAATCCATATTTCCACAACTCAAGCACATCACACAGCCCCTCCTGGGCTCATCAAATCAGTCACCCATCATAATATGTAAAATTTCAATTTAGTCCTTATAATTGATCATTTTTGAAAAAACTACCCAAACAAGCTCTAAAAATTCTAAAATTTTGCCCCGCGGTCCTTAGCAATATTACTAGGCTATTGCAAAAAGAATCATAATTTTCTAAGCTACCACGAATATTTTATGAATTTTTAATCCTTTTTAAGCACTAGAAAATTACGAAAAATCAAGGTTCGGGTTTACCTTTGTCGATTCCGACTTCGGGAACGCACTCGGGACGTCTGACAAAGGGGGGGTAGCCAAAACCTCGGTCCAATTCGGAGACTTTTAGATAGCAGTGCATGCTAGGAAATTCACAGACCTGGTCAACTGTCGAATTTCCGTGAATTGAGGATACCTACACGAAGCCCACAACACTGGGGTTAGTACATAAATTTTTCAGAATTTTCTAAGCTCATTTAATGCTCGAAAAGACACTGCGAAGTTCCGTGGGACCCACCGAAAAACGGTGTCAGAAAAATTCGAAATTTATGTCGCCGCGAAGCTCTCGACGAGTGGAGCGCTCTGGTACTCTCGGTTTTCTCGTAGGATTCACGGTTTACGAGAAATCTAGTCCAAAAGTCAAAATGGGCTAAAACTTCCCGGGCAAAAATTGGACAAACTGTTCGATGGATTTCGGTGTTCTTGGTGTCTATGGAAAGCTCTCGACGAGTAGATGATTTTAGACACAAGACTCGGTTCAATTGGTGGCCGGAACAGCCAGATTTTGGTTGGGAAGCCAAGGAGTCGCGCGTGCGCTGCGCGTTGTTCCAGGTGGCGGCCGGCCATGGGGGAGGGCTGAGGCGGCGCGCCGGCGATGTGGGAAGGCAGGGGAGGTGGCGGCGCGGCAAGGGGAGGAGTGAGGAGAGAGAAAAGAGAGAGAGAAGGGGAGGAGGTCGGGACGCGGGGAAGAAAAGAGAAGAAGAAAAAGGAGCAGGTCCGATTCGACCGGTCCGATCCGGTCCTGTTCGATTCAGCCGGTTTTATTTGAAATACAAAATTTTGAATTTTTACTCTGCCTCGAGGTCGAAAACGAGGTCCAAAAATTCCGAAAAGTTTTCAGAAAACTCAGAAAAATACGTAGACTCCAAATATATTTTTACTTTTACCACGTGGTCTTTAAATTAATTTTTAAAAATCATCAAAGTTTATATTTTCGGAAAATCGAACCCGATTTTTAAAATCCGAAAAATCTCAAAAAAATTCCTAAAATTTAAATAAAATTAAAATACCAAAAATGCTCATAAAATAATAAAATTTAAAATTTTGGGGTGTTATAGCAATCATCCATTCTATGCTTTCTTTATCAACTTTAATCAAATCTTGCCTTTGATGAAGAAATTCAGTCAGTTGGGCTTGCAAATGATTAATCTTGCTTCCAAAATTGTCCATCTTGGAGCGCAAAGTCCTCATGTCAGCCATAATAACCTCTAGTAGGACGAAAATATCTCCAATGGTCTTTTCTTGCCTTCGGCGTCGAACTTGATTAACTAGGCATCGCAAATGTTCAATTTTATTTTGCCAATCATCCAGCTTGGAGTCCATAGTCATGATTCCCATGTCTTCCTTCAAGCCCTTTACAAGGATGAAAATATCTTCAGTCATACTTGGCTGCCTAGCTCCCTCTAAAGATGGAGCAGCAGAGGATGTGGGATTCAACTCGGACATTGAAGTAGTGCCATCTGAAGGTGTCTTTTGGGAAGTTGACTTAGGAGGGGCGGGAGGAGGAGCATCTTGAGATTGACTGACATTCACATCCACCTGAGATTGGATTTCTAAACCTGGTTGAACAACATGTGAATTTAGGTTGTATTGAATAGAGCATAATGCAAGGTTATCAAATTTTATGTTTCTACTATAACATTTAATTACATTATATTACATTATGGCTTATCAAATATAACATTAGTAAATAAAAACTAATCACATTAGCTAATTAGTCTATACAATAATTAACTTTTTAAAAGGGGACATAAAATACTAAACATTTGGTGATTTTATAATTTTATTCCAACATTTTAATTTTGTACTAAGGCTTCATTCATTATGCAAAAAAATATTTTTTCAGAAAATATTTTTTAGTATTTAAAGCACTCAAAAAAATAAATCAATAGAAAATAATTTCATAGTCAAAGGAAAAACAAAATTATTTTTACAGAAAATGACATCAAAAAGAAGAAATATTTTTTGAATTTCAACAATTTTATTCAAATATAAAATACTTATAAATAAATTATATAAACATATATAATTAGTTTAACATTACTATTAGATAATCGAATATGTTCATTGAAAACATTTTATTGGAAAATAATTTTTATGGAAAACATTTTTTATATACAAACAAAGTCTAAGTATCTCAATGGTTCACATTGGTGCTATTAAAGTCAAAGCCCAAAATTAATTTAGAAAATTTTAAATTTTATTTGCTAAACTTATAATTATGTTAACCAAACATCATAAATTTTAAATTTTATTACCTGAATCCATAAAAATCTATTTATATATGTTTTAAATGAGTAAATTTATTCTTTTGATTGATATGGTCATAATTTTTAATATAATCAATTAGCTTAATTAGTAAAGTACAAAATCTTTTTAGGGTATTTAGTTATCATAATTATAATTTTGGTAGGCAAAATTTAAAATTCTCTAAATAAATTTTAGGTTTTATTTATGATTGCAACCAATGTGAAAAAATGTTGGGATACTTAACCCAAAATAAAAATGTTTTGATAAAATTGCAAAATCTTTCATGTTTTATGTCCGATTGATGTTTTAAAAAATATGTCAAAAGGTTATAATTGCGCCCAATATGAAATGTTAGGATATTTAATTCAAAACTAGTGTTATTAGAACATGCGTTGCAAAGCATAAACGTGATTTTATATAATTTATAAATATAATTGTTTTTATTTTTTATATAATATTTATAATCTACTTATATATGTGACCTATGAAATTATAAAAAAAAATTAAATAATAAATTTTTTAAAAAAATAAGAAAATTCGAAGTAATATTATCAATAAAATTATTAATAATATTGATAATATAAGTAAAATTTTATATATTTTATTTTTCATTAAGTAATTTTTTATTTTAATTAATTATTTTTTTATAAAATTTTATATTTAATTAAAAATAGGCTAAAAATTTTAAATTTATATAAACTTAATTTTAAATTTATACAAATATTAAAATTAATTTAAATAACAAAAATATAATTATAATTAATTTAAAAAATAAATAGTATTTTAGCAAATACATTATTTCTCCTTTCCCTATTTATATATAGTATAGATAGATTAAAATAATTGTAAAATCACTTTAGTGTTTTATGTTGAATTAGCCTTTTTTAAAAATAAGGTATAGAACCTAATTTTCCATTTCAAGAGGAGTAAATTTCTAATAAATTAAAAAACTTTCTAATATACAATTGCGATATTGATTTTGTCATTATTAAATCTTTATATATTTTTAAATTTAGGACTAAATATTTAATTTAAATTGAACCGATAAAATTAAATTAATTAAATTTATAAATATTATAAATCAAATTAAATTAAATTATTAAAAAAATTAAATTAATTGGATTGATCTAATTTAATTCGCTTCAAATCGATTAATTTGGACATAAATATCTATTTGTTATTTTATCATTTGGAAGATTCTATATTCTGATATTATGTCATGATTGATTTAGGATAATACTTCATGGAATGTGCTTTTGTTTTCATGGTATTCGTAGCAACATTAAAGAGCTGATTTCTATCTATCAATGACTGTCGGGGTTAGTTTTCATCTTTTAGGAATACTAGCTCACAACTTGTTTTAATTTTCCCGACCTGAATTTATAAGTTTAACTCGTTCCTTAATATAAAATTTCTCAACTTTAGTATGATGAATTTAAAAATCTTTATAATTTCTCTCTCTATAATTCTAGAGTGAGATATTTACTTTTTTATTATTTTTTTCTTCGGTGGGCCTCCCCTGTCATTTAGGGTAGGGGAAGATGTTTTCTCTGACTGGGTCTTAGGTCCCCTCTCCTCCCCAGTTTGGGCTATATTGTTTTGGTTTTTGCTGGTTTGGTTTGCAGATCTTGTATTCTTTCTTAGTAAGGGTGGTTTGGAGAAGATCTGCTACGAGAAAGCTGTGGGTTGAATCGTTGCTTGGTTTTATTGCTTCTTGAGTACGGTGTTTATCCTTTGTCTGGTGTTTGACTTTCGGATTTGGGAGGAGTTTCATCCAAAAGGCTTCTTGAGGTAAAGCCGGCATTAACAAGTGGTTGCCATATTCTTATGGCTAAATGAGACTAGACCCTGCCTTTCTTCCTTCAGTGACGTTGGCTTTGAGCCTTGTGTTCTTATCTGGATGAGTTTTGGCCTGCTCTTTTTTTTTTCGGCTGTGGGGCGTTGCCTTCTTAGTTTTGGCTAGTTTGCTCTGGTTTGCTAGTCTGTGGAGGAAAATTTCTCATTGTTTGGTTTCGGTGGGTTAATATCTGGCGGGACGCTCTTGCTCAGTTCTAATTGTCGGTAGCATTGTGCAAGGTCGAGGTACTGGGCTTGTTGTCGGGCTTGCTCACTGGGTGGGGGACTTGTATTGGTTTTAAGCAACAAGCCTTGTTTGATGTATGATTGTCGTCTGAACTTTAAGGGTCTGTTTGGACGAGTACGAGGACGAGGTAAATAAAAGTATTTAGGTATAATTAATTATTTTATTTTTATTCAGAAAGAGGTGATTTAACGTAATAGTAAGTCTTACCCTCTTTTATCTCTTAAATCTCAATTTTATATTGGTGTAAGGGGGAACAAGGCAGAAGAGAATATAGTTATAAATATTTTTATTTTTACACTTCTTAATTTTATCTTTCCTTCACCTTTTCTCAAATATAAATAGTATATATAATATTTTCTTACATTTTTATTAATTCATTCATTCTCAAACATGTAATTTTTTTTGTTGTAACATTTTTTACCCTTCTCCTTCTCTTTACTTGTCCTTTTTTATCCTTCCTTCGCTTCATCCAAACAAATCCAAAAAAAAAAAAAACAACCTTACAAAACTTTAGTGCTTATAATAATCATTTTTTCTATTATTTTGCTGATGTGGCATTTTTAAAAAAAATAAAATTACTTTTCTATCCTCAAAATAAATAATATTACCCAATCCTTCCTTTTCTTTTTTTTTTCATCCACCCAACTCCATTTCAATACTTTCTTCCACTTCTCTCCTACACACAAATTCTCGAATCCATAGAATTGTCGAATAATTCCGTCCATTTTTTCAAAAGTAGTGTACTTGGAGCTGACATTTTTGCCAGTGAAGACTCATTCGATGGAGTCCATGCAAGAGCGAATATGGAGGTGGTGGAGAAGATCAAGGGTGATATGAAGGAGATAGGTGAGAGAAGCAAAGTTGAACGGACAAAATAAAGCTATTTGAATAAAGACCAATGGAGACCACCAAGGGATCATTTAATTTAGAGTTAGATTTGATCGTATGTGGAACTCACCAAATCTTGGGCTGTTGCGCTTGACTGTTTCTTTTTCGCCTCTTAGTTCATTGTGGAACACAACCGCTCATCATCAGTACCTTAGAAGCTGAATTTGCTTCTCAGCCATTTTTAGTGCTCATTGTGGATCTAATAATCAAAATGTATCAATGGTTAAATCATACACGCCGTACCTGAATTATAGATATATAATAGCACCACTGACAGAACCAAAAATTGACATTAGAGGGGGCGGTAAAGATTTTATCATTTTACTTTCTTTTATATATATATAAAAAAAATAAAAATCACTTTTAATTAAATTTAAGAAAATAGCTTATAAATTTTAAGAATTTCTCTTTTTTTTTAATGCACATCAATAATTTTATTTTTACTCATGATATTAACTTTTTAATTTTACCAACTTTAATTATTATTAATTTACTATTCAAACTATAAAGTAATAATTTCATAAACTATAAATTATTTAATATATTTTTAAAATTTAAAAAATTTATTTAATTTTCTTTTAATATTTAAAGGCTTATTTGAACTTTAAAATATTTTAAGAGCTTATGCTACTATCAGCCAAACTATGCCTTTTTCCGCTTTTACCCCATCCAAACTATCAGCCAAAATATTGGCCTGTCAACCACTTCCTCCACTGTTCCTTTCTTGCACACTGCAAAGACGGAGTAAATCTCCTGCATTTTTTTTTTCAAAAGCAGTATCTTTGGAGTCAACTTTTTTTACTGGTGAAGATCCATTTAATGGAGCCAATCCATGAGCAAATCGAGGTGGTGGAAGGAGATCGAGTGTACCGTAATGGACCAAGGTTAGAGAAAAGCAAACTTGAAAGGGCAAAATAGAGGCATTTGAGAGCAAACCTGATAAGGACCAATGGAAACCACCAAGGAATCATTGCATTTAGAGTTGGATTTGATCCCACAAAGCATCTGTGGAACTTGCTGAATCTTGGGCTATTGCACTTGTTTGTTTCCTTCTTGTCCTTCATCATTCATTATGGAACTAATTAACCACTTATCATTAGCACCTGAAGAAGGTGAACTTGTTTCTCAGCCATTGTTAGTGCTCATTATGGATCTAATAATCAAAATGTATGCGTTTATTGAATCGATTTTAATTTTGATTATAGGTTTGTTGAATCAAAAACTAAGTTTTGATTGTGGGTTTGTTAAATTTGATAATGGGTGAAATTCGTATAAATTTTTTTATTAATTTATAATATATTAATTCTTACTGGAGAGAAATTGAGAGAGAACAAGAGAGAGGCACACAGAGAAAGCACTAAGGAGAGAGTGCTTGTGTGTGAGATATGAGAGCGATGGATGTAGGGAGAAAAGGAATTAAGGAGAGGGATCTGACATTAGCCGAACACTGGCATAAGAAACCAATAACTTGTAGCCGACAGAACCGCGACTCTGTCGATGAAGACATTAATATTTTAGGCAGTGAACCCATTATCAGTTGAACAGTTTTGCACTTTATTCATGCAATGGTTCAATAATAAGTTGAAAATTATCTAAAGCAACAGCACCAACCACGGTATGTAATTAACCATTTATTCATCTTTAAAAGGGTTCAGATTCACCACTAATGCCCTCTTCCCTTTCCCACTAATGAGGGACTCTATAAAGGTTTGACATATGGCAAGTCCAAGGGCATCACCCTCTTTTTAAAAAAGCATCGGTTCATCTTTTACTTCTGCTCAATTAACCATTAATTTTTATTAATATTATATGTTTTTCTTAATTATTATCTTTAGAGTGCTGCTTGTGGCTCCATTGCCTCACGATTCTCCCTTTCCTATCCAGCTTGGAATTTGGAAATGAAAAATAGGGAAAGATATTGAAGGAATTGTCATGATTTTCTAGCTGGATTTTTAATGTTGATCATATTTGTTTTTAAATTGAATTTTGAGGAGTAAACAATGGAATGGTGGATGTAAAAAAAGATGTAAAAAAATTTTTTTTTTATCGATATATAAAAAATAAATAATAAAACATTATAAAAAAATAAAAATAAATATTTTTAATTAGATTTGATAAAATTTAATACCTTAAAACTATAAAAAAAAAAATTTTATATCATTACTAATGCTATCGTATACATGTTTTGTCAATTTTTCATATATATTATTAGCATAATTACAGCAATTAGTATGATTATAGGAAATTTGTATAGCAATTAGCATGATTATAAAAAATTTATGTAGCATGATTATAGAAGATTTATGTATTTTTATCTAAATTAACTCATATCTTGTCTCGATGAAGTCTATTATTGAAAAAATTATAACAAAATTAATATGAAAAACATAAACAATTCTTTCTTTATTCATCATGAAAGTATTGTAATTAGGTATAATATAATTGAGGTGGCGTAAAATGTATCTCTCATACTATATTTCTAAGTTTACGAAAATAACAATATTATATGGTACAATTCAATCATAATTTGTCATCTTACATTACACAAGTAAAAAAAAAAAAAAAAAAAAAAAAAAAAAAACAAAGTGGGCATAGATCTTTATATTAAAATAGGCCAATGGAATAAAATTTGATTATAATGGAGATTTTAGTAACTTTTTTTTAACATTAGAAATAAAAGAGAAAGATGGATGTTAATATTTTATTTTATTTTATTTTTTTAAGTAACTCTTTTAATTAATATAAATTGAGTTTAAATATTGTTTAATTTTTGTGATGAAATTTAAATAAATATTATTAATGAGAGTTAATCAAAATAGACTTTAATTTAGTGATATTGAAAACATTTTTAAAATTGTGATGTCTCAATTTTGTCATTTGTATGACAAAAATTAGAAAAAAAAAAAAAAGTCATGTTGCTTAGAAACCAATTTACAGGTTTGATAGAGTCAGAAAGTAAAAGCAACCTGCAAATCTCTTCTCAATCACAGCCATAGCAACATTTTCCAGTCAGATTTATTCTAAAACGTGTTACCCACTAACCAAAACCAAGAAGGCCAAGGATCAAATTCCTACACTATAATTAAGGCCAAACTTTTTTTATTATTAACATTTATTATTGGTCAAATTAATAACCCAAAATCAACCTCCACAAGTCTCTAAATCCCCTCACCTATTACTGCAACTTCACTTTCTCTCTCTCTCTTTCTAGCCATTTCTCAGAGTTTTCTAACTTTCACTTCCATAGTTTTTCCAAGAAAAGGCCAAGAATGTCACTCAAATCTTTGGCATATTTTGTTTGATGAATCTTGGATAATTGAAATACAGGGTTGATTGTAGGTGATGAAAAGTTTGTGGCAACTGAAGGGGCTAAGATGAGCCTGAAGGAGGAGGCAATCCAAGAAGAAATAATAACAGAGGAAGAAGATTCCATGCAACAAAGGCCATGGATGATATACCGGGCTCAATTGGAACCAGCGCTAGCTTCTCTTTGAGATTGGCCCAAACCATCTTCTCTTGTGCTTCTCTCTTTTTCATGTCTTTGGGTGTTCAATTCTACAGCTACACTGCCTTCTGGTAATCTTTTTCAATTTTTTTTTTGATAAGCAAAGACAATTTTATTAGAATTGTGGAAGGTTTGATCTAGTGGAATCCCTTTTTCTCTTCTTTTTTCTTTTCCTGTTCTTCCGGTTCTGCTGTTGTTTTGAATTTGGTAGTGCAATAATGCATGTTTAATATCATAAAGGTAACATATTCTGTATAATTCATTTCCAAATTGAATCCCAAAATCAGATTATGGGATTCCTCCTAAATTAAATTCAGTTCCATGATTTTACGTGAGCTTAATTGCAGGCTGAATTGAGAACAACTTATTATTTTAAATTTTTTATAAAATAGTAAGAGAATTTTGTTTAAGTTGCAAAATTTTAACTCAAGAAATCAAAGTTCTTGCACTATTTGCTGTTCAGTGAAGCAGCTATAGATGAAAGAAAAAAAAAATTCAATTCCTCCTGCCGCCAAATATTTTCCAGAAGATGATGATCAAGAATTTGTTGGATTTCTTAGTTTTTTTCTCTTTCTGTACCCTGAGCAAGGGTATGATGAGATCAAAATGGATTTGTTATTCCCTCATTTTCCATATATTCTGCTGCTAGTATCGTTGCATCTGCAAGCTAGAATAATTCCCAATAATTTTTCCATTTTCTATCTTCTATTACATCTCAGCAAAAGCCTAAGATCTGAGATGAAATAAATGCCTACAATTCTAGATGAGTTTTACAATTGTCCCTCTCTGTTTGAGCTGGTTTTCTCTTCTGGGCAAGAACTAGTTTTGAGACCCAAAGCTGTAAGAAACACTTCTTAGTGCTTATTTGGCACTGCTGAAGGGCGAAAACTGTTCTTCTAAACAAAAGTACCATTTTAAATGGCCTTAAAAAAGCAATTTAAAAAAAATTATTTTGTTATTTTAGTATTTTTATGACTAAAATTTATTAAATTTAATTTTTAATTATTTTTAATACTCTTAACTAGTATATTTAAAAAAATAATTTTCTTAATAACAGTTCTAACAACAATGCCAAATAAGCTTTTAAAAAGTGAGCCAAATTAACCATCAAGAAGCTTGTCATGTTGGTGTTGCTTTTTCCTTTTTTTTTTTGCTTTGAATTAGATTCAAGCCCGACATCTCGCAGTCTGCAAAATAACTCCATTCATGTTTGCGTTGCTTTAATATCCTTTCTTGGTAAAATGATTGTAACTTTTTTTAACATGCTTGCTCTTCAGCTATCTAGTTACAATCATGGGTTTGGCAATTCCATGGAGTTTCACATTAGCAATCGTTGACGGATACTGTGTTTTGGTAAAATGCCCTATCCGGCAGCCCGGAATACTGCTGACTATTATCATCGGAGACTGGGTAAGATTTAGAGTATTATTGTGATTCATCTGAAACCAGATAAACATCTGTTGGCAACTATCTGTAACAAAATTCATGCATGGCAGGTTTTATCAATTCTTATTCTAGCTGCTGCATGCTCAACAGCTAGTGTTGTGGATCTCCTGCTCCATGCTGATAGGTCATATTGCCCTCCAAGGGTTTGCAGTAGATATCAAATATCTGCTGCAATGGCATTCTTGTCTTGGTTTTTTTCCATGTCTTCATCTCTGTTCAATCTCTGGTTACTCCCCTCCTTGTGATTTTCAGGATGGTTTTTGATGTTTTTGGATTTGTGTATTCATAAAGATTGACAAATTTGTGGACTTGCAGTTTAAAGCAACTTAAATCATCACATTAACATTAGAATACATGAAAATACATGAGGAATACGCAACTTATCTAAACTGTTTAATTTGGAGAATTGTCTTCTTCTCAACATCCAATTTAACAACCCATCATTTCATTTACAACTGGATGGAGGATTACCTTCCCCTTAGCATCCGATTAACCTACAAAGAAATAACGTAACTTGAGCCGGCAAAGAATCACCTTCCAATTCTTTATAGCTCCTCTTTATCTCTGTTGTTTTGTCATTTCTCCAGCAGGAAGCAGAACTTCATGGATTTCCTCTGCTGAAATGAGCCGGAAATGGCCATTTCAATCTTGATGTCTGCAACAAGAAAATAGCATGTTTAATAAAAAAATTTTTAAAAAAGAAAAAATAATTGTTTCAAGTAATGAGACTCAGATATTTCTAAAGACATTCTATATATGGATATTTATGAATGAAAATTATCTTTTTGCTAAAAAAAAAAAAGAAATATATAATATGATCTCCTCAAAACATATAGATAATAAGTGTAAATTATTTTTTAAATTAATTTTTATATATAATATTGGCCCTCTAAACAAATTTTCCTGACTCCGTGGGGGATATGGCTTAGTTGAGTTGAGTATTTCATGAAGTGATATCTTGTCAACCATTTTTTATTATTTATGGCTCTGATTTTATATTCACTGAGTTGGTTTTCCCCCAACTTAGTTATGAATGATGATACAACAGTAGCACCCATCATGGACAAAGAAATAAGTGCATTGATAGAGAAGGAAATCGTTAGGGAAAGATATTGTTTGGCCAGAGAGAAAAGGGGAGAGTTGAAGACAATAGTAGAGCGAGAGAAAAGCAAAAATAAAAGAAGAGTTAAAAAGAATTTAATTAAATTCTCGTATAATTATAATTTTTATTTTTTTTAAGATAATTTTTTTATAAATTAAAAAAATTAAAATTTTTCATTTTAAATATAAAAATTGATAAATTAAATTCCCATAAAATTTTAATTCTTAGCAGTGGGAAGTTTTATATGCAGTTGGCGAGAGCATACAGTAACTAGTGAAGAAGAGAAATAGTAATTATGAAATAATTAGGAAAATACTAAAAGAAAATTTACAAAATGGGAAAAAAATGCAGAGCAAGCAGTGGAGGGCTCATACAACACCTTGGCCATTCTTCTGGAGATTGAAGAATTAAATTTTGCAACTCGACCTCAAGCCAAATGAAGATTAAGAGGAGGAAAGCAAAAGGAAAAATAATAATAATAATAAATTTTCAAGTTAAAGACACTTGTATATCAGTTAACTCATGCCAAATGATTTCACAAGTATCAAAAATCATTATACCAGAGAAATATATACAAACCCTGGTTGATTAGGGGCAAATGGCTGCGAAGAAATTGATAGATTTCTAACATGCGTCACCTAAAAAGGTGCTGGAATTCCACAGCATGTATGCACAATGAATTGCTAGAAGAACAGTAGTTGCAAACAGTTCCTACACAATTTGATGGCCATAGGATAAGCTATTTGCCCTTGAGGCAGCGACAAAATATGCTAATACAGATAATGAAGAAAATTTAAAGAAACAGGCATATTGATCAATCATTTACAACGATATTGAGTAGTTCATCATCTTTCATTTTACCTCGTTGAAAGATGAGCGGCAAGGCAGCAAATACACCGGGCTAAAAACTCTCAAACATCTGTGTTGGGTATGCACCCGTCCTATTAAAATGGCTGGAGTTAGGTTCCAGCTTGTCGATAATAAACATTTAATTCTCTTCCTGCCACTTTTGAGCTTCAGACATTTCCCTCTTCAACATTGCTGCCATTTCCCCATTTCGTAACTTCATATATCCTTTAATAAAAGCATCATAAATCTTTGAATTTTGACAAACCATTTGCCTGCCATCTTTGGCCTGAAGCTTCAATGCTTCTTATGCCTTGCATCCTCGCATAAGCCTTAATCAATATCTCATAACTCTTCCCATTTGAATGAAAACTAACATTTCTCATTGTAATCCTCATAATCTCTAAAGCTTCTTTTTTTCTTCTCACAAAGCCCTTCAATCAACAAATCATTGTGGAAGCTTCAGGTCTAAAATCTTTCCTACATATCTTTGTAGACAATAATGGCTGAATCAACATCACCAACTCTACAGTAGCCATTATTAGGTGCTCAAAAGTAATCATGCAAGTACTTTCTACTCCACTCAATTCCATTTCTCTCAAAATCTCCTCAGCTTTCTCCCCAGTCTTGCCAAAACCAGCAATGACAGTATCAGAAGCCACAACATCAGGCTTTATTCTCCTTGCTTGCATTTCCTCCCATGACTTCTTCCCTTCCGCACAAACAGCTATAAAGACATAAACAGCAACTGACCCTTTACACCTTGAAACCCAACAAAATCGACGAATTACAAGAATCAATTCGTGTGCAAATCCCACGAGCGTCAACATTCTCACAATCTCGATTGATCCATCAATCATTTGCAACTCAAGACGAGATTTTATCAACATAACAAACACAAACGGAGCAGAATCGCATTCCACATACGTTTTCACTAGCACTTCAAAGAATTTCACCGGTGCATCACTCTGATCAAACAACACGGGTGAGGCAAGAGCAGACCGGATAACAGACTGGGCCCGGGCCTTAAGGCGAGCCTGGTGGCGAATGTGGATGATGATGGAGTAGCAGTAGAGCTTATGGGAGCAGAAAGAGTTGTGTAGAGTGAAGATGAAGAAGCGAAGGGAAAGGTGGGGATTCAATTTCAGGAGAATAGCGATTTGGGAAAAGTGGGTACGAGTGAGGGTGTTGGTGGAGGAAGGGAGAGAGTAGAGATGGGTCCATCGGGACTTGGAGCGGTGGTAGATAAGGAGTAAAACGACGGCGGAGACTAAAGGGGGTTGATCGGCAGGTGGAGGCTATTGGGAGGAGAAGGAGTACAGAGAATTGGGCTTTAAGGGTTTTCAAGAAAAGAGAGGGACGCGTTATAGAATTGGAGCTACCATTGGCATGACGACATCACTTGCCGCGAAGACGATGATGCTCTGCAACTGCAACAACTGAAAGATTTGATCCAAAATGGGCCGGACTCATCCAAGCCCAGACTAGCCCATAATCCCATTATATTTGTTGGAACTTCAGTATTGTTTAAGCCCAAGCCACCAACAATATCACCTCACATATTGTGACCTCAAATTAAAAAAAAAAAAAAGAAAAGGCTTATTACAAAAATAAGCCAAATATTTTCGTATTTTTTAATTTAATCCAAATGTTTAAATCATTTTAACTAATCAGATATTCAGATTTTATAAAAATGTTATCTAATTTTTTGAATTTTTTATAAAATTATTATAATTTTATTCAATTTTTTAACATATTTTTTCACTTTATTTTCTTGCTAATACAACCTTACCACCACAATTAACTACTCTCAAACCTTCTTTTGATATCGATGGTATATCAAAATTATTATGCATTTTGTCAAATTGAATGATTTTACTTACGCACTATCTCTCTTCACTATCACTAAATTTCATTACTAGTTAATGCTAATGATTATCAAAATGAAATTATAAAAGAGTTGATAAATATGGTAAAGTTAAATCTTTAACGGCAATTATAAACTAAGTTGAGAAATGAAATTCGAATTCGATTAATGAAAATTTGATAAAATTTTAACAATTTTTAAAAATTTAACTAATTTTGCTAAAATTTAAATGTTAAAATATGAAAAGATTCGACTTATTTTTGTAATTTGCCAAAAGAAAAAGATGCTATAAATAATAAAAAGAAATAAAAGATTTTTATTAATTAATTTTTAATTATAAAATTTTATTAATATATATTAATAATAAATTATACATTTTAGAATTAAAATTTCGTATTGAAATGATAAGTAAGAAAAATAAAATTTAAACGTCAATTACAATCAGATCTCTCTCTAGGTACTTTTGTCACCGTTAATCGAAAGTCCCCTCCATCTAAATTCAATCAATTTAGTGGGTGGTGGATAGTGGTGGTTGTGTGTTGTGTATGGACAATGGTGATGGCTCTTGAGTTTTATTGGATTTGTGGTGGCGTTGTGGCTTGAGCGGGGAAGAGCTGCAATGGGTATCTATGGACTGAAATGGAAGAAAGGAAAATAGAGAACCAAAGGAAACAAAAATGCAACGTTTTGTTGATTTATTGATTGAGGGTGATTTTAGATGCAAACAATTTTACCTCCTTTGTGTAGATCCTTATTTTGTGATGAGTATGTGTATTGAGACTGTAGGAAACTCGATAATGAAAAATTATATAACTGTAAGATATAATTAGAGGCATAGAGCTAAATTATTAATTTCGTGGCATGATATTGAAAAAAAAAATAATATGTTTTTTTGGAAAATTAATTTAATTAAATTTAAATATATATATTTTTTAAATTTAATATGGATAGTTCTTAAATGTACCTAATTAAGTTTAATTGGGTCACATGGGCCTAAGAAAGTTAAATAGAACCCATTTAATTTATTTTTTAAAAATTAAAATAAAAAAAATATCTTTTTCTCTATCCCTCTCCCATACAAACTCTCTCTCTCCCTTTGGCCCCACTCTCTTCCTCACTCCCTATTGGTACCACTCTCTTTCCCTCTCTTCCTGTTGGTTGGAACACCTCACCCATATCCCAGTCTCATTCAAAGTCCTCAATTCCAGTTGTTTAAGTTATCTGAACCTAATCACACTAAGACTTCAAATCCTACCACACCTATTCCTCACTCCCTATTGGTGCCTTCCCCTTTCCCTTTCCCTTTCCCTCTCTTCTTATTAGTTGAAACACCTTCTCTATATCTCAGTCTCACCCAAATTCTGTAATCTTAATTGTTTAAGTTATTTAAAATTTATCATTCCATGACTCCAAACCCTGTCACACCTCTCTTCCAAAACCCTATAAATATCATACTGGAAAAAAAAAAAAAGGGAGGAGTAGGAGAAGACAAAAAAAAAAGAAAAAAAAATTTAAAGAGAGAAATAGTCAAAATTTCTTTTAGTTCTTTCTTTCTTGAAGGTTAGTTCTTTTATTTTCTTTTCAAGATCTATGTCATGTAATATTTAATTCTATGTTCCTTGTTTTCAATTTATTTTGTATGTTCATATAGATCATGTAATCATGTTTAATTTGAGGGGATACACAACTCTGTACATGTTCAATTTTCTGTCTCTTGTATTTTTATTATTTTTCATTATTTTCTGAATTTGAAAAAAATTTGTAAAAATTATGTTCATATTCTACACGAAATTCTATTAATTTTAAGCTCAAGAATCACTAAAAAAACTTTATATTTTATAAGTTATGACTATTTGAAGTTAGGGTTCCTGTAAAATCCGATTTGCAAGATACTCGATTTGTAGAGCTCATATCTCCTTTGTTTCTCAATATTTTTGTGTAAATCTAGTATCTAAAATTAAGTTTGGAATCTTGTGAATCTTTTCCAATTAGTTTCGCATTCACATCTATTATGGTTGGTGAGTTATGAATTTTACAAAAAAATAGTACGATTCTATTACTAGAAAAAGTTACGATTTGTGTAGACTATTCGGCTAGAGTTTTGTTTAGTTTATAAATGTTATGATATTGTATGATGTTTTTGATATCTTTTGTAATTTTTTCATGATTTTTAGGCATGTCTAACTATTTTTTAAAAATTAAATTTCTTACTACTATCAATCTGTCAGAATCTGAGAATTGTATATTTATGTATATTCTTGTGTGTTCTTGAGTTCTACTTGATATTTAATTTATTTTTTTGAGTTCTCTTAATTCAAGAAGTGTTATGAAGTGTTTGGATCATGTTAGAAGACCTGGACCCTTAAGTAGTTGTAACTAATTAGGCATTTTAACCCCTTAGGATACTAGAGTTAAAATCCAATATGAATTGTTATTAGTATTTTCTTATTTTCTTTAATTTTTAGTTTCTTTATTTTTATTACAAATAAAATTAGTAAGTAGCCCTAAGATAAGTACCAAAGAGGCATTTGCGTAGGGCTTACATGGAGCTAAACGGGAGTAAGCGAGGGATATCATTACCATACTAGAAGAGAAGACCATTTTTTAGGGGTAGCTTGCACCAATGGCAACTGCAATTACGAACAAATAATCCTAAATTCCTATAATAGCCATTGGCATGAAATTGTAGTAATAATAGGATTTTTATTTGGTAAATTAAAATTAATTTTGTTTTTAATTGAACTGACTTTTGCATGTAATTAATTTAAATAAATATTTTGTAAATTAAAATTAATCTTGTTTGTAAATTAAACTAACCTTGGCATGTAAAATAAATTTAATTTAATACTTGGTAATTGTAAAATAAATTTACATGTTAGAAATTTTTATTAGGTTGTGATTGTTTGGGCCTTATGTGATATTAGAATAAATTACTTATGTACATAATTAACTTAGTTCAATTATCCTTAGGGTAACTTGGTGAAAATTAATTAATTAGGTTAAATAAAAACTTAGGGTTATTTGAAATTGAATTTATTTGTAAATTAAATTCTCAATAATAAATTAATTTTAGTCATATGATAAATATCATTTAAATAATTAATTACCCCATAGATAGGAATTATTTGTGCATGAAAATTATTGGTAAACAATAACTATTTTATGAATTACTTGCGTATGTAGGATTAGAATTGCATTTTTAGGATAAAGTTTAATAAAGGAATAATAAACAAGACTTTTAGAAACATTAGTAAGTTGCCATCTATGACCCTCGAAAGAAACACTGAATATGTCCCGGTTATTACCTGAGTGGTAATTCCTATCTATCTATACCTTCATGGCATAAATTCTTAGTATGGTTATAGTGTTATGAGAAGACGGTACTTACCAGTGGTTTGATTCTATTAGGATTGTATGAAGTGCATGTCTAGAAAATGCTGTCTAAGGAGGTGGTACTTTAATGAGATAATTGTGACTTCACCATCTTTCTTGGGCATTATCTGATGTATTTTATATAATTCTTGTGGATGATATTTCGCCTCATGCCCCCCCTCTAACAGTATGGCGACTCCACTGGGGATTAAATGGATAATTTCTCCAACATGTTTTTATTAGTCTAATATTATTTCTCTGTTAAACTTTTTACATTGCACTACACTATCACACGGATCACCCTTACCCTTTTTAGCTCCGCTGGTACTAGCCAAGGAAACCATAGTTCCACTCAAGCTATGACAAATTGGTGCGTGCTAGCACCCCATGCCTGTACCTTCGAGTATATAAAAGAGCCACAGCTCTGGCCGTTGTGCTTAATGGACAAGCTCTCGCATGGGTGACCCTTTTCCTACCCGATAAAGCCCATGGGCCATAGATTTTAGCCCTAGGTACCTCGTAAATTTTTATTGCGCTGGATTTATAACCTTACTGTTCAAATTATAAGTTCTAGTGGTAGTTGAGATGAACCTAGGCCTATGCATAAACCCAATGTGTGTATAGGCCCAAGTCCATTTTAAAACTCATGTTAAGTAAGAGGATGCTTACTTATGGTTAAACTTTAAGGATATAAATCATTTGTTTATGAAGGAAAGGTCATTCTGGACCACCCCCTGTTGATACGTCTAGTATACCGTAGCCTAGGATAGAATTTTTTTTCCTACCCTACACGTGAGAGTTGAAGGTATAAGGGGGCGAAGATTCAGTTATGGAGACATTCTTTTTGGTTTTTTATTCAGTCTTTGGTCCGATCTTAGTTCATTTTATACAGTTTGGTTTTGGTTTAGTTTCGATGCTATTGGTATGGTTCGGTTTTGGTTTTGTAAAAGTAAAGGCAAAAAAAAAAAAAAAAGGGTCCATTCATGCATTGTATTCATGCACATAGCATGTTTAGGTTAACCCTAAAATCCTATTTTTTTTGAGCAAACATAGCCTCGAAACACACCAAAAAGACTTCCAATCAGGTCACTTGAGTTAAGGAAGGGAAAAGACTAGTAAGGATTTCACCTGCACTACTTAAGATGGAAGAAACAATGGTTGTGCTTGATGAAATATTGAACGCCAAGATGTTTGAGCTAGAAGAGAAAATTATGGTCAATTTTAGAAAGAGGCCCCGAGATAGGCAAATTAAGTGACATTAAAGTTATTAAGGTTCAAATTGTGTCTCGCACCCCAAGGAGATTTTTCCAATTCAGCCAACCCTTATCCAAAGTTTCGGAGCGTCTCAAAGCTCAAGACCTTCTATAGCTCTTAGTACCCAGACCACTACCAAATCCACTCCCACCTAGCTATGATATCAACCAATGTTGTTGATTCTACCAAGCCCACAATTATGACACCGACTGATGCTTTCAACTTAAGCATGATATCTAAGACCTAATTGATGCCAAAAGGATATTTGACCCAAAAAATCAACCAAAAAAAAAACCCACACTAGCCCTATGCCTAACCAAAATTTCCACCTACACAAGGTCTCTACATGATCTCCATCACCCCAAATAATCCTAACAGAATTATTGACTTTATCCAACCCATCCAAAAGCCCAATGAACCTATCCAACCCATCCAAAAGACCAATGAACCTCAATCTATAATGGTTGTTGATATTTGTGATAATTCTAGCTATGATGAGGGTCCTTTGGATGTCTGGACTAATTCTGATGAGGAGATAGTTGCATTACAACTAGATGGTTCAGTTTCACTAGTGTCTAATTTTCAAGTTGTTGGGATCTATAAAAACTAGATGGATCTAAAAGTGGCTACTATGAAGAAAGAGATGAAGTTTTTTCTTAGCATAGGCCTAGGAGAAAGTATAGATGGTCTGGTGACTTTTCTTGAGATGAAGGGGCAGATCACGAGTCATGGTTTGGGCTATGAGTCAACAGAAGAGGTAGAAGAGCCAAAGCCTCCTAAGTTCTTGAAAGAGGACACAATTGCCTTGACATATGATTAGGGGTTATCACAAGTGAAAGAATTAGAGTAGAAAATTAGCACTATTGATCTAAGAACTGCATGGAAAGCTAAGCACCTAAAGCTACATCCCTAAGTTTGAGTCTGTCTTTTATAATGCTCACAGTAGTGATACTGAAGTTTCCATTTCTGATATACTTGACGGTGATTTTAAGGCGAAGATCAATAATATGACCAATCCTTCTGCTTACTTGTTTGATGTTTATTCTAATGGGCATATGCATGGCATTCATAATCATTTAGAATGTATTTTTGTTAATGCATTAAAATCAATCTCTATTAATTTAGGTACACCAAATAATCCTAAAAATATTAAGTTAGCTGAAGATTTAACCCAATAAGAAAGAGATAAATTTATGGCCTTGTTAACAAAGTACCAAGAAGCACATGCCTCGAGCTTAAAATCAGATGGCCGATTCCCAAGCCATGCTGGTGTGCCCATAGGAAAAGAGTAATCAAAATTTGACTTAGCTAGTTATCCTAATGAAGAGTAAAATTTCATGCTATGAAAGATTAGTAGTAGCACATGTGGACCTAGAGGGAGAAGGAAAATGGTATGAAGACATAAGGAGGTCTCTGAAAGTGAGAGAATACTCGTAATCAGCCAATAAAAAAGATAGAACAACAATTCATAGATTAGCCACTCAACTTACTTTAGCTTGAGGGTAATTCTACAAACTCTTATGTGTGATAGAAAAATAGGCTGAGCAAATAATGAAAGAAGTACATGCAGGAATGTGTAGTCCCCATATGAATGGAAAGGTTCTAGTTGGAAAAAAAAAAGAGTTCAAAACATATAAGGTTTGGCCTGAAAAACTCCCTTATGTTCTTTAAGGTTATCATAGTACTACAAGGATATCCACGAGGGCAACCCCATTCTCTTTAGTGTATTACACTAAAGTAGTGCTATCCATTAAGCAAGAGGTCAAATCTTTAAGAGTGATGCTAGAAGCTAAGATCCTAGAAAATGAGTGGGTCTGGAAGAGATATGAAGAACTAGCTTTGATTGATAAAAAGAGGATGTCGGCCTTGTATCATATGCAGGCTTATCAGAAGAATATAGCTAGAGCCTTTAATAAGAAGGTGAAGCCAAGAAAGATCAAAGAGGGAGATATGGTTTTAAAACAAGCTCGGCCCATCCCTTTTGATTTAAGAGAAAAGTTTAACCCAAGCTAGGATGGTCCATACATAGTAAAAAAGATCTTTCTACTATAAGAATATCAAACCTGGATGGGAATGAATTTTAAGAACTAGTCAATTTAGACAGGCTAAAATAGTACTTTATGTGAGACAGGCTCGCTAGGCTGAAAACCTGCAAAAGACAGTTTAGAAAAAAGTAAGGGTCAAAGAAAAAAAAAGAAAAGAAAAAAATGTTAGATTAAAAACCTGCAAAAGGTGGTCTAGGCAAAAGGAGAGATGAGAGAAGATCTGGATGGAAAACCTGAAAAGGCTATTCAGCAGGTTATAAAGCTTATTTCTAACTTTGGAATGTTGAAAATTTAGCAAAACTAAATGTAAGAGAGAGTAATGGTGTACCTGAATAAATAAAGAAGTTTTTATTGCATTAACTAGGAATAAGTTATATTTAATTATGATTGTGAATGTTTATATCTTAAGGGATACATCAAATGATTAAGTAATTGAATGGCATTATTTTCATTTAATCTATGCCTTGTGAGCATGACAGAATAGATGCTTGATATGAATGCCCAGACAATTGTCCAATTTCACAAAAAAAAAAAGTGAGAAAAAAAAGGAGCTCCCTAGGTGGAAAACCCAAAAGGGCTGCTTAGGCAAAAGTTAGAGCAAGCCCGCTGAGATAAAAACCCAAAAGGGCATTTCAGGCAAAAGTTAGGGCACAGAAAATGGAGTTCATGGAAGAGAAATGAGACAAAGCAGAAACCAAGGGGGGGGGGGGGAGAGAAGAAAAAGAAAAATCAGAGGAAAATTATATTGTGACCTTAAGAAAGTCTTTTTTGGTGAACAGTTTTTCTAAAAAATTTTGAAGTTATAAGAAAGTTTTTCCAAAAAGAGGTCCTCCAGAGGACTAAGTTTTTTTAGAATCTCTAGCAAAATTAGCATGCCCATGATAGAAAGTAGTATACAAGAAGCACAAAAATCACAAAAAGTATTCTGAGACCCAGTCATCCTAATTTTTTCAAATCAGGAAATAGATATTTTTTGGTAAGTCCTTAGACGTTGTTTAGGGCATATGGCATAGTTGTGTAAGGTGTAGAAGAACAAGCATCAACATGTCACCTGTAGGTGTGTAAGGCATAGAAGAATATGCATCACCACAGTTTTAAGTGTCGAACTACGAGGGGGTCTGATTCTTCCTCAGGATAGCGAGAGGGATACGTAGGTAGTTTAGGACTGCGATCCTAAATACGAACCCACAACATTTTAAGACAGATATTTTTGGTAAGTCCTTAGACGTTGTTTAGGGTACATGGCATAGTTGTGTAAGGCGTAGAAGAACACGCATCAGCATGTCACCTGTAGGTGTGTAAGGCGTAGAATAACATACATCACCACAGTTTTAAGTGTCGAACTATGAATGAGTTTGATTCTTCCTTAGGATAGCGTGGAGAATACATAGGCAGTTTAGGACTGTGGTTCTAAATACAAATCCACAACATTTCAAGTCACATAGTTGCCATTATCATGAGACCGTAGCTAGTCTCATGATATAGAGTGTGTCGACAAAGCAAGATACACTCGATTTTCACATGACACAATTATCACGGTTATGAAACCGTAGCTAGTCTCATAACATAGAGAATGTCGATCGAGCAAGATGTACTCGAGCCTCATAACCAATGTTTCATAGTTATTAGAAGATTGAGTTTCACTTTGACGAAACTTGAGCAATGCTTTCGCATTGATTTCAACTTTCGCCAAAGTGGGGGGCAAACTGTAGACCCTTATTTTGTGATGACTATGTGAATTGAGGTGTGGGAAACCCGATAATGAAAAATTATATGACTGTAAGATATAATTGGAGGCATAGAGCTGAATTATTAATTTCGTGGAATGATCTTGAAAAAAAAAATAATAATATGTTTTTTGGGGAAATTAATTTAATTAAATTTAAATAAAATTTTGTTTTATTTAAATTTAATATGTGTAGTTTTTAAATATACCTAATTAAGTTTAATTGGGTCCCATGGGGAGGAGGAGAAGACAAAAATAAAAGGAAAAAAAATTTAAAGAGAGAAATAGTCAAAATTTCTTTTAGTTCTTTCTTTCTTGTGATATTTCTTGAAGGTTAGTTCTTTTATTTTCTTTTCAAGATCTACTTCATGTAATGTTTAATTCTATATTCCTTGTTTTTAATTTATTTTGTATGTTCATATAGATTATGTAATCATGTTTAATTGAAGGGGATATATAACTCTGCACTTGTTCAGTTTTCTATCTCTCGCATTATTATTATTTTTTGTTATTTTCTGAATTTGAAAAAAATTTGTAAAAATTATATTCATATTCTACACGAAATTCTATTAATTTTAGGTTCAAGAATCACTAAAAAAGCTTTTATATTTTATAAGTTATGGATATTTAAATTTAGGGTTCCTGTAAAATCCAATTTGCAAGATATCCGACTTGTGGAGCCCATATCTCCCTTGTTTCTTAATATTTTTGTGCAAATCTTGTGTCTAAAATTAAGTTTGGAATCATGTAAATCTTTTTCAATTAGTTTCGCATTCACATCTATTATGGTTGGTGAGTTATGAATTTTACAAAAAAGTAGTGTGATTCTATTACTGGAAAAAGTTATGATTTGTGTAGACCATTCGGCTAAGGTTTTGTTTGGTTTATAAATTTTATGATGTTGTATGATGTTTTGGATATCTTTTATAATTTTTTCATGATTTTTAGGCATGTCTAACTATTTTTTAAAAATCAAATTTCTTACTACTATCAATCTACCAGAATCTGAGAATTGTATATTTATGTATGTTCTTGTGTGTTCTTGAGTTCTAATTGATATTTGATTTATTTTTCTGAGTTTTCTTAATTCAAGAAGTGTTATGAAGTGTTTGGATCATGTTAGAAGACCTGGACCCTTAAGTAATTGTAATTAATTAGGCATTTTAACCCCTTAGGATCTAGAGTTAGAATCCAATATGAATTGTTATTATTATTTTCTTATTTTCTTTAGTTTCTTTACTTTTTAGTTTTTTTATTTTTATTACAAATAAAATTAGTAAGTAACCCTAAGTTAAGTACCAAAGAGGGCATTTGCGTGGAGCTTACATGGAGCTGAACGAGAGTAAGCCAGGGATATTATTGCCATACTAGAAGAGAAGACCATTTTTTAAGGGTAGCTTGCCTCAATGGCAACTGCAATTACTAACAAGTAAGTAATCTTAAATTCCTAAAATAACCATTGGCATGAAATTGTAGTAATAACATGGTTTTTATTTGGTAAATTAAAATTAACTTTGTTTTTAATTGAACTGACTTTTGCATGTATTTAATTTAAATAAATAGTTTGTAAATTAAAATTAATTTTGTTTGTAAATTACATTAACATTGGCATATAAAATAAATTTAATTTAATACTTGGTAATTGTAAAATAAATTTGCATGATAGAAATCTTTATTAGGTTGTGATTGTTTGGGCCTTATGTGATATTAGAATAAATTACCCATGTACATAATTAACTTAGTTCAATTATCCTTAGGATAACTTGATGAAAATTAATTAATTAGGTTAAATAGAAACTTAGGGTTATTTGAAATTGAATTTGTTTGTAAATTAAATTCTCAATAATAAATTAATTTTAGTCATCTGGAAAATATCATTTAAATAATTAGTAACCACATAGATAAGAATTATTTGTGCATGAAAATTATTTATAAATAATAATCATTTTGTGAATTACTTGCGTGTGTAGGATTAGAATTACATTTTTAGGATAAAGTTTAATAAAGAAATAATAAACAAGACTTTTACAAGCATTAGTAGAGGACTGACACTCGAATTAATAAGGTTAGACCAGGCGTAAGGGGTGCCTAACACCTTCCCCTTACGTACCCACTATCCCGAACTTAGACATCGGGTTATCGTAATGACGGTTGTAAAAACTCTGCAAAGAGTAAGTTGCCATCCATGACCCTCCGAAGAAACACTGAATATGTCCCGATTATTACTCGGGTGGCGACTTTGTCTATCTATGCCTTCGTGGCATAAATCCTTAGTACCGTGGTAGTATTATGGGAAGACAGTACTTACCAGTGGTTTGATTCTATTAGGATTGTATGAAGTGCATATCTAGGAAATGCTATTTAAGGAGGTGATACTTAAATGAGACCATTGTGACTACACCATCTTTCCTGCGCATTACCAGGTGCATTTTATATAATTTTAGTGGATGATATTTCGCCTCACGCTCCCCCTCCCTCCAACACTTTAATCATATTTTAAATGGCATAATTAATTAAATTTGAATGAAAGAATTTTTAAATTAACGGTGACAAAAATTAACATATTTTAATATTTTTTTAAAATATAGAGATTAATTTGATAATAATAATATTCACAGACTTATTATAATTCATATCCATATTATTATAACTATAAAAAAATTATTATTTTTTTATTAAGATGTTGGGCAGGTCACTTTTGACCATTGTGTTTTTGGAAAAGTAATAAAGCATATATTAATAGGATGTTTGGTTTAATTACTTATTTTTAAAATTTTAGTTTAAAATACATTTTTTTTAATTTATAAATTAATTTAAAAATAAGTAATTAATTATTTGGTTAAAACTAATTTGAAAATAATTTAAATATTTAGTTAAAAAGTATTTAAAATAAATTTAATTTATCAAAATGACCAAAGGAGATATATCATTGAGTGTTTGTTAAAATAGAATAGTTTTGATATTTTTAAACATTATTAGGATAATTTAATTTTTCACTTGGTCAAAAAATAGTTTTAAAATAAGAAGACACTTATGATTTTAAGTAATTTTTTTAATTTATAATTTAAACTAAGCATAATTTATTTTTGACTTTTTACTTGTAAGTCAATTTGACAGACTCATAAACCAAATACTCTCTAAATCACTTTCAAATATTTGTTTAAAAAAAAAAAAAAGAGAAGAAAGAATATTCCCTAAATTGATGGCTAGGCTAAGCAGCTGCATACAAATCGCCATGCTACAAAATGCTTTTATTCCCTAAAAAATGAAATGCCAAATACTGATCTTCAAATTGATCATCGTCTCAATAGAATTCTAGACACAGTTTGAAACCTTAGAATAAATGCAAACTTCACAAATTTTTAGTGTCTTGAATTTTGATTTTGATATACGTGTTAGGGGCAATTCAAAAAAAAAAAAAAAACAGATATACGTGTTACGAGATTATTATATATAATATTTTTATCAAAAATATATATAAGATAAACCATGACAATAAGTTTAAGGCAAGTACAATTGTAATGATAGAAGCTTAAAGGCAAATGTGGAATGCGAAGATGCAAAAGGAAGAATCACATTCAAGCAAGAAAGTTCTATCTTAAATTCTTTCAGCTACATGCAAACATATGCATATAGTGTCAAGGCTTTTTTGACAATTACCTCACACTATTCACATATGCTACTTGCCCACTTGCCCTTATATATTCCCCTATTCCACTTCTTAATTTCTTTGTGCTACAACAACAACAAACAATAACAATAATTAAGCATTATTAATCTCAAATTAGTTAGATCAATTTTATGATTTTTTTTTTCTCATTCAGTTTTGTTAGGCCATAAATCCGCATCAATATCCAAAATTTTTAAATTCTTTAATACTATTTCCCTTCACGTCATTTTGGACATTCTTTTTCCCTTTGTCATTCCTTCCTCTATTAACTTATCACTTCCGTAGTAAAGCTATTGATTCTTAATTTCTTCATCCTACATAAAATAAAAATTAAATACGGCATGTCATATTCAAACTTTAGTTTAACAAGAATAAGGGAAACTTGTTGAATGATTTTATTGAATTGCGTGCATTATAATTATAATATTTTTGGTCTAGTCTAATTTAAAATAAAAGGTGAAGACATATCATTTATCTAACAGACGCAGATTTAATTAAGCCTTATTCCCTCTCAATCCCTACTAAAAATTAATACTCTTGACTATAAAATCTTGTTTCTAATTAAGTTGCATTAAGCATTTCTTAATTCAATTCAACAAGAATCAATTCCTTCAATAAAATGCAACATGACCATGGAGAGAAGGAAAGAAAAATGCAAAACAAAGAGGAAAACAAAGATGCCACCTATGACTTAGGCAACTTTAGTCGAAGAAATAATAATCATACGAAGGGATGATATTGCTAAAACAAATTTTAAAAAATAATAATAAGAATTTGCATGATATAATATTAAAAATGAACAAGTTGGTGGGTAGATAATAGTTCTCAACTTCTCATCAGGATAGAAGAATTTGTTCTTCCATATCACCATTTCTATCAAGAGAAGAGACTAATGATAAAAAAATCTGGAACAAATGGGATTTATTCTCTGCTGATCTCTTCCACATCATGGGATATTCAAGGATGATCTATGTAGCATATGTTTGAAAAAATGACAATCATCATCAATTAATATTCCTGAAATATTTTTTATGCTGTTAAGATAAAGATCAGTTAATTAATTTTAAAATTAAAGCTATCATGTGGATGCTTTGTCTGTGATTAAGAGCAAATTCGCAGAATATTACTGACTAAATAAATTATTAATCTCCAATCAAATCAAATTTAGTTGTGATTCTAAAATCTTGTTCTCAAGAAACTCCTAGGCTTTTCGGCATGTTCCTGATCCCTCAACATAAATCGTACCTAATCCTTCTCATATTGTTTACGCCAATATATATATAATCCCAACAAATTTCAATTATTTTGAAAATATTCCTTGGTATAAAAATTTATTCATAGAATTAAGACCACCTAAACCTGAATTCAATTTCAACTTCATATTCTTTTCTTTAGTATAAATATATGTCAAAACATTATATCTCTAAAGGAATTCAATGCTTGGTACTTTTGTCATTTTCAATATTGTCCAATTTTCAATTACTCTCTAAAAGATAATAATATTGTGCAAAATGACCATTGAACAATAGTAGAGATTAGAGCCCTGGAAAGTGAAAATTAAGTATATATTCTTGCAAGTGGGACGTGACCCAAAAATATATATGTCTTATGTCTGCCCTTAGCACTTGTAGATATAAGGATTCCTATGCACACTATCACTTACCACAATCACAAATATATCTCGAACTCCAAGCATAATATATTCTTTCACTTGGCTTAAAGTACACGCCAAAAACAACCTAATTAGCAACCCTAATCCAAATGTCCATCAAAATCTAATCCCTTCACTATAAATATTTACGTAAACATACAATTCTTGGAAGGAAAAAGAAAAAGAAACAAGAAACCCATGAAGTACAGTGAGATATCCCACTTCAGCCACCCCCTGCACTCCCTGAAATTCGAGTACTCAGAATTCCCATTCAAGTGTGATGGATGCAAAGAAGTAGGGATAGGGTCTCGCTACAAATGTTCCAAGTGTGATTTTGATCTCCACATGCACTGTGCAATCCCTTCTGCTTCAATCTACCACCCTTTCTACACCAAATGCTCCTTCCAGTTCCTGTCTCGACCCCCAGGTGACAAGCCTCGTTACTGCAATGCTTGTGAAAGGGATGTCAATGGGTTTCTGTACCATTGCAAAGATTGTGGATTTGATCTTCATCCATGTTGCGCAAAGTTGCCAATGGTGCTTGATGATGGAGAAGTGAAGCTGTATTTGTATAAGAAAGTGAGTGCAACTTGTCACAAATGCGGACGTAAAGGGAGGAGTTGGAGTTACAGGTCTTCATGCAAGAAGTATAATCTTCATGTGGCTTGTGTTAAGGACATGTTGGTGGAGAATTGGGCTAGTCTTTATCTTGGAAGATCCTCAGATCATCATCATGGGAATACTACTTGTAGTAGCTATGGTAATGGTAGTAGAAATTTGGAGACTAGAATTCCCAGCTTGAAAAATGCACTCCAAACCCATCACCGTAAGAGCAAGGGTAAGGTGCAGAAATGTTGTGAGATGGCTGGATTAGCTGTGCAATTTGTGATCTCCGCCGTGCTGGGTGATCCCACCACCATTATTGCTGGGGTTATTGGGTCTTTGATTTGAAGAGGATGATATGGGTGATGCGAATGCAAAGATTAATTAATGGGGAAAGGAATATTTGGTTAATTGTAATGGTTTTATTTTCAGTATAATTATTGGATTTTTCTTACCCATATTTGTTCCATTATTTGATCAAGATACAAAATGTATAATGAGATTCTTCTATTAAATACATAAGTTTCACATATTTGTATTTTAAATCCCTAATGAACTCGATTTAGATAAGAATTTTGCTTAATTATCTTTACAGGGATTGTTCGGGACTCTTTGGTAGTATTGGATATGAGGGGGTCTATACATATGGAGTGATTATATAGTACAACCGTGATTCCATCTCAACATTTGATATGGAATGGCAAACCAATCATAGTAAGATAATTATGTATGAAAAGATAGTCATCATTTGTAAAAAAAAAAAAAAAAATTTAACATATGGATAAAATTAATTTTTTTGGGACCCATTATAACTTAATTATTTGTCTATAATTAGTTTGTCATTCCATGTATGGTTGTATACATGGAATAACCAATTCATTGTATAATTTCTCATGCATATGTGTTTTTTTTTTTTCGTTAGTAAACATGCATATTTGCCATTTTCTTTCTTCTTGTAATATTTTTAACAAGGAATATTATTATTTATTTAATAACCTGAATTTTAAATTACAAATTTTATATTTTTATATGGTATTAAAATATTAATTTAATAGTATCTACCTAATTTATAATTATTAAATAGTCTAATTTTAATTGAAATGGTTAGTTTTATACATTAATATTAAATCAATTATCATAATATAGTTTGATTAAATTGTTATTAATTTTATAAATATTATAATAATTATCATTACTATATGTATTATCATTATTTTCTTTGTTGTCTAATTATACACAAAATTGTATTTAGAATCCAATTGAAAAGAATTTTGAACCCATTAAATTATACCCAAAAAGTATTATTTTTATCTATTATTATTATATATTATAAATATAATTAAAAAAAAAGTAAAAGTAAAGAAAGAAAGGGGGATGGGACTTGGCATATTCCACTGTCACTCCTAGTCACATTATTAAAAAAAAAAAATTCAAAAGAAAAACGGGAGGAGTATCTCTCCCCCCCCCCCCCCCCCTCTCAATTCCTCTCTCATCTCCTCCTCTCTTCTTCTTCTTCCCTTCTCCGGTGACTGGCCGATGACCTCCCAAGCAGCTCCAAACTCACCAGCGATGACACCAGTGGCGACAACAGCCCAAAATCTGGCCAACAGTGGAGAGAGAGAGAGAGAGAAAAAAAAAAAAAAAAAAGGGTTCCAAACTTTGAATGCTCATATCCGGCGATCCTGACGTCCGATTGGAGTGATTCCAACAGCTATGGACTCCTAAGAGAGAGCTCTTCCAGATGAAACCAGCCTCGCCGGATTTAGTAGCCGTTTTCGGCGCCGGCGAGGAGAGAGAAAATCGATTTTTTTTTTACTTTCTGACGAGATTTCCGACAATCCGACCGTTGGATTGATGATCCAAGACCACCTATGGACTTAGGAGGAGGAGAGGAACATTTTGGTGTAACAAGTTCCGTCAGATGTCGCCGGTGACCGGTGGCCGGCCACCGTGCGCAGTGGTTCCATCGTTGGCTCCGGCGAGCTTTGGGGATGATTCAACTTCCAGAGGCTTCCTCATAAATTTTTGAAATTTTTGAGGCACAGATAAGCTTCGGGTAAGATTATTTTTATTATTTCTTAGTCTGTGGAGCATAAATGCAGTGTTTCTTAAACAGGAAAAATTAGAGAAAAATTCTAAGAAAAATATATGATGAAAGTAAAATTATTTAGAGATATTCTATGGTATTTGTTGAATTTTTGAGTGATTGTAGAATATTTTTGAAAAATATAGATAAATTTTAGTTAGATTTTTAGCATATGGGCATATAAGATTATGATATTTAAATTTTATATGATTGGTTGAAGATTGAGAATAGAGGTTTAAATATGTGAATATTGAATTGGGTTGAATTAAGAATATATTAGCTGTTGAAAACTTATGGAATTGAGTAATATTCTTAAATAAAATATTCATGGGTGATTAGAAAATTTCAACTCCTTTTGCGATAGTTTTATAACTTTATTAAGGACCGCGGGGCAAAATTTTCGAATTTTTGGAGCTTATTTGAGTAGATTTTTACAAAATATCAGTTATAAGGACTAAAACGTAATTTTTTAAGTTTAAAACTATTGTCTGATTTGGAGGGCCCAGAAGGGGCCATATAATATTGATGAGATGTGATTGTGGAAATTAAGAATTTAAAAGTGTTATTTGAATCTTTTTGCAGATTGGGTAGGTCCTAGATATAGGGAAAACTCTGTTGAATTTTCAGCATAAATTAGGATGTGTTACCTCTTTAAATTTATTTTTATTTAAATTAGCACTAATAAATTCACAATAAAATTATGTAGGTGATCAGGGTCAACTGTTTCACACCCTACTCCCCCGTAAGATGTAACATGATCCCGTAGTACACCTAATGAATTACCGTACTTCGCCTACTGATAACCCATTAGATATACTACAAGAGATTTTAAAACAATTTTCATGAAATTTAAATCATCGATTAAAATCTGGTGTTATTAAATTTTTTCAAAATTTCGACAAAGTGCCGGCTGTATTTTGAGAAAATAGTTCTTCAAACCTGAAAAGGAAAACACTCTCAATATGTTTTCTCAAATACAACTCCAATAACTTTATTTCAACTCACAATTCAAATCTCAATAATCAAATCAATTCATTTTCAAACCAATCTCATCATAAAGAATATTTCATTGATTACAAGACTCAACATTTATATCACAATAATTTACATTTAATTACATACCAAAATATTTTACAAGAGTTTTTATACAATTGCTCAAATAATTTACATACATATTATTACATGCATACATTAAAACCTGTGTACATGGGTATACCTGAAGCTGATCTGAATGTCTCTTCAAAGAAGCTTGCTCAATTGCTCTATGCTCTTTTCACCTGCGACAGCATACAAAACTATCGCTGAGTGGTGAACTCAGTGGTGCACAACTATAACTTAAAACATAGTTCAATATACCTTAGCAAAATTACAGCAGATAATTTGAAAATCAGGATACTCATCAAATTCCAAAAATCAAATTATTCATTGCCAATAACATAAATCATTTGTATGAAATGACTTTGATCACGAAATTTAATTTATCAAATCACAACCAAACAGTTAAGGTAATTCCAACAAAATCAATTATACATAAATCATAATTGAAATCACAATTCTTTACTATTCAAAAACCATTCTTTATCTCAAAAACCATTCTTTATCTCAAAAGTCATTCTTTATCTCAAAAAACATTCTTTATCTCAAAAACCATTCTTTATCTCAAAAGCCATTCTTTATCTCAAAAAACATTCTTTATCTCAAAAACCATTCTTTATCTCAAAAACCATTCTTTATCTCAAAAGCCATTCTTTATCTCAAAAATCATTCTTTATCTCAAAAGCCATTCTTTATTTCAAAAGCCATTCTTTATCTCACTAACTATTCAAGACTAATCCGAAAGGGCCATCTTTGGGGTGATTCTAACTCCCTATGGTCGGGGAGGTCGAATCATCGTGCACAGTACACATCACAATAATAAAACTTCCGAAAGGGCCATAACATGAAAAAACTTAGATCTAACCTCTAATAAGAGGAGAATCTAAGCCTGTGCACGTACCATGGTAATCAAAACATAACTAACTCCATTGTCTTCTCAACAAATGAGAGAGACGGGTAATAACCTAGTCAAGCATCTATAGTGAGATATAAAATAATATCACAATCCTTTTAGTGAGCATAAATCACAATACAATTCGATTCAAAGTCAATTCCAATATCCAATAATTTTTATGCTCATCACAATACAAATCATAAATTTACATTTTTTCATGCAAATTGCCCATCACAATTCAAAACATGTTCTATCACAATTTTCCAAAACATAATTTATTCAATTCACAACAATGCTTAACACTTGTTGAAATATCATTTTATAAAGCTAAATTCATACATACTATAACAATTTCAATAATCATTAAATTAAATCCAATACTTGATAAACATAATTCATAAGGAAAATAACGTCATTTAATCATATGAAATTTTCATAATAAAATCAATTAAAAACTAGTTGTGCACAAACCTGATTTGAGTCGCTCCTAGGCCTTGATTCAATGTTCTTTATGCTTCTCAATATCCTTATCAACTGAAACACACAATTTAAAGTGTTTCAATACTCAATAAATTTGTTTCCAACCATAAAATCCAATATCTAAATTTTCTTGGTACTATTCCCTTCAATTCATTTCATTAGTCAACTTATAATGTTGACCCTTAATGCACTCTAAGTGAGTCGATTCCAATGTTACCAATATGTCACATTTTATAGCTCTTTAGTGTTGGTATATGTTACCAATTTCATTTTCAAGTGTATTGCATTTTATTGCAATTTATTGGATTTCGGTACACTATTTTGACCTAGTCGGATGACCTAGTTCCCTCGGTTTTCGGGTTCCGATCCAAACTACAAACTTGTAGGCCTATGTCTTATTGCATGTGGGGCAAAATTTCAGGTCATTCTGAGTTGTGTAGACCAAGATATGGTCAATTTACTAAAGCTGGACAAAATGCACTAAAATGGTAAACTTAGGTCATTTTTAGGTCATTTTCATTTCGGTCAGTTTTGGTATCTAAAATTGTGCAAGCTATTTGGCTTGGTTCTGGCTATTTTTGGGCTTTGGTGTCTTCATAAGAATTATAGATCTATGTCTAAACTATTCATGGTGAAAATTTCAGGTCATTTGGACCTGTTTTGTGTAAGTTATGGTCAAAACACTAACTGCTGCCCAAATGGTCAATTTTCAGGCTTTCAAGTCACTAATCCGGATTTGGTTATTTTTCAAGTCACCTTCTAGGTAGAATTTAGGTAAGCTTCCTTCATGAAAGTTGGCACATTTTGTGCCTAGTTTCACCTCCAATTAGTCTCATACCAATTGAAGTCACACACTTAAGGTTCTAAGCTAAAATATACACTGCCCTACTACACATTCTTCATCACATACCAATTACACATTCTATACTTACCAAGCTAACCCTTTCATGCCAATTCTGGTTTATACCATATCATTAACATACTTAACAACACATTTTGGTCATTTTGGATAGCTTTTAACCATTCTCAATATACACATTATAACTCAGAATTTTCCAAAGTCCATTTACACAATTTAACCACATAAACATACCCCATTTATATATCCAATTCCAATCTATTATACACATATACATGCTGCCACCATAAACAACATAATTCAATAAACCAAACCATGAAACAACACATTTCAACTACACTTTAAAGTTGTCGAATTACCTCATTGAACACATCTCCTTCAAATTGCTTTTAAGCTTCTAAAACCAATTGCACCATTACACATACACTTAGTATACATTGTCTAAATCATTCCTATACACATAAACACTTACATCAACATCATAAACAACTATTTACAAGTGAAAACAAGCTAAATATACTGAATTTCCATGGCTGCCCAAATGGCGTATCACCATTAAATCATCAAACTTCAAAACTTCTTCCACAAAATAACTCACCACAGTATCACTCAAAGTTTAATGAAACAAGAATGGAAAATACTCACTTACCACTTTTGAAGCTTGATCAAAACCTCACCAAACTTCTTAAAATTGCTATCAAACTCTTCCTTGCAAGGTGAGGATTAACTTTAATGAAGGAACCTAGTGGAAATGGTGGCCTAAGGTTGGTTGCATGAAGCTCCTTCAAGCTCGGCCATGGAGGTTTTTCTCTCAAATTGTTTCGGCTGGTTGTCCCAAGGTTGAAGATGACAGAATTTTCTGTCCATATGCTGATTAAAAGTCCACTTAGGTGATATTAGTGGAGCACTAATGAAGTTATAATATTTGTTTAATCAAAAGTTTCACATTTTCTACATTTATCCTCATTTCTTTTACTATTTAAAATATGGACCACCATTTTAATTTTCATGATATTTTCAGAGTTTAATATCATTTATTTTCAATGGACATTTAGGTCAAAAGGCAACTTGGAGTGTCAATTGACCATAATGCCCGTATTCGGTAATACCGATTTTTATCTGTTTCTCGATTTCTCGTTTTTCTTTGTACTAATTAATTAATTTTTCTTTGATATTTCTAATGACATTTATACTTCAATAAGTCTTTAATTATGTCTCAAAACTAAATTTCGAGGGTTCCCTGCAGTCCTGGGATCGACTATTGCCTGCACCGTAACTTCCCTGTGCGGTCACCCATCGCTGCGGTGTTGGCTCGTTTAACTTAGTTTCATTTCATTGCTATTATTTTTCCTTCGTTTTTCTTGTATTTTCTTTTCTTGTATTTCATTATTTTATGTCTCCTCACTAACATTTAAATGTAGTTCTAGGCATCCTAGCTGTCCGGACCGACACTGTCACCGGAACAGTAGAACGCACTACCGAACATAGGGGTGTTACAATTCTCCTCCCCTTAAAATAAATTTCGTGCCCAAAATTTTACCCAATAGCCGTCTTACAATATTCACACATTTACTTTCTCCTTTCTATATGATCGTATAATCTTCTTTCCTCTGAATTTATGTAAGACTTCTAACAATCTAATATAACATTTACTTTGTTTATACAACACTAATCTTTTCTTACTATCGTTCTGTCTAATATTTCGATTCATGTTTCCTTCTTGAATGACCATTATGGTCCTATTAGAATTACTTATCTAATCATGGGTCCTTTGACCATTCTAGTCAACAATCTTACTCACATTCGTAATATTTCTTTGTTATATCTGAACCAACTGTTCAAATTTTTACTTCCGCAACTCTTTTTATCTATTAATATTCTATAACTTACTTCCTTTTGTACTAAACTATAACCTTTTGATATTTTAACTTTTTAGTTTTAAATCCCTAAGTAGGATTTCCAAACTCATTTCCAACAATAAAATTTTATCCTAGCATAACTATACCAATACAGATGCCGTTGGCAACTATTCTCATCTTGGTGTACTATCGAGTAGTACATAGCTCTACACAATAATCTCAAGTCAATACTGTAATCTGCAGCTTACAGTATAAACATCAAGAACATTGCATAGTTACTACGATACATTCCAATAGATCAAAACTTTTCTATATTTTATCCTTTTCGAATTTACTGATATTCAAATCTTATTCTGATTACAATATCCATTAACAATTACTAACAGTAACATCTTTGCCCTCATCTAGAGTAATTCTATTACTGTAACTTACTTTTACGTCCTCTTACCTTACATTAAGTAGGCTTACCGTTTAACTTTATAATTTATGGTGCGTTAGAAAATACTTTTCACTGATAAACTCTTCCAGAACAAATTTCACTTATTATCACAATCCTTATCTTAAAGGACTAATCACTAATGCATCAAAATTTATTCCCCTGTAAAGGAATAACAACAGAACATATAGTTCTAATATTAACATACAACTAAGTAGTGCTGGGATCAAATAAAAATAATTAATTGTTTCTTTCAAAAATTAAGAACTTACCAGCAGCTACATCCAAAGTTTCTGTTCTTTCCCCTTGGCGCATAGTGAACGCTCTAACTGATGCGCTACTATGTTCGGGTTGATTCACTATGTTATGGTTGTGAGGAGTACTAACTCTATTTTTATCTTGACCTCTACTGACTGTCTGTGAACTTTCGAGAGTAGATCGAGGTGCTCTAGTACAATTTCTAACAAAGTGTCCAAGCTTTCCACAATTGTAGCAGGCTCCAGAGGCCTTACGATAAATATCTCTATGTAGCTTAGCACAAACATGGCAGAAACGGGCAGAATAGGAACTTTTGGTTATTCGATGACTAGATCTTGGTGTTCTCTGCCCTGATGATCCGCCTCTATCATATCCCTGAGCTCGGGGTTCCTCAAATTCTTTTCTCTTCTCCAAATTACTGTTCGAGCTCTGACCCATAAGTCTCTCCCTCTTCTCTATTTCATGTTGCCCTTGTGGGGGTTGGGTCTGTACTTGAGTTTGAGCTGACAGAGTATCAGCCATTTGTTGAAAGAAAGTGGCCATTTGCTTGGCCATTTGTGCAGTAATTTGTACCGGTAAAACTGGTACAGTCGAGCCTTCGACACTTTGTGGAGTTGGGGCCTCAACTTGTATTTCTGCTGTCTCAGACTATTCTATTGTCTCATTCTTCTCTTCCATATCTTTTCACAGGATTTTCTATTTTCTATACAACCAACACAAGGAGATTTCTCTCCATTAGTTCATATTTATGATGTAAATGTACTATATATATCAAACATTTGAGCAGTTATAGTTACTGACAAAAAGATTTCAAATTCACAGTTCAAATTTTACTTTAAAACCATTGCTCTGATACTACAAAACATGTCACACCCTACTCCCCCGTAAGATGTAACATGATCCCGTAGTACACCTAATGAATTACCGTACTTCACCTACCAATAACCCATTAGATATACTATAAGGGATTTTAAAACAATTTTTGTGAAATGTAAATCATCGATTAAAATCTGGCGTCATAAAATTTTTTCAAAATTTCGGTAAAGTGCCGACTGTGTTTTGAGAAAACAGTTCGTCAAACCTGAAAAGGAAAACACTCCCAATGTGTTTTCCCAAATACAACTCCAATAACTTCATTTCAACTCACAATTTAAATCTCAATAATCAAATCAATTTATTTTTAAACCAATCTCATCATAAAGAATATTTCATTGATTACAAGACTCAACATTTATATCACAATAATTTACATTTAATTACATACCAAAATATTTTACAAGAGTTTTTATACAATTGCTCAAATAATTTACATACATATTATTACATGCATACATTAAAACCTGTGTACATGGGTATACCTGAAGCTGATCTGAATGTCTCTTCAAAGAAGCTTGCTCAATTGCTCTATGCTCTTTTCACCTGCGACAGCATACAAAGCTATCGCTGAGTGGTGAACTCAGTGGTGCACAACTATAACTTAAAACATAGTTCAATATATCTTAGCAAAGTTACAGCAAATAATTTGGAAATCAGAATACTCATCAAATTACAAAAATCAAATTATTCATTGCAAAAAACATAAATCATTTTGTATGAAATGACTTTGATCACGAAATTTAATTTATCAAATCACAACCAAACATTTAAGGTAATTCTAACAAAATCAATTATACATAAATTATAATTGAAATCACAATTCTTTACTATTCAAAAACCATTCTTTATCTCAAAAACCATTCTTTATCTCAAAAGCCATTCTTTATCTCAAAAAACATTCTTTATTTCAAAAACCATTCTTTATCTCAAAAGCCATTCTCTATCTCAAAAACTATTCTTTATCTCACTAACTATGCAACACTAATCAGAAAGGGCCATCTTCGGGGTGATTCTAACTCTCTATGGTCGGGGAGGTCGAATCGGATTCTAACTCCCTATGGTCGGGGAGGTCGAATCATCGTGCACAGTACACATCACAATAATGAAACTTCCGAAAGGGCCATAACATAAAAAAACTTAGATCTAACCTCTAATAAGAGGAGAATCTAAGCCTGTGCACGTACCATGGTAATCAAAATATAGCTAACTCTATTGTCTTCTCAACAAATGAGAGAGACGGGTAATAACCTAGTCAAGCATCTATAGTGAGATATAAAACAATATCACAATCCTTTTAGTGAACATAAATCATAATAAAATTCGATTCAAAGTCAATTCCAATATCCAATAATTTTTATGCTCATCACAATACAAATCATAAATTTGCATTTTTCCATGCAAATTGCCCATCACAATTCAAAATATGTTCTATCACAATTTTTCAAAACATAATTTATTCAATTCACAACAATGCTTAACACTTATTGAAATACCATTTCATAAAGCTAAATTCATACATACTATAACAATTTCAATAATCATTGAATTAAATCTAATACTTAATAAACATAATTAATAAGGAAAATAACGTCATTTAATCATATGAAATTTTCAGAATAAAATCAATTAAAAACTAGTTGTGCACAAACCTGATTTGAGTCTCTCTTATGCCTTGATTCAATATTCTTTATGCTTCTCAATATCCTTATCAACTGAAACACACAATTTAAAGTGTTTCAGTACTCAATGAATTTGTTTCTAACTATAAAATCCAATATCTAAATTTTCTTGGTACTATTCCCTTCAATTCATTTCATTAGTCAACTTATAATGTTGACCCTTGATACACTCTAAGTGAGTCAATTCCAATGTCACCAATATGTCACATTTTATAGCCCTTTAGTGTTGGTATATGTTACCAATTTCATTTTTAAGTGTATTGCATTTTATTGCAATTTATTGGATTTCAGTACACTATTTTGACCTAGCCGGATGACCTAGTTCCCTCAGTTTTCGGGTTCCGGTCCAAACTACAAAATTGTAGGTCTATGTCTTATTGCACGCGGGGCAAAATTTTAGGTCATTCTGAGTTTTGTAGACCAAGATATGGTCAATTTACTAAAGTTGGACAAAATGCACTAAAATGGTAAACTTAGGTCATTTTTAGGTTATTTTCATTTCGGCCAGTTTTGATACCCGAACTTATGCAAGCTATTTGGCTTGGTTCTGGCCATTTTTGGGCGATGGTGTCTTCATAAGAATTGTAAATCTATGTCTAAACTATTCATGGTAAAAATGTCCGGTCATTTGGACCTGTTTTGTGCAAGTTATGGTCAAAACACTAACTGATGCCCAAATGGTCAATTTTCAGGCTTTCAAGTCACTAATTCGGATTTGGTCATTTTTCAAGTCACCTTCTAGGTAGAATTTAAGTAAGCTTCCTTTATGAAAGTTGGCACATTTTGTGCCTGGTTTCACCTCAAATTGGTCTCATACCAATTGAAGTCACACACTTAAGATTCTAAGCTCAAACATACACTGCCCTGCTACACATTCTTCATCACATACCAATTACACATTCTATACTTACCAAGCTAGCCCTTTCATGCCAATTCTGGTTTGTACCATACCATTAACATACTTAACACCACATTTTGGTCATTTTGGACAGTTTGTAACCATTCTCAATATACACATTATAACTCAGAATTTTCCAAAATCCATTTACATTTAACCATATGAACATACCTCATTTACATATCCAATTCCAATATATTATACACATATACATGCTGCCACCATAAACAACATAATTCAATAAACCAAACCATGAAATAACACATTTCAACTGCACTTTGAAGTTGCTGAATTACCTCATTGAACACATCTCCTTTAAATTGCTTTTAAGCTTTCAAAACCAATTGCACCATTACACATACACTTAGTATACATTGTCTAAATTATTCCTATACACATAAACACTTACATCAACATCTTAAACAACCATTTATAAGTGAAAACAAGCTAAATATATTGAATTCCCATGGCTGCCCAAATGGTGTATCACCATTAAATCATCAAACTTCAAAACTTCTTCCACAAAACAACTCACCACAACATCCACTCAAAGTTTAATGAAACAAGAATGGAAAATTCTCACTTACCACTTTTGAAGCTTGATCAAAACCTCACCAAACTTCTTAAAATTGCTATCAAACTCTTCCTTGCAAGGTGAGGATTAACTTTAATGAAGGAACCTTGTGGAAATGGTGGCTTAAGGTTGGTTGCATGAAGCTCCTTCAAGCTCAGCCATGGAGGTTTTTCTCTCAAATTGTTTCGGCCGGTTGTCCCAAGGTTGAAGATGACAGAATTTTCTGTCCATATGTTGATTAAAAGTCCACTTAGGTGATGTTAGTGGAGCACTAATGAAGTTATAATATTTGTTTAATCAAAAGTTTCACATTTCCCACATTTAGCCTCATTTCTTTTACTATTTAAAGTATGGACCACCATTTTAATTTTAATGATATTTTCAAAGTTTAATATCATTTATTTTTAATAGAAATTTAGGTCAAAAGGCAACTCGGAGTGTTAATTGACCACAATGCCCGTATTCGGGTTGCTTTTTGGCTTTTTCGGTAACACCGATTTTTGTCGGTTTCTCGATTTCTCATTTTTCTTTGTACTAATTAATTAATTTTTCTTTGATATTTCTAATGACATTTATACTTCAATAAGTCTTTAATTATGTCTTGAAACTAAATTTCGAGGGTTCCCTGCAGTCCTGGGGTCGGCTATTGCCTGCGCCGTAACTTCCCCGTGCGGTCACCCATCACTGCGATGTTGGCTCGTTTAACTTAGTTTCATTTTATTGCTATTATTTTTTCTTCATTTTTCTTGTATTTTCTTTTTTTTGTATTTCATTATTTTATGTCTCCTCACTAACATTTAAATGTAGTTCTAGGCATCCTCGCTGTCCGGACCGACACTGTCACTGGAACAATAGAACGCACAACTGAATATAGGGGTGTAACAAACCGTCTTTCTTCACCCAACCTTTACAATCGTTTTTGGTGTACTGTGAGTAAAATATTAATTTTAATTGCAATTTCGATATTATTATATGTTCAAGCATGCCCATGCATCACTTATAAATATGTATCTATGTAGTTAAACACTAGGCACATTTTATATTGCATTCATAATTGTTGAAGTGCCATGGATATTGTTTGTGGTAATTTGGAGCAGTGTGTGTGCGTGGCATGCGTATAGTATGGTATTGGATATGGACAGGACGGGTAGACACGGCTTGAGAGACACTCGCTGGGACCCGGTCCTTCAGGGTAGACACGGCTTGAGAGACACTCGTTGGCAAAGGTTGGATTAAGAGGGCTATATAGGGCATAAACTCCAATATATGTATTGCTTGACAGTGTTGGGTGTGTGAGTACTCCAAATTGCCTTTTTGCTGTTATGATATGAAAATTATGATGATGTTGTATTTCACTACACAGGGTGCATTAGCTTTAGATAGCTATAGAGATTATGGTTAAAATTGATATTTTACTCTCTGAGTCAAACGCTAACTCCTGTTCACCATATTTTTTCAGGCTACAGGAGGAGATATTTTTCAGAATAACCTGTTCCTTTCCTTGCAGGTTATGACAAAATTACTTAACTGTATTATTATTATCTAAATTTGTAATTTAGAACTCTACATATACTAGTAGTAGCATTAATCCTGTCAGAGACTGCATGAATTTAAGTTTTTATATTAAAAAATGAAAAATTTTTATGAGTTTTAAATAGTTTGTAAATGATGTAACAGGATTGAGCTGGGCTCCCCTAATTTTAGTTTCTGATAATTACTAGGTGAAGTTGGCCCAAAATAAAATTATAACAGTTTAATTTAAATTGTTTTATATGCATATTGGGCCTAAATTGTGGGCCTGGTCATGGGTTTGAGAACAGTAAGACTTACTACGGGCCTCAGAGGCTTTATGCCGGCCCAAGTCCTAGTGCCAGTCCGGCCCATAGGTTGGGTCGTGACAAGAGTGGTATCAGAGCTTAGGCTCCAGATTCATGAGAAATATTTGTCTAAAGAGTGTAAAAAGGAGTCTTGTTAGGAGGTCAAATGTAGAGTATGGGATTCTGTTTCGTTTCCTTCTGTAAATCCTTGTTTCTAGATTCTGCGTTATTCCTCGGTTAGTATAAGAGTGCTTCAGTTTAGCACCTCAATTTTGTGAAGTACATGGTGACGTGAAATAGATTTAGCAGACGTATTGAGGTTTACCATGGAAACACGTACTCTAATAAATACTATATTTTTGTCAGTATGGGTTTAAGTGGTGTGCCCATTTCATGCGAGGCACGAGTATATAAAGGTGAGTCTTGAAAGTATAGTTGCCCTAGATAGGGATGAGGATACCACTGCTGGCAGTCATCAGTGTATGACCCAGTCAGAATAAGTTTATGATAATAGTAGATTTGAGAGAGATAAGAAATTAGGAGACCTAGTCAGTCAGGACGTACCGTAGTAACTATGCAATGTTCTTGATGTTTATGCTGTAAGCTACAGATTACAGTACTGATATAAGATTATTGTGTAGAGCTGCGTGCATCCCCGTGGTGCTCCATAATGAGGGTGTTTGCAGATGGCCTCTGTTTTGGTACAATTATGCCAGAGCAGAGTTTTATATCTACAGAGGAGTTGGGAACTCCTAGTTAGGGATCTAGAGCTAGAATATCGAAAGGTCACAATTGGGTGGTAACTAGAGTCAGTGACTTGGTTACCTTAGCATGAGCTAGAGTTACATCAAGAGTTGCCATCAGACCAGAGGTTTCGGATTAGTTGCAAAGTAAAGGTGACAGCTATAAAGTGAGACCATCTGGTCTTTGGTATGGAATTTTGGATGGTTTTTGCAATGTGACACACGTTTTGCTTAAAGCTTAATGAGAATAGTATACCTTGTGTGTATCAGTAAGGTGTAAAGTACAACCCTACTACTTATAGAAGGTCGAAACTATGAATTGATGATTTACAGAGCTATGTTATGATAAGAGAGTTATTAATTTAACATGGATTTGGCAAGGTGGTAAATGTAGTACCTTTGTTACAGTAAGTTAGGGTATAGTCCTATCTTTTCAAACGAGATAGATGGTTATTACTGATAATGATGACTTATGGAATAATGTCCCAGACGGGACTATTGCGTGAGATGAATTGTGAGCTCAGGTGTTCTGGAGAGGGTACAAGTTCCATGAAGGAATCATAAGATGTAAGATCAAGACATATGTAAGCCTTTAAATTGAATGACGGGTTTGGATACCTAGTATTTTAAGTTTTAGCTAATTAAATGGATATGAAAAATTAGAGTTGCTACAAATCCCCTCCCTAAGATAGTAGGGGGTAGTATGTAGTCCAAAAGGGTAAGAATAGAGATCACGAAGGAGAATTATGACTATTATTCCCTAAGTTCTTCCTTATCTTCTTAATGCTTAAGAAAAAAAAGTATACTCCAAATAAAGTAAAAGAAAATGGACAAAAGTTAGCATCGATAAATCATAGAATATGTATATATATATATATATATAGATGGAGTGCGGTTCAAATGCAGTAGGAGAGATAGCTTGAATGCTAGTAGAAGTTTAGCTAGGGTAGTTAGAGGATCAATTCTGAGTAACATTGAGGTATAGATGATGTGGTAGGGATAGTGGAAAGGTATAAGTTTCTGACATGACAATCAGGTTCAAAAAGAAAATAGAGCTAAAGAATGAAAGAGTGAAAGTTCAAATTTGGGTAAGATAAAAAGAGTTAGCTAAAGAATAAACTAGAAGAACAGATTAGGATAAGATTAGGAAGAATAGAGCCAAGATACCGAGGAGGTGAATGTGGTTCTAGGAAGGGTAAACGAGATAAATAAAAAAGTTAGGATAGAGAGCGTAGAAAATGATGGCATTAGGAAGGACGTTGTCAAGTTATGGAACCCAAAAGTACATGACTTAGAGCAGGTCATAATTGATGTAGTGTTAGGAGCCTGAACCTAGAGCTTAGAGTTACAAGATCTGGATTAGACCTTATTTGTTTTCTACCCCCAAGGTAGGATAATGGGGCAATGACATAAGAACCCTTTTGGTTATTGATAGTATAATGGAAATTAGGTGAGGTAAGCGATCAAAGTAGGTAGTAGCTGCTGAGCGTGCTATGGTAACTTTAATTGTATTGTCAGATAAAGAAGCAAGATCAGTAGGAGTAAGTTGGATAAAAGTCAATATAAGGGATATAAATATGCAAGATGAGGGATAATGTCACAGAGGCTTGATGTTAAAATTTAGAGTGGTGAGACCTAGAGTCTAAAATTAGAGTTAGACAGATGTTTTTAGTGTGATCGATAGGATAAAAACAAAGAATAATAATAAATAAATAAATAAATAATAGTATGATAATATGTAGCAGAACGCTAGTAAAGGTCAGAATAGGACAAGATAGGTATAGGTGTAATTATAAGATATTGAAAAGTACATGGACTAGAGGAGTGATTATTGGTAAGATTGGAGTAGATCTGAAAGAATCTGTGAGTACTTTTATCTTCTAGAATATAACCAAGTATAAGGAGCATTGGACAAATAATTATAAGTATGGAAGATAAATGGAGAGTAAAAAGGAAATAGTAAATTCTAAGATGATATGTCAGGTAAGACAACAGTATAACAAATGGTAGATACAACAGATATCCTGTAATAAAGCACAATAATTACAAACAAATAATGAAACTAAAAAGGAAGACTAAGGGGTATGAGCTAAATCTTGTTCATCAAACAATGGTATACCATAAATGGTGAGAGAACATTTCTCCTTCTTTCCAAATTAGCTCATGTTTCGATTCTAGGAGATTATGTTAACAAGAGAGGTCATGTCAAAGTGACCCAATTAATTGAAAATTTGATGGGCGTTAGCACATATCCAATCTTTTTAGGCGAAAATGACGATAATGGTGTACCTAATGTTAAATACAAAAGAATGATCAGAGAGGTGATAGGAGTTAAATCAAGCTAGTTACTAGGGCTTACAACCCTTTTGAACTATAAGCTGGAGGAAGTGCCATTTGCTAATGAGTTACAGTGAATAGAATTGTTGCTAATGGAAAAAGTTGAGGTTGAAGTTTAGAAAGCTATGGGCAGTATATGTGATTATATTAAGGAGAATGAACACGTAAAGTATCTTGTTTAGAATTAAGGCATGGCACATATTTCCCACAGCCGTGTTAGTTCAGATGGAACTTATAGTTGCTGGGGCTCCTATCCATCCAGGATGAGCAATTTCCTACTAAGGCTGGTAGGGAATGATAATGTTCTGATAGTTAAGTTGGAAAAGGGGATAAAAAAAAAAATTCTATGGTTAATTACAAGTGTTACATAATGTGAAGAATGTGCTGGTAGGAGTCAATCGTAAGATTAGAATTCTCGAAGTAATGGAACAAGTAATCAAGATAAGACTAAAAAATTAAAAAAAACAAGTTAAAGTTGATGATGGGATGGACATCCTTGAAGGAAAAGGTGTAAGGGTAAGATAGGACTAAGATTAAGGAATAAGTATAGCAAGTTGGAAAGATATCAACAATAACAGAAATAGGAAAAGGAAGTGGATAAGATCCAAAGGACAGGAAGAAAGCTCGGTAGAGCTAGTTATAATGATGAGGATAAGAAGGAATACGTATGCTAGGAACACACTAAGAGATGTTTGAAGCAAGTTATTATGAGATGATAGATTAAAGGAGTAGTGGAGCCTCGATCTAAGTGCCAATGTGTCAGAAGTAGGCCATATACTAAGAAGCTTTAGGAAGAAGTCTAGATATTTCCATTCCAGAAAAGGAGTGGGAAACGATAAAGTTGCATTAACTGGGTTGTCAGGGAATACAAATACATTTTTCCTATAAGAGAAGAGACCTAGTTCACTTTCTAATATTGATAAATGGTGTAGGGCAGGCTTGACACTTGGATGGAGCTCTACATAACTAGTTACATAAGATGGACAGAAGCTGATCTGAGGACCTTAGTAATGACACAGTAAATTGGAAGCTTGTCGTATCATGAAGTTAAGATGGTGCGAATGTTTTGAATATTGAAGGAATCTAGCTAAAGTTTCAAGGACTAATAAAATCAGTAATGATCTCGAGTAAGGTACGTGAAAAAGTAGTTATTTCAGATGGGCACTTCATGAGACTTGGTAAAGCAGGCAGAGTCACATATTTGCCCCAAGAATTGGTAATAGAAAGGAACCAAGACTAGTATTGCTACATACCACATCTGAGTGCAGTGGGAGCATCGTGGGTACTAGAGATATCAGGGAAAGATCAACGAGTACTCAAATATAATGGCTTAGTTTTAGATGGAGGAGTAATGCTCACACTTGTACTAATAAATCTTTTTTTCTTTATCCTCGGTTTATTCGAAAATTCGAGGACGAATTTTTCTTAAGGGGGAAAAATTGTAATAACCTGAATTTTAAATTACAAATTTTATATTTTTATATGGTATTAAAATAGTCATTTAATAGTATCTACCTAATTTATAATTATTAAATAATCTAATTTTAATTGCAATGGTTAGTTTTATACATTAATATTAAATCAATTATCATAATATAGTTTGATTAAATTATTATTAATTTTATAAATATTATAATAATTATCATTACTATATTTATTATCATTGTTTTCTTTGTTGTCTAATTATACACAAAATTGTATTTAGAACCCAATTGAAAAGAATTTTGAACCTATTAAATTATATCAAAAAAATATTATTTTTATATATTATTATTATATATTATAAATATAATTAAAAAAAAGTAAAAGTAAAGAAAGAAAGGGGGATGAGACTTGGCATGTGACAGTGGATTCCACTGTCACTGCCAGTCACATTATTAAAAAAAAAAAAATTCAAAAGAAAAACGGGAGGGCACCCCCCCCCCCTCCCCACATTCCTCTCTCATCTCCTCCTCTCTTCTTCTTCTTCTTTCCTTCTTCGGTGATCGGCCGGTGACCTCCCAAGCGGCTCCACACTCACCGGCGACGTCACCAGTGGCGGCAGCAGCCCAGAATCCGGCCAACAGTGGAGAGAGAGGGAGAGGGAAAAAAAAAAAAAAGAGTTTCAAACTTTGAATACTCGTATCTGGCAATCCCGATGTCCGATTGAAGTGATTCCAGCGGCTATGGACTCCTAAGAGAAAGCTCTTTCAAATGAGACCAGCCTCGCCGGATTTAGTGGCCGTGTCTGGCGCCGACGAGGAGAGAGAAAATTTGTTTTTTTTTTTTACTTTTCGACGAGATTTCCGACAATCCGACCGTTGAATCGATGATCTAAGATCACCTATGGACTTAGGAGAACGAGAGGAACATTTTGTTGTAACAAGTTCCCGCAGATGTCGCCGGCGACTGGCGGCTGACCACCTTGCGCGGTGGTTCCGGCGGTAGCTCCGACGAGCTTTGGGGATGATTCAACTTCCAGAGGCTTCCTCATAAATTTTTAGAATTTTTGAGACATAGATAACCTTTGGATAAGATTATTTTCATTATTTCTTAGTCTGTGGAGCATAAATGCAATGTTTCTTAAACAGGAAAAATTGGAGAAAAATTCTAAGAAAAATATATGATAAAAGTAAAATTATTTGAAGATATTCTATGGTATTTGTTGAATTTTTGAGTGATTGTAGAATATTTTTGAAAAATATAGATAAAATTTAGTTAGATTTTTAGCATATGGGCATATAAGATTATGATATTTAAATTTTATATGATTGGTTGAAGATTAAGAATAGAGGTTTAAATATGTGAATATTGAATTGGGTTGAATTAAGAATATATTAGCTGTTTAAAACTTATAAAATTGAGTAATATTCTTAAATAAAATATTCATGGGTGATTAGAAAATTTCAATTCCTTTTGCGATAGCTTTATAACTTTATTAAGGACCGCGGGACAAAATTTTAGAATTTTTAGAGTTTGTTTGAGTGGATTTTTATAAAATATCAGTTATAGGGCTAAAACGTAATTTTTAAAATTTATGACTATTGTCTAATTTGGAGGGCCCACGAGGGTCCATATAATATTGATGAGATGTGATTGTAAAAATTGAGAATTTAGAAGTGTTATTTGAATCTTTTTGCAGATTGGGTAGGTCTTAGGTATAGGAAAAACTCTGTCGAATTTTCAGCATAAATTAGAATGTATTGCCTCTTTAAATTTATTTTTATTTGAATTAGCACTAATAAATCCACAATAAAATTATGTAGGTGATCAGGGTCAACTGTATTCCTTCACCCAACCTCTACAGTCGTCTTTGGTGTACTGTGGGTAAAATATTAATTTTAATTGTAATTTCGATATTATTTTATGTTCAAGCATGCCCATACATCACTTATAAATATGTATTTATGTAGTTAAACACTAGGGACATTTTATATTGCATTCATAATTGTTGAAGTACCATGGATGTTATTTGTAGTAATTTGGAGCAGTGTGTGTGTGTGTGGCATGCGTGTGGTATGGTATTAGATATGGACAGGATGGGTAGATACGGCTTGAGAGATACTCACTGGGACCCTGTCCTTCGGGGTAGACACAGCTTGAGAGACACTCGCTGGGACCCCGCATTTGGTTTATTAAGCGAAAGTCCGGCTTGAGAGACACTCGTTGGCAGAGGTTGGATTAAGAGGGCTGTATAGGGGATCATCTCACATATATGTATTGCTTGACAGTGTTGGGTGTGTGAGTGCTCCAAATTACCTTTTTGCTGTTATGATATGAAAATTATGACGATGTTGTATTTCACTCCACAGGGTGCATTAGCTTTAGATAGCTATAGAGATTATGGTTAAAATTGATATTTTACTCTCTGAGTCGAACGCTCACTCCTGTTCACCATATTTTTTCAGGATATAGGAGGGGACCTTTTTCAGAATAACCTATTCTTTTCCTTGCAGGTTATGAAAAAATTACTTAATTGTATTATTATTATTATCTAAATTTGTAATTTAGAACTCCGCATGTACTAGTAGTAGCATTAATCCTGTCAGGGACTGCATAAATTTAAGTTTTTATATTAACAAATGAAAAATTTTAATGAGTTTTTAATAGTTTGTAAATGATGTAACAGAGTTAAGCTGAGCTCCCCTAATTTTAATTTCTGATAATTACTGGGTGAAGTTGGCCCGAAATAAGATTATAACAGTTTAATTTAAATTATTTTATATGCAGATTAGGCCTAAATTGTGGGCCTGGTCATGGGTTTGAGAACAGTAAGGCTTACTACGTGCCTCAGGGGCTTTATGCCGGCCCAGGTCCTAGTGCCGGTCCGGCCCATAGGTTGGGTCTTGACAATTTAAACCCAATTTATTATAGATTTACATATAAATATATGAGACTCATATATTTAATAGGTTATTTTTATCATATATTTTGCATTTTACATACCAAGACTAGGCAAGTTCAACAAAGTAAATTATTGTCTAAACCTAATCCGTTACGAATCCAATGCACAAATATATGAGATTCATATAGTTAATAGATGACTCCCACCGTACATCTTGTATCTTTATTCCATAGTAAATCCTTTTGAACAATTAGAATTAAATCATTAATTAGCCCTAATTTTTTTTACTAATCGGTTTAGTAAAAAAAAATAATAATTATTACATGTTTAGCCAACAACCATAACTCTTTGTTATTTATTTTTTATGCTTTCGATCACTAATATATTGGAATAAGGTGCAGTTTGTCCCATGTACTTATCAGAAAAGTTCAATTTAACCCATTTTTAACTTTTGGTCCAATATAACCTATGTTTTGATTTATACTCAAATTAACCCAATTAACAAAAATGTACAATTATTTAATTATTTTTTAAATATTAAAATATTATTTGTATATTATATAATTAATTAATTAATTAAAATAAAAATATTATTTTTATTATTCAATATTAGTAATTAAACTGAAAATATAAAAAAATATTTTTATATTTTCATATAATTAATTAAAATTAAAAATTATTGCTATTCCAATTAATAATATTGAATCATAAAAATAATATTTTTATTTAATTAATTAAACAATATAAAAAATAATATTTTAATATTAAAAAATCATTAAATATTAAATAATTTATTTAAATAAATTATTTGATATATAAACAAATTAATTAATTATGCAATATAAAAATAATATTTTAATATTAACAAAAGTCATTTTTTAATATTATTTAAACAAAATAATTAAATATTTTAAAGATGATATTAAAATATTATTTTTATATTGTACAATTTGCATAATGAAAATATTAAATAAATTATTTTTATATTATATTTTAATATTAAAAAATAATATTTTTATTAATTGGGCTAATTTGAACATAAATCAAAACTTATGAATTAAATTGGACCAAAAATTAAAAATAGACTAAACTGAACCTCTTCAATAAGTATAGGGGGCAAATTGAACCTTATTCCCTAATATATTTGGACAAACTTATTAAGTTTTCTCTTTAAGTGTAGTCTTCCACATCAATTTAATATATTTCATGATTTTTTAAATAATTCTAAAATGCTCCATAACTCCAAATTCTACCTTCTGATAAAAAAAATATTATAATAAATAAATAATTATTATATATTATGAGTATTTTCTATTTAATAAGTAAATAAATAACACATAATTTTAAATATTTTAGGTGTGAATAATTTATTAAGTAAATACTTTAGATGTAGAAAAGAATTTCCCTCAAATCATAATACTCTTCTTCTCTCTTTATTTCTTCTTCTGAACTGCGGCAAGTAATGTGTACCCAACATCATTGGGCTCTCCGTTTGATTGCTTGTCGCAATAGTCGCCCCAAAATTTATCAAATATTAAACTGATCGGCCCACACCTGCGCTCGCTGTGGTTTTTATTTTTTTATTCATCATATTAATATAATTAATAAATAAATATTTATACTGAAAATATATTTAATTTTATTTGGTGATAATATAAAATATCATATTTATATCTTATAAAAAGAAACTACCTTATCAATAATTATTGCAATCATTTAATCAATTCAATTGAGGTAAAATTTTAATCATTCACTAGATTACATAATTTTTTTATTGTCTATATGATCTAGCTTAAGACCAACTCATATTAATAATATAAAATTTATTATTTACTTATTAAAATATAATGAATAAAATATATTTTTTAAAAAATATTTAATTATATAATCTATTTAAAAAAGATAATAATAATATGGATTAAAAAAATAAATTAATTAATCCATTGAAAAAACTAACACTATTCTTTTGGTAATGGGTTTAGCATTGAAGAATAACATAAATGCGCATACTTTTAAATATTTTTTATTATTGAAAAATAAATTAAATATATTATAATAATATTAAAATTTAAGAGTAAATTAAATTTAATTATTTATTACTTATAAACTAAATTTATATATTTATTAAATTAACAACTCTAATAAATATTTTAAAAAGTTTATAGATATTATTTTTTAATATTACGAGAGAAAAATTCCTCAATTTGACTCTAACTAATAATGGAAGAATAGGTGAATTTATGATTTTAGCTAGAAAATACTTTTTCAATAAACTCAGTACTAAAAAAATATATTCTTATATTAAAAAATAACAATTTATATTTTAATTTTTGACATTTTCTAATTACAAAATTATAGTAATTTTAACATAATAAATAATATTCATTCATTAAAAAAAATTAAAAAGTAAAAATAATAAAATAATTATTAATAAATGGAAAAAAAAACATTGATTTGAAAGTTGAGTTTAATTGTATTATACTATTTTTTTTTAAATATCATTTAGTTGATTATTTTTATTTTTTAAAAAATTTAATAAGTTTTTAATTTGATAAAGATATCCTTATGAATTGAACATATATATATATATATATATATATATATATATTTTACTTTTCTTATAAATATTTGTTTTTAGTACAATTTTTTTTTCTTTTGTAATTCATTTTTTTTTTAATTTATAAAAATAATTTTTAACACTAAAATTTACAACATTCTAATTATTGATATTTTTAAATTAATAATATTCCACTAATTTAATGACATAATATTTTAAATTAATTTGTAAGTATAATAATAACACTGTTGTTCTTTCAAGAGATTTCTCACCGTTGATTGTAAATCAAGTGTAAGAGTAAAAGGGTAAAATGATAAGAGCAAACACTTTTACTGTTATTGTTCTTAGGAACAGTAAAAGTGTTTGCTGTTTTAGTATAATACGGAGAAAGTAATTATGTTTTAAAGTAACGGATATTGACAAGATTTCAAAATTTTAATTTTTTTACACCATAAAATAAATATTAAATTAAATATCATAGATTTTGAAATATAAAGACGATTATCTTGAATATCTTATGATCTAATAACATATATAACATGTGAGATGTACATATGGTGGGCCTTAATCTTTTATTTGGAGGAATTTGGCCACAATTTTCACCCAATTGTCAGCAAAAGGGGTGTGCATGCTACCAATATGTATATGTGTAAATTAGTTTAATGATCAATAATATATAAATTATAAATATTATTATAAAAAAAATTTATAAATAATTATTTTTGTTGAAAAAAGTGCATATCTTTGAATAGTAATATGGCCAGCTAGAAGGTTCCAACAGAAGAGTTTTAATTAACTTAATTACAATTTATCATTTCTTTATTTAAAAAAAAAAAAAAATTCTTGTTGGGTAAGAAGAGTAGCCAAAGAGTGAAACAGTTCGACTATGATGCTGCAAACTCTAAAATACTTAACTGCAAGCTCTAAAAGTCCGCGGATATTTTTTTTTTATATATTTATTTTCTTAATATGATTAATAAATAAAAAAATATTTATACTAAAAATATATTCAATTTTATTTTATAACTATTGTACTTGCATGTTATGAATAAAATCAATTTTTTTAATAATTATTAATATTAAATTTACATATTTAATATACTAACAACTCTTAATAAATATTATAAAAAATTTTATAAATGTTATTTTTTAATATCTTTTAAATAATAATTATATTATTATAAAAAAATAATAATATCAATCAAAATCTTGCTATTTTAAAGTAGTATTTATAAAAAAAATATATAAATAATATTACTAAAATAAGACCAATTATTAGATACATTGGAAGCACTAAAAATAGTATTCCCTCTTTCACAGAAAAGTAGACTATTCTTATAATATGGAGAGTAAGTCTCACATGATTGTGAGAGATGATACATGTGTATCAGGTGCATTTAATAATTTCTCACTAAAATAGATCAACTGTTATAAATAGTTTGTATATTAGATAGTAAAGAGAGAAATAATTTTCACAATTTTAAAATACAAAGGAAAGAAGTGAAAAGAAAATGAACTATACAAAATTAAATATACTTAAATAAATATATATTATTCTATAATAACACTGGACATATATGTGTGTAAAATAAAATAATTATTTTATTTTAAATAAATTACAATTAGATATGTTTGTTAGCAAATACATGTGTTTATTAATAAACAGATATGTTTATTATATATAAACAGTTACAACTGTTTGGACAGGGACTATAACAGATGTATTTGTTAATAAACAGACATATTTATTATACAAATAGCATCTGTTAGGAGATGTATCAATTTAAAACAAACAGTAGCGTCGCCATAACTTTTTATTGTCTATAAATATGGATGAGTTTTTCAATTCATATGTATTACTTCTATTTTTTTTTTCTTCTAATTTCTCTAAAGTCTTTTCGTACAAAAAGTTCTTAAAGGAAATTTCTAGAAGTTGCTATTTGCAGATTTCAAACTTTATTGTATCCTGGAGATGTATTGCCATAACTTTGTAACAATCTAATAGGAACTAGGGGTGAGCAGATTTTGGTTTAAACCAAAAAATCGAACCAAACTGAGTTAATTAGGTTCAATCGATTCGGTTTTAAAATTCAATCGGTACGATTCAATTTTATATTATAAAAATTTCTGTTATTTCAGTTCGGTTCGGTTTTGAAGAGAAAAAAATTAGTTAAACCGAACCGAATCAAATAGTAATTTTATATATTCAAATCAAACCAAATCAAATCGAATCAATTTTTGAATTGATTTATTTTTATGGGGAATTTATTAATTATATTTAATTATATATATATATATATATATAAATTATTTAATTTTATTGATTAATGGTTATTATGTTCAAACAAAAGTCAAAATTAGACCAAATAACTTAAAAATCAAGTCTAAATTAAAAAATAATAAAAAATTAAAATCGATTGGTTTGAACCGAACCGAACCGAAATAGAGCGGTTCGGTTCTATTCGATTTTTCATCCATTTCGGTTTAGTTCAGTTTCTAAAATATGTAATTCGATTTTTATGATTTAATTCGATTCAGTTTAGTTCAGTTCTGTTTGAACCAAATGCTCACCCCTAATGAGAACTATTAATACCTTAAAAATAGTAATTCATTACGCCTCAAAGCCTATTTTACATCCACTCAACATAATATAAAAATCTGATATTTCATTTATATAACTTTGATATATAAAGTGAGATTCATTATATCATAAAATAAAATCAGATTAAAACTAATTTAATAAAGATAATAATCATTAATGTAAATTTAATAATTAAATAAAATAATTAAAAAATTAAGATGATAATAACAAAAAAAGTAAAAGGAAAAAAATTAATTTAAATTTATATGATTTAAAAAAAATTAATAAAATTTGAAAAAAACTAATAAATAAAATATCTAAATGATTTGAAGGGGACTAACATTTATTTTATTTTAGTTTAGAAGATTCAACTAACTTAAAAAAAAAAAAAGTAAGTTAGCATCTCAAAAGATTTCAAAACATATCATTGAAAATTTGAAAAGAAAAGTTTTTATTTTTAATAAAATAAAATGTAATTCACTTTATCATCAATAAAATTATTTTTAATGAAAATAATAATAATAATTAAATAATTTAAAAACAATTAAAATTAAAATCGAACTTTGAAATGGGAAGTAATTTGAATATATATATATATATATATATATATATATATATATATATATATATATATATATATATATATATATATATATACACACACACACTCTGCTCTTTTAATATATTATACTTCTGGTTTCATACCACAAAGTTAAGGCATGATTCCCTAAAAATAAATTAAAAAAAAAAGGTAGGGGCAAGATGACCATAGGATGGCATCAAGAATGCCGTCCAGTTTAGTTCTACAATTTTTCACTCGAAAATTGACCTCTATCTAATATATTTATCAGAACAAAATATGCGAGTGGCACGGCCCAGAATAAGTGTGTAATAGAAGGGGCTAAGTTGGTCATTTTATTATTCTTAAGAATAGTAAAAATTACCTTCATTTAGTATATAGTAATAATGATACTGCAATTTTGGAAGACTCGAAATGTGGTCTTGGCATGGTGTGCTTTCTTCCATGGTTGTTGGCTGTGGATGAAGCTGAAGCGAAGGCAGCTATATTTGCTGTGGAACAGACAATTGAAGCAGGATTTAGCTCTTTCATTCTTGAGTCTGATTCTCTCTTATAGCTTGCCGTGTCCAACAAAAGCTAACGTCACATTCTTACTTTGGTACTCGCATTCATTCTCTGCTAGTTGCTCTTCAAAAGAGTGACTCTTTCTCGTGTGCTCATGTTTTTAGACATGCCAACTCAGTGGCTTATGTTGTAGCTAAGTTAGCATTGTCTCTCGAGGTTGATGATATTGTTTGGATAGAAGAAATGTTTTTTTCAGGGCTTTTTTTTTTTGCGCTAAATGATGTTATTTTAAAAAAAAAAAATTATTAGCAGGAGGGTGACATTTGAAATATTTACCAAAACGGGTTGAGGAAAGCTGAGTTGGAGCAGAAAGACCATAAGATGCTATCTATAAATGGGTGTAGAATAATAAAAAAAAAATACACAATCCCAGAAAAATCAAAGAATTATTAAAAGTTTAGCATGATTCTATTATAGATAGCGTACAGCTCCCATTCATAGAAACTAATTAGCTAGACGCCACCCACAAATGCGTCTACCTAATTGCCAAGATTCAAGACCATTCCTCGTTGACGCTAACCACAATGTCCGGCTATTAATGGAAGTCAAATTTGATAATTATTGATTATTTAATGGAAGTCACATAATAAAAAAAATGTCATCGTGTATGTTTTTAAAAGTTGTTAAATCATAAAAATAAATGTTTAATAAAGAAATAAACTTAATATGATTTAATTTGTAGAAAATTTAATTTTTACTATTATTGTTTCAAAAATTATTAATTTTATTTCTTAAATTATTTTAATAAATTAATATGTTTTACTAATTATAATTTAATTGATGTTCTTATTCAAAAATTGAGAAACTTAATCATTTATTAATTAGTTAATCAACACTTTAAAATATCAATGATAACACACTTTGAAATTAATTTAAATAATTTACATTGTATTACTTTTTAGACTTATGATTGTAATTAAATTAAACTAGTTAAATTTTATTGCATATTGTAAGCTCTATTTAATAATGTTAAAAAAAAAAGCAAATTATGGAATTTTTTTTTATAAGAATACGTTAGTTATTAGTTGTGATATATAAAAAATGTATGATTGAATTTAAATGCATTGATCAATTGATGTATGGAATGAAATTGGAATTGGTTAGGATAGCAACCAGCATTGATCAGTCCTATCATGGCAAAGCTTGGCAGCCATTCTCGTGTGTAGGCGACACTTGCGAGATGCCACTATGGGTAGCGTCTGCCTGTAACACATTGGCATATGGGAGCTGGACACTGCCCGTATTAGAGTCTTGCTATTTTTTTAATAATTCTTTGACTTTCTTGCTTTTGTGTATTTTTCTTTTTATTATTTAACTGATGGACACATCTATGAGTAATGTCTTACAGTATCTCTCCTCCAACTTAGCTTTTCTCACCTCTTTTTGGTAAACTTTCAAATCTCACCCCTTTTCAGTAATAATTTTTTTTTCATACACCATCTTTTAGAAAAAAAAAAAAAAAACCCCTTTTTTCATCAGTGTTTTTGTTCAAGTTTCAGAATGAAAGTTTTATTCTTAAAAAAATAATATACTTAAAATCTATTTTAAATAGACACAAATCTCGAAGTTATTAAAAAAATAAAAAATAATAAAAAAAAGTGAGATCGCTACTATGAAAACAATCACTCACCTTAAGAGCATATCAAAGAGAGAAATGAAAGAAAAAAAATGAAAAACATATAAAGAGAAGAAAAGGTAAAGGAAAGAAGAAAAAAAGAAAAAAAAAATAAGAAGAAGAAAAGGTTTTTAATGAGAAGATACGATTGATTTTTATGTCATATTTAATTGAATCAATTTCTATTTCGTTCATATTTAAGAGTGTAATTTAGTGTAATATACAAGTAGGAGTTTATACACTCCAAAAGAATAGTAATTTTCATATATATATATATATATATATATATATATATATGGTTGGGTGGATAAACGTTGGCAATTAAAATATAATTGAAGAAGAAATAAAGTCTGAAACAAGCTAGAAATACCTGCACCAGATATAAATACTCCAGAAAGACGCATATAATGAAAATGAAAGTATATATTACATCCAGGAGAATAAACTAATAAATCAAACATAAAATGCTAAACTAATCAATAATAACAAAAAGACAACATCAGAAAGATGATAATTATTCCTAGTTGAAAGGTATAACAAACTTTGAATATTAGAGGTGCATGGAATTAAAGGCAGAATTTTTGGAACTTTTATGGAATGTTGTTGAAATGTTACATTGCTATATATACTTTCTGTAACTTAATTTAATTTAATCTTTTGGAATTAACAAGGTTGAAGATGCCCATTCATTTAGTGTTTAGCTTTATCCAGGGAAAAGCACCTATGCTAATTCGGGTATTAAAGCCTCGAAGCCGCTGCATGCCTCATGTTGCTTATTAATGTTATTCCCAACTTCAATATGTTAATTGAATTGGATGGTTTGTGCATCAAAAAATAAATTTAAAATTAAAAAGCTGATTTGGGTTATGTAATTAGTAAACATTTTGCTCTCGAGTTTAAATCTACAACTAGTTATTTTGCTCGTAAGTGTGACCTATTTATTTTTTATTTTAATATATAATTTAATATTTATTTTTATAAAATTTTATATTTTAAAATCATATTATTTAATTTTGTTCTTAGTTAATTATATTAAATATAATTAAATTTTTTATTAAAATTTTGAATAATTATATTCCTATTAAAATTAAATTTAAATTTTTATTTCTAAAAAGATTATCAATTATTTTTCACTAAATATTCTTTCATAAAAATATAACAATATAATAATTTGTAGTACAATTACATTTAAAAAAATCATATATTATTAGAAATAATTTGTCAACAATAATTATAATAATAAATATGCTAAAAGTAAAATCTTAAATATTATGGTAATATTCAAGAAATAATAATAATAAAAATAATAATAATAATTTTTTAATTTATGATTTGGTTTTATTCTTCTCTCTCTTTCTTTTTTTTTTTTTAAGTTTTATTCTTCTAATTTTGAATTTTTTTATACTTCTCAATAATTATAAATCTTCATTGTTTAATTTTTCTATAAAATATTTTGTGTTTTTTTAAAACAACATTTATTTTTTTTATATAAATAACTGAAAAGTCATTGGTCAACAGTATATCTCTTTATTCTAATCCTTTGATTTTCAAACTTTATATTTTTTTATAAGAATGTTTATTTTTTGAAGTATAGTATACAAAGTGCACACAACAAAAAAATTTGAAAAACAATTTATTATTGTAAATATATTAAATTTGAAAAATAAAACATAGTAGATAATTAAAAAATAGTTATGTAAATTTAAAAATATAAAATAATTAAATTACTGCTATAAGCTCGTAAAAAAAGTGAGAGAATTTAATAAGTCATTTATTCAATATTCAATAAAAGTGAGAAATAAATTTATTTTCTAATTTAGATTAGAGATTAGAGATGGAGAATTTCTAATTTAGATTTTTTTTTTTTGCATGTTTTATGTATAATTTTTGTCTTTAACTTAATACTATTGGAGTTGTCGTATGGGTCATGAAGTTTCAATTTCAAGTCTCTTTTTCTATATATAGCCTATAAAGAATGACTAATATGAACCAATGTTGGGATTGAGAAACATATGGTAAATTAAAGATGTAGGTTATATATATATATACACACTTCATTTCTAGTTGAATAATATTGTGAATTGCTTTTTACACATTGTGGTAAGTATATTTTTTATATTATTTAAAAATTAAATGTAAATTATTTTATTATGCTGAAAATAAATTATTTATAAATTAATAAGAAAAATGACATTTTTGGAAAAGATGTTTTCTAAGTAAAATAAAAAATTTTAGTGGAAATAATTTTCCTTATTCAAAACGAGGTCTAATTTACTTCTTCCCCTTCTCCAACTCTTTTTTTTTTCCCTTCCTAAATTGTGAATTTAGACATGATCACTAGTCCCTTTTTTTTTTCCTCTAATTTGATAATAATTTGTAATTTAATTTTAACATTTTTCAATCAAATTTTCCCTAAATCAAATTTTCAGTTAAAGGGGTTATATAATAATAATAATAATAATAATAATAATAATAATAATAATAACATTTTTAACAGTGCGGAAAGATTATCCATAAAAATATTTGTAATTTTTACCGATAAGATTAATGAAAGGGAAGGCTTATCTCATCTCATTCCGCGGATATTTAAACAAAAAAAAAAAAAAAAATCATAGCTCAACTCTCTGAGGGTGCCGTCTTCGCAACCCTAATAAACTCGCAAATGATAAAAAGATGGGGATTTGCAGCTCCTTTGGGCCTAGCACAGTAGCCACCGCGAAACTAATCCTTGAAGATGGCCGGCTCGAGGAATTCCGCGTCCCAGTTAGGGTTTCACAGATATTACAAAGAAACCCTAGCTGTTTCATTTGCAACGCAGATGATTTGGACTTTGATGACCATGTTTCAGCCATTAATGACGATGAAAAGCTTGAGTTGGGTCAGCTTTACTTCGAGTTGCCAGTTAGCTGGTTGGACACTCCCATTAAGGCTCAAGAAATGGCAGCCTTGGCTGTCAAGGCAAGTTTGGCTGTAAAGATGGTTGGTGGTAGAGATGGTTGTTGTTGGTTTCGGCTGAGGAGTGTGGATCTGGTGGAGTTGAATACAAAGAAACCTGTGGAGGATAGCCCATTGATGACAATTGGGGGCCGCGTTGGTAGTGGTTATAGTGGAGGACTGGTGGCAAGGAGGAGGAGGGGGGGTGGTGGCGGTGGCAGAGTAAGGAAATTTAACAATAAGCTGAGTGCTATTTTAGAAGAGTGATAAGATTGATACATTTTCACATGTGAATTAATTAGAGGTTTGTTAGCTAAGTTGTTTCTCTTTTCTTTGTAAAAAGTTCTGGATCTTTTCACTTTTCTTCTTAATTTTGTCTATATATTGAATCCATTTGATCTCTCCCTGCAACATAAAAGCCTTGTTTGCGCATTTCTGCTTTCTGTTCAAGTGATCTTAGAGCCAAAGGATTTAGTATAACGGATGGAAATATTTTTGGAGAGGATCTGCAATGAAAACTCAGATTCTATTTTGGAATTAATTTAATTAGATTAAATTTAATTAATTATTAATTACTTACTATGAGATATAGTCGAAGAATTAATATTTGTTAGAGAAAAATTATAAATATTTATTCATAATTTAATTAACATTAGCGTCACTATCAGAAGCAAGAAAATTAAGGCCGGCCGTCTGAAGAAAATTAAGGCAATGTGGTGATGAATTCTATGATTGTTTCTGAAGTCAAGATGTTAAATTATTAATTATTTTTTATTTAAAAATATATAATATATATTGTTGAAACAAGAAAAATTATTGCATGATACTATGCAAGAGTTCTAAATGTAGAAATGATTTATATTATTTATTGAATCCGTTTCGATTTGTTTAGCTTATGAACAAGATTGGATGGATTAATATCATGGGAGTTTCATTTTTAATGATATTTTTAAGAAATTTAATAATTTAATTTGTTTATTTCTTTGGAGAGCTTGGGTAATTAAGGTAGTGTTTGCTTCAAGCTTTAACTTGCTTTTTGCTTTTTACTATGTTAAATTATTTTTTTATTTTATTATAAATTAAAAACAATAATAAAAAATTATATTTATTAAATATGTAATTTTACATTTTTTATGATGATATTAATTTATTTACTATAATTATTGTGTAATTTTTTTTAAAAAAAAATTATGACATTAATTTTATGATTTCGTGTTTGTATTGTTTTCTTTTGTGTAGGGCCTTGCTGCTTTTCCTTGACCTTTAATTTGGTCTTCTTACATGCTGATGGTCCTTAATTTCTAGTTCTGATATTATTGTTTAGAAAAATATAATATTCTGCTGGATTGCATATTATTAGTTAGGAATAATAATAAAATAAAAAATTATCTAGCTTGATTTGAAAAGTATTTTTCTTAACTTATAGATTAGTCAAATCAGTTCATAAAATAAACTGATCTATTTGTTCATAATAATTTTTGAATTTATAAGTTGAGTTTATAAGTTAGAAAAAAGTAAGCTAGGGAACTCAGTTTTTTATTTTAGTTTTATGTTTATAAACTAATTTGATAAATATTTTATTATATTATTCTTATTTAATTTTAAAATTTTATAATAAATCTCATTTAATATCTTTTTAGTCATTTTAATAATAAAAGTACTTATAACCTATTTTTTACCAAGCACATTAATTGTTTATTAGTCATTTATAAACATCTTAACTAAACATGTAACTACTTAAATTTTAAATAATTATAAGGTCAAATTAGCTTATAATTTATAAGCTGATTTTTATAAGTTAAGTCAAACACTCTCTTAATCTGATGATTGAAGACGTATAACTCACCTGATAAATTCATATTTGAATCTCCGTTCTCTCCATTTCCTAAAAAAAATTAATGTGATGGGTGTTGAATTTGATTTCGGGGTTTCCACAGTCGAGTTGTACATTGATATTTCTAAATTAACCTTAATAAATGGAATAACCAGTAAATTCTATGGTTAGTATGATTTTAAAAAATTTGGCAAATTTTCCTTGTGTAATTGAATAGCAATTCTTCATGTTAGTGCATAATTGTGTTAGCGTTTATTATCCTACTAGTCGAAAGAAAAGAAAAATCCTGAAAATTGAAGAAAACGTTTTGGAGCGTGGGGTTGCATATTGAGAAAATTAGCATAAATTTTAGATACGATTTACTATGAATTTAATACACAAGATATATTATTAGACTTACCTATTAAATACATGAATATCATATATTTATGTATTGAGTCTATCTTGAATCGAATTTAGATAAGAATTTTTCTTATCGGATTTTAATTTCATGCCTAAAGGAGCAACCTCTTAGGCTTCGATTGTTTTACAAAAAATATTTTTCTAAAAAATATTTTCTGCATTTTTTAGTGTTTGGCATTCAGAAAAATAGGTCAATAAAAAATATTTTCTTAATTAAAGAGAAAATTAAATTATTTTTAAGAAAAATTACTTTTTCTTTTCAAAACAGAAAATCATTTTCCATTTTATAATTTTTGAAAATTTTATTAGAATATAAAAATACTTGTACATATATTATATAAATACATACTATTAGTTTAATATTACAATCAACAACAGAAAATATTTTTCTAAAAAAATATTTTATTACATGTAGACACCATATTTTGGCCGAACTCCGAAGTTAAGGAATTTTTAAACTTTTAACTTTATTATCCGCTCTCAACCGATGCCCCCAATTACAAATAACTTTTTCGGACTCACCGATTGCTCGTCCCTGGAACAAACCGATCTCATGCTTAAGTTAGACTATTTTCCGATCTCTTGGTCTTTATCAGGTGGGTTCAAATCAATATTGGGTCTCCGGACCATCAAATCTTACCTACTGATATTCTTCGATTTCTCTATACAAATATTACAGAACTTCAGTTGGCTAATTATGTGATCGGGCTTCTCGCTTAAATGCCCCAGATATTCCTTAAAATGAAGTTAAGGTTTCAATCCGGTCTAATAATGGTTCCGATCTTAAAAGTTCAAAGTCAATGTCAAATCTCTGCAAATTCTAATATTTTAAAGTTTCATCCGGTATTTGGTCATGACTTAGTCATTCCTTAAAATGAAGTTAAGGTTTCAATCCGGTCTAATAATGGTTCCGATCTTAAAAGTTCAAAGTCAATGTCAAATCTCTGCAAATTCTAATATTTTAAAGTTTCATCCGGTATTTGGTCATGACTTAGTCCGATCTCATAATATTTTTCCGATCTCTTATCTTCTGATCAATAGTCGCTTTCAAGTTTAATGTTCAATTACGTTTAATCAATTAAGTACTCAAACAATTTGGACACTTTCCGATCTCATCAAGAAATTGAACAAAAAAACTATAATTCATTTCAAGGTAAAAATTTACAAGTCATTCGGCTGGAGGGTCTGCCCCAGCTTGCTCTCTAGGTACATCATCATTTCTCTCACTCTCTCTCTCTCTCTTGGGCTCCTCTTCGCTCCCCTCTTCATCTCTAGGAGCAAGATCCACCATCCAGGAGAAGTCTTCCTCAGGATAGCGCCTTTCGAGCTCGGCCAGAAGATCGCCATGGGCATTCACATAAGCAGCAGCTTCCCTTGTCACGGTCTCTTCTTCTTTCACTCTGATCTCTTTGGTAAGGGGAGTGACATCGGCAGTTCGGATGGCCCGAGCTTCTTCTAATTCAAGCTCCAGTTCTGCTATCCTGTCCTCGTAAGATTTCATCCGACCCTCAATCTTGGTGATATAGTCCTGAGCGGACGAAAGTTGGGATCGGGTGGAAGCAGCGTCCTGGACCGCCTTCAGAATTTCCTGCCTCAAGAGATGAGCCTTTTCTCTGATAATGTGTTGATTCACCAGGCTCTCTATGCTCAAGCTCATCATCTAAGCTAGGAGATTATCAATGCTATCAGAAGTCAGCCTGTTCCGGTCATCCTGGAGGCATATGGTGGCACCCAAAACTTTGGCCAAGCCAGGATTCCCCCGAACTGAGCGATTCTTCTTGAGAGAATGGATGAGGACCTGGGCACCACGAGAAAGGGTCCTCACTGTCACACCCTACCCCTTCGTAAGGCATGACATGATCCCGTAGTATACCTAATGAATTACCAAACTTCGTCTACTGATAACCCATTAAATATACTACAAGGGATTTTAAACCTTTCTTATTTCTTTTTACAGTGGTGAGCACTTTTGACAGATGTTAAAAAAATTTTTTTAACTAAAGTGAAACTAAACAACAAATCTAAGTATCAACAATTTCTGTAAAAATTTTGGCAGAGTGCCATCTGTATTTTGAATAAAACAGTTCTTCAAAAACCTATAAAAAGCACTTTCAATATATTTCTCAATCCCAAACTCCAATAAATTTGTTCAACACAATAAATTTCTCAACATTATCAATTCAGTTCAACAATCAATTTTTCAGTGTTTCCAAAAGCTGAGATAAGATAAATATACCACAATATTTTTACAAGCGAAAATAATTTACAATTTTAGTTTACAACTGCTCAAGACCAAGTACAATATATACATACAGTGCAAATACATTATAACAAAAACTACAAAATATGGTAGACTCAATATACCCGGTGAAATCTCAAAATGTAGTACAAGCAGCCTACTCTGCTGCTCGGTTCGTCTGTCTATCTGCGACAGCAATGAAAAAGCTATCGATGAGTAAAATTTACTCGGTGGTGCAAAATGACAATTTAAAATGCGGTATATAAAACCTTTATTGACAATTTACAATTCAAATAATTCACAATTTCATGTCACGATTTTCAAAGCTCATGTAATACAATTTTGATTAAACAATTGAACAACACACTGTTGCCAATCAATAGCACAACTTAGGTCATGACACAAACTTTTCCGAACATGCCGTGTTGTACACCACGACAAGGCATACTCATCCCACTAATCGAAATCAATGAGGGAGGTGGCTAGCTAGCTAATGAGAACTCATCCATACTCACCTTGTCACACCTTACCCCTCCGTAAGGCATAGCATGCTCCCGTAGAATACTTAATGAACTACCGAACTTCACCTACCGATAACTCATTAAGTACCCTACAAGGGATTTTAAAACAATTTTCTTACATTTTGGAAGTGGTGAGCATTTTGGTAAGAATTAAAAACCATTTATTCAAAGTTTAAATACTAGTAAAAATTTTTGTCCATTCAAATTTTGTCGCAAATTTTATAAAAATTTTGACAGAGTTCCCTCTGTATTTTGAGAAACCAGTTCTTCAAATACCTGTAAAAAGCACTTCCAAAACTATTTTACAACTCCCAACCTCCAATAATTCACAATTCAACTCAAGTCAATCCATTTCAAAACAGTTTCACAATCCAAGTCAAATTTGTCAACTCAGTAGGTTCAATAATTCCATTCACAAAACATAAGGCAGAAAATCTATATGTACAAATATTAAATTTACAGAAGAAAATCTAAAATAATATTATTATAGTTTATTTACAATCGCTCAATTTACATTGATACTTATGACATTACTGATTTACATCAAAATAACCATAAGGGTATAAAATAATACCCGCATAAAAAGGGATCAAAAGATCTTGTCAATTCCAGACTCACTCTGCTGCTTTCTCCTTGCTTTTATCTGCGACAGTAAATTAAACTATCGCTGAGTATAAACATACTCAGTGGTGCACAATAAAGATTTAAAATGTGATACATAAATCATTTATTGATGAAACATAATTTGAATACTTCACAATCACATTTCACAAATATCAAGCTCATAACAACTCATTTGTCAAATAATATATTAAACAATAGTTTAGTCAAACAATTGCATAAACACAGTGTTGCCAAAGTCGTACACAACTTAAGCCATGACACAAAATTTCCGATCAATGCCGTATTGTACACCACGACAAAGCAATCTCAACCCCATTAATCGAAACCAATGAGGGAGGTGGCTAGCTAGCTAATGAGTACTCATCCGATCTACAACCTCAACTGGCAAGCCAGAGAGGGAGGAAAATAAACGATCTCAACCCCATAAATGGCAAGCCAGAGAGGGAGGAAAATAAACGATCTCAACCCCATAAAAGTACTCTTCCGGCTCCCTGACCTAATTATTTGACTGGCTTAACAGTTCTTTTTCGTGATTTTCTCTTTTCCACTGTGTTCATAAGGGTCCTAAGGACCGCAGCGTCACTTTTTACGGTTCGAAATTTGAGTTTAAAATGACTTCGCAGTCGTTCCCGAGGAGGTCACTCATCGCTGTGACTCTCGGCTCGTTTAACCTCTTATGTTCTGTTTTTCTTATTTATAGTTAACTAATTAAACATTACTAATTATTTGTGTTTATGGCTTCTCAAGTTGTCTTAAGTGTGGCCCTAATCCCATTAATTGTCCGGACCGACACCGGTCACCGGAACAGTGAAATATACCAGGCTATGCAAACGGGGGTGTTACAATTCTCCCCCCCTTAAATAAATTTCGTCTCGAAATTTTTACCTGGTATCAATCTCTGAACAGCTGTGGGTGTTGTCTCCTCATGTCCTCCTCTCGTTCCCAAGTAGCTTCTTGGCCCGAATGATGGTTCCACAGCACTTTTACCAATGGTATCTGCTTATTCCGTAGCTGCTTCACCTCATAAGCCAGAATCTTTATGGGTTCTTCTTCATATGTGAGGTCTGGATTCACTTCTATTTCTTCTACTGGTAGTACATGAGATGGGTCTGATCGATACCTCCTCAACATAGACACATGGAAGACATTATGTATCTTCTCCAACTCTGGAGGTAGTGCCAAACGATAAGCCAAAGGACCCACTCTTTCCAGAACCTCATATGGCCCAATGAAACAAGAACTCAGTTTCCCCTTTCTGCCGAATCTCATAATTCTCTTCCAAGGAGAAACTTTGAGGAAAACCTTCTCACCCACTGCATACTCAATATCCCTTCTTTTCAAATCAACATAGGACTTTTTGATGCGATGCGACTTTAAGTCGATCTCTGATCACCCTGATTTTCTCTTCAGTCTGTTGAACAATTTCGGGTCCGATCATCTTTCTTTCACCCACGTCATCCCAACACAACGGGATTCTACATTTTCTGCCATACAAAGCTTCATATGGAGGCATCCCAATGCTTGATTGGTAGCTATTGTTGTAAGCAAACTCAATCAAAGGCAAGTGTGTATCCCAACTGCCCTTAAACTCAATCACACAAGCCCGTAGCATATCCTCCAAAATCTGAATTACTCTCTCGGTGGCCATGCATGCGTGGATGGAATGCAAGATCGAAGTTCAATCTAGTTCCTAGGGCTCTCAAGACTACCCTAATCTAGAAGTGAACCTAGGATCTCTGTCGATACGATGAATCTGCACTCCATGCAATCTCACAATCTCATCGATGTACAACCCGGCCAATCTGTCCAAACTATAGTCCATTCGATTTGGCAGAAAATGAGCGGACTTGGTTAGTCGTCAACAATGACCCAAAGCGCATCATGACTCTTACGTGTCCTTGGAAGTCCCATCACAAAATCCATTGTTATTCTCTCACATTTCCACTGCAGTGCGGTAGTGGATGTAACAACCAGATGGGTACTTGATGCTCTGCCTTTACTTGGCGACAAGTTAGGCATTTAGAAATAAACTCGCCACATCTCTCTTCATACCCATCCACCAAGAATGCTCCTTTAACCCTTTATACATTTTTGTGCCACTGTGGTGCATGGCAAAAGGAGACTCATGTGCTTCCTTCAAAATGATCTTCCTCAATTCAACATCAATAGGAACACATATTTTGCCTGGTATAGCGATAAACCATCATCTCTAATCGAGAACTCGGTTTCTTGCCTGGGACTTCTCCCAACGACTTTTGATACTTGATCATTACGAGTAGCCATTCTAATCGATCAATCAACACCGGCTGTACATGCCATGCAACCGCTGCTTGCCCATCATCATTAACCTCTAAGGTGGCATGCAATGATCTTAACTCATGTACCAAAGACAAAGGAGTAACGTAGACTTGCCATAGTCTTGCGACTTAAGGCATCACCACAACATTAGCTTTCCACTGGTGATAGTCTATCGACAATCATAGTCTTTTATCAATTCTAACCATCTCCTCTGTCTCAAATTCAACTCTTTACGGGTGCCCAAATACTTCAAACTCTTATGATGCGTGTAAATGTAACACTTCTCCCCATACAAATAATGTCTCGGATCTTAAGAGCAAACACAATGGTCGCAAGCTCCAAATCATGCGTCGGATAATTCCTCTCATGCGGTTTTAGTGGCGTGATGCATAGGCAATAACATTTCGATCTTGCATCAACACACAACCTAATCCGTTGTGAGAAGCATCAGAAAGCGTATATTCTTTACGGTGTAGGTAAAGTCGACTGGAGCCTCTGTCAAACATCTTTTCAATTCATCAAAACTTTTTGGCATTTGTCCGTCCACCGAAATTTCACATCCTTTCTAAGCGGCTTGGTCAATGGAGATGCCAACATGGAGAATCCTTCACAAATCGGCGGTAGTATCCATTAACTTAAACGCAAATCTCGTGACATTTCAGGTGGCTTCCAATTAAGGACTTCAATCTTGCTAGGATCTACCTTAATGCCCTCTTCGACACTACATGTCCCAAAAAGGATATCTCCTTCACCAAAATTCACACTTCGACAATTTGGCATATAGTCGCTTTCTCCCTCAAAGTTTGCGGTACAATCCGCAGATGTCTATTATGCTCTTCGCATTCCTCGAATAGACCAATATATCATCTATGAATACCACAACAAATCGGTCGAGGTATGGTGCGAAAATAGTGTTCATCGGATCCATAAAAGCAATGGAGCATTAGTTAACCGAATGGCATGACCAGAATTCATAATGGCCATAGCGGGTTACGAAGGCGCTTTAGAAATACTCGCTCTTGTACTTTTAGGCGATAATAACGATCTCGGTCAATTTTAGAGAACACATTGCACCCCTCAACCGATCAAACAAGTCATCAATACGGGTAATGGATATACATTCTTTATTGTCACCTTATTCAACGCCGATAGTCAATGCATAGCCGGAGAGTGCCATCCTTCTTCTTTACAAATAATCTGCACTCCCAAGGTGACACACTAGGCGAATGAAGCCCTTATCAAGCAACTCTTGCAATCGCACTTTCAATTCTTTTAGTTCATGGTGCCATTACGTATGGCGTTATGGAGATTGGGTCCACACCGTGCATAACATCAATTTCAAATCGCACTTCTCTTTCGGAGGTAATCACGGCAATTCATCAGAAACACATCCAGGAAAGTCACATACTGATAGGAATGTCCTTGATCTTTGGACTCCCACTTGGGTGTCTATCACATGTGCCAAGTACGCCTCACACCCTTTTCTAATCATTTTTCTAGCCAGTGCAGCTGAAATGATGTTTGAAGGCAATAACTGCCTCTCCCCCTGTATTACTACATCACCATACTGAGGAAGACCAAAAGTGACTGTCTTCAGTCTACAGTCAATCATAGCATGATGCCTGGCTAACCAATCCATGCCCAAGATAATGTCATAATCTCTGAAGGGCATTTCAATTAAATCAGACAAAAAAGTGTGTCCTTGGATCACCAAAGGACAATCTCTATATAGCCTATTTACCCTGACCTCCTGGCCTAATGGACTAGTTACTAACACATCATAGTCCATTGGTACACACGGAATAGTAGTAGAACACATCACACTAGCACTAACATACGAATGTGTGGAGCCAGGATCAAATAACACATGCACATCTTTGTCAAGGATGGAGAAAATACCAGCCACAACGTCTGATGTTTCAGCCTCTTCCCTCTGACGCATGGTATACACTCTAACTGGTGCGCCACTGGATCTTTGGCCGTTAACAGTGCTCTGACTTCCAGGGGTGTTACCAGGACCCCTACCTCTGCCTTTGCCTCTAGCAGCTGATTGTGACCCTCTGGGTGTAGAGACTTGAGCTGATCCTTCAGATGTAGTGAAAGACCCAGACCGGTGCGGACTAGTGCAATCCTTAGCGAAATGTCCGCTCCCTCCACAGTTAAAACACGCACCAGTAGCTCTGTAACAAACCCCACCATGAGTTCTACCACAGGTTTCGCACTGCCGTACTGATAGAGCTCCTCGGGGTGCTGGTTGGGTCTGCTGACCAGACCGAGGTGGTCTTTGGCCGGAAAATCTGCCTCGGCCTCTACGGGAGCTAGATCCCCCAAACTGTTTCCTCTTCCCAGAACCACTTCCAGATGCTTGTTCAGTAGTCTTTTCAGTTTTCTCTTGTGGACCCTTCTTCACTGCCCCTTCTGATTCTATCTTTTCTAGTTCTAGGGCCTGTGAGATCAATTCGGCAAAATTCTGATGTCTGAATCCCACAACTTGCATTCTCAGACTCTGTCTTAGCCCAGCCTCAAACCTCTTGCATCTGTCTCTGGGGGTGGAGACTAAGCTTCCAGCATAGTGGCTTAGTCTTGAAAAATCTCTCATATTCTCTGATTCGGTTCCCTTGTTTCAAACTCAAGAATTCTTGCAACTTCATGTCCACATATGCATCGGGAACCCATTTCTGTCGGAACTCCCTCAAGAAGTCTGACCAGGTTAACACAGGTGGCTCCACCAGGCTGTGGGGGATGGTCTTCCACCATTCATAGGCATCCCCTTGTAATAAGGAGACAGAATACTCAAACTTCATTTCTTCTGTACACTGCAGCTTTCTAAAAACCCGTTCCATTCTTTCCAACCACTGTTCTGCTTCCAGTGGATCCACAGTACCTTTAAACTCGGTGGCCCCAAATTTCATCAATTTTTCATCTTGCCGAAGTGAGATTTGTGGTTGTCTTTGCAGTCTTGGCATTTGAGCTTGGGGTGGCACATTACCGCCATTTCTTTGAAAGAAGGTAGCCATCTCTGCATAAATTGAGCAGAAAGCGTGGTCTTTGAGCGAGTGAGTGGTGACCCACTCACATTCGAGGTCTGGGGCTTCCTTGAACCTCGGCCTCAGCAGTTGTTCTTGGAATGATCTCCTCCTTCCATTCCGTTTTCACAATTTTCTACTTCACGAGATCAAACACAAGGAGGTTGACCTCGTTAGTGCATATTCATGATGTAAATATGTCGGATGCATTAATTAAAGACACTTGAGCAGTTGTACTTATGAAAGAAATATTCACATACATAGTCAAAATTTATTGCAAAACCATGCTCTGATACAACTAAAACATGTCACACCTTACCCCTCCGTAAGGCATAGCATGCTCCCGTAGAATACTTAATGAACTAGAACTTCACCTACCGATAACTCATTAAGTACCCTACAAGGGATTTTAAAACAATTTTCTTACATTTTGGAAGTGGTGAGCATTTTGGTAAGAATTAAAACCATTTATTCAAAGTTTAAATACTAGTAAAAATTTTTGTCCATTCAAATTTTGTCATAAATTTTATAAAAATTTTGTGAGTTCCTCTGTATTTTGAGAAACCAGTTCTTCAAATACACTGTAAAAGCACTTCCAAAACTATTTTACAACTCCCAACCTCCAATAATTCACAATTCAACTCAAGTCAATCCATTTCAAAACAGTTTCACAATCCAAGTCAAATTTGTCAACTCAGTAGGTTCTATAATTCCATTCACAAAACATAAGTGAAAATCTATATGTACAAATATTAAATTCTGAGAAGAAAATCTAAAATAATATTATTATAGTTTATTTACAACTGCTCAATTTACATTGATACTTATGACATTACATTATTTACATCAAAATAACCATAAGGGTATAAAATAATACCCGTACAAAAGGGATCAAAAGATCTTGTCAATTCATGACTCACTCTGCTGCTTTCTCCTTGCTTTTATCTCATGATAGAATTAAACTATCGTTGAGTATAAACATACTCAGTGGTGCACAATAAAGATTTAAAATGTGATACATAAATCATTTATTGATGAAACATAATTTGAATACTTCACAATCACATTTCACAAATATCAAGCTCATAACAACTCATTTGTCAAATAATATATTAAACAACAGTTTAGTCAAACAATTGCATAAACACAGTGTTGCCAAAGTCGTACACAACTTAAGCCATGACACAAAATTTTCGATCAATGCCGTGTTGTACACCACGACAAAGCAATCTCAACCCCATTAATCGAAACCAATGAGGGAGGTGGCTAGCTAGCTAATGAGTACTCATCCGATCTACAACCTCAACTGGCAAGCCAGAGAGGGAGGAAAATAAACGATCTCAACCCCATAAATGGAGGAGGAATAATAAGTAACTGTCATGCTAAGTGTGAATCAAAAATTCATTTCAAACATTTCATTCAAATATTGCATACAAAAATCAATCCATTTCCAAAGTTACAATTTGATCGCAAGGTGGCAACACAAAAGTTCATAAATTCATAATGCGTAATAAATTAATTTTTCAAGGATAAAATGCTTAAATAGGGTTTATTGTGCACAAACCTCAAGCGAGTTGTCCTTTAGCCTCGACTCGTTTCCTCGGGTTCCTTCCCGATATTCTTTTCAACTGAAACACAAAATTTGGCAATGTTTCAGTACTAGAACTTAACATAAATCCCAAAATGAATTTTAACTTCGCATTTACCTATTTCTAACGTGTTAAATTCGACGTTCTCGAAATTTTGTGTTTCGGGTTACTATTCACTGCACTATTTAAGTCAAATAATTGACTTTCTAAGGATTAATAGGTATGGGAACTCCAACTTCACCCACATACCACATTTTGGTCACCAAACTTGTTGGTTTTGGTCATTTGTTTAAAGCTTAGGTCATTTTGGCAAAATTGCCAATTTTCGGTTTTGGTTCTCCGAAGTTGCACTGTTCCATTGGTCGATCTACTGTTGGAATTTGATAAAACTTCCTTCATAGAAAATGTTCCTTATTGTCTTAAGTGTATTCTCATTTTTGGATCACCTCAATCAGAGTTTTGTAGCTCAAGTTATGGCCAAAATAAGTTTACTGTTCACGTGTCTTTGTTCATCTTGAGATTTTGGTCTGGCAGATTTTGGTCCAACTTTGGTTAATAATTTGATCAAGTTAAGTTCATAATTTGGTCTCACTTTCTTCATATGAAATGTTGTACTATGTCTTACGTTTCCATCGGTTCAAGAATCGCCTAAATCTGAGTTTTCTAGAGGGAGTTATAGCTATCCAAACATTGCTGCTCAACTGAAAATCTGCAGAGTTGCAGTACAGTAATTTAATTTTGCTCAATGATTTTGAAAGGGTTAATGGCCTAATTTGGGTTGGTGTTCTTCATGAAAGTTTTAGGTCTATATCATATCTAATTTCTGGTAAAATTTCAGGTCAATTTGACCTACCTAGCTCGAGTTATGACCAAATGAACAGTTACTGTTCATTTGGTCAGTTTAATCTTGAGGGCAGCTGCTATCAACTCACTTTGGTCAATTGTTTCACCAACTTTTGGTCAGTTTTTGGTCATGGTTCCTTAATGAAAGTTGTGCTCTTTTATGTCTATTTTCATCTCCAATTGGTGGCATATCCATTAGGCTTGTAAAATTTGAGTTTTGGTCCTTCAAAGTAGGTTTGGTCATGCTGCCAGCATGACCATTGACCTACGAATTTAGCTAAATTTTCCACCATTCCCACAAAACTTATTTGGTCATAATTGACCATTAATTCATGTCACAATAGGTTAAACATGCCATTTATGCATTTCTTCAAATTTTAGTTCACTAACCCTAACATTCAAACCCTAATCTCACTAATTCATTGTGTTTAACTACTTTCAAAGCCTTAAACCATAATAACTCAACTACTTAAGGTTCATATACTCATACACACCTTTAAGTCCATCAAATTCATACACACACATCAAAACCCTAGCTGGATGAATTTGCCTTTAATCCTCCCACCATTAATTTCTTTTCATTTTAAGTATATTCCTAGGTTAATTAAGCTATAAACATAACTAAATCAACTAACAATTCAAGTTTAGTTTACTAACCTTGTGTGCAGAATTTCTTCTCCCTTTTCTTCAAATTTTTCTTCTTTCTTTTCTTTGAATCCTCTTTCCTAGTTGTCCAAACAACATCTAGTTATGGTAGGACAATTGGCCATGGTTGGATTTTGGTTCTTCAAGCTCAAAAATGAGCTTTCATGGTGGTTTTGGTGTGGAGAGAGAGAGTGACGTTTTTTGAAGAAGAAGATTTGTGTTTTAATTTTTTTCTTTTCTTTTCTTTATCTTATGGAAGACCACAATTCCCAATTTAATAATTCACTAAATTAATTTGTTTATGACATCATTCATGATGTCATCAACTTTGACTTTTCCATCTTCTTCCTCTTTTTTTTTATTTATTTTTTTCTATTAGTTCTTTAATTAATTCTCTATTCAAATTTTCTTTTCTTTGATTTTATTTGTGATTAGGTCGAGTCACTCTCGGGGTCAATTGACCAAATCGCCCCTCAGGTTCATCGGTTTGCAAATAATCCAATATTTCTTCGGCTCACGACCTAATTATTTGGTAGCTTAACAGTTCTTTTTCGTGATTTTCTCTTTTCCACTTGTGTTCATAAGGGTCCTAAGGACCGCGTCACTTTTACGGTTGAAATTTGAGTTTAAAATGACTTGTGATGCGTTCGAGGAGGTCACTCATCGCTGTGACTCTCGGCTCGTTTAACCTCTTATGTTCTGTTTTTCTTATTTATAGTTAACTAATTAAACATTACTAATTATTTGTGTTTATGGCTTCTCAAGTTGTCTTAAGTGTGGCCCTAATCCCATTAATTGTCCGGACCGACACCGGTCACCGGAACAGTGAAATATACCAGGCTATGCAAACGGGGGTGTTACACACCTCAGACTGACAAGTCAAAGAGAGAGGAATATAGTCATACTCACCCCATAAATAGAGGAGGAACATAGTAATATTGTCATGCCAAGTGTGAATCAAAACAATTCCAAATCACAATATTTAAATATTTCATACAAACCACAAATCACATTTTATCTCAAAATTTCCATTTGCAAAGTAGGCAACAAAATAATTTCCAAAGCCAAAACAATAAAAAATTATTCATAACTCATTTTCCCAAATAAATTTTCTAGTAAAAACAATGAATATAAAAAGTATTGTGCACAGACCTCTGATAAATGCCTCTTGGCCCTCACTCAGTGTTCCTTATGCTTCTCAATATCCTTTTCAACTGAAACACAATTTAAAGTGTTTCAGTACTCAATAAATTTGTTTCTAACAATAAAATCCAATATTTAAATTTTCTTGGTACTATTCCCTTCAATTCATTTCATTAGTCAACCTATAATGTTGACCCTTGATGCACTCTAAGTGAGTCAATTCTAATGTTACCAATATGTCACATTTTATAGCCCTTTAGTGTTGGTATATGTTACCAATTTCATTTCCAAGTGTATTGCATTTTATTGCAATTTACCGGATTTTAATGTACTATTTTGACCTAGCCAGACGACCTAGTTCCCTCGGTTTTCGAGTTTCGGTCCAAACTATAAACTTGTAGGTCTATGTCTTATTGCACGCAGGGCAAAATTTTAGGTCATTCTGAGTTGTATAGACCAAGATATGGTCAATTTACCAATGCTGGACAGAATGCACTAAAATGGTAGGCTTAGGTCATTTTTAGGTCACTTTTGGTTCGGCCAGTTTTGGTACCTAAATTTGTGCAAGCTATTTGGCTTGGTTCTAGCCATTTCTGGGCTTTGGTGTCTTTATAAGAATTGTAGATCTATGTCTAAAATATTAATGGTAAAAATTACAGGTCAATTGGACCTGTTTTGAGTGAGTTATGGTCATGCTAATGACTACTGTTAATATACACATTATAACTCAGAATTTTCAAAGTCCAATTACAACAATTTAACCACATGAACATTCCTCATTTACATGTCTAAATCCAAACAGTTATACACAAACACATGTTGCCACCATAAGCACCATAATTCAACAAACCATTCCATGAAACTACCCATTTCTAATCACACTTAAAAGTTGCCGAATTACCCCATTGAACATATCTCCTTCAAATTGCTTTCAAGCTTTCAAAACCAAGTGCACCATTACACATACTCTTAATATACATTGTTTAAATCATTTCTATACACATAAAAACTTATATCGACATCTTAAACAACCATTTACAAGTAAAAACAAACTAAAAATGCTGAGTTCCCATGGCTGCCGAAATGGTGTACCACTATTAAATCATCAAACTTCAAAACTTCTTCCACAAAATAACTCACCACAACATCCACTCAAATTTAATGAAACAAGAATGGAAAATACACACTTACCACCTTTAAAGCTTGATCAAAACTTCACTAAACCTCCTTAAAATTGCTACCAAAATCTTCCTTGCAAGGTGAGGATTAACTTTAAAGAAGGGAATTAGTGGAAAGGATGGCTCAAAATGGGTTGCATGGAGCTTCCTCTCATTCGGCCATGGAGGTTTCTCTCAAGGAACATTCGGCTGGTTGGCTCAAGGTTGAAGAAGATGGAATCTTCTGGCCAAAGCTGATTAAAAGTCCACTTTGGTGGTGTTAGTGGAGCACTAAGGTAAGTTTAATATTTGTTTAATCAAAGTTTTCACAATTTCCACATTTAACTTCTTTTCTTTTACTATTTAAATTATGGACCACCATTTTAATTTTCATGATATTTTTAAAGTTTAATATCATTTATTTTTAATGAACATTTAGGTCAAAAGGCAACTTGGGGTGTCAATTGACCACAATGCCCCTATTCGGGTTGCATTCCTAATTTTTCGGTAACACCGAGTTTTGTCATTTTCTCGATTTCTCATTTTTCTTTGTACTAATTAATTAATTTTTCTTTAATATTTGTAATGACATTTATACTTCAATAAGTCTTAAATTTTGTCTCGAAACTAAATTTCGAGGGTTCCTTGCAGTCCTGGGGTCGGCTATTGCTTGCACCGTAACTTCCCTGTGCGGTCACCCATCTCTGCGGTGCTGGCTCGTTTAACTTGGTTACATTTCATTGTTATTATTTTTCCTTTGTTTTTCTTGTATCTTCCTTTCTTGTATTTTATTATTTTATGTCTCCTCACTAATATTTAAATTTAGTTCTAGGCATCCTAACTGTCCGGACAGACACTGGTCATCGGAACAGTAGAACGCACTACTGAACATAGGGGTGTTACACTCACAGCAGGTTAGGAAGACCCTCCCTCTACACTTGAAGAAACAGGTGGAGGTGGCAGTTCTTCCTGTCGAGGAGGGGAAGGAGTGACCTTTACTTCTGGGATCGGTTGTCCCGAAGGTCAGGAAGAAGAACCCGACATTTCTGCTGAGTTTCGCCTCGGCTTTTGGGATACCGCAGCGATCTTCATTTCCCGCACCTTCCGGGCGACCTCTCTTTTCCGCTTGCGGCTCTCCTTAGCGCCTTCGCCACCAGTCATACCTGCACGGAAAAATAAGTTAGTAAGATCATCTAAGTTAGGAGGCTAAAGATCCAAGTTATTCCGATCCCAGGTCCGAGGTCAGAGAGCTGCAGTTCATAATCTTCATTGGCGATCATCTGCATAAGCTACCACTTCAGCTCGGCCATGACGGCATCTAAGCATGAATACTTGTGAGAGGATGCTTGATCCTTCAACTCCTTTACCATGGTGTCCTCGTCCCTATTTAGGGCGATCTTCTTTAGAACTGAAGGGACCAGGTACTGCCAACTCCGTGGGATACCCTCGAAGCCGTTCGGCATCTTGCTCCTCAGTATAAAGAACCGGTTCTTCCAATTCTTCAATAAAGAAGGAAGATCGGTAAAAAGCCCACAATGCGACTTGGCTTGGAAAAACCAGTACTCGTTGTCCTTTCAACGAGTGAGCCTATGTAACTCAGCAAAAACCTTCGTTGTAGGCTAGAGCTTTTTGGCTCGGCATAAGCATCTAAAAGCCACTAGAATCCACCATGAGTTTAGATGCACTTGGGCAACACATACTTGGTGAAACTTCAGAACGGCCTTAAAGAAATCTTCAAGGGGAAACCGAAGCCCGGCTTTCAATTGCTCTTCATACACCATGATCACATCATTTTCGTCAAAGAAGTGATCAGCTCGGAGATCGCCGTGGCATCTGATAAGCTCGTAAGAGTAGGTCCGAAGGTTGTACTCTTGACTGATGGACTGCAGATCGGTTTTCTAGGGGACCGACGGTAACTCATCCACAGGAAGATTTTCCCTCCCAGAGGAAGATATCTGTCTTGATTGGGCGGCCCGACCATGGGCTGAGGCAGAGTTTGTAGAAGGTTCAGGTCACCCACTCGGCCTGACCACCTCAACTTCGTCCGACGTCCATGAGATATGGACGGAGGGCGGACTAGCAGGTCTCTGACCCCTCGGCGCCACTGATTTTCGGAAAAACAAAAAGAAATTATCTAAGGAAAGAATCAAAACCCTTACCGGAGTGTGATCGGTGCCTGAAAACTTGAGAAAACGAGAGAAAATGCTGAGATTGCTAGAGAAGTTCTGAAAATGACATAAGGAAATAATTGACACGCCTCTCCACTATTTATACCCCTTTGGGCATTAAATGTTCGCGAAGTCCCAAGCGACACATCGGTTAGCGAAACCGGCTGCTTCCTTGACACGTCGCAAGAAGGTTCCAGAAACATAATAAAAAATAAATGAGATCGGTTAGCCAAGGTCTTCGGATTGAACAAACTTCCAAAACCACGAGTCGGCTAATGGCTATTCGTTTAGGGATTAGATTGGATACACATATCAGAGATCGGAAAATAACTAATGCAAAAATAAAAAAAACATTTAAATAAAAAATTTTATTCCATTTCCAAAGATCGAATTACATTATTTGGGCGATCTCAAAAGATCGGATTACATCATTGGGGCGATCTCTAAAGATCAGATTACATTATTTGGGCGATCTCTAAAGATCAGCGCTACATTCTACCTAGTTTAGGACCACTCCGGAGGCTGACCTATGTCAAAGCCTAGTCTTGTGGCTGAATCAAAAGATGTGTTTGATCAGAAAGCCAGCTACAAGTATTGGATAGATGTGCAGCTCAGATAGAGTGACTATGACTCTCATGATATTGAGCGGAGTCATCACAGATGTCATCGACCAGAACCTAGCTGCAGTCGGGACGCCCGATGTGGTTGGAAGCCAAATGAACTTCAAGAGGCGGTCACCAAGATTAAGATTGAAATTAGCAATCCTCTTATCCGAGATCGATCTACCGATTGTACCAATAGATTGACTCGAGATCGGCACAGTCGTCGCTTTCGATCTTGATCGGTAAATTAGTTCGGTTCCCTCACTGTCATTGGATGGTGTGCTCATAACTCTCCGATCACCGGGGTCATAAATTTTTAGGCGAGGGGTGAAAGAAACAGTCGAAAAAAGATCAAAATGACCATCATAATTAAAACTATCACCAGAAAAGCTAGAATTAGGGAAGGGGTGCATTGAGAAAAAACTAAGAAAGGAGAAGTGAGGTGTGAAGATATTTTCCTATCGCGGCATATATATAGAGCCTTGGCATTTATTGCATACAGAACCCGAAGCGTATGCATCAGTAACTGAAGAATTTATTGCGTTGACCAATGCAAGTCAGACAAAAGGGAAGGATTTAGAATGGGAGATCGAGAAATGAGAGGGGACCCGATATAAGAGAGAGATCGGAAAAGGAGAGGGTCATAATAGGGAGATTGGAAGAAAATAGAGTTCGGAAAGCGTGGAGAGATTAAATAACTTTCAATCGACTTTCCTCATAATCAGATCTGAGTTAGTTAAAGCGTTGCGGGTGTGATCAGATCCTCACCACACACCTCATTTGCAGAAATGCCCACCTAGCCGATAGACGCCAAAACAGTTATGGCAGTCCTGTACATCTTGATCTCCACCATTGATCATAGTCGTAAGGATGGATCCGGAGCCCTCGGATCAAAAAGCAGTCAACAGGTTTGGCGCTTTTTATTCCTAGCCTTCAGATCCATCTTGTAAGGCAAGACCTTGAGCCGTTGGATTAAAAGAAGAAAGTACAGATATTCTGAATGGGATCTCGGCCCTCCATTTTGATTCTCTTTAATCCTCAGACATCAGATTATGTCCTTTTAAATCTAAACCCTCCGTCTCCTCTGGTAAGATCCTGACCCTTCCTTATGGGCACCCGTTCCCTATAAATACCTGCATGCAATACTGTAGAAGGGACGGACAAAAACAAGAAGGTGGTGATTATAGTGGAAAGACTCTGAAATTTGATTCAGTCTTGCTACTTGCCATTCTGAGCTTTCAAAGTGTGGAGAAACTTTAGAAACCTGTTTTCTTAAATGTTTTCATCAAAAAGAGCTCTAAGTCCTAAAACTTCCATTTTCAATTTCTGTACAACCATCTTCACTTCACCTCATTCTCACTGCTCTAATATTACCTTCCGAAGTCCAACTTCGTTCTGACCTATTCCCATCCCTCCGAGTAAGTTCGAGTCCTTCGGCTGTCAACTCTCAACTCCGCAGGACTTGTGGATACCTGAGTAAACTCATTTGTCTCCTCAACTTCCTACAGGTAAGCGTCTAAACCGTTATTTTGTCAAATATCCTTGATTTATTTTTTTCAGTTTTCCTTTAAAATTTCTTTTATATCCAGTCGCACTACATCTCAAGATAGATTACCTAGGTCAATAGTTATTTTCAGTATCTTCTTTTATTTCATTCATTCCATTTATTGTCATTTAGTTTTCATTCCCTTCAAGAGTATAGGTTCGAGTCCTTAGCGGCTCGTAAGTACTCCAAGGAGTATAGGTAAGAATATCTTAACAAGAGTTCTTGGGACTGAAATGAAAGGGGTATAGCGAAAGGGTTGAATAAGATAGGGAACATAATTATGTTAAATAAATAAGTCATGAGGTCGGGCCATGGAACGAGCCTAGGAGATGATACAATAGATCAAGAATCAAAATAAGCTCGGATCTCGACCAACTAAAAGAGATCGGACCAAAGAGTTTGGATAGAGTGATCACGCAGAAGATTGGAAAGAAGTTCGATCTTTCATCCTCCTCCTAGTTATAAGGTCTTGTGGGCTAGGAAAAGCTTTGCACGGGTTTCCTTCATATTCAATACTCCAAAAAGAGACCTTTTATCTGAATCCTTAGTTACAAAGCTCCTACGAATGCCAATCTAATAAACACATTAAGAGTTCGGGGAGAGTTCTTACCCGAACTCAATCTAATTTTTAACGCAACCCATAAAGAGACCGGAGGAGCGTCCTTACCCGAGTTCTCAATTAAAATTTTCAACACTAAGAGATCGGGGGAGAGTTCTTACCCGAGCTCAGCTTAATTCTTAAACACAATATATTTAAGAGATCGGAGGAGAGTTCTTATCTATATTCTCAGCCAAAACTTTAATAAAATATGTGGAGATCGGAGGAGGGTTCTTATCCGAGATCCTTCACTTAAATTTTTAACAGAATACTTTAAGAGATCGGGAGAGAGTTCTTACCCGATTCTCAGCCAAAATTTAAAAAAATACGTGGAGATCGAAGGAGAGTTGTTATCCGAGATCCTTCACTTAAATTTTTAATAGAATACTTTAAGAGATCGGGGGAGAATTCTTATCCGAATACGTGGAGATCGGAGGAGAGTATTTATCCGAGATCCTTCACTTAAACTTTAAACAGAATACTTTAAGAAATCGGGGGAGAATTCTTACCCAATTCTCAGCCAAAATCTTAACAAAATATGTGGAGTTCGGATGAGAGTTCTTATCCGAAATCTCCCCCTTAAATTCTTAACAAAATAGATTAAGAGATCGGGAGAGAATTCTTACCTGAATTCTCTTAACCTGAATCCAAAATATCCAAGCTTTAATAGTCGAATTAATCCCCAACAAAAATCCGCTATATGATACCTATTCACTGAAGGGTCATCTCATGCACTCGTATTCTTGGGCAACCCTAAATAGTGAAATATTAAATATTCTTTTTATCCATACAAAGGATTAACATCGTCACTCCGACCCCCTAATTACCAATTTTAATTTATGAGGAGCACAACATTAAATCTACTTACCCTTGTTGAGGGACGAGGTGGGGTGCCTAACACCTTCCCCACCCGTGTACGGATCCCGAACCTAGAATATCTATTTTCGAAGTGATTTTTTTTATTTATAGATTTCTTTAATTTTTCTCAAAATTAAAATAGCGATTCCTCACTTTACCCACTTCTGTGAGAGTTCGTTCAGGCAACCGCAAAAACCCTTGCGACATTATAAAGAAACAAAGTCACTAATGAAAATATAGAATATGCAAAATAGATGTGAATCAATAAGCAAATCTGGTCTCACAAGATTATCGAATAGGGATTGACAAAGACCAACAAATAGAGAGGCAAGACTAATATAAAATTAAATTGAGATTGCTGGAAATACTTGTTAATGTCTGAAAATAATAATTGAACAAAGTAACAAACTTAAACCCATAGATTTTCCATCAATGGATTTGGCATTATAAGCCATTCTTCGAGGATGTGGACAATATAATCAGAATTACAAAAATTTAATTTGGACGCTCACTTTCGAAAGTTCATGAGATTATATGGTAGGCTAAACAATAACATTTTCAAGCTGAATATAAGTAAAATGTTTAATTTCATCTTTGTATTTATTGAGAAAGCTTAATTTAACTCATTTTCAACTTTTTGTTTAAATTAACTTTAAAATTTAAATTTAAATTTAAATACAATTTAGCCTAAAAATTAAAATTTGCAAGCTAAATTTCTTAATTTAAATAAAAAAATTAAAAAGTTCAATTTCTTGATTTTTGTGCTAAATTTCTTGTTTTAAGATTAAGAAACTCAATTTTTTTTTAATTTTGAGCTAAATTTCTTAATTTAAACCCCAAAAATCAAAAAACTCAATTTCTTTATTTTTTAAATAATTTTTGAACTAAATTAAATTTAAATTGAAACTTTTGAGTTAATTTCAACAAAAAGTTGAAAATATACTAAATTGAATTTCTCTAATTACAATGGGTAAAATTTGTAAACTAAATTTCTTGATTTAAACTAAAAAATTAAAATGTTCAATTTTTTAATTTTTGAGCTAAATTTCTTGATTTAAGTTAAAAAAAAATTAAGAAATTCAATTTCTTTATTTTTTTCATTTTTAGGCTAAATTGAGTTTAAATTAAAACTTTTAAAATAATTTAGATAAAAAATTGAAAATATACTAAATTAAATTTTTCTAAGAGTAAAATTGAGCTTTAAGCCATGGAGTATATGATTTGAATAACATGCAAATTAGGCATAAATGATCATACCAAATGCAAACGAAATGTCACAACCTACTCCTCGTAAGATATAACATGTTTCCGTAGTACACATAATGAATTACCGTACTTCATCTACCGGTAACCCATTAAATATACTACAAGGGATTTTAAAACAATTTTCGTTCATTTGGAAATTGATGGGTAAATTTTTTTCAAATTTTAAAAACCTTTATTTAAAGTCCAAACATAAATTAAATTCTTAGGTATTTAAAATCTCCGTAATTTTTATAAAAATTTCGGCAGAGTGCCGTCTATATTTTGAGAAAACAGTTCTTGAAAACCTGAAAATAAAAACACTCCCAATATTTTTCTCAATCACAACTTCATTTGCAACCACCAAACTTCAATCAACAACAATGGCAACACTTCAACTCAAAATCCAAATTTCAAATTAAAAATTAATAACTCAAAACATTTCATAAACTCATGCACATTGCATTTTAAATATTTAATTTACATTCACTATTAAATTTACAAACACAAAATCTCAAAAATAATATTATTACAATTTTATCTGTATAACTGCTCAAACTATAGAGATACATATGCATACTATCATATTTACATCAAACTAAACTACCAGGGTATAGACAATACCCGTACAGAAATTCTTCAACCGTGCTCCTCTCACATTTGTGACTCACTCTCTTTGCTATGTCATTTTCTCTATCTGCGACAGCAAGTTAAAGCTATCGCTGAGTATATAAATACTCAGTGGTGCACAATAAAGAATAAAATGTATAATATAAAATATTTATGAACAAATCATCATTCAAAAATCTCATAATTGCTTTTCACAATTTTTTTTTCTCAAATCACATTTATAACAAATCATAATTTTCAAAGCTTAATATAACACAACTTGATCAAACAATTTAATAAACATAGTGTTGCCAAACAATAATACAACTTAGGCCATGACACAAAATTTCCGAACATGCCGTGTGTACATCATGACAAGGCAAACACCCCCACTAATCGAAATCAATGAGGGAGGTGGCTAGCTAGCTAATGAGTACTCATCCAAACTCACCCCTCAGACTGGATAGCCAGAGAGGGAGGAAAGTGATCAAATATCAAACTCGCCCCACAAGTAGAGGAGGAACATATTAATATTGTCATGCCAAGTGTGAATTAAAAACAATTTAAATGAAAAGCATCATAAATACTTCATCATGGTAATGTCACAATTCAATAGTTCAAATTATTCAAAACAATTTAAATCAAGTTATTCAAACATTTCATACAATTCACAAATCATATTTCATTCCAAACTTTTCATTTTCAAAGTAGGCAACACATTATTTTTTTAAATAAGATTTTCAAAGCCATAATTAAATTCAAAACCATTTGTTCAAATATTTCATACAAATCAATAAATAATTTTCATTCCAAATTACCATTGAAAAATAGGCAACACAACATTCTTGAAATTCACAATGAACAAAACACATTCACAATGTATAACAAATCAATTTCCAATATGAAAACTATAATTTAAAAATTTTTGTGCACAAACCTGATGCGAGTTGCCTATCGGCCTGGACTCGATTCCTCGGGTTCTTTCTCGGTGTTCTTTTCCAGTGAAACACACAGTTTCACAGTGTTTTAGTATCATAACTTAGCATAAATCCAATAATTAATTCATAGATACTTAATTCTAGCCCAAATATGCTTAAACTAACGTTCTTGAAAATTTTCATTTCGGAGTTACTATTCACTACACTATTCAAGTCAATTTGTTGACTTTCTAAGGCTTAATAGGTATGGGAATTCCAACTTCACCCACATACCATATTTTAGTCACTAAATTTATTGGTTTTGGTTGTTTTCTCAAAACTTAAGTCTTTTAGGCAAAATTGCCAAATTTTCAATTTTTGTGTCCCTAATTATACTGTTTCATTGGTTAGTTTACTGTTGGAATTTGACAAAACTTTCTTCATAGAAAATGTTCCTTATTGTCTCAAGTTTATTCTCCTTTTTGAATCACCCCAATTGGAGTTTTGTAGCTCAAGTTATAACCAAATTACGTTTACTGTTCATGCTGCAGAATTTTATTCTGGCAGATTATTAATTCCAACTTCGTTCAGCAATTTGATCAAGTTAGGTCCATAATTTGATCTAACTTTCGTCATATGAAATGTTCTACTATGCCTTAGGTTTCCATTGGTTCAAGAATCACCTAAATCAGAGTTTTCTAGAGAGAGTTATAGCCATTGAAACTTTACTGTTCAAATGGCAAATCTGCAGTCTGCAGATTCAGGTCACCAACTTTGCTCAGTAATTTGATTGGGTTAATGCCATAATTTGGATTGGTGTTCTTCATGAAAGTTTTAGGTCTATATCTCATCTAACCACTGGTAAAATTTCAGGTCATTTTGACCTGCCTACCTCGAGTTATGATCAAATGAACAAACACTGTTCATTTGGTCAGTTTGTGCAGGGCAGCCTGCGATTTTTCGACTTTGATCAATTTGTTCACTAGGTTTTAGTCACTTTTTGGACATGCTTCCCAAATGAAAATTGTGTCATTTAGTGCCTATTTTCATCCCCAATTGGTCCCATATCCATTGGACTTGTAAAATTTCATTTTTGATCCCTCAAAGTTGATTTTTGTCTTGCTGCAGCAACATGACCTTATCCAATCCGAATTGGCTTTTAATTCCAACACTTCTAACACACTTAATTAGGTCACAAATGACCATTTCTCACTTCACATTAGGTCAAAGACACCATTTACAAGTTTCTCACATTTTTTTATCTCTAAACCCTAATGTTCAAAACCCTAACTCACTAATTTTGTTGCATTTAACCAATTCAAATCATACTAACATCACTCCATCACTCAATTAAGCTTCCATACATATTGAATTCAATCAAATTCATGCATACGCACATCAAACCCTAGCTGGCCTAAATTCAGCTTTGGTCCCTCACAATTATTTTTGTTTCATTTTAAGTTACTTTCTAAGTTAATTAAACTAAGAACATAGAAATTTAACAAAAGAATTCAAATTTACATACTAACCTTTGTTTGATTTTCCAATCACTAACTTTCTTCCCTTTTTTCTTCTTTCTTGCTTCTTCAATCTCCTCTTCTAGTAGCCCAAACAAAGCTTAATCATAATTTAGTGGAATTTTTGGGGAATTTATGGGGTTGATTCAAGCTTTGAAAGCTTGAATTTCATGGCTATGGAGGAAACTAAGGAGAAAAGAGAGAGAGAGGAGAGATGCACGTTTTTTATTTGAAGAAGAAGAATGATTTTTTATTTTCTTTTCCTTTCTTTATTTATTTTGTCTTACGGAAGAACCCAAAATTCTATTTAATTTAATTTATTAATTATAGGATTTATGGCATCATGCATGATGTCATCTTCCTACACATTTTTCATTTTCTTTCTTTTTTTTTAATTTTTTTCTATTAGTTCTTTAATTTAATTCTCGATTCCGAAATCTTCTTTTCTCCGATTTTATTTGACAGTTAGGTCAGGAGTCAGCTCTCAGGGTCAATTGACCAAATTACCCCTCGCCGGTTCAACCCGATTTGCAAATAATTCAACATTTCTTCCAGCTCCCTGACCTAATTATTTGACTGGCTTAACAATTCTTTTTCGTGATTTTCTCTTTTCCACTGTGTTCGTAATGGTCCTAAGGACCGCGGCGTCACATTTTACGATTCGAAATTTGAGTTTAGATCGACTTTGCAGTCGTTCCCGAGAAGGTCACCCATCGCTGTGACTCTCGGCTCGTTTAACTTCTTATGTTCTGTTTTTCTTATTTATACTTAACTAATTGGCAATTACTAATTATTTGTGTTTATAGCTTATCTAGTTGTCTTAAGTGTGGTTCTAATCCCCTTAATTGTCTGGACCGACACCGGTCACCGGAACAGTGAAATATACCTAGCTATACAAATAGGGTGTTACACGAAAAACCACAAGCCAAGTAGCAAGAAAATGTTTACACCAAATCTCTAATGTGAAAATTGATTCATTGCCAAAATCATATTGCCCAGTTCACATCAGCTTGCTTGAAGCAATCAGAAACTAACTTGATCTTATAAAAAGAGACCAAGTTGCTCTTGTCCTCAAATAGGATTTGTAATACCTTCACTGTAGCAAGTCCGTACTGTCGATTCGGACAGCTAGAATGTACGAACTTGCTACTGTGAAGGTATTACAGGATTATTCTATGCGAACATTAGATCGGAAATCAACAAATTAGAAAGTGAAGGTCTCCTGCCATATGAAATTTTTATTAAATGGAGATAAAATATAAATTTAAAGTATAAATTTTGATACTACTATAGTTTTACTTAAAAAAATTTATGATAAATCACTTATACAAAATATAATAGCTATTATTTTAATTTGAAGGATCTAATTGTATTAACAAAACATTTGAGTTAACCATTCGACAGAAAGAATATTTGACTCTATGATAATTTATCACTATTTACCTTTACGATCTTTTTACGAGTTCAATTTGAAAATCATCCAACTTTAATATTCTCACCAAGCAAAAACAGATCCTGCCATAGTTTACCGAGTGGGAAAGCCGCAAATTGGCAAATGAAGATGTATCATATGCCATTGAATGTAAGAAATACGAGTGAAAAGATAATTAAAGCAAATCCAAATGAAGTGTGTTACACGAGATTTGGCTAAATTAGTCAATACCTGAAAGCATTCTTAAGAGATAAAAGGCAAATTACCAAAGAAACTTTAATAATTGTCACTAGCGACAGAATACAGAATCATGTCTTTGAAAGGTACAACACTTCTTGTAGGTCCATTACTTGTATTTTTTCTGGTCTGTGACGAAGAAAGTGGCCGTCTTCAAGAATTATATATATGCACTGTTTCCTTTTGTTTAAGTCATATAAATTATGCCAAGGTAACGTATTCAAATTCTCTAGCTAGCTCACTGAAAATATGCAACTTCATACATATATTACTTCTAATTAACATTTAAGAATTTTAAAATATCATTATCATAAGGTAAAACCCTAGCTGCTTCCTCCTCTCGTCTCTCTTTCATTTCTTTTTTTTTTTTCTCCTTTTTTTTTATCTTATTTTATTAGGATCAGTGTCGGCATTTTCATAAGTTGATAATGTCCATTTTCTTTTCAATAAAAACAAATCTTTTAAATCAATTAATCTGTTTGATTTTAAACATTATTGATTTGATTTTTTTTTTTATTATGTTAATGGGATTTATGAGTTAAATTGAATTTGAAACCTTATTGATTTTAAAAATTATTTAATTTTTAAATTGAATTTATAAATATTATTTAATCTCTCGTGTGGGTATATAAAATTAAAAAAAGTAAATAAAATTAATGAGATTGATATGAGTGATAAAAGATTTCGTATCTTTTAAATAAGAATAAATATTTTATTATTGTGAATGGAAAAAATTTATGCTGGTAGTGCTTTCCTTCTCCATATGAATCTCTTAACTCAGTATATTAAGAAATATATATGATTTAAAAAAAAAAAGCAAGTGATGTGCTAGACTTTCCACATATAAAATTATATTCCCTTAAAATAATAAAATTATAAATAATGATTTTATTAATGGCTTCATCTGAACTTGATGCTTCTGCAAATGAAACATTAAAGCGCCGCGTTGCGGCTAATAGTTGACCCGCTACAAAGCCCAACTCTTGAAATTGCATTGAAATTTCTCATCAAAACTACTTTATTTTGTTGATTTACCTTTTCGCTTTCTTTTTTCTTTTTTTAAGAATAATTAATTTCTTATGCCTAAGTGAATCCTCTTTTAAAATAAAAAAGATTGCAATTTTTTATCTTTAGATGTAAATATGCAACACTTTACTTTCTTTTTATTGAAAGAAAATTTAATAAATTAAATAGAAAGTGTTGAATTATATAGTGAGAGATGGTCCTTTAAAAAAAAATTAATTACCCCTAATTAAAATTAATTTTTTTTTATAAACAAAAACATTTATTAAAAAATTCTAGAAAACTGAAAGAATTTTTTTTCTTATATTAGAATATCCTTTGTCTATTTTACGGATATAGAAAATTAATTCATTGAGACTACAATGAATTTTACCACTATATCCACACCTATTAATTTTATTTATTTATTTTTTTTTCAATGAAGCATCTATAACATATCCATTCACGAATTAATAGACATTAAATCTCTTTTTAAAAGAGTTTAAGGGCTCATTATATACTCAATATATTTAAGAATTGCCTCTCTCTCTCTCTCTCTATATATATATATATAAATAAAATGAAATTGTGTGTTTATTTTACAAAACCGTGATTCATGATTTGACTCAGTTGGATTTAATCAGAGCTAATTTGAATCTTCAAAACATTAGTGCCTTCTGCCACTGACAGTGAGACTTCTCACTATAAATTATAGAAATAGTGAATCCAAAAGCCATAGCGTGTGTTGAAGCTAGGCAATGCAGCTAAAAGGCAACGCGGATATATAGCTACTGTTTGACATCAATAATTTAAGGCTAAAATAATTTTTTTGAGATCTTAGCCAGGATTGAAAAACTAATTTGAATGTTCTTGTGCAACGAAACTAATATAAAATAATAAAAAAAAAGGGAGAAACTAATATAAAAACAAGAAAAGAAAAAGTTGGAAAGCACTTGTGGACTTGTCAAAGGTGCCGATGCAACCCACCTGCAGCAGTCTTTGTCATTTTACCATAACGTCTCCCTATATAAAGGCCGCACCCCTTCTCCAACCTCATGGAAAAACCAGACCCAGCAGTTCCATCATTATCACTCTCTCAAAGAAATCTGAAATGGGTAATTGTGCATCACATCAAAACAGAAAGAATATGGGTACTGCTTTCTTTCTCACTCTAAACTGGCAATCCACAGCCAAAATAGTTCACCCAGATGGACGGCTGCAAGAATTCAAGCAACCAATCAAGGCCAAACTCATACTTTCCCAGAACCCAAACTGCTTCCTCTGCAGTTCTGATTCCATGTTTGTAAACTTTCGCCTGCCTCATGTGGCAGATGATGAGGAGCTTCAACTGGGTCAGATTTATTTCCTCATGCCTCTCTCCAAATCCCATGCACGTCTGTCTTTGCAAGAATTAGGTGCACTTGCTATCAAGGCTAGCTCAGCACTAGCTCAGTCGGCTGACACCGGAAGCCACTCATCAAAAACGCTGCGGTTTTTGCATGGAAATGGCATGCGGGTTAGTAAAATTCAGATTGGTTTAGACTTCGTCGGTTTAGATTTTCCGGCAAGGCGGGAGAGCTGACAAATTTACTATTAAAAATTAAATTTTGGTGAATTATTGGCACGCATATATATATATAAAATTCTTACTTGAGTCTTTCGGTTCAAGAAAACCTTTTCAATCTCAGCTAGTGATTATAGGTCACATAAAATGAATCCTTCTTCATGAAATAAGAAGAGTGAACCCACTTATGTGAATGAAAAGTTAGTTAATGCACTGAGTGAACTGAATAATTCTTTCATCGGAATCTACTAGCCAATAACTTCTCTTGATGCTTTGGTTTGGGATGAAGCTACAGAAGAAAGAAGTTAAATTTTTATTTTAATTCGTTAATAATTGTCAATATTTATAAACTTTATTTTTTTTTTGTCTATTTTCCTTTCGGCTTTGTAATGGTTTATATCGATAATTTGTTTATATTTATAGTTTTCATGCAATAGGATCGAATTGAATCCTATGCGTAACATAATTCTAAGCTAGACCTGTCGAACCAGCCTGGATCTGGAATCATGAATCCTCATGGTTTTGGTTTCAGTTTGGTTCGATTTAGGTTCAAATTGAATTATTTGTAATTTTTTAGATTTATTTTTTATTTTTTTAAATAAAAAAGTAATTTTGTCCAGAATCGTCCAATTCAATACTGATCCGATTCATTTACTGCTTGAATCAAAGATGAATTTAATTAGTTTCGATTTGATTTAATCAATCCAATTCCATACAGGCCTTGCCCGCGTCTACTATGAGTCAATAGTCTATTTTTTCAATTGATTTTTTTTTGTAAAAGGCCATTTATTGATATTAGAGTCATCCTTTTTAAGTTATGATATCATGATTTAAATTTCAATTGAAGTTAATTAATTAATTAATTATATATATATATATATATATATATACAAAGAAAAAGAAAGAAAAACAGAATGGCCCAAATCGAAGACTATGGAGGCTTAACTCTTGCCCAAAGGGACATCTGGAATAAAATAGGTCCAAGTCCAATTGTTTCATCCATAAAACTAAAACTTAGGATAAAAGTTTAACTTTTTAAAATTTAAAAAATTATCTAAAAAAATAAAAAAATATATAATTATATGAAAATTTAATTATTTTTTTTATTTTAAAAAATTCAGAATAAATAGAAAAAATTATTTTTAAAATTATAAGAGTGTGAGGTCAGATGAATTATTTGAAAAAAAAAAAAAAAAAAACTAATCCAATACTTGACTTCTAATTCCAAGATGTGGTGGAATGTTCATGGAATCGAACATTCCATATTAAAAATGTTGTGGTTTCGTCTAAGCAACGCGCAGAGGGTAAACGTGGACTACACGCCCAACTCATGAAATTCTTTCGAAATTTCCCATCCCAACTACTTTACTTTTGTTACTTTAATTGAAACTGCTTAATTGAATTTTGGACTGATGATATCATATGAATGCTAATTTAGCCACTGGCCATTAGTTCCTTTCGGCAGGCCGCAAGAAGTCTCATAATTTGTACATACCCATAAAAAAATAATAATAAAAAATACAAGCACAAAAACACCATTGGCTAGTCAAATTTGTCTTAAAAATTGCTTTGCCTATGCCTTTCCTCTGCCCATATAAAGTTCACACTCACACCCACACTCATCATCATTCATCACCACTTTCACTCTCTCACAGAGAATTCAGAAATGGGTAACTGCGCATCACCTCAACATGCTAGAAAGGGTTCAATTATTTTCTCTCTAAACTGGCAATCCACTGCCAAAATAGTCCACACTGATGGAACTTTGCAAGAATTCAAGCAACCCATCAGGGCCAATCGCATACTCTCTCAGAATCCAAACTGCTTCCTCTGTAGCTCTGACTCCATGTATGTGAACTGTCACCTTCCTCATGTTGCAGATCATGAGGAACTTCAACTAGGTCAGATTTATTTCCTCATGCCTCTCTCCAAATCCCATGCACTTCTTTCTTTGCAAGAATTAGGTGCACTTGCTATTAAGGCTAGCTCTGCACTAGCTCAGTCAGACACCAGATATCCATCGTCAAAAACATTGCCGTATTTGCGTGGAATTGGTCAGAGATTCTGTCAAATTCGGTTAGGTTTTGACATCGTGGGTGTGAAATTTCCGCCGGGAGGGATTGCCGGCAAATTGAGTACTGAAAATTTGTTTTAGTGTGTAATCTCTTTTATGTTAGTGGCCACTTTAGAAGTCACTGACAGGATTAAAGTATATCAGGAACCTTACCTTTGGGATTTATCAGCCATGTTTCTTTTCTCAAATATACTCACCAAATCAGGCTAAACAAAAACTTTAGTTAATTAATTGTAATTAAAAATACAAAATAAAAATCATAATTAATAATTATAATTATTTTAATTGGGAATAAATTAAAAAAAAAATAAAAATTATAATTTATCATGTAGAAATTAAAATCTCCAAATTGAAAATTTGTTTTTTAAATAAAACTTTTTCAATTTCAAAAATTTAATTAAATTATTTAAAATTAAAAAATTTAAACAAAATAAATAATTCACACAAAGATTTGAATTTTTTTCTGGCCAATAACTTAAAAATAATATTAAATTAAGCCAAAATCCAATATAACCGAATGATTTGATGACAAATCAAATATGATTTTTCAAAAAAAAAAAAAAGAAAAAAAAAGTTTGATTTCTTTGTTCTTTATGGACATTTCAGTCAGAATCACTTTTAACAGGATTACAATACATTTGTATGGCTGGAGAAGAAAGTAGGAATAATTTCTTCTTAATTAATTATAACAGTTGGAGCTTAATTAATAAAAATATTTAAGTCAATAACACATTTTATTAAATTTTATTGCATAAAAAAAGAAAAGATTAATTTATATATATATATATATATATATATATATATATATATATATATATTCATGAAATGAAAAATGGGCAGGAAAAAAGCCTCAAGTTCCTCTATTTTCTTTCTACACAACAACTAATAGAAATAACATTTTTTTTTTTTTTTTTTACCATAAGATAGATTTCATTCATTAAAAGAAGGCTTCTAAGCCCAGTACAAAGAAAACCCTATGGCCAAAGCTTGAACTTAACCAATCCCAACATACAAGTAAACCCAACCCAAAAAAAAAAAAAACACCCTTAACTTTGTAATCTCCATATCCGAACCCATAACCAGAAGAGAGAACACCTCCTACAGGACGAGGCTCAAGTGCGGCACACGGCCAAACCACAACGCCGGCGGGGAGAAAGATCCTCATGAAGTACCAATGGGGATGAGATACGGCTACATCGCCTAAAAGAAGAAACCCCACAAACTACACCCCAAGGATTTGCCATCAAGCTAGGACACAATCAAAACCATGATGCACTGGGTTGAGCACCGAAACCAAAGGAGTTGTAGACTCTTTTCTAGGGAAGAAACAAGCACCAAGCATAGCAAAGGATAGACTCGGCCAAATCTCTTGAAGGATGTCCCACGCAAAAGATCCCCAGATCAGAGAAGGATTTATGCTAGCAGGTCATGCAAAAAACGAATGCAGACCATGGTCACCGAAAACATGGAAGGAGGGTAAGCTCTGGCCTCGTAGGTTTCAAGAGACCGAGAGTTACAAGAGCAACTCCGTGAACATCCCTGAGACATCCCTTTCCCACAGATCACAGAACACCAACCTAACATAGCAGGTTCAAACATACACCCTCAACCATGAAGCTCCAACCAAAAACAACTATACACAACCCACCCAAAGGTGGGAGAGGGAAACCCACATCTGGGTAGGAAGGGGAAGGCCACCCCTGCCTAGAAGGGGCAGAGGCGACCGCTAAACGGCAAGAAACAGGAGACACTCCTCCGAGAGAAAAACCAAAACCAGAGAAAAGAAGTTGGGCTCTTTCGAAATATCATATTTCATTACAGTACAGTACAGACAAACATATATAGAAGGGCATACGCACATACAAAGAGTGTCATATCATCACTCTGAATCTGCTGGTATAACAAATTTAACAAAGTTTATTTCATCAAAGGCAAGGAATTTTCCTAAGAGGAAGGTTTCATTTCTGTCTTAATTGCAACAACCAGCTGGTCATAAGCTTCACCCCATGCAATTTTCATTTCTGGTGACCACAGCTCTGGTACTGCTTCCTTTATGGTCTCCAACAGTGCAAACTTTGTTACCTGTGCAACATTTATAGATGCTTACCATAGTAGTTATGAAAAAATAATTGCCCTGCGCAATTCTACATGCATTTATTGTATACATTTTAATTCATTTAGCATAAATCCTTGTATAGACATTTGATTTAACCGTTAAACTCATTTCATGCAAGTTTATATTAAATACACCCTAATTTATAAGCCTACCACCAGGCTAAGCCTACAGGTGCTTTTATTAAGTTATTTTTAGAATTGACTAATGTGTTGGCTATTTGTTGGTCAATCATACCTCAAAATGTTCGTCAACAACTCCATATTTGAAGTGGACAGCTCCCAATTTTTTTAAGCTGGATTCTCTTACAGTAACTTTGCCAGCTTTCCTCAGTTGAACTGCTGATTCACAAGTCTGCAATATGTACAGTCCAAACAGAGCCTTAAAATGTTCGTTCAAATTTATTATTTTACTGCTGATGACCATTGGAGCCAAAAAAGAAGTAAAATGTTTGAAGAATAAGAAGATCTAACCATGATAAAGACAGACATGGCGTGAGGCTTGAGTTTTGGATTCTGGTGAAGAGGAACATTTGAGTCTTTCAAGAATGAGAACAACTTCTGTGCTGATGGTGCAATCTCAAATATCCTGTAAACGTTTTTAAAGAAACATGAGATGAAATTTTTAATGCTTATAGAGGAAGGGGAGGAAAAGGAGAACAACAATTTGCTTACTTCAAGAAGAATTTAAGACCCAATTCTGCAGCATTCTTCTTCATCACATTCCATGACTTGACCACCAGAGCTTCTTGCTCTTCTGTAAAATCCTTGCAATCTTCTTCCAAGGTATTCATATTCTTTGGTTGATAGGCAGATGATATGGAACTAGTTGATTGTTTGCACCCATCTTAGCTTCGGAAAAGTTCATTTTTATAAGCAAATTTGAAGCAGATGAGATTAACTCTTCGCTGCTTTGAAAAGCCATTTTTCTTGGTGTATTAATATGAATTGTAGCAATCACTATTTACAAACCACATCAGCCAAAAAAACAAGGGGCTCCTCTGTTTCTGTCAAACTGCAGCACCTGGTTTTGGCTAAACTCAAGTTGGATTTCAAATAGAGCGATGGGATTGACCAAGTAAATTTATATTAATCAATTTGAATTTTCCTTCCTCTGAAAATAAAAATAATGGAAGGAAATTCTTCAAAGCCATTGGGAAAGTCCTCTGCTGTTATATCCAAGTGATTCGTAACTCCTTTGAAATTTGCTTGATAAACCCAAGAGACTCATCTATTTCTGTATGCCATTAGTTTTTTTACCATTTCTGTACATTTTTTTTATATAAAAAAAGAAGCCAAGATTTGGAGTATTTTCCTGGTCTTGTGCATCCACATGAGCAAATTAGGAGCAGACGCGATCAATTTTTCTTGGCTTAGGAAATGGAAAGCTACTTTTGTTGGTGCTTTATTTGCATCAATCACTTTCATGAATTTAGCTATTCTAATTGAATTTCCCTTCACTTGAAATTCTTCACTGGCATTTGTTCAACAACTTTAATTCTGGATTCACTTTATATATTTATTTGTTAACTGCTTTTAAGCTTCAAATCTTGTAGGATGATTTTAACAGGGCTATGACTATCAGCAAATGCAGCAATAAGGCAATGACCCTGGTTTGGTGATTTGGTCACCCTATTTATCAATTTGAATATGCGCTTGGTTGATGAGATTCAATTTCATTCTCGAAATGGGTTCATATCCTTTATTGATTTGATCTAACCCATTTTCACATTTATGAGTAGCATGCAAAGTTGCAGAGCATTTAATGTCAAATATGTATAATTCTTTTCCACTTCTGTATTCAAACAAAACTATTATTGCAGATCCAGATTTGCAGAACAACAAAAGATCAAAAATATGATCATGATCATAAAAAATTTCCTTATTTTGAAAAAAAGAAACACTTTCAACTTTTTAAAAGTGATTATCAGACATCTTGTCTCTCCCTCTCTAGTGCTCAAGGAGTTCATGAAGGAGGCTTCATTTCAATTTTTATAGCAGCAGCCAACTGATCATAAGCTTCTGCCCACGCATTCTTCATCTCAGGAGACCACATTTCTGGCACTGCTTCTTTTATAGTTTCAAGCAATGCATACTTAGTGACCTATATAAACCATCAAGAAAATAGTAAACTTGGTAGACAACTTCTGATTGATTCAAGTGTGATAAATAAATGAAATTGTTACCTCAAAATGTTCATCAACAACCCCATATTTGAAATGAGTTGCTCCTAAATCTTTCAGACTGGACTCTTTCAAAGTGACCTTGCCTGCCTTCCGAAGCTGCACAGCTGATTCGCAGGTCTGCATGATATAGCAACTCTCAGACTTCCAATTACAAAGTCTATTTAAACTTTTCAAGTGCTTTCAACATCTATCTCTTCTAATTTGTGTTCCAAATTCAGGTGCACACATAGTTAGCAGCAGGATTTCAATAAGCTGAACGGGTGGCTTGAGTATATTGCTATGCATATGACAAGAGAAAAAAACAAGCCTCAATGAACTATCTAGAGGCTAAACTGACCCTGGTTAGTGTTTCTTAATCCCACAAATTGCTTAAGCTGAACTAAACAAATGCGTTAACACATCAAAACTGAGCCCTTCACATAATTTGCTTGGCAATGGCAGACCATTAGTCCTAAATATGCTAAGGGGAAAATAGAATGGACATGGATGTGAACAAATGTGCTCACCATAACAAAGACGGTAACGGCATGAGGTTTAAGCTTTGGATTCTGCTCCAGAGGAACATCTGAGTCTTTCAAAAATGAGAACAGCTTCTTTGCAGAGGGTGCGATCTCAAAGATTCTGCAAAATCAACCCAGAACTTAGATACAAATCATAAATCAACTAGCAATTAAATTAACTTATAAAAGTGGTGTTCATCTCATAGACTGAAGAGTGTGGTCAAGATTCAAATATAAATTAAACAATAGAAAATTAAAGAATGATTACTTAATGAAGAATTTTAGACCCAATTCTCCACTATTCTTCTTCACTGAATTCCATGATTTGACGACTAGAGCTTCCTGCTCTTCTGTTAATCCACTCACTTTTAGACTTCTATTCCTCTCCACATCTTGCATATATGTAAATGCCACACCATCAGCGCATAAAAGAAGGGGGACAGATAAAATATATATATATGTATAATCCAAGATTTAAGAAGAAAATTGGGAAAAAAAGATGAAGTTACTTCTGAGATATTTTGTGCTTTTGCATACAAGCCCGCGCAGTGATCCATCTCTCCTGACCCATGATAAGTGCAAGGATTGCTTGTGCAAGAGTCTAGGGCCAAAATTTTGAATTATGTAGTTCTCAGAGACTTGTCTTGTGCCATACTTCTTGATGCCTGCGGCTGTAATTTTTGTTTCAGCAAAAAAATAAAAAAGGGAGAGAGAGAGAGGAGGAAATTTAATTTTCATAAAAGGCAACTGAGAATTGAAAAAGAAGAAAGAGGGCAAAAGAAACTGACCACCAGGGAGAAGCATGGTAGTCTCAGAACTAAGATTATTAGTGTTCATAGGAATCAGGCCTATCATCTGATGAAGACTTGACAGGATCAACAAGCAGGTACACTTGATCAGCTGTGCCTGAAATATTGACAAATACAAATAAGAAGTAGTTGAGCTCCAGAGGCTATAGACAACTGGAATAAGCTTCACCAGTTGAGTTCTATTTGCAAAAGGGAAACTTTGACCATGCTAGAACAAAGAGAAATTGGAGAGAACCTTTGGAGGTGCGGTAGAGCCAACCTCAGCGTTATTAATATTATTATTGTTATTATTGTATAGTGGCGTCTAGTGTAATGGTGTATGTATCATAAAGTGGATTATCACTTTGTTACTGAAGAATTGAGAGCTGTGAACAATTCTTATCTAGACAATCATTAAACAATTATTTTTGGTAACTCTCCATGAACTGAAGAGTCCTGGGGAGGTTTGAGGTTCGAAGCTTTCCGTCCGCTAAAGTGATTGAATAAATAAATTACCGAACACATTGCTAATAATTAACATAAAAAAATATCCAAGCATCTGATTAATAATATGATTATCTGATGTTGAACTCGTTACGCAGATAAATTATAACCTAATATCTCTGCCTGTTGGACCCGAAACATACAAGGAGTTCCCATAAGGAGAACCACTTCTGAATTATCACAATTACTGTGGGCCATTGAATCAAAATCTTCACACCTAATAATAAAGAAATAAAACATACAATATCTAGGTGATAATCTACCCAAAAAAATACATTAGAAAGGAAAAAACCAAAAAGAAAAAAAGGATAAAAGAAGATACTGAATACCAAATTAACCACAGCCATAGTTTATATCTGGTTTTGCAACTAACGATTCAAAAGGAATTGCAACCCTCTCTTTCACAACGCATCGACCCTCCCCACCTTCCACAATCAGAACTCTCCCAGGTGGACATTCATTGCATCTCTTTTCTTTAGTTGTTGGCTGCTGAAACAAGTCCATCTTATTAAAAGGTATACTTCTTTTCCCAACATTAGGTCTAAAACCAGACAGGCTTAACACTGATATCACACCAAGAGTGATCGCTATCTTAGCAGCTGCACCAATGAAATGTCCTAACCATCTGCTTGAATTTTCAGATGCCTTCTGTGCCTTATTGCTTTCTGACTCATTCAGATTCTTCTTTGCTTCACCAGCTATTAGCCCATTCCGGACGGACTTGCGTGTATAAGGAAAGTGTGACAGAGAGTGATTGTCTACAACAAGGGACTGTGGAGGACGGCTTGGATAAGGTGGAAGTAAAAGGTCATTGTTATGCTCCACTGTTTCACCAGCAAATGCAGAAGCTTCCTTTATTACTTCTAAGTCATCCCCTTCGTACTCCTTTAGCTTATCCAATAACATCTTGCGGCTCTGTTCAATCTCACTAAGGGCAACTTCTCTCTCATAACGTTGCTGTTGCTGCAAATCCTGGACAACATGGTAAAACAATTAAAGAGTTTGTAACCATTATTTATGCCATTTCACAGAAGCTGCTTTATCTCTATAAATATCCCTTTGTTTCGTTAGATCAAAAAAGGTTGAACCTTTTAATTTTGAACTCCCATTTTACAAAAGCTCATAAATGCATAGAGACAATAAAAATAATCTTCGGATTCAAACAACATAATATATAGTAAGCCTGCCCTGCATTGTCTTTTATCAATCTTGGGTTATTAGCTTGACTATGCAGATATCAACACATTAACAAACATTTGGGGGTTTGGGAGAGGACGGGGGGAGAGGGGGGGCAAGTCAGCTAGAAATATTTTGGCGGCTTACCACTCTCACCCCCACCCCTACTGCCAAGCAAGAAACTGGTGCCACATTCAAGGGAAACCAGTAGGATTGAGAAAATGGCCAGAATAAGAAACAGAAGACTGATGCAAACTCTCATTTGGTTCACAGCAATGCAAAACAACTAAATCACATATTAGATATGAGTAATCCATGACAGGTTAGCAGATTATCAGTTCATAAAATCAGCTGGCCAAGACTTCTTTATGAGATCCATCATCCTTGTTAGCCTGAAACCTAATAAATTTTATGATGTTGCCCTCTTACTGTATCTAAACATGAGCAGAAAAAGGACACAAATATAGCGTGCACTTTCCCAAGGTGTTACCAGAATGCTACACATTGACATTATTAATTATTTTCATAAATTCTCAAAGTAATTGGATTTTAGTGTTATCCCTTTGCTTTGGTAGCAACACATTGATATGTGAATTACCCTTTGGCTCTAAAAATTTCAAGAGCTCAAAGAGAACATCCTTTAATTTTCTTTAGACGGGATATCAAAGGTTATTAACTTACGATATCTCTTGACTATAAGAACTCACCTAGGAATAGTTATCTGCACCTAGGAAACTATCCCTATATTTCAGAGTTTTATATGTGTGATCATGCTTTCTGCAGCTAAGAGAGCATATTCCTTAGAATGATTTCGACTTAGGGGATATCAAAGATTGTCATTTTATCAATTCAAGAGGAAGACTTCTCCTCATGCATTCTGGAATTATGTGATGCAGTATATTCTAACTTCAGTCTTGATAAGCAACTACCAAGAGAGTGCCACCAGACCAAACGCATGAAGTACTGAGACAGTAAGTAATAAACAAACAATCTAAGACCAGCTTCATTCTACAGTCTACACAAACATCAAGCAAGTCTGAACTCCAGCTTAAAAAAACATATATAGGTGCCGACTACGGGAAGCCCTCATATTAAACACTCCGAGACTTGACTTTATATGTGTTTCTCGTTTGTTGTCAATGGAAAGGATTCAAGAGAGTGTTCATTAGGATATGCCCACAAATTTATGAATATTTGTCAGATTTGGCAACAATTAATCAAGTAACAGAAGTTTTCACTATTAATGGCCTGTTTTCTTGGTATGAGAGAGAGAGAGAGAGAGAGAGAGAGAGAGAGAAGGAGGAGGAGGAAGGAAGGAGGGAGAAGGGGGGGTGTGGGTGTTGTGGTTGTTGGGTTTCATTACAACCAGAGTGAGTCCAATACGTAGTCTTAAGACCATTTCCATTTGTTGATCATAGTTACCAGTATACAACAGAAAATAGTTCAATAGAAACAACCTTACGAGTATTGATGTACATTTGGAAAGCATTATGCAACTCAAATTCAGAAACAATAACTTGTCAATTCAATAAGAGTACAAAGAGGACCGTATTCTTAGTTCCAAATGCCAACATGTTTAAAGTCGAGAATGATTAGAATTACAAAAGTAGCGCATTACAATATGTTTTAAACAAGTTTATGTCAAAGCTAAAAGAAATATCACACACAAATCACTCTCTCTCATTGCCGCTGTACTATAACCTTGATAATGACTTTCTCCACTATAACCCAGTTAATAGATCTCATATTATTCATCAACTATGCAATTCAAAAGCAAACAAAAGCGGATCTCATATTTTTCTGAACAAAGTTTTATGTGAAGTCACAAAATGGGAATCAGAGACAATAAATCATTATTCATTCTTTCTAGCCCTCCTTTTCACACATAGACACAAACACATGCAAGTCAATGTAAGAAAGCCAAAATTTGGGTCATTAACGTGAAACCCTAATTCTAAGAATTGGGTATTGTAGTGGGAAAAACCTGCAAGTTGGAGAGCTGGTGCTCAAGGGATTCAAGAGCATCGCGGATAATAAAAAGCCTCTCAGTCTCGTCATCTTCTTCGTCTGCTTCACTCAATGAAACCTCATCAAGACACTGAGAATTAGCGCTCTTTTCATTCTCCCCCTTCACAATCACGCCCTCTTCAACACCTCCCTTTTCTTGTTTGTTTTCTTTAGAAGAGATAGAGTCGACATTGGTATTGTTGGTGCTGGTGCTTGCTTTGTGGATGCAATTGCTGATCTTTAACCTCAATTCTACTGCTCTAGCCAATACAATCTCGACTCCCTCTTCTTCCATTGCTGTTTCCTTCTCCTCTGCCTCTCTTTCGATGTGGGTATCGCAGACAATGAAAAAAGAAATGTACTTTGGGCTTGGTGGTGAGTGGATTTTGATGAGTATGGGGTGCAAAGTTTGTTTGTTTGTTTGTTTGTATTATGTAGCAGAAGCGCCGAAAGGGAGGTTTTGGGGTTGGGCATTTTATGCTATTTCAGTGACTGTTGTGCGCTCTTAGCAGATAGACCTCTCACCGTTCCTGTTACTTTTGCAAATCAACTTTCTTTCTGTTCCCTCAAATCAAAGCCTTGGAGCTTTCTCCGGCTGAAAAAAAGAGATGTGTGGTTCAGGAAAAATCTGCCGCTTTCATTTTTAATCTCAAACGCTCTATTTATTTTATAAAAATTAATTTATTTATAAAAAAATTTTTATGAACATAAAATATTTATTATTATTTAATTATAATATTAAATTAATAATATATTTTTATTATATATATATAATTATTTTCATATTTTAATACAAATACCAAAATTTAAAATGTATAAAATAATTTTTTTTAAATAATTTTTTTTAAAATGATTTAATTTTTTTTATTTAATTTTTTTTACTTATCCAAAATACTAAAAAATATAAAAAATAATTTTTAAAAAAATATTTTTCGTGAAACAAACTGAATTTTAAATAAAAATTATTAACAAATAAATTTTAATTTAATAATATTTAAATATTTATTTTAAAATTTAAATTCGATTAATTAATTATGTCAATAAAAATTTAGTAATTTATCTATTAATTTAAATTTGTTTTTATCTTATTTCATGTGAAAAATCACACTAACCATGATATCAATTTTAAATATTCTTTCATTTTAAATCCCTAGATGCTTGATAAGGAATTTGTGGGAATTTTTTTTCCAAGCAAAGAAACTTTTCTTAATGAATAAATCTGATAATTTACAGTAAATGAGTTTCATCCACATATGCATAAGATTTTGCCCTTAAATCTAAATTATTTAATTAATAACTCAAATTTTTATATACAGCACCAATGGAATTATAAATTTCTTAATAATCCTCAATCATATTTTAGTCGGATTTCCTCAACGAAATCATAATAGGAACTAAAATCTTCATAGTTACTAATGTTATTCATCCTAATCAATCTTACACCCTTCTTTAATACCAACTTTAATTTGAGTATGAGAACATGATAATATTTGCATTGAATTATTTTCACAACCAGAATAAAAGTCAAGATTATATATCAAGTTTGGCTCCTTTTTGCTTTTGTCCTCCATTTAGTAAAAAAGAGAAGGCAAGGTAGTTGGAATTTGAAGGGAGATATCTAACCAAAGAGCGTGAATCGGGTAGCAATGAGAGATTACTGGAGATGGTTACCAACCTCCATCCTTTCTCATAGTTCATCATCTCATGTGAAAATCAGTTGAAGGAAATATCAGAACCAGAGCTCAAAATTTGACATTTATGGCAAACACTTCTAAGATACTTACCATCTATTACCAAATATTCCAAAATAGGGATACTTTTAGACAAAGGAGTAGTATCCATTCTAATCATGTACATATGGAAACTGACTGAAAATTGTAGGTCAGACAATTGGGAATGACAGCGGAATCACAACATTGCTGTTCTAAGAATGATGATCAGGCAAGCTCAAGTCTTTTTAGAGCTCAATATGTACCAGATAAATTCTTTCAGAAATTCTCTGATGGGACTAAGGCTTAATGATCTTCAGCCTATTTGATCATTATTCTTACAAGAAGCACACTTCAATAGAGTTAAAAATATCAACTTCGCACTGCCTGGTTGACTGTAAAGTTTTGTTATGATTCTCCTGTCATTCTGATTATCGAGCTAGCAGAAGTGAGAAGTATATTGAACAACAGGACTGCTCATTAGTCACAACACTTGTAATAAGAGATGAGATCACTGGACTAATTCTTTTGAAATCAGATAGCGGAATGCGAAGTTGTGATGAATCCACTCAATGCTCTTGCCGGACTTTCCGTGTTGACAATCATGAATGCTCTTCCTCAAAGAATTAGTTAGTAAATGCTCTATCATATCCAGCAAACCATCAGGACAAAGATCTAACTCCTTGGCAAAGCACTCCACAAGCTTTGGTAGATGGAGTTTCTTATCCTGACGTATAATTAAGTTTGACTGAATATACTCTTCCTTTGCAGTTTCCAGATCCTCAAAAACTCTCTTGGGAGTGTACACTCGAACCTGCAGAATAGCAATATGTTAACTGCATATCAGAAGAAGCAAAGAAGACTATATGGAAAGGTATAAAAGACATCTCCCTAGCATTCTTGTCATGTTATGTGTTATTTATCAAAGGTTTGCTAATGTAGCCTCACACTGACACAACGAGGAACAGTTAGAAAAACCATTTTGCTTTAGGGAAAAAAAAATTTATGTAGTAAGTAAGACGTACCGCAGGATCAGAACAGCGTCCTGCACTAAGTGCAAAGTGTAAGCGAGGTTCTGGGTAATTAATGGAATATGATTTCCTAGGATCTCCAACTTTGGATTTTGGCTTTGATGAAAACAGATGCCGCAACCACTACAAGCAGATGTATGCAAAATCAGCTCCGATCAAAAATAAATTATCTTGAACTTTCCATCATAAATGATTCAGAACTTAGAAGCGGTCAGAAGATCAATTCTACGAGAACACATTTATTTTTGAAGAGGAGAAAAGACATTTTGACCTTGAAATATAAGCATCACTATGGAGAAAGCACATGTTTAAACAAGAAGCCAAATGACAAAAACAGATAGCAGTACTTAATAGAACTTTCAGGGAATAAAAATTACTTGTCCTGGACGAAGCAGGTGACACCCCAGAATAGAATTTTGTATCATTTCTACGTTAACAGTGTGACCACCGACATTATATGCAGCCTGAAACACAAAAGAGCGTATGAAAATGATAAAATACGCATGCATACTTTCTTCTCTGTGATCAGAAAATTTTTGCTCACCTTCAGTAGTAAAGACATTCTTTTCATATTACTATGCGGGATCCCATAAACCAAAAATGCCTATAAGACAGCACAATGCAAATTTTTCGCATTAGTTGAGAAATTAAAATCACAAGCATAATGTAAAATAAAACAATCATCTGAGGTTTATATATTCTTAAATGTAGAACGTTACATGCATAACTAGTGCATTATGCACATTGATCCAAAAGGCTAGCTTCTCTTCTTGTTTTAATTTTCTAGGATCTACTGCTTCCAACTGGGAGACAAGTGATCTGCAACACAATAGTTTTTGCTTTCAATTCCATTGCTATTTGGAAGAAAAGGGAAGTAGTCAACATGATGGCCACATGCTATATATGCATTTCGCATGTTTCCAACAGGAACATCAACTTCTGCTTTGGTTTAGAGAAAAACTACCTGTAATATTCTAACAGATGACATGATGCAATTATATAGGAACAAAGAATGCAGACTAGAAAGCATATCAGAATCTTTGGCTCTAACTGCAAATGCACAGGCTATGCAAATTAGTCCTCATTAAAGTGCAATTATATGGGAACAAAGAATGCAGACTAGAAAGCATATCAGAATCTTTGGCTCTAACTGCAAATGCACAGGCTATGCAAATTAGTTCTCATTAGAGAGACTATCATAGACCTAAATGCAGAAGTTTATAGACACCTTCAATCATTTAAAACGTAGCAGGAGATGATAGTCTCTCTAATGCACAGGCGATGATATTTCAATTATGCTATACTTATTTCTAAGAATAAAGCTTGGTCACATGTCTTCTTTTTTATCAGTACATGAAGCATATCTGAATATTAAATTAAGAAACATCATGACAAAAAAGATTCAAAGTATCTGAAATAATGATAAGACTCACCTAAAATCATGTAGCTTCTGCTGCACACCTTTTAGCTTCTTACTATCTCTATGAATCCACTGCACTGTTACCATTGTGCAGTATGGTCCACTGAGCTCCATAGACTCACCAATATGGAAAAAGTTGTCAACAGATGAATTGAAGGATGGAAAGTTCCCGCAATGGGAGCTCCACATCTCACCCCGACCTTGTGCCGGCAACTCAATTTGTGATGAAGAAAATGAAACGGGAGAGGAAGGATAGTCACGACCTATCAAAGGTGGATCTGCCAGATCACAGTAAATGGATGAGATACACTTGATCATCTCCTCTGAGAGCAAGTTTGGAGTCTCAAAAACATAATCTTGAATATTGGTTCCAAAATAATCCGCCCGACTGGTAGCATTTGAATCATTATTCTGAGCATGCTGAAGAAGAAACATACACAATTCACATGAATTTGCTAACTTTACATGATAAAGAAACATAGTAGGAATAATAACTGAGAAAGTCTCAACTTCATCAAGTTACCTCCAGCATTGACAATGGGAGGGAATGGTATGAGTCTACAGCTCTAGATACAGATTTGCTTAAAGGAGAACCAATTGAACGCTGAGATGCTGAGGAGTGATATTGGTGGATACCAGAATCTAACAGCTTTTCTGGTCCCCAAGCGCCATTGCATTCCATAGGTTGATTTCCATTACTCGACTGATTAACTGAATTGTGATTATCTGTTGTGATATCTTGTCTTGGAACTACTGGAAACATCCCATTCTGCATGATTGAATTCAGTTTGCATATTTCATCAAGGGTTTGTTGAGATGAAACTTGTTGATCAAATGTGTTTCTATACAGAGAGAGAAGATATCGTTCCAAATGTATAACTTGCAGTTCTAACACAGCAATTTCCTCAATCAGTTCCTTGGTAGCCTGAAAAACAATTAAATGGAAGTTATGTGGTATTCAGAAGAAGTTTTAGTCAATATGATAGAACTATATAATGCCTAAGAGGCACAGCTACCACACAGAAAAAACTATCCAGATCAACAATTATGAATTTATAGGATGGAGAGATGTGCATATGCATGTGTTTTGGGTATCTGCAGCAAGGTTATTCTGTGATTTTCCAAGGAGAGGTACTACCTTCGGGATTGAGTTATCACTCATAGTATCATAGGGAAAAGGAAAATAACTCATTGCCTTCTCCAACGCATGATGCATTACAAACTGGTCCTGTAATTGGCCCTGGAGCTCTACAATCTGCACAAAAGATTGAATCACTGAAGGAGAAGTTGCAAGAAATGAAAACATTGTAATTGATTTTGTTGTTAATGGCAAATAAATGAGAAGATTTTATTTTAGAACTTCTCAAGTAGACTGAGTAAACATCTACTGCTTTTAGTTGAATTCCTTCCTTCAGGTAACAAAATGTTATTTGGTAAATGATTAGAACTTTCACATTAGAATACTCAAGCTATAGGGAATATTGATAGGGAGAGGGAAATATCTTAACTGTTGGAGTTGATGAGATTTTTGGTGAAAAACTGTGTGCAAGAAAGTTAAAAAGCCATACCTAAGCATGGTGCAAGTATGGCATTTGTTGACTTGAAAAAGGCATTCTTTTGCCTATATGTGTGTGTGTGTGTGTGTTGTGCAGTGAATGTGCAGAGAGACAAGAGTGAGAGCTGGAAAGAGAGTTTGAGGGAGCCAAGAAAATAAAGAAGAAAAGAAAAAAAAAATCTTTATATTTGTGTTTGTAAATCTTCTGTTTTAGTAATGAAATATGTGTTTTCTGTCCATCTCCAATCTATATTTTATTTGATAATGTGAAGCTTTTGGCTTGTCTTTTTGAATGCCTAAATACAACTCTTTCTCTATATATCAGCTCCATATTCTGCAGAATTTTTGTACATTTCTGCTTTAATCCCTGAAATAAATAACAGTTAGATTTATTTTGAAGGCGTCAGCTGATGCCTGCACTTTAAAGTTCTTTTTTGCCTTTCAGATTTTCTATTTGATCATATTTGCCCTGAACTCATTCCAAATTCTTGCAATAAAAGCTCCTTTTTCTATGTTCCGTCATATTTTTGGCCTAGTTCCTTGAAGGGATTGATACTCAAACCACTAACCAGGTTTGGCAACTACGCCTCGAGGAGCTCAAATTTACAGAATGAAAGTAAACAGTTCCTTTTTAGGTTGGTACAGATATATTTGCATATCTCATGAGTTTTGTAACAATTCTCAGAGTTAGATACAAATTGAGGTACTCACCTCTTCCTTTAAAGAATCTTGAACTTTTGTGCTGGGAGGCAGTCCACTCTTGGCTTCAACAGAATCCTCCAGCTGTTCCATTTTGCCCTGCAGAAAAATATTAATGATTAAACAGTTTAACCTTAATGGAGCTAAATATTGAACTATGCATCCCATGTTTTCTTACCAATTCAAGGTTATGGAAAGCTTCAAACATGTTATTCGGTCTTCGTTTCTCAACTTTTCTTGGAACTGGATCACTGTCAACGGTAATAACAGATCAATGGGCATTGTTGTTAGTGGCAGTAGTTGTGGTCACTATTTTTTAGCTATGCTATTTTTAGCTTTGCTGGAACTCTATATATTCAGCATTTTGAAGTTCAATAAAGATGACTTCTGCAATTAATCATTTCTAACATTGGTATCAGAGCTCTTGTTTTCTTACGGGATCTGTGAGAGTTCTTTGTGAGTGACTTGTGAGAGTTCTTTCTGAGTGACTTGTGAGTTTTTTTTTTCTGAGTGTTTTTCTAAAATTCTACTGCTGTAAGGAATTTTTTTAATGGAAGGTGAGAGTTCTTTTTCAATGGTAGCTCCACCAGTGTTTGATGGAGAAGACTACCAGGTGTGGGCAGTACGAATGGAAGCTTTTTTGGAAGCGTGTGATTTGTGGGATGCTGTAGAGGAAGATTATGAAGTCCCTCCTTTACCGGGAAATCCAACAGTGGCTCAGATAAAAACACACAAGGAGAGAAAGACTAAAAAATCCAAAGCGAAGAACTGCTTGTTTGCTGCAGTTTCTTCTACCATTTTCAGTAAGATTATGACACTTGGCTCAGCTAAAGCTATCTGGGATTTTCTCAAGAATGAGTATAAAGGAGATGAAAGAATCAAAGGAATGAAAGTACTGAACTTGGTTAGAGAGTTTGAAATGCAGCATATGAAGGAATCAGAAACGGTGAAAGCATATGTTGACAGGCTGTCTGGCATTGCAAATAAGGTAAGAATACTTGGTGCTGAACTTACCGATAACAGAATAGTTCAAAAAATCCTTGTATCCTTGCCTGAAAAATATGAGGCAACCATTGCTTCATTGGAAAACACTAAAGATCTAACAAAGATCAGCTTGGCAGAGTTAGTAAGTTCAAGCAGGAGCAGAGAAGAATGATGAGACAAGAAGGAAGCTGAGGAGCCTTGCAAGCCAAATGGCAGCAAAATTCAGGTGACAAAATTAAGAAGTCTAAAGATAAAAAGGAGCAGCAGTAGTTGAAAGTGCAGCCATGAAAACAACTCTAACACAAGCGAAGGGAGGAAGATATCCTCCTTGTCAACATTGTGGTAGGAAAAATCATCCTCACTACAAGTGTTGGAGAAAACTGACATGAAATGTAGGAGATGCAAGAAACTTGGGCACGCAGAGATAATTTGCAAAGAAAAGGGTGAGGCTCAAATTGCAGTTCAACAGGAGCCAGAACAACTTTTTGTTGCTTCTTGTTTTATGGCAAAAACATCAAGCACAAACTGGCTTGTTGATAGTGGTTGTACAAACCATATGACTAATGATGAGGAAGAGCTTGACAAATCTGCAAGTTCAAGAGTCGAATCGCAACGGTGAATATATTACGATTAAAGGAAAGGTTGTCATTGTGATGTTGCGGTATAAAAATTATTTACAAGTGTTGTATGTTCTGAAATTGATCAATTTGTTGAGTGTGGGGCAATTCGGAAAAAGGGTTCAAGCTTTTGTTTGAAGATAAAATGTGTCTAATTTTTGATCCAAGTGGTCAAGAACTTTAATTAAGATGCAGCAGAGAAGTTTTTATTTGAATACTTTGGAAGAGGAGCAAATGGCATTTTCGTGTCAGCTTACTATTTCAGATGTTTGGCATAAACGGTTGGGGCACATTCATCATCAAGCCTTGCTGTTCATGCAACGAAATGATCTTGTTCGAGCTGGAGAAACATTTTACAAGCTGCAAGACGTGTATGCTTGGAAAGCAAATTCGATTTCCATTCAGAACATCCACATGGAGAGCTACCAAGAGGCTACAGCTAATTCATACTGATTTATGTGGCCCCCAATCAACTCCTTCACTGAATGGCAGCAGGTATTACATAGTTTTTATTGATGATTTCACAAGGATGTGCTGGATATACTTTATGAAGTTTAAATCGAGGTTGCTGGAATTTTTATGAAGTTTAAAAACTGGATTGAAAATCAAAGCAGTTGCAGGATTCAGGTCATTAGATCAGATAATGGCACTGAATACACTTCAGAGAAATTCAATTTATTTTGCGAAAAAGCTGGAATTGAGCACCAGCTTACGGTTCCTTATTCTCCACAACAAAATGGAGTCAGCGAAAGGAAGAACAGAACTATTATGGAGATGGCTCGGTGTCTGTTACATGAGAAGAATCTTCAAAAAAGGTTTTGGGCAGAAGCAGCAAATACTGCTGTTTTTTTGCTGAACAGGCTGCCTACAAGAGCAGTGGGAAAGAAGACTCCATTTGAGGCTTGGTATGGCGTTAAACCTCAATTAAACAACCTTAAAATTTTTGGTTGTTTGTGTTTTTCACATGTTCCACAGGTCAAGAGAGACAAACTTGATGAGAAAGCTGAACAAGGAATTTTTGTTGGCTATAGTTCAGTTTCTAAAGCCTACAGAATTTTCCACCCTCACACAGGGAAGGTTATAACTAGTAGAGATGTTCAATTTCTTGAACACGAACAGTGGGACTGTAATGAGGAGTCTCAAACTGGAGAGCAAATTACACCTCTTGTTCCTGATGAATTAATTGATGATGAACCTGTAAGGGGAAAGAGAACACTTTCAGATGTTTATCAAAGGTGTAATGTTGCGGTGTTGGAACCAGCAGGTTATGAAGAAGCAAAATCTGATCAAAAGTGGATAGAAGCGATGAAGGAGGAGCTGGCCATGATTGAAAAAAACCAGACCTGGGAGCTAGTAGAAAGGCCGCTTGACAGGAAAGTAATTGGGGTGAAATGGGTTTTCAGAACAAAGCTCAATCCGGACGGCTCTGTGAATAAATACAAAGCGAGATTAGTAGTGAAAGGCTACGCACAAGTTTGGGGAGTAGACTTCTCTGAAACATTTGCTCCGGTGGCACGGTTGGACACCATCCGAATGCTATTAGCATTGGCAGCACAACAAGGTTGGAAGATTTTTCAACTAGATGTGAAATCGGCTTTTTTAAATGGCTCATTGCAGGAAAAAATTTATGTTGAGCAGCCAGAAGGTTTCAGTGTGCCAGGACATGAAGAGAAGGTCAGCCTAAAAAAGAAAGCTCTTTATGGGCTAAAACAAGCCCCAAGAGCTTGGTACAGCAGAATAGATGATCATTTGCTGAAACTAGGCTTTGAAAAAAGCCTAAGTGAATCAAATCTGTATGTTAAGAAAACAGATTCTGACATTATAATCATCTCTCTCTATGTAGATGATTTGCTTGTCACAGGAAATAATGTTGTACAGATTGAAGTATTCAAGAAGGAGGTGATGAAGGTCTTTGACATGACAGACCTTGGTGAGATGAATTACTTTCTTGGATTGGAGATCAAGCAAGGTCAGAATGAAGTTTTTATATGTCAGAAGAAGTATTTGAAGGAAATTCTGAAAAGGTTCAGAATGGATGAGTGCAAGAGTGTAAACACTCCAATGAATCAAAAGGAGAAGTTACAGAAAGAAGATGGAGCTGAAAGAGTTGATGAAGGAGTATTTAGAAGCCTAATTGGATGCTTAATGTATCTTACAGCAACAAGACCTGACATCTTGTATGCTGTAAGTGTTTTGTCCAGGTTTCTAAATTGTGCTAGTAAATTGCACATGATGGCAGCCAAACGTGTGATTAGGTATCTCAAAGGGACTCAAACCTTTGGTATCAAGTTCAGCAAAAGTCAGAATTTCAAACTCCATGGGTATTCTGACAGTGATTGGGCAGGGTCCATTGACGATATGAAAAGCACCTCTGGTTTTTGTTTCACTTTTGGGTCAGGGTGTTTTTCATGGTGCTCAAAGAAACAAGAAATGGTGGCTCAGTCGACGGCGGAAGCGGAATTTGTAGCAGCAACAGCTGCTGCTAATCAAGCTTTATGGCTAAGGAAAATTATGGTCGATTTGCAACTAAAGCAAGATGAAAGCACTGTGATATTTGTGGATAATCAAGCTGCCATAGCCATATCTCAAAATCCAGTATTTCATGGCAGGACTAAGCATTTTAATATCAAGTTTTATTACTTGAGGGAAGTCCAGAAAAACGGTGATGTGGTGTTAGTGTACTGCAAAACAGAAAATCAGATTGCAGATATATTTACAAAGTCACTTCATGTTAGCAGATTTGAGCTTCTCAGGGAAAAATTAGGAATATGCAGTTCCTGATTCAGGAGGAGAATGTTGTTAATTGAATCAAGGATCTGTTTGTTATTTGTGTGTTGGTTCTGGTCTTTGGTCTTTTGTATGTCCTGGTCTTTAGCTGATTTTTAGCTAGTTAGTTTATATTTTATTGAAGTTGTTAGTGGCAGTAGTTGTGGTCACTATTTTTTAGCTATGCTATTTTTAGCTTTGCTGGAACTCTATATATTCAGCATTTTGAAGTTCAATAAAGATGACTTCTGCAATTAATCATTTCTAACAGACAGCAATAAGACATCAAGGTATTCTGATCTATAATACAAAATATAGCAGTAGAACGAGTTTGTGCTAGTTTTGATAATTATTTACATCCAGTAGAAAACATCAACAACTAAAGCCTTAATCCCAAACTATTTGAGGTGGGTTAGATTTACAACCAATAAAGTGAAAAAAAAATTAAAAAAGAAAAGGATGGCAAAAAGAAACATTTGAACCATGCTAATTGCCAAAGTAAAGATCTTTTGCCGTAGGCAAAACTCAGGTTCAAATTCCTAGCAAAACCCAGTCCATTGTTTCTAAGGCTTCTTGCAAAAGCATCAGTTAAAAAAGAACCACAGGCATTTATCATCTAACAGTTTATGGCATTGCTAACCCAAAAAATATAAGAAGTGGAAGCAACAAAAAATTAGCATAAATATTCAGATACAGCAATACGTAAGATTAAGTGTTGAAACCATGAGTTACAAGAAAAGGAATAAGAGCAATTCAGATACAGCAATCAGAGCATGATTTTAATACTTAAGATTAGGTGTTGAAACCATGAGTTGCAAGAAAAGGAATAAGAGCAATAGAAAAAGAATGAAAGTTCTACCTATTAGAACGTTTGTGCCTTGAAACTCTTGCTTCTGTGAACTTCAAATACGGCTTCAAAGTTGAACCTCCCCGCCATTTTACTTCATGCATAGCGTGGCAATGAAATTATCTTTAGACCCCACTGTAGAAAAATTCACTGAAATAGCATTAAATGCAGGGCATATAACACCATAAGATAGTGACAAGCTACTACGCAAAGAAAAATACACTACATAAAGGAAACATCCAAAAAACATTAAATTCTAACAGAATAAACTACGCTAATAATCAACACAAATCACATTGTATAGAGTGAGACTACTCACACAGATGGGTTTCTTTCTTTTGTATAAAGCTGAACCTAACTTGGTGGGTCACGAACCATATATGTTCTTAGGCATATATAATGCAAACCCCAAAAACCCATTTGTCTTTTTGATAGGAAGCATACTATACAACTACAGATAGCAAGAATAGTGCAAAAGATGGCATGTTTATGTGTAGGTACTACATATATATATATATATATATATATATATATATATATATATATATATATATATATAAAGTATCATGGTTTATAGCAATATTTGTTTTGACTAGTCCCTTGTCTTAGAAAGCAATTCCACCTTTGAAGCTTTTGCAATGGTGGGCTTCTTTTGCATTGCATGAAAAGAAGCAAATCAACTCGTGGCTTTTTGATTGAAGGGGGTGATACCTAAAAGTAAAAATCAGGCATTCAAAAAAGGAAGAAAGAGACAAGAAACAAGGAGGTGACTGACTTGCACACATATAGCAGGGAGGGGCTTCATGGGATTTGAGCTTCGGCCAATTTAAACTTTGCAATTATTCATTTATTTCTTTATCCTATTAACTTTAAAGCATGAATATATACATATATAATAATGGAAAAGAGATAAGAGTCTTTTTTAGGATGCTACCCCAATTAACAAAATTTAGGAGCATTATTGCATAAAACAGCTCAATCCAAGGACTTAGAAAGATCACCAGTATGGCATGGAGTGATCGTAGCCGATTTAAATGTATTTTAACCAAATTAATGGTTTTGAGACGATTAACAACATTGTTAATGTGATTATAGTTTTGAAGATTAATAAAAATTATTTAAAAGAAAATATTCATATTATGAGATCTCATGTTTAAGTTTCAGTCGAAGTCAATTGTATTTAAAAAAAAATTCATAAAAAGATTTCTAAAAAATTATCTAGCTTGCATGCATCTTCCCCTCTATTTTTAATCTCTCCACTCTTTTAAGTGGCAGTGGCTCTTCTCTCCTACTAATTAGATGGTAAAATGACAGGATGCTAGCTAGCAACATTCTGCACTGGTCTAACACTAAAAAGTGGCTGGTGTTGGTTTCTAAAAACTAAAAGGGAGGAGCATTTAGAAAAGATAAAGCAGCCTCAAAAGGGCTGAAAGGCAGAGGTCAATGGAAATGCCTGCTTTGGTGGGTTACCATTGTCTAATCTCTTTGAGAAATTTGCACGCAACAGTTTTGAAGTCCCTTCTGTCTGGTAAAGAAGATTTAAAATAAAAATAAAAAAATTGCTCACTTTCTAGAGAAAGCTTCTTGCCTTTTAGATTTGGACATATGAAGATAAAATTTGCCTCAGCAAAATTCCTCTTGGGTTGTGACTAAGTGCTTAGAAACTTTTCAGGCCTAAGTATGATAGTTGTTGGTCAAGGCAAATATGGATTTGCTTTCTCCATCTTATTATTTAAATTTGAATTTCATAACCAAACTATAAAAAATTATTATACTTTTGCATGTCAATCTCCTAATAATAGTAAAAAAAAATTACTATTTAATCTCTATGTATTAATTAAATTAATTATTTGATATTTTTATTTTAAAAATTACATTAATTAATTCATCTATTTTGTTATCGTTTACACTTTAAATTTCCTATACAGTTTAAATTAAATTTTTTGTTAGTTAACGTGATTAAATAAAAGAAAATTTACCGTTATAAGACTAAGTAATCCAAAGTTTAGAAAATATTGGGATTATATAGTTGTATTTTTAAAATTACAGAGACTAAATAAAATTTAAATTAATGTAAAAAATGATTAGAGAGACTAAAAAGTAAATAAAATAAAAATATAAAAACTAATTAATATATTTTTTAAGATAAATGATTAAATAATTAATTTTTTAAAATAAATAAATTAAATAGTAATTTTCCTAAATAGTTTGATGAAATTTTGATTGAGTTTAATTTATCTTAATAAAGAAAATCTATATAAATACTAACAAAATTGGTATGTAAAATAAGTTCACTAAAAATTGACAAGTGGCATTTTATTAGATTTTTTTCATCTGCTAATTTTACTCTTATACCTTATTATTACCATTATTTATTATGTGAACTTTTACTTTCTTAATATTTAATATAAAAATTTAATTATTATGATTTTTTAGTTTCTTAATGCCTAATATAAAAATTTTTTAAAAAAATTGATATATATTTATATTTATAATAGAAAAAATATACTTTTTATCATAATAAGGATTGATTTCTAATATGTATATAAAAAATAAAATTCATTAATAATAATTAATATGTATATAATAATATTAAATATATATATATATATTTTTTTTATCATTAAAAATAATTAACATGTATATATTAAATAAAATTTATTATTATTATTATTATTATTATTATTATTATTATTATTATTATTATTATTATTACCACTAATTAATATTTAACTTTTTTACTTTCTTAATACTTAATATAAAAATTTAAATAAAATTAATGCATATCTATATTTGTGAATTTTTATACTTGCAAAAAAAATACATTTTTATAATTAATAAAATTCAAATTCTAATATGTATATATTAAATTAAATTAAATTCATTAATAATAATAATAATATATATAAATTTTTTTATCATTAATAATAATTAATAGGTATATACTAAATGAAATTTATTATTCTTATTATTACAACTAATTATTATGTGACTTTTAGTTTCTTAATATTAAGATAAAAATTTAAATAAAATTAATATACATCTATATTTATGAATTATAATTGCAAAAAGGTGCATTTTATTAATAATAATAATAATTAATATGTAGATATTAAATAAAGTTTTTTAGTTTTGTTAACACCACTAATTAATATGTTATTTTTTAGTTTATTAATGCTTCATATTAAAATTTAAATAAAATTAATATATATTTATATTTGTGAATCATAATTACAAAAAAATCCTTAAATTAAGTCATTGCCCGTAATTTCAATGCATCTATATTTTATCATTAAATTTTTTAAGTAATTTTATCATTAATTTTTAATAATTAATATGTATATATTAAATAAATTTTATTGGTATTACTAAATTTATTTTCATATTATTATCACTAATCTTTTTTTAGTGTGACCTTTCGATTTTTAATTCTTAATATAACATTCATATAAATTTATATCTATATAAATATAATAAAAACTGAGTTATTAAATAAGGCCATAACATAAAATTGAGTTATGATAAAAAGATAATGGAGTTCATGACAAGTAAAATGAAAAATAATTAATGAATATAACAATAACATATAAAAAGCTACAGTCATAAGTATATAACTTTGAAAACGAATACCAAACAAAATTATTATTAAAAAAGTAATTCTACTACATTTTAATGGCAAAAAAAAGCTGATATAAATTTAAAATTATTATAAACATCTATCATTAAATGTTGAAAGTTATAGTAAAAAAAAAATATGTGAATTGTGAAAGACGATAAATAAGAGTTTTTACAAATATTTACAAGGTATATTCTTAAAATTTAATTTTTTTTACATTTTATTATTTTTAAATTTAAATATTATATTTTTTTTCATTCATTCTATTAATAATTTTAAAAGTTGAAAATATCTGTGTAAACATAAGTGTTTAGTTAGAGTTAGTTTTTAGTTAAGAGTTAGTTCTTAGTTAGAATCAAGATTTTGGTCTGTGGAGGGAATAATCTAAATCAAATTATAAGAGTACAAACAGTCATTAGAAGAGAAATTAGGAAAATATTTCAAAGTTTGAGTATAACAAATAATTAAAAGAATTATCATTATTGGTGGGGGAAAATTAACAGAAATTCTGAGTTTGGGAGCTGGATTGAAAATTGGTGGTCAGTAAAATTACTTGATGTTTTTTCATTATGGATACTTAATTTTATGAGTCAAGGCAGTACGCTGTCAAAGAATATTATATGGCCATTGTTAAAATATGTCAAGTATGTATTTTAAGGTCTAGGCCAAGTCCCCCAGCTAGAGAATTTACATATCTATCCCCACAAAAACCCAATAAACGACTATGCACAACACAAAAAACACTTAGAAACAAATTTCTATTCCAGGACATCCCCCATTGAGGGAAAGCAAGTCAAATGCTGAACAAAAAGCTATTAAGGGTAAAAGGCAAAGCACTTTGTGGTGCTTAATCCACCAATGATCAAATTCCATGAAGGACAGGGCCTTGAGTTAGAGCTGTACACTTTGTAGTTGTATCAAGTCTGCACAGTTTCTATCCATAATCTCTGCTGGCAAGTTCAGATCTAAAAGCCACCTCCCTCCTTCCTAACACGCTTCTGAGAAGAGCATCCACCATCAGCTGAACTCCTAGAGCCCGAAGGTCTATCATGTTGTGATATGCCACCTACAATGCAATGTGTTGGTACTATTAATAAAAATATACTCAACAATCTTCCTAAATTTACAAACATGAGAGAAAAATGCATATAGGGAATCACCCAATCTATTGAGACTGAATGGGCTTAGAACTCCATGCACTAAATACAACAGTAACATTACAAAATCCCAACCTATTCGCGTGAGGTATAATGAACTCAACTTATTAACTAGCTCAATTATGAATCCAATCAATGCATGTAAAAACCAAACAAAAATCTGTCAACAGTATAGAAGCATAACAAAGTTCACAAGATCACCTGAGATTATTCAGAATGGAAGAATGCAAACTAAAGAGAACATCCTTCACTAAAAAAAAGTGTCAAAATCATAAATGACACAGATGAGACTGAATTCCAATTACCGCTAGCATTGCCATCTGATGGTAGGCATTTATCAGTAGCATTGACTTTGTTGCTCCAACAAGATAGTTCTGACGCCTTCTCAATGCCCTTTGACTTGTAGGGAGCTATGTTGTGGGTACCTAGTTGAAGAGAACCCAATAAATCACTTTCTATGCACTCATACCTGCAAGTGATTTCATTAGTTTATGAACCTAAGAAGTCCCACAAAAACTAAAAGCCCATGTAAGAGTTACACTCACATTTTCTTACACAGATTATCAGTGATTGTACATTGATTGATGACTCGCATCCTTATTTCCATGACTTTATCATCAGTATACTGCTCAAAGGGCTCCTCCAGGAACTCAGAGAGTCTTTCAACATTTGACTCAAGCTGCTGTTGCTGATCCTCAAATAAATTCTGTTTAATTTCCCTTTCCTCCATTGTCATCTCATCCTTAAAAAGCTCTTCGCCGAACATATAAAACGCAAACGGGTATGAATATGAAAGAACCCGTCTTGATCTGAAAAGTCTGTATAGTCCATTAGTTACCCAGCTGAAATCTCTAAGTCTTGATTCTCTCTCTTCTGATATTGACACTTTCTCCAAGATTGTCTCCTTAAAGGAATCCGTGTGAGCCTTATAACGGTTATGATAGTACATATATAGATAGCGATCCTGTTTTGCGCGTTCTGTTTTTCTCTCTCGGTCTTCTTTATGGCGACCACAACTGTGACCAAATATTCTAGACCATGTATGATCTCTCCCAATTGCTCCACCACACAGCCAACTGCGTCGAAAGGAAAAAAATGGGGAGTTAAAGAAACAAGGAATTATGTCGATGGAAGACATTAACATCAAAATAGGGCAGATGTAGTGGAAATCATTCATTTTAAGTAAAATGAATCCCAAGAGTAATTAGCAGCAAACCATATGAAGTCAAAGCCAACTATCTCTGTAAATAAATCAACAGCCAACATCAAGTCAGACTCTTGCTGGTAAAGGGTTCTACAAGTATAGGGCATTATTAATGAAAAAAAAAGCATCTATGCACAGCATAGAAACTGTTTTCTTTTCAGAAGTGAACAGCAACATACCAATGCATTGAATCCTTCATTTTTTTGGGAGGGGATTAAATATCCATCAAATGTAAAAGGGGAAAGCAATGCTCACCAAAACGATTGACCACATATACAGCTCACAAGGTTGCAGCCACCATTCTTCTCAATGGGTTTGTGACACTTAGGACAACGCATTGTATGAACTGTGATCCAATTAACTGTTTCAGATTCATCGCGACATTTCTTGCTCCAAAGCTCCCACATCAAACATGAACAAGGAGAGTGTGCTTCTGACAAGCAACTAAAACAAAATTGTAAACTACATGAACATTCTACCTCACAACATTCATCTTCTTCAATTCGTATAGCATTCCCACAGTGAGGAGTGCTTGGGCACCATTTAACCATTTTGTTGTCCTCGATGTATGATTCAAGAAGAAAACGATCAAATTTCTCTGCCAAATCAGGATGCTTTTTACTGACTAGACTTCTGACAACAGCTTCATCACAGATAGCATTACATTTGTGCGCCATGCACCGGATGCGCCTACTCTGACCCTCATTGATTTTCACAATGAAGTGCTCTGTCCAACCTTTGCAAGACAGAATTAATATATGAGATTCAGTGAATAAAATCTGCTGCATTTCAGGAACAAAAATATTAGAAAAAACTTTGATATGGAACATCAATATTAGGTATATACCTTATGGTACATCAGCACATCACGAATATAATTAGACCTATGTTGCTCAGACTTGGATATGAGTGTCAAATACATATCCATGGCTGACAATTTTTGGGTACTTCTTTTCTTATTTGGAGGGTAATACCCAAAGTGCCTATGTCCATATTAAGTGTGCAATGTGTGCAAGAAGGATATAATAGAGTAAAAAGAAGACTCAATGCAACAAAGTTTACACTCTATAGCATCAATTGCTAGAGTTCCCAACTTCAGTTTAAGAAAAGAACACATAATATACTGCTTCTTCCTATACATGGTCGCATTGCCATCACTTGATGGATAACTGGTTAAGGTCCAATGTTATACCTTAGGCATAGAAATAAAGATGTCAAAAGGAGAAAAACCAACAAAAGTAATAATCTGAGTGCTTACAATCATTGCAAAAACAATGGCCACAGTCCATTCTTGTCGCCTTATTGCCAGATACATCCTCTATGCACATATCACACGTTATCGTAGAAGACGAAGTGAGGGGTGAATCAATATCTAGTTGCTCAACCACAGTAACACCTGCTTCAGTCAACAAGCATGATTTCCCCTTCTCTACAAACACAGCAAATAGCCTTTCAACATCCCAACGGTAATGTATCAATAAGGTCCTTGCATGGTGTTCCCTCAGTGATAGCAGTTCCATTACTCTGCGCAAATCTTCCCTCTACACACACAAAATCCAAAGACAAAACATCAACTATTGGAGTAGAAAGACAAATATGCAAGAAGGAAATTTGAAAAGCTTGAAAGGCCTTTTATTTTACCTGTGCAGCCAAAAGGGATTCCTTTGTGATTATCTGCAAAAGGCCAAGTGAGAACCTAAAAATGTGATCACTTTTCCAAATCAAGTATCCACTGACAATAAATTTGATTACCTTTCAATATTAAGTATCCAATAACTAAACACAAACAAAGAAATATCAATCCTACTATCATCCTGACAGAGAATTTTCAAGTTTAAACTCTACTGAACTTGTACTAACAGCATTAGCTTCTCAAAACGGTTTGTTGTCTTGTCTCTCAAAATTAGGGTAATAGGAAAGTTATCACCACTGAGGGACAATGGAAAAGGGAAAAAAAAGAACATTTAAAAGAACTCAATACAAAGTGATATAAAAGAAATTCTAGAGCCCAAAAAATTTCAAAAAATCCAACATAATGAGATATAAGCGCAACATTGCCAAAAATCTTATAGCTGATTATCAAAAAAATAAAAGAAAAGGAATGCGGTATCAGATAAAGGATACAAAATTAAACCCTCTTTAGCAACCTTCCCAATCCCCAAAAATAAATAAATAAAACTGTTAATTTCAAAACCATAGCCCTAAACATAGCAATCCCCATTACACAGGCATCATAAGGCAACCAAAAACCAACAAGCGCCAAATAAAACAAACCAAATTGACATAAAATTGCAGTCTTTACACCGAAACAATCAATAAATCCTCACAATCAAACACAATTATCATCCATGGCAACCAAAAATCCCTTAAAAATATATACCCTGGTAGTGGGACCCTTAGAAGGGACCCAATGAAGATCGGAGTCCTCATTCTCAAGACCGTTGAGCGATTCTCGATCATCAGAGTAATAGCACTCATCGTCACTCCCTCCATAATCCTCCATCTAAATTAATGATTAAGAACTCTGTATCTCACGATTAACGATACTAAAATGGCGAAATGAAAACAAAACAACACAATTTGTGTGCGAGAGTATGGACAGAAAATAAATATGAGTTCCTGGATTCGATTATCCGGTGATCGGAGGGGTTTCCGTTGAGATCAAGGCTGCCGGCGAAGGGAGAGAAGCAAGAGGCCTATAGGTGAAGCATTACAGAGTTTTTTCTTTTTTTTTTTGATCTTTTCACAGAGCAACAAATGAAAATAGAAAGCTGACGAATGTGTCTCTCTCTCCCCCACGTACATTTATCCTGCAAATAGAACCGTTTATAACAGTGTCGTTTTGGCGCTAGCAAATCCAAAACGGCGACGTTTTCCGTTGACGTTGAAAAATCTTGGTCGTCGTTGATTACCCCGTACTTTTGTGGGGCCCTGAGCTGAAACTGTTATTACTGTTAATCGTGACTGCAATTCTGTGTGGTAGGGAGAACGGCAAGGCCTTCGACGATCGATCCTCTCGCCAACCTTACGTAAATCTGTGCCTTTCTGATTGAAGGGGGTGATACCTAAAAGTAAAAATCAGGCATTCAAAAGAGGAAGAAAGAGACAAGAAACAAGGAGGTGACTGACTTGCACACATATAGCAGGGAGGGGCTTCATGGGATTTGAGCTTCGGCCAATTTAAACTTTGCAATTATTCATTTATTTCTTTATCCTATTAACTTTAAAGCATGAATATATACATATATAATAATGGAAAAGAGATAAGAGTCCTTTTTAGGATGCTACCCCAATTAACAAAATTTAGGAGCATTATTGCATAAAACAGCTCAATCCAAGGACTAAGAAAGATCACCAGTATGGCATGGAGTGATCGTAGCCGATTTAAATGTATTTTAACCAAATTAATGGTTTTGAGACGATTAACAACATTGTTAATGTGATTATAGTTTTGAAGATTAATAAAAATTATTTAAAAGAAAAGATTCATATTATGAGATCTCATGTTTAAGTTTCAGTCGAAGTCAATTGTATTTAAAAAAAAATTCATAAAAAATTTCTAAAAAATTATCTAGCTTGCATGCATCTTCCCCTCTATTTTTAATCTCTCCACTCTTTTAAGTGGCAGTGGCTCTTCTCTCCTACTAATTAGATGGCAAAATGACAGGATGCTAGCTAGCAACATTCTGCACTGGTCTAACACTAAAAAGTGGCTGGTGTTGGTTTCTAAAAACTAAAAGGGAGGAGCATTTAGAAAAGATAAAGCAGCCTCAAAAGGGCTGAAAGGCAGAGGTCAATGGAAATGCCTGCTTTGGTGGGTTACCATTGTCTAATCTCTTTGAGAAATTTGCACGCAACAGTTTTGAAGTCCCTTCTGTCTGGTAAAGAAGATTTAAAATAAAAACAAAAAAAATTGCTCACTTTCTAGAGAAAGCTTCTTGCCTTTTAGATTTGGACATATGAAGATAAAATTTGCCTCAGCAAAATTCCTCTTGGGTTGTGACTAAGTGCTTAGAAACTTTTCAGGCCTAAGTATGATGGTTGTTGGTCAAGGCAAATATGGATTTACTTTCTCCATCTTATTATTTAAATTTGAATTTCATAATCAAACTGTAAAAAATTATTATACTTTTGCATGTCAATCTCCTAATAATAGTAAAAAAAATTACTATTTAATCTCTCTATATTAATTAAATTAATTATTTGATATTTTTATTTTAAAAATTACATTAATTAATTCTTCTATTTTTGTATCATTTACACTTTAATTTTCTGAAATCAAATTTTTTGTTAGTTAACATAATTAAATAAAAGAAAATTTACCATTATGAGACTAAGTAATTCAAAGTTTAGAAAATATTGGGACTATATAGTTGTATTTTTAAAATTACAGAGACTAAATAAAATTTAAATTAATGTAAAAAATAATTAGAGAGACTAAAAAGTAAATAAAATAAAAATATAAAAATTAATTAATATAATTTTTTAAGATAAATGACTAAATAATTAATTTCTTAAAATAAATAAATTAAATAATAATTTCCCTAAATAATTTGATGAAATTTTGATTGAGTTTAATTTATCTTAATAAAGAAAATCTATATAAATACTAATAAAATTGGTCTGTAAAATAAGTTCACTAAAAATTGACAGGTGGCATTTTATTAGATTTTTTTCATTTGCTAATTTTACTCTTATACCTTACTATTACCATTATTTAATATGTGAACTTTTACTTTCTTAACACTTAATATAAAAATTTAATTATTACGATTTTTTAGTTTCTTAATGCCTAATATAAAAAATTTAAAAAAAATTGATATATATTTATATTTATAATAGAAAAAATATACTTTTATCATAATAAGGATTAATTTCTAATATGTATATAAAAAATAAAATTCATTAATAATAATTAATATGTATATAATAATATTAAATAAATATATATATTTTTATCATTAAAAATAATTAACATGTATATATTAAATAAATTTTTTTATTATTATTATTATTATTATTATTATTATTATTATTATTATTATTATTATTATTATTATTATTATTAACTTTTTTACTTTCTTAACACTTAATATAAAAATTTAAATAAAATTAATGCATATCTATACTCAACTCAACTAAGCCTTTATCCCAAAAATTTGGGGTCGGCTATATAGATTCGCCTTTTCCACTCTGAACGATTTTGGGTTAAATCCTCAGAAATGTTTAATGCTTCTAAGTCATGTTGTACTACTCTCCTCCAAGTTAATTTAGGTCTACCCCTTTTTTTCTTTCTATCCTCTAACCTAATGTGCTCTACTTGTCTAACTGGAGCCTCCGTATGTCTACGCTTCACATGACCAAACCACCTCAATCTCCCTTCTCTCAACTTATCTTCAATTGGCACCACTCCTACCTTTTCTCTAATACTCTCATTACGGACTTTATCTAGTCTAGTATGGCCACTCATCCACCTTAACATTCTCATCTCTGCAACTCTTATCTTAGATGCATACGACTCTTTCAGTGCCCAACACTCACTACCATATAACATAGCCGGTCGTATGGTCATGCGGTAAAATTTTCCTTTTAATTTATTGGGAATCTTACGATCACATAAAACTCCGTGGCACGTCTCCACTTCAACCATCCGCTTTAATCCTATGACTAACATCCTCCTCACATCCCCATCTACTTGAAGGAATGAGCCTAGATATTTAAAGTGATTACTTTGGGACAGTACCACTCCATTCAAACTAACTCCTTCCCTATCACCAGTTTGGCCTTCACTGAACTTGCAATGCATGTATTCTGTCTTCGTTCTACTTAACTTAAAACCCTTTGACTCTAGAGTACTTCTCCAAAGTTCTAGCTTCCTATTGACTCCTTCTCGTGTCTCATCTATCAGAACAATATCATCCGCAAACATCATGCACCAAGGAATACTCTCTTGTATATGTTTCCTCAGTTCATCTAAAACTAATGTAAAAAGGTAAGGGCTTATGGCTGATCCTTGGTGTAATCCAATTGAGATCGGAAAATCACTTGTGTCCCCTCCCACTGTGCGCACAATAGTAGTTGCTCCTTCATACATATCTTTCAATACTTGTATGTACCTAATAGATACCCTCTTTTGTTCTAACACATTCCATAAGACCTCTCTTGGAACACTATCATAAGCCTTCTCCAAATCAATAAAAACCATGTGTAGATCTTTCTTCACATCTCTATATTTCTCCATCAAGCTTCTAATGAGAAAGATCGCTTCCATAGTTGAACGACCGGGCATGAAACCAAATTGATTGAGAGAGATAGAAGTATCATGCCGTAGTCGATGCTCCACAACTCTCTCCCACAACTTCATAGTATGGCTCATGAGTTTAATTCCCCTATAGTTTGAGCAACTTTGTATGTCTCCCTTATTTTTAAAAATAGGTACTAAAATACTCTTCCTCCATTCATCAGGCATTTTCTTTGAGTTTAGAATCTTATTAAATAATTTAGTTAACCATGCCACTCCCATATCTCCCAAATACTTCCACACTTCAATTGGTATTTCATCGGGTCCACAGGCTTTATCCACTTTCATTCTCTTAAGTGCTTCCTTTACTTCTAAAGATCGAATCCTTCTGGTATAATTTACATTCTTTTCTATTGTTCTATAATCTATATTCACGTTATTACCATTTTGACTATTATTAAAGAGATCATTAAAATAATTTCTCCATCTTTCTTTAATGTCCTCATCTTTTACCAACACTTTTCCTTCTTTATCCTTAATGCACCTAACTTGATTGAGATCTTGACATTTCCTTTCTCTACTCCTTGCTAATCTATAAATATCTTTCTCCCCTTCTTTAGTTCCAAGTTTCTTATATAACTTTTCAAAGGCATGTGCTCTTGCTTGACTAACTGCCTTTTTGCTTCTTTCTTTGCTATCTTGTCTTGTTCATATGCCTCATTATTATCACATTTAGGTAATTTCTGACACACTTTCCCTTTTCTCTTCATTGCCTTTTGTACTTCCTCATTCCACCACCATCTCTCTTTTGAGGGTGGTCCATGTCCTTTAGACTCTCCAAGTACTTTTCTAGCTACTTCTCTAATCTTTGATGCCATCTGTATCCACATATCATTGGCCTCCATATCTAGCTTCCATACTTCGGACTCGAGAAGCTCATTTTTGAACTTCACTTGCTTTACTCCTTTGAACTCCCACCACTTTGTTCGAGCTACACTATTTCTTCTAACCCTACTTGAATTGTTCCTAAACTTGACATCCAAGACCACCAACCTATGTTGACTTGTTAAAGCCTCTCCTGGAATGACCTTGCAATCCTTGCATAGAGCTCTATTTGTCTTCCTGGTTAAGAGGAAGTCGATTTGGCTTCTATGTTGCCCACTTTTGAAAGTCACTAAATGTGACTCTCTTTTTATAAAATAGGTATTTGCTAGTATTAGGTCGTATGCCATAGCAAAATCCAGGATGCTTTTTCCCTCCTCATTTCGACTGCCAAAACCAAAACCTCCATGAACATTCTTATAACCTTGCCTATCACTTCCTACATGTCCATTCAAATCTCCACCAATGAAAACATTCTCTTCATTCGATATGCTTTGCATTAAATCATCCATATCTTCCCAAAACCTTTGTTTACTCTCACTGTCTAGTCCTATTTGTGGGGCATAAGCACTAACTATATTTATTATTTCTCCTTCTAGTACTAGCTTTACTAGTATAATTCTATCTCCTACTCTTTTCACAGCTACTACTGCGTCTTTCAATGTTCTGTCTATGATTATACCCACTCCGTTCTTATTTCTCTCCTTTCCGGTAAACCACAGTTTGTACCCTGAATTACCCACTTTCTTACTTTTCTCTCCTACCCATTTAGTCTCCTGAATGCAAGCAATATTCACCCTTCTCCTTTCCAAGGTATCCACAAGCTCCATCAATTTTCCTGTAAGTAATCCAACATTCCAAGTACCAACCCTGATCCTCCTCCTATCCTGCTCCTTCCTAATTGGTCTCCTTCTATGATATCTTCTATTGTTTTCTATATCTATCTTGTGTTCTGTTCCACTATTTGTTCTATTATCTGTCCTATGGACTAACTTCTTTACCCACACCCGTCCATGATGTGGGAACCCTTGCTCACTTAACACCACACCCGGGCGCCGGCATGGCGCGTCGCTTTCGGTGAACGCCCTACACCCTTGCATATTTATCACTACACCCGGGCTCCGATGTAGCGCGTCGTTAGTAGAGGACGCCCCAACGTTTATATCATTTGAATCCATATCATAGGGTGTGACGAAATTTTTACGCTGGTTGTCACCTACCGCAACCCTCCTCCTTTATCCGGGCTTGGGACCGGCTAAGCGCAAACTACTTAGGCGGAGTTAATTAATGCATATCTATATTTGTGAATTTTTATACTTGCAAAAAAAAATACATTTTTACAATTAATAAAATTCAAATTCTAATATGTATATATTAAATTAAATTAAATTCATTAATAATAATAATAATAATATATTTTTATCATTAATAATAATTAATACGTATATACTAAATGAAATTTATTATTCTTATTATCATAACTAATTATTATGTGACTTTTATTTTCTTAATATTAAGATAAAAATTTAAATAAAATTAATATATATCTATATTTATGAATTATAATTGCAAAAAGGTGCATTTTATTAATAATAATAATAATAATTAATATGTAGATATTAAATAAAGTTTTTTAGTTTTGTTAACACCACTAATTAATATGTTATTTTTTAGTTTATTAATGCTTCATATTAAAATTTAAATAAAATTAATATATATTTATATTTGTGAATCATAATTACAAAAAATCCTTAAATTAAGTCATTGCCCATAATTTTAATGCATCTATATTTTTTTCTATATTTTATCATTAAAAATTTTAAGTAATTTTATCATTAATTTTTAATAATTAATATGTATAAACATTAATTTTTAAGTAATGGCAAAAAAAAGCTGATGGAAATTTAAAATTATTATAAACATCTATCATTAAATGTTGAAAGTTATAGTAAAAAAAAAAAGTGAATTGTGAAAGAGTTTTTACAAATATTTACAAGGTATATTCTTAAAATTTAATTTTTTTTACATTTTATTATTTTTAAATTTAAATATTATATTTTTTTCATTCATTCTATTAATAATTTTAAAAGTTGAGAATATCTGCGTAAACGTAAGTGTTTAGTTAGAGTTAGTTCTTAGTTAGAATCAAGATTTTGGTCTGTGGAGGGAATAATCTAAATCAAATTATAAGAGTACAAACAGTCATTAGAAGAGAAATTAGGAAAACATTTCAATGTTTGAGTATAACAAATAATTAAAAGAATTATCATTATTGGTGGGGGAAAATTAACAGAAATTCTGAGTTTGGGAGCTGGATTGAAAATTGGTGGTTAGTAAAATTACTTGATGTTTATTCATTATGGATACTTAATTTTATGAGTCAAGGCAGTGCGCTGTCTAAGAATACCATATGGCCATTGTTAAAATATGTCGGTATGTATTTTAAGGTCTAGGCCAAGTCCCCCAGCTAGAGAATTTACATATCTATCCCCACAAAAACCCAATAAACGACTATGCACAACACAAAAAACACTTGGAAACAAATTTCTATTCCAGGACATCCCCCATTGAGGGAAAGCAAGTCAAATGCTGAACAAAAAGCTATTAAGGGTAAAAGGCAAAGCACTTTGTGGTGCTTAATCCACAAATGATCAATTCCATGAAGGAAAGGGCCTTGAGTTAGAGCTGTACACTTTAGTTGTATCAAGTCTGCACTCAGACTGAATTCAGTTTCTATCCATAATCTCTGCTGGCAAGTTCAGATCTAAAAAGCCACCTCCCTCCTTCCTAGCACGCTTCCGAGAAGAGCATCCACCATCAGCTGAACTCCTAGAGCCCGAAGGTCTATCATGTTGTGATATGCCACCTACAATGCAATGTGTTGGTACTATTAATAAAAATATACTCAACAATCTTCCTAAATTTACAAACATGAGAGAAAAATGCATATAGGGAATCACCCAATCTATTGAGACTGAATGGGCTTAGAACTCCATGCACTAAATACAACAGTAACATTACAAAATCCCAACCTATTCGCGTGAGGTATAATGAACTCAACTTATTAACTAGCTCAATTATGAATCCAATCAATGCATGTAAAAACCAAACAAAAATCTGTCAACAGTATAGAAGCATAACAAAATTCACAAGATCACCTGAGATTATTCAGAATGGAAGAATGCAAACTAAAGAGAACATCCTTCACTAAAAAAAAAGTGTCAAAATCATAAATGACACAGATGAGACTGAATTCCAATTACCGCTAGCATTGCTATCTGATGGTAGGCATTTATCAGTAGCATTGACTTTGTTGCTCCAACAAGATAGTTCTGAAGCCTTCTCAATGCCCTTTGACTTGTAGGGAGCTATGTTGTGGGTACCTAGTTGAAGAGAACCCAATAAATCACTTTCTATGCACTCATACCTGCAAGTGATTTCATTAGTTTATGAACCTAAGAAGTCCCACAAAAAATAAAAGCCCATGTAAGAGTTACACTCACATTTTCTTACACAGATTATCAGTGATTGTAGATAGATTGATGACTTGCATCCTTATTTCCATGACTTTATCATCAGTATACTGCTCAAAGGGCTCCTCCAGGAACTTAGAGAGTTTTTCAACATTTGACTCAAGCTGCTGTTGCTGATCCTCAAATAAATTCTGTTTAATTTCCCTTTCCTCCATTGTCATCTCATCCTTAAAAAGCTCTTCGCCGAACATATAAAATGCAAACGGGTATGAATATGAAAGAACCCGTCTTGATCTGAAAAGTCTGTATAGTCCATTAGTTACCCAGCTGAAATCCCTAAGTCTTGATTCTCTCTCTTCTGATATTGACACTTTCTCCAAGATTGTCTCCTTAAGTTTACTTTCAAGCTTAAAGGAATCCGTGTGAGCCTTATACCGGTTATGATAGTGCATATATCGATAGAGATCCTGTTTTGCGCGTTCCGTTTTTCTCTCTCGGTCTTCTTTATAGCGACCACAACTGTGACCCGATATTCTAGACCATGTATGATCTCTCCCAGTTGCTCCACCACACAGCCAACTGTCGAAAGGAAAAAAATGGGGAGTTAAAGAAACAAGGAATTATGTCGATGGAAGACATTAACATCAAAATAGGGCAGATGTAGTGGAAATCATTCATTTTAAGTAAAATGAATCCCAAGAGTAATTAGCAGTAAACCATATGAAGTCAAAGCCAACTATCTCTGTAAATAAATCAACAGCCAACATCAAGTCAGACTCTTGCTGGTAAGGGGTTCTACAAGTATAGGGCATTATTAATGAAAAAAACGCATCTATGCACATCATAGAAACTGTTTTCTTTTCAGAAGTGAACAGCAACATACCAATGCATTGAATCCTTCATTTTTTTGGGAGGGGATTAAATATCCATCAAATGTAAAAGGGGAAAGCAATGCTCACCAAAACGATTGACCACATATACAGCTCACAAGGTTGCAGCCACCATTCTTCTCAACGGGTTTGTGACACTTAGGACAAGGCTTTGTATGAACTGTGATCCAATTAACTGTTTCAGATTCATCGCGACATTTCTTGCTCCAAAGCTCCCACATCAAACATGAACAAGGAGAGTGTGCTTCTGACAAGCAACTAAAACAAAATTGTAAACTGCATGAACATTCTACCTCACAACATTCATCTTCTTCAATTCGTATAGCATTCCCACAGTGAGGAGTGCTTGGGCACCATTTAACCATCTTGTTGTCCTCAATGTATGATTCAAGAAGAAAACGATCAAATTTCTCTGCCAAATCAGGATGCTTTTTACTGACTAGACTTCTGACAACAGCTTCATCACAGATAGCATTACATTTGTGCGCCATGCACCGGATGCGCCTACTCTGACCCTCATTGATTTTCACAATGAAGTGCTCTGTCCAACCTTTGCAAGACAGAATTAATATATGAGTTCAGTGAATAAAATCTGCTGCATTTCAGGAACAAAAATATTAGAAAAAACTTTGATATGGAACATCAATATTAGGTATATACCTTATGGTACATCAGCACATCACGAATATAATTAGACCTACGTTGCTCAGACTTGGATATGAGTGTCAAATACACATCCATGGCTGACAATTTTTGGGTACTTCTTTTCTTATTTGGAGGGTAATACCCAAAGTGCCTATGTCCATATTAAGTGTGCAATGTGTGCAAGAAGGATATAATAGAGTAAAAAGAAGACTCAATGCAACAAAAGTTTACACTCTATAGCATCAATTGCTAGAGTTCCCAACTTCAGTTTAAGAAAAGAACACATAATATATTGCTTCTTCCTATATATGGTCGCATTGCCATCACTTGATGGTTAACTGGTTAAGGTCCAATGTTATACCTTAGGCATAGAAATAAAGATGTCAAAAGGACAAAAACCAACAAAAGTAATAGTCTGAGTGCTTACAATCATTACAAAAACAATGGCCACAGTCCATTCTTGTCACCTTATTGCCAGATACATCCTCTATGCATATATCACACGTTATCGTAGAAGACGAAGTGAGGGGTGAATCAATATCTAGTTGCTCAACCACAGTAACACCTGCTTCAGTAAACAAGCATGATTTCCCCTTCTCTACAAACACAGCAAATAGCCTTTCAACATCCCAACGGTAATGTATCAATAAGGTCCTTGCATGGTGCTCCCTCAGTGTTAGCAGTTCCATTACTCTGCGCAAATCTTCCCTCTACACACACAAAATCCAAAGACAAAACATCAATTATTGGAGTAGAAAGACACATATGCAAGAAGGAAATTTGAAAAGCTTGAAAGGCCTTTTATTTTACCTGTGCAGCCAAAAGGGATTCCTTTGTGATTATCTGCAAAAGGCCAAGTGAGAACCTAAAAATGTGATCACTTTTCCAAATCAAGTATCCACTGACAAAAAATTTGATTACCTTTCAATATTAAGTATCCAATAACTAAACACAAACAAAGAAATATCAATCCTACTATCATCCTGACAGAGAATTTTCAAGTTTAAACTCTACTGAGCTTGTACTAACAGCATTAGCTTCTCAAAACGGTTTGTTGTCTTGTCTCTCGAAATTAGGGTAATAGGAAAGTTATCACCACTGAGGAACAATGGAAAAGGGAAAAAAAAACATTTAAAAGAACTCAGTACAAAGTGATATAAAAGAAATTCTAGAGCCCAAAAAATTTCAAAAAACCCAACATAATGAGATATAAGCGCAACATTGCCAAAAATCTTATAGCTGATAATCAAAAAAATAACAGAAAAGGAATGCGGTATCAGATAAAGGATACAAAATTAAACCCTCTTTAGCACCCTTCCCAATCCCCAAAAATAAATAAATAAAACTGTTAATTTCAAAACCATAGCCCTAAACATAGCAATCCCCATTACACAGGCATCATAAGGCAACCAAAAACCAACAAGCGCCAAATAAACCAAACCAAATTGACATAAAATTGCAGTCTTTACACCGAAACAATCAATAAATCCTCACAATCAAACACAATTATCATCCATGGCAACAAAAAATCCCTTAAAAATATTTACCCTGGTAGTGGGACCCTTAGAAGGGTCCCAATGAAAATCGGAGTCCTCATTCTCAAGACCGTTGAGCGATTCTCGATCATCAGAGTAATAGCACTCATCGTCACTCCCTCCATAATCCTCCATCTAAATTAATGATTAAGAACTCTGTATCTCACGATTAACGATACTAAAATGGCGAAATGAAAACAAAACAACACAATTTGTGTGCAAGAGTATGGACAGAAAATAAATATGAGTCCCTGGATTCGATTATCGAATCGAATCCGCTGATCGGAGGGGTTTCCGTTGAGATCAAGGCTGCCGGCGAAGAGAGGGAGAAGCAAGAGGCCTATAGGTGAAGCATTACAGAGTTTTTTCTTTTTCTTTTTTATCTTTTCACAGAGCAACAAATAAAAATAGAAAGCTGACGAATATATCCCTCTCCCCCACATACATTTATCCTGCAAATAGAACAGTTTATAACAGTGTCGTTTTGGCGCTAGCAAATCAAAACGGCGACGTTTTCTGTTGACGTTGAAAAATCTTGGTCGTCGTTGATTACCCCGTACTTTTGTGGGGCCCTGACCTGACACTGTTGTTACTGTTAATCGTGACTGCAATTCTCTGTGGTAGGGAGAACGGCAACGCCTTCGATGATCGATCCTCTAGCCAACCTCACGTAAATCTGTGCACACTGAATCCAAATTTTTTTTCATGAACATAAATTTTTTGTTATTATTATTATAAAATAAATACTTAAAATTCAATCATTTCAAGTAAAAATCTTAAAAAAATATTTAAAATTAGACGGATGAAATAAATTACATTTTAGAAAATAAATAAATTTAAAATCTTAACTTTCTGAAAAATTAATAATTATAACAATTAAATAAGCGAAATTATAATATTTTATAAAAACTTAGGTTGACCAACTGATTTATTCAACCAAACAAAAAATTAATATCAAAAATTAAAAATCCAAAATAAGAAAGGAGAATAAAATCAAAATTAGAAAAAAATAGAATTAAAGTATTGAAGACTCTAATTTTAATCTCAATTCACTTTTTCAAATTAAATTGAATTAATTTAATTTATAAAAGATAATAGATAACTATCTACTTTTTAGTTTTTTTATAAATAATGAGTATAATTATATAAATTACAAAAGAAATTAATTGCTGCTACAACTTCATTTGGTTAGAACAAGTTTGAGTTCTTGAATATTTATATTTTCTTAAAAAAAAATAGAAACTGAATTAATTTAACTAAAAAAAATAAAATTTTGTCAACCAACCAATTAAAAGTGAAACAATTATTGGCGGCATAAATAACAGACTGACATTCTTGGATTATAAAATTAATTAAAAAAAAAAAAGGATGCCTTTTTGGAAGCAGCCTCTGCCAAGTGGCATTCTGGGTATATCTTTGAGAGAGGGCCAAAACGCTGCCCCTTTTCCCAATTTAATTATTTTTGTTTTGAATTTTGGACAACCAGCTGAAGTCGCTAAGTTGGTTAAAGCGCATTGTTATTAAATCTCGATGAATTTGTTAACCCAAAAAAAAAAAAATCTCGATGAATTTAGCGGGTTGATTCGGTGAATTGACGATTTGAGTATAAAATTAAATTAATTTTCTTATTAAATTTAATAAGAATTTAATAAAAAAAAGAATAATCCGATGATTAAAACCTATTAATCTAATAATTCATTAATTCAATTAATTTAAAATTTTTTAATTTAGAAGTTTTAAAAATATTATTTATATTAATATTTTAATATTTAAATTTTAAATTTATATTTAATCAATAAATAGGATATTTTTTTAATTATTATTCTTTTATTTATAGTAATACAAGAAATTTGTTAAAATGATATGTTTATTTTTTATTTTTAATATATAATTAATATTTATGTTAAGAAATAATTATTAATTATATTATTTTGCATACTAATTATAAATGTTGAGAATAAAATATTTAAAATTTAAATATTCTTAATATTTTTATATAAATTTTAATAATATTATTAAAATATATATAAATATAATCTAATAAATATTAAAATATTAATTTAAAAATAAAATTTAGTTAATTAAAATTATTTAATTATTTTAATAAATATAATATTTAATTAATATATATTTAATTAATTTTTAATAATTTATTAATTAAATCATTCGCCTACCAATTAAATTGGTAGGCCATTAACCTGATCATTTAGTCAAGTTAATTTTCAACCCGAGTTTAATAACTATGGATTGGCATTTATTTAAAGTCAATAACAATGATTTAGAAGTTTTAATCTTTTATAAAATTAAATTAACTTAATTAATATTAAATTAATATATATATATAATTTTTTGTAATTTAATTTTATTACATAATTTGTATCCTAAAAACATGTCCTTTTAATATATAACTAATTTGTCCAAGTCACCCTTAAATCTCAATTAACATTCTTTAATTTTTAATAAACAATTATCCAATTATTGAAAGAAGTATATAATGAAATCAACAGATACAACTGTTTTATTATAACTATTGATTGACCTATATTAAATTCAGTTAGATTAATTGGTTGACTAGTCAATTCATATCAATCAACTTTAATTATGCAAAAATAAGAGTTTTAAGCATAAAGTGAACCAATCAATAATTTGGTTCCATTTAAACTAGTTCAACCAACCGAATTTGTAAAGCCTAGCCAAGTAGCCCAATCCATAAAACATAACCCTAGAATTTGTATATATATATATATATATATATATATATATATATATATATTAAAAAAAAAAAAGAGAGAACAGAACAGGGCAGTCGGGTAGCAGAATAGGGGAGAAGAAATTCACACACTCCATAGCCAAATTTCATTTTGATCCCTCCATCTTCAATCCAAACTTCTTCCTCATCCTTTCTTTTACATCCAAATCACTCAATTACACCCATAAATCCATAAAAACCTTAACTAAAACTCATTTCTTCCCACAATAGCACAAATTAAGTTTTAATAGGTAAGTTCTTCTTCCTCTTTTTCTTGTGAAATATTAAGCTTAAATTAACTTCCTTTATTATTTAATTGTGATTTCTATGGAAAAAGAAATTGAGGGAGGCAAGTTTAGGATAAAGATTTGTGATAAAGTTGATATTGAGGTAAGGGTTTCTATAGATTAATTTCAAGGAAATTCATAGCTATAATATATATACATATATATTAGGTATTTTTAAGAGGTGAATATCAAGAATTAGTTTCAATTATGAGAATTTAATTTAGGTTCTTTAAGTCCTAAATATTTGGTTGAGAGTAAAGAAATTTCATATATATGTCATAGGATTTGTTGAGTAAGCATAAAATTAATTTTAATTCCAATTTAGGTATATTATTTCAAGAATGAGTTAAGGGATTGAAGTTATTATTGTTATGTTACTAAATTCTACTTTAAAGAATAGAATTGGTAGGAATTAAATGGGAAGTGAAAGGAAATATTATGAATGAATAAATTTGGAATGGATAGTCAAGCTACAAATGGTTTGATAATTGTTTGGTATATTAAATCTTAACTAGAAACATGCAAGAAATTTAGTATATTGTGTACATAGAAAAAAATAGAATTAAATATTATATCTTTAGTATCATTGGAAATTATAAGCTAGTGGAAAATTTCAAGTGTTGTTAGAAATAAGAAGATTTGTGAGTGGAGGGATGTATTTAAGTTTAATATCTTAATTGCTAGGTAGATAATGAATTGTTTAAAGTATGATGTGGTTATTGTGGAGCTATTAATGGAGATTAATTATAATTAAATTAGCAAGAATTTTGATGTAGTAAAGGGAAGAAATTTTAGCATGAAATGCTAAAGGAGAAAGAAGTATATATCAAATGGAGAAGGAGAAATAAATGGAAAAAAAATGGAATTTATTATATTATTTAGTGTAGGCCACATATGGACATTTTAAATTATTTGTGAATGTGTTATGGCTTGTGAAGAATTGGTTGAGTTCTTGAAATTTTGGAAGACGTCCAATTTATACCAAAATGCCGTCGATTTTTTTTTTGAATTTTAGATAAATAAATCTTGCATTTCACCCTCACCATTTTCATCTTCAGATTTAAACATTCATTTTCTTAATGTATTACTTTTCCCTACACTTTTAGGAGATGACCCAGCTCCTGTTGTAGATACTAGGAGTGCTCCAGCAGTCTAAAATTCATTAGTCTTCAATACAGGTGAGTGGATAAATATTTAACATTGGTAATTTTTATTCAATGTATATTTATGTATGTTATTTTTCTTTATGCAAAAAAAATGGGAATAGATAATGGTAATTATGAATTTATTTATTAAATAAAATGAGATTTAGAAGCACAGCTGAATAATTTATCGAATGCACTCAATATATGCATCGAATAGATATCACCTCGATGATGGTTGACATAATTTCAGCTCAGCTTATATTTATTGTCACACCTTACCCCTCTGTAAGGCATAACATGATCCCGTAGAATACCTAATGAACTACCGAACTTCACCTACCGATAATTCATTAAGTACACTACAAGAGATTTTAAAACTATTTTCTTGCATTTTGGAAGTGGTGAGCATTTTGGTAGGAATTAAAATCATTTATTCAAAGCTTATAAACTAGTAAAAATTTTTGTCCATTTTAATTTTACCGCAAATTTTATAAGAATTTTGACAGAGTTACGTTTGTATTTGGAGAAAACAGTTATTCAAATACCTGAGAAAAACACTTCCAAAAATTTTTCACAACTCCCAACCACCAAATAATTTCAAGTCAACTCAATTTAATCCACTTCAAAAATAATTCCACAATCCAATCAAAGTTTATCATCTCAAAATATTTAATAACTTCATTCACAGTGCATAAAGTATGAAATTCACAAACTACAAATATTAATTTACAAAAAGAAGTTTCAAAAATAATATTATTACAACTTATTATACAACTTATTATACAACTGCTCACTTTACATTGATACTTATGACATTACAGTATTTACATCAAAATAACTACAAGGGTATAAAATAATACCCGTACAGAAAAGGTCAATGAAGTCTTCAATATCGATAGCAGCTCACTCTGCTGCTTTCTCCTTGCTCTTATCTGCGACAGCAAAACAAGCTATCGCTGAGTATAAAAATACTCAGTGATGCACAATAAAAATTTGAAATATAATACATAAATCATTCATTGCCAAAACACAATTTAAATATTTCTCAATCACATTTCACAAATTATCAAAGCTCATAATAACACAATTTAGTCAAATAATTTAAGAACACAGTGTTGCCAATTCATACACAACTTAAGCCATGACACAAAATTTCCGATCAATGCCTCGTTGTACACCATGACAAAGCAATCTATAACCCTACTAATCGAAATCAATGAGGGAGGTGGCTAGCTAGCTAATGAGTACTCATCCGATCTACAACCTCAACTGGTAAACCAGAGAGGGAGGAAAGATAACCAATCTCACCCCATAAATGGAGGATGAATAATAAGATACTGTCATGCTAAATGTGAATCAAAAATCAATTTCAAACATTTTATTCAAATGATTCGTGAGAAATCCAATAAATTTCCAAAGTGATAATTTCATTCACAAGCTGGCAACACAATTCATAATTAACTTAAAATTTTCATAAATCACACTAAATCAATTTTTCAATGACAAAAGGCTCAAATAAGGTTTATTATGCACAAACCTGACGTGAGTCGCCTCTAGGCCTTGACTCAGTCTCTCAGAGCTTCCAAGTCTTTTTCAGCTGAAACACACAGTTTCACAGTGTTTCAGTATCATAACTTAGCATAAACCTAAAAATAAATTTAACTTCACTTTTATCTAGCTCTAATGTGCTAAACTCGACGTTCTTGAAATATTTATGTTTCGGGTTACTATTCACTACACTATTCAAGTCAAATTGTTGACTTTCTAAGGCTTAATAGGTATGGAAATTCCAACTTCACACACATACCACATTTTGGTCACCAAACTTGTTGGTTTTGGTTATTTTCTCAAAACTTAGGTCTTTTAGGCAAAATTTCCAAATTTTCAGTTTTGGTGTATAAGGTTGCACTGTTCCATTGGTCACTTTTCTGTTGGAATTTGGCAAAACTTCCTTCATAGAAAATGTTTTCTATTGTCTTAAGTTTATTCTCCTTTTTCAATCACTCCAATTGGAGTTTTGTAGCTCAAGTTATATCCAAATTACAGTTACTGTTCATGCTGCAGATTTTAGTTCTGGCAAATTATTGATCCAACTTCGTTCAGCAATTTAATCAAGTTAAGTCCATAATTTGGTCTCATTTTCTTCATATGAAATGTTCTAATATGCCTTAGGTTTCCATCGGTTCAAGAATCACCTAAATCGGAGTTTTCTAGAGAGAGTTATAGCCATTGAAACTTTACTGTTCATATGGTAAATCTCATTCTGTCGCAGGTGATTCAACTTTGCTTAGTAATTTGATTGGGTTAATGGAATAATTTGGGTTTGTATTTTTCATGAAAGTTTTAGGTCTATATCTCATCTAACCACTGGTAAAATTTCAAGTCATTTTGACCTGCCTAGCTCGAGTTATGACCAAATGAACAAACACTGTTCATTTGGTCAGTTTGTGTAGGGCAGCCTGCAATTTTTCAACTTTGGTCAATTTGTTCACTAGGTTTTAGTCACTTTTTTGGCATACTTCCTAAATGAAAATTGTATCATTTAGTGCCTATTTTCATTCTCAATTGGTCTCATACCAATTGGACTTGTAAAATTTTATTTTTGGGCCCTCAAAGTTGACTTGGTCATGCTGCAGCAGCATGACCACACTCCCTCGAAATTTGACTTTAATTCCAACACTTCTAACACACTTAATTAGGTCACAAATGACCATTTCTCACTTCACATTAGGTCAAAGACACCATTTACAAGTTTCTCACATTTTTGTCTCTAACCCTAAGTGTCCCAAAACCCTAACTTACTAACTTGTTGCATTTAACTAATTCAAAACATTTAATCATGATCATTCAATACCAATAAGCTCACATACACCTTTAAATTCATCAAGTTCATGCATACACATCCTCAAACCCTAGTTGACTGAAATTTAGGTTTGGTCCTTTAACAATTTATTTCATTTCATTTTTCCACAATTTCTAGTGTAATTCAACTACTTAATTATGAATTTAAACATAATATTAAAAACTAACCACTAACCTCTTTTGTTGAATTTCTCTCTCTTCAAATCTCCTTTCTTTCCTCTTCTTTTTGTTGTCAATAGTTTTACCAAGCTTCAAAAACAAAGTTTAATGAAAGAATTTGTGAAATTTATGGTTAGTTTTGGGGTTTAACAAGCTTGAGAATAAGCTTCCATGGAGGTTTAACAATGGAGAGGGAGAGAGAAATGGGAGACGTCCACTTTGGGAAAAAGAAGGACTTTTGTTTATTTTTTTTTTTCTTTTCTTTTCTTTTATCTTTTTATGTCTTAGGAAGACCCAAAAATCCATTTAATCAAATTATTAATTATGGGATTTATGGAATCATGCATGATGTCATGCATGATGTCATATCCCTACACCTTTTTCATTTTCTCTTCTTTTTTTATTTTTTTATTTTTCTATTAGTTCTTTAATTTAATTCTCAATTCAGAAGTTTTCTTTTCTCCGATTTTATTTGAAAGTTAGGTCAGGAGTCAGCTCTCGGGGTCAATTGCCCCTCGCCGGTTCATCCCGGTTTGCAAATAATTCAGTATTTTTTTCGGCTCCCTGGCCTAATTATTTGACTGGCTTAACAGTTCTTTTTCGTGATTTTCTTTTTTCCACTGTGTTCGTAATGGTCCTAAGGACCGCAGCGTCATATTTTACGGTTCGAAATTTGAGTTTAAAACGGCTTCGCAGTCGTTCCCGAGACGGTCACCCATCGCTGTGACTCTCGGCTCGTTTAACCTCTTATGTTCTGTTTTTCTTATTTATACTTAACTAATTGGCAATTACTAATAATTTGTATTTATGGCTTCTTTAGTTGTCTTAAGCGTGGTTCTAGTCCCCTTAATTGTCCAGACCGACACCGGTCACCGGAACAGTGAGATCTACTAGGCTATGCAAACGAGGGTGTTACATTTATACTGTCTTTGGGACAACGCTTGATATACATATAGCCTTTGGGGCGTATATCAGGTAGTCGCCATTTGGGGGTAGCTCTGCACATGTGCATGACTAGCATATTTATTGCTCTTGGGCCGTTAGTAGTGTCATCATAGAGCCTAGGATGCCAACATTCTCTCAGGTTGTCAGAGTTATTACATGCACCTGAGATACCAGCATTATCTATAGGAAGTATATTGTGAGTGTATGAGAACATTACTGATTTTATTATTGTTAGCAAAGTTATTCTGCAATATTTTTTTACAGCATGAAATTTTATTTTATCTCAGTTATGTAAATTACAGCAAATGATATTTATTCAACTGACATATGTTAGTATAGCACCTGGTACTATTAAGTACTTAAACCTTGTCTATTCCCCCTTTATTATTTATTTATCCACTCATTGAGTAGTTGTACTCACCTCTTATATTTTAATATTTCAGATTCTTTTTGGTGATCCTTCTATCAGCAGTCCTCATTTGTTAGCATTGTCCTTTCTTCCACTTCACCAGCTGCAGAGTCTAGTGGAGGTCGGGCCAACATATTCCTTTTGTAACTTTTGATCATTTTGGATTACTGTATATATTATCTATGTATTTAGGCTGCTACTCACCTAAAGTCTGTGTTTGTATAATTTTTTTTTGGTTCCCATGGAGGGAAAAAAAAATCATGTGTCTATGAAGATGATATATCTATTTGGCATGGAGCCACTTTATGTGTACATGTATATATTTACATATTCTTCCAGGTTTTTAGCAGGTTTCATATGTCTAATTAGATATATTTTAGGAGAAACTCTGTCAATTTTTTCTTGTCACATTTGCCTCTATAGGGTGGAAGGCAGGTGTGACAATAATTGGTATCTGAGCATAGGTTTAAAGATTATGTAATCCTTTCTAGTATTAGTGTTATTGATTATCTCTTGATGTTCCATTCCTTATCTTATTTGTAACACCCCCATTTGCATAGCTTGGAATATTTCACTGTTCCGGTGACCGGTGTCGGTCCGGACAATTAAGGGGATTAGAACCACACTTAAGACAACTAGAGAAGCTATAAACACAAATAATTAGTAATGTCCAATTAGTTAAGTATAAATAAGAAAAACAGAACATAAGAAGTTACACGAGCCGAGAGTCACAACGATGGGCGACCTCCTCGGGAACGACTGCGAAGTCGTTTTAAACTCAAATTTCGAACCGTAAAAAGTGACGCTGCGGTCCTTAGGACCCTCATGAACACAGTGGAAAAGAGAAAATCACGAAAAAGAACTGTTAAGCCAGTCAAATAATTAGGTCAGGGAGCCGGAAGAAATATTGGATTATTTGTAAACCGAGATGAACCGACGAGGGGCAATTTGGTTAATTGACCCCGAGAGCTGACTCCTGACCTAACTGTCAAATAAAATCAGAAAAAAAAAATTTCAGAATCGAGAATTAAATTAAACAACTAATAGAAAAATAAATTAAAAAAAAAAGAAAAAAAAAGGAAAAGTAAAAAGTGTTGACATCATGCATGACCTCATGCATGATGCAATAAATAGATAATTAATAAATTTAATTAATTTGATTTTTTGGTCTTCCATAAGAAAAAAAAAAGAGAAAATAAAATAATGATTAATGACATCATAAAGCTATAATTAAAATTTAGGAAATTATGGGATAATTACAATACAAAAGGGACCAATTAAAATTAAAGGATAAAAAAAAAAAAGTAAAAACTCAAATTTCTTCTTCTTTACCCGTCACTTCCTCTCTCCCATTTCTCTATCTCATTTTCTCTTCATTTCCACCATTTTTGAACTTAGAAAGCTTGCTTTTCTCTAGTTTCTTCCCATGAATTTCTTAAACTCCAACACAAAATCACACTCTTAGACCTAGATACATCACTTGGGAGTAAAAAGGAGAAGAAAAACTTGAAGAAAAGAAAAGGAAAAAGGGAGTGAAATTGAAGAATTGGAATTCAAGTGAAGGTAAGTAATTTACTTTGAAATTTTAGTTTTGATTCACATGTATTAAGTTAATTTAACTTAGATTTTAATCTAAAAATCAAAGGAAACAATTGTTGTGGGACTTTTAGTGAATTTCAGCCAGCCATGGATGTATGAGAATATGATGTGTTTTGAATGAATTAAATGTGTTAGGAAGCTTGAATGAGTTGAGAAATGGTGTTTGTATGTTTAGAACTAATTAAATGTAACAAAGTAGTGAGTTAGGGTTTTGGAACCTAGGGTTTAGAGACAAAAATGTGAGAAACTTGTAAATGGTGTCTTTGACCTAATTTGAAGTGAGAAATGGTCATTTGTGACCAAATGAAGTGTGTTGGAATGGTTGGAGTTAAGGTCAAATTCAGACTCAATGTGGTCATGCTGCTGGCAGCATGACCAAGCCAACTTTGAAGGACCAAAACTCAAATTTTACAAGTCCAATTGATATGCCACCAATTGAGGATGAAAATAGACATAAAATGGCACAATTTTCATTAAGGAACCATGCCCAAAAACTGACCAAAACTTAGTGAAACAATTGACCAAAGTGAAATGAGAGCAGGCTGCCACTGCACCAAACTGACCAAATGAACAACTGTTCATTTGGTCATAATTCGAGCTAGACAGGTCAAATTGACCTGAAATTTTACCAGCAATTAGATAAGATATAGATCTAAAACTTTCATGAAGAACATCACCCCAAATTATGCCATTAACCTAGTCAAATTATTGAGCAAAGTTGAGTTATTGAACCTGCAACTCTACAGAATTGCCATTGAGCAGTAAAGTTCCAATGGCTATAACTCTTTCTAGAAAACTCCGATTTAGGCGATTCTTGAACCGATGGAAACCTAAGACATAGTAGAACATTTAATATGAAGAAATTCAGACCAAATTATGAACTTAACTTGATCAAATTACTGAACAAATTTGGATCAAAAATCTGCCAGAACCAGAATACCAGTATGAACAGTGCACGTGAACAGTAATTGTATTTTGGCCATAACATGAGCTACAAAACTCCGATTGAGGTGATTCAAAAATGAGAATACACTTAAGACAATAAGGAACATTTTCTATGAAGGAAGGTTTGCCAAATTCCAACAGTAAAAGGACCAATGAAACAGTGCAACTTAGGACTCCAAAACCGAAAATTGGCAATTTTGCCTAAAAGACCTAAGCTTTGAGAAAATGACCAAAACCAACAAGTTTAATGACCAAAATGTGGTATGTGGGTGAAGTTGGAGTTCCCATACCTATTAAGCCTTAGAAAGTCAACTATTTGACTTGAATAGTGCAGTGAATAGTAACCCGAAACACAAAATTTAAAGAACGTCGAATTTAGCACGTTAGAGCTAAGTAATTGTGAAGCTAAATTTATTTTGGATTTATGTTAAGTTCTAGTACTGAAACATTGTAAAATTGTGTGTTTCAGTTGAAAAGAATATCGGGAAGGAACCCGAGGAACCGAGTCGAGGCTAAGGGACGACTCGTTTGAGGTTTGTGCACAACTAACTCTTTTGTTATTTTTCAATTCCAAATTGATTTGAAATAAATTTATTGTATGATTTATGATTTTTGTTGTGTTCAGAATTTTAACTTATTGAATGAAATTGTATAATTTGAATATAAATTTTCTTATGCATTTAAGGATTTATTGCATTGTTTTGAGGATTGTAAATTTTAAGTTTGATGTGTTGCCAACCTTGAGCATGAATTTATGATGATTAAATATATTAATGATTTGTAAACACTTTGTAAATAGAAATTGTTTTGAATATGATTTGAAACCACAGTTGACATGACAAAATATGTTGTGAATTCTCATTAGCTTGTCTAATGAGATAACTCCTCCACTTGATGGGGCGAGTTTCTTCCTCTCTGGCTTGCCAGTTGGGGAATGATGTGAATGAGTACTCATTTATACTAGCTAGTCTTTGTTTCTCCCTTTTAGCCTCGGTTATTGGGAGAATGTGAAATGTCGTGGTGTACAACACGGCATCTATGTGAATTTTGGGTCATGGGTTCGACTGTGTGTATTGTTGGCAACGCCCTTTAAATTATGCATGATTTGATAAATTGTTATTGAAATAAATAATTTGTCAGTGATTCAAAAATTTTTGTATTATTTCGGAATTTAAAAGAAATGTAAATAAATAGTTACTATTTGATCAAAATGTTGATTTCTGAAGGTCATGGATTTTGAAGAATTTAGAAATTTTAAAATTCTATTTGTTATGAATTGTCAAGCATAAATTGTATTAAGTTTTAAATTATTAGTTTGTGCACCACTGAGTTCACCACTCAGCGATAGCTTTGTATGCTGTCGCAGATATAGAGACTAGAGGAGCAATAGATTGAGCTGCTGAGGACAGGGGAGCTACCTGCTAGAAGTTATCGGGTATAATTTATACCCTGACTGTAAATATTCATTTTGATGTATGTATTGCACGTAATTGTATGGACATGTAAAATCGGTCTTTAGCAGCTTATACAAAGTTTGTATAAAGTTGTAATAAATTTAGTTTGGATTTTTTTTTTAATGTAAATTTCTAGTATGATGAATATAAATTGTTTTATCTCTAATGAAATATGAGTGGAACTATTTTATTTTATTTGAATGAAATATATTACTAGCATTTTGAGGATTATTGAATTTTGAACTTGAGAAATTGATTGAAATCATTATGAAGTTGTTGAAATGGATTGAGTTTGAGTATGAAATTGAAGCAGTTGTTGAGAAAAATTTTTAGAAGTGCTTTTTACAGGTATTTGAAGAACTGTTTTCTCAAAATACAAAGGGAACTCTGTCAAAATTTTTATAAAATTTGCGTAAAAGTAAAATGGGCCAAAAATATTAATTAGTTTTAATTTTAACTAAATGTTTTAAGTACTTATTAGAAAATGCTCACCACTAATCAAAAGTAAGAAAATTGTTTTAAAATCCCTTGTAGGGTACTTAATGAGTTATCGGTAGGTGAAGTTCAGTAGTTCATTAGGTATTCTACGGGATCATGTTATGCCTTACAGAGGGGTAAGGTGTGACATTATTTGTAGGACAATGCCGCCCAAAGTAGTAGGTGGTAGAGGCCGTGGTGCCAACTGTGGCCGTAGTGTTCGTAGAGTTTGATTAGCTAATGTTGGCCGACCTCATAGGAATCCTATAGTGGCACCTCCACCTCCAGAAGAGGTGGCAGACCAGGAGTTGCCTGAGGGTGGAGATGAACATGATGTTACTATTTCTCACGATGTAGTATCAGGGGCATATCCAGCTGCACCACCACTGCTTGTTCCACCTGTAGTTACAGTTGCACCGTCTGTTCCACCTGCAGGTGCACCACCTATTGCACCTACAGATGCACCTCCTATTCCACCTGAAGCATCAACTATTCCTTTTCAGTTGAATACAGATCTTGGTGCATTTATGGCACAGGTAGTTACAACAGCTATCACAGCTAAGCCAAAAGATCCATGGGAGGTAGTGGTTCGTGCTAAACGTTTGGGGGCTTATGACTTTGAGGGTTCTTCTGATGTTGATATTGCAGATAAATGGTTGAAAAGAGTTATAAAAGTATTTGATTTGATGAAATTGACAAATGCAGATAGAATTGATAATATACATGGGTTGTTACAGGGTAAGGCAGATAGTTGGTTTGATGGTATATGTCCCAGAATTGGAGCTGATTTGACTTGGGACAGATTTGTGATTGAGTTTCACCAAGAGTATCTAATAAAAAGTTATAGAAAAGGAAAGCAAGATGCCTTCTTCAGGTTATTTCAAGGTAGTCTCTCAGTAAGTGAGTATGTTGATCGGTTTAAGGATCTTTATGGTTTTGTTTTAGATATCTTGCCTTCTGTAGACGCTAAATGTGATAGGTTTAGTTAAGGTTTACATGTTGGCATTAGATCTTCCATGACTTGGTTCAGAGGTAGTAATTTTCATGAATTAGTAGAAGCAGCTTTAAACGTTGAAAAAGTGAGACAAAAAGAGAAAGAATATGAGCAGAAAATGAGTAGGAAGCATGGGCAAAGTTCTTCATAAGGGTTCAAGGAGAGACCAGCTAAACGAGGGGGTAGTTCATCTCAGTCTAGAATTGATTATGGTGGCAGTGGCAGGGGTTCTTATATGAGTACAGGATAGTAGCTTGCTCGATTTCAAGATAGTCAAGGTTCAGTGGCACAGTCAGTGGGTAGTTCCTTTGGGGCACAAAGATAGAGACAGGGACAAGGAGATAATTCTGGGTTTGAACAGAAGAAGAGAACTTTTCTTTAGTGTGCCACTTGTAGTAAGTGCCATGATGGGAAGTGTAGGAGGTTTGATCGAGGTTGTTTTGAGTGTGTTGCTCCAAGACACTTTAAGAGGGATTGCCCTTTACTTGTGACTAAAGATAGTGGTTCTGGTTATGGATCGGTGACACCTCAAAATCCACATATTGGTACAGCACCAGCATGAGGTAAACCTACAACGAGACCTAATGAAAGTAAGACTACTGGGGTAACTTCATTAGCTCACTCTAAACCCACAACATAACTTGGCAGGCTTCGCAGTCAAGCCAGAGTCTTTGCTATGACACAGCAGGAGGCAAGAGCATTTCTATAAGTTATGACGGGTATGTTGACCATATTTGGTAGAGATGCATGCATTCTTATAGACCCTAGGTCCACTCATTCCTTTGTGTCTCAATTATTTTCTAAGCATGTTGATAGAGAATTGAAACCTCTAGATTGTGGATTAGTTGTGGGGACACCACTTGGGAATTCTATTGTATGTGAGCATGTGTATAAGAATTGTGTTGTTAAATTGGGTGATCATGAGTTACTAGCAGACTTGATTCCTTTACATCTCCAGGATATTGATGTTTTCCTGGGCATGGATTGGTTATCGCGCCACCATGCCACAGTAGATTGTTTTGAGAAGACAGTGATGTTTGATTGCCCTAGGGGGCCCAAGTTTATCTTTCATGGAGAAAGGTGCTCTCTTCCTTCCTCTGTGATTTTTGCTATGACAGCTAGAAAGATGCTTAGGAACGGTTGTCAAGCATACTTAGCTCATGTGGTTGATACTAGCGTCAAAGTGCCTAAGTTGGAGGACATTCTAGTTGTGTGTGAGTTTTCTAATATTTTCCCTGATAAACTTCCGGGATTACCTCCTGATAGGGAGATTGAGTTCTCCATTGATTTGAATCCTGGTACAGCCCCTATTTCAATGGTACCATATAGGATGGCTCAAGGAAAATTGAGAGAGTGAAAAGGACAATTGCAAGAATTGCTTGATAAGGGCTTTATAAGGCCTAATGTATCTCCTTGGGGAGCTCCTGTTTTATTTGTGAAGAAAAAGGATGGCACCCTAAGGTTATGTATCGATTATAGGCAACTAAATCGAGTCACATTGCAGAATAAGTATCCTTTGCCCGCATTGATGATCTTTTGATCAACTCCAAGGTGCTAAGGTGTTTTCCAAGATTGATTTGCGATCTAGGTATCATCAATTGAAGATTAAGGAGTCTAATGTGCCTAAGACAGCTTTCAAAACTCGTTATGGGCATTATGAGTTTCTTGTTATGCCTTTCTGGTTAATCAACGCACCAGCTATTTTTATGGATCTCATGAATAGGGTGTTCAAACCCTATTTGGATAACTTTGTTATTGTATTTATCGATGATATTTTAGTGTATTCTCGTAGTAAGGAAGAACATGAGGAGCATTTGAAGATTGTATTACAAACTTTAAGAAGTAAGCAATTGTATGCCAAGTTGAGTAAATATGAGTTCTAGCTTGATAGAGTCATCTTCTTAGGACATCTTATTTCAGCAGAGGGAGTATTTGTTGATCCTAAGAAGATTGAAGTAGTAGTCAAATGGGATCCTCCAACTAATGTTACAGAGGTTAGGAGTTTCTTGGGACTAACAGGGTACTATAGGCATTTTATCCAAGATTTCTCCATCATTGTAGCACCATTGACAAAACTATTTAGAAAGAATGCAAACTTTGAATGGACAGAAGAATGCCAAGAGAGTTTTGAGAAGCTTAAGCGATGTTTAACTTCAGCTCCAGTTCTTACTCTACCTTCGGGAGTAGGCAGACTTGTTATGTATAGTGATGCTTCCCTCAAGGGGTTAGGCTGTGTTCTGATGCAACATGGGAAGGTGATAGCTTATGCTTATAGGCAACTTAGACCACATGAATTAAATTATCCTACCCATGACCTATAATTAGCTGTAGTGGTTTTTGCTTTGAAGACATAAAGGCATAACCTTTATGGTGAGACTTGTTAGATTTATACAGATTATAAGAGCTTAAAATATCTCCTCACACAAAAATAATTGAATTTAAGGCAAAGAAGATGGATCGAATTACTTAAGGACTATGATTGCACCATTGAATATCATCCAGGCAAGGCTAATGTGGTAGCTGATGCCCTTAGTCGAAAGTCCCTTGGTAATTTGGCATATGTTAAAACAGTTAGACTTCCATTATTGTTGGAGTTTCAATCTTTAAGAGCAAAGTTAGTAGTGGATAATTCAAGGGCATTGTTAGCAACTCTCAAAGTTAGACCAGTATTGGTGGAAAGGGTTAGAGAAGCTCAAAGCCAAGATGAGCAATTAAACAAGATCACCAATGAGGTGAGAAATGACACTCGTACAGATTTTTCACTTAGTGAAAACGGGACTTTAATGTTTGGTGGCAGGTTATGTGTACCTAATGTGGAAAACCTAAAAAGAGAGATCATGGAAGAGGCTCACTATTCTGCCTATTCTATGCATCCAGGTAGTAATAAGATGTATCGGGATGTTAGAGAAAATTATTGGTAGCCAAGTATGAAGAAGGAAATAGCATAATTTGTTTCAAGGTGCTTGGTATGCCAACAAGTTAAGGCAAAGCATCAGTATCTAGCAGCGAAGTTGAAGCCACTTCCTATTCTAGAATGGAAGTGGGAGCATATCACTATGGATTTTGTTTCTGGATTACCTCGTACTCCACGTGGGCATGATGCAGTTTGAGTAATAATTGATAGATTGACGAAATCAGCACACTTTTTGCCTATCAGGATGGATTATTCTTTGGATAAGTTAGCAGAGATTTATGTCAATGAAATTGTGAGACTCCATGGTGCTCCAGTTTCCATTGTTTCAGATAGAGATCCAAGGTTTACATCTCGATTTTGGCCTAGTTTGCAGAATGCTTTAGGAACTAAAATGAAGTTTAGTACTTCCTTCCATCCACAAACAAACGGTCAATCTGAACGAACTATTCAGACTCTAGAAGACATGCCTAGGTCATGTGTAATAGAGTTTAAGAGAAGCTGGGAGAAGTATGTATCTTTGATAGAGTTTGCTTATAATAATAGTTATCAAGCTAGTCTTGGAATGGCTCCTTATGAAGCATTATATGGAAGGAGATGTAGAATCCTAGTGTGTTGGACTGAAGTAGGGGAAAGAAAACTAGAGGGTCTAGAAATGGTACAGCAAACTATGGATAAAATCCAAATGATAAAGAATAGGTTAAAAGCAGCACAAGATAGGCAAAAGAGTTATGCAGATTTGAAGAGAAGAGATATTGAGTACAATGTTGGTGATAAAGTATTCTTAAAGATTTCTCCTTGGAAGGGAATTGTACACTTTGGTAAGCATGGAAAGTTAAGTCCTCGGTTTAGAGGGCCTTATGAGTTTATAGAGAGGATCGGACCAGTTGCTTATCGTTTAGCTTTGCCTCCAGAGTTATCAGAAATTCATGATGTTTTCCACATATTTATGTTAAGAAGATACAGAAGTGATCCCTCTCATATTCTCCAGAAGCAACCTATTGAGTTGAGAGAAGATTTGACATATGAGAAAGAACCAGTGGAGATCATTGACAGAGAAAGGAAAGTTTAGAGGAACAAAGTGGTTCCATTAGTCAAGGTTCGTTGGGGCAATCATTCCAGAAAAGAAGCTACTTGGGAAAGAGAAGGGGATATGCGGGCTCAGTACCTACATTTGTTTGTGCTGTCAAGTATGTAAATTTCGATGATGAAATTTTTTTTTAGGGGGAGGGAATTGTAAGGCCCAGCCAAGTAGCCCAACCCATAAAACATAACCCTATATATATATGTAAAAAAAAAAAAAAGAATAGAACAGGGCAGTTGGGTAGCAGAACAGGGGAGAAGAAATTCACACACTCCATAGCCAAATTTCATATTGATCCCTCCATCTTCAACCCAAACTTCTTCCTCATCCTTTCTTTTACATCCAAATCACTCAATTACACCCACAAATCTATAAAAACCTTAGCTAAAGCTCATTTCTTCCCACAATAGCACAAATTAAGTTTTAATAGGTAAGTTCTTCTTCCTTTTTTTCTTGTGAACTATTAAGCTTAAATTAACTTCCTTTATTATTTAATTGTGATTTCTATGGAAAAAGAAATTGAGGGAGGCAAGTTTAGGATAAAGATTTGTGGTAAGTTTGATATTGAAGTAAGGGTTTCTATAGATTAATTTCAAGGAAATTCATAGCTATAATATATACACATATATATATATTAGGTATTTTTAAGAGGTGAATATCAAGAATTAGTTTTCAATTATGAGAATTTAATTTAGGTTTTTTAAGTCCTAAATATTTGGTTGAGAGTAAAGAAATTTCATATATATGTCCTAGGATTTGTTGAGTACGGTTAACATTAATTTTAATTCCAATTTAGGTATATTATTTCAAGAATGAGTTAAGGGATTGAAGTTATTATTATTATTATGTTGCTAAATTCTACTTTAAAGAATAGAATTGGTAGGAATTATATAGGAAGTGAATGGAAATATTATGAATGAGTAAATTTGGATGGATGGTCAAGCTACAAATGGTTTGATAATTGTTAGGTATATTAAATCTTAACTAGAAATATGCAAGAAATTTAGCATGTTGTGTACATAGAAAAAAATAGAGTTAAATATTATATCTTTAGTATCATTGAAAGTTATAAACTAGTGGAAAATTTCAAGTGTTGCTAGAAATAGGAAAATTTGTGAGTGGAGTGATGGATTTAAGTTTTATATCTTAATTGCTAGGTGGATAATAAATTGTTTAAAGTATGATGTTGTTATTGTGGAGCTATTAATGGAGATTAATTGTAATTAAATTAGCAAGAATTTTGATGTAGTAAAGGAAAGAAATTTTAGCATGAAATGCTAAAGGAGAAAGAAGTATATATCAAATGGAGAAGGAGAAATAAATGGAAAAAAAAATGGAATTTATTATATTATTTAGTGTAGGCCACATATGGACATTTTAAATTATTTGTGAATATGTTGTGGCTTGTGAAGAATTGGTTGAGTTCTTGAAATTTTGGAAGATGTCCAATTTATACCGAAATACCACCGAATTTTTTTTGAATTTTAGTTAAATAAATCATGTATTTCACTCTCACCATTTTCATCTTCACAATTTAAACATTCATTTTCTTAATGTATTACTTTTCTCTACAATTGTAGGAGATGACCCAGCTCCTATTGTAGATACTAGGGGTGCTCCAGCAGTCTAGACTTCATTAGTCTTCAGTACAAGTAAGTGAATAAATATTTAACAGTGGTAATTTTTATTCAATGTATATTTATGTATGTTATTTTTCTTTATGCAAAAAAAAAATGGAAATGGATAATGGTAATTATGTGTTTATTTATTAAATAAAATGAGATTTAGAAGCACAGCTGAATAAATTACCAAATACACTCAATATATGCACCGAATAGATAACACCTCGATGACGGGTGATATAATTTCAGCTCAGCTTATATTTATACTGTCTTTGGGACAGCGCTTGATATACATATAGCCTTTGGGGCGTATATCAGGTGGTCGCCCTTTGGGGGTAGCTCTGCACATGTGTATGACTAGCATATTTATTGCTCTTGGGCCGTTAGTAGTGTCATCATAGAGCCCAGGATGCCAGCATTGCTCTCAGGTTGCCAGAGTTTATTATATGCACCTGAGATGCCAGCATTATCTATAGGAAGCATATTATGAGTATATGAAAATATTACTGATTTTATGATTGTTAGCAAAGCTATTTCTACAATATTTTTTTACAGCATGAAATTTTATTTTATCTCAGTTATGTGAATTACAACCAATAATATTTATTCAGCTGACATATGTTAGTATAGCACCTGGTACTATTAAGTACCAAAACCTTGTCTATTCCCCCTTTGTTATTTATTTATCCGCTCATTGAGTAGTTGTACTCACCTCTTATATTTTAATATTTCAGATTCTTTTTGGTGATCCTTTTATCAGCAGTCCTCATTTGTTAGCATTGTCCTTTCTTCCACTTCACCAGCTGCAGAGTCTAGTGGAGGTCGGGCCAACATATTCATTTTGTAACTTTTGATCATTTTAGATTACTGTATATATTATCTATGTGTTTAGGCTGCTACTCACCTAAAGTCTGTGTTTGTATATATATATTTTTTTGGGTTCCCACGGAGGAAAAAAAAAATCATGTGTCTATGAAGATGATATATCTATTTGGCATGGAGCCACTTTATGTGTATATGTATATATTTACATATTCTTTTAGATTTTAGCAGGTTTCATATGTCAAATTAGATATATTTTAGGGGAAACTCTGTTAATTTTTTCTTATTACATTTGCCTCTATAGGGCGGAAGGCAGGTGTGACAGAATCAGTCGAATTCTCACAACAAAGCTTGGAACAATACTTTAAGGTTAAAAAAGATAAAGTGGTTAACTTGATGGGCACTACATTCAAGTTAATATTACAACACTAGAATCAGCAAATATAAGTTCCAACCATTTCTAAGAATCACCATTAATGTTGGTTCGGAAAACGAAGGTAATTTTTGTTGTCTAATTTTTTTTTGGATAAATTGCATCATTGTGATCATTTTATTTCAATTACTCAATTTTATTTTTTTAAAATAAAATTTTTAATTTTATTTTATTTTAGAAAAAAAATTTCATGTTGTACAATAGGAAATTTTCAAATTATAAAGAATAAAATTATCTTTTTACACTATTTTTTTTCTTTTTCTTACCTTTAAGATTAAATTAATTAATAATTAATTATTTTAATTAAATTTATTAATAAAATTATTAATGATATATATATATATATATATATATATATATAATTAAATTTAATTTGTAACAATGTGGAAAAATAATAATGGAATAATAATAAATTTAAATTTTAAAATAATATTTTATTACAATATGATATCAATATTTTATTTCGATATAAAAAATAAAAATAACAATAAATTATAGATTTTTTTAATTAAATATTAATTTATTGTTGGTTAAAAAAAAGAAAATAAATATGAAAACCTACTATAATATGTTAAAGCGATTTTTTTTAAAAATAAAATTAAAATTAAGAGATTTTATTTTAATAAATTGAGTAATTGAAATAAAATAACCAATTAAGTTAAAGATACTTTCTTCCCCTGAAAAAAAAAATGTTGATACATCAATTTAAATACAATGCAGAAAATTGAAGTTGCAAGAGGGAAAAGAAAGTAAGATTCTTTCATTTTGTTTTTCCTTGCTTTTTCACCCAAAATGGTATGCAAACTAAGTGGGCTTAGTGCTTACCTTCCCCAATATATAGAAAAAATAATGGAACCCATCGCCTGAAGTGTGGTTCCAGGGGATGAGTTTCTAGTAATTAATAATTCTACCGACAAAAACCAACTCCAATGTCTGAAGAAAGAAAATAAAGAAGGTGGATTTGTTTGTTCCACCTGGCCAAAAGAAACTGAGATGAAAATGCCGACTGGTTTCAGAACCCTGTGAATTCTATCAAGCATTTCCTTGACCTTGGTTACAGTTGCAGATCTCGGATTTCATGGGTCACCACTGTTAACACAAAGGACATCCTTGAAAGTACAGTGATGATAAATAAGAAGGTGAACAGCATGTGGAAACAGAGAATTTATATAAAGGAAAATTCTATTGCATTGATAATGCAGATTCAATTACAGCCCTTCTTCTGCCAATACATCAATACATTCTTCTGCCACTTCAAAATACAAACTCAAAACACAGAGAAGGAAAATATAACCCAGGAGATAGATAATTCTCCCTGGCAAGAGAACAAATCTTGCCCCACCAAAGTTGCTGAAATTTCTAGGAATCTTCTTTTGCTCAGCTCCTCCTTATTTAAGCTTTTCCTCCACATGCTGCAATACAATTGGCATCTCCAGGTGTCCTATCCTCTGCAACTTCCTCTAACACAATATGACATTCTGTCTCCTCTAATTGAGAACCGCCTAATTCTGCATATTTCCTTCTAGCTGGTATATTGGCTCCTGAAACTTCTACTCTTTTGTTTCTTCTGCAGTCTACTTGTAATGGTCCCGGGCCTAAATCCACCTCTCTTGGGCTGTTGCAAGCATTTTGCCAAAACTTCTAGCTGGTATAGTTCCTTTCGCTATGCAGTTTTTTTAATTCGATCTATGTCCTCGGGGATGGTGATGGAGAAGTTGGAGGCTCACGTCTTCATACCCTTGTTATGAAAAGAACTAGAGAAAGACCCTAGTTAATGTGATTTTGATCTCCTCATGGCAAGAAAAAGAGGTACGGTCTATGACTTTATTATGAGGTCCTATAAACCAACCATCTGAGATCACTCATATAAGTTGGCCAGGTTTGGCTAAGGTTTATCCTTAAACATGCTTGGATTGGGCACTGGATTGGTAGTGGTTTTTGTTTCTTCAATTACAAAAGGCTATGCCTCCATAAATGGAAAATAACAAAACCTAAGACATCAAGCTCACATGGCATAAGTTGAGAGTAGCCTTAGCTTTGCTTCTGTATTTTGCTGCTCGTCCATGGGTGCTGTTGGGGGTGCACTGTTGCCCACCTTAGACCCTCCATTCATGGAATATGTTGCGAGTGATTCCCCTAGTGCAGTAAGAGATGGGGAAATTGGGCAATGTCTGAAAACATAATATAGGTCTATAAATTATGCATGGTAGGGTGAACGACTAGAATTCAATTCCAATGGAGGATTCTTCTCAGCAACAATGCTGGTTGTTAGAATACAAATAACACTCAAACGGCAAGACAAATAAATTTCAAATGTTTTATTAGTTCTTGATTGTCAATATTAACAATTATAAAATCTCTTAAAATATAAATGATGACATAAATATTTATATTTAGTTCTATTAATAATATAATTAGGAATTCCAAAAATTAAAAAAAATTAAAATTAAATAACACTAATTAGAATATAAAATAAACATTAATAAGAAAAATATTTTAAAAAAAACACCACCTCAAATTTTGTAATATTTAAAAATCAAGAATTAAAATTGGAAAAAAATGTAATTCTATCTTCTATTGAAATGAAAATCTCCATTCTTTTAATCACATCCCTAGAAGAAATCACTTAATTTAATTTAACACTTAAATTTAATAAATAATTAGACCCAAACTCAAAATAATTTAAGGGGTAAACAACTGTCCTCTCATATATACACGTATTAGCTTATAAACAATTATCATTGAGCTTGAAGGGGCAACCACATATTCGAATTATAAACATCAAGAAATTAACCACTTAATTTAAAATTAAATTTAAATTTGTATGTGAGAGACAAAAATAATTTTATATAATTTTTTACATTTTAATTTGAGAAATTCTAATATCTTATAAAAATTATTAATCAATTTAAAAACTCAAGCATGTTTAAAAAATAATGTAATTTAAAAGCTCAAACTTGTAAATAAGAATTTCAATAATAATTTTATATATCTTTTTTTTAGATGCATTCTCAAGGAGGTATCCCAGGCCTTTACACATTTTGCTCAGCCCAGACTAATACACTATATATATGAATACATATAGATTTGAAGTTTAACAAGTACATACTTAATCACAATTTGAGGCCTTTCATTTTTCTCTTCAATTTTTTCTTAGTCATCTGAGACTCGGTCTTGATTTCTGCTGGTTTCGCAGCTCCCTCTGCCCCTAGGGGCAGAGGTGGTCTCCGTCCTATCCCATAAGTGAGTCACTTTCCTTGTCTATGGGTGGGATGGTTGTGAATAAATAAGTGAGAATTTGGTTCATTTTATAGCAGATCTGCGATCATCTTGAAGAAGGCATCTTTAATCTGGTTACGAGCTTTGCTCTAGCTGGTTTGTTTTGGTTTTCGGCTATGCATGGGCTACCTAGAGAATCTTTTACTTAGTCGGAGACCCAGTTACATGTAGGGGAGGCTTCTTGGAGCCATTTTTTAGTCTCTCTACTGTGTTGAAGCCTTGGGACGGATGGGTTCTATTTATCTATGTGGTATCCCTAGGGGATGATACTAGTCCCATCTTTTGTTCCCCAGTCCCTCAATGTCCATAGGAGCTAAAGAACTCTTCCACACGCCCATATACTCCTCTCCTCTGTCGATTCTGCCCTCCTCCAAGTGCTGCTTTATGTTCTTGCTTTGTTGTTTTGTTGCCTTCTGCCTGGGATTTTTTTTTTTTTTTTTTGGATTGTGCTGTATGTAGGCTTTTTGCCTTTGATCCAGTTCCTCACGTGGTTCTCATCGATAGGGGTGTACAGACGGTCAGTTCAGTTTCAAATCGAACTGAATCGATAAAATCAAAAATTAAAAATAAAAAATTTTAAAAATTGAATTAAACTGATTAATAAGAGAAATCGAACCGAATCGAACTGATAAATATCGGTTCGGTTTGGTTTTAAATCGATCAAATTAAATTTTATAAAATTTCATAATTTCAACATTAAATCTAAATAACAAAAACATAAAAATAAAAAAAATTAGAATCAAAACTCAAAAATCTTAGGATTTGGTTTAGTTTTTTTTTTATTTTTCTTGATATATATATATATTAATAATTTCGATTCGGTTCGATTTTTTATTTTTTGTGAAAATAACCGAACCGAATCGATTAGTAAAAATTATCAAAAATTATAAACCGAATCAAATCGATTAAATTTTAAAACTAAACTAATTGAATCAAATTAACTCAATTCAGTTCAATTTTTCGATTTAAACCAAAATCTGATTTCCCCTGCTCATCGATATCTTTGCTTTTCCAATTAGTTAATTTGCGTAGAGGGTAAGGAGCGGTGACACTTTTGCTTGAAGATTTCGGATCCTCACCTTTCGGGTCAAGTTCAGAAACCTTAGGGTTTTCAACTTGGGCCTTTATCTGGTCGTTCGGTTAGGACTTGGGGAAATCTATTAGGGCCCTTTTTTCTTTTTTTTTGTAGACTTGAGCAACCTAGCTTCAGATTCATGCGTGTCTATATCTTGGTTTTAGCAAGCTGAGTTTTGGGTTGGGTACTCATTTGTAATTCTTGGATGGATCCTTATTTGTATTGACCCATGCCCTCAATAGAAATGAAATTTTATCTTCAACCAATAAAAAAAAAGGTACATACTTATTTTATACTATTATAAATAGTTTGTATATTAAATAGTAGAGAGAAAATAGCAATAATGTATATTATTTGACCCTGTTAATATTCTACATTAGTTTAGAATAGAAATAATGTATTTTTTATAAGGGTTGTGACATTTCTATTTTTGAGTTAGCTTTTAAGAGTAAGTTAGGCCTGAATTATTTTTTTAAAATATCAGTAGAGTATTTTTCAATTAATATTTGAGTCTCTTATAAATATTTCACGCTTAGTATTTGATCTAAACTTAAGGAGGCACATTAATATCTTATATTGATTAAGGTAACGTGTCCTTTATAAAGTCTTATACACTTATTCCTTTTAAGTTAATTATAAAAATAAGTTAATAATGAATTAAATTTGACCCATTTTGCTAAGATATACAATTTTGAAACACTGATAAGAAGTCTAAGGCTGCCAAGAAGATTAGGTAAGAAATAAGAAAGAAAAACTAGAGCAGTAAAGCCACCAAAGTAGAACATAAAACAATTAAATAATTTTATTTATTATTTTTTTTTTCTAAATAGCAATTTGGGTTGCCTATTAGTCTTTTTCTTACTCCAAATTTTGTCTTCACCATAAGAAATTATATACTGATCATTAATAATACAATTCCCAAATGCTTATCAGTCAAGTTCAATTGTCTCTTTTGGTGACTCCCAATATCTCAGGATTAATTAAGACTTCTCTAAGCTTACAACTTTTGACCAATTAATTTTTTCATATCCTCATTTGACCAATTTTTTCCCCCATTCAATTCCAAACTTATGGCATAATTGCATCACAGCCCATTTTTTTTATTTTAAAGATCTTATTTTATTTAAATAATTTATTTTAAAAAAACTTACTTTTCAAAAAATAATTTATTAGAATTAAAATAAGTAAAATTTTAATTTTATAAAAGTCGAAGAATATGATCAATCAAATAAATAAAATTATAATATTTTTTAAAAATTTAAAATTTTTAAACTGAGTTACATTCAACTAAATAAATCCTTATTTTTTATTAAAAAAGTACTGAATTTATTTGGAAAGATAGTTTTTATTTTTAAATGTTATATATTTTATTTATTTAATTATTTATTTAGAAATTTATTCACATTAGGATGATAAAATGAGACCTTTACAAAAAAAATCCAATAAAATGAAGCAAAAAGATGGGTGCAGAAAATGACAAAAAATGAAATGGCCAAGAGACTTAAATGCGATTCACACACTTGGGTGGACGCAAAGAGCCACGTGTCACTCTTTTAACCACCTTAACGTTGTTTCTCATCCCAGCCCAAAAGAGTTGAATTGATAAATTTTAATTTTATAATATTATAATTATTTTTAAAATATAATTTTTTAATTTATGAATTAAATTAAAAATAATTAATTATTTAATAAAATTATTGAAAAATAATTTTAAATAATTTAAATATTTAATATTAATTTAATTTATTAAAATTATTAAAAAATATAAATATTATTATTATTAAAATCAAAATAATGATATTTTTAAGAAATATTAAAATAATATAATCTTTTAATTAATTATAATAGTTTTAAAATAAATATTTAATTTATAAGTAAATATCATTATTTATAATTTTTAATTTATTTAAAATATTTTTATAATTTATAAATCAAATTAAATATTAAATTACTCACCACTTTTACTTAAAAATAAATATAATTAATTTATAAACTAAATTAAAAACCCTTTAAATCTGTCCAACCTTAAATTGAAGACACACCATATACATAAAAATTTGTATATAAAATAAATAAAATTTTTATATTTATATTTTAAATTTATAATTAATTTATAATGATGATTTTCTTCAAAATTAAATTTTATTTTATGTAATGTCGAAGGTCAAGTTCAACATTTCGGTCAAAAATTGGCACCTTCTATATATATATATATATATATATATATATATATATATATATATATATAAAGATTTTTTGTGTTGTTTTTAATTAAGAAAGAAATCAAGCATTTGTTGATTCGTTATTAATAATTAAAAACTTAATATTACCAAATAAAAAATGGAGAAACAAAATCTTAAAAATACAAAATAACTAATTAAATTTCTATTTTAAGACAAATATGCAAAAAGTGTAATAATTTTTTATGAAAAATGCGAAATAATATTTTTTAGTGAATTTAGTTTTAATTTGATTAAAAAAATAAATTTAATATCATGCATAATTTAATAATATTATAGAAAAATGAATTTATAATTGATGGGGGCGCTCGCCAATTGAGACTTTGTTAGAAAATAATTAAAAATAAATAAATAATGAGCATGAAAAATGAGACTGAAGCAGGCAGCCACCAGACCACCACGTGACTCGTTGTACTTGGAATCAAGAATCAATACGCTCTATACCAAAGATCTGATCCCCGTCTACAAAACGACAACGCTTCCACGATAACGAAACCCAAATTTTTTATTTTTAATTTTCAAAAAATTATTGAAAAAAACATGGAACACGCGATTATATTTATTTATTTGTGCCCAATGTGAATTTGGCACCACCGGTCCACCGCCACTGCTTCTGCTAGCTCCACACTTTAGCTTTTCTCTCTCTGCCATGGCTGTCTCTCTGCAACTCTGCCGCGTCTCCCTCCGCAGCGAACTCTTCTCCCGTGAGAATCTTGCTCCTCTTAATCGCAGGAAGTTTCTATCTGTTCGATGCGCTGCTGGTGGCGATGAGTCATCTGCTGGTTCTGTCGCTGTGGAATCCGATTTTGACGCTAAGGTTTTTAGACATAACTTGACGCGAAGCAAGAATTATAATCGGAGAGGTTTTGGACATAAGGAAGAGACTCTTGAGCTCATGAACCAAGAGTATACCAGTGAGTTTTCCTTTTTCTTTTTTTTTGGGGGATGAATTTCATGTTTATTGAGAAGTTCTGTAATTCTTTCATTTTTTTTTTTTCGAATTGGACTTATGTGAAATTCGTTGTTTGTTTGACAAATTTCAGGTGATATCATAAAGACTTTGAAGGAAAATGGCAATCAGTACACATGGGGAGATGTTACCATTAAACTGGCAGAAGCTTATGGGTTTTGCTGGGGAGTTGAGCGGGCTGTCCAGATTGCTTATGAAGCCCGGAAACAGTTTCCTGACGAGAAGATTTGGATTACCAATGAGATTATTCACAATCCAACTGTTAATAAGGTATATACATATTCCGCCCTGTTTGTCTTGTGTTCTTGAGTTTGAAATTTGCTCCTTAAGTTGTGAATGTTTAGTGGTGGCATGTGGCTGTGGGACGATAAGAGTAATACTAATGATATTATGTAGTCATTGTAGTGGTAGTCCTGAATTGGACTTAGGATCTTGATGAGTAGGACATTAAAAGGTTATCATTTTCATCATCATTCGCAGTTGTTTGGGAGATTACTTTCTGGTAATTCTAATGAAGTCAGTATCGTACGTTAGATATTCAGAATCAGAAATTTTGATTTTACGATTTCAAGCTAGATTATTTTTTATTTCTTAACTGGAATTTTAAAGCTTGTTAACAAATTGGTTAAAATGGGTATATAAAGTTTGAATAGATGTGTTTGTTTCCCATCTTTCATCTTTAATATAATGGTTAGTGAAACTCTTTTGTTCTCCATGGCAGCGTTTAGAAGAGATGAATGTCCAAAATATTCCTGTTGGCGAAGGAAAGAAACACTTTGAAGTTGTGGACAGTGGTGATGTTGTGATTTTACCTGCTTTTGGGGCTGCTGTGGAGGAGATGTTGACCTTGAGCAACAAAAATGTGCAAATTGTTGACACAACTTGCCCTTGGGTATCCAAGGTATCTTTATGGGAGACTGTTAGCTGTTACAATAACTTATTGCTTGTAAATCTTTTATCTTTTCTTTGACATGTGTACCCTTTAAACTTGTGTGAAGGTTTGGAATACTGTTGAGAAGCACAAGAAGGGAGACTACACTTCAATCATTCACGGTAAATATTCTCATGAGGAAACTATAGCTACTGCCTCTTTTGCTGGAAAGCATATCATTGTGAAGAATATGGAAGAGGTACATCCTAAAGGCTAAAGGGGGTTATTATCTCTTTTTTCCCCCCTTTTTATATTTCAAAATTTTGTAGTGGGCTTATTATTATTATTATTATTATTATTATTATTATCAAGAGCATAAATGATCACATATTTTTTGGCTCTGAGAAGTTCTTAATTTCTACAGGCAATGTATGTGTGTGATTACATTCTTGGTGGTCAACTTAATGGATCTAGCTCAACAAAAGAGGCATTTCTAGAGGTAATGCTTTAGTTTCATATTAACTTTAAACTAATTATTTTGGTTTTTATGTGGAATTTTATAAGATAAATGTTGCATTGCTTGCAGAAATTTAAATATGCAGTTTCTAAGGGATTTGATCCAGATGTTGACCTGGATAAGGTTGGTATTGCAAATCAAACTACAATGCTTAAGGGAGAAACAGAAGAGATTGGTAGGTTTAAGTTATGACATGTTGTTCCAATTTTTTTTCTCTAAGATATTTCAGTTTGTTATTTTAAAACTATATATGTATTTTTTTTTCCTTACAGGGAAATTGGTGGAGAAGACCATGATGCGTAAATATGGAGTGGAAAATGTTAATGACCACTTTGTCAGCTTTAACACCATTTGTGATGCTACTCAAGTAATTCTCGTCTGCTATCGTGGTTTTGCATGTATTTTTCATTAGAATTGTAGGAAAAATATTATTTTTAAAGAAAATTCCTTACCTAATCTTTTTTTATTTTTATATTTACGAAACACAAAAGGCAGATTTTTTTTCCCTTTTTCTTTTAATTCAAAATTCTACAAGTTAGTTACCTCACTCTCCACGCATCGAATCTTGAGCTTTTTCCTTCTCAAAGGGATGGAAGACAAAAATGGATGACCTATGGTAGCCTGTAACCTGGAATGTGCACACATTCATATAAATCCAATTTGCAAATTAGCTAGAATGAAGTTGCTTTATTGCTAAATGCAACCTTCCTTTGCTTATTTCGCAGGAACGACAAGATGCTATGTTTAAGTTGGTGGAGGAGAAGTTGGATCTTATTTTAGTAGTTGGCGGCTGGAACTCAAGCAACACCTCACACCTCCAAGAAATTGCTGAGCTTCGTGGAATTCCTTCATATTGGATTGACAGTGAACAGAGGATTGGTCCAGGAAACAAAATAGCTTACAAGTTGAATGTAAGTATAGATGCTTGTACTCAACAGTTATTAAAGCAAGTTATGGTTTTCATTTTTCCCTCATTGATTTTTTTTTTCCTTTTCAAATTTTATTTTAATAGCACGGGGAGTTGGTTGAGAAGGAGAACTTCCTACCAGAAGGTCCCATTACAATTGGCATAACATCTGGTGCCTCTACTCCTGATAAGGTAATTCATTTATTTATGTTGTATATCTGTTTTCTTTATTTTGGCCAAATATGCTACAATTATAGATGGTTGAACCTCCCTTAAGCATTTGTGTTGTACATCGTGGAAACGTATAAACTGCAAAGAAACAAAATAAACATACAAAACACTAACATTTACGTGGTTCAACTTCTCGATATTGAGCTACATCCACGGGCATGCCATCTTCCACTATCATCAATAAATAAATTATCATTACAAGCTTATAGCTATACTACCCATCAACCCAATTACACCCAAGAGAACCCATATAACATCAAACTGTTCATAGTAAATGTATTAGTTAGTCCCTCTTAGTCTTTGCTAAACATAACCCAATATATTTACTATTACAACATTACACCACAAAGGGTGCCTTCAACTATATAGGCAACAACCCTCTCACCAATGGACAAGAATCCCTTTCCCTTGAATTCTATGTCCTTACTCCACCTTATGCCAAAGTCTCTCTCCACTGTAATGGGCAAAAGCCCCTCATCAATAGGCAGAGCCAAATCCGTAGCAATTGGCAAGACGCCTCTCTACAATGGGCAACAGGCTCACTCCATGAGCTGAAAGCCAAAAAACATTTTTCATCATTCTTTTATTTATAGTGTTAATTCTCTCAATTCTAATCTGATTAGAAGTCCTACTTAATTTAGGAATAACACTAAAACAAGAATTCTACTCTATATAGAAAATATTCCTTTATCCTATTGAGGAATATTTCTCCTACTCAAATTAGGAAAAGGTCTCTTCAAATCTTACTATGATTTTGAGTAATAATTCTAACAATTTGTTTCTGTTTAATGTTTCTTCTGTTTGCATCCTTGAGACACAGTATTTTTGAGTGCACAGGTGAACTAACTTTGTTTTGTGTTTTATTCATGTTTAATTAGGTTGTTGAAGATGTCCTTGTCAAGGTGTTCGACATCAAGCGTGACGAAGCTTTGCAAGTAGCATAAATGTACCTTGTAGTGCATCATCAACAATGGCAGTAAGACTATATAACTGAGTGTATCATTAACAAGAAAGGCTCTGCAAGATCTCTGATATACCATTCCTTGTACTCAAATTCATAATGTTGGTAATATAGAGATTGTGGTAGAGCTGCAATTAGTGGTTGGATATTTTGACTGGAAAGAACTCTTTAAGTCATACACAGGCGTGCACATACTTAACTAAGATTTCAGAATAAGAAAATTGAAAGTCCTAAGAGACCCTTCTTCCATTTTTTCCCTTAAAATTTCTTTTGCTTGAAGCTTGGCCACTCCCTATAACATGCCATGTGTTGCATTTGATACAAAGTTAACGTGTGGACGTGTAAGGGATACAGTAATTGTTGTTGTATCATGAACGAGGGGTGGCCAGCCGGCTGCCTCCTCTCTCTGTATGAGATTAAATATTATTATAAAAGTATGAAATTCTTATCAAATGCCATTAGTGTCATCATTTCAATTGCTAAGCATGTGACGTTGATGGTGGTGGTGGAGGTACTGGTTGGGTGGTCCATTGGCGACTGTGGTGCTCATGAAGAAAGCTGTTGAGCTAAACTAATGATTACTTAATTATTTATCCAACTAAATCGTAATGGACTATGCATGAATTGTCCGTAACCAACAGGGGAGGAATCACCTTCCTTGATGTTGATGCAGGCATACTTCATAGTTGTTTATAAGTCTAAAAATATTCATTACTCGATATCTGCGCAGATTATATAGTAAGTTGGGCATTTATGAATGATGTAGGTCTTGAAGGAATATCATGTTTGTCATACTTGTGTGGGATAGCAGTCGATGTCATATTCTAAAATGCTGATAGCGGTTATGGCTTTTAGGGTTGATGCGTTAGAGTCATGTAGGTTTCTATAACTTCAATGCATTAAATGTGTTCAATTAGTTGTTTAATGCCTTTAATAGGTTTAAAGTGAGTTGAAATGTAAAGCACCCTAGACCTACTTGATGGTTTTTGGTTTGAACAAACCTACCTAGGTTGTATATGACTTAAGCCTCAGCAATTTGTTTGCTATAACCAGCCAATTATTGGATACATTGCATGATCATAGAGGGTTTAAATCTTTTTCTTATATCAAATTTTAAGAAAAATAACTCATATAAAAAAATATATATTTAAACTCGATTTATTATAAATTATAGAATTTATTAAATAAAATATACATATTAATTAGAGTAAATTATATATAAAATATATATTTTATTTAATAGATGGTATAATTGATTTGTGATGTATTCTTTTTAATTATATATTTTGTTCAAAATTGCTTTGTAAAAATGTATAAATTTATTTTTACATTTTACATTTGGATTGATTTGTTTAGCTTTGTTCATAAGATAATTAAATCAATTTCAATTGATAAAAATATTTATTTAGTATAAAATTTCATTTAAAAATAAATATAAAATATATTTTCTTCTCAAATATAAAATTTAATCAATTGATTAAAAATGTCACGGTAAAGTATGATTGTATTCAAAACTTTTATGCATTAATCAAATAAAATTTTAAGTGCTACATTATAATTTACCGTTAACTTTTCAAATTCAATTTAAATATAATTGTAACAAATCTTAAAAGTTTAGATATTTAACACAAAATTAAAAATTTTAAAATAATCATGATTTAGCCTAAAAGTTTAGCTTTTTTTTTTTAATTGGACTTATAAATATTGTTTCAAATTTCATCAAAAATATATATTAATTTTGTTAATATAATATAATTTTTATGAGAAAAACATTAATTTTTCTTAAAAGAAATAAAGAAAAAGACTTGAAATTCAAAATACAGCATATCCTACCCGATTCGTGCCCCACCCTGCCCATGGAAATGGGATAATAAAATCTGTGTTGAAATATAGGAAGAGAACCGACTAGCTAATACCTACATGACATAATGAAACCTGTTCTTCTCCCGGTGAGATTTTCTTTTTTTCTCTTCCTCTCTTCTCATATTCTGTGTGTTGTTGTGAAAGTTCTTTTTCCTTTATCAAATCTACCCCACCCCAAAATTAAGCTTATCAGTAGATGAAATTTAGACAACACCATTTTTCACAATTAAATGAAGCTCACTCTCTATATTATAGAGAGCATCCATTTTTCTGTGAGAGAGGGAACATTATTTTTTAGTGTTTCCAATGTATCTAATAATTAGTCATATTACGAGAAATTATTAGGTGCACCTGGTGCATATGCACTATTTTTCACAATCATGTGAAACCCACTCTCTATATTATAGAGATGACTCACTTTCCTGTGAGAGATAATACTATTTTTTAGTGTTTCTAGTGTATCTAATAATTAATCATTTTAAGAGAAATTATTAGGTGTACTTAGTGCACATGCACCATCTTTCATAATCATGTGGAACCCACTCTCTATATTATAGAGAGAGAATGCTATTTTTTAGTGTTTCTGGTATATCTAATAATTAGCCATATTAGGAGAAATTATTAGGTATACCTTATGCACATGCACCATCTCTCGTAGAGATGACCTACTTTTAATGTGAGAGAGGAAATACTATTTTATAGTGTTTCCGGTGTGTCTAATAGTTAGCCCAATATTACTACTTCTATCAAGGTCACAAAACTCAAAAAATCTCAACAATCTGGACTCTCAAGTAATTCTACCTTCACTAATGTAATTTCCCATAAGATTGTGCAGCATCCATTAGATAAAGAGAACATAAAAGCGTCAAATTGAAGAGTAAAAACGCTACAACATAAAAAGAAACGGCACTTGCAATTTCAAGAAATGAGCTGCATGTACATTGCAAACTGAATAAAAAAAAAAAAAAAGAGACAGATTTGATGACCCCTTTTGGTGTATATTCAAGTAGAAAATCAATCAGTATAAACTGCAACCTGATATTGATTTTATCAAGTTTCTTTCCACAATGAAATCTTCATTCATTCATGTTGTGTTCTGATGAACTTTGCTGAGGTTCCTCAGAGCCACCCCAAGTTCTGATGCGCTCTTCAGCTTTCAAAGCCTGCATTATTATGTAACTCTGTTAATTCTGCAACAAATGATTGAAAATACTAACAAGAATTTAGGTTCTTGTTGGTGCCATTCAATTCTTAAAACACTTAGGAGACCTTGAAATTTAGTCATTGCCTGTCACCAAGTAGTAGCTATAGAACACGATTTCTACATTGGTTAATTTCTCTGATATCTATTATTCAAGAAAGAATTGTAGACTTACTTCTTTGTTCCAGTTAGTACGCAGAAAGACGAAAGTCAGAATGATTATTTGAAGAACACAACCAGCCAACATTCCTGACCATATGCCCTTAACACCTAGATTTATTTTATAGCCAAGAACAGCACCAATAGGAAGTCCTATGATGTAGTAACATCCAGTATTGATGAAGGCAACTAACAACTGCCACCCGGCACCCACTGCCACCCCTGTAAATGTCAAGAGAAAAACCTTTAGTCACTTGCAGAGGAAAAAGGAGCATGGGTTCATCCCTAGTGCTGTGGATACTGGAGAGTTTAGTTGCAATACCATGGAGCACAGGTTGGATGCTATTGAGGAAGATTGTTGCTGCCAAAAAGTAACCAAGCTTTGATGCCTCCTTCATGACTGCTGGTTTACCAGTGAACACCTTTGGAAAGTCATTCTTGGTTACCAGAATCAACGCTGTGAATACAACTCCAATTATTGTTGAAGTTAAAACGGTCACCACCACTGAGAATTTTGCTGCTTTAGGATTTCCAGCTCCAAGCTCATTTGATACTCGCACACTGCAAGCAAGTCAAGTTGAATTAAAATCCCAAAACCAAGTTTCTAAGTTGGATTAAATCTGTTTTCTGCTATATGCTCCAGGACAGAAGCAACTAACCTTATGGCTGCATTGAAACCAAGAGCAATCATCAGAGCCCACAGTTGCAGGTTCATGCTGCAATTAAGAAGAAATATGAGATGATAAGTATAATACAGAAATCACATTTTTAGCTGGACTAATTTGATAAATAGGAACAGAACTCTTACCAGATGGAAACGGCATCTACTGCAATTTCTGGATTGTCTAACCATCCCACCATGAGAATCACAGCTGTAAAATACCATAACTCCAAGCTGGCATTGCCAAGAAGAGAAGAAAAGTGAAATCCTGAACATGGATTTTGCAAAAATAAAATTTGAAAACTAACCATAACATTACAGCTGATGCAAGTGAGAGCTTTAGAAAACTGGTTAATGACTTCAAAGCTGACCAAGAAAAACCAGTCCAGGCTTCTGGGAAAAAACCACAGACCACATAAATAATCTGACCCAAAACCACAAGCCACCATGAGATGTTCCCTGCGATGGCAGCACCAAGTAGCCCGTGATCCAGTTTTGTGACAAGCACCCAATTCAACAACACATGAAATGCAAGCGCCGCTATGGAAATGATTGTCATAATCCATACTCTGCTCTGCGCTTGGAGAAACTTCTGTATTGGGAAATTTATGGCGTAGGCAAACAATTGAGGAATTACCCATATGGAGTACTTTCCAGCAAGCTTTGAAATGTTTTTATCTTGATGAAGTAGTTGCAGTAATGGTGAAGCAAAAACATAAAAAGGTGTTAAAACCAATGCTGTGACCCCAGTAATGATCCATGATCTTTGCATATAGATTCCAAGCATGTTGAGTTGTCCAGCACCAACAGCTTGCCCACATAGTGTCTCCAGTGCACTTCCCATCCCTAGCTAATACAGAGAAGATAATAAATACACAAAATACAGAGCTTATGTCCTTCTCAGGCATAGCAATTTTAATACACTTCACACATGCATAGATCATCATTAGGGAATTTTGAATGTTAGAATTATTTGGCATAACTTTACAGTATGAATAATATTAACAGCACATTTTCCTTCACTGGTATACTCATTGAACCAAGAAATTTCAGAAACTTATACAGTAGCCTAATTGAGAAAAGGATAAATTCAGATATAATTAAAATTTCTGCAAATTACTTACCATCACACCATAAACAAACCCTTCAATTACATTCTGAACAATGGAAACAGCAGCCAGCTCCACCTCTCCCAAATGGCCAACAAATGCAGAACTGACGAACCCAATAGAGAATTGGGCTACTGCTGTCAACATAGCAGGTGCTGCTATTTCCCACATCTTCTTTGATTCAACCCAGCTTTTCTTCACCATCTTTTTCCTACCCATAACCTCATTACTCACCTGCATCTCTATTCCAAAATGCTTTTCTTGAACTGAATCCTCTTTTTCCTCCATCAGAATAGCCATTTCTTTTCCCCTTTCACTTTATATTGTCAACTCTCTTCACCTATTACCATGTGAGGCCCCTCTCTTTCTGTATATGAATGTCAACAGAAACTTCTAATTCTATGAACTACTGGAGATAAGTTTCAAGTGATATAAACTGGAACAGAGGAATAACATCTGGATCTTCAAAGAATACAAGAAAGATTTACAGGTTTTACCTGAGGCGTAAAGAAAGACCACTGTTTTATGAACAAAACTAAGAAGCTGAAATATTTTTATGATCCTACTTCATATATTTTCTTCCTGGGTTGGTAGGAGAATCATGAGAGGGGGAAGAGTTATTCTCCTTTGAGCAACTCATTTAAAAAAAAAAAAGGATCAGTTAAAGATTCAAATCCCAACAAAACAGGACTCAAAGGCTGTAATAAATCTAAGGTTGTACAAGCTGCTATTGGTTTAATCATGTTGTCAAATTCTGACTTACAATGGAGACAAATACTATATTTTTAATTTACTAGTATTAAAATTTTTTGAGCTGTGAAGACTCGAGTTTAGGTTTCCGATTAGAATATACAAGTGAAAAGATCAGGTACTGAAACATGAAATGTTTTCCACTATAATATATTTACTATGTGAATCAAATAAAGAAACGACGCACTAGAAAAGATACTTTGAATTTGATTTGGTGACCGTCCAAAAAACTATTAAGGGTCAAAGTTTTCATCACTTATTGATCATGCATGTCAAGAAATTGTACTCTGCTGCCACCAACTTTCTGTATTTAGAGAGACTTTTAGAAACCCTAATGAAAATGATTGGAAACCAAAATCAGATATAAACAAACGGATAAAAGCAACATAATGAAGTCATCTAGGGATGTTGCTTACTGATTTGCTTTAGATGGACTTTTGTTGAAGTATCTTATACTTCAGACATAAATTTTTAACTTTATTATTGCCATGTCAAAATTATGGGACAGTGATGGTGACTTGGTTTTGTACAAGTGATCACCAACTCTTTTTTATTTTTTATGTTTAGGTAATGTATTAGGCAAGCAGTCTTTTGGCAACAGGTTTTTCTCCAGATTTCATCATCTTCAAAATAAAAGAATGAATCGGAAAACTGCATATCACTTGAAATCCTGGCAATAGAAAAGGTCAATTACAAGTTTGCAACCCCTTTTAACAAGTCCCACCAACTCTTAAGTAGTTGGCAACAACTTGGTAGGCAGGAGTTGAAAAAACACATTCTTGAAGCCTCCCTCACTTCTCAACACGTCCCTTCTTTTATTTTATTTATATGCATATAACAATTTGCTGATTTGGGTTGACTTTATAATCTTCAGAAACGATCACACAAATAGAAGAACAACTTTCTTAATTCCTGATGTAATAATTGGGTTCACATATGCATGCATGTATATTTCTACTTGTTAATCTTTAACATGGTTATTATTATTATATTTTTTTCCTAAAAGAGTGAAAAGGGAAAAGAAGAGGGACAAGGAGAGGCGGCTAGGGTTTCCCCTGTTGTCTACTGTTAATTTGTTAATTTTTCTAAATGATTTTTTTACGGGCCTTGGCAGCAGCCTTATTTGTTGTAATGCTGGCCTGTTTTGGCCTTGTAACACCTTTCTCCAGCCTTTTTTAAGGCCATTTTTAATGAAGATCTCATCTTTTGGAAAAAAAATAAAATAAACTAAATGCACATGTTTTGAACATCCGCGAGAAGCAACAATGTTCAAAGATCAATTTTTGAAGAGCGTTGGGATTTGACACAAGGAGGCGGCTAGTTTCCCAAGCTTGAGTACCTGTTGTAGGGGATGCAATGGAGCATGGAGGAGCTGAAAGAGCTTACATAATATTTTGGGTTTTGCTTGGAGAAGAAGATTGTGACTCCGCATTTACATTTGAAGGAGAAGAATGTACCAATTACGTTGAAAAGAATGTTAATGTGGAGTGATCAGAGATTGTATGCAAAACGGAAGTGAATAATTTTCTATGCAACTTCCAAACTTAATTTGCGGTTGGGCTAAAAGTTTCCTCGCCTATGACAGCAATTTTCACACTTTTGGCGCTTAAATTATTTCAATTATAGGCTACATGCAGCCCCCGGCTAACCAGTTTCAACTATAATAAAGCAACTCAATTAATTGGCTCTAACGTCAAGCATAAAAGCAGTACATACAGAAATTGATCAAGGAACATGATTGTTCAGCTAAAAACTAAATGATTTTCAGAATTCATCAGCAATTGCTTTCCTTTGTCCATAGGTCTGATACAATTGAAGGATCCAATTGTAACTATATTCTTTTCTTTTTAACCACATTACACCTTCACTTAGAAGTCCAGCAAAACATTCCAGAAAGTTGCAAGCATAATAGATCAACTTGCTGCAAATCAACGTTGTCTTGCATATCTCTAGATATCATGACCAGGTTTCCTCTTCCAACTGAAGGTTAAAACAACAATTCATGCTGTTAATTTCTTTTTATGAGTTCCTTTCATGAGTTCCTGCTAAGTGTTGATTGTTACACAAACCCTGCAAATGGAGAAAATGCAAGTGAGAAAGTCTTTAAGTCCCTTGAATCATCACTAAATTTTCAGCTCTAGGCCTTTGTGCAAAGCCACATTGCATATTTAGAGGTTAGGCAAGCACTTGGAATAGAGGGAAACTATTGCATGAGATATCTTTTGAATAATTGCCAATGACTACCTCCTTAACACCTACTTTCCCCCATAGTTTTGTCATCTTCAGGTCGTAGTTCTTGTTAACATACATGCAACTGGGGAATATCATAATCAAGATTCATGTCTAACATGTCCTCCATGCAGACTGGTGGTACCTAATTCACGTTATATAATACCTTGTATCCAGGATTAAATAATTAAGGAAAGAAAAATTATGAAAGCATAAAGTCATAAAGATTATCCTCAGGTTATAAACATCTGATGTACTGAAAATGAATAATGATACATATGGACCAGCATCAGAAGAAAATGAACAAATAGAGGGCTATCATTTAATGTGTACTATGTTCAACACTTCTCAGTTGCCACAAGACACTTTTCACATGCACATTGCAACAGATTAAGATTTTCTAACCACAAAGAAAATCAGTGACAACTTCAGCGACCAGTAGTAAAAGTAACCCACAGAACATCCATTTCAAATTTTAAATTTAGTTGATTAAAGAGACTTGCTCAACCAGGAAACAGATTCAATGCTGTTTTATTAACAGTTCAATGTCAGCTCCAACTTCAGCAATCTTGGCATCTCTAGAAGTCTTAGCTATTCTGGCAATGTTCTCAACATCAAAGTCCAAAGCTATTTGCTTCACCAGACCATCAAGCATCTGTATTAGGAAGGAAAGAAAAATATTATTAAACAACGTAACAGGTAACCCATAGGTGAAACTCAGATTTATTTAAAAAATAATGTAACCTGTAATACATAATCCAACAAGAATACTTCAGATATATATTTAATACATAATCCAACAAGAATAATTCAGATATATTTTTGCACGTTAATAAGTATGCTGTTCTTTACTCATAAATTCAGTTGATAATAGGCTTTCACCAACTCATTCTTAAAATCTTCACATAACATATTCTTTTACCCTAAAACCAAAAGAAGATGATCCTTGACGCATCAACTCTAATCTGACAAATGTAGATGCTGGCGCAGACATTTCATATTGAATACACCAAGTGATGTGGGTTCCATTAAGATTCCAAACTGTGAACATGACATACATCAAAAGCAAGAGCAAGAAAAGCTTTTTTTTTTTTTAACAAAAAGGAACTTATTATTCAAAGAGCCAGAGAAGTTCATACTTTATTTATCACACAGTGAAAATAAAAAGTTTACCATCAAATATGAGAAAAATGGCAAAGGATTTATTAAGAAAAAGTCATTTCCTAATCAAATTGTTATATATTTGACAAAGGCAAAGAAAAGCTGCCCATTATAGTAAGAGATTACCAAACACTAATACAAGAAGCAAAAACACTACTATTCATTTAATAGATAGGATTGGGAAGCTACCAGTGATCCAATGGCAACTAAAACCCGGAATTTTGAATCAACTTCTACATTTTCCTCTTCTGCAATCTGTGGAAAACCAAAGCCATAGCATCAAGATGAAGAAATTCTAACTCTTAACTCCCCTATACAGAAACACCAATTGAGCATAAAGTGACATATTTCATCTCAAGATGTAGGTAGACAAGGTTTACATTTGCCATACTGCAATCTTGACTCTTAAGGCAACAAATTAGGCGATTAAATGCATTTATGAAATGTTGGAAATAATCAAATAAGGCATACCTCAAGAGCAGCTGAAAGAACTTGTGATTGACCTTCTTGACCCTTTTTTTCTATTAACAGAACAGCATAACTGTGAAGCACAAAATAATGGCTCAGACGGAGGGAAGAAATGCCATTCATTAAAATTATGATACAAGTAAGAAGCCTATAACTGATGGTGCATTTTGAGGACTGATGTCTTATTTTGTCATATGCCGAATCACAAAAAATTGTTTGCACATGTACAACTGAGAAAAACGCTTACTTGAGTATCAAGGTAGAATAAGACAAATGCAAATTCTTGTTTGATGATGAATAACAACTTGAAAATGCATCAAGAATCTGCAAAATAGCCAATCATTAAATCACTGCATTACATACAATTGAAAAATGGAACAGAGTTCAAATCTGCCCCTAAACTTTTAGGGGATGCTCAAATAAGCCCAAAATGACCTCTTTGGCCCAATTAACCCACACCTTTCTATTTAAGTTCAAATAGGACCAACTTTTGGCCAAAAAATTAAAATTATAATATTTCTAATATTTAATAATAAAACATTAATTTATATATTTTAAATATTAAAAAATATTTACTATATTTAATAAAAATAGAAAATCATAAAAAAAAAATCTAATAACACTAATGTAGCAACCCAAATAGACAAACCCACACTTCTCCTTCTTCTCTCTAAATGGAACCCTTCACCTCTTTAAATTCCCTTCATTGAGCGTAGGGGAGTCCAAAGGAATCTTTCATTCAACAAACTTGAATCCCAATCTAAGGAACTTGCAGCAATCTAATGAAACCGAAAGCAAAAGGGAAAAACTAGAAAGGAAGTAAAAAAGGGGATTCTTAGCCAATTTTTGAGCCATTTTCAGAGCTAGCAGTAAGGACACAACAAAGAGTGGAAAAGATGCATCACAAAAGGATCTTTATCAAAAAAGAGCTCAACAGTGAAGACAATAGACATTAGGGAAAGGCTATAGGTGAACAATGATTGTGATGGTCTAGATACAATTGAAAATTGCAGAGCCATGTCAACCATGAGATTTATGAAAACACTAAGAAGATTTGGAAAGGTATTTGATCGAAGAGGATGAGGACCAGAATGTTCTAGAGCCATGACAATACCAGTCAATTGATGGAGACGTCTGGGTTGGAATGAATGTTGTTATTTGATTTTTAAACAGGGTTTGTCTTTGATTGAGAATTTTTTAATTAGTGTTCTTCATTTGAGTTGATGTTAAATTTTTTTTTAATTTTTTGTTTTTTATTTTGATAAAAAATATGTACATAATTTGTAATATTTAAAAATAAGAAAATTAATTTTTATTATTAAAAAATTAGAAAATTAATATTTCTGAGTTTTTTTTATTAAAAAAATGAACCTATTTGAGATTAATCAGAAAAATGTAGGTTAATTGGACCAAAAAAGTCATTTTGGACTTATTTGAATATCCCCAAAAAGTTTAGGGACAGATTTGAACTTTTTCCCCTTGAAAAATATTATGCAAATGCAAGATTTACCATGACAAATTGCATGGTCACGTGAGCATGACACATGTATAGATGCAAACAATGATAAGAATGACCAAGACCAGAAGATGAAATTAAGATTCTTTGACCTAAGGGGCAAAAAAAGTATTATTCACCTCACTGCGATGCCTTAGTAGCCAGTTGTGATAGCATGAATTCTTGAATAGGTTAGTTACCACACGAATGCTGGTTAAAAGGTTCGGAGGCAGCGGAGAATTTGTTGTAACTCTCTTAATCACTTCCATTAGTATATCTAATAGCAGATAAGGCCCACAGTAAAAATCAAATAAAAATAAATAAAACAACATCTCCAGTTTTCAACCATTACTAAACCTTGTCATTATAAAACAAAACACAATATGGACATGTCACTGTACCACTTCCATCCTCAACATGCTTGAGAAGTGCACTCGCCCCATCTGGGTGTAAGACGATCATCCTCAGGATATCTATAACTGTAAAAAAGGTACAATATACTTAATTGGGTAAATTTCATGGATATGGAGGGGGAACAATCCATTATGTAATTGGTACCACTAAAACCAAACACAATAAATTTGCATTTAAGTTAAATGGTAATCAACAAGAAAAGCATTTTACATAAATAGCAGATATATATCAACCATTTAATTGATTCTAAATCCCTGAACATATAACTTCATCTTTATGATAACGAAATTCAAATTTGCTCTTTGGCAAAGTTCAAAGGGAGTTTCATTATCAAATCCTAAATACATCAGCTGTGTGCCATAAATGATTCAATGACTGCTCAAACGAGACTTGTTCATTCAACAGCACCAGACACCACGTAAAGCACAAGATTAAAATATCAGAAAGAACAATTTAATGAAGAAGACCTCAAGAAAAGGTCCACAGATCAAAAGCCTTAAAAAGTGCTGTACACTGACCCGGAAATAGCATTGCTACCGGCCAAGATTTCATTAATTTCAACAGCAAAGCAATTTCAACATCTGCAAATTTACTAGTATGATAATGGGAAGTGTCCTTTAAAATTTTAACAATTGCACCAAGTCTGGATATGTCAAGCTCTGACAAGGACAAGTTCTTTTTGTCCTTCAAAAGAAACAAAAGATATTCAATTAACTAATTATGTAAGTATAAGCCACAATGATGTAGTAGAAAATTAACAGAAGTAAAAGTGCAGAACATCCTACTGGTTCAGATAGAAGAGCATCATTGAACTCATTTATCTTTTTCAGGATCCCATCAAATTGAGCCCCATCAAAAACTAGCATTCCTTTCTGGAAACAAAATTCTCAAAAAAGATAAATAAGATCACTACCAATAAATTTAACTTATCGCATCTCAGCATCAATAGAAATAAAGTATTAATATGGAGAGAACGCTAGTGCACCATGCTCGTATTAGTTAAATACGGAACCCTCATCTTTAGTTGACGAATCAAATTAACTATTCTACATCCTGTCCAGTTCATATCTAGCTTGCTTACTTCCTATACTTCCTTAATGTCAAGGGCTTAATAACTGAATTCTCAGCAAATTTTCAAGAACATAGAAGTTAACCCATAAAAGTAATGCACCACAGAATATGACACAACAAATCTAAAGTCAAGAAGTAAACTCAATTAAGGCACATATGCATCTTTGTATCTGCCATATTACATGCATTCTAACTGAAGAGGATTAAAAATTATTAGAATAATAAAATATACTCCCCCTGATAAAATATAAAGACTGGCCTCCAATAAGAGCATGCGAGACAGTGCCCACATTAAAGTATGGCCAGTTCAGTTTCAACAAAAGTTAGGCTGGCCAAGGCTGTTCGCTACATGGCACAGAAAATATAGCAAAGTAGACCCGATTACATGGCAAGATCACTTGCCTGTCTGAGCCAGACTCAATTAGGTAAACCAACCTGAACACAAGTTGGCAAATATCTGCAGCATCAATCATCTCACCAAGTCAAACCTTGACACTGCTGAGCCAGGTCTGACCTGATATAAGTTCAGAGGAAACAAACAAACAAAACATGGACAAGATAAAGAAGGTCTACATCCCCCAGATCTCCACCAATGTTTCATCAACTAGACGATTCACCTGATGCACACTTCCTCTCCCAGATATCAAAGGTAGGATAAAGGTAGGGGGGCCTCCCTCACAAACTCCGTCCCTCCCCTTCTATCTCTCTCTCTCTCTCTCTCTCATCTTTCTAATGCTCCCAACTTTTTTTTCAATTTTCTGTCACTACATCAGATACACTGACTTCTGCATTGAAGACTACTTGCTGATACACACCTTAAGAGCCTCCTTACCCATTTTTACCCTGTTTTTGAGGTCCCTCCAGCAAAGACAAAATTGTGGCACCCCCTTTATTTGAGGACAAAACTTTGACTTAATCACTATTTAAGCAAAACATGGAAAATCTCACACACAGGATAACTAAAGAATGGTTAATACATTATACATCCCAAATCTTTCTAGTAGCTTTAAGGGCTTTACCTTGGGAATATGCTTGAAAGTAGGCTTTGCTGATACAGCTGTTGTATAAACAAGAAAATACATATTAGAGCAATCAGCAATCCCACCCTTCTATTACTGCAGCTAAATCCCAAGTGCACAGAAGCTAAGCAAAAGTTGAAATCATTTTCAATCAATAGATGCATACCAGACAAGTTAGAAGGTTGCCCAGGTACATAAGCACTTGCTGCGATGTGAAAGAAAGGGAACATTATCGTGCGAGGAATGCAGTAAGGACAATACACTTTCAAAATAACAAACAAAATCCATGTCATAGAATCAAATGAAATTATTCTCACCACCAGTGTATGGGTCACGGAATGATGAATCAAGAGCAATGCTTCTTTGTCCAGAATTTTGGAGTATGAAATCTACAATTTGTTGACGATAGGAAAGAGGAAGATTCTCTTTGATGAGCCACTTATCAGCAACAGAGTATGGATTATCTGTAAATACCTCAGTCTTTGTATTGTCAATTTACAATGTAAAAACATAAAAGCATGATTATTTGCAATAAGCAATCAAGAAAGTCACATTCAAACAAGCTACAGTTATTCTTTGAAAAGTAACAAAAAGAGCAGACATCATCAATGAAATACAGGTGCTTTACACATGCTTTAGAAGTACATCTTCATTAATACTAGAAATCTGGAACTGCAAGAGTCCATAGAAATGCTAGATTTATATAAAATGCCCATGCTCTTGTTATCTGCTACCTCTACCACTTGGTACATTAGATAGGAACAACACTATATCCACTTATGAGCCTGAGAATTTGCATTCAGATGAAAACAATATCCAGCTTCAAATAGACATATATTTCTTTTTTTGGTGGGATGTGGGGCGAAAGAAAAATCAAGTTCCATAAAAAAAAAGCTAAGAACAATTAGAGGGCTTCCTCTCTGACGCATGATTTCCTTTCTCAACTTTCTTTCCGAGAAATAAGAGCAGAAGAACAGAACAGCTGTCAAAGAAAACCGGACCTATCTTGAAATTTCAAGCATCAAAAAATGAAAAGAGAGAATAAAGATACCTGATCGATTATATGGCAACTTTCGAATGGGTTCACCATCTCCGATATCAACATCAAATACTGAATCACAAACATATATCCACCAAAATTTAAATTAATATAAATGAGATTCAAGGTATTCAATGCATAAACAAAGTTTAGGTACACAAGACTCAGAAGTAGTCAAAAGTACAATCCTAACCATAATCATATTCAATTCCATCAAGAACAGGTCGCTTCATGCCATCATCCGGTCCATCAACAACTTCGCCAATCTGAAAATAAAAGAATAATAACCATAACATGAACAATCCTGTAGTTAAGGAATACAAATTCCAAGAAGAAAAGCAGTAAGAAGAGAAGGTGAACCCTATCCATCAACTAAGACATCATTAGCATTTTCATTTCGCCATCAAAAGCTACAAACTTCTATTTCGATATATATATACATATATGATCAGAGAAAATATACCTAATGTTTAGTTTTAATGACTTGGGAAATAAAACCTGACCACGAATTAAAGTTACTTCAAATTATGAGTACATCATACATTTCAAATATGACAACAACAATTCATGCAAGGGCAAGATATTCCTGTATTGTCAAGTCATGATAAAACCTTTCAACTTAGATTTCTTCCCATGTTGTGGTTCTTTATATGCAAAACACGACATTCGTCTTGATTCATCATTCATGCATATCCACTATTACACTTTTTTCCGCTTACAGACCAAAGCATTGTCGCCACACAAATGAAGAACCTACAAATCTCATTGTTTTACGATGAAACAGCTCCAGGACATTGACCAACTCAATTGCTGATATAACTTTATGCCCTTTGTTTGTTCTGAAACTAAAAAGATGACATGTTCTGAAACTAAAAAGATGACACATGATGTGAAGCATTGTGGCATCACTATATAAAGATTTTTCAATCAACAAGCCACCATCAATCAAAACAGTGAAGTGAATTAGAAGTGTCCAACTGAATATCCAGAAAGTTAGAATTTATAAATATCAATAGCTAATTAATGAGATATGACAAAATCCCAGACTGTGAAACAGGTACAATGAATCATCAGAAAGTTAGAAAAGTGTGTGTGTGCGTGTGATGAAGAATAAGCTCCCTTCAAAATGTTAAGTCTTTGTTTTTATCATAAAATAAAAATATGCTGCATCAACTTAAATAATAGAAAACCTACCATGGACTTTCACTTTCACAGTAAAGAGATGAGAGATAGTTACAGAGACAGAACAACAGAGCAAATAGCGCAAAGATCAGTTTATTACAATGGCATGTAGCAAATATGTATGTCAGCATTGCAATGAAATATACATTGAAGAGCTGCCTAGGAAACCAACATGAAGAGAAGTTGAAACATATAATAGTAGAAACTAAGTATTACTTTATCCCACTTCTGCTCTCTCAAATTCCAAGCATATGCTACACCATTGTCCCCTTCTCTGACAATTTTTGTCTGGCCATCAGTAGTTCCTGAAAATAAAAAAATTAGAATGCATCAAATAGTTAGCAAGTTACAACATTGTCTGGCAACAATTACACACCCATTGCCCACAATAGATCACAAAACTCAGCATACTCAGGTGGAATTATCTTGAAAGCAGTATACATAAACATATTGATGATATAACTACAATTCTGTGATATAAAATTCACATTCATCAAGCTTGTTTACTTCTACTTATAACCAATATCCATCAGCCAGAGATAATAGCTTCCATTATCTCAATAATGGAAATTCCTAGATAATTAAAGAGCCATTATACTGAGTAAAATAATTGTGTAGAAGGATAAAATTAAATTACACCTGGAATCTGTAAAGCATCTAGCCCTGGCAAATCTTCCAATTTCAGTCCTCCAACCCTCTTCCTGATACAAATAAATCAAAATTGGATCAGACACTGACAAGTATTAGAGAAAAGAAAACCAAAAACTTTTATGCCAATCCAACTGGAAATAAAAAAGCATATAACATACAACTTAGATGAACTTCCAGAAACAAAAAATACAAAATAAGTTTACATGCAAGGAATTGCCACAAATTATGAAATTCAGATCAGGGTTTACAAGAAATGGGTAACAACAACAATCTAACAATAAACAAACGCATTATATACTCATACATGCAAACAATATGTATGTATAATACCTCATTACAGCAAACATTAGAAAATTATAAATATTAAAAGACAAATTTAACACTGATCCTGATTGACAATGAAAAGCTCCCATTATTAGACATAAGATGCATAGATATCAAATAACATACTAGAAATAGAAGTGCAATTATACCTGCTTAACTTGTATTGAGAAAGTTGGGAAACATATGACTCAAGATCTAGTGGATCTGCAATCCTATCCTGATGCGATGTCCAGATACGTACAACTCCATCTGAACATGCTGTCACAATGTCACCATTTTCTAAGAATTTGGCATCCCAAACACAACCAGGATGCTCTATGCTCTGAACACAAACTCCATCTGCAACATGGCAATGACATCCCACATAAATAATATTTGAAAGAATAAATCACCCATTCTGTTGCAATAACCATTGCAAGCCTTTGAGGTCATAAACCAAATAGAAGCAGCAAAAGCTATAAGCAATCACCTTTCCAGATCTTAGCCGAACAATCTTCACTACCACTGACAATAAGTCCAGACACATGTGAATCAACCGAATAGACAATGGAAGTATGACCAACCATCTCCATCAATACTTGGCCAGTTAATGCCCATAACCTTATTGAACTGTTGCAATAAAACAGGATTAATAATATTGACAACTATATGCAACACAAATAATTTCAACATAAAATTATTCAATATAAAAATGCAGAAGTGCCAGTAAAATATCTACTTGACAAAGTCCCAAACTTGGATACTATCCATTCCACTACTAAGGCAAGAACTGTATAAAGCAGTAAATCCTAAACAGAACCTCCCATCATAAATGAGCAAAGAAATGGGAAAAAATGACTAACCCATCATGTGATGCAGAAAGAATACCCAATCCATGCATCTCTGCCAAGCCTCTAACTGTATCTGCACAATTCTTAAAGTTTATTAGTAAATATAAGCATGTAAGCCATTAAAAACCTACTTAATAATATATAATGTGTGTGTGCATGTACGAATGTATGCATAAGAAGCCTTGGTTACAAGCTACCCTACATAGTTGACCAAGACCTCCTAACAGACTGTCACTTGCAAGTTCTAGTGCATCAATCATCATCCAATGCAGAGTGTCAAGAGTCCCACATCTAAAAGAAACATCAAGTTTAAGGGGTTTATAAGGGTTAAGGGCCAACTAACTAATTGATTAGTTCTAACATTTTAGCAATGGTTGGTCCAAGCCCAAGTGAGCCTAATCTTCATATTGCATGGACTCTTGCCTTTCGCCCATTCATTCACCTCCACCCCTTCAATTTAGTAATATGGCATCTGCGCAAGTCGGGCTCGATTCCAATTTTAATTCAATTTCCTAATGTTGCCACTACATTTCAAGGTTCAAGTTCCAAGGGGGATTTCAAGTTTCAAGTGTCAACTAGATGTCCTTGTTGTCAGTTGAGGGAAAGTGTCAATAGTCTCGCATCTAAAAGAAACATCAAATTTAAGGGATTTATACGGGTCAAAGACCAACTAACTAATTGATTAGTTCTAACATTTTAGCAATGGTTGGTTCAAGACCAAGTAAGTCCAATCTTCATACTTCATGGACTCTTGCCTTTAGCTCACCTCCAGCCTTTCAATTCAATAATACATAGTAACCTAACTCTTAGCAAGTATTATCAAAACCACCCTTCGGGTATGAGTATTGCCATGGAAAACTACTAAATATCAACAAAACATATATAATCCCATTAATATTGATTAAATTACATCATTACCTACACATATATGATATATCTGTTCAAAATTCAAAAGCTCATGTAGTGAGTTAGAGAGTGAAAGGGAAGGTAATTCCAAAAATTTAAAGAGAAAATAAAAACAATACAGAACTGAGAATAGCTAATTTATCTCCGTTGAGAACTAAATATATGCCTTCACAAGCACTAGAAAATAGAGTTACTAAAAATCAGTAACCTCATCATAGCAACTTCAAACAAAAGCACATCCACATTTACTTTTCTCATGACTGGCACTTAACAAGCTATATGATTGCCTCAAAAATGCATCAAAGAACTCTAGCATCCAATTTCTTACCAGACCATTATGATTATAGACAAATATATGCACAATGAAGCAGTAATACAGTAATGTTTGAAAGAAAAGCAGAAAACTAACCTGTATGGCCCACAAAAGTATGCAAACATGTCTTCCCTCTCCAAAGTTTTAAAGTTGTGTCACTTGAACCTGAATTGTGATATAAAGCAGAATCAACACTGAAGGTTCATATGCAGCAACTATTGCACACACACACACACACACACACACACACACACACACACACACACACACACATATTGGCTCATCACATGAACATAACTAAGAGAAGGGGGTGGGGGGACGGACACACACCAACTGCTCCATACCCTACACCAGTGTGAACAAAAATCAAATAGTTTAAGAGATGGGCAAGGGTGGGAAGAAAGAAGTTTGAGTAGTATGAAGAGCCCAGCACCACTTTCATTATATCATGAGACTCAAACTTGACTTAACCAAAGTAATCAACCAACAATAGTCAACATGGCCAAAACATCTCTAATGAATCAATACCAATAATGACACAGAATCTGACTATTAGAAGTACGGTTTTCATTATGTCCAAAAACATTAAAATCAAGTAGCAAAGCAAGCAATGATTTGCTAAGTTAAATATCTCAGCACACAGGATAGTTTGATATTAACAATCGTCCTAAAAAGAAATGAGAAAAAAAAATGCAAAGTCATATCTGATACCTGCAAACAATATATGTTAAACTGCAACAAGCAGAAATTTGTACCTGTAACAAGCTCACCAGAAGGCAGCTTTATCACTGCCTGTATAGCTGACTTATGAGCCTCCCAAGACTCGATACCCTGGCCTTTCCTCCATCGTCTCAAAGTACTTCAATGAAGAAAGCCAAGAGGAAAACAGGTCACATATTAAGTGAAAGCAATAGAATAGTCAAAATTTTAAAAAGAAGTTAACCACTTGTCTCAACCAAATGAAATAGCTTGTTAATAGAGGGAGAATTTAGTCAGCAAAGGACAACGATTTGCTTTTTGCGGGGGAAAAAAAAAGTGCAGCTGTAATTTTGATATGAACTGCCTAACTCTACCTCAAAAGCTAGCTCACAAGGGAAGGTTTGCAAACCCACATATATCCCCGCAGAACCAATGTGGGACGCATCAAATTTGTTCAGGTAATGGATGTTCTGTGCAGATTGGGGGCGTGGGGGAGAACACTCAACTAACTGAGAATGAATTTTAATTGCTGAACACAGGTGGATCTCAATCTACTGATAAGAGTATTTGGAAAAGTAACCAGAAATTCTCAGCGTTAGTGCTGTACTGCTGTTGGCTTTTCTGTAAGCAGAGTAATAAAAAGAAGTTTGCTGCATGCCACAAAACCGCAATGGAAAAAAGGGATAGAATTTTCCAGGAATATTGGATATAGAAGCTAAATGATTCGTACTGACACTTAAGTGCCACTGGGCTTCTCCACAAGCAGGATGCTTGGAAGAGTAGGCATATTTCAGAGGAAACAAGCCAGATTGAAGCCAGTTTAGAAGTGTTTAGCATCAAGCATGTGCATACCAAACTAGTAAGTCGTTACAAATGATGAAGAAAGTGATAGTCATGTTATGGGATTCCATTCCAGATTCTGAAACAAAGTGGAATCTGGTAAGGAGTGAACATAGCAATTACAGTTGTTGACTGATTCTATTTAAAACCCATCCAATAAGCCCCAGCCAAAATTAAAATATAAATAAAGGCCAAACTCCTGCATAATAAACAATAAGGAAAGCTAAACAAACTGAGTTGCATTATAGAGACAAAACTAGTGACATGATGTTTGCAATCTCAACAAATAAACTCAATTTCGTAAATCTAATTATACATGATTGCTTATTTGTAACATAAATTCTTTGGAGATATATATTTCAGGACAACCAAAGCTACCAAATTTGAACTGCTTAAGCTTGCCAGTTTCCAGCTAAATTTGCTCTCTTTGTACTCCCAGTTCGATCAAAGTTAACCAGTTTCCCCCTAGTTTATTTACATGAAACTTCGTTCCTCTAAATAAATTTTCAGCTTTTTGGTAGTATACTTAAGTGATCATGCATTAAATGACAAGCAAAATGACTCTTATATATTTCCTTTCGACAAATAGATCTTCCCAATAGAAATCAACCCCAAAATTTACTGCAGATCCCATTGTGAAGTTACAATTAAAGTTCCATATTGCAGTGTTCAAGTGTTATAAAAAATTTTCAACAGCCAAAGACGCTTGAGTTCGTGCAAATTAGAACTACTTATGTTTATTTAGATAGAAAGATAGCATTGAAAAATACATTAATCTAGTTATTAAAAGTTGATGCAAACCTCTATCAGTCCATCAATATACATATAAGTACACTGAATCTTATTGGAAAGTGTACAGCCCAAACTCCTTGCTTTCACTTAATAATAAACTAATTACTCAATGAAGTACAGGGAGTTCCAAAACAATTAAATAATTAAACCAGGATTTGAAATGGAAAATAGCCCACAATAAATAAGCTTACCAATCAACAGAGGATGACACAATGTCCCCATTATCCAATGCAATGCCAGTGACTTGCAACTGATGGCCCCTCAAAACCTGCACCTTGTCTCCAGTACTCGAGTTCCACACCAAAACCAGTGTATCCATGCCACCAGAGACAATCCCACCTTCTGGGTACTCTTCATTTGGTGGAATCCAAGCCAATGGACCTACAAAACTTGAATGTCCCAACAAAATTTTTGATGATGCATACTTGCACTTGTCTGATGGGTCAAGAGGCCAAAACCTCACAGTCCGGTCTCTAGATGAAGTCGCAATGCCAGTATCGCCACATATACATATACCACGAACCTAATATTCAAATCAAACAATTTAAGTATTTCAAGATACAGTAATAAGAAAATTTGTTCAAGTAACATTTTTATTCATCTATGATGTGATTAACACCCGCCCACAATATCAACCAACTCAGAAATCAACATTTTACAATCTGACTTTTCATCCGCTTATATTACCACAAACACAATCCTTGTACCTTATGTAAGAAACAAGTCATTTCAGGGACCAGCATCAAAATTCAAGTAATTGATTGACAAGAATTGCAGCATAAATGAATTCAAATGTGTGTATTATAAGTCAATTAACTTGAAGAATCAACCATCGTCATTGCAAGTTTTAAAATACCCACATTGCCTTGATGTTTAGAGGATTTTAACATGCAGAAAGGTATCAAAATTCAAGTTATACGAAATTGTTAATGTCCCAGAGAATGTGTGTGCTCAAAAAAAAAAATCATTTCCAGCGTAAATTTTGATGTTATCTGATCTTATCACTGCAAACCAATTGAATTTGTTAGATGAAAATTGAAAAATAAGGGATAAGTGAGTAAAAAATAAAATTCCCGACTAGAAATGCAAAAACAAATAGAAAAAAAGAAGCAGAAGAAAAGCAAAAGAAGAGTGAGAGATCTTACGTCGTCTTCGTGACCTCGAAGCTCGGAGCTCAATTTGTAGTGTTTGAAATCAATCTCCATGTCCATAAGAGTAAATCTCTTGTAGAGAAGCAGACAGACAAACAGAGACAGAGAGTGAAAGGCTTTAGGAGTAAAAGGAGTCAATTGCAATGAGAAGCATCTAAAGCGAAGCGTAATGACTTCCTATTCCTAACTTCCAAGCCAAGTACCTTCTTTGCAAAATTCACGAGCCCCTGCCCCGATTTGTTTTTTTTTTTTTTCTCGTATAAAAAAAACAAAATCGACTCCATGTAAATATTATTTCTTTAACACAAGCCCAGCATTAATTGAATGTACCTCGTTACTGCTCATCAATTCCTTTTTATTGATTAAAAGAATATTTAATAAATTTTAAATAATTTATTACCTATTATTATAAGTTTTTTTCTATTTTTTATAATTAATTGTTTTCCCTCTTTTAATTTTTAATTTATTCACTCTCCTTCCACCTTAATTAAAATAAAACCCCCATTCACTCTCCTCCCACCTCGTTAGAGGTGAGCAATCGGTTCAAATCGAATCGAACCGAATCGAATTAAATTATAAAAATCGAATCGTCAATTTTAGAAACCGAACCGAATCAAAATTAATGAAAAATCGAATCGAACCGAATCGCTTTATTTCAATTCGGTTCGATTTAAACTGATTAGTTTGATTTTTGATTGATTTTTTAATTTAGACTTAATTTTCAAGTTATTTGGTCTAATTTTAACTTTAATTTGAACCTAATAACCATTAATCAATAAAATTAAACAATTAATATATAAAAAATTAAATATAATTCATAATTTTTTCATAAAAATAAATTAATTTAAAAATCAATTCGGTTCGATTTGACTATATGAATCACTATTCGGTTCGGTTCGGTTTAATCGATTTTTTTCTCTTCAAAACCGAACCGAAATAACCAAATTTTTATAAATTAAAACCAACCGATTAAATTTTAAAACCGAACCGATTGAACCGAATTGACTCTGTTCGATTCAGTTTTTCGGTTTGAACCGAATTCTGCTCAGCCCTACACCTCATTCACTCTCCTCCCACCTCAGACAAAACAAAACCCCCCTCTCCCCATTCCTTTCTTTTTTTTCCTCCTATCGTTCTCCTTTCTTTTGATTTATTTTTTAAAATATTTTATACTTTTCTTTTATTATATTAACCTTTTATCATAGAACTTTTTATTTTGAAGGCTAGTTCTTTACTAAATAATAAGGACTTCAAAAAACAAAAACTTTTTAATAGTTGCACATCTAATTTATACTTTTTTTTTAATTAATTATTTTGGACACAAATTAACTTTTTTTTTTTAAACTCCCAATGAATTATGCTAGGCTCTCTTTTTTTTTAAAAAAATTGATTATTTAGACACTCTATTATATACGTACAGTTACTTATATATAATTTATATATGTTGATAATTTGAAAGACCTCCTAATGAATTTTAAATCCTCTGTATATGGTAGATTTAGGCAAAAATTTGTTGGACACTATTTTTTTCATAATAAATATGTTTAATCCACTTAATTTCTATAAAAACCGAAACTTAAAAAAGAAAATCCCAAAATGGAGTGCAATAATTTGTGATTTGTTTGAACTTTTTATAATTTATTGTAAATAAATTGAAAATTAAACAATGAGATGGATAAATAAAAAACATTTTTTTAAAATACCAAAATGTTATTTTTTATACTCACAATCCTTTTTTTAATAAATCTAATGGTGACATCTAGTGTTTTCATCTTATAATTTTATTTTTTTTTGTGCAGATAGTTACCCTTTTGAATTTTTTTTTGCCATCTTTCCCTCGTCGAAGGACACTCTCTTCTAGAATTGATAAACTGGTAGAGATATCTACTCTTCCAGAAGGAGCTCAAGTATCAGAATCTCTTATCCCTTTTCTCAGCCCATATAATGTCTACCATAGACCTAGAACTTATGAACGACATATAGCCTCAAGGATGAGTAGGGAGACTACACCAAATATGAGTTGCCAAACACCCCAGCCTGCCTCTATTCCTGTCACCCAACCTTCCCTTTCTTATTTAATAAATTGTCGTAAGGTAATTTGTGGTTGCCTGGACGAACACTCACTGAAGTGAAAAAAGTGAGGAGTCGCAATTTTAATTTTCAGGGAAATTAAAGAAAACCATTTGTGAAGGTAAATAAAAAAAATAACCACTTCGAAAACAGATATTCAAGGTTCGGGGTCCGTATACGGGTGGGAAAGGTGTTAGGCACCCCACCTCGTCCCTCAACGAGAGTAAACAGATTTAATGTTATACTCTTCATAAGTTAAAAAGATAATTAGAGGGTTGGGATAGTGATGATGTTAATCCTTTATACGAAATAAAGGATATTTGATATTTCACTTATTTTGGATTGCCCCTAAGAACACAAGTTCATGAGATGACCCTGTAGTGAATAGGTGTCGTGTAGAGTTATTTTGTGTATTGTGTTATTTTAATTTGGGTTTTTGTTAAGAAAACTCGGGTGAGAAGCTTCTCCCGATCTCTAAATATGTTTTATTAAGAGTTTTAAGCGGGAAATTTCAGATAAGAACTCTCATCTGAACTCCGCATACATTATCAAATTTTGAATGAGAATCAGGTAAGAACTCTCCCCCAATCTCTTAAAATATTTGGTTTAAGGTTTTTTATTTTTTTAGTGGAGGATCTCGGATAAGAACTCTCCTCCGATCTCCGTGTTTTATTTAAATGAGAATCAGGTAAGAACTTTCCCCCGATCTCTTAAAATTTTTTTTTTTAAGTGGAGGATCTCGGATAAGAACTCTCCTCCGATCTCCATGTTTTATTTAAATGAGAATCAGGTAAGAACTCTCCTCCCCCGATCTCTTAGAGTGTTTGTTATGATCGCATATCGTAAGGACCTTGAACTAAGGATTTTAGCGCCTGAAGGCGTCAGAAACCCGCACAAAGCTTCTCTTAACCCACTGATGCCTTATAACTAGAGGGTGAATACAAGACCGAACTTTTCGATGATCTCCTATGCGATGGCCTTGTCAGAACTCTTTGGCTGGAGATATCCGATCTCCTTTGTTTACTAGTCCAGGACCCGATCTCTTCTCGATTCTCGCTCTATTATGTTGTGAAAACCCATATACAATTATTATTTATTATTATTTTATTTTAATTAGCTAACAATAATTTAATATATTTATAAAAAATATATATATTTTATTAGATGGTCTGCTTATTTATTTTTAGATATATAAATATATTATTTTTGAAATTAAATATATATCTGCAATCTGAACAACCCAGTTCAATAATAACTCTTATCCCATTCTACACCTAATAGAACTCTTGAAATATATATATACCCTAATCATTTCTTCTGCTAAACTTTGCTTTCAAAACCTATTTGTCACCTCCTTTTTCTATCAAATACTCTCAACAGAGAATCCCTAAATTTTTACTAATCTATTCATCACATTCGATTCTGTTTTCAAGATAAAAATTCTCATTCTTTATTCACTAATGGGTGAATTTGATTTTATTTTCTTTCATTAATTTGTTACAACTACCCTAGAAATTTATCTTTTTTTCTTTGATCATTAGTATTGAATTGGTTGATCATAATTGCTATTGGACAATAATTATTTATTTTATATATATATATATATATATATATATATATATATATATATATATATATATATATATATATATATATAAACTTTCATCCCCTGTTCATCCACCATCGTCCCCTGTTCGTCCATCGCCGAATTCGTCCCACCCAACATATATATATATATATATAAAAGTTATTATATTTTATTATTATTTGATATTTTTCTTTAATATTTTGGGTGTGTAGGAGATTTGAATATTTAATCAGTCAGTTGAAATTGTCTCTCTTCTATTGAAATAACTATTATCTTGGAGGTTCCAGGTGAGTGGTAATTATAGTACACGGCACCGTTTTAGTCCCTTTTAAAATTTCTTAGCATTAAGTTTGTTATTAACTGAAATTTTAAATTAATATTTTAACAATTATTTTATATGTGATTTTCTACAGTTTTATTTTATTATTGAATTTTATTTCGATTTTGATTAAATAATTGATTTTGTCAACTATCTCTGCATTAGACCCATTAGGATTCCGGGAACAGGCCTTTAATGTATTTATATTGATTGATATTTGACTATAAATTTATTGATGTATTACTGAATTGATTTGAGATTGATTTGATTTTACTGAATTGATTTGAGATTGATTTGATTTTATTGAATTGATTTGAGATTGATTTGAGATTGATTTGGTTTTATTGACTCTCTGAAACTATTGAAATACACTATTGGAATTGCACTATCAGTTATTATTTGCTATCTGAAATTTTTTATTGATTTTGATTGATTTGTACAAATTGATTTTCTATTTTGAATTGGTACCGTGCGATTCTGCTTACGTTATCCGCCCCGCCGTGGACTATCACGGTATTAGGTTGCATTGTCGAGTCATGCATCATTGCGCTTTATGGTTTGCATTAGTATCATATGCATTGATATCTGTGAAGGAGGAGGAATGTATCTGATATCTGGTAGCGCGCTTACCATCTAGCCTTTGGTGATGTGGGGTATCATCACCCTGGTGCACTGTACCATAAAAAAATTTTATTGAATGAATTTATTTTATATATATGTTTTATGAAATTATTTTATTAATGATTTTGACAAAGATGAGCATGATTTTATTGAATAGAAATTTATTGTGAAATTAATCAAGCCGCCCATTGCCTATTCCGTTGTGTGCTATAATTATCATTCATCGAGCATCTAGCTCAAACCACGTTTTCTGTGCATTATCTGCTTTTGCATCAAGAGAACTCTGCGGTGATCCAAATATTCACCCATTTTCGGAGAGGGACAACTTTGATTTGTTCTCATGGTATGCCCGAATTCATGTTTTCTCGGGCTAATAATTAATTTAGTTTATTGAGCTTTAAGTTTTTATTTGAAATCAGAGACTCGCAGCTTTACCTATGGGATATTTATGATGTTTATTCAGCATCTTATTTATTTGGATTTTGTCTATTTTTAGGATTAGTAATTGACTATATATTCGTTCAAGATACTCTGATAAGGCTTGCATGATTTAAGAATACTTAAATTATGCGATCCTGATCAGAATTTTGGGTCGTGACAAAGTTGGTATCAGAGCTCGGTTGAGGTCTAGTAAACTTGCGGAGCATAGGATCCTTAACGTCTCTTCAGTTTATCATTGCTTTAGATATCTGCGTCCTTCATACTATTTCACCTGTCTTAATTTGGGTCACATTTTCATATTTAATACTTGTTTATTAAAATGAATAGGTGCCTGAGTCTGTTAAAATTTAAGAGGAGAGCTAGGGCCAAGGGTATTAATGGTGCAAACCTTGATCTAACAAGGGAGGTACCACCTCAAACTATTAATCAGACATCTAAACAAATGCCTATGGCTAAGATTGGGGCACAACCATTCTTTTGTTTCTCCATTCTTTTGTTTCTCCATGATATTTAGTACACCACCTACTTTGTTAGAGTATCCTTCATCTGTATCAACACCTATGAGGAACGCAATAAACACTAATATGGTATATAGGGGATGTATAGTTCACATTGGAGATAGGGAATTAGTTGCAAATCTTGTTTCTTTGGATATGTTTGAGTTTGATGTGATTTTAGGCATGGATTGGTTAGCCACTTATCACGTTTCATTGGATTATCATAATAAAGTTGTACTCTTTAAATTCATGGGGAGGCAGAATTTCAATTTCAGAGAGATCGCAGTATAGCCTCTAGTAATCTTATCTCTGTAGTGAGTGCTAGATGATTATTGCGAAAGAGGTGTAAAGGGTATCTAGCTTATGTTAGAGATGTTCAGGTAGAAGGTGCAGGTTTGGAGAATGTTACAGTGGTTAAGGAGTTTCCTGATGTGTTTCCAGAAGATTTATCAGGTTTACCCCCGGAGCGAGAGGTAGAGTTTGGTATAGACTTAGTTCCTGGAACTGAGCCCATATCTATGCCACCTTATCGTATGGCACCCACAGAACTTAAGGAGTTGAAGGAGCAGCTACAGAACCTACTAGATAACGAGTTTATTCACCCTAGTGTTTCTCCATGGGGTGCTCCTATGTTATTTGTACGGAAGAAGGATGGGTTTTTGAGAATGTGCATTGATTATAGGCAATTGAATAAGGTAACTGTGCGTAATAAGTATCCTCTTTCACGCATAGATTACCTGTTTGACCAACTTCAAGGTGCAAAATATTTTTCCAAGATTGATCTTCGATCTGGGTATCATCAATTGAGGGTCAAGAAAGAAGACATACTCAAGACGGCCTTTAGGACTAGGTATGGACACTATGAATCTCTTGTAATGTCTTTTGGTCTTACCAATGCTCCGGCCTCTTTTATGGATCTCATGAATAGAGTTTTCAAGCCTTTCTTAGATCAATTTGTTATAGTGTTCATCGATGACATTCTAGTGTACTCAAAGAGTAAGGAGGAGCATGAGCAGCATTTGAGAATTGTCCTTCAGATCTTACGAGAACACAAACTATATGCCAAGTTCTCAAAATGTGAGTTTTGGTTAGATAGTGTGGCCTTCCTAGGCCATACAGTATCTAAGGATGGGGTGTGCGTTGATAAGAAGAAAGTTGAGGCAGTGCTTTATTGGCCTAGACCCACAACTGTGTCAGAGATTCGTAGTTTCTTGGGTTTAGCAGGGTATTATAGACGGTTTGTTCAAGACTTCTCTCGTATTGCAGCACCTTTAACTAAGTTGACACAGAAGAATGTAAAATTTCAGTGGTCTGAGGCTTGTGAAAAAAGTTTTCAGGAGCTTAAGACTCGTTTAACTACAGCACCAGTGTTAACCCTTCCATCTGGATCAGGGGGTTATGTAGTATATTGTGATGCTTCTAGGATTGGTTTAGGATGTATTTTGATGCAGCATGGACGGGTTATTGCATATGCTTCTCGTCAGTTGAAAAGGCACGAGCAGAATTATCCAACTCATGATTTGAAAATGGCTGCAGTAATTTTTGCTTTGAAAATCTGGAGGCACTATCTGTATGGTGAGACTTGTGAAATCTTCACTGACCACAAAAGTCTCAAATACATCTTTGACCAACGTGATCTTAATCTTAGGCAAAGAAGATGGGTAGAATTGCTGAAGGATTATGATTGCAACATACAGTATCACCCTGGAAAAGCTAATGTAGTGGCTGATGCTCTAAGCAGGAAGTCTTCTGGTAGTTTAGCCCATATATCTACCAAGATGAGGCCTTTGATTGGTGAATTACATGAGTTACTAGATCAGGGAGTAGAGTTTGAAATCATAGCTGGATCACTCTTAGCACATTTTCGAGTTAGGCCTATCTTGATTGATCGAATTAAGGCTGCTCAAAAGAGGGATTCTCAGCTGTGTGAGATTATAGATAATATTCATCAAGGCCAAGCTCAAGGATTCATGTTGAATGATGATGGAGTTCTTCGTTATGGCACTAGACTTTGTGTCCCCAATGTTGATGAGTTGAGAAGAGAAATCATGGAGGAGGCACACCATTCTGCTTACACAATACACCCAGGTTCAACTAAGATGTACCGTGATTTAAGGGAGCATTATTGGTGGGGTGGCATGAAGAGGGATGTTGCAGACTTTGTTGCTAAATGTTTGACTTGTCAGCAGGTTAAGGCAGAACATCAGAGACCATCTGGGTTACTTCAGCCGTTGCCTATCCCTGAGTGGAAGTGGGAGCATATTGCCATGGACTTTGTTGTGGGTTTACCTAGTACACGAGGTGGTTACAATGCAATCTGGGTGATAGTGGACAGATTGACAAAATCTGCTCATTTCCTTCCTGTAAAGACTACATATGACTTTGCTAAACTCGCACAGTTGTATATAAACAAGATTGTTAGTCTTCATGGAGTTCCAGTTTCCATTGTCTCCGATCGTGGTACTCAGTTTACTTGTCGATTTTGGAAGAAATTCCAAGAAGCTTTAGGAACACGAGTAGACTTTAGTACTGCTTTTCACCCTCAGACGGATGGACAGTCAGAAAGGACCATACAGACATTAGAGGATATGCTTCGTGCATGTGTTATGGATTTTGGTGGCTGTTGGGATCATCATTTGCCTTTAGTGGAGTTTGCTTATAATAACAGTTATCAGGCAAGTATAGAGATGGCTCCATATGAGGCATTATATGGTCGAAAGTGTAGGTCACCGGTTTGTTGGGATGAAGTTGGAGAAAGAAGGCTTACTAGACCAGAGTTGATACAATTAACTTCAGAGAAGGTTCGACTAATTCGTGATCGACTTTTGACTGCTCAAAGTCGACAGAGAAGTTATGCTGATCCTAAGCGTAAAGATGTAGAATTTATGATTGGTGATCATGTATTTTAGAGTTTCCTATGAAAGGAATCATGAGGTTTGGGAAGAAAGGAAGCTTAGCCCTAGTTTTATTGGTCTATTTGAAATTTTGGAGAGAATTGGAGCAGTTGCTTACCGTTTAGCTCTTCCACCTGGTTTTGCACATGTACATCCAGTTTTCCATATTTCTATGCTTAGGAAGTATGTACCAGATCCATCTCATGTTTTACAACCTCAAACCATGCAATTTAGGGATGATATGTCATATGAGGAGTAACCAGTAAAGATTTTAGATCGACAAATTAGGAAACTCCGATCTAAGGAAGTGGCTTTGATCAAAGTGTTGCGGCATAATCACTCAAGTAGTGAGGCCACATGGGAGGCAGAATCTGAAATGCGAGCCAAATATCCTCACTTATTTGATTCTTCAGGTTAGAACTTTGTCTATTCAAATTCGGGGACCGAATTTTTTTTAAGAGGGGAAGTATGTGAAAACCCATATACAATTATTATTTATTATTATTTTATTTTAATTAGCTAACAATAATTTAATATATTTATAAAAAATATATATATTTTATTAGATGGTCTGCTTATTTATTTTTAGATATATAAATATATTATTTTTGAAATTAAATATATATCTGCAATCTGAACAACCCAGTTCAATAATAACTCTTATCCCATTCTACACCTAATAGAACTCTTGAAATATATATATACCCTAATCATTTCTTCTGCTAAACTTTGCTTTCAAAACCTATTTGTCACCTCCTTTTTCTATCAAATACTCTCAACAGAGAATCCCTAAATTTTTACTAATCTATTCATCACATTCGATTCTGTTTTCAAGATAAAAATTCTCATTCTTTATTCACTAATGGGTGAATTTGATTTTATTTTCTTTCATTAATTTGTTACAACTACCCTAGAAATTTATCTTTTTTTCTTTGATCATTAGTATTGAATTGGTTGATCATAATTGCTATTGGACAATAATTATTTATTTTATATATATATATATATATATATATATATATATATATATATATATATATATATATATATAAACTTTCATCCCCTGTTCATCCACCATCGTCCCCTGTTCGTCCATCGCCGAATTCGTCCCACCCAACATATATATATATATATAAAAGTTATTATATTTTATTATTATTTGATATTTTTCTTTAATATTTTGGGTGTGTAGGAGATTTGAATATTTAATCAGTCAGTTGAAATTGTCTCTCTTCTATTGAAATAACTATTGTCTTGGAGGTTCCAGGTGAGTGGTAATTATAGTACATGGCACCGTTTTAGTCCCTTTTAAAATTTCTTAGCATTAAGTTTGTTATTAACTGAAATTTTAAATTAATATTTTAACAATTATTTTATATGTGATTTTCTACAGTTTTATTTTATTATTGAATTTTATTTCGATTTTGATTAAATAATTGATTTTGTCAACTATCTCTGCATTAGACCCATTAGGATTAGGAGCAGGCTTTAATTTATTTATATTTATTGATATTTTACTATAAATTTATTGATGTATTACTGAATTGATTTGAGATTGATTTGATTTTACTGAATTGATTTGAGATTGATTTGATTTTATTGAATTGATTTGAGATTGATTTGAGATTGATTTGGTTTTATTGACTCTCTGAAACTATTGAAATACACTATTGGAATTGCACTATCAGTTATTATTTGCTATCCAAATTTTTTATTGATTTTGATTGATTTGTACAAATTGATTTTCTATTTTGAATTGGTACCGTGCCAGATTCTGCTTTCGTTATCCGCCCCGCCGTGGACTATCACGTATTAGGTTGCATTGTCGAGTCATGCATCATTGCGCTTTATGGTTTGCATTAGTATCATATGCATTGATATCTCGTGAAGGAGGAGGAATGTATCGATATCCGTAGCGCTTACCATCTGGCCTTTGGTGATGTGGGGTATCATCACCCTGGTGTACTGTACCATAAAAAAAATTTTATTGAATGAATTAATTTTATATATATGTTTTACGAAATTATTTTATTAATGATTTTGACAGCATGAGCATGATTTTATTGAATAGAAATTTATTGTGAAATTAATCCTGCTCTTATTCCGCTGTGTGCTATAATTATCATTCATCGAGCATCTAGCTCAAACCACGCTTTCTCATATCTGTTTTGCATCAAGAGAACTTGATCCAAATATTCATCCATTTTACGGAGAGGGACAACTTTGATTTGTTCTCATGGTATGCCCGAATTCATGTTTTCTGCTAATAATTAATTTAGTTTATTGAGCAGTTTAAGTTTTTATTTGAAATCAGTAGAGACTCATGATTTACCTATGGGATATTTATGATGTTTATTCAGCATTTTATTTATTTGGATTTTGTCTATTTTTAGGATTAGTAATTGACTATATATTCGTTCAAGATACTCTGATAAGGCTTGCATGATTTAAGAATACTTAAATTATGCGCCGGTCACGATTCAGAATTTTGGGTCGTGACATATGTCATCTCCTGGGCTCGTTTCATAGCCTGACCTTATAACTTATTCCTCTGACCTACTATTCGACCTTTTATTATTTTTATTTGTTCGAAAAACTTTCACGTTAAGATACTTCTACCAATATCTTTTAAGTTACCTACGAGTTGCTCACAACCAGGACACCTATTTTCGAAGGAAATGAAAACTAAGAAGAAATAAATAAAGTCTACGAATAAATAAAAGAAGTAGACTCAGGAAATAACTATCGGCCTGAATAATCTACATTGGGATTTTTAATGCGACTGAATATAATAGAAATTTCAAGAATAAAAACAGATAAAATGAAACACGAGCATTCGGCAAAATGACAGTCTAGACACTTACCTATGGGAGGTTGAGGATGTGGAGCTGACTCTTGTATCCACAAACCTTATGGAGGTGGAAACCGATGGCCAAAAGACTGAAACTTACTCAATGTAGCAGGAACTAGGTCAGAATGAAGTTGGATGAGGGGAGTAATATACTGATATCGGGGAAGTGGGAATGAGATTGAGTAAAGAAAATGGCCTTTCAAAGCAATAAACAGGCACTGAAAATGGAGATTTCAGGGTTCAGAACTCCTTCGATGAAGATACTCAAGAAAACTGGTTTCTAAAGTTTCTTGAAAGCTCAGAATGGCAAAGTAGCAAGACTGAATTAAATTTCAGAGCCTTTCTACTATAATTACCACCACCTTTTTTCGTCCGTCCCTTCTACAATATTACATGTAGGTATTTATAGGGAACGGGTGCTTCTTATGAAGGGTCAGGATCTCATCATAGGAGATGGAGGGTTTAGATTCAAAAGGACACAATCCGACGTCTGAGAATTAAAGAGAATCAAAATAAAGGGTTGAGATTTCATTCAGAACATCCGTCCTTTCTTCTCTTAATCCAATGACTCAGGGGCTTGCCTTACAAGATGGATCCGAGGGCTTGGAATGAAAAGCGCCGATCCTGTCGTTTACTTTTTAATCCAAGGGCTCCGGGTTTGTCCTTATAAGTATGATCAACGGTGGAGATCAAGGTGTACAAAACTGCCATAACTGTTTTGGTGTCTGTCAACTAGGTAGGCATTTCTGCAACTGAGGCGTGTGGTGAAGATTTGATCCGCCTGTAATGCTTTAACTAACTCGGCTCTGATTATGAAGAGAGTAGATTGGAAGTTATTTTAATCCCTCCGTGCTTTTCGATCTCTATTTCTTCCGATCTCCCTATTATGACCTTTTCTTTTTCCGATCCCTCTAGTATCAGGTCCCTTTTCATTCCCCGATCTCTCTTATTCTAGATCTTTCTTCCTTATCTATTTGCCTTGGTCAACGCAATTAATTCTTCTGTTACCGATGCATCCGCTTCAGTTTTTGCATGCAATAAATGCTCAAGCCCTATATATATACACCAACGAGAAATCCCCTTCACACTTCACTTTTCCTCCTTTAGTTTCTCCATTTCTCCAATTCTAGTTTTTCCAGCAATATTTCTGACTATGGTGATTGCTTTTGATCTTTTTCCGTCTATTTTCTTCGCCCATCGCCTGAAAATTTATGACACCAGCGATCGGAGAACCATGAGGACAACATCTAATGACAGCGAGGGAACCGGACTAATTTACCGATCAAGATCAAAAGTGACGATTGTGTCGATCTCGAATCGGTCCACTGATAAAATCGGTGAACCGATCTCGGGCAAGAAGATTGCTAATTTCAATCTTAATGTCGGTGACTGCCTCTTGAAGTTCATTTGGCTCCTCACCATATCGGGTGTCTCGACTGCAGCTCGGTTCTGGTCGATGAAATCGACGATGACTCCGCTCACCATCATGAGAGTCATAATCACCCTATCTGAGTTGTAGATCTATCCGATACTTGTGGCTGGCTTTCTGATCAAACACATCTTTTGATTCAGCCATAAGACTAGGCTTTGACATAGGCCCTTACTGGGTAAGATATTGTATTAATCCTTAGAGATCACACAAATGATGTAATTTGATCTTTAAAGATTCCCTTAATGATGTAGTCCGATCTCTTGAGATCGCCCAAATGATATAATCCGACCTTTTGAAAATGAAATGAAATTTTATTTGAAGGTTATTATTTAATTATTGCATTAGTTATTTTCCGATCTCTGATGTGCATATCCAATCTGATCTCTAACTAAATCGTCATTAACCGATCTGTGGCTTTGAAAGTTTGCTCAATCCGATAACCCTAGCTAACCGTTCTCATTTGTTCGATTTTATTATTATGTTTCTAAAACCTTCCCGTGACGTGTCAGGAAAGCGAGCCGATTCCTCTAATCGATGCGTCGCTTGGGACTTTATGAGCATTAAATGCTCAGACGGGTATAAATAGGGGGAGGGTAAATCAGCTGCTCCCATATGTCACTTTTAGCACTTTACTAGCAATCTCAACATTCTCTCGTTTCTTCAAGTATTTCCGACACCGATCACATTCCAATAAGGATTTTGATTCTTTTCTTAGTTAAACTTCTTTTGTTTTCTTGAAAATGAGCGGCGTCGAGGGTCAGAGAGCTGCGAGGCCACCTTCTGTCCATGTTTCGTGGACCTCAGAAGAGGGCGACGTAATTAGATCAGGTGGTCAAACCAGCACGGCCCTCGTTCCAGTTACTGGTCCAGCTGCCAGACCGAGGTGAGGGTCATCTTCCAGAAGAGAAAACTTGCCATTGGATGAATTGCCTTCGGTCCTGAGGGAAACCGATCTTCAATCTATAAGTCAGCAGTACAATCTATGGATCGACTCCTTTGAACTAATCAAATGCCACGGCGATCATCAAGCTGATCACTTCTTTAATGAGAGTGATCTCATCATGGTGTATAAAGAGCAACTGAAGGCCGGGCTCTGTTTTCCTTTGGACGAATTTTATAAGGCCGTCCTAAAATTCCACCATGCCTCGGTAGCTCAAGTGTATCCGAACTCCTGGCGGACTCTAATAGCTTTCCGGGGCCTCTGCCAAGCTAAGGGACTGGAACCCACAGCTAAAGCCATTGCCGAACTACATAGGCTTGCCCGAAGGAAGGATGATGAGTTATGGTTCTTTCAGGCTAAGCCTAACTGCTCCCTCTTTATCGATCTCCCTTCTTCGTTGAAGAATTGGAAGAACCGTTTCTTTATTTTGAGGAGCAAGATTCGGAATGGCTTTGAGGGTATCCCACGGAGTTGGCAACACCTAGTCACTCCGATCCCAAAGAAGATCACCTTAAATAAAGACGAAGACGCCGTGGTAAAAGAGTTAAAGTCTCAGGCATCCACCCAGAAATTCTCTTGCTTAGACGCGGTGATGGCCGAACTGAAGTATTGGATGATGCGGTTGATCACTTATGAAGAATACAAGCTTCAGCTCTCTGACCTCGGCCCTGGTACTACCCATATCTCTAGTATCTAAATCTTAGTGAACTCACAGACTTCTTCTTTGTGCAGGTATGGTGGGCGGCGATGCTTCCAAGGAGAGCCACAAGTGAAAGAGGGAGGTCTCCAGAAAAGTAAGGGCGATGAAGGGGGCCACCATTGCTGATGCTCAGACCCCTCATCATGAATCAGTAGAGATGCCGAGCTCTCCTCCCCGACTCAGGAGCAACTAATCCTTGAGGTAGAGGTCGTCTCTCCTGCTCCTCAACAAATCGAGCTTCCGCCTCCCCCACCTCCTCTGATCTCTTCCAATGTGGAAGGAGAATCTTTGGGTCTTACGGTTAGGACACTTTCCCGGGGTGCTCAACTTCTGATCCAATCGTTGGAAAGGAACTGCTCTACAAAGGGAAATCCCAGCCTGGCCAAAGTCATGGGAGCTTCCATCTACTTCCAAGAAGATCGAAACCGGTTGGAAGAGGAGAGCATGGATGACATCTTAGCTCAAACAATGAGCTTAGGCTTAGAGGCCATTGCAAATCAGCACGTACTCAGAGAGAAAGCTCACGCCTTGAAGAAGGAGATCCTTAAGGCGGTCTAAGACGCCTCAGCTACACAAGCTCAGCTCTCCTCTGTTAACGACTACATCGCCAGAATAGAAGATCAGATGAGGCATTATGAGGAGAGGATAGCGGAGATGGAGCGAGAACTTGAAGACTCCCGAGCTAGTCGGTTTGCCGATCTTGCTTGTTATGCTGAAGACCTTCGGGCGAAGGAGGAAGAACTTCGAGCCAAGGATGAGGAACTCTAAGCCAAGGAAGAGGAGAGCACCACAAAGGAAGCCGGGGCTTATGTGAACGCCCATAATGACCTTCTGGCTGAGCTGAGGAAGCGGTATCCTAAAGAGGACTTCTCCTGGATGAATGAGCTCGCCCCAGAGGCTGAAGATGAGAGTGACGAGGAGCCAAAGGGAGAGAGAGAGAATGAGAGAAATGATGATGTACCTAGAGAATAGGCCGAGGGAGACCCTCTAGCTGAATGACTTGTAAATTTTATTTTGAAATGAATTGAAGTCTTTTTTTTTTTTGTTCAAATTCTTGATGAGATCGGAAAGCGTGCAAATTGTATGAGTACTTAATTGTTTGGACGTATTGGATATCAAACCTGAAAGCCACCATTAACCTAAGTATAAGAGATTGGAAAACATTGTAAGCCTGAGACCGGACTTAGCCACAACCAAACACCGAGTAAATCTTTAGAACATTGGAAAGACTTAATTTGAATTGTTAAGATCGGGATTGTCAGTAGACTGGAAAAAAACCTTTAACTTTATTTTAAGAAATATCTGAGACATACAAGTGAGGAACCCGATTCTAGCATTAGCTAAATGACTTTCCACAATATTCGTAAAGAGAGATCAGAAAACAATTAACTGAGTGTGGGATCGATTTATTTCATGATCGATCAATAGATGTATTCGGAAAGGTCATTTGTGATCGAAAAACATTGGCTGAGAGCGGCTTTAAAGTCCCTTGACTTTGGTGATCGGCCAAAATATAGTGTCGATATAAATCTTACATCTTCTCTTTCTATATCCTCTCCTTATCGGAGGACACTCTCTTTTAGAATTGATAACCTGGTAGAGATACCTACTCTTCCAGAAGGAGCTCAAGTATCAGAATCTCTTCTCTCTCTTCTCGGCCCATATAATTTCTACCATAGACCTAGTTCCCTTACTAGATGTATTAAATCTATCCATGCATCACGAAGATCACTTCCAAAGGAATATGTCCAAGCTTCTAAAATAGATCAATGTAGCCTCTAGTCTACAACAACTAAACAGTATGTTACTATTGAAATTCCTGCTACTCTGGTTTTTACCTGGAGGGCACAAGGATATTCAAATCTCCATTTTGGTGCAATCAGATTGATGCTTAGCCTCCATAGCAAACGTGGCCTTCTAGTAACTGCCTGGGTGTCTTTGTTGGATACTTGATTCCTTTATTATGAACATGTTGTTATTGGAATATGTCTAACTACACTTCATGTTGTTATTGGAGCATGTCTAACTACACTACATGCTGGAAGTGTGGTCTTGACTTTCTTTCCAAATTACAACATGTCACTGAGAGATCTAAATCTTTGCATTACCTTGAAGGTCTAAGTCCGAATCACTAAAGCAGAACAAGTTACTTCCTCTATGATAGCCACCTTGCATCATCAAATTATTTAGAGACTTCAAGATCAGGCAGTTGATCTGTCCCAACAGAGTGTTTCTAATGAAGCTCTTCTTATCTTAGCTGATACTAAAACAACCCCAATAATTATTCAAATTCCCTAACAGATACCATGGGAAGAACTTGAATAGCTTATTCCTCAAGTATGGCTGACAAATTATGAAAGACTTTATGCTAACTCTAGACCTATCTAGTCTACAAAGTCATCCTTTCATCGATAGCCAGATGGCACTGTTTGAACTACATTTTAGCCTCCTCGGAGTTCTACAAGCACTCCTTCTATCTTTCAGTCACTTATGATTACTCCTATTGATGAGGAACAAGAAGATATCTCTTTCCATTCTATAACTACAGAAGGACATTACGTTGATCCTAAAAAGATAAATGGCCATTTTCTTTCGGATATTCCTAGATCGGGTATATGTGACCCCGACTGTCACTGTGAAAATGAAGATTGAGAAGGAGACAATGATCATCCCTTAGCTCTAAGACATTGAAAAAAACTACAGTGCCATTCTCATTCTCGATGCTTAGCTTTAAGCTCGGATTACTTAACTTGATAAAAACCTTAGGACTCTTCTTCAACAGAAAAGGTTTGGCCATGAATTTAACCAAAAGAAATTAGAGATTAAGAGATTAAAAGCTTAAATTGCCTAGATTGAAGCCAACCTTGCATCTAAAAGGAAAACATATTTTTTTACAACCTTCTTTCACCCATTTAAACCAAAATCCTTTTATTGCCCCTCCTGCTAGTCCTTCATACCCTATGTCTCCATTTCACTCCCTTGTCCCTTCTAAACTATTTTATCAACAGCCATTTTTCTCTTTTTCTTCTAAGACTCGCCCTTCTTACTCAATTGCTTAGCCTATATGCAGTCTCTCCTCTTTTGAATCTATGGAAGAAGATAAAACAAAGCCTAAACCCAAAAAGGACAAACAACACATGTATCCTGAAACCCTTCCTCAGTAAATGGCCTATATAGCTTCATCATCATCCTCTAAAGATGAAGAATCCTCTTTTACCTCTGATTTTGAAACAAATATAGCAGACGTTATCAACTTATGGCAACCTCCATAGGTTCTAATGAAGGGGTCATAGAAACTCAGGTTGAGCATCCACCTGAAATAGAATTTGTAGAAACAATGGGTGTTGCTCATACCAAACCTACCACTGGACCCTGGTTCACTCTTGATGATATCCTTCCTTCAAAATGGAGAGATCGTCTCATAGAGTTTAGAGCATGGTTAGATGTTTAAATACTAAGCTTGATGCCAATTTACTGGAAGTCTTAAAAGAATTTTCCTCTCAAGCAATTGGCTCTCTATAAGAGTGTTTTTCCACCTTCAAAGAATATAGATTGCTTTAATTTTATCAGTTGACTATAATGGGTGTAATCAATGTTTTCTACCAAGAATTCATTAGTAATGCTTCTCTATAAAACAAACAAATGAAATAAGAATTCTTTGAAATGAGATTTTACTCATTAAAGCGGAGAGATATTGAAAGCCACTACCAAAGAATGTCGTAGTGGTATTATTTACTGAATAGGTATAATGATGTCAACTTGCAACATACATACATAGCCTCCTTACCAGAACAACTCCAGCCTGAATTGTAGAGATCAATTTTGGCTACCCATCGAGAAGTTGCACAAATCACCCTAAGAGAAATTCACCAGATAACATTGGCGACCCTCGATAAGATGTGTGGCCAACAAAAGTTTTTTAATGAGATAATGGAAAATAGCAAATCTCTGAGATAAGCATGTAAGAAGTCTCACTTATCAATCAAGTGCCAAGATAAGAATTACACTTGCCACATAAAAAAGAAGTCTCATCACCAGAAATATTTCAAACTCAAGTCTGGAAAATACAAGGGCAAGAAGAAGAGCAAGTCATTCTGATTCTTCAAACTAAGATCAGCTCATAGAAAAAACATGAAGTCTGTAACAGATGTTATATTTGTGGAAAAAAGGGACATTATGCAAAAAACTATCCCCAAAATCCTAAGAAGGTAGCCAAGCTAATCCAACAAATTTACCAAAGCACCCATCTAGATTTAGAAGATGCTAATGTTGAATCTTTATTCTCAGGACAAAATGTTGCTGATGGAGAAACTATCTTTGCTCTCGAAGCTGTATCAACAGATAGTGAAGACTCCTCAAGACTAATAAGTTTTGATGATGATTCTAACTATGTAGCCATCAATACTTTACAGCCTTGTTATTCTGCTCTGCCTTTTATCCCTATCCCTCTGGTGCACATTCATTTCTTGCCTTCTAAGTATGATAGACCTATCCCTATTATCGGATTTATTAATACTGGATCACATAAAAGCATGATGAACCCAACTATCCTCCCTGATGTAGCGTGGGTTTCCCATTCAGAGTATTTTCATGCTACAGATGGTAAAATATTCAAGATAGAGCTAATCATTAAGAGACCTATAAGAATATAGTTTTTCCTGACTATATTATATGGACAAAAGTCAGCACAAAACTTCTAGACAAGGATTTGTTGATTGGGTTTGATGTTTATCAATAAGCACAGAAGTTGCAGATCCTCTCCACAGGATTAAAATTCAAAAGAAACTTCAAGCCTTTTATCATAGTTCCAAAGATGTTTTCATTATCAGAAGCTCCTCCTAATTTTGAATAACACCGAGATCTACTCCTTTAATCCTATGCAAATTATCATACAGAGTTCACTCATCATAGCCTTTGTGGAAAAACAATGATTTCTTCATAAGGTTTCTTTTTAAGCCAAATGAAGATGTCAATCTTACAAAGGCATCTCATCTTGGCATGACTCCATCAAATCTTGCATTGGCTCAGACAGAATATCAATAATTACTTCAACAAGGCCTTATTGAACATATCAGCTCAACATAGGCATGTCAAACTTTTTATGTAGAAAAATGATAAAAAATGCTTAGAGGAAAAAAATGGCTCGTAATAAATTACAAGCCCCTAAACCATTTTCTTCAAGATGACAAGTTCCCACTGCCTAAAATGAGCTCTCTGTTCACTCACCTTTATGAAGCCCACATTTTTTCAAATTTTGATTTTGAAAGCAGATTTTAGTAGCTTGGAATTGATCCTACAGATAGGCCCAAGACGGTATTCCATATTCTCAACGTCTAATACCAATGGACTGTTATGCCCTTTGGACTCAAAATAGTACTCTCGATATTTCAAAAGGCCATGGTCTGAATATTCGAGCCCATCCTACACAGTGCACTTATTTATATTGATGACATCCTACTCATCTCAAAGGATGTACAAGCCTATAAGGAACTTCTGGCCCAATTTTAGTCCTTAGTCCATCATTATGGTATAATGCTTGCGGAGAAAAAGAGCTATATGGCCCAATCTAATGTTGAGTTTTTAGGCATGAAATTCGAAAATGGCAGATATTAGCATGGTATACACATTGCTTAGGAATTGCTAAAGTTTTTTTGTGAGAATCTGATGATAAAGTAAGTCCAACAGTTTCTTAGCATCACCAATTATTCGAGAGACTTTATTCCTCATGCCTCAAAGCATACCAGTCAGCTTTTTAAGATGCTAAAGAAATAAGCCCCCCCAGGGAAAAGAGCAAACAACAGCTGTCTAAGCACTTAAGCAGATAGCTTAGAATCCATCTCCTTTAAAAATTCCTAGTATGAAAAAAAGGATACTCCAAATTGATGCCAGCAATGAATACTGGGGAGTTATCTTGAATGAATAAATTGATGGACAAACACATTTACAGACATGCTAGTGGACAATTCAAATAATCTGAAAAGCATTACCACACAATTTACAATGAGATCTTAGCCATTAAAAATGGCATAAAAAAATTTGAGTTCCACCTCATAGGTCATTGTTTCCTAATTATAATGGAGAACTCGTCTTTTCCTAAGGTCTTTGACTTCAAGAATAGGAGTCTTCCTGAACCGCAATTATTGAGATGAAAATACTAGTTCTCCAAGTATAAATACATAGTCTAGCACATCCAAGGTTGGCCAGGAGCCCCTTACCCTAACAAACCTAACAAAACTCATGCAATGCCATAAACAAGGCCGTTACCGAGGCCATAAACAAGGCGACACCCTTTTATTTTGCTAGCCTTATCAGAATAAGAGGACTGTAGTAATGGATCATGAATTAGGCATTTTCTAATACACAAGATCCTCTAATAAGGCAAGTGTAGAGCATACCCATGCTAGGAAGAGCTAAAGAATGTCATAAGCTCTTAGACTTTTGGGAGAGAGAGAATATTTTTAGAAAGCTATAGATAGAGAAATACACTGAAAGGTTTATTTATTTTGTCACAACCCAACCTATGGGCCAGACCGGCACTAATACTTGGGCCAACCTAAAGCCCCTGAGGCCCGTAGTAAGCTTAACTATTCCTCAACCCAATCCTAAGGCCTATTTGAGCCCAATTTCAAGAATTCAACCGAATACAGTCCGATTATAAAATAGACCATTCAACGGGGAGTTTTTTACTCGCTCCACCTGTAAACACAATATATAATAAATTGGGGAGCTCAGCTCACCCTTCACATACTCGTAATATCACAAAATCCAATGGAAGCTCAGCTCCCTCATCCAATCCTATCATACATGCAATTAATAATCTTACAAATTCAACACCATATTATATTATAGATCCAAATTAATTAAAATACTCCTAACACATGCAGAGTCTAAAATTTAACTCAATTGTACAAAATACATTAAATACTACTAATTGACCTGCGAAGAAGAAGAGCAGGTTAGTCACAACAAGTAATCATCCTGTAGCCTGAAAAAATAGATGAACAAGAGTGAGCGTTCGACTCAGAGAGTAAAATACTAATTTTAACCACAATTTCTATAGCCATCTAAAGCTAATGCATCCTAAGGAATGAATGCAACATCATCATAAATTTTATACAAATTACATCATAACAGTAAAAAGGAAATTTAGAGCACTCACACACCCAACACTGTTCAAACAGTACATTTATGGGAGCTAATCCCCTATACAGCCCTCTTAATCCAACCTCTGTCAGCGAGTTCTCTCAAGCCGGACTTTTGCTTAATAAACCAAATGCGGAGTCCCAGCGAGTGTCTCTCAAGCCGTGCCTACCCCAACTTATCCATAAAGGACTGAGTCCCAGCGAGTATCTCTCAAGCCATCTCTACCCGTCCTGTCCATATCCAATACCACACCACACACACACCAACGCACGCACGCTGCTCCAAATTACCACAAATAACATTCATGGCACTTCATCAACTATGAATGCAATGTGCCTAGTGTTTAACTATATAGATACATATTTATAAGTGATTCATGGGCATGCTTGAACATATAATAATATCAAAATTATAATTAAAATTAATATTTTACTCACAGACTTAAACTGAGGAAGATTGTCCCAGCTCACCTGACAAATTTTATTGCAATTATTTAATATATTTGACTCAATACAAGCTTAGAAAAGATCAAAGATACCCTAAGTCGTGTCGAAAATCCGACAGAGTCTCCCCTACACCTAGGACCTATCCAACCTGCAAAAGGGTTCAAGATGCACTTTTATGTCCACAATTCACACATCCACAACTCAATCACATCACATGGCCCCTTCTGGGCCCACCCAAATAGTCAACATCCACAATTTAAAAAATTATAATTTAGTCCCTACAATACCCCTTTTGCAAAAACTATCCATTTGAGCTCCAAAAATTCTAAAACTTTGCTCCGCGGTCCTTAGCAATATTATAGAGCTAACGCAAAAGGAATTATATTTTTTTAACTTACCACGAATATTTTATAGATTTTTAATCGAAATTAGGCACTAGATAATTAAGAGAAATGAGGGTTTGGGTTTACCTATGCCAATTTCGACCCTGGAGACGCGTCCAGGACATCTAAAAATGGTGGGGCAGCCTATAACCTCGACCCAATTCAGAGACTTTTTTGATAGCCTGTCTGCCGGGCTCGAAATTGCAGACCTGAGCAACTGTTGAAATTCCACGAATTAAAAGTACCTATGCAAAGTCCACAACACGGGAGTTAGTATAAAATTTTTACGAAATTTTCTAAGCTCATTTAATGCTCGGAAAAACACTATGAAGTCTCGCGGGACCCACAGAAAAACGGTGTCAGAAAAATTTGAAATGGATATTGCCGCAAAGCTCTCGACAAGTGAAGCACTCCGGTACTCTCGAATTTTTTATGGGGTTTACGGCTTTCGAGAAATCTAGCCTGAAAATTAAAATGTGCTAAAACTTTCTGGACAATAATTGGACAAATCGCTAGATGGATTTTGGTGTTATTGGTGTCTATGGAAAACTCTCGAGGTGTAGATATGTTTTGGGATAAGATCCGATCCGATTAGTGGCCGGATTGGCAGAAATCGGCCTGAGAAGGTGAAGCGAGGCGCGCACACAGGGGTGATTAAGCGCGATGTTTTTGGCGATCTGGAGGCTTGCCCGGAGGGGTGGGGGAGGTGTGCCGGAGTGTGGGGGAGGGCTGGGTGGCGGTGGGGTGGCAAGGGGAGGAGAGAGGAGGGAGAAAATGGAGAGTGAAGAAGAGCAGTCGGGACGCACGGGGGAAGGAGAAGAAGAAAAGAAAAGAAAAGGTCCAATCCGATTCGATCGGTCTGACTCGATCCAGTTTGATTCGACTGATCCGATTTAAGATACTCGAAATTGAATTTTTACTTTGCCTTGGGACCAAAAATGAGGCCTAAAAATTTTGAAAAAAAAATTCAAAAAACTCAGAAAAATTTATAGAGTCTAAATATATTTTTAGTTTTGCCACGTGGTCTTTAAATTAATTTTTAAAAATCATCAAAGTTTTATATTTTCGAAAAATCGAACCCGATTTCTAAAATCCGAAAAATTTCAAATAATTTTTCAAAATTTAAATAAAATAAAATATTAATATTTACCCATAAAATAATAAATTTAAAAATTAGGGTGTTACATTTTCTCATGATCCTTTCATATTACAGACCCTCTCTTATATAGGAGAAAAGGGCAGGAAAAACTAAATATAAATAGTAGACAGTAGGACCTTATGGTTCTTTCACATGACTTAAAGAAGATTGACATCATTATTACAGGCACCTTTAACTCTTTTAGTATAGACATTGACTAAAGCTTATAGACTAAAGCAAACGCATTGGAGATGATCACATGAAGGCATCCAAAGAGCATCCAAGGCTGAGGCAGTCACATGGAGTTCTGATTGGGGCTCAAGTTGTAGTTATCATAGTCTAAGTCATCAAACCCAATATCTCCATATAGATGCTTGTACCATGGGCCTTGTTCTTTTTCAGGACTTGGAGGGATAACATTTTGGATGGCTTCTTGTTGTTTTACATCCATAGGATCTTGGAAATCTTGCCAGAGTGGATGTGTGTAGTCAGGATGTCACACCTTACCACTCCGTAAGGCATAGCATGATCCCGTAGTACACCTAATGAATTACCGAACTTCGCTTATCGGTAACCCATTAAAAATACTATAAAGAATTTAAAACAAATTCCATTTATTTTTAAAGTGGTGGGTAATTTTGAACTGGTATTAAAAACCTTTAATTGATACTAAGTCATAAATCAAATTATTATTTAATTTAAACTTTTTGCACATTTTCCAGAAAATTCGGTAGAGTGCCGACTATAATTTGAGAAAACAGTTCTTCAAAACCTATGAAAAATACTCCCAATATTTGATTTAACCACAACTCCAGTAATTTCTATATCATCCGACAATTCAATACCATCAAACTCAAGTTGAATTAAATCAAACACTGAAATATCTCATTTCATTCTCATAAATTCAATTATAAAGAAATTAATTCATCCTTCACAAACCTTGGAAAGAAATTTAAATATTACATTCAATGGGGCAATAAAATTAAGTTTCAAAAATATACGGGTAAATAAAATTGTAGATTAATATTACAATAATTTGCATTTGATTACATTCCAATATAATATTACAAAAGAGTTTATATAACTGCTCGAATAAAATTATACACATATAATTACATGATTATATCAAAACCTAATGTACGAGGGTATATCTATGTTATACCCGAAAATAGTCCAAATTCATCTTCAAGTGGTCTCACTCAGCTGCTCTATATTTTCTTTCACCTGCGACAGTATACAAAGCTATCGCTGAGCGGTGAACTCAGTGATGCACAAACTAATAATTTAAAACTTAATACAAGTTATACTTTGCCAAACCATAACAAATAAAAATTTGAACATTTCTAAATTCTTCAAAATTCATGACACCCAAAAATCAATATTTTCAATTATGCAAATTATTCATTTGAATAACATTTTGATCAAATAGTAACAATTTATCCACATTTCTTTTACATCATAAAACAATATAATAATTTTCAATCACTGAAAAATATTTATTTCGATCACAATTTATCAAATTATACATAATTTAAAGGGTGTTGTTAACAATTCACACAGTTGGACCCATGACACAAAATTTCACGATCGATGCCATATTGTACACTACGACAAGGCAAACTCTCACAATAACCGAGGCTAAAGGGAAGAACAAAAACTAGCTAGTATATATGAATACTCATCCAATCTCTATCTCAGCTGGTGCACACCTCAACACTTCAGCCAAAGAGGGAGGAACTCAACCCCAACAAGTGGGGTAGATATCTCACTAGACAAGCTAATGAGAATACAAAGCATATTACCATGTCAAATGTGGTTTCAAATCATATTCAAATTAATTTCTATTCACAAAAATGTTTACAAACCATTAACATATTTAATCATTATAAATTCATACTCAAGGTTGGCAACACACCAAACTCACAATTTACAATTCTCAAAACCATGCAATAAATCCTTAAATGCATAAGAAAATTTATATTTAATTCACACCTTTTCATTCAACAACTTAAAGTTCTCAACACTATTAAATATCATAAATCATGCAAATAAATTTATTCAAATCAAATTCGAAGTGAAAAACAATAAAAAGAGTTAGTTGTGCACAAACCTCTTTTATTGACTTAATTTAATCCAATTTTCTTTCTTCCTTCAAAAACCCCTTTTTCAACTAAAACACATAAATTTAAATTGCTTCAGTATCCCTTCAAACCATTTCTAATAATTAATTCTAATAATTTCATTTTTGTGTACTAAGCTAATGTATTAAGTTTGATAAGTTGAATTCTTGTATTTAGGGTCATAGAGTTACTATTCATTTGACTAATTGGGCAAAATGTTGACTTTTTTCATACTTAGTAAGTATGTTAATTCTAATTACACCCACATGCCACATTTTGAGTTACAATTGTGTTGGCATTGGTTGCCAATTGAAATTTTAAACTCCCTAAGTGTATTTCCAAAATTTCAGTTTTTGTGTCCAATGTTCACTATTCTATTGGACCTATCTACAGTGAGAATTTGGCTAAACTTTTTCCATAAAAGTTGTTTCTTATTGTGTCTAGTTTAATTCCCTTTTTGAATCACTCCATTTAGAGTTTTGTAGCTCAAGTTATGGTCATTTAACCAAAACTGGTCGGATTGACCAAAACCCATAAATTCTGGGCAATTAGGGTTCTAGCAGATTTGGGGACCCAACTTTGGGTGGCAAATAGACTAGTTTATGGTCAGAATTTGAGTTTGTGTTCTTCATAAAAATTTTTCTACTATGTCATAGCTTTCCAATGCCACAAAAATGAGGTCATTTGGACCTCTCTACACCAATTTACGACCATTTGAACATATACTGTTCATATGGTCAGTTTTGCCCAGTGGCAAGGTACCTAATCCGGATTTGACCAAAATTTTCACCTACTTATTATCAGTTTTAGGGCAGGGTTTTTGCATAAAAATGGTTGCATTAGGTATTAGCTTTCATCTCCAATTGGCCTCACACCAATTGGAGCAACAGAATTCAACTTATAATAGTTTAAGTGGATAGGGGTCAGGCTGTCCAGATTGAGGTAGCACTACATTCACAATTTCACTTAATTCCAATCATTCAATCACACTCATAAACTCACTAATTGACCAATTCAAGCACCAATTATGTCAATTGGTCATCAATTGACCAAACCCCTAATTTTTCCCCAAAACCTTAAGTGCTATAAACCCTAATTTTTGCAATCATCACAATTCCATGAAATTTTTATGTCACTTAGTATTCTAACCATACATGCCATATTATTTAAGCTTTAATTCATGTTTAATTTAACTAGACACTATCAAAACCCTAGGGTGCTATGGCTAGCCGAAATTTATTGGCCCCCTATGTTCATGAATCCCTTTTGTTTTCTTACAATTTCTACTTATTTCAAGTCCACTTTAATGATTAAAAGAAGAAGAGAGGGAGAGAAGGCACTAACCTTTACTTGAGCTTTCCAATCTTCAAATTCTTCTCTAATTTCTTTATTTTTCTTTGCCCAATCTTTCAAACTAGGGTTAATTAGAGGTTTTCTATGGAGTTTGGTTAAGATTTATGAGACAAATTCAAGCTTTGAAAGCTTGAAAATATGTAACAATGGTGGATGAAATAAAATGAAAGAGAGAAGTGAGAAAGGGTGTAACACCCCTATTTGTATAGCCTGGTATATTTCACTATTCCGGTGACCGGTGTCGATCCGGACAATTAAGGGGATTAGAACCATATTTAAGACAACTAGAGAAACCATAAACACAAATAATTAGTAATGTTTAATTAGTTAACTATAAATAAGAAAAATAGAACATAAGAGGTTAAACGAGCCGAGAGTCACAGCGATGAGTGACCTCCTGAACGATCAGCTGAAGTCATTTTAAACTCAAATTTCGAACCGTAAAAAGTGACGCTGCGGTCCTTAAGACCCTTATGAACACAGTGGAAAAGAGAAAATCACGAAAAAGAACTGTTAAGTCAGTCAAATAATTAGGTCAGGGAGCCGGAAGAAATATTGGATTATTTGCAAACCGGGATGAACCGGCGAGGGGCAATTTGGTCAATTGACCCCGAGAGCTGACTCCTGACCTAACTGTCGAATAAAATCAGAGAAAAGAACTTCGGGATCGAGAATTAAATTAAAGAACTAATAGAAAAAAATAAATAGAAAAAAAAAAGAAGAAGATGGAAAAGTCAAAGATGATGACATCATGAATGATGTCATAAAGAAATTAATTAAGTTATTTATTAATTAGGAATTTTGTGGTCTTTCATAATTAAAATAAATAAAGAAAACAAAAGAAAAAAAGAAACAAAAAAAGTCTTCTTCTTCTCCCAAAGTGCCGCCCCACTTTCTTCCATGAATCCTCCATGAAAATCCCTCCTTTAAGCTTACTTTTAAGCTTAATTTTCTTCACCCAATCAACATAACTCCCCTAAAAACTTCACTAGACCTTGCAATCTCAACCTAGGAACAAGAAAGAAAGAGGAAAGGAAGAGAGAAAGTGAAGAATTGGCATTTAAGTTAAGGTTAGTATGTTAAACTTCTTATTTCTTCATTTAAATGCATGATTAATGGTTGAAATGAACTTAGGATTAAGGAAATGAAATAAAAATATGGGGGAAGGGCCATTGCTGAATTCCGGCCAGCTTGAAGAAGGGACATAATTTGTATGGTTTGATGTATTAGAATGAGTTTAAAAGCTTTAATTAGTTGAATGGTTAAGTTGAAATTCTTACATGTGATTAATTGCAACAAAGTAGTGAAATTAGGGTTTGAATGTTAGGGTTTGTGAACCAAATTTTGGAGAAATGCATAAATGATATCTTTGACCAATTGTGGACTGAAAAATGGTCAATAATGACCAAAGGAAATTTGTGGGAATTGTTAGAATGGAAGTCAAATTCGTAGGTCAAATGGTCATGCTGCTGGTAGCATGACCAAACCAACTTTGAAGGACCAAAACGGAAATTTTACAAGTCCAATTGATATGCCACCAATTGGGGATGAAAATAGACATAAAAGGGCACAATTTTCATTAAGGAACCATGCTAAAAAACTGACCAAAACTTGGTAAACCAATTGACCAAAGTAAAATGAGAGCAGGCTGCCACTACACCAAACTGACCAAATGAACAGTAACTGTTCATTTGGTCATAATTCGAGCTACACAAGTCAAATTGACCTGAAATTTTACCAGCAATTAGATAAGATATAGATCTAAAACTTTTATGAAGAACACCAACCCAAATTATGCCATTAACCTATTCAAATTATTGAGCAAAGTTGAGTTACTGTACCTGCAAAACTGCAGGATTGCCATTTGAGCAGTAATGTTTGAATGGCTATAACTCTCTCTAGAAAACTCTGATTTAGGTGATTCTTAAACCGATGGAAACCTAAGACATAGTAGAACATTTCATATGAAGAAAGTTAGACCAAATTATGAACTTAACTTGATCAAATTACTGAACAGAATTTGATCAAAAACCTGCCAGAACCATAGTTGCAGTATGAGCGATTATGCGTGAATAGAATCGTATTTTGGCTATAACTTGAGCTACAAAACTCCGATTGGGGTGATCCAAAAATGAGAATACACTTAAGACAATAAGGAACATTTTCTATGAAGGAAGTTTTGCCAAATTCCAATAGTAGATTGACCAATGGAACAGTGCAACTTCGGAGCACCAAAACCGAAAATTGGCAATTTTGCCAAAATGACCTAAGCTTTGAGAAAATGACCAAAACCAACAAGTTTAGTGACCAAAATGTGATATGTGGGTGAAGTTGGAATTCCCATACCTATTAAGCCTTAGAAAGTCAACTATTTGACTTGAATAGTGCAGTGAATAGTAACCCGAAACACAAAATTTAAAGAACGTCGAATTTAGCGCGTTAGAGCTAGGTAATTATGAAGCTAAATTTATTTTGGATTTATGTTAAGTTCTAGTACTGAAACATTATAAAATTGTGTATTTCAATTAAAAAGAATATCGGGAAGGAACCCGAGGAACCGAGTCGAGGCTAAGGGACGACTCGCTAGAGGTTTGTGCACAATAAACCCTATTTAAGCATTTTATCCTTGAAAAATTGATTTAGTACGCATTATGAATTTATGAACTTTTGTGTTGCCACCTTGTGACCAAATTGTAACTTTGGAAATTGATTTGATTTTTGTATGCAATATTTGAATGAAATGTTTGAAATGGATTTTTGATTCACACTTAGCATGATAGTTACTCATTATTCCTCCTCCATTTATGGGGTTGAGTTCGTTTATTTTCCTCCATCTCTGGCTTGCCAGTTGAGGTTGTAGATCAGATGAGTACTCATTAGCTAGCTAGCCACCTCCCTCATTGATTTCTATTAATGGGGTTGTAGATTGCTTTGTCGTGGTGTACAACACGGCATTGATCGGAAATTTTGTGTCATGACTTAAGATGTGTATGACTTTGGCAACACTGTGATAATGAAATTGTTTGACTAAACTGTGTTAATGGATTGTTTGACAAAATAGTGTCATTATGGACTTTGATATTTGCAAAATGTGACTGAGAAATATTTAAATTGTGTTTGGCAATGAATGATTTATTTATTGCATTTTAAATCTTTATTGTGCACCACTGAGTATCTTTATACTCAGCGATAGCTTATTTTGTTGTCGCAGATAAGAGCAAGGAGAAAGCAGTGAGTGAGTCATTAAATCGATGACTACTCGATAATTTTATGCGGGTATTATTTTATACCCTTGTAGATAATCTTGATGTAAATATAGAAATGTTATTTGTATCAATGTAAGTTGAGCAGTTGTAAATAAATTGTAATGATATTATTTTGGACTTTCTTCTGTAAATTTAATATTTGTACATATGAAATTTCTACTTTATGCTTTGTGAATGGAATTATTAACTATTCTGAGTTGATAAATTTTATTTGGATTGTGGAACTGTTTTGAAATGAATTGATTGGAGTTGAATTGTGATTTATTGGAGATTGGAAATTGTGAAACATATTTGGGAGTGTTTTTCTCAGGTATTTGAAGAACGGTTTTTTTCCAAAAACAAACAGAACTCTGTCAAAATTTTTATAAAATTTGCGGCAAAATTTAAATGGACAAAAATTTTTACTAGTTTTTAAGCTTTGAATAAATGGTTTTAATTCTCACTAAAATGCTCACCACTTCCAAAATGTAAGAAAATCGTTTTAAAATCCCTTGTAGGGTACTTAATGAGTTATCGGTAGGTGAAGTTCGGTAGTTCATTAAGTATTCTACGGGATCATGTTATGCCTTACGGAGGGGTAAGGTGTGACAAAGGGGTGGCAGCAATGGTTGAAGAAGAAGTGAATTATTTATTTTTTTTCTTTTTAATTGGTCACTTTTGTAAGTGATTATCCACCATTTTCAAAATTAAAATTATAAATTTATTATGTCATGCATGATGTCACAATTCCTTTTAATTTCATTTTCTTTCCTTTTCTTTTTTCGCCAGCCTCTTCATTTTTAATCAATCTTCTATAATTTTAATTTCTTATATTTTAATGGACATTTAGGCCAAGTGTCACCTTAAAGGGTGAATTAACCAAATTGTTCCTTATCGGTCTGATATGATTTTTCAATAACACTGTATTGCTTTTGAAACCCTGATCCAATTATTTGATCTGGCTCTCTATCTTTTTCTGTGATTTTCACATTTTCTCTAGCTTCGCAATTTTTCCTAGGCCTGCAGTGTTACAGGGTCCCAGACAAAATTAGGGTAATGACTGAGCTTGCAGCCACTTCCCGGTACGATCACCCATATCTGTGGCCTTGGCTGCCTCGGCTCATTTAACCCATTATGCTTTGTTTTCTTCATTTTCATTTTTTCTTCATATAATTGCTATTTATTTATATTCATGGCTTTTCTAGGTGCCTTAATTATGGTTCTGAACATCCTAATTGTCCAGACAGACATCTATCGCTGAAACAGTAGATTGTACGGGACTGTCCAGTGTGAGGGTGTTACACAGGACCAGAGGATTTAAGGCCAAATTTTAAAGTATAATCTAGCTTAGAGAGTAGCCATACTTTAGCAATCTTGGTATGTTCAACCTCTTGTGGATTGGGTTCAAGAGAGGTACAGTTGAGCAATTTTCCTTTGGGCTAATAATTGTTTATTGCATAGAGGTGAATGTTTAACTCAGTTCTTATGTCCACCATTTGTTGGTAATTGGTGATGGTGCCTTCATAAGTTTTCCATTCATACTGAGAGTTTTGAGACCAAGGATTCCTTTAGGGTTCTTAAAAAATAGTTAGTGGAGAATGAACAGAAAGTGGACTTTGGTTGCTTGTGCAGGAGGCTTTTCCCATACTCTATTAATTTTAAGAATCCTTTTGCCAATATTAGGAATCTTGAGTGGAGGAGGGTCCTGAGCAACTCTTTTCAAGGTTTTGACAACTGTAGTCTATTCTTTTCCCCATAGGAAAAGGATTCTTCAAACAGATGCTAGCAATGAATACTGGGATGCCATACTCCTTGAAGAACTTGATGGGAAAAAGCATATTTGTGGACATGTAAGTGGATAATTTAAAGAATCTGAAAAGTACTACTATACTATTTACAAAGAAATCTTGGCCGTTAAAAATGGAATAAAAAAATTTAAATTCCATCTCACTGGCCACTGCTTTCTAATAGTGATGGACAACTCCTCTTTTCCAAAGGTGCTAGATTTCAAAAACAAAACTATTCTGAAGCTACATCTCTTGATACTTAAAAGCTGGTTTGACAGATATAACTACACAATTAAGCATATAAAAGCAGATCACGACTTAATCCTGATCTTCTCTCAAGGCCCAGAACCTGTAATCTCATCACAACAACACACTCATAATAAAATAAATTTAGTTTAATACGGTTTGATTCTTGCAATATCTTTTTTATTTCAATTTTTATCAATTTTTTTTTGTTTCATTCAAAAGAATAAGAACCATGAAAATTACTATTTTCAATACTAAAAATAATAAAAATAGAAAAATATTAACAATGTAATAATATAAATATAAATTTAATTAATTCATATATTATTAATATTATTTATTTATTTATTATTAATGTAAGAGATAATATTTTATAAATGTGTGGTATAATGTAGCTCTATAATAACAATTTTTAAGAAATCATACTTGTAATAATATAGATACATATAAGAATAAATTAATTAGATTTAAATTTAATTATATTTAATGAATTTTTTTATTAGCATTAATCTTTAATTAAAATAAAATAAAATTCCTTTTATGTTATTCATTTAACAAACTTTGAAATTAATAATAATCTTTGAATGATTTACGTTATTTTTATTTTCATTTGTATAAATTATAATCATTAAAATATTTAATTTTAATTGATATTCATAATTTTATAAATAATAATATAGTGTTCATTAAAATAAAAAAAATCTTAGATAGGAATTAACTTATAAAAATAATAAGCAACTTATAAAATATTTTTAAATATATAGAATAAATAACTAATTATAAATATAAAATTAAAAAATTAGATAGTAATAAAATATTTCATTTAATATTGGATCAAATTATATTGTTTTATTTATTATTTTTTATTCTAATTAATTATTTTTTTATAAAATTTTATATTTAATTAAAATTAAATATTCATAGAGTTATGAATTTTTAATTTATATAAATTTTAAAATTAATTTAAAAAATAAAAATATAATTATATTTAATTTTAAAAATAAAAAATAATCAATATTTCCCTTATCGTATAGGAAAAGGAAAAAGTGCTTTCGAAGTTAAAATGCCTGGGCCTTATTTCTTTGCTCACTGTATTCGCTTCGTATCATCATTTCATTCTTCTTTCTATACTGCGCATTTTACTGAAGCGCAAGGTCAGGCCACCTCAAGCACAGCTTCTCCGGCGTCGTTTTTTTATCACTAACCTATCTATAGAACCCAGGGTAACTTCTATTCCGTTTTCTTCTGCTAACTGAATAAACATCTGTCTGTTTCTCGAGAAAGTTCTAGAACTACTGTGAATCCTAGATTTTCACATATTCTTCTGTCTACTATGCTTATTTTTTTCTCATTGGATTCTTCGAGTTTTAGGGATCAAAATGTTATTATTAAGATAAGGTTTGATATGAAGCTCAGTCTCACTTGATTTTCCTTCGTTTTCTCTGCAACCAAACGGTTTTGTTTTTTTACGGCTTTTTACATTTTTAGCCTTAAAACCCACTCGTTAGAGCAAATGCAGTTCAGATCCATCTTATATTATATATGTATATTGTTATTGTTTTATTTTATAATATATTGTGATAAGGTTAAATTTGGAATATGTTTGACATGAAACTGGAATTTCTTTATTTGACAGTTAAATCTAATATCTTAAGCTATAGAAGAACTTATCTAAATATGCAAATATTTTAATCCCATCCAAAAGGATAGGAAAATTTTTATATATTTGTTTTTGTTTGGTATAAATGAATTCCAAATTCATGCTATTATATTTGGTTAAAAAAAAATAATCATATTGCAATTCTACGTCATTAACTTCATGGAATGGTTTATACTTGAGGCAAATCTTACAAAATTTGGTAGAATTTGCAAATGAACACGTTAATAAAGTTCAATTTTTTTTTTTTTCACCTAACTTCGACTTAGACTTAAATTAGTTAATTTGGCAATTCAGTGGGATCGCTGTAGGAAAGAACCATGTGAACTAATTTGTATTCAGAAATGTTTTGTTTGAAGTTACTGAAACATCTTTGCTGTTAAGAGCATTAACATAATGCCTGTCGTTTCTGTATTTTTTTCATTTCCAAGCTATTGAACTAGTCAGTGTATGGACCTTTTAGCTTGTAATCAGTCTTTCCTAGCATACTATGTATATTTATTTAGTTTGTTAAATTTGTTACCGCAGATGTTCTATTTCTGATTTCATTTAGCACAGTGGGATTGTGTCCTTTTCTATTGCTAGCTTCTTTACATGCATATATTGTGCCAATTTGTTGCCATATTGATCAGTAATGGTTTCTTTTATCCCAATGAGTCTCTGCCAGGTGTTTCGTGACTTGGAGATTGTGCATAGAGCTAATATTTCACTCCACTGTGTAGCATCCTTGCACTGACTGGGAGCTTTGGCAAGCTATGTCTGTATGAGACTTAACAATCTTGTTCAGAGAGATTTGAGGAGGGAAGTATTTTACTTTTAACGAGGAGGTTGTAGCCAGGTTTATGAGCACATGGAAATTCGAGGGGCTGTAGGCTCTGCTGATGGAACCAGGGATCGTGCTTTGACCCCACTAAGGATGATAAGAGGTGTTGTGTGTTTAATGGTGTTAGTTATATCAGCATTTATTATGCTAGTTTATTTTGGTTTTGTGAGTGCTGTCATATTGCGATTTTTCAGCATACATTGGAGCAGGAAAGCCACATCCTTTTTCTTTGGTGCATGGCTAGCTCTATGGCCTTTTCTTTTTGAGAAGATAAACAAGACCAAGGTCATTTTTTCTGGTGAAACTATTCCTGGTAAGGAACGTGTTTTGCTTATTGCAAACCACAGAACTGAGGTTGACTGGATGTACTTATGGGACCTTGCATGGCGGAAGGGTAGTTTGGGATACATAAAATATGTCCTTAAGAGTACTTTGATGAAATTACCTGTATTTGGTTGGGCATTCCACATTTTGGAGTTCATCTCAGTTGAGAGGAGGTGGGAGGTAGATGAATTAAGCATGCGCCAAATGCTTTCAAGTTTTAAGGATCCTCAGGATCCCCTCTGGCTGGCTCTCTTCCCTGAAGGAACCGATTTCACGTAATTTCTTCTCTTTAATATTTCTTTGTACCTTTTTATTCTTCTTCCTCCTTTTTCTTTTGGGAACTCAGTTTTCCATCAATTTCAAAGTGATTAACATGGAGCATTGAAATTTCAAAAATAGGTTTGCTATTTCTATCAATCTTTCTCTGAATCTTTTTCAACACTCCACATGCCATAATAAAATTCTTTTTCTCCTTTGCTATATTCCTTATACAAGTTTTTAATTTTATTCTTCCTTATTTTTTTGGTCTGTAGCGAGCAGAAGTGCATGCGGAGTCAAAAATATGCATCTGAAAATGGTTTACCTATCCTGAAGAATGTGTTGGTCCCAAAAACAAAGGGCTTCTATGCCTGCTTGGAAGATCTGAGGGGCTCTTTGGATGCAGGTTACTTCTTTTCTTGCATGCTGTTATTGGAGTTGTTCCTTGCTTTGTTATGCTTTTAAAATTTGAAACTACCATTTTGATGAAGGCATGTGCAGTAAACATAATTCAAAAATAACAGGAAAACTTTACAACAATATAAAGGAGAATGAAATGGCATTTGGAATCTAAATGGTCCTTGTTTATATTCTGTTATCAATCAATCAACAAGAATATCTGCTAAGAAAATGTTGGTGTAAGAATTTAGAATAAAAAATTAATGCGGAAGAAGAAAGAATATTTTTATTGAATAGAAAGAAACTCTCTGTACAACTTTGTAGACAATCTTAATTGATGTACTGTTTATATAGCACTTAGCTCTAACAAAATAAAATAAAAATCCTATCTAAATCTCAACCATTAGTTAAGATTAGATCACTACTTAAAATTTGAAATGCAACAATTTAAAAAATGAAGATTAAATCAAACATGTTTGAATTAGATTCTAACATTTTCTCCCTTAATTTAAACATTGACTCAAAATAATTTATTATTATTATTTATTTTTTTTATTGGAGCACTTCTCTCTATTCGGCAATTTGGGTGTTGGAGCACTTTTCTCCAGCACACAAATTTGTGTGTTAGAGCGTTTCTCTTCAACTGACAATTTTGGTATACTTCTCACCATTTGTTGATACACTTCTCACCATTTGTTGATACACTTCTCACCAACTTTTGCTTCAGATTTTCTTGGAGCACTTCTCTCCAAACTTCAAAAAAGAGATTCTTCCTCTTGTGCTGAATTTGCTTCTTCATTTTTAAACCCGTAATCTTTTAACAAATGTCCAAATTTTTTGTAATTAAAACATTGTGATTTGCTTTTATGCCAATAATTCTTTTCTTCATGATTAAATTTTTTGCAAATACCACATTGTGAAAATTTTTTCTTTGTGGATGATTTTGTTGCTAGAAAGGCTGCCTCAATTGTTCCTTCTTGTCTGATTGCTCTTCTTTGCTCCATAGCCTGCAAAGTATCGATTAATTCTGTAATAGTTATTTGTGAAAAATTTGCATGAACCTCAAGTGAGGAAATTTTTTGCTCAAACTTCTCAGGGAGGCTAACAAATATTTTTTTCTATAATTCTTTTGTCAAGAAATTCTTCACCAAGCAGTCTAATTTTGTTGGCTATGGACACGAACTTAGTGCAATAGTTTTTCACATTTTCAGACTCTTTCATTTTTTGAATCTCAAATTCTCTTTTGAGATTTAAAATTTGCATGAACCTTGTTTGATCATTGCCTTCATACACCTTCTTAAGCAAATCCCAAGCTTTTTTTGCATTTTCACAAGCCATAATCTTTATGAAAATGGTTTCAGAAATTGAAGATTCTATACAAATTTTTTCCTTGTATTTCTTAGCTCTCTTCTCATTGTAAATTTTATTTGAGCAAGAGTTGGATTTTCTAGTAGTGGAGTAGGATCAGTATTATTTTCTACTGAATCCCATAAATCAAAAGCTTATAAATAGGGCTTCATTTTGATAGCCCATATTTAATAATTTTCTCTTGAAAATATAGGGGTGAAGACAAGGAGAAATTAATTGAGAACATTGATGAATCAAGGACTTAAAGGTTTGTTCATAGGATAACTGAGGCTCTGATACCACTCTAAACGATTTTGGGTTAAATCCTCAGAAATATGTAATGCTTCTAAGTCATGTTGTACTACTCTTCTCCAAGTCAATTTAGGTCTACCCCTTTTTTTCTTTCTATCCTCTAACCTAATGTGCTCTGCTTGTCTAACTGGAGCCTACGTATGTCTACGCTTCACATGACCAAACCACCTCAATCTCCCTTCTCTCAACTTATCTTCAATTGGCACCACTCCTACCTTTTCTCTAATACTCTCATTCCTGACTTTATCTAATCTAGTATGGCCACTCATCCACCTTAACATTCTCATCTCTGCAACTCTTATCTTAGATGCATACGACTCTTTCAGTGCCCAACACTCACTACCATATAACATAGCCGGTCGTATGGCTGTACGGTAAAATTTTCTTTTTAATTTATTGGGAATCTTACGATCACATAAAACTCCCGTGGCACGTCTCCACTTCAACTATCCGGCTTTAATCCTATGACTAACATCCTCCTCACATCCCCCATCTACTTGAAGGACTGAGCCTAGATATTTAAAGTGATTACTTTGGAATAGTACCACTCCATTCAAACTAACTCCTTCCCTATCACCAGTTTGGCCTTCACTGAACTTGCAATGCATGTATTCTGTCTTCGTTCTACTTAACTTAAAACCCTTTGACTCTAGAGTACTTCTCCAAAGTTCTAGCTTCCTATTAACTCCTTTTTGTGTCTCATCTATCAGAACAATATCATCCGCAAACATCATGCACCAAGGAATACTCTCTTGTAGATGTTTCGTCAGTTCATCTAAAACTAATGTAAAAAGGTAAGGGCTTATGGCTGATCCTTGGTGTAATCCAATTGATATCGGAAAATCTCTTGTGTCCCCTCCCACTGTACGCACAATAGTAGTTGTTCCTTCATACATATCTTTCAATACTTGTATGTACCTAATAGATACCCTCTTTTGTTCTAACACATTCCATAAGACCTCTCTTGGAACACTATCATAAGCCTTCTCCAAATTAATAAAAACCATGTGTAGATCTTTCTTCACATCTCTATATTTCTCCATCAAGCTTCTAATGAGAAAGATCGCTTCCATAGTTGAACGACCGGGCATGAAACCAAATTGATTGAGAGAGATAGAAGTATCATGACATAGTCGATGCTCCACAACTCTCTCCCACAACTTCATAATATGGCTCATGAGTTTAATTCCCCTATAGTTTGAGCAACTCTGTATGTCTCTCTTATTTTTAAAAATAGGTACTAAAATACTCTTCCTCCACTCATCAGGCATTTTCTTTGAGTTTAGAATCTTATTAAATAATTTAGTTAACCATGCCACTCCCATATCTCCCAAATACTTCCACACTTCAATTGGTATTTCATCGGGTCCACAAGCTTTACCCACTTTCATTCTCTTAAGTGCTTCCTTTACTTCTAAAGATTGAATCCTTCTAGTATAATTTACATTCTTTTCTATTGTTTTATAATCTATATTCACGCTATTATCATTTTGACTATTATTAAAGAGATCATTAAAATAATTTCTCCATCTTTCTTTAATGTCCTCATCTTTCACCAACACTTTTCCTTCTTTATCCTTAATGCACCTAACTTGATTGACATCTTGACATTTCCTTTCTTTACTCCTTGCTAATCTATAAATATCTCTCCCCTTCTTTAGTTCCAAGTTTCTCATATAACTTTTCAAAGGCCTGTGCTCTTGCTTGACTAATTGCCTTTTTTGCCTCTTTCTTTGCTATCTTGTACTGTTCATATGCCTCATTATTATCACATTTAGGTAATTTCTTATACCATTCCCTTTTTCTCTTCACTGCCTTTTGTACTTCCTCATTCCACCACCATCTCTCTTTTGAGGGTGGTCCATGTCCTTTAGACTCTCCAAGTACTTTTCTAGCTACTTCTCTAATCTTTGATGCCATCTGTATCCACATATTATTGGCCTCCATATCTAGCTTCCATACTTCGGACTCGAGAAGCTCATTTTTGAACTTCACTTGCTTTACTCTTTTGAACTCCCACCACTTTGTTCGAGCTACACTATTTCTTCTGACCTTACTTGAATTGTTCCTAAACTTGACATCCAAGACCACCAACCTATGTTGACTTGTTAAAGCCTCTCCTGGAATGACCTTGCAATCCTTGCATAGAGCTCTATTTGTCTTCCTGGTTAAGAGGAAATCAATTTGGCTTCTATGTTGCCCATTTTTGAAAGTCACTAAATGTGACTCTCTTTTTATAAAGTAGGTATTTGCTAGTATTAGGTCGTATGCCATAGCAAAATCCAGGATACTTTTTCCCTCCTCATTTCGACTGCCAAAACCAAAACCTTCATGAACATTCTCATAACCTTGCCTATCACTTCCTACATGTCCATTCAAATCTCCACCAATGAAAACATTCTCTTCATTCGGTATGCTTTGCATTAAATCATCCATATCTTCCCAAAACTTTTGTTTACTCTCCTTTGTCTAGTCCTATTTGTGGGGCATAAGCACTAACTATATTTATTGTTTCTCCTTCTAGTACTAGCTTTACTAGTATAATTCTATCTCCTACTCTTTTCCACTACTCTGCGTCTTTCAATGTTCTGTCTATGATTATACCCACTCCGTTCTTGTTTCTCTCCTTTCCGGTAAACCACAGTTTGTACCCTGAATTACCCACTTTCTTACTTTTCTCTCCTACCCATTTAGTCTCCTGAATGCAAGCAATATTCACCCTTCTCCTTTCCAAGGTATCCACAAGCTCCATTAATTTTCCTGTAAGTGATCCAACATTCCAAGTACCAACCCTGATCCTCCTCCTATCCTGCTCATTCCTAATTGGTCTCCTTCTATGATATCTTCTATTGTTTTCTATGTCTATCTTGTGTTCTGTTCCACTATTTGTTATATTATCTGTCCTATGGACTAACTTCTTTACCCACACCTGTCCATGATGTGGGAACCCTTGCTCACTTAACACCACACCCGGGCGCCGGCATGGCGCGTCGCTTTCGGTGAACGCCCTACACCCTTGCATATTTATCACTACACCCGGGCTCTGATGTAGCGCGTCGTTAGTAGAGGACGCCCCAACGTTTATATCATTTGAATCCATATCATAGAGTGTGATGGAATTTTTACGCTGGTTGTCACCTACCGCAACCCTCCTCCTTTATCCGGGCTTGGGACCGGCTAAGCGCAAACTACTTAGGCGGAAGAATAAAGAACATTTTTATTAAATAGAAAGAAACTCTCTGTACTATTCTATAGACAATCTTAATTGATGTACTGTTTATATAGCACTTAGCTCTAACAAAATAAAATAAAATAAAAATCCCATCTAAATCTCAACCATTAGTTAATATTAGATCACTACTTAAAATTTGAAATGCAACAATTTAAAAAATGAAGGCTAAATCAAACATTTTTTAATTAGATTCTAACAAAGAATGAGCCTGCTTTATTACTGATCCCCTGTTTCTTCTTCTTCTTCTTCTTCTTCCTTTTTTTTTTTTTATTTTTTTTAATAGCTTGTCACCAATGAGGTTTGGAAATTACAGTCCTTGACTTAGCTTTGAAACTTTTTGAGATACCACACATCTTTTTTCTCTAGTTACATATTCTATTCTTCACAGTTTATGATGTGACAATTGGTTACAAACCACGGTGCCCATCTTTGTTGGACAATGTTTTTGGTGTAAACCCTTCTGAAGTTCATATGCATGTTAGGCGCCTAGCCCTTGATGAAATCCCAACATCTGAAGAGAAAGTTGCTGCTTGGTTGATGAATACATTCCAGCTAAAGGATCAATTACTTGCTAATTTTTATTTGCAAGGCCATTTCCCTAATCAAGGTACAGAAGGGGACCTCTCAACATTGAAGTCCTTTGTAAATGTCTTGGCCGTTATACTGTTGATTAGCATGTGTACATTTTTCACTTTTTGCTCATCAAGTTGGTTCAAAGTTTATGTTTCTTTAGTATGTTGTTACTTGTCATCTGCAACCTATTTCAATGTTCGTCCAATACCACTTCTTGGCTAATTGAACATTGGCACAAGGTTTTGAGCTTCCAATATGCAGCTTATAAGAATTATCCAAGGTGAATTCCATATAGCACATAATTTTAGTTGCTTTGCCTGCTAAAGGCATGCTTGTGCTCCTTGAAAACTCCTTGAAGTTTCTGGCATTTTTAGAGACTGCTTATGAACAGTCTTCTCTTTGATGGCATAAATTATCAAGTAGTTGTGTTGTTGTTATAAGACTTGCTAGCTAATAGCCATGTATAATTAAAACATATCTCGACCAGTTGTGCGTGAATTGTATTTGGCCAATGATTGCCTAAAATTTTACACAGTACATACACTGAGTTGGTGCATGCTAAACTGTTGATGTTGGGCATCACCACTTTTCTATTTTGCTACTTTCAGATCTAGAAATATTTATTTCTATTAGTTCTGGCTTTCAAGGTTTTTGGTAATGAAGCGGTGGATGCCTATCACATAAGTTACATTCTCAAAGGGATACATTTGTATGTAGATATGTGGACTTGTACTCCAGTTTGGTCTGCTAATCCATCTTGACTTTCCACTTGTCCTACGGATTCTTAGTCTCCTAATGTTGGTCATTTCCTTAAATTACGTCCTGTCTTTTGAGTGTTTCTGTTTCCATTTTTAAAGTTGTTCATTCTCATCTTTTTGGTTCTTACCTAAATATCAAATACTCCAATGCAGCAAAATAAAATCAAAATAGAAATATAGAATAGTAACCCAACATTTGTTTACTTATGTCTTGTGCTGCTAAAGTTGTTCAAGGAGAGAAGATGATTGCATAGATGGATAACCTGAGCTACCTTGTTTTCTAAACTCTTAAGGGTAGGTAGTGATGAACTCATGAAAAGAATATTGAAAGTGAAAATTTTACTGTGAACATATAAATAATTTTGTTTTATGATTACTTGAAATTCTTGCTAGACTCTCTGTCTGTCGGAAAAGTGGGTATTCCTCTGAAAAGTGGGGCGTCTGCAGTACCTGACAATGGTGCTTTCGCACTTTTCAGATACCTGAGTTGGTGGAATTTGTATCCACTCTTCAAGTTGAATATTGGAGATATCCGAGTAATCTGAGTCACCAGACGTATGATCTCGTGACTACTGTTATTTGTTGACTTTTATACAAAGCGCAGGGTTATATTTTGCTCTGTTTTATTTTCTCTAGTTAGAAGTAGCAATTCCCAATTACAACTGTAAATATGAATCTTGTTCGCTGACTGTTTTCAGTTTCACAACTTCCAATTGTTAGAAGTCGATTTCATAACTTCCCAATGAGACAATAACATCAGTTTACAAGCCTATCATTTTTCCAGTCATCAATCATTTTCTTGCCCAATCAAGAATTCAACGGTGAGCGTTGCAGAATTTTCCAAATAATTGAAGAAAGGAGCCTAGAAGAGCTCATTTCACCTTTCACATGGTAATATATTTTTCAGACGTTGCAGATTGCAATTCCAGATGGCATTTTTAGGTGATGAATCCAAGGCGCCACAAAGAGTGAATTCAGGCTTATGACCACCATTATATGTCTGAAGTGGAATGTTAATTGAACCATGCAAAATGAGAGAGAGTAGTTGGTATAATTCTTCTTGAATCCGTAAGATTCAAGATTGAGCATGACTGTAGCGGTCACTGCTATAGTCAAGACATCATGATGATGATACAAAGAAGTTAAAAGACTACTGGTAGCAAGAAATTAAAATGACACAATGTGTGTAGTAATAGCAATCAATAATAATTTACAATAATTAAATAATAAACAGTTTTCAAAATGGAAAGTAAAAAATTATATTGTTGCCTAAACAGAGTAATGCAGTGAAACTTTTTAGTTGCTGGGGTGTTTGATGATCCTTTGCAGAACTACAGTCCTTGCCCTTCGAATATCTCGGCTGCATGTATCAGATTGTACTCCCAGATCTTCAACATGCTTCATAAACACTTCCAGCTTCTTCTTAATCTCCTCTATTGCAACCTTTACAGCATCTTCCTCAACTGCAAATTTTGCATTTAACATTAGTGCTTCAATGTCGATCTCCAACCGATCAATAAGAACCCGAATGTTCTCCAAATCTTTTATAGCAACGTAACTACCCACTTGCATTGTGCTAATCAACTCCTTCTGTCCCTTCAAGGCATTTTCATAGTTCTTCCATAGGGAATCAATCCATTTCCCCATTGAGCCAACTGGGATAGATGTTGCTGCAGCAAGAGCAGCTGCAACAGGAGGGGCAGCCATAGCTGCTGCCACAACTGAGCAAATCAACACAGCAGCACAAGTAGCAACAAATATCATACTTGAAACCTTCCTCCAAGCATGAATGTACTTGAGTTTCTTGTCAAGTTTGTTCTTTCTAAATTTCAGCTTCTCAAGCATCAATATCTGTTGCCTATATACAGATTGAAAGATCTGAAAAAATTCCTCAGTGAAAGGATCTCCTGATGCCTTGAAATTCTTCAATCCCTCCAAGGTTTTTACATACCTATTCCCTCCAGCCTCACTTTCCTCTTCAAACTGTTGAAGTGCCACCATAATAAACAACTGGCTATCACGGGCACGCTTTAAGCACTTATCCAATGCAGTACAGAAATCTAGAGTTTGCAAACTATTCTCAAAGTATTCCTCGACAAGTTCAAACAATTCTTGATTCTTCCATATATCTTTCTTGCACTCCAAAATAACCTTAACAACTTCTTGATTCATTTCCAGTAGACATTCAGTTACTTCTTTCAAGGAATCGAATGAAAGAGCTCGAACCTCAACACCAACAGCAAGAGTATTTATAACATGATTGGTACGAACTTGGAGAGTGGTGTCAAATGATTGCAAATCCTCGTCAAGCCTGCAGGCAGCCTCATACGAGCTCAATTCAGTTGTATATTGTAGGTTGTTGTTGAGATTAATAGTAGAAGATGCTTCGGCTGGCTTTTTGCTCACATGACCTCCCATGGCTTCAATTGATATCTAAACAAAAGCAAGACACAGAAAAACAATCCAGCTAGAGATTTAATTTGCAGCCTTGTCAAGCTCTGAAATTTCCTTGATTTCTATAAACACCCCCGATTGTAGATCCTTGAAAACAAGAGGCGGCGAATACTTTATGTATCAGTGAAAACTGATGAGAACTCCTGTGCAATAAAGAGCATGAATTTGTTGAATTAATTACAAAGAAGACAAGCAGATCCTATCCCAGCAAACTTCATAAGAACAAAAATACAAATAGGAAACGGACTTCTCACCTAACCCAAGAAGTAGAAAACAAATTAAGCTATACAAAAGGTAAAAATGCTGGCGAATGAGATTGCTAGATTTAATTTGAAAGCCTTAAAACCAACCAGAAACAAAGAAAACCCAGAGAGAGAGAGAGAGAGAGAGAGAGAGAGAGAGAGAGTTACAAGTTTTTTATTTTCCTTTTTCCTGAGAGAGCTACAAGTTAAAGCTTTAATTCTGAAACTTTGTCAAAACTAGGATAACCCCGAAAGAGAGAATTAATGATAAAAGGTGGTGGCGGTGGGTATTCTTAATTAAGAAGGAAAAGCAATATGTCATAATTAAATAATTATAAACAAACAGAGAGAAGAACGAGAGGCTATTGAAGAATGAAGAAGCTTGAAGATAATAAAAACCGTTAAGGACCAAGAAATGAGGAGGAGGGGTGGAGGTTGTTCATTAAGGTGGAAGAGGGCGGTAGCTAGTTGTGGAGGCTAAAGCTCTAACATCTAAGCATAGCTTGCACGCATGACATTAATGAGAATTAGGACATGGAAAACGCAGGAAGCAATGATTTTTTTTTTCCCTTCTCTTATCTATCTTTCTCTTATCTATCTTTCTCTCTCTAGAATCCCATCTCTCTTTCACTTGCTCAAAGCCTCATGTCATTACGGCTTTAACGCGTAGAAAGTAACTGTTACCCAATAAAAGAAAGAAAGAGCTATGGCGATTAAGCTTAGAGAGAGCTAAAAAGCCATACCCAATTGACCCAAAGTTAAAAAGGAACAATCTTGAGCTGCAAGATCTCCTGTAATGACATGGAAGAAAGTCAAGAACACAGCTTCTTCTTTTTCTTCTAGGGTGAACGGTGAGGAAACGAAAGGGAAAGTTAAAAAAGGGAGGTTATGTTCTCCATCACGCCGCATCTTTTTCTCAATGACAAAAATACCCTCACCTCACATTTGCAAAACTTTTAAAATAAAGGGTATTTTACAATTTAGCTATATGATAAAAATTATAATTTAATTTTTTTTGTATGAAAATAAATAAATTTCTAAAATATATTTTTGTTAACAAAAATATCTTATCTTTCATGTTTAATGCATTAAGTCACGTGTTTATTTCGGTTAGAATTAAGTTGATATAATAATAGTATCTTAAATTATACTCCTATTTTTATTAGTTTGAAAACTTTTAAAGAAATTAAAGTACCCAATTTTCTTGTCTTTCCATGATATATCTGTCCAATCATGAAACTATTAAAAATATGTTTAATATTGTTATTAAAATTATTATTGAGAAATCTCTTTTTTAAATGTATTATTTAAATATTATTAAAAATTAATTTGTAATAAAAATTTATATATTTTAATTATAAAAAATTTAAAAATAGTTGGATAAATGAGTTAAAAAGAAAATCCTGCCTTATAATCTAATTATTTTCTATAGTATTATTTAACTTATTTTTAAGATGAATACACACAATATATATCCAAGAATGAATATATGTAATCAGGCTTTATCTTTATGTATAAATCAAACTTAAGACTCCATTAATTTGAATGTGTTGGTGCAAGGAAGAGTTAGGAATGGCAACAGTTAGGAATGGCAACGGGGGGAGGGTTGGGATAGGAATTGCTTTTCCTGTTTCCGCTCCATAGGAGTTCAGAGTTGGGATGGACATTCTTCGTCGTGATGCGGGGTGAGGCGGGTTTTTCAGAGGAGAATTTTCTTTTTATTTTTTTTTATGTTAATTTATTAAATATATAATATAAATTTATTTATTAAAAAATAAAATATAATTAGAAATGTAAATTTTACATATTATTTTAATAATATTTTATATGTTTTGTTAAAATTATAATATTTAAATATATAAAAATAAATTATTTTTTATTAAAAAAATAATATATTAATGTGCAAAGCGGGTTACTGGATTTCGAGGCTGGGAGAAGGTCATCTCGTCCTTGCCTGCACAAATTAGAGTCGGGGCGGGATAAGGAAAACTTGATGAGATTAGGACGGAGTAAGTCGGGTTCAGAAACTTTTGTTATCTCTAGAACTAGTTACTATAATTAGATAAATAAGGAATGTGAGGTGGGAACATTATTTGGAATTTATATATAATGCATGAAATATTAAGAGTACACGATTTGATTAATTTGTTAAAATTATTTTTTATTATAAAATATAATAAAAAAGTTTAGGAAGCTAACTAATTTGAGCTAAATAGTTATATGAGAGGAATCCTAATTTAAGCGGAATTTGAAATATAAAATAAGTCGGAACACTTATTAAAAAAGCATTCTAAAAATCTAAAATTTAATGAATGAGTTAAAGAAACATACTTTAAAAATCTCTTATATAAGCATTAGAATGGACTCGCATTAGAATTAGGAGTGTAAATATTGAGTATTCTTATATAAGAAGAATTTTATTTAGAGCGCGATTTAAAATCTCAAAAACGATGAAACACTTATCCTTAATAGATAAAATTAGTGTTTTTTTTTTTTTTGGTCTCAATTATAAAGTTAAGTTGTGCCCAAGAATAATAATAAATGGAATCATCAAGCAGACATTTTCTAGCCAAAACATGGGCTGCTTTATTTCTAATCCTATAGGCATAAGATATTACACAAGAGCCAAAGTGATCTTGAAGGAGAACAATATCCTGAACTATATAATAAGGCAAGAAGAGGGGTTGTGAACAAGAATCAACCATAATTCTTTTGAACCCTCTAGAATGAGCAAGAATCAACACTTCCCTACATGCTAACACCTCCAAGATTAGAAGATCAACAATGTTTGAGAAACGTTTACAAGACCAGCAATGGAACCTCTATTACAAGCAACATTTAGAGCTCCATCAAAATTTAATTTAATAAAATTGTGAGGAGGCGACCAATCTATTGGGGACTGACGGGCGTCCGTTTGAGGATTAGTAGGAATCTGCTATGAAGAAAATTCCTCAAAGTAAGAAATAACCGACGAAATGATCTGTTGATGGTTGAGCGTGTGGTTCCTGAAGATAATCTCATTACGGCTTTTCGAAATACTCCACAAAAGGAATGCCATCAGAACCTGAAAATTGTTATCCTCTCCATGAACTTAAGATCAGATAGATGATAGGATTTGCATCCAATAATCAGCAGCTGAAAACCATGAAGAAGAGAGACTCGTAGCACGACGGGAGAGAGAAACCAGATTTGAACAGCTCTTGGGCATTGAAAGAACAGATGAACAACAGATTCCGGCTCCCCAAAAAACCTGCACTCATAAGAAAAAGAAGGAAAACACTTGCAAATCTGTCCATTAGTTGGGAGTTTCTCATGTAAAAAATTTCCACAAAATTACAGCAATTTTTATTGGCAGCTTTAATCTCCACAAATTCCTCCGTACTTCAATTGTGAATGAAGTCGAATTAGAGCCAGGTCCTGCAGTGGCTGCTGTTTCCCTTGCTTGCCGAATGTGGGAAGACTATAATTAGAGCTAGGAAATAGGGATTAGTATATTTCTTTATTTATTAAAAAAAAATTTACTCAAAACCTTTTCTTTTCAAGCAATAAGATATGGAAATTTAGCAACTTTAAATTAAAATGTATTAATATTATTAGTAAAAATTTTCAATAAATTTCTTTTCAAATTTAGATGAAATAACTCAAAATTTTATTTTATTTTTAGTATATTAAAAATTTATTTAGAGTTTTATGAAATTTATGTTTTTTTAAATTTAATTTTACACATGTTTTAAGTCCTATCAACACTTCTAATTATTTATGGATGGCCCATAATTTTTTTTGACATTTTTTATTTTTTGGCTCTCTCCAATATGAGAGGAGAAAAAACACAGGAGAGGAGAGAAAAAATTTGTTTCTCAAATTTTTAGAGAGAAAGATAGAGAAACCATCTCCGCCATTTGTTTCCATCACTCTGGTAACCACTAGCCCAAGCGACGCTGATGAGACCAGCAGCGGCTCATCAGCGTCGCAAATTAAAAGGGGAGAGAAACCTAGTCATTTTCACTTTTTCAATTAACCTATGTTTGGATCCTTAATTACGTAAGAGAATTGAAGAGAAATTAAATAAGAAAAAAAAATTAATTTACTTTTTATTATTTGAATAAATTATTAGAATTTGAGATAAATGTAATTTCTCTCTTAAAAGGAAAAAAAAATGAGGAAATAATTATTATATCGTTTTCTTTCTTATGTCTGTTATATTGTAGAAGAACATTTTAATATATTACTATAAATTTCTCTTCATTTCTCTTCATTTCTCATTAATTTAGAGAGACACGATGTGAGTTAAATATAAATGAGAGGAGAAATTTCATTTCTCCTCATTTGTTCTTATTTCTCTTCCTTTCTCTCTTTTACTTGATGTCTAAATAAGGGAATAGAGAGAAATCAAATTTCTTTTATTTTCTCTTCTCTCTATTTTCCTCAATCCAAACAAAGCATTAATTTCACAGTGATCCTATTGAATCACAATAATTTTAATAACATTCAACTTTTCTCATCCTTGCACTTATTTTTTGATATAAGGGATTAAAATCTCCAGATTGTCACCATTCATCACTAAAACTTTTAAGGCATTGTTTCGTTAACATGCTAATTAGATAGACGATTAGATAGAATATCATTATGATCATTACGTCTCCAGCTTTTAATTGACATCTATCTTGCATGTTTTAAACACTGAACTGCAATAAACTATTACAATAATAATGTATAATTTTATTATTGTATTACAATGATTATGCATTTCTATTAATAGAATTGCACTAAGTTGAAGCCAATTATAGATATTATATGGAGTTTGAGTCAAAAGCTTACCTTTTTCTTGAGGTGATAGATAAAAGTGGACATTATAACTCTGGTATCTCTGCATTTCTCTACTGCAATGAACTTTTATTTTAACTGTCAGATTGTATTAAACATTTATGACTATTAGTAGACTTCTTTAAGTCACTTTAAAGTTTGTAACATGTGTTGTGTGTGTTTGAAATATGATGTTGTGGACAACAAGACATAGTCGAGATCGCTATGATGGTTATATTATTATATTATGCTAAAACAGATAACACTTTATTGTTCCCAAGGAACAGTAAAAAAATAAATTTATCTTCTTTATTTATTTTTTCTCTCATAACACTCCATGGCTCCTCTTCTCTTAGAAAAAACACCATCTTTTATTATGGAAAAAACCTACTCTTTTATTGTGACAATCCTTCTGTAATTTTTTTCCTTTTTTATTGTGTTAATCCTTTTATAATTTTCTTTCAACCTGTTCTACGCTCTTCTTCTTTCATTATTATTGAAAAAGGAGCCTTCTTCTACCTTTATTTTAAAGAAAGTGCTGGGAAAAAAGGGAAAGAAAGTGTTGAGGAAAAGGAAAAAAAAAAAGAGTTTTTTTAGCTCTCTTCCATCGTCATAGCTTCTATTAAGGTATTTTTCCTCACTTTTTTTCTTGGTTTTCTTTATTTATCATTAGGTAAATTAATGGCCCATTATTTATATTTTAATTTATCTCTCATTTGAATTTTTTTAAAGAGAGATTTTTTAGTCTTTAGTATTAGAATATAGATTTCAAATGTTTCTTAAAATGATTGAATGTGAGGGAAAAATAGTGGGTGAATTTGTTCTAAAGTTGCTTTGTTGGTTTATGAAAAGCTCATGTCTTTTTCAATTTGGTTTTTAATATCAAGGTGATATTGATTATTGAGAAAGAATTTGTTCATGAAGGAATTCACATGTCATTTCTTGATTGTTTAAATGTCCCTTAATTAGTTTTGCCTTTCTTTTGCATTGGGATTTATTGGGGAATCATTTTAATGTCCAAATTGAGATTGAGATTCTTCTAATGTGTGTTTGATGAGATGATGTCTAATTTTTTCTCTCCTATGAGGTAGAAGGGATAAGTGAAAGTTTGATCAAATATATGTTGAAGAGTAGAGATTGAATACTTTATTGAGAAATGTTGATATTTTTGAGCTCCAATGATTATTTAATATAAAATTATTTTAGGTATGAGCCCAATTTCATTTTATAAGATAATTTATGAATTTCTTTTTTAAAAAAATAATTTGAAAATATTAATTATTATGATTATTATTATATCAAGAGAAGTAAAATATAAGAAATAGAAATAATATATTTGAGGGCATATTATTTAACCTATAAAAATTCAAAAAGATATTAATGTTAACATATAACATAGGGTATGATTATGAAGTAAGTAACTTTATTTATATATAAAAGTAAGAATAAAATAAAATTCTAGAAAAAGGGAAAATTTTGAATTTTGATATGGGAAGTTTTGAACCAACGAAAAGGACTCATGAATGCAATCCCTTTCAATGTCCCACAAGTTAGTCTTTGTCAAAAGCCCAACTTATTATTATTATTATTATTATTATTATTATTATTATTATTATTATTATTATTATTATTATTATTATTATTATTATTATTATACAATTGTTATTATCAATATCATTTATTAGAAAAAAAAAAAAGAAAGTTAATTAGCTATAGGGTTTGGGTCATTAAGCTCAATATTCAATTCACACTTTTTTGAAATATTATTTCATATTTTTAATGTGAAATGTTTTAGTGATATCTCATGCTTATTGTATCAACATCTTCAAGCAAATTTTAATATTGATATATTTTTAATTTTATAGTTTAAAACTGTTTGAATTAAACTATATCTTAAAAATAATTTTAAAATATTAACCAAACATTATTAAAAATTAATTTAAAATTATATTTAATATATTTTAAGTAATGATTTCTAAAATTATTAAACAATCTATTAAAATTATTTTTTAAATATATATATATATATATTTTTTTTTTTTAATTTCTCAATCTCAATTTAATATAAGATTTTGAAATTATGATTAAAATTAATGAAAAAACACTTTATTAAATAATAGATTTTTTAAAGATAAATAATACAAATGCTTCTCATCTATAATATTTACTTGATTACAAGCTAAATATATGAAGCATGTTGACTGGATTTTTTTTATATCACATTGTCGAATATAGTTGTTGATTTATAGATAATATGGATAGTGAATTTACATCTTTTCACAATTTTGCTTACAATTACATAATAAAAAAATTTAACTTCTTTTTTGGAATTATAAATGTAACACCCCTAATTTTTTATATATTATTATTGGGCTACGTGTAGGTATCCTCAATTCGCGGAAATTCGCGGTTGTAGGATCTGTGAATTCCGGCATGAACAGACCAGCTACCAGAAAAGTCTCCGAATTGGATCGAGGTTTTGGCTACCCCACCATTGTCAGGCATCCCGAGCGCGTTCCCAAAGTCGGAATCGGCAAAGGTAAACCCGAACCTTGCTTTTTTGTAATTTTCTAGTGCTTAAATAGGATTAAAAATCCATAAAATATTCGTGGTAGCTTAGAAAATTATGATTCTTTTTGCAATAGCCTAGTAATATTGCTAAGGACCGCGGGGCAAAGTTTTAAAATTTTTAGAGCTTATTTGGGCAGTTTTTGTAAAAATGGTCAATTATAGGGACTAAATTGAAATTTTACATATTGTGATGGATGATTGATTTGATGGGCCCAGGAGGGGCTATGTGATGTGATTGAGTTGTGGATATATGGATTGTGAGTATAGAAGTGTATTTTGAGCCCTTTTGCAGGTTGGGTAGGTCCTAGGTATAGGGGGGACTCTGCCAGATTTTCGGCACGACTTAGGACGTATTGGTCTTTTTCTTTGTCTGTATTGAGTCAGATTGTATTAAATATTTGTAATATAATTGTCAGGTGAGCCGGGACAGCCTTCTTCCTCCGCCCAGCTGCCACAGTGATTGTCGTCAAGTCTGTGAGTAAAATATTAATTTTAATTGTAATTTCGATATTATTATATGTTCAGCATGCCCATGCATCACTTATATGCATATATTTATGTAATTAAACTCTAGGCACGATTTATGTTGCATTCATAACTGTTAAAGTGCCATGAATGTTGTTGCAGTAATTTGGAGCAGTGTGCGTGCGTTGGCGTGCGTGTGATGTGGTATGGACTATGGATAGGACGGGTAGTCACGGCTTGAGTTCTTCGCTGGGACCCGATCCTTCGAGGGGTAGTCACGGCTTGAGTTCTTCGCTGGGACCCTCGATTTGGTTATTAAGTGGAAGTCCGAGCTGAGTTCTTCGCTGGCACCAGGTTGGATTTAAGAGAGCTGTATAGGGGATCAGCTCCCATATGTTATGATTGATGCTACAGGGTGCGTGAGTGCTCCAAATTACCTTTTTGATGTTATGATGTGAAAATGTTGTTGCTGTTGCATTCACTCCACAGGTTGCATTAGTACTAGATAGTTATAGAGATTATGGTTAAAATTGATATTTTACTCTCTGAGTCGAACGCTCACTCCTGTTCAATATTTTTTCAGGCTACAGGAGGATTTCATTTTTGGTTAACCTGCTTTTCTCCTTCGCAGGTTGTTTATCAATATTTGTGTAATTTTATTTACTCCTAGAATTTCCGCATGTGTTAGAAGTATTTATTTGATTATGGTCTGTAATATTATTATCATGTTGGACCTGTAAACGTATAATGATATGTATGTTTGATGGATTGGATGAGAAAGCTGACCTCCCATTTATTTTTATGAGGATATGAGTATGTGGAGGGTGAGCTGAGCTTCCCAATTGAGTATTTATTATGTTTACAGGTCGGGTGAGTCGAAAACTCCCGTTGGAAAGTCCATTTATGGCGGGACTCTGTCAGTTTGGTTTCTTGAAATTGGGCCCAAATGGGCCTTAGAGTTGGGTTAATGAGCAGTTAGGCTTACTACGGGCCTCGGGGGCTTTAGGTGGCCCAGTCCTAGTCTTGGTCCGGCCCATAGGTTGGGTCGTGACAAATGTGGTATCGAGCTTAGGCTCCAGTTCATAGGGAAAAATTATCTAAGTGTTGGGAAGAGTCTACTAGGAGTCACATGCGGAGTATAGGATTACATTTCGTCTTTTCTGTAATTCTTTGTTTCTAGATTCTACGTTATACCTCGGGAAATATAAGATTACCTCTGTTAGTGTCTTGATTTTCGTGGATTACACAGTAATGTGTATTTGAGTTAGTAGACATGTGAGGTCTTTCATGAGGAGACGTACTCCATGAAATGTTTTATTTTTGTCAGTATGGGTTTAAATGGTGTGCCCATTTCGTGTAAGGCACGAGTACATAAAAGTGAGTCTTAAAAATACAGTTGCCTAGATAAGGATGAGGATACCACTTGGCGGTCATCGGTAGATGACCCGATTAGAATAAGTTTGTGATAATAGAAGATTCGGAGATAAGAAATTAGGAGACCTAGTGCATCGGGGCGTATCGTAGTAACTATACAATGTTCTCGATGTCCGCTCTGTAAGCTGCGATTCTGATGCAGGCATGAGATTATTGTGTAGAGTTGCGTGCATCCCCGTGGTGCTCCATAATGAGGGTGTTTGAGATAGCTTCTGTTTTGGTACAGTTATGCCATAACAGAGTTCTATATTTGCAGAGGAGTTGGGAACTCCTGGCTAAGAGTCTAGAGTTAGAATATTGAAAGGTCACAGTTGGGTGATAACTAGAGTCAGTGACTCAGTTACTGACATGAGCTAGAGTTACATCAAGAGTTGCCATCAGACCAGAGGTTTCGGACTAGTAGCAAAGTAAAGGTGACACTTATAGAGTGAGAATAGTATACCTTGTGTGTATCAGTATGGAATAAAGTACAACTCTACTACCTAGAGAAGGTCGAAACTATGAATTGATGATTTATAGAGCTATGATATGATAAAAGAGTCATTAACTTGACATGGTTCTGGCAAGGTGGTAGATGTAGTACCTTTGTTGCAGCAAGTTAGGATATAGTCCTATCTTTTCGGAATGGATCGAAGGTTATTACTGATAATGATGACTTATGGAATAGTGTCCCAGATGGGACTGTAGAGTGTGGTAGAGAGTAGTTGGCTAGGGTATCCTGGAGAGGATACAAGTTCCATTATAGGAATCATATATAATCAGATCACGATGTATGTAAATCCTTTGAATTGGATGACGGGTTTGGGTGCCCGAAATCTTAAGTTTTGGAATTGAGTAAACATGGAAAATAATAATAATAATAATAATAATAATAATAATAATAATAATAATAATAATAATAATAATAAATAAAATTACTGCAGAATCAGTTCTCGAGGTAGTAAGGGTATTATGTAAGCTAAAGGATAAGAATAGAGATCATACAATAAAAGTATGACTGTAATTTGCTGAGTTCCTTTCTAATTTCAAATTATTCAAAACAATAGTATAATCTAATTATAATAGTGTTAAGAGTAATAAATTAGCGAAGATAAATCACAGAAGGCCAATGGATAAAGAAAGTGCAGAATGAAAGTTTGGACAATTGATTGCAGATGCAATATAATCTAAATGCTAGTGGAAGTACTAGCTAGAGTGGTCAAAGGACCAAATCGAGTATACAGGACATATGATAACGTGATAGAGACTCTGAAAGATATAGTTAGCAAGTACAGCTATTATGTTAGGAAAAAGAATGGAACCAGGGATAGAATAGTCAAGTTCTATTTTGGGTAAGACAAAGGAAATAAATGAAAGGACAACCTAAAGAGCGCATAATAAAAGGAACAAAGTTAAGATATAGGATAGGCTAAGTGTTATTCTTAGCAAGGAGGATGACAAGGATGGAAAATCCAAAATGGGACCACATTAGTGAGAAAAGTGATGGAGGTATGGAATACAATAATAATGAGTAAATGTTAGAAGGTGTGCGATGGTATTGCGGACTACCTAAATAGGTAGAGAAAGAGAAGTTAGTAAGCTGTAAGTTGAATAAAAGTCAGTCTAAGGGATCAAATAGGTATGATGAGAGGAAAAGAATGATAGATAATGACACATAGGTTTTAGGTTAGACTTTTGAGATAGTGAGAAGGTAGTTAGAGGTTCGTTATGAATGTCAGGCAAACATTTTTAGTGTGATCAACAGAATCACTTTGTAGTGAAGCAATAACGACAAGACAATAGTAGGGGTAGAACGAAAAGTGACAAGTCTGGATGGTTATAAATCACTAGAAAGTTCAAGGATCAAATTAATGACCCTAGATAAGGGTGGAATTAGTGTTGGAAAAATTTATTAGTGAGAGAAATCTTTCAGAAATCAACAAAAGTTAAGGGCACAATAATATCGATGATAGATATGAATCATTGGTCGATTATTAGTAAAGTTAATAAATTAGAATATATTATGTCAAGACGGAAAATGGTCCGGTAAAGGGTTCATTCAGATGATACCTTATAGGTAGAGCATAATTGTGCTAGGAGATGATGAAATTTGGAGAGAAAGACCAAGAAACTTAGGTGAAACGTTATAATATGACAATCGGGTGTAGTTGAATATAAGAGGATATTTTCTTTCTTTTCAAGTTTAGCTTGTGCTTTTGGTTCTAGAAGGTTATATAAGGCAGAAATGAGTCAAGGAGACCTAGTTATTGAGAGTTTAGTAGGCACAAATTCATACATAATTTCTGATATGAGAATGACAAGAAGTGCATACCTAGTATTAAGTATGAAAGGACGAATGTGAGTAATGACAGAGTTAAATTGAGTTAGCTACTAAGGCTTGCAACTGCTTTTAAACTATGAAATTTGGAGGAAGTACTATTTATGGATGAGATTAAATAGATAAAATTGTTCTGATGGGTAATTTGAGGTTGAAGTTTAGAAAGCTATAGGCAGTATATATGATTATATTAAGGAGAATGAACACGTGAAGTATCTTTTTTGGAATTAAGGCATGACACATATTTCCTACAGCAGTGTTAGTTCAGATAGAACTTATAGTTTATGGGGCTCATATTCATCCAGGATAAGCAATTTCCTACTAAGGCTGATAGGGAATGATAATGTTCTGATAGTTAAGTTGGAAAAAAGGGGATACAAGAAAAAAAAAATTTTTCTATGGGTAATTATAAGTGTTACATAAGGTGAAGAATGTGCTGTTAGGAGTAAATCATAGGGTTAGAATTCTTGAAGTAATGAAACTAGTATTCAAGATAAGACTAAGAAATAAAAAGAAAGTTAAAGTTGATGATGGGATAGACATCTTTGAAGGAAAAGGTGTAAGGATGAGATAGGACTAAAATTAAGGAATAAGTACAGCAGGTTGAAATGATACCAACAATACCAAAAATAGGAAAAGGGAAGTGGATAAGATGCAAAGGACAGGAAGAGAGCTCGATAGAGTCAGTTATAATGATGAGGATAAGGAGTGTCTAACCACTGCCCCTGTGTTAACACTACCTATGAGCGGTGAAGGATACACCGTATACTGTGACGCCTCCAGAGTTGGCCTAGGGTGTGTTTTGATGCGGAATGGAAAAGTAGTGGCTTATGCTTCAAGGCAGCTGAAGAGGCATGAGCAGAACTATCCCACCCATGATTTGGAAATGGCGGCTGTAGTCTTTGCACTAAAAATCTGGAGACACTACCTGTATGGTGAAGTGTGCGAGATAGACCGACTATAAGAGTTTGAAGTACATCTTCCAACAGAGGGATTTAAACTTGAGGCAGAGGAGATGGATGGAGCTTACGGAAGACTATGATTGCACCATCGGTACCACCACAGGAAGGCCAATGTAGTAGCAGATGCTTTAGCGAGAAAATCTTACAGCGGTTTGGCGCACATTTCAGCAGAGAAGAGACTGTTGATTCAGGAAGTACATGAGTTGATGGATCAAGGTTTAATCCTAGATCTTTCAGATGAGGGGGTCTTGTTGGCTCATTTTTTAGTGAGGCCAGACTTGCGAGATAGAGTTAGAGTTTTCCAACACAGAGACAAACAATTAATGAAGATCATAGAAAGAGTACAGTAAGATAAAGGTGGTGAGTTTGGATTTGCCAATGATGGTGCCCTAGTGCAAGGTTCTAGGATATGTGTGCCCGATGTGGACAATCTCAGAGATAAAATCATGCGAGAGGCACACTATACACTGTACAATGTCCACCCAGGTTCCACCAAGATGTACCATGATGTGAAAGATAGCTATTGGTGGAATGGCATGAAGAGAGACATAGCAGACTTTGTGTCCAAGTGCTTGACTTGTCAGAAGGTGAAGTTTAAACACTAGAGACCGTCAGGGAAGTTGCAAGAGCTCCCTATCCCAGAATGGAAGTGGGAAATGATTTCTATGGATTTTGTGACTGGGTTACCTCGTACCATGCGAGGATATGACTCGATATGGGTAATTGTAGACCGCTTGACCAAATCAGCTCACTTCTTACCTGTAAAGACTACATACTCTGTGGCACAGTATGCCCGGCTCTACATTCGAGAAATAGTCAGATTGCATGGAGTTCCGGCTTCCATAATATCGGCAGAGGGCCGATTCACTTCTCGGTTTTGGAGAAAGTTGCGGGAGGCACTTGGCACCTGATTGAACTTCAAGATGGCTTTCCACCCTCGCAGACGGACAGTCCGAAAGGACAATCCAAACACTGGAAGACATGCTTCGCATGAGTGTTTTGGATTTTGGAGGTCAATGGGATGAGCAGCTAGCTTTGGTAGAGTTTGCCTATAACAACAGTTATCACTCCAGCATAGGGATGGCACCCTATGAGGCACTATATGGAAGAAAGTGTAGGTCTCCTCTGTGTTGGACAGAAATGGGGGAAGCGAAGGTGCATGATGTAGACCTAGTGCAGTACACTTGAGGTAGTTCCTTTAATCGAGGAAGCAGTAGCTTGACTTTCAGAGGCGAGAAGAGTTATGCGGACCCAGACGGAGGGATGTGGAGTTTGCGATGGCGACTATGTATTCTGAAGGTTTCTCCAATGAAGGAGTCATGAGATTTGGAAAGAAGGGCAAGTTGGCACCTCGGTATATTGGACCTTTTGAGGTTACGGATAGAGTTGGAGCAGTTGCCTACCGGTTGGAGCTACCACCCAACCTTTCTCACGTTCATCCCGTGTTTCACATCTCCATGCTCAGGAAATACATTCCAGATCCTTCTCATGTACTACAACCAGATGTAATAGAGCTAAAAGAGAACTTGACATTTGAGGAGCAACCTGTAGCCATAGTGGACTACCAAGTGAGACAGCTAAGATCAAAACAGATCCCTATGGTTAAGGTTTTGTGGAGGAGCCAGCCAGTGGAAGAGTGCACCTGGGAGTCAGAACGGGACATACGTAGCAAGTACCCTTATCTATTCAATGTGTAATCATGTACTTTATTCTGCCTTGTGTAAAATTCGAGGACGAATTTTTTTTAAGGGGGGAAGAATGTAACACCCCTAATTTTTTATATATTATTATTGGGCTACGTGTAGGTATCCTCAATTTGCGGAAATTCGACAGTTGTCCGGATCTGTGAATTTCCGGCCAGACAGACCAGCTACCGGAAAAGTCTCCGAATTGGATCGAGGTTTTGGCTACCCCACCATTGTCAGGCATCCCGAGCGCGTTCCCAAAGTCGGAATCGGCAAAGGTAAACCCGAACCTTGCTTTTTTGTAATTTTCTAGTGCTTAAATAGGATTAAAAATCCATAAAATATTCGTGGTAGCTTAGAAAATTATGATTCTTTTTGCAATAGCCTAGTAATATTGCTAAGGACCGTGGGGCAAAGTTTTAAAATTTTTAGAGCTTATTTGGGCAGTTTTTGTAAAAATGGTCAATTATAGGGACTAAATTGAAATTTTACATATTGTGATGGATGATTGATTTGATGGGCCCAGGAGGGGCTATGTGATGTGATTGAGTTGTGGATATATGGATTGTGAGTATAGAAGTGTATTTTGAGCCCTTTTGCAGGTTGGGTAGGTCCTAGGTATAGGGGAGACTCTGCCGGATTTTCGGCACGACTTATGACGTATTGGTCTTTTTCTTTTATGCGTATTGAGTCAGTTGTATTAAATATTTGTAATATAATTGTCGTGAGCAGGAATGACCTTCTTCCTCCGCCCAGCTGCCACAGTGATTGTCGTCAAGTCTGTGAGTAAAATATTAATTTTAATTGTAATTTCGATATTATTATATGTTCAGCATGCCCATGCATCACTTATATGCATATATTTATGTAGTTAAACTCTAGGCACGATTTATGTTGCATTCATAACTGTTAAAGTGCCATGAATGTTGTTGCGGTAATTTGGAGCAGTGTGCGTGCGTTGGCGTGCGTGTGATGTGGTATGGACTATGGATAGGACGGGTAGTCACGGCTTGAGTTCTTCGCTGGGACCCGATCCTTGAGGGGTAGTCACGGCTTGAGTTCTTATTGGGACCCTCGATTTGGTTATTAAGTGGAAGTCCGAGCTGAGTTCTTCGCTGGCACCAGGTTGGATTTAAGAGGGCTGTATAGGGGATCAGCTCCCATATGTTATGATTGATGCTACAGGGTGCGTGAGTGCTCCAAATTACCTTTTTGATGTTATGATGTGAAAATGTTGTTCTTTGTTGCATTCACTCCACAGGTTGCATTAGTACTAGATAGTTATAGAGATTATGGTTAAAATTGATATTTTACTCTCTGAGTCGAACGCTCACTCCTGTTCAATATTTTTTCAGGCTACAGGAGGATTTTATTTTTGGTTAACCTGCTTTTCTCCTTCGCAGGTTGTTTATCAATATTTGTGTAATTTTATTTACTCCTAGAATTTCCGCATGTGTTAGAAGTATTTATTTGATTATGGTCTGTAATATTATTATCATGTTGGACACAGCGTATAATGATATGTATGTTTGATGGATTGGATGAGAAAGCTGACCTCCCATTTATTTTTATGAGGATATGAGTATGTGGAGGGTGAGCTGAGCTTCCCAATTGAGTATTTATTATGTTTACAGGTCGGGTGAGTCGAAAACTCCCCGTTGGAAAGTCCATTTTATGGCCGGACTCTGTCCGTTTGGTTTCTTGAAATTGGGCCCAAATGGGCCTTAGAGTTGGGTTAATGAACAGTTAGGCTTACTACGGGCCTCGGGGGCTTTAGGCTGGCCCAGGTCCTAGTGCCGGTCCGGCCCATAGGTTGGGTCGTGACAATAAAAATCATATTGATTTTTCTTTATATTCACAAGGATTATTTTTTATCTTTTTAAACTAACCAGTTTGCCTTTTGTTATTTTATGTTTCAAATTTGTGTAAATTTCGTATTTTCATTTCTTTTCAACACCAAATTTTTCTTCAAATTTTGATAAATAAGTTCATTATATATTGACAATTATATTTTTTTAATTCTATTTGATGTAATATAGGATTCCGATAAAAACAGTCTGTTCGTTTATAAACATTTAGCAAATCTTTTTGTAACATGACAACAGATTAGTAATATTTTTAATTTTGAATATCTCAATTTATATTCATTAAAAGTACTGCTTGATCAGCATAAATATCTTAATTTTCTCTATGTTGTCTCCGTGTTTTTTGAATTTGAAAAATTATAAAATGACAATAATTGTAATGGCTTATTCATTAGTGCACATTTTTCTCCCCTATTCCAATCTATATTTTAATTTATTTGAAATATTGTGATAAATAATTAATAATTCTATATGAAACGCAACTATAACAGTTGGAATGAAGAAGCTACAGTATATTTTACTACTACTACATCAATGAAATGAAAAGTTATTAATGATAACGTATATTCTAGGAAGCAACAATTTCAAATCTTTTTTCTTTTCTCTTCTCTCTATTTCCCTCCACCCGAACAAAGCATTAATTTTACAGTGATCTTATTGATATAAGGGACTAAAATCTCCAAATTGTCATCATCCATCGCTAGAACTTTTAATACATTTTTTCCATTAAAATGCTAATTAGATAGACGATTAGAGAATATCATTGTGATCATCAGGTCTCCAGCTTTCAATTGACATCTGTCTCGCTCGTTTTAAACACTGAACAATGATAAACTACTACAATAATAATGTATAATTTTATTATTGTATTCTAATGATTATGCATTTCTATTAATAGAATTGCACTATGTTCAAGCTAATTATAAATATTATATGGAGTTAAGTCAAATGCTTACCTCTTTCTTGAGGTGATAGATAAAAGTGGACATTAAATCACTATGATGGTTTATATATATATATATATATATATATATATATATATATATATATATATATATATATGTTGGAGGTTTATATACATATAGCTAACAAAGGCTTGTTTAGCTTACTTATAAGATATAATTAATAATTAAGTGCCTGCTTGGCATTGAATTTGAAAGATTCGAACTGTTTTTCTAAATAAAAATATAATTTTAAATGTCGTTAAAAAATAGTTTAAAAAAATATTTTTTTTTTTAGAAATCATCTGGTATCTAAAATTCACTGGAAATACAAGACCACTGGTTAAAAGAAAAAGGACTCTTATCATTCTATCTCACCCTTGAAAGTAAATTACTTTGTTATTTTAATATTTTTATGACTAAAATTTAATTTTAAATTATTTTTTAATACTATTTAATTAATATATTAAAAAAAAGTAATTTTCTCAATAATAATTTTAATAGCAATACCAAATAGACCCTAATAGTTAATAACTGATTATCGTCAAATATCATAAGCATTTAATAAATTTTTTTATAATATGATTATTTTTTTATGTATATACATATTTTTCAACATTTAAGAATGAAAATTATAACTAATTTATTATTATTTACAATATTTTTATAGTTATTATTTTTATAGTTATAAATACTTTTTATAATGAAAAATTAATTTGAAGACATAAAAATTTTATATTAAAAAATTTTAAAAGGATAATATTGATATAAATAAAAATTAAAATTAAACCAATTACTAATCGACAAAGAAAACTCTAAAAATGAAGTTGATGAAATTAACACCTACTTAAAATTAGAATTAACTATCTACGGCTGGATTATAAATTTACTAAATACACACTTTCTCCGTCCTATTTCAAGTGACTTTCAAAAGAAATTTATCCTACTTTATTTCCGGTTTTAAAAAATTAAGTATTCATTATTATTTTTCCAACTTTGTCCTTACCTATTATTTTCCCAATGTATTTATCTTTTTATTTATTATTTTTCTCTATTTTAATTAAATAAAAAGACATTTTAATTAGTTATTAATATTTTTTTATAAAAATAAAATTATTTAATAATCTTTTTAATTTTTTTGCCAAAACCTTAAAAGCACTTGAAATAGAACAGAGGAGTACAAAATAGATGCTAGTTTCAAAACAACTATTAATTAGCAATTTCAAAATATTAAATCAAACACCATCTAAATTAAATTTAGGATGTGATTATATTAAAATTAAGTTCATTAATTATTAATTTAAATATTTATATATAAATTTATATATTATATAAACATATTTTAATTAATTTTGTATATATCTTAATACAAAATATTTAATTTAATAATTATTAAATTTATTTTTATGTAACTTCAAACTTATATTAGATATATTCTTAGATTTAATTACTATAAGTTTTTGAAAGTGTGATGTTGGTCTTAATTTATTTTATTTTATTTTATATTATTTTATTTATTTATTTTTTTTTGGTTTACTCCCAATGGGTCACTGCCGTTGAATTGGTGCGGTCACAATTGATGAAAATTCGAGGCAATAAATCCTGATAACAATATTGGATAATAAACATAAAAAAGCAATATTAACAATAAATCTTGGTAAGCAGAGACTTTTAAGGCACAAGTCATAACAAAAAGCCGCACGAGAAGCAAGCAGTTTTCAGGTGACAGCCACGCGGCGACCAAATGTTCATATGCTATTGGTTAAAAAATAAAATTTATTTATTAAATATATATTATTTTATTCATATTTTAAATTTATAATAAACTAAAATTTTAAAAAAATTAGGAGTCACCCAATGCTTCCTGTCACGAAACGCTGTCATTCTTTTGCTTTCCTTTTTAGAAGACACTTGACATTATCACTAGTTTTGATTTTGGAGTAAATGTTTTTTCTTTTTTTTTTTTAAATAAATAATATTTTAAAGGAATTTTAAAAGTTTTTTTATTTTTTTTTTGAAATATTTTATTCTTCAACTAATATTTCTTTACAAATATAAATAATAACTAAGCAAGAAGTGTACGCGAAGGAGACATTACATTGGACTTTGATATTTCTGCATCCTTCTACAAATATAAATAATAAATGTTTTTTTTTATAAATAAATAATATTTTAAAGGAATTTAAAAAGTTTTTAAAATATTTATTACTCATTATTTTTAAGAAATATGTAAATGAGCAAATTTTAAATAAATATCATTATGTTTACTCTGAATAGCTAATAAATTTTTAAAGATATATTTTCAATATAACTCAAAAAGTTTTTAAATTATTTTTTTTTCTTTTTGAAATATTTTATTCTTCAACTAATATTTTTTTTTTATAAATATAAATAATAATTGAGCAAGAAGTATACGCGAAGGAGACATTACATTGGACGCTTTAATTATTTGATATTTCTGCAGAGAAAACCCAAGGCAAATTTACAATGTCAAAAATATAAAAATTAGTCTTGAAATCGTAATCTATAAAATTTAAAAATTGATAAGCAATTTTTTGATATATATATTAAAATTTCATATCATTATTGTCTAATCAATCTATCAAAATTTGTTCCCTCTCTATGCACTTTTAAAAACTTGATTTTTTTTTTAATAAAAAGAAGACTTAATTAGAAGTTAATAACAACATATGTGTAGGGAAAATCCATTTCAACTAAAAATAAGTGGGAAAAAAGTTACATAGCTTTATAGAATTAAAGCTCAATTACATTCTTAATTTATTGTGGAAATTTAATTTAATTATTTTTAATTTTTTTTATATAAATTAGTTTAAAAATTTTAATTTAAGTTAAATTTAATTTAAAAAATAAAAAAAATTAAGAAATTAAATTTTTTAATTTTTGATCTTAAATCAAGAAATAAAAAAATTTAGTTTCAAAATTAAGAAATTACTTCTTAATTTTTTTATTTAAATCAAAAAATTAAAAAATTTATTTAAGTTTTTAGCTAAATTGAATTTAAATTAAAAATTTTGAATTAAATTGGATAAAAAAATTTAAAATTGATAAAATTAAACTTTTCTATTAAGTATAGAGACTAAATTAAATATTTTGTCTATCTTTATATATATTAGCATTTGAAGTATCGTGCATTAAAAATTTTGTAATATATAATTATTTTATTTTTATATAATAATTAATTAAATTAAAATATTAAATTTAATTAATAATTAATATAATATTTTATTAACTCAATATAATATAGATATTTGACATGTTTTCATATCTATATATTATTTTATTGTTGTTAGATTTTTTCTATATTTTTAGTATGATTGTCAAATAAAATTTTTAAAATATGATAATTTGTTTTTTTATAGTTATATATTATTTAAATATTAATTCAAATTTATATAAATATTAATATATTTAGCATTAAATAATTTAATTATATATTTTTATTGTAACTTCCTTTATATATATATATATGCATGTAGTAATAACAAATAATAAATATAAGTAAAACAATAATAAAAAAAAATTAAATTTGAGTTTCACATATATTATATATAATATGATGCATGCATGATTATTAAATATATAAATTATTTAATTAAAAAATAAAATTTAATTTAATGTCTATAAAATATATTTTTTTAATAATTATAAAACCTTTGAGAATCAAATTAACAAAAAAAGCTTATAATAAAAAGCAATTATATATATATATATATATATATATATGTATGTATGTATACATATTTTTTCGTTAGGCAACATAAACTTACACTGAGGGTTGAGGAAATTGAATTTGGGACCTCATCCTCAACTTCATCGTTGCAGGAAGAGAAGAAGACATAGCCATCTCGAGGAAATGGTAAACTCCATAGCTAGCTTGTGAGAAGAGCAGAAACAAGTACACAACGTAGAGACTGGTGGGCGGCTATAAATATGAGTATGAAAACATTAAGAATTACAGGCAAAACAGCTGTAATTCTCTTCTTACACTTATCATAAATGTTTAATTAAACGCATGGATTCAGATAACTATGAAACAAGCTAAAAAACAAATGTATGATTTTCATTCTTTCATAAAAAATAATCATTAATTATAATATTTTATTTTAAAATAAATTTTTTAGATTATTTTTAAATTATATTTATTTTTTTTTTTGGGTAAATGATGGTTGCATTTATATTGAAAAATGGAAATTTTAAATCAAGATTTGAGATCATTGTCACGACTCGATTTCACGGGTTGGGCCAGCACTAGGACCTGAATCAGTATAAAGCTTCCGAGGCCTGTAGTAAGCCTCATTATTCCCAAAGCCATAACCAGGATCAAAATCAAGGCTCAACATGCAAACAAAAATAAAATAAAATGTTATAAATTTATCTTGGACCAACTCAATCCGATTTCTATCAGAAAACCAAAACTAGGGGAGCCCAGCTCAACCATAATGCCCATCATGTGTAAACTATTTAATATCATAAATTTTTCATTAATTTATACAATATATGTATAAACCAATGTCATAGCGAAGCTCTAGTTATTAAACAAATTCACTCATCTTGCAACTTGGAAAAAAATTTGAACAATAATGAATGTTTGACTCAAAGAATTTAGACATTGATTATGTATGCAATTTCTATAACTATCTAAAGCTAGTGCAATCCTACCATGAAATGCACATCCATCATATATAACAAATAATTCACTCAATATTCGCACGAGAAATTAATGTGGAGCTATTTGCACATTCAGTGTATCACATCAATACATATATGCGAGCTAATTCCCCATACAACTTTCTTAATTCAATACCCGCCAGTGATGTCAACTCAAGCCGAACTTTTGCTTAATAATCCAAGTGCGGGGGTCAGCGAGATCAACTCAAAGCCATACTCACCCCGACTTATCCATATATAAGAATCGGGTCCCAGCAAATCAAGCTTCAGTCATGACTATCCATCTTACCCATATCTATATCCACACCATACTCACGCCAGCACACACATAGAGCTCCAAATTATCCTTAGGGCGGCAGTCACAACAACTAACAATAATTAAATATGCAACAACCAAAAATGCTCTTAATATACTAACTATTTATGTACATAATTAATTATTTATAGAATGCATGAGCATGCCAAGTATATAATGACTATTGAAATTACAAAAATAATCAATATCTAACTCACAGACAGATCGACCCGATTGCAGTTGGTCTGGTTGGAAGAAAAAGAAAAATTAGCCTGCATCGATTATCTAGACAGACACATTAACCTCTATCAAATTTATTAACAGAATTAATTAATTAATTTAATCAAAGAAGTAAGAATAATTTCCTAAGGTCTTGCCAAAATTTTGGCAGAGTCTTTCTTATAATTGGACCTAACCCCCCTATAAGAAAATGCAATATCAATAACACACAGAGCATTAGGCCCACAACAACAATTATAATGCCCATCCGAGGCCTACAAAAATCTTAAACTAAGTCTAATTGTCTAAACTCTTACTCAAGTCCCTAACTCCTCTACAGTCTAAACATTTATTTTCAGTACTTCAAAATTATAAAAATATTCCTGGAGGTCCTCTACATCATCCTTGCATTGATTAAATTTATTTCACTCAATTTAACTAAGTCAAGAATATTTTACGAATTTTTAAACTAACTTAGCCAAGATAAAAATTATATAACTTAAGTTCAGGACTACCTTTCCAAATTCTGTTATCTAGAACGCGTCCATGACATCTGGAAATGCTAAGATCGATTGTAATATTAAGTATATTCCAAGACAGGCCATCGGGCAGTTGAATCAGGCCAAAAACTCAATCTTGGGCGCCGGTGAGCTAACATCAATCTGATCGCACCTAAACGAAACCCATAAATTATTAATAATTATCATATAATTATATTCAATTTATAGGCATTGAAAAGGATAAAAAATCTTATCAAGCGATTAGGACCGACTGATGATCGCCTTTTTCAAACGGTGTCCGATCGGAGTGGGGTCAGTTCCATCTCAAACGTTTCGCCGCGCTGAGTTCATTGGTGGTCTCGGATCACCAATCCAACGGCCGAAAAAATGACAAAACCCATATTTTCTCTCTCCTCATTTTGCATGAATCTGGTGGCTGCAAGGAATGAGACTGGATGAAAAGCTTACCCAGGCGGAAGGGAATTGATTGGGACCAGTAGTGTCACCGGGCACTGACTGGAATGGCCAGATTTTGGCTGAAGAAATTCTCCCTCTCTCCCTCTTCTCTCTCTCTCTCTCTACCGCCTGTCGCCATGAGCTATCGTCGTCTGGTGGTCGATCGGGTGTGGAGGAATCCACCGATGCCTCACTGGCGCTGCTGCTGGTTGGCCAGAGGGGAAAACGAGAGAGAGAAAGTGAGGGAGAGAGTGAAGTAAAGGAGAGAGAGAAAAAGGGGGGGGGGTCTGTCCAATTTTGAGTTTTTTTTTTTTTTTTAACTTTTAATTATACTTTTAGTTCTTGAACTTTTTGGGTATATTCAAATAAGTCCAAAATTCTTTTCAATTGGGTCCTAAAATACAAATATGTGTATAATTAAATAATAAAGAAAATACAATAACTAATAATATTAATAATAATAATAACTAATTAAATCTTAAAACTAAGGTTAACAATAATACAATAATATATTTTGTTAATTGATTTAATATTAATATGTAAAACTAATTATTTCAATTGAAATTGAGCTATTAAATAATTTTATAAAATATGTTTAGAAATAACATTAAAAATATATAAAAAAATTTTATAAAAATTATAAATTAATTAGATAATATTAAAATAATATTTAGATACTATATAAAAATATAAAATTTATATTTTAAAATTCAGGTTATTACAATCATATTTTAAGAGAATCTCAATGTAATAAATGTACCTAAAATTAAAGCTGAAATTGTTATAAAGTTGTTTTGACATAAAATAATCTAATATTTAGATTAAATATTTACTATAAGATTTATAGTTACAGTGCATACATAATTGAAATAATGAGTATATTGTCTCCGCATAAATTTCATAAACATGATAAGGGTATTTCAGTATGAAAAAAATACTTCTTAGTGCCAAAAATAAAAATTTCAAGAAACGTAAGGGTTAAGTTTCAGATTTGAAAAGAAGCAGCAACTAGCACTATTAAATTTGAATTGAATAAACCGAACCGAACCAGGTTAATTCGGTAATTCAATTTAATTTTCAAGATAATTTGATTTGGTTCGGTTTGATTTTATATTTTAAGAATTTAGGTTATTTCAGTTTGGTTCAGTTTTAGAGAGAAAAAATCAATTGAACTAAACCAAACCAAAATGCTTTATTGATTTTTAAATTGATTTATTTTTATAAGGAATATATATATATATATATATATATATATATATATATATATATATATATATATATATATAATTTCATTGATTAATGGTTCTTAGGTTCAAACCAAGGTCAAAATCAAATAAAAAAACTTGAAAATCAATTCTAAATTAAAAAACCAATCAAAACTCAAAACTGATCAGTTCGAACTGAATCAAATTGAAATAGAGCGGTTTGATTCGATTCAATTTTTCATTCATTTCGAATTGATTTCTAAAACATGATAATTCAATTTTGATGATTTGATTCGATTTAATGTGATTTGAACTGAACGTTCATCCTATCTATAACATAGTCAAAAAGTGGCATTTTGTCCACTATCTTCAAAACGACGTCGTTTCCTTCCCATTCATTCAGAGCCCCGCATCGCTTTACAGTCCTCGTTTAAAGTCGTCAGTTGATTTGGCGAAACTTTCACATCCAAGAGACCATGAGATAAGATAACATATATATATATATATATATATATATATATATATATATATATATATATATGAACCATCATCTGAAATCAAATTTCTTGCTGTTTTGATTCTCAAAAACTAGTATCTTTTTACATTTTGTTTTCCTTAAGCAGTTGCTACAGGAGGCAACTGAGTTGTTTTAATTTTCCCTGCTAAACCCAATTGTAGTGGGAGCACAAGAATGTTAATAAAAGAGTTATGGGGGACTTAGAATAAGGCAACATAATAATCTACATTGGTTCATCTCCAGCTATTTAAATATGAATGCACAGTATCAAAATACAATCTCACAAAGAAAGCAAGCAAATGCCAAAGATGCAGCTTAGCAGAAAACATGATGAGAAGTGCGAAGCCCCCGTTTTGCTTTCAAAAAAACAAACTGGTACAGACTTTACTTCCAGCAGGATCATGGACAATGGGAAATGTTGATATTGCCCAATTCCGGAAAATTGCGTAGTGGCAACAGGTAATCCTTCCATTTTGTCAAAGCATATGTAGATGTTGTCATTTTAACCTTCCTTCAGTGAACCTTTTTTGGACCTCTTTAACTCCCATGGTGGTAGGCAGCCTTTATAGTGAGAATGTAGAAACAATGAAGACAGAGATACTTCCCTCTGAGGCATTGAGATTGATGACCAGCAGCTGAAGCCACTTCTTAGTCTCTTCTTTTCATTATCACATTCTTGGAAATTATGTTCATGTCTTACTGTGGTTGCCTTAAGGGCCTCTGGGAGTATGCAATTGCAAAGTGAACCTAAAGGGAGAACACCATGAATAAAAGTGAGTCAACAGAAAAAAATTAATCACAATATTTTTGCATTCAACATCTATGACAGTAAAATGGGACAAGTATTTGAGGCTCAAGTGTCTACGGCGCACATTAAACCGAAGCATTTATTTTTTCTGGAGATGACAATATGGTGTTTAAGAGACTATCAAATACCTATTCTTGCTAGTCGATTTACCCATTTTGGAATTGAGTTCCCAGTCAGCTTGTAGCACATATCCTCAGAGAAATGATTGCAGTTTTTAACTATCAAATGATACATATCACCATTGTAGTTTGCAGACAGACGTTCCATGAACTCTCTAATCTGAAATGGATCTAAGGATGTTGTCCCCATGAATATTGACTTCCTAAACTTGAAACCAGGACACTGTCGAGGTTCAACCTCAAAGACACCACTTGATGGATAGTCATGGGCTCCAAAGGCATATTCTACACCGTGAACTGTTAGAATCCACAACCACAAGGACAATCAGCAAAGCTTTTGCATCATCCTGAGATATCATGATCTAGGAAAATAACAAGGATGCATAGCAGAATGTGCGTATTTAAATATTCTAGAATGATTTTTTTTTATTTGCTTGCATAATTAAACCAGATTCTAAGTCCTAGACTCCTAGTTGTAAACATGCATCTAAATGTGCACATGTGCACTTGTATATATATTTATGCTAATAATAATCATGAAAACAGAAGAACCTGGGTATCCAAAAGAACAAAATCAAAAGGAATGTGGGACAGCAAGGATGCCATACTTTTGGCAAGGATCAAGGTTTTAGTAAAATATATCAATACTTGGTTTTCTTCAACATGCCACATCTAATGAGTCACCCAAACTATTGAATTTCTTTTTTTTACCTCTCAAATGCATTCAGCAACTTTTCTCCCAAATAATTAGAAAAATGATCAATTGGAGTTGAATGAAAAAGGCTCTCATTTCATTATCGACAATAATAATCACCAACTCAAAAGTGCCATTCATGGACGACCATATGATTGTTTAAATGGAAACCCCATGAGAACGTAGAGCATCAGATAATTCATAACCTTGGAACCATCTATTCAAACAAAACAGTGACAGCGCTGTATTCATGACCAAGAGCAATTTAGTATAAATCTAACCTTCCACCCCAGAGTGAAAGACTCCAAAACCTGCCCAGTAGACATAGCCATTAATGGTTGTCAAGTCATACACATTGAGGTAGACAGGTGAGTTGCCTGGGCTATAGCCTGCAGACTTAACTTTGGGGAAAATGCAAAAGCTGGTGGTTGATTTGCCCCTGAAATGAAGAGGCATAAAGGAGTGCCACACATTCTTTGTTCCCATTTTCATGTTTAAGGGTGAAAGCAGGAAAAGTCTGCCTAGTTCTGATCTGCAAATATACATACACAAATATCAACTATTCCATACAAGGAAAACATGTTCAGTACACCAAAATAATATTCATAAAATAATTATGTTTGGTTAAAAATTATAATCCCTTTGTCTAATCACTAGCACTTACATTCATAAGACCATTGATATTTTGTCCATGCCAGGAAAAATTCATGATATTGAAAGAGAACAAAATTCTTCCATAATTCAGAAGTCTTTACATGGCCTAAAACTTGAATAAGCACTTATCAAATTCTAAACAAACCATAGACATGCGGCAAAAAACTAAAACCATTCGCTATTTGTGTGATACATGACTAATAAATATAGGTACTTCAATACTTATAACATTCACAGTGCATTGAATTGGCTATGTTGAGATTTATTATGTTTGTCACAGGTTAAATATCAGCTTCTTTTATTTTCAAAGACAAGCCATTCAGTTATCCTGTAATTATATGACAGAACTTACAGTGAGACGGGCACACTCACGTATGCATAACATTGCAAAAGGTAGGATGTACATGGTCATCCTTATTTGAAAACTTTTCCTACTAAAATTCTATTACAAAATAAGAATCTGCCAGGTTATCTTCTATGAAAACTCTTCCCACTAATTAATTTTTGGTACAATTAGACCCCATTAATTAAGTTTCTAAAATTAATTTTGATTATTTTTCCTCAGCAACCTATACAGTAACTAGAAATTATTGTACAAAGACCATTACCATAATATCTTCCATTATGCCAAATCTAAATCTAGGCCTGATATGCTCATATCAACTCTTTTACCCCTGGAACCAAATGCTGCCAACATCTGTTTTTTTCTTTTCAAAAAAATGAGCTCAATGATTCCTCGATGGCTAAAATTAGACTCTTCCAGGGAATTGTGAAGTGACAAATTTGGAGTAATTTGAAACGAAGGGATGAAAGGGGACTGCATCCATGGGATTGATTGGATTGCATATGCATCTTCTAAGCTTGAAATTTAAATCATAATTGCAGAGAAACCCACCCACCTTTATCTCGTCTGGTGGAGTCATTTTGTCATGTTCCTAATTCAGGTAAACTAGACCAGAGGTGTGGCTGTTTTATGTCTTATTTCCATCAATAATGCATTGCCACTTCCACTATGATGCCAGAGTGATTTGTCAGACGCCATATCAAATCTTACCTTATGACCGCCTTAAGCCAAGGACACGAGGTATACAATTCAAATTGTCAAGTCACTGGCTCATAAATTTTTAGTCTCGCATGGTGCCTCCATATATGTCAATAGTGAATCACTTAACCTATACTTCTTAAACTATTAAGGCACCAAGCATATTCAGCACAATTACTGGCAGAATTTCATATATAACCATCTGTCTAAAGACTAACCATGTCCAGTGAAAAGATCATATCTAGACAATCTTTTACTCGTATCGGTAAGCTACATTGGCCTAGTTAACCCCATTACTCCTACTACCTTAACCAACAGCTTTTACCGTCTAGCTCCTTTTTATCAGCAGAGTAATAGGCCTTTGTTGCACATTATCATCCATGTCAGTCAACTTTCCCTCATCTCATAACCAATTGAAGCCACCTAGGTCCCCGCAAATGCATCTTTTTATTTGTATTACATTTAGTTCTTTATTGTTGACACCTTCTATATTGTGCATCTTTTGTATATTAGATGAGGAAAATCATCCAATAAGAGACCAACTTAAATCAGATAAACAGGAACCTTTTAAATGCTGCAAACTACCAATATAGAGATGATGCTCTTGATCTATGGAATGTATAAGATAAACTAAGTGCTATGCTTGGAAAGAAAAACAAAAAGATTAAGAAAACAAGAGAATAGGTACTTCAAGAACTTAGATTAATTCATTCTCTGGGACAAATTTATTTGTTTCTTAAACCTAAATTCTGAGATTAACCAAAGAGTCAGAGATGACCATTTGATAACCCAGCAGACTATAGCCCAGATCGCACGGAAAATCCCAACAATTGAAATTTCTTAAAAGAAGAAAAAAGTACGGGTAACCAGATATTCAGCATTTCTAATTCGGACCAGGAAGGAAGAGAATACACTGTTGCCCAAAATGATAACAGAAAGTGAAAATCTAGTAACTGGATCAGCCACACATTCCCATATTTCAACCTTTCAAGATGGCAGATCAAGATCATAAAACACCTAAAATTGAAAACCAGGTAACTATATTCCTGACAAAACAACGAAGGAGCATATAAACTCACCACAAAATGTGCAAGACAAGTCAAGAGATGCAAAAGTGAAGACTAGTAGCCAAAGCCATCAAAGGACAAAATTGGAATCAAAGCCACATTGTAATTTTAAAAACCAAGGAACCCATGTGGAGAACTGAGAATCAAAGACACCAACTTCCCTTGCTAAAGGAAGCCTCCCAAGACAAATTGCAGCATAAAGTCAAAGCCATTGAACAAACAGCAAGAAGAGCTCAGACAGCTAAAAATAAACAATGCAAAACACATCAAGAAAAAAAATTTGAGAAAAAACAACACAGACCTAAAATGAAAAGCTGGAAATCAAAGAGACATTCCAAAAACAAAGAAAACCCATTAAGAAAAACAGAAAATCAGAGACGCCGCCCACTAACCTTGTTGCAGAGAATTCTCATGAAACAATGCAGCAGAGGAAGGTATGCTACCATAAAAACGACATTTTTTAAGTTTTCAAGGCTAAGGGAGTTGGTCCTGATAGTGAAGAATGTGTGGGTGTGCCTGAAACCCACACATTGTTCCTTCTTGTCCTTCCTACTGACAAAAATGAAAGCTGGAGAAACACAGAAACTACTGTCCTTTCTTAGAAGTCCAATGAGGAAAGACGAGAATCAATAAAGAAATGGGAACAAATTATATATAATTATTAAATTTACGGGTAAAGGAAAAAGAAGATTGGACTAATTGATTGTTGACTGACTTGCTTTTGGAAGTTGGACTAAAAATTAATCTATTTTCCTTTTCTTTAATCAATAAATAAAATAATCTTAATAATTTCTAAAAAATAAAAAGGAAAATTTGATCTGGACCATCGACATTTACAGGGTGATTAATCCATTTTGGTTCTGTCATGTATGCAAAATATTTTAGGCTTGGCAAAATTATTTCTATATTTACAAAATACTATTTGGTGTAGTTTTTTGTCAGTGTATAGACGCTGCAACAAAACAGGTCCCTCATCCTCCCATGTGCTTCTCTGCTTAAACAATTGGCAAAGTTTTCTTCTCCATTATTATTAGTTTATACTATTAATAGATATTAACTTGAAAATTGTACTTAATAAAATAATATAAATTAAATGAAGAAATTAATTAATTAATTAATTAATAAAAAATTAAAATAAATAGCATTTTCCAGTCCAATTTGGAATTTGATAAGCCAGAACATTTAAGCCCACTGGCCACGGCTTTGAATCCACAATTTAATTTTAAGCCCTCTGACTTGATCTCAAATTAAGGTCAAGATGGTGAACATAATATAAAAAATCAATATTTTACATTATGTGCAAAAAAAAAATATTTATTTCTTTACCACTTCATGGCAAGTTGCCTGATGGACTCTCTCCCTCTCTCTCTCTCTCTCTCTCTCTCTCTCTCTCTCTCTCTCTCGCTCTCGAGTTTTTAAGCTCCAGCAGCTGTCCCTTTTTTAAAGGCCATTTTTGAACGACTTGTCGTTGCAAGGGCCACTGGCATTATATAGCTCAAAGACATGGTGTTTTCGTTTCCAATGTACCACACAAGATAACCGTAGAAAGTAACAAAAACTGCTTGGAAACAAAAAGAGGGCAGCTTCTAGATTAAAGAACAAAAAAAATCTACAAAAAATACAGTTATACATGTATGGACAAGGGTGTACAAAGAAACTGTGAAATTGACTAATCCGATTCAAATTGAAATTATGAGTTTTACACATTTAAAAATTATTTATAATTTAAAAATAATTATAAATCAAATTTTCAATTTGAATTCCCGTTAACATATTAAAAATTCAACTCAAATCGAGGTCAAATCATATATATAAAATATTTAATAAGAGTTAATTATAAAAACTTAAAAAAATGAAAAAAATAAAAATCTTCCAAATAAAACATAATCCATTTAATGTGAAAGCCGAACATATCTATTTAAAAATTTAATTTATTAATTTTAATTTTAATACTATTAAAATCAACTTTGTTGATTTAGTTTGATAAAATAGAGTGAATCCGCCCAAACCGATCCATGTAAAATTCTATATATAAATAATACTAAATTAAATTCTTTTAAACATTTGATTTTATCAAATTTTATTGAAATAAATTTAAATAATACATAACCGAAGCTTAAGATAAGATCAACTTTAAAATGTGATATTTATTTTGAATTTGAACATCAACAAGAAGAAACTGAAAATTTATATAAAATTTATCATAATTAATAATTATAATATAATTATTATATATCTAATAATTATATTTTAAAATTTCTCCTCTTTATATAAAAAAAACCGCAAAAAGCTAATAATACTGTAGCCTACCACGATTTGAACTTGGAATTTTGATATGATTAAAAATCTTAAAGGCCAGAATAGATTTCTTGAATCAGATCGTGTTTATCTTATAATATAAATGCTCTAATTCTTAAAAAAGGGATTTTTTTTTCCAAAAATGTCTATTGCTTAACAATCTATAGAGATGAACCATGAAAATAAGGAATTTTCCCATAATTCACCTTAAGCTCTAAAGTTTTTTTTTTCTAATTATTTTTAATTGAATTATTTTTTTTTATTTGACTCCAATTGAAACTAAGCATGATAATTTGCGGTTCTTCAAACGACTTTAATACTATTACACTAAAGCTCACTGGTGAATTTTCTTTCTTTTTTTTAAATGGATGAATGGGTAGGTCGATCACCAGCATCTGGCAAAAGATTAATAAGCATACTTTTCATTTTTTTTTTATAAGGGAGGAAAAGGTAAAAACAATTAGTTTAAAGACTCTCAGCATTTGGCAAATGATAAAGAAAACTTAAAAACTGAAAATGGCTACTGCAATAGAATAATTACAATTGCACAGGTCTGGCATCATGTCAATGGACCAAAACGATAATGAAACTCAACAGGCATGTGTTGTCTTTTCTAGTAAGCCACGCAATTCTGGGTTATCACCTTATTTGCATTGCTTTCCAGGCTTCCAGTCATACTCATATGGTACAACAACATCATTTGTTTAATACTTCCCCTTGTAACTTCATTGATCAGTGATGAGCTTGGCAATGTATGAAAACAGAGGGTACTATAGACTCAATGAGAAGGTTGTTCATTTGTAATTGGAAAGCAAGAAATCTAATAGTGGAAACAACCTCTTTATATAAAGCAAGGGGAAAGCAGGGAGGCCAATCCTAGTTCCCCTGCAATGAAGGATCTCTCCACTCCCAAAACCCATTTAAATCCCATTTGCATCACTGTAGGACAAGTCTTGTTAAAGTCAGCCTGCACACATTTTCATAGTAGCATATATTTTCAATTATGCATTATATGCGGTCAGGGTACCGTTCCAAAAAAAAAAAAAGGGTACCATATTGAAAATTTGGAGTAAAGAAACAAAAGGACTTGGGTAAAGTGAGGAACAGCAGAATAGTTCAGATGATACAGGAAAGTGACAGCACAGAACTATCAACTTTAAGCCAAAAAAACTAATCACTGACCAGGCCAGAGTAGAGATTCATTACTCTGCATTTTCAAAATAGAAACTCACTCGCTAATTTCTGAGGAAGTAAGGAAATCCAGAATCCTGATGCAGTGATGCTAAGTACACAGAATCTTCGTCAACAGAAGAGAGAGTACTCTCCGCAGATTGTATAATTTTTCCCCCATTTTTTCCTAATTAGGCCTCCTCAAGTCCAACCTTTTGCTACCTCCAATTTCACAGGGCAACTAAGAATGCCAATAGCATAAAGGAGCTCCAAAATGGGGTATGCCTATCTTCTCATTTTGAAATGAATCATTGAAGAAATCAAATGAGATTATAGGAATCAAAGCGGGGGCTTCTACATTTTGTTATGGGGCCAATCGTGGCATTTAGTTTTGGTTCATTAGGAAAGAGATCTTAGATTTGAGCTCGGGTGCTCTCTTGTAAATGGTAAAGGTGTCAGCTGCATGCTTTTGGCATTCTTTGTCATAGTAAACAGATAAACTTTGAAGTTGTGGAGGAGTTGAGTAGACCCAAAAGTTATTCAAGTCCCTTGCAATATAAAACTCAAGATCACAGACATTACTTTCATTCCATGTTCAGCATGCACTACACACTAAATGCTATTGCAAGATGTCCTCATGTGCCTCAAACAATATTGAGCCAAAAAAAGTAAAGGAAGGAAAAAAAAAAAATTTCTGTGGCATGGTGGATCGAGAGGTTACAAGAGAAAGCATGGTTGTCTTTTTCTCTTAAAAAGAAAGAAAGAAAGAAAGAAAGAAAGGAAAAAGAAGCCTCTATTGAAGAACATTGGGTTGTAAATGCTCTAAACATTCAGAGACAATGACATTAAATCCATCTTCATGAGAGCAAAATTTAGAGATGAGCATTTGACAGAGGTCTGGTGACAAGGAAATACCTCAAATTTGTCTCGGAAGGTGTAAATTCATTTTGGCATTGCCATATGTCTGGATCATTCACTACAAGTCTACAACATATTTGAAAATTAAGAAGGAAATAAGTAGGCTACCATGAAATAAGAAAATACTAAAATTTACCAGTCCGACCCATCGGGGAAAGGTTTCAGTGCATCTTGCTTCCCATTAACATAGAATTCCACAATCGCTTTCATTCTTGGAAGCTTATCAGGGTGGTAATTCACGTGAACAATTACAGGCTTGAGCTTGATCAAGTTAGCATCTTTCCTCACAGTTTTGAAAAGGACTTTGCTGTTCATGAAGAGATAGAAATCCATAGTTCTCCTGGAAGCATGAAGTCCATCATACCCAGGATGCGAAGGGAAAAAGAGTTCCTCATTGAAAACTGCCTGGTCCCAGGCCTTCTCACGAGAGAGCCTATTGGCTACACGATCCAAAAGCTCGATTGAAGGAATTGTTGCTCTAAGGTAGAAAAAGCCAGAGTTGTAAACCCATATCCTCATTGTATGAGCATATCGAGCCCAACCCATTGGAGGCTCATCAAAGACATCATCATAACCATATGCTGTTAAATTGTTATGACCATCAGTCATGGACTCCACATCTGAATCCCGATAAAGGTAATCAAAAGGGTTTTGCAAATACACAATATCAACATCTGAGAGAAGAACACTATATCCCAACTGCAAGAACTCTCTCAAGATACGAAATTTCAATGCTGAGACAGCATGGTTGCCTCCAGTCTTTCCTACTGAATCAATTCCCTCATCTGGATCTCTCTTATACACAGGAACATCATTTGATTCACAAAAGTTAGCAATCTCATCATCCAAAGCAACAACCAAATAATTGGGTATACCCACTTTCTTGATGCTATTAAACCAAACTTCCAGCATTTCTTTTACATTAGAATTTGCTAAACCAACAATAATTTCTCTTTGAACAGCAACTTTCTCTAGTGTCTTTGCTAATCTTGGATTCACAGATTCATCTGGGATAATTGTTGGATTGGTTCTCAAACTCTTAACGGTGCCAAAAGGCCCAGCTTTATGCTGTTCACCCAACACCACTACTTGCTCCTCTGCTTGATCTTTCCCCTGTTTAGCCCATCTAAGTTTTTCAGTCAGCTCCTTAACCTGTTTCTTCAAATCGACATTCCTCTTTGATGCTGCTGCAAAATCTGCTTTCAACATGTTCAGCCTCTCAGACGATTCACATGGTGTTGATACCACCTAATGACAAAAAAATAGGAATATTATCATTTGTGATCAACAGTCTATCCCCAGAAAATCTGCCCAAAGCTAAAGCGGCTAAATATATGGAATTGACAACAAAATTAGCAACCTTGTGAAAGAATTTTCACAGATCACGAGAAAGAAATTACTAATATCAATAATCTATTCTTCCCATTTCGAGTTGATACCTAAAAATCATCACTTGGATTTGAAATCCACCACAACACAATCATCCATTGAATTTGGATTCTGGGTTCAATCTAATTCAGATTTTAGACTTCTAAACCAACAGCACAAATTATTTCACATTTCAGACTTGCACTAGTAAAATATGCAAGATCCCATAATAAACGAACAAATCATTTCAAAAAAGAAAAAGCTCAGAATCATTTATATCACAAAAGAAAAGGATAAAAAAAAAAAAGAGTTAGAATGGAATAGTAGGAACCTGGGCAATGGAATTGGAGAGGTGGGGAGAGTGAAAATTAGGATTGGAAAGAAAGAATCCGTGAGGGAAAAAGAAGGCGAAGACACATCCAAGGAAAATCCCAACAGCTATTGCGATAGTGATTCTCGAATTGCGCAGTGAGTGCGCAGATGTGCTGTGTCTCATCAAAGGTAGCTCTCTGCGCCCAGACATCCTTGGTGTTCCTCAAATGCATAGAAACAAAATCACGTCTCTCTAATGGTTTTTTGCATACACAAAAATACACATTTGGTTGACTCTGAAGTCAGCGTGGTTGCTGGTGCCTGGCGGTGGTAGTGGTGGAGAGAGAGAGAAAGAGAGAGAGAGAAGTTGGCTGGTCCTGCCTAGCAGTGGACAAACGATGCGTAAGGGAAAATTAATAAAAAGGTAAATTATGGTGAAATTAGTAAAATATGATTCTAACATTGCGGATGAGGGCTATATTTAAAGTAGCAATACGTCAAATTTTTGTGGATATTTAATTTGATTAAATTCAAGTAAAATAGGTTTAAGTCTTATATAAGTGAGTTTAAAATGAATTTAAATTAAAAAATAATATTTGTGATGGTTTGAATTGGATTTAAATTTTATATATTGAGTATTTGTTACTTTAATTTGTTTATATAAATATTTAATTAAATATAAAATATATATTTTTATAATAATATTTATAAGTTTTTATATATTTTATTTTATATAAAATAAAATTTAAATATTTATAAAATTATTAAATTTTTAAAATATAAATTATTAATCAAAATAATTTTTATGTAAAATAGTAATTAAAATATATAAAATCAAATGGATTCAAGTTTTTTTTCAAGTAATAATAATTGGATTTGGAATAGGATAGAGTAGTTGAGAATAAATTTTAATCGAGATTTAGACGAGTTCAGATTTTAATAATATTAATCGAGTTCGAGTTGATTGATTTTGACGGGTACCTTACTCCTTGCCATCCCTAGCTCTAGTTCACTCTTTAGCTAAATCGAGATCAACCCTTATAGGTTTAATTTTATAGAATTTCAGTCTGATTTCTATTTGGTTTGAATGCTATTCTGACTAGATCATGAGTAGCGATGTCAACAGGTCGTGCTTTTGCAGATATTCAATCCGACAAAATTCTAATAAGATGAATTTTAGTATTATATAATCGGATTTGACAAGAATTCAGATTTGAGGAAAAAGAAATCATGACATATTCGAATCAGGTTTAAATTTTACATGTTAAGTATTCATTACCCAAATCCATTTATATAAATACTTAATTAAATATAAAATATACATATATTTTTTATAATAATATTATAAATTTTATTTTATATAAAATAAAATTTAAATATTTTTATAAAATTATTAAAATTTTAAAATATAAATTATTAATCTAAATAATTTTTTATACAAAATATTAATTAAAAAATATAAAATTAAATAAATTCAAATTTTTTTAAATAATAATAATTAAATTTAAAATGAATTAAATAGTTAAAAATAAATTTTAATTAAATTTAAAATAAATTTAAATTTTAATAATATTAATAGAGTTCCGATGAGAGAATTTTCACGAATTCGCTACTTTTTGCCACCCCTAGTCTTGAGTTCATATTTAATGTTACGTCAGCCGTTTGTATAGGTATTAAGGGGCTTGTCCAGCGTTTACTAAATGGCCTCCCTAGTTTCAACCTTACTAATTTTAACAACTATTTGTTAAAAAAGTAAACTAAATTTAAGAATTAGACATGGATTCAATGTAGTCATTATTAAAAAATGCAGGGGTTTTATCAGACCCTGACAAACAGATTCATAACAAGAATCACACGAAATTAATTACAATATGAGATTTTTCTATAAAAAAAAAATTAACATACCAAATTAAAAAAATAAAATAAAATAAAAAACCATTTAAAACTTTAAGCCACAAATGTTTGACCCTAAATAAGAAAATATTTTTTATTGATCCATATATGCTCCAAATGTTATTTGGAAATGCGACCGCAAAACAAATGGAGTCTTACAATCCGAAACTTAAATGTTTTTTTTTTTTTTAATAGCTTAAGGATCATAATCAATCCCCAGAAAATTAAGTGTCAAAAGAACACTTAATTCTCATTATAAACAAATAGCAATATTGAATACCAAGATTAGACAAACCCCTCAACTCTCCAGACAACTACAGTCCATGGAAGCTCAAACCTAACCTTATTGAAGTCTAGATTTTATCCACTATTTACACCATATTTCAGAAGTGGGATGAACACCACTGTAATCTGCAACTTCATTGTAGTTTTAACCTCATACAATTACACATGCATATAGACGAGGTTGTCAGTTCTCATTTATACAAAACTCTCTAGAATGCACATGTTTGGCTAAAGTTTCCAAACTACAGGGCAGTTCGAAGTTCATTTTCTATACACTAGCAAATGGGCTAAAAGTTTTATAGCTCTGGCTCCACATTTACAAACATCTCCATCTAGACAACTCTAACTTCTATTGAAATTAATAAGCTAATATTTTGATCCATAACTCTATTCTCATTCTTACTTTAGGCCTAAGAAGAGTAAAAGGGGAAAAAAAAGTCAAGGGCAACTATAAACTTCAAGTTTCAAATAATCCCAAGGAAAAAAGAAAATATCAACAAATCACACTAGTTAGGAAGAATGCCTTAATCTTCATCATCAGATTGAGAATCCTGGATACGCCTTGCTCTGCCTCTGAAGGCACCATTTGCTTGTCTTTGTCCTGGGTGAATAATATCCTGAACCATATGGTGCACTGACCACAACAGAAATTAAAAAGATAGCAAGTTTAAAAGAACTAACAGACCAAATTATTAAATCTTGATAATGCACATAGATGAAATTTAACATCAAGACATTTTAACTGACATGATGTTTGAAAATCACTTGCAAACATAGCATACATGATAGATCTGAAATTTCATTTGCTGTATCAATTGAAGGTATTCAACATTTAGGAAGACTTTAATTTGTCCAATTTCATACCTGATACCACAGCTTTCACAAAAAGTGCCTTAGCAAACTTGAATTCTGCTTGATGTGTAATGACAAATTTCTCCTGCAAATTCAGCAATCCATTAGACCACTTGAATTTGCAATTTGCGGTCCATAGTTCTGTACAATAAATACTACAAAACTGATGTGGCATATTAAGCAGCATGTCATCAATGATAATCCAACCCATGCATCTGGTCACCAGAACTTTCCATTGCACAGAATATTTTTGGACACTGAGAACTTAAACTAGTTCTCCTTTCACAGTGGAGGATTTAAGAATCCCTTGTCTTGAAACCAAAGTGTTCAGCATATTTATGAAAAAGTCAACCTCATCACCCTAAATGCATTGATTTAGCACACCATCCAATGAAAATCCATCTTAACAGTTCATTTCCTTTAATCATAAAATGCATACAAGTTCTTACCACTTCACGATGTAGAAACTCTATCATTTGATCAAATCTAGCTTGATGCCTCAATAGGAATGGGCGCAGATGGTTCATATACAATTGCCTGGCTCCCTGTTAGCAAGCAGTCATCCAGTGGGCATCAGAGCTAACTCAAGGTTTAAACTTTTCTTCTTTTACATACACTGATAGCTTCCAATATAGATGGTTTATTTGATCCTCTTCAAATAAAGTTATCCAAAAAAGAAATTGTACTGGCATATTAAGCAAACATGTCAATTTCATCTGACAGGCAAATGATGCAAAGTCAGGCATAGTCAAGAAAATCTTTGAAAATGAAATGCATATGGGATTAATAACTAGTAAAAGAAATCCATAAAGGAAAAGCAAAATGGTGAAGCTTACATTGACAGATGGCAGCTGTAGCCAAACAAGAAATGCAAACTTCATATGATAGTAGAGAGGAAACCTGAAGAACAAAGTACAAAAAAGCTTCTTTAGAATATGATATCTCATTCAAAATAAATCAATAAAACCAAGAATTATGATTAGAACTGTGTCATACAGAAAGGGAAGACTACTATCAATTTCTCAACATTATTATATTAACAACACTCAATGAACATGAAAAAAAATAATCATTAAATAAACAAGCTAATAAATAGCTTTATATGATAGTAGAGAGGAAACCTAAAGAAACAAAGCAAAAAATCTTCCTTAAAATAAAATATCTCATTCAAAACAAATCAGTAAAACCAAGAATTATGATTAGAACTGTCTCATTCAGAACGGGAAGACTACTATCAATTTATCAACATTATTATATTAAAAACAATCAATGAACATGAAAAAAAAAATCAATAAGTAGACATGCTAATAAATAACCAATAACCTTATGTGCTCACTGCAAGATCAAAAATAGAATCATGTTCCAACTCTGAGAAAATAATCAAATGATAAAAAGCTCAATAACTTTTGCCTTGTTGTTCTACCACCAAAAGCAGAACATCCTTCATTGTTCAAAGCCATTTATCATTCAAACAGAATTCAGAAATCCAGCCATCTCTACCACAACATTCAATGAAATTTGAAAAGCATGCAAGCAACCATTTCATGAAGTAGGCTATCCGCTCTATAAAAGGACTTTTTTTTTTTAAAGAGGGAGGGAGGATTGTGGTGTTGGGTAAGGATGGCCTTGGGAAATTGTCATCATGTAGTTTAAAATACATTTTTTTTTTGACTAAAAAAATAGACTTCTTATCACTTACAAGAGGAAATACATCATCCAGTTCAATTGAAAAAGGGTATGAAATTAGCATCGGTAAGTTTGATTTGCCAGCCAATAAACCTCAATTTCAAATATAAGAAAACACAGTAGAAAAAGAAAGGGCCTACAAACTGTACCAGGACAGAATTTTATCTGCAAACACTTCAGCGACACTGAAAGTTCCATAAGCTGCAAATACCAAGAAACAGCAGTATGAAATATATCCAGGACCATAAAATACCATAAGTATCATTCACTTTCCCACACCACCCGAGGCAGAAACTATGGCCAATGAAATTCAAGTACAAAAATCAATTAGGAACATTTGGTACATTCCCATGTGACAACATGCAAAGATGCATTGGAGGCTGAGAAGGGTGATATGATATACGGCATGCAAAATCACACCCCCATCCCAAAGAGAGGAACAAATGAAATAAAAGAATCAAGAAAACCTACACGCACGCATTAACAAAAGTCCCACAGACAGTTCTACATCATTCCAACTTTGCACAATTTATTTCAAAAAATGTTGCTCAACACAAAGCTCAGTTGAGTGGAATTGCCCAAAACTAAATATGGAATGTGGTATATTAGACTGTATCAGTAAGTAATAATTAATTTTTCCAAGTCAAATTATGCAATATACAAGTATCTTCTGCAAAAGAGTGAAAAGTCGATAACATTCACATGAAGACTCCACTGCTTAAAAGAAACTCCTAAAGAAATTGGAGGTGCCAGCGCGTGTTATATAAGATACGAGTAGCAAGAGAAACACTAACCTGCCCAATAGAGAAGCCATTTTTGTTGCTCCATTTGATCCTTATTCTCAATGGCCTTAAATGTTGCATAAACAGGCAAAAGAGTCCCCACAGAACAACTGCACAAGCTAAGCATTAAAGATACATCCACCACCAAGAAATGAGCCTTTTCTCAATCTTAAACTAGATTAAAAAAATACCCAGTTTGACAGAGTGATCGAGCAACAAAACATAGCATATTAAAGATAAAAAGGGATTAAAAAGATTTTATGCAAATTAAGTGGCCTTTCATATGAATTCAAATCCAAAAAATAATAGAAGCAGTAACTAGCACTTAAGAAAGGATTAGAGCATACCATGCTGTACGGACGACAATGTTGGAATTAAGCGGGCAGAGAAGCAATTGCAAACCAACCTGCAGACAGAAGAAAAAGAATTCACATAGAGAAACGCGAGCAAAGAAGGAAAAAAAAAAAAGGGGGGGGAAATTCTCAAGCGCGTTGAAAACAAGTTTTTTTTGTAACCATGGAATCAGATTAAACTAAACAAAAAAACTCAGATATTAAGAAGAACAAGAATCTGAAAGTATTGGGAATGAATTAACAAAACAGAACCAAACTTTTCATTCAGGAAACGTAGAGAAAGCGACTCGAACCTGGCTTGGGAAAGCCATGGGACCGACTTTTGCACACAGAGTCAGAGACCAAGGGAGATGGTTAATAAAAAATAAACCACATCTTAGCAAATGATTTAATTAAAATTTGAAGAGGTGTGAATTGGGCCGTTCTGGGGTGGTCGTCTTTCAAAATAGTTAAGGGAACTGATGGGCTTAGGTTCGAATCCTGAATGTAGTGGGCTTTTACACTAGATCGGTTTAAGCTAAGACAAATACTTATTTTAATTTCTTTGGTTTACATAAAAATTTATTTGAAAATTTCCACTTTTAAATTTATGAAATTTATTAAATTTTATTCAAATAAATAGATAAGAATTTACAAATAGAATTTACAGATCAATTTATCACAATTCAGTACATAAAGTCATCAAGAGTTGGGCCAAACAAAGTTGCCAACCAAAGGTAGGGGCTAATTTGAGCTACAGGGCATCTAATCTAAACCTACTCAGTGTTTTTATACAAGAGCGATTCCTTTGCGTCGCACTTTCAGCAATAGGATTAAGTGCAAGACACCGATCCATCAGCTGAGAATTCCTTTGTATAATGCAAGTTATTTACAGAATCATCAAGCTCATTTAGGTAACCAATGAGCCTTCAATTCAGTGATACTAAAATTATTTATGAGGTTTCAAGTTCAAATCCTACTCAAGAGTATAATGGAAAAAAAAAAAAAGTAGCGTTCATTCAGGTGCTTGAAACTCCAAGCAACACAACACTATTTGTCATTGCTGCTTAAACCAGGAAAACCAGTCTTTGCCAGCAGCATTTCCTGGCACCTCTTGGCATCGCAACCTCTCTTGATTCTCTTCAACAGACATTCCCTTCATCCTGTTTCATAATGAATGGTGAACCAAGTTCTTTTGAGAAATCAGGCAGCATGTAGGCACCAGAACAGAACATTGGAAACACAATAAAGTTCCATCTTCCTAATCTAGCATTACACATGGACTAAAGAAAATGATTTCCTCTTCCTTAAAATCAACTTTACCAAATTTCAGTATAGTTTCATCAACACAAGCAATTTTGGTACAAAAAGCCTTCATATGTTCCCATACATGTTGAGAAAAAGAGTGACAATGTTTTGTGGCATAAACATTGGAAATGCAGAGAAAGCTTATGCTAATATCCACATACCTCCTGAACATGACCGGTGAATTCATCCTCACTTCATGTTATGTGATCCTTCAGACACAAGCAAGACTGCACAACATATTTGTATGTTTTATATCTCACTGTATTTCTGTTTGCACGTCAACATTCAGAACATTGTCTTCTGAACAGAGTACCACAGAAACTTCATGTATCTCCGCATTCAAGCATGCTAACATTGAATACATGGAATCTGCTTTCCTATGGGTTCTATCACCAGAGGTAAATATATGGACTCCTTTCGCCTCCTTTCCCCTCATCTGCTTCCCTATCCTCCCCATCTCAGCCCAGTTCCCTTCTGCTGCATAAACATTTAGCCAATTGCACATAAGAGTTTCTCCTCCATTGCTAATTCTGCATTCCTATTTAGCCTACAAGCATTCAATACTGCCCTATGGACTATAGCATCCAGTTGTTCTTTGGGAATCTTTTTCATGAGTTATAATGCCTTTTTTAGTTTATTAGCCCTAGATCAATTATGCATGTGCAGTGATCAATTTCAGGCAGTGTGTTATAATTATCAGTCGAAAAAAAAGAAACACTTTTCATCTAAATCCACAATGACAGTAAGCTGATAGAAGGGCAGCAAAGTAACTGAATTTGGCCCGACTCCTTTCTCCAACATTTCCTGAAACAGCTGGATAGCTTCAATCTCTTGCCCATGATGAGCATAACCACCTATCATGACATTGTAAAGGATAAAATCTCTTTCGCTAACTTTTTGGAAAATATTTTCTGCATATCATACTCCCACATTTTGAATACATATAAATGATAGCAGTGGTCATTTAATTATCCATTGCAATCCCCATTCTGAAAACATTATCATGAGTTTTCTTCCCCGGACTAAATGCAGCTTGCAATGCACAGGCCCAAAGCAAGCTCACAAGGATCAAAGCATCGGGAACAATTAATTCCTTAGCCCTAAACTCATTAGAAAGTTCGAAAACAGATTCACATTGCTGTAATTTGACATACCGAATAAACAAAGCTGTCCAAACAATAGCATTCTTCTCTATCAAGTAATTTTACCATTACGCTAAAGCCACCCTCTAACCAAATGGCCAAAACCAATAAAAATAACAATTAACACCAAAGCATCAGCCGTCACAAGAAGTAATACAAGTATAGGATAAGAATGTTCCAACACTCATTTTGAGGTAACCATTACATATAACCCATCATAGTACTCCATGCTGAGAAAGTATTAGAACTTACACCTAAGTATATTTCTGAATTAGTTGCAAGATTGGAGAATCATTGCCACCATAAAAGGAATCTTTTCATTCTCTTTTGTCTTCAGAATTTAGGTTGAAGGCTTGATTTCCCCTGAAAAAGTCAGACATGAACCTCCCAAGGAAATTGGTCTGTCTAATCAAGCACCCTTGTTGCTTCTTGAGGTTAGGAAAACCATGATACCATCTGAGAAGCTCCAAGTTCTGCTTGATTACAACAATATGACTAGTTCAACATTTCAAGGTTGTTTTTTTACAGCATGGATTGATGGAACAAAACTTTGGCAGCAGAATACACCAGCCCTGCACCATCTGCCCAAAACAAATTCACATAAAGCACTATCATCAGCCTTGCCGAATCTGGCAATTCTTTGCCAAATCTCAAAGGTTCAATGCTATTGCTTAGACTATCTAGATTTATTTAACATATTTATCAAACAGATGCCCCGACGGGTTGATCACAAGATTCTTTTACAGGGAAATATCCACCATTTCCAATGCTATTTGTTCATGAATCATTCATTTCATTTATTTGATTCCTCTTGTAGCAAAATTTACAAAGTGGAAAAAACATGTTTCTATTCATACCTGCAATAGAGGCCAAACTAAATGATGAAGGCACATTGGTCTCTGCCTCAACAGTATGTTTGGCAACTGCCATACCAACTGCCACACTCTGCATAATATCTAAGCCTTCACAAAGGGAAGCAAGTGTCCCACCAACCAAGCAGTCACCAGCCCCTGTAAGCCTCACAACTGAGGCTGGAAGGGCAGGAAAATGCACAGCAAAAAGATGAGAACTCCCCTGACCCTGCATAGCACCAAAAAATTTATTTGATGGACAGCTTGATGCTACAATATCATACAACCATCCAGTAAATCCATATCTTTTGGTTCTTTCCAAACTACTTCTCATGAAGTTTGGCTCCTTAGAGCATAAGAACACCCCATCTGCACCAAGAGTCACAACAACTATCTTAATACCCTTCTCTAGCAAAACCAAGATGGCAGGCTTTAACATTTGGAATAAGGACTCTGTTGAGCACTTTCTGCAATTATCTTTTTCAACTGGATGAAAAGTATTTCCACAAGACAAAGCATTTGCCATGGCAATAAGCTCATCTTCATTGGGTGATGCAAAAGTTACCTGTGGCAATCTTTACATCAGATACGATTTAATAATAAATAATACATTAGATATGGTTTAATGCAGGATGTTTTCTCTTACTCTTTCTCGTACAAGGTATTAAATTCTGGTTTTGAGCATTGAGAACAGTTACTTAAAATGATATTCAACTGTACAATTAAGAGCTCAGTAGCATGTAACATAAAGTTTGATATGATTTTGCAACGTCCGATTACAAACTCAAAACAAAATGCTTGGAAGTTAAATCTAACATATGCCCCATAAAGAAGAGAAGCCGAATTTAGAATTAATGAATAAACCTAATGGAAGTTTAATAATAATTAGTTCTGCAGGATATGTAAAATAAATAAATAAAAATATATTCAAAGTACTCACGTTGTTGACAATTGAGGTGATTCTCATGGATTTTGCAACTGAAACAGGCTCAAACCAGACTGGGATGTTATATTCTGCTGCCACTGAGTAAAAAACAGTTTACTGGAAAAGGGGGGAAAATGATGAATGTGGGAGAGGGGAAATTAGGAGTGGCATCAAGTTCATAAACAACTATATCACGTATACATGCAAGAGAGAGTACAGTGGTATGTTACAAGTACCTTGACAAGAAGCTTCTAAAGCTGGAGGTATCAGATTTGCATCAACCAGCAGTACAGAAGCAGAAGAAATATTACACTTAGATTGCAGAATCCACTCGGGGGTGAGGAATTTTTCCTGGGATGAGGTCATAATATAAACATTTAACATCCTGCATTTATTATTATTCTTGAGGCCTACACAAGTTGGCAGTCAAATGGGTCCTATATCAATATAATCCATTCAAAATGAACTTACAACTGCTTCCACATTTGCAACTGCAGCCACCAACTCTCCACTGGTGTCAAAAATGTTGCATATGACAGCAGTTCTGATATTTTGGTGTTTTCGGATGCCTATTCCATCAATACATTGACGCTTAATTTGATTGCCAAGAAAACAATAAAAAATAAAAACTTCCAAGTAAAGGACCACATTTCCTCTCCAAATGCTCTAAATGCCCCTGATTCAAAACTTTAATCCAAGTAAGTACGAATAGAAAGAGGCTTTTCCTCTCCCTAAAAACATAAAAATAGTAAAGGTTATCTACTTGAGTTCACTCTGTTTTCCTATACAAAAACTTCTAACCAAACCAGATATAATCCAGGAAATACCAACAATTATGTAAAGAACATTCCACAACTTCCAACTCATGCCACAATCTAAAAGCTGGAAATTAACCAATTTTGTATTATGTTCCAAATTTAACCAATTTTGTATTATATTCCAAATAATCCATTCACCAAGCTGATCCTCATCTATGTTTTGGAAATTGCTGCATGTTAAAATCCTCTGACTCCACCTCCCAAGGAAAAGAATTCTCCAAAAGAGAGAGAAAAAAAGAAAAGGTTAAGGTTTTAAATGCTGTTTTGAGATTTTTCAGCACTTTCAGTTACCCAACTCATACATACCATTCTACCTAATTATTTAACTCCAAATCATTTTGAGGCGGACTCCATATTCCTCAGTGTGCCATTATCACCAGCAATTTCCGTAAGAAATATGCCCTAGGCATCAACCATGGTTGAAGAAACAAGACATTGATCTAATACTAAATAAATCCAATTGGTTAGTCAGGGACTCCAATGGCAAGAAAACTGGTTCATCCTAGCAGGTTATTCGTATATCAAATGTAATTGTTAGATTACTATGGTCTTTTAAAGTGGCAAGCCAAGTAAGATTTGGAATTAAAACCTATAGGGCTACTGTATGTGCATGAGGAACAGAGATAAAATACATTTGCTGTGAACAAGATATAGTCACCCCAGATTATTTAGTTTCTAAACATAAAAGTTTAACCTTCTGTGGATAGCCCAGCAGAATTCCAGTACTCCAACAGCATGCTCCCTATCAGAAGTAAGAAAAAGAATTTCCAATTTTCAGAAGAACTTGAATAAGCTACTATCTAAATCTGATATGTTATAATACTGGTAAACTTTAAGCAGAAGATAAACAAATTTATGGACAACAATCATTTACAAGTGAAATAGTTGCAATTATATAAAAGTAACACAGAGACTTTGGCAGGCGACCCAGGAATCTATAAATCAATGGAACAAAATAACAAAATCATTCAAACACAAATACATAACAACAATAGGCCAGCAAGTTCAATCGTTAATAAATATTAAGATTCTAAGCTATTTAGCATAGAAGATCTTAGCCAGAAACTGCTATGGAAGTGTCTCAACTTCCAAAGACTGGAATTTTCGTTTCTACCGACAATCTATTTCAGATAATATAGCACAGTTCACATGATCAGTGCAAAAATAAAAGGATTTCTTGTGAAATTATGTAGGATGTGCCACCAAAAAACTTAAAAAAAAAAAAGTTTGTTAAGTTCTCATGGTTGAAAAAGGGGTACAGTAAAAGAAAATTACCAGCGATATCAATGCCCACAGCACTAATCATGTAAGACTTAGTTCCAAGCTTTGACATGCACTCGGCAATATTCCTGGCTACACCTCCCAGTGCATATTGGACCTGAATTCAATTAATCCATGTAAGTAAGAACCAGCAAAAGAAATCTTGTACAAACTATTTCTCACATTTTACCGATATTGGAATTACATTTAGATAAAACACAAGCCAAATCAACCTTAACATTGTGGCACAATGTATTTAGACATTAATCACAGCATATAACTTCAAGGCTTCAAGCTACAAGTAATGGAAAGGAAGCACCACTAGTAAGTATTAGCTAACTCATCATTCTATAAACAGAATTCAACTAATTACACGTTCCTAGTGGGGTTTGATTCTCTCTTTTAATCAAGCGAAACTAAACCAAAAACCCAAATATACAGCATTTTCATAATCATTGCAAGGAGTAACAGATGATTCCATTTTACTAATCAACCAAAAACAAAGTAAAATATCAGAAACTAGTCAACTTTAACATAATATAGAAAACCCAATCAATTACAATATAATAGAAAGTGTTGAGAAGAAATATACACATACCTTACCGGGAGTGGTGGTTCTAGGACTCGGATGGATGGATGGAGTGGCATGAATATCCAATATCATGCCCCCTATAACTACTGGGTGTGCCTTCTCTTGCCTCGTTTGCCCACCTTTTAATAAAACCTTAGTTCATCAACAACAACAAGAAAGGAGGAGCATAAAATAGCGTCAAAAAGAGTACACTCACAGCAAAAAGAGAGCAAAATTGTTAAAGAAAAGTGAAAATGAATGCCAGTGAGATAATCTAACCGGGTAAAGAGCAAGACTGTTAACTTCAGGTGGCAGCAAAAGGTGACGAGAAACACAATCCAGTCTCCTCTGCACACTGCTCTCCATTTTCTGAATCCAATTCCAATCTCCCCCAAAGACCCAGTACGTGAAAACTGAAATGGGTATATAATATTAAGAACAGTGAGAAAAGAAAGGAAAACGATTTTCCATTGATTGTTTTTTTATTGATTCTGTTTATCGGTTATTTATCTTTTCCATAATTGATTTTGATTAAACTCAAATTTATCAATTTTTGGATCCCACTGAAGATTCTCTTTTTCCTACTATTGAAGCGCTAGTTTATGAAAATTAGCCAAGAAAGCCGAAAATTTAATTAAAATAAAAAGAATTTTAATTGTAATGAGAAAAAAAAAATCTGGTTTGTATCGATTACTTGTTTAGGCATGATTTGGATGCCATGGTTCAATCTCGAGCCCAATTCTTAATTATTAGAGCTGCTATTTAAAAAAAAAAATACTTTTTGAAAAATACCTGAACTCCAACACTAGGCCCAAAAAAACGTTTTCTCTTCTCAATCATTGGGTTGCGCTTTTTTAATCCAGCGCTCTAATTTTCTTTATCGAATTTGTAATTGAAGATACAAGTTATCTTCTTTTATCTTTCATCTATGTTATTAAGTCTTGAAGGTCAGCTTTGAACAATTTGGATTTTAGTGCTTTTTTTGTAATACGTTGGACTTGGCGTGGAAGGTGTTTGATGAAATGCCTCAGCGACTTGCTGTAACACCCCGTTTGCATAGCATAGTAGATTTTACTGTTCCGGTAATCGGTGTCGACCCGAACAATTAAAGTGATTAGAACCACACTTAAGTCAATTAGAGAAGCCATAAACACAAATAATTAGTAATGTTCAATTAGTTAAGTATAAATAAGAAAAACAGAACATAAGAAGTTAAGCAGTAGAGTCACGTGATGGGTGACCTTCTCGAGAAGAGGCTGAAATCGTTTTAAACTCAAATTTCGAACCGTAAAATGTGACGCTGCGGTCCTTAGGACCTTTATGAACACAGTGGAAAAGAGAAAATCACGAAAAAGAATTGTTAAGCCAGTCAAATAATTAGGTCAGGGAGCCGGAAGAAATATGGAATTAATTATAAATCAGGTTGAACCGGTGAAAGGTAATTTGGTCAATTGACCCCAAGAGCTGGCTCCTGACCTAACTGTCAAATAAAATCGGAGAAAAGAAAACTTCGGGATCGAGAATTAAATTAAAGAATTAATAGAAAAAAAAGAAAAAAAAAGTTAAAAAGGTAATGACATAATGTGGTGACACATGCATGATGCCATAAGTATTTTAATTAAAAATTTATTTAATTAGAATTATGTTCTTCCTAAGACATAAAATAACAAAAAGAAAAGAAAAAAAAAATTGATTTCTTCTCCCATTCCTGTCACCTCTCACCTATCTCTCAAAATCCACCATTGAAGCTTGATTTCAAGCTCCATAAACCCTAAAAATCTCCCATAAATTCCCTAATTTTGTTGATTAAAGCTTATCTAGGCAACTTGAAAAGAATTTTGAGCAAGGAAATAAAAGAGGAAAAGGAAGGAATTGAGGAAGAGGAAACTACAAGTTGAGGTAAGCATTAAATTGAAATTTAATGTTTAAATTTATATGATTTGAGTTACTTTAGCTTAGAATTTTAATTTAAAATGAAAAGAGAATTATTGTTGAGGGACCATATGGGAAATTCGTCCAGCCTATGTAGGGGTGAGAATTGCATGCATTTGATTGAATTAAAAGTAAACATAAGCTTGAATGAGTTGAGTAAGTAAGTTTATATGTGTCGAATTAATAAAATATAACAAAAATTGTGAGTTAGGGTTTGGACCTAGGGTTTGGGAGGCAAAATTATGAGAAATTGATAAATGATATGTTTGACCTATTTTGAAGTTAAAAATGGTCATTTGGGACCAAATGAGTTGTGTTGGAATGGTTGGAATTGAAATCAAATTCGGAGGGAGTGTGGTCATGCTGCTGGCAGCATGACCAAGTCAACTTTGAAGGACCAAAAATGAAATTTTACAAGTCCAATTGATATGGGACCAATTGGGGATGAAAATAGACATAAAATGACACAATTTTCATTTAGAAACCATGCCCAAAAAGTGACCAAAACCTAGTGAACAAATTGACCAAAGTTGGATAAGTGCAGGCTGCCCTGTATAAACTGACCAAATGATCTGTTCATTTGGTCATAACTCGAGCTAGGCAAGTCCAAATGACCTGAAATTTTACCAGTGGTTAGATGAGATATAGATCTAAAACTTTCATGAAGAACACAAACCCAAATTCTGCCAGCAACCAAGTCATTTGGCCACCCCAAGTTGGTGACCCAAAACTACCAGCACTAAATTTGCCCAGAAAATCTGGGTTGTTTCCAATCCGGCAGCTATGGTTCAAATGGCCATAACTTGAGCTATAAAACTCCAATTGGGGTGATTCAAAAATGAGAATAAACTTAAGACAATAAGGAACATTTTCTATGAAGAAAGTTTTGCCAAATTCCAACAGTAAAATTACCAATGGAATAGTGCAACTAGGAGCACCAAAACTGAAAATTTGATAATTTTGCCAAAAGGACTTAAGCTTTGAGAAAATGACCAAAACCAACAAATTTAATGACCAAAATGTGGTATGTGGGTGAAGTTGGAATTCCCATACCTATTAAGCCTTAGAAAGTCAATAAATTGACTTGAATAGTATAGTGAATAATAACCCGAAGCACAAAATTTCAAGAATGTCGAGTTTAGCACGTTAGGGCTACGTTAAAATGAGGCTAAATTTATTTTGGATTTATGTTAAGTTCTAGTACTGAAACATTGTAAAATTGTGTGTTTCAGTTGAAAAGAATACCGGGAAGGAATCCGAGGAACCGAGTCGAGGCTAAGGGGCGACTCGTCTGAGGTTTGTGCACAACGTATACTTTTTGTAATCATCTTTTGCATACTGTTTTGAATAATGTGAAATATTGGATTATGGCATTCTTATGATGTTTTGATTTAAATTGTTGAAAGTTATTATGTATATTGAAATGATAATGTTTAGCAAATTGTTAAGATAAGTTTTGAAACCACAGTGTTATGACCATATATTTGAACACCTCACTAGCACGACTAGTAGGGGTAATTAGTTTCGAATTTTGATTCCTCTCTGGAGAAGTGTTGAGGTGTGCCAGTAGAAGAGGATGTGAATGGATATCCATATATTTGAGCTAGCTAGCCTTGTGATGTGATTTCTCTTTAGCCTCTGGCTATTGAGATTCTATTTGTTTCGAATGGCATGATCTAACTGTGGGTTTTATGAAATGTGTTTTGATACTTCGAAATGAACTTGGTTTGCATTAAAATTTCATAATTCATGTTTTGTGTTTAATGCTCATGTTTAGTCAAATTTTTGAATAAATGTGATTTATATTCTGCATAAAGATTATTTTAGTATGTTGTGCACCACTGAGTCCTAGTACTCAGCAATAGCTTCTATTGCTGTCGCAGATACAGAGACTAGAGGAGTAGCAGATTGAGCTGCTGAGGTGTGAGGAGCTATCAGCTTAAAGTCTTCGGGTATAATTTATACCCTAACTGTAAATAATTCTTTTGATGTATATATTGCACATAAATGTATGGACATGTAAAAATGGGTCTTGAGCAGTTTGTATAAAATTTGTATAAAGTTGTAATATATATAGTAGTTTGAAATTCTCTTAATGTAAATTTTGTAATGATGTATCTAAATTGTTTTGTCTCTAATGAAATATGAATGGAACTATTTTATTTAAATTGAATGAAATGGATTGTTAGTATGTTGATGATCATTGGATAGTGGATTTGAAATTTGAAAGTAGATAAATGTGTTGAGAAATTGATTGAGATTGAGTATGAAATTGAAGCAGTTGTTGAGAAAAATTTTTAGAAGTGCTTTTTACAAGTATTTGAAGAACTGTTTTCTCAAAATACAGAGGGAACTCTATCAAAATTTTTATAAAATTTGTGTAAAAATAAAATGGGCAAAAAATATTAATTAGTTTTAATTTTAACTAAATGTTTTAAGTACTAATTAGAAAATGCTCACCACTTACCAAAAGTAAGAAATTTGTTTTAAAATCCCTTGTAGGGTGCTTAATGAGTTATCGGTAGGTGAAGTTCGGTAGTTCATTAAGTATTCTACGGGATCATGTTATGCTTTATAGAAGGGTAAGGTGTGACACTTGCTATGAAACGAGTAGCCTAGAATTTGTTTATTTGCATCTAGGGCCCTCTTACTCTTGTTAGACTCATAAGTTGCTTTGCTGGAATTGTCAAAGACTGAGAAATCCTCTTACTTCCATCACCTTAAAGCTTAAGCTGGGTTGGTGCTCTGGTTTTCACCATGCGCATTTGCTGTTAGAATTGCCAAGGGATACGAAGCCCTCTCACTCTACATAATCTCAGGAATATCATTCGAGCTAGCAATCCAGGTTTGATCTTCTTGATGGAAACAAAAAATGCTTACCATGTGGTTAAAAAGAATATTGAAAAACTTGGAAATTTCAATTTGCATTGCATTAATCCTAAAGGAACTGTTGGTGGTTTATGTGTAGCCTAGATTGATGATATGAAACTTGATATTATTACTGTTGACAATTTTTTCTTCCATTGCCGAATCACAGATTCTTATTTGAATGATGATTGGGACTTAATTTTAATATATGCAAATTGTGATAATGGTCGGTTTCAAACTTTACTTCAATATAAGCCTTTTGTGCGGCAAAATTGTGTTTTTGCAGGGGATTTTAACTGCATTACTTCTCCTCTTGAAAAAATTGGAGGCAATAATCATTCCCAACAAAGAATCAGAGCCTTCACTCAATTCATTGACTCTTGGGGATTGATTGATATTGGTTTTTCTGGGTTTCCTACTACATGGAATAACAGGCAAGATGGGTTAACTAATATACAGGAAAGGCTTGACAGATTTCTAGTTTCTCCTACTTGGTCACTCAAATATCCTTCAGCTGCTGTAACTCATCTTGATGATCAAGGCTCAGACTACCGTCCTATTCTAATGTCTATGACTCCTCCTCCTATGAAATCCAGGAAACAATTTCATTTTGACAGTCGATGGCAACATTATCTTGAGGTAGAACAAATTATAGAAAATGCCTGGCAAAGGGAGTCAAAGGGTTTGAATCTTCCTAGAGTTTTTTCAAAATTAAAAAATTGTCGATATGCTCTCTCTCATTGGAGTAAGACCCATCATGTTAATACCAACCATCGCATTTCCAACCTCCAAACACAATTGCAACAAGTGAAAATTTCATCCCATGGACAGAATATGACAGTGATCAAACAATTAGAACATGATCTTTCGTATGCAATCAGACATTAGGAAGCCTTTTGGGCTCAAAAATCCAGACAATCCTGGCTTCATTTGGGGGATCGTAATACATCCTTTTTTCATGCTCAAGTTGTTCAACGATGAAGAAGGAATACTATCTTAAGAATTCTTGATTCTTCTGGAGTTTGGCGCACAGGACAACAAGAGGTTACTAAAGTAGCTATGGATTATTTTTGCCATATTTATACTACTAGTAACCCTCTTATCACTGCTTCTACTTTGGATTCTTTTCACCCTAGGATCACTCATGATATGAATGCCTCTCTTATAAGAGAAGTCACTCTAGATGAAATTCGAAAAGTTGTTTTTTCCATTCATCCATCCAAAGCTCCACGGATAGATAGTTTCACAGCCTTTTTCTTTCAAAAATATTGGTCAGTGTTGCAAAATGACCTAGAAGTTGCTATTCAGGAATTCTTTCGGTCTGGAAAGCTATTGAGAGGCTTTAATTACACAGTCATTTCTTTAATTCCTAAGGCTAGACATGTGCTATCTATGAAGGATCTACGTCCCATTAGTCTTTGTAAAATTTTTTACAAGTTCATTTCCAAGATTTTGGTTCACAGACTTTAGCCTCTTATGGATAATATAATTGGGGAAAAGCAAAGTGCATTCATTCGGGGTAGACACATATCAAACAATATCCTTATATGTCATGACTCATGCATTCTTTTTCTAAGCAACAGGGTAAGGGCGCTAGTGGAATGGCAGTCAAACTGGATATTAGTAAGGCCTATGAATGTGTGGAATGGTCTTTTCTTCCGCAAATGCTTATTCGATTTAGTTTTCATCCTACTTGGATCTCTTGGATAATGGAATATGTGACTACGGTTTCCTACACTCTTCAAGTGAATGGTTTTCATACCGAGTTTATTCATCCTTCTCGAGGTATCAGATAAGGATACCCTCTCTTTCCTTAACTTTTCCTTTTTTGTGCTAAAGGATTATCTCACATGATTAGAGAATCAAGTCTTTCGGCTCAATCCATTTCTCAACGAGGTCCTCGTATTACTCATCTACTATTTGCTGATGACTCCATTCTTTTTTCCAAAGCAACTACTCATGAAGCTGAATTGATTGACAATATTTTGAAGAATTATGCTGAACTTAGTGGCCAACTCATTAATTTTGATAAGTCTACCCTGATTTTTAGCAGAAATACTCATGGTGCTGTTAAATCCAATAAAACTGCCATCCTTAATATCAAAAATATCTCTAGTCATGATTGTTTTTTAGGCTTACCATCCACTTTTCCTCGATCTAAAAAGGTTGCTTTTGCTTTAATTAAAGAGAGGATTCAACGAAAAATAGCTGGATGGAAAGAAAAAAATTTATCACAAGGAGGCAAAGAAGTTCTTATCAAAACAGTAACCCAAGCAATCCCAGTGTATGCAATGAGTTGTTTAAACTTCCTGTCACTCTTTGCCAAGATATTAATCGTTTGATAGCTAATTTCTAGTGGGGCCAAAAAGCTCAAGAATGGAAAATGAACTGGATTTCTTGGCATTTGATGTGTACTCCTAAATGTATGGGTAGTCTTGGTTTCAAAGATTTACAAGACTTCAACCTAGCATTATTGGCTAAACAGGGTTGGCGTATCATTTCTCAACCCAACTCTTTGTTTGCTAGAGTCATTAAAGGTAAATACTACCCTTACACTTCCTTTTTAAATGCGAATGTGAATACAGATGCATCTTTTGGTTGGAGAAGCATATTATGGGATAGGCAAGTGTTACAAAAGGGTATTAGATGGTGCATTGGGGATGGGAAATCTGTTCTTTGTAAGCAAGATGTTTGGATTCCTAAATCCTTCCCTAATCCACCCCAACTCACATCTTCCACCAGTCCATCCATCTATTGGGTTATTGACTTAATGAAGCCCAGTTAATGTTCTTGGAATATTCAAGCCTTGAAGGAAAATTTCCAACCACAGGAAGTTGCCAATATTCTGTCTATACCAATTTCTTTATTCAGAGAGGAAGACAAGTTAATCTAGCATTACAGCAAGGATGGCAATTATAATGTCAAGTCCGGGTATTATGTTGCTCAAAATCTTCATATCGATTCATCTAGACATTTGAGAGCGGGTCCAGGTACAACCTCTATTACTATGACTAACAACTTTTGGAAAGATTTATGGAATATTCAATTGCCTACTAAAATTTCTATTTTCTTATGGAAGCTTTTTCATGAAAGACTCCCTTGTGGAGGATTATTACATCGCAGAATTTCGAATATTCCAGCAGAATGTAAAACTTGTGGAACTATGGAATCTTTGCAACATATCTTTTTCCAATGTCCTAAAGCTATGGAAGTATGGATCCATTCACCTTTTCGAGTATGATCTCTCTTGCTACATAGTAATCATTTAGCTGATTATTGGCTTGAGCTTTCTGATGTTATTCGACAACATGCTGATGCTAAAGCTTTATTACAACTTCTTGCTTACATTTTGTGGTACATTTGGAAATGTCATAATGCCTTGGTATTGAAAATGTGATTTGGCCCTTCCAAGATGTTCTAATGAAAGCTTCCACCTCTTTGGAAGAATTTCGAATGTCTATACAGTCATCATCTCCCCCACAACACCCTCTAGTCCACCGTCCATCCACTTGGACTCCACCTCATTTTCCTCAAATCAAAATCAACTTTGATGCTACAGTTAATAAGCATCGTGGCTTTGGAGCTATTGCAAGTATTGCCCGCAATAATTTGGGTCATCCTATTGCTTGGTTTTGTAAAAGGATAATCCGAATTATTGACCCTATGGTTTTAGAGTTGCTTGCTTGTCGTGAAGCTGCTCTTTTGGCTAAAAACAAATCCTTTCATCTTGTTTGCTTGGAAGGTGATGCTCAGTTAGTAATCCAAACTACTAAGGGAAGCATTATTCAGAGTGATCTTCATGGTATCTTTAATGATATTACCCATTTATCTTCTGTACTCTTTGATATTACTTTTAATTGTGTTCCTAGAGCTTATAATAGTGCTGCTCATAATCTTGCTAAGAAAATACTTCAGGATGATTCTTTCGAGTTTAATCCTTTAGAGCAGACTAATTTTGTACTTTTCTCTTTAAATTAATAGATATCTCATTTCTAGTTGGGAAAAAAAAAACACTTATGCCCAAACTAAGGCAAATTAAAGCCCAATCTGCACCATTAGGAACCTTAAGAGGTTAGGCCAACCAGATTAAGGATCTAAAGCTGAGGATCCGACAAACAAAGAGCAACCCGTCTCTCTTACTACCAGTAAAGGGATTTGAAGTTGTTGGAAAGAAGATGTCCAACACTTAGCAAGCACAAACAAGGGGAATTCCACGAACACAGAGAATGTTTAAGCTAAACCAAACCTCCTAACACCAAAGGAGAACCCTAAACATGTAACATCCAGAAAAAAAAAAAAATTCAAAAGAAAAACGGGAGGAACCCCCCCCCCCTTTCTCTTCTCTCCCTCTCCTTCCCTCTCTTCTTCTTCTTCCTTTCTCCGGTGACCGGCCGGCGACGTCCCCAGCAGCTCCCCACCCGGCTGGCGACCCTCCGGCGACATCCAGAACCACCAGAAACGGCGGCAAGAGAGGGAGAAGAGAGAGAAAACGCGCGCACAGTGGGCAGCGGCTTTCCGGTGCGATTCCGGCTTCATCCGACGTCCGATTGAGCCGATTCCGGTGGCGTTGGAAAGCTTGTTCCGAGAGCTTTCTTTTGATAACAATTTTGAAGCAAATGGAGGTCGGATGAGTGAGATATGGAGGAGAGAAGTTTCGGGTTTTTCAAGCTTTTTCGTCAGATCTACGACGATCCGACCGTTGGATCGATGATCCGAGACCACATATGGACTGAGGAAGAGGAGAGGAACATGGTGGTATGATCAGATCCGGAAAATATCGCCGGCGACCGACGGCTGGCCACCGTGCGCGATGGTTCTGGCGGTGGCTCCGGTGGGCTATGGAGATGATTCAACTTCCAGAGGCTTCCTCATAAATTTTTGGAATTTTTGAGACACAGATAAACTTCGGGTAAGACAATTTTCATTATTTATTTATGCATGGAGCATAAATACAGTGTTTCTTAAATAGGAAAAATTGGAGAAAAATTCTAAGAAAAATATATGATGAAAGTAAAATTATTTGGAGATATTCTATGGTGTTAGTTAAATTTTTGAGTGATTGCAGAATATTTTTGAGAAATATGGATGGATTTTAGTTAGATTTTTAGCATATGGGCATATAAGATTGTTTGAAATTAAGATGTTTAAATTTTATATGACTGGTTGAAGCTTGAGGATGGAGGTTTAAATATGTGAATATTAAATTGGGTTGAATTAAGAATATATTAGCTGTTGGAAACTTATGGAATTGAGTAAAATTCCATAATAAAATATTCATGGGTGACTAGAAAATTACAATTCATTTTGCAATAGCCTTATAATATTATTAAGGACCGCGGGGCAAAATTTTAAAATTTTTAGAGCTCGTTTGAGTGGATTTTTATAAAATGTCAATTATAGGGACTAAAACATAATTTTTAAGATTTTGAGTATTGTCTGATTTGGAGGGCCCAGGAGGGGCCATGTGATATTGATGAGATATGATTGTGGAAATTGAGAATTTAGAAGTGTTATTTGAACCTTTTTGCAAGTTAGGTAGGTCCCAGGTATAGGGGAAATTCTGCCGGATTTCCGGCATGGATTAGGCTGTCTATTGCCTCTTTAGAGTTTTATCTTAACTTAGTACTAATAAATTTATAATTTAATTATTAGGTGATCGAGGTCAGCTATTTTTCTACATCCAGCAGCCACAATAGTCATCGGTGTACTGTGAGTAAAATATTAATTTTAATTGTAATTTCGATATTATTATATGTTCAAGCATGTCCATGCATCACTTATATGCATTTATCTATGTAGATAAATTCTAGGCACGATTTATGTTGCATTCATAACTGTGAAAGTGCCATGGATGTTGTTGTGGTAATTTGGAGCAGTGTGCGTGCGTTGGCGTGCGTGTGATGTGGTGTGGACTATGGATAGGACGGGTAGACACGGCTTGAGATCTTCGCTGGGACCCGGTCCTTCGGGGTAGACACGGCTTGAGTTCTTCGCTGGGACCCCGATTTGGTTATTAAGTGGAAGTCCGAGCTGAGTTCTTCGCTGGCACCAGGTTGGATTTAAGAGAGCTGTATAGGGGATCAGCTCCCATATATTATGATTGATGTTACAGAGTGCGTGAGTGCTCCAAATTACCTTTTTGCTGTTATGATGTGAAAATATTGTTGCTGTTGCATTTCACTCCACAGGTTGCATTAGTTCTAGATAGTTATAGAGATTATGGTTAAAATTGATATTTTACTCTCTGAGTCGAATGCTCACTTCTGTTCAATATTTTTTCAGGCCACAGGAGGAGTTATTTTACAGAGCAACCTGTTTTCTTCCTCGCAGGTTTAACGTCGATTATTTAATTGTTTTACTATCTTTTCTAAATTTAAAATCTAGAACTCCGCATGTGTTAGAAATAGTGTGGACCTTGGTAGAGGTTGCGTTAATTTAAATTTTTGAGATTAATAAATAAAGAAGATTTGTATGGTATTTAAACAGTTTGTAAATGAGGTACTGAGGTTGAAATGGGCTCCACGATTTTAGTTTCTGAAAATTTCTGGGCTAAGTTGGCCCGAAATGAAATTATAACAGTTTGATTTAAATTATTTTATATGCATATTGGGCCTAAATTGTGGGCCTGGTTATGGATTTGAGGAATAGTTAGGCTTACTACGGGCCTCGGGGGCTTTAAGCTTGCCCAGGTCCTTGTGCCGGTCCGACCCATAGGTTGGGTCGTGACAAAGTTGGTATCAGAGCTTAGGCTCTAGATTCATGGGAAATAAAATACTTGGGAGTGAAAAAGGAGTCTTGTTAGGATGTTACATGCGGAGTATAGGATTCTGTTTCGTCTTTTTCTGAAATTCTTTGTTTCTAGATTCTGCGTTATACCTCGGGAAATATAAAGTGCTTCAATTAGTGTCTTGATTTTCGTGGAGTACATAGAAAGGTGAAATAGAGTTAGCAGACATGTTGAGGTCTATCATGAGGATACGTACTCCAAGAAACATTATATTTCTGTCAGTATGGGTTTAAATGGTGTGCCCATTTCGTGCAAGGCACGAGTACATAAAGGTGAGTCTTGAAAGTACAGTTGCCCTAGATAAGGATGAGGATACCACTGCTGGCAGTCATCAGTGGATGACCCAGTCAGAATAAGTTTATGATAATAGAAAATTCAAGAGAGATAAGAGATTAAGAGACCTAGTCTGTCAGGACGTATAGTAGTAACTATACAATGTTCTCGATGTCTGCTCGTAAGTCGCAGTCTGATGCAGGCATGAGATTATTGTGTAGAGCTGCGTGCATCCCCGTGGTGCTCCATAATGAGGGTGTTTGCGGATGGCTTCTGTTTTGGTACAGTAATACCAGAATTGAGTTCTATATCTGCAGAGAAGTTGGGAACTCCTGGTTAAGAGTCTAGAGTTAGAATATTGAAAGGTCACAGTTGGGTGATAATTAGAGTCAGTGACTCAGTTACCCTAGCATGAGCTAGAGTTACAGTAAGAGTTGCCATCAGACCAGAGGCTTCGGACTAGTTGCAAAGTAAAGGTGACACCTATAGAGTGAGATCATCTAGTCATCAGTATGGAATAAAGTACAACCCTACTACTTAGAGAAGGTCGAAACTATGAATTGATGATTTACAGAGCTATGATATGATAAAGGAGACATTAATTTGACATGGTTTTGGGCAAGGTGGTAAATGTAGTACCTTTGTTGCAGCAAGTTAGGGTATAGTCCTATCTTTTCAGAAGGGATCGAAAGTTATTACTAATAATGGTGACCAACAAAATAGTGCCCCAGATAGGACTGTAGAGTGTGGTAGAGAATAGTTGGCTCGGGTATCCTGCAGAGGATACAAGTTTCATTATAGGAATCATATATAATCAGATCACAATGGATGTAAATCCTTTGAATTGGATGACGGGTTTGGGTGCCCGGAATCTTAAGTTTTGGCTAATTGAGTAAACATGGAAAATAATAATAATAATAATAACAAATAAATAAAATTGCTGTAGAATCAGTTCTCGAGGTAGTAAGGGTATTATGTAAGCTAAAGGATAAGAATAGAAATCATACGATAAAGGTATGAATGCAATTTCCTGAGTTCCTTTCTAACTTCATATTATTCAAAACAATAGTATAATCTAATTATAACAGTGTTAAGAGAAATAAATTAGCGAAGATAAATTATAGAAGGCCAATGGATAGAGAAAGTGCAGAATGAAAGTTTGGACAAGTGATTGCAGATGCAATATAATCTAAATGCCAGTGGAAGTACTAGCTAGAGTGGTCAAAGGACCAAATCTGAGTAGCACAGATATGTGATAACGCGGTAGAGACTCTGAAAGATATAGTCAGCAAGTACAGCTGTCATGTTAGGAAGAGGAATGAAACCAGGGATAGAATAGTCAAGTTCTATTTTTAGTAAGACAAAGGATATAAATGAAAGGACAAACTGAAGGGCGCGTAACAAAAAGGAACAAAGTTAAGATATAGGGTAGGCTAAGTGTTATTTTTGGCAAGGTAAATGATAAGGATGGAGAACTCGAAATAGGACCATATTAGTGAGAATAGTGATGGAGGTATGGAATCTAGGAATGTGATACTCATAGCATGATGTAGTTGAGATTGTGACAGGAGCTAAAATATAGAGCTTAGAGTTACATGATTGGATCATACTTTATTTATTCTCTATTTCTAAAGTGAAGTGGATAGTAATGGGGCAAGATTCTTTTAACTTGTTAACAGTATCAAGAAGATTAGGCGAGGAATACAATATTAATGAGCAAAAGCTAGAAGGTGTGCGATGGTATTGCGGACTATTTAATTAGGCAGAGAAAAAGAAGTTAGTAAGTAGTAAGTTGAATAAAAGTTAATTTAAGGGATCAAATAGGTATGATGAGTGGAAAGAATTATAGATAATGACACATAGGCTTTAGGTTAGACTTTTGAGATAGTGAGAAGGTAGTTAGAGGTTCATTATGAATGTCAGGCAAGCATTTTTAGTGTGACCAACAGAATCACTTTGCAGTGAAGCAATAACGACAGAACAACAGTAGCGGTAGAACGAGAAGTGACAAGTCTGGGTGGTTATAAATCACTAGAAAGTTCAAGGATCAAATTAATGACCATAGATAAGGATGGAATTAGTGTTGGAAGAATCTATTAGTAAGAGAAATCTTTCAGGAATCAACAAAAGTTATGGGCACAATATAAACGATGATAGATATGAATCAGAGGTCGAGTATAAGTAAAGTTAATAAATTATAAAATATTATGTCAGGAAGGACAATGGTATGGTAAAGTGTTCATGCAGATGATATCTTATAGGTAGAGCACAATTGTGCTAAGAGATGATGAAATTTGAAGAGAAAGACTAAGAAACATAGGTTAAACGTTATTATATGGACAATCGGACGTAGTTGAATATAAGAGGATATTTTTCTTTCTTTTCAAGTTTAGCTTGTACTTCTGGTTCTAAGAAGGTTATATAAGGAACAGAGACTGAGTCAAGGAGACCTAATTATTGGAGAGTTTGGTAGGCACCAATTCATACATAATTTCCTGATATGAGAATGACAGTAAGTATGTACCTAGTGTTAAGTATGAAAGGACGATCAGAATAGTGACAGGAGTCAAATGGAGTTAGCTACCAAGACTTGCAACCGTTTTAAACTATGAGCTAGAGGAAGTACTATTTATGGATGAGTTTCAATAGATGAAATTGTTGCTGATGGGTAATTTGAGGCTGAAGTTTGGAAAGCTATGGGCAGTATATGTGATTATATTAAGGAGAATGAACATGTGAAGTATCTTGTTTAGAATTAAGGCATGGCACACATTTTCCATAGCCGTGTCAGTTCAGATGGAACTCATAGTTCTGGGGCTCATATCCATCCAGGATAAGCAATTTCCTACCCTAAACCTAAATGTCCATTAAAAATATGTAGTATTAAATTTTGAAAATTACATGAAAAATGAAATTATACATGAAATGCAATTAAGGAAAAATGAGTGGTAAAATTTGGAATAATTAAAAGTGGATTATTAAACTAATTAACTTAAGGTTAGTGGAGCATAATATATATTATTTAACCTAAAGATAATGGGTTATAAAAGGGCCATAGTGGACAGATTTCTCCACTAACTATTTTATTTCTTCAACCTTCCTCTCCCATGGCTGATTTGAAGTTCTCAAGGTTCAGCCATAGACGTCCATGAAGCAAGCTTCATCAACCCATGATCAAGCCATTTTTCCCTCTAAGTTTCTTCACTAAAGTTGTTCTACACATCATGGGCAACATATAGGGAGTAAAAAGGATAGCATTTGATGAAGTTTGATCAAGCTCCACAAAAGGTTAGTGCTAGTTTTTCATCCCTTGCTTCATTAAAGTTTGTATTAAGGTTGAGATGAGTTGAATGGTGAAGAAATTTGAAGGATTTGATGAGTTATTGATATATTCAATTTTGGACAGCCTTGGAAGTGAAAGGTAAGTGATTTATTCTTACATGAATTTGATGGGAATTAAGATTAATTAAAGTAATTTTATGTGTTAGTGAATTAATTCCATGTGTATATGTGAATGAGCTTTAGAATTGGGTTTGAAAGAAATTATGGAAGACTTTGGCCAATGGTGATTTTTTTGGCAGCCTTGAGGTTCAATGAAGAATGCTTGATGTCATGAATTTACTTGATGAATTATGGTACTAAGGGATTAATGGAAGTGTATGTAAATTATTGTTAGAATTATATGTAATTGTTGGGTGCTTTTATGTGGATATTATGTTAATGTTGACTTTGTGAATTAGGTTTGTATTTGGTATGTTGAGGATTTATATATACTGCTCCAATTGACCATAATGAGATGTGAATAATGATGTTAGTGTGTTAACAATCCAGAATTTAGGTATGGGGAGCTAAGGTATTGAATGTGTAGTTGATTGGTATTTAAGAATTGTATAAGGGCAGTATGCTTTGGAGCTATAAACCTAATTGTGTGACCCCAATTAGTATAAGACCAATTGGAGGTAAAACTAGACACAAAATGTGCCAACTTTCATATAGAAGCATTGTTAAAATTCTGTCCGAAAAGTGACCATAAATTGGACCTAATCCGGATTTGGTAATGTGCAAACACTAAATCTGACCATATGAACAGTATTCACAAAATTGGCCATAACTCAGTGAAAATAGGTCTAAATGACCTGAAATTTATACCGTTGGAAAGCTTATACATAGGACTACAACTTTGGTATGGATCACCAAGCCCAGAAATGCCATTAAGTAAGTCAAATTGATTGCACAAGTTGATGTAACAAAACTGTCCAGAACCATTGCAACCCAGAATTTGACCATTTGAACAGTAGTCACTCATGTGACCATAACTCACACAAAACATGTCCAAATGACCTGAAATTTATACCATGGAAAGCTTAGACATAGAGCTACAATTCTTATGAAGACACCAAAGCCCAAAAATGACCAGAACCAAGTCAAATTGCTTGCCTACCAAAACTGCCAGAACTGAATTTGACCTAAAATTGACCAAATTTTGCACTAAAGATGCAATCTGTCCAGCTTTAGTAAATTGATCATATCATGGTCTATACAACTCAGAATGATCTGAAATCTGTGCCAAAAGTTCAATAAGACATAGAGCTACAAATTTTCTTCTTTGACCAGAAGCTTAAATGTGACACCCCTTACCCGTCTACAGTATATCCGAGTAAGTTATGTCACACGGTGTACCGGAACACTTTATTTTATCTTAATTAATTTTCATCATAATCTTGAATATATCTTGTGAAATATAATCTATTTAAGTCATTTGTTGAAATTTTAATTTATTTGATGTTCCGAAAATTTTATAGAAAATCCGGCAGAGTACCGGCTAAAAATGGAGAAAACAGTTCTTCGGAACCTGTGAAAAACACTTCCTATAATTATATTCAATCATCACAAACTCCAACATCAAAATCTCAACATTTTTCAATTTCATTTCTCAATCATTCATCTCATGTGATAATCATGTATAATCACAGATAAACATTCACTTTTCCATTCACAAACACAATTCTCATTATTTACATGAACATCAAAATACATTTCATAAGTTCAATTACATATGAGAAAATAAAAATTAGTTACAAAATATCAAAATGAAACCTAGTGTCCTACCAATGCACAGAAGATGGTGAGGTGACACGGACACTATGCAGAGCTGCAGGATGGTCTCACCCAGTCTGCGGTCTACTGGGCTCTCGATCAGTATCTCGGAACCTCACGGCGTGGCAAAAGCAACGCGCTAAGCAATAATGCTTAGTGGTGCAATAATAAAATAAAAGGAAATAATAGAAAATAAATATGTATTGAATGTATCGATGTTTTACTGGTTTTATACTTGTTATAATCATTTATTTCGTTAACTTTATCCACTTTCATTCTTTTGGTTGCCCAAGTAACCTATACTGGACGACTGGACTGGATAAACGGGTATACTGGCGCTGGGTATCTAGTACCTCGGGCCGTCACACCATCGGTCACGTATGCATCTCCCGGTGTGCAACAGAACAGCTAATAAGCTGTAATGACAATAGGCACAAGGCCAAATATTAACACAAGGTCAGAATGGCTAAAAGCCATAAAATCACAGAATGGCATAATGCCATGTGCAGTACTGCTAACTGAACCCTATTGGCATGCCAAACTATCCAAACCAATCTTGTTAGGTATACTAGGGCATTTGATACTTTTGAATTCTTCAATTTTTAAATTTCAAGTTTTGGTATCACTATTCACCTCATTGGTCAATAAAAATGTTGACTTTTGGATAGAAAATAGGTACATTGGTTTTAACACCCCCAATGTACCACATTTTGCGTTCAAAACTTGTTGGAATTAATCACCAATACCATTTTTAAGCTTAGAACTAAGGGAGCAGAATTTTTAGTTTTTGTACCCTAATTTTACTGTTCCATTTGGGACTGTTACAGTGGGAATTTGAGGAAATGATAAACATGAAAGTTGTTCCTTATTTTGTCTAGTTGAATTTCCTTTTTTGAATCACTCCTTTTGGAGTTTTGTAGCTCTAGTTATGGTCCAAAAACCACAGCTGGCCGGATTACAAAACTGCAGAATTGACCATATCTACAGTGCAGTGAACAGTGACTTCCACTGCCTTGTTGGATAGGTTCTGGTCATAATTTGGGGTAGGGTTCTTCATGAAAGTTGTTTTTCTATATCTTATCTTGTTTCTGTAAAAATTTCAGGTCAATTGGGCCATTCTACAGTGAGTTATGGCCAAATGAATAGTTACTGTTCATTTGGTCATTCTGCAGAATCTGATTTCAGGGTATCCGGATTGGGGCCAATTTTTGGTCCACTTGCTTTGGTCTTTTGGGCATGGTTTCTTCAGCAAAATTGTGCCATTTTATGTCTAGTTTCATGTCTAATTGGCCAAACACCAATTGAACCTACACAGCCAAAGTTATTGCTGTCCAAGTGGGCTGGAATCACAGCCACCTTGCTGGTTACACTAAGCAGCCTACCAAATCAATTTGTAACACTATACTTCACTCCAAATTATGGTCAACTTACCTCAAATGGTCACTAATTGACCCTTAAAATGTTCATTCACCATTACATAAGTGAAACTCAAATTTCCCTCAAAACCCTAATTCCTAAGTTCTCAAATCTTACAATATACATGCCATTAAGGTTTTTTTTTTTTCTTTTTTTTATTCACTTATACACATTAAGGGACATCCCTAGATTTTAATTCCATTCAAGCCATCAAACTCAAGAAAGTTCATGGCTGCTGAAAAATGAAGATACTCTAACATGTACAATTTACTTCAAATATTTACAATTTCTTAACTTAAATTGATGCTCTAACAAAAATTAAAAAGAGTGAGAGAGAATTATAGCACTAACCTCACTTAAGAGCTTTTCAAGAGCTCTAATTCTTCACCTTTTCTCTTTATTTCTGCTACCTAAGGGTTATTCAAGGTGCAAGGATGAGTTTTAGTGAATGGAGTAGGAGGGTTTATGGTGAAATGAAGAGAGAAATTGAGCTTTGGTTGAAAATCAATGGAGGGAGAGGGGATAAGGGTTTCGGCTGGTTTGGTCCAAAGGAAGAAGATGATTTGTTTTCTTCTATTTTCAGCCTCTTTTATTTGTTTTAAGTGTATTGGTTGTATGGTGATTGGTGGACAATTTTAAATGACATCATTATGATGTCACAATTCTCATTAACTTGCATTTCTTTTTACTTTTGTTTTCTTATTTTCATTTCTCATTTTTTTATAAATTTTTCATCAATATTAATTCATATTTTATGTCATAATAATTATTTTACTCAACTGGACAAGTCGGCCAAAAATCACCTCTGAAGGCGAAATGACCAAAATGCCCTCCGTTTGGCTTAACGGGTCAAAATTGTCTGTACAGATTGAAAAATTTTTCTAAATATTTTCTTGGCATTCTAATGCCATAGGGACCTCAATGACCCTTCTCTGGAGTCCCAAAAATTATTTTATGAATTTTTCCCCGGGTCTAGGGCTCCTAGTTGCGAGAACCGCAACTTTCCTCTGGGTTACCCATCGCTTAGGCACTGGCTCATTTGACTTAGTTGTATTTTATTTCTAAAATTTTTACTAAATTTTTCTTATTAATATTTGAGTTAATTATGATTCCTCACTTTAATTAAAATATTTTTCCGAACGTTCTAACTGTCCGGACCAACACCGGTCACCGGAACAGTAGAATGTACAGAGTTGCTACCGGGAGGGTGTTACAACTCTTCCCCTCTAATTTAAATTTCGTCCTCAAAATTTACCTGATGCAAACAGTTGAGGGAACTGTTGCCTCATCGTTTCTTCACTTTCCCAAGTTGCCTCCTCGGTGTTGTGGTGCCTCCAAAGCACTTTCACCAATGGAATCTGCTTATTTCTCAACTCTTTCACTTCTCGAGCCAGGATCCGTATGGGTTCTTCTTCATATGTCAAATCCGGTTGTACTTCAATTTCTTCCCTGGAGATGACATGTGAAGGATCTGAGCGGTATCTTCTTAACATAGACACGTGGAACACATTATGGATCTTGTCCAGCTCTGATGGTAAAGCTAGCCTATAGGCCACTGGACCCACACGTTCCATGACTTCATATGGGCCAATGAACCTAGGGCTCAACTTACCTTTTCTTCCAAACCTCAGTACTTTCTTCCACGGTGACACCTTGAGGATCACTTTGTCGCTAACCGCATATTCTATTTCTTTTCTCTTCAGGTCGGCATAAGATTTCTGTCTATCTGAGGCAACCTTCAGATTGGCTTTGATTAGTTTTACTTTCTCCTCAGTCTGTTTCACAGTGCAGCCCTACCAGTTGTTTCGCCCAATTCAGTCCAAAGACACTGCTGGAGTTCTACATTTCCTCCCATACGATTGCTTCATACGGGGCCATTTGGATACTAGCTTGGTAGCTATTGTTGTATGCAAATTACGCGATGGGAGGTATCTATCCCAACTTCCCTCAAACTCAATGACACAACTCCTCAGCATATCCTCAAGGACCTGACATATATTTCACGTTATTATTATCATTTTAGTTCAATATTTGTATTAATTCAATTGGTTCAATTGTTTACCTGGATTACTCTTTCTGATTGCCCATCCGTCTGAGGATGGAAAGTCATCTTTGAAGTGGAGTTGTGTACCCAAGGACTCATGCAACTTCTTCCAAAATCTCGATGTAAACCTTGGGTCTCGATCAGATATGATGGAAAGTGAAATTCCATGCAGTCTAAATATCTCACTGATATACAATTCTGCTAACTTTTCCAATGAGTAGTCAGTCCTAACTGGCAAAAAGTGTGCTGACTTCGTCAATCTATCTACTATCACCCATACTGCATCATGTTTCTTCTGGGTGAGAGGTAGACCACTTACAAAATCCATGGTGACCCGATCCCATTTCCATTCAGGTATGCGTATAGGCTGTAGCAAACCTGATGGAACTTGATGTTCTGCCTTAACTTGCTGACATGTCAAGCATTTAGTCACATAGTCAGCTATGTCCTTCTTCATACCAGGCCACCAATACTGAAGCTTCAGATCATGATACATCTTTGTACTTCCTGGGTGCATAGCATATACACTGGTGTGTGCCTCTTTTAGAATACTGGCCTTCAATTCCCCATCATCTGGTACACACAGTCTTCCTTTGTAGTACAGACACCCATCTGCTTTCACCTCATAGTCAGTTGCTTTTCCCTCTGAGATTTTGCTCATAATAGCCATTAACTTTTCATCTGCCTTTTGCCCATCTAAAATCTGCTGTAGCAGGTTTGGCCTCACTTGCAACTCAGCCAAAATAGCTCCATCTCGAACCAAAGATAGACGGGCATTCAATGATCTCAAAGCTGTCATGGATTTTCTGCTCAAAGCATCAGCAACTACATTTGCCTTCCCAGGATGGTAGTCAATTACACAATCATAGTCCTTCAGGAACTCAATCCATCGTCTCTGTCTAAGGTTGAGCTCCTTCTGGGTTGGCAAGTATTTCAGGCTTTTGTGGTCTGTGTAAATGTAGCACTTTTCACCATACAAGTAATGCCTCCATATCTTCAGTGCGAAGATAATTGCTGCAAGCTCTAGATCATGGGTAGGGTAATTCTGTTCATGTGGCCTTAGCTGCCTGGAAGCATAAGCGACCACCTTCCCCTCTTGCATCAATACACACCTTAACCCATTATGAGAGGCATCACTATAGACCACAAAGTCCTTTCCCGACATTGGCTGTGTTAACACTGGTGCCTCTATCAACATAGCCTTCAACTTCTCAAAACTAGCCTGACACTTGTCATTCCAGTCAAATCTGACATTCTTGTGTAACAACTTGGTCATTGGAGCAGCTATTAACGAAAATCCCTTCACAAATCTCCTGTAATACCCAGCTAGCCCCAAGAAGCTTTTGACCTCAGTTGTATTTCTGGGAGGCTTCCATTCCATCACTGCTTCTATTTTCTTGGGATCCACCCTGATCCCATCAGCTGACACTATGTGTCCAAGGAATGCAATCTCATTCAACCAGAAGTCACACTTGGACAACTTAGCATACAGCTTCTTTTCTCTCAGGGTTTGCAGAACAATCCTCAAATGCTCATCATGTTCTTCCCTGGTCTTGGAATACACCAAAATATCATCAATAAAGACCACTACGAACCGATCTAAGTATCGATGGAAGATACGGTTCATAAGGTCCATGAATGCTGCTGGTGCATTTGTTAGGCCAAAGGGCATCACCAGAAACTCATAATGCCCATATCGGGTCATGAATGCAGTCTTTGGCACATCTGCATCCTTCACCCTCAACTGATGATACCCTGATCTGAGATCAATCTTAGAAAATACTCCTGCTCCCTTCAACTGATCAAACAGATCATCAATTCTAGGTAACGGATATTTATTCTTCACAGTCACTTTATTCAACTGCCGGTAATCAATGCAAAGCCTCAAAGTCCCATCCTTCTTCTTTACAAATAGCACTGGAGCTCCCCATGGTGACACACTGGGGCGTATGAACCCCTTATCAAGCAACTCTTGCAACTGAGTTTTCAACTCCCTCAATTCAGTGGGTGCCATCCTATAAGGAGCAATGGAAATGGGTGTCAGACCGGCAGTGTCTCAATAGCAAATTCAACTTCCCTTTCTGGTGGCAAACCGGGCAATTCTTCAGGAAATACCTCTGGGAAGTCTCTTACTGTGGGTATATCACTCAGGTTTGGCTTAGCCTACCTAGTATCCACCACATGTGCTAGGTAGGCTTCACAGCCTTTTCTCATCATTCTTCTTGCAACTGTGGCTGAGATAACATTGGACAGGAAATCTGTCCTTTCACCCACAACAGTGATCTCATTACCGTCTGAAGTTTTCAGAGAAATTCTCTTCAATTTGCAATCAACTATTGCCTGATGACGTGACAACCAGTCCATTCCCAAAATCACGTCAAACTCATGGAAGGGCAACTCAATCAGGTCTGCCAAAAATTCATACCCCTGAATCCTTAACGGGCAACCCTTGTATACTTTGTTCACCACTACACTATGGCCCAATGGATTAGTGACCAGAATGTCTTGGTCACTCTCCCCTACTAGTATCCCCCTTTCTACGGGTAGGTGGATGCAGATGTATGAATGAGTGGATCCTGGATCCACCAATGCATGCACATATGTATTATAGAGGGAGAACGTACCCCTGATGACGTCTGGGGCATCTTGCTCCTCCTGAGCTCTAATGGCATAAGCTCTTACAGGTGGTCTGCTCTCAGGCCTCTCTGCTGGCTCAGATGCAGGCCTCTGTGATGGTCCCACTGCGTTAGATTTGCCAGATTTCCTACCCCTTTGTGGTACAAGAGCAGGTCTGTCTGCTTGTGTTGGAGCAGCTGTAGTAGTTCTGCGTGGACAGTTCTTCAACTGATGCTCTGTTGACCCACACCTTAGCGGCACAGTCACTCTCCAACACTCCCCTTATGCCATTTCAAACAATGTGGACACGCAGAAGATCCGGGCTGGTCCTCGAACCCCATCCTGGAGAGCGCCCACCGATGGTGTGGACCGACCTCTCCTAGGGGTAAGCGTGGCTGGGCCCCGAGATCGACTCGACCTTGTGGTTGACTGAACTCGTGTGTGGACCCTTGAACTTCTTCCTGTGTGCAAGAGATGAACTAGACCGACCGGCCCTCTTCTCGCTGTCTTTCCCTTCTAGTCCGCTTCACCGATTCTTACTTTTTCAACCTTTATTGCAGCTTCCACTAACTTAGTGAAGTCGGTAATTCCCAAGGCAGTGATCATGATCTTTATGTTGTCATTTAGTCCCTCTTCAAATCTCTTACACCTTTCAGCCTCATTAGGGACTATCTCCCTTCTGTAGTGGCTCAATCTAACGAATTCCTTTTCATACTCGGCCACTGATAACTGTCTCCGCCTCAGATTAATGAACTCTCTTCTTCTCTCTTCCAGGTATACACTACCCACATATTTCTTCTTGAATTCAGAGAGGAAGAAGTCTCAAGTTATAACTTCTGGCTGCACTTCACTGGATACCGTGTCCCACCATTCATATGCATCATCTTGCAACAGAGATACAGCAGCCTCTAAATTTTGCTCTAGGGTGCAGTGGAGTTGTTTTAAAACTCGCCTGCTCTGCATTCAACCAATTCTACCGCAATGTAATCATCTTCTCTTGCCAAAGAAGTCCACTGCTCCAAACTTTCTCAATTTTTCTAGATGTGATTTTGGTTGTGGAGGTGGTGGTGGTGGTGCTGGCATTACCCCGGCCATTTGTCTGAAGAATTCGGTCATTTGCTGGAACATGGCCTATGGAGGCTGAGCAGGCTCTGCTTGAGCCGGGCGAAGGTGTTCTCCCATACCCCAGCCTCACCGCGCAGGTGGAGCATGACTCTCCACTTCCTCCTCAACTGCTCTCTGTGATGTAGGGTCCATATCCTATTCAAAATAAGAAAGACAAACAGATCTGCATTAGTGTCACCTCGACTCTTACAAATGCAATGCATGGTATGAACTCAATCTAGGCCCAAAAACGCCTAAATCGTGCTCTGATACCACTAAATGTGACACCCTTTACCCGTCTACAGTATATCCGAGTAAGTTATGTCACACGGTGTACCGGAACACTTTATTTTATCTTAATTAATTTTCATCATAATCTTGAATATATCTTGTGAAATATAATCTATTTAAGTCATTTGTTGAAATTTTAATTTATTTGAGGTTCTGAAAATTTTATAGAAAATCCGGCAGAGTACCGGCTAAAAATGGAGAAAACAGTTCTTCAGAACCTGTGAAAAACACTTCCTATAATTATATTCAATCATCACAAACTCCAACATCAAAATCTCAACATTTTTCAATTTCATTTCTCAATCATTCATCTCATGTGATAATCATGTATAATCACAGATAAATATTCACTTTTCCATTCACAAACACAATTCTCATTATTTACATGAACATCAAAATACATTTCATAAGTTCAATTACATATGAGAAAATAAAAATTAGTTACAAAATATCAAAATGAAACCTAGTGTCCTACCAATGCACAGAAAATGGTGAGGTGACACGGACACTATGTAGAGCTGTAGGATGGTCTCACCCAGTCTGCGGTCTACTGGGCTCTCGATCAGTATCTCCAGAACCTACGCGTGGCAAAAGCAACGCGCTAAGCAATAATGCTTAGTGGTGCAATAATAAAATAAAAGGAAATAATAGAAAATAAATATGTATTGAATGTATCGATGTTTTACTGGTTTTATACTTGTTATAATCATTTATTTTGTTAACTTTATCCACTTTCATTCTTTTGGTTGCCCAAGTAACCTATACTGGACGACTGGACTGGATAAACGGGTATACTGGCGCTGGGTATCTAGTACCTCGGGCCGTCACACCATCGGTCACGTATGCATCTCCGACAGCAAATGTAACAGCCTAATAAGTCGTAATGACAATAGGCACAAGGCCAAATATCAACACAAGGTCAGAATGGCTAAAAGCCATAAAATCACAGAATGGCATAATGCCATGTGCAGTACTGCTAACTGAACCCTATTGGCATGCCAAACTATCCAAACCAATCTTGTTAGGTATACTAGGGCATTTGATACTTTTGAATTCTTCAATTTTTAAATTTCAAGTTTTGGTATCACTATTCACCTCATTGGTCAATAAAAATGTTGACTTTTGGATAGAAAATAGGTACATTGGTTTTAACACCCCCAATGTACCACATTTTGCATTCAAAACTTGTTGGAATTAATCACCAATACCATTTTTAAGCTTAGAACTAAGGGAGCAGAATTTTCAGTTTTTGCACCCCAATTTTACTGTTCCATTTGGGACTGTTACAATGGGAATTTGAGGAAATGGTAAACATGAAAGTTGTTCCTTATTTTGTCTAGTTGAATTTCTTTTTTTGAATCACTCCATTTGGAGTTTTTTAGCTCTAGTTATGGTCCAAAAACCACAGCTGGCCGGATTGCAAAACTGCAGAATTGACAATATCTACAGTGCAGTGAATAGTGACTGCCACTACCTTGTTGGATAGGTTCTGGTCATAATTTGGGGTAGAATTCTTCATGAAAGTTGTTTTTCTATATCTTATCTTGTTGCTGTAAAAATTTCAGGTCAATTGGGCCATTCTACAGTGAGTTATGGCCAAATGAACAGTAGTTACTGTTCATTTGGTCATTCTGCAGAATCTGATTTCAGGGTATCCGGATTGGGGCCAATTTTTGGTCCACTTACTTTGGTCTTTTGGGCATGGTTTCTTCAGCAAAATTGTGCCATTTTATGTCTAGTTTCATGTCCAATTGGCCAAACACCAATTGAACCTACACAGCCAAAGTTATGGCTGTCCAAGTGGGCTGGAATCACAGCCACCCTGCTGGTTACACTAAGCAGCCTACCAAATCAATTTGTAACACTATACTTCACTCCAAATTATGGTCAACTTACCTCAAATGGTCACTAATTGACCCTTAAAATGTTCATTCACCATTACATAAGTGAAACTCAAATTTCCCTCAAAACCCTAATTCCTAAGTTCTCAAATCTTACAATATACATGCCATTAAGGTTTTTTTTTTCTTTTTTTTATTCACTTGTACACATTAAGGGACATCCCTAGATTTTAATTCCATTCAAGCCATCAAACTCAAGAAAGTTCATGGCTGCTGAAAATTGAAGATACTCTAACATGTACAATTTACTTCAAATTTTTACAATTTCTTAACTTAAATTGATGCTCTAACAAAAATTAAAAAGAGTGAGAGAGAATTATAGCACTAACCTCACTTAAGAGCTTTTCAAGAGCTCTAATTCTTCACCTTTTCTCTTTATTTCTGCTACCTCAGGGTTATTCAAGGTGCAAGGATGAGTTTTAGTGAATGGAGTAGGAGGGTTTATGGTGAAATGAAGAGAGAAATTGAGCTTTGGTTGAAAATCAATGGAGGGAGAGGGGAGAAGGGTTTCGGCTGGTTTGGTCCAAAGGAAGAAGATGATTTGTTTTCTTCTATTTTCAGCCTCTTTTATTTGTTTTAAGTGTATTGGTTGTATGGTGATTGGTGGACAATTTTAAATGACATCATTATGATGTCACAATTCTCATTAACTTGCATTTCTTTTTACTTTTGTTTTCTTATTTTCATTTCTCATTTTTTTATAAATTTTTCATTAATATTAATTCATATTTTATGTCATAATAATTATTTACTCAACTGGACAAGTCGGCCAAAAATCGCCTCTGAAGGCGAAATGACCAAAATGCCCTCCGTTTGGCTTAACGGGTCAAAATTGTCTGTACCGATTGAAAAATTTTTCTAAATATTTTCTTGGCATTCTAATGCCATAGGGACCTCAATGACCCTTCTCTGGAGTTCCAAAAATTATTTTATGAATTTTTCCCCGGGTCTAGGGCTCCTAGTTGCGAGAACCGCAACTTCCCTCTGGGTTACCCATCGCTTGGGCACCGGCTCATTTGACTTAGTTGTATTTTATTTCTAAAATTTTTACTAAATTTTTCTTATTAATATTTGAGTTAATTATGGTTCCGCATTTTAGTTAAAATATTTTTTCGAACGTTCTAACTGTCCAGACCGACACCGGTTATCGGAACAGTAGAATGTACAGAGTTGCTACCGAGAGGGTATTACATAAAAACTAATGGAAATAGAACATTTAGCTAGATAAATCTAGCATACTAAAACTGAAAAATTGACAATAATATGCAATGAAGCCTAGAAATAATTTGGTAATAAATGTCAACTTGTGAGAATTGTAAATTGCACTATACTGGCAGCATATTGAAATGTGAATTGTGACATGTTGATACTAGAATCAACTTATGCTTGATGTATGAAAAGGACAACATTTTCATTGACCAGTAAATTGTATAATGACCAGTAAACCCTAAAAATAAATATTTAATCTTATAATATGCCCTAGTTTGCCTAGTTAACTAGTTTGGATAGGTTGGCATGCCAATAGGATTCTGACAGCAATTCTGTAAATGGCTTTACGTCATATTGTGTTTTATGGCTTATTATGCCATACTATGATTTTAATAGCCTATGGCTATACAGATTGTGTTATTATACTCGGCTTAATGCCTGATTGATTATATAGTTTTTTAGCCACACTATTTGCACACTGGGAGATACTTTGTAATCAATGGTGTGACGGCCCGAGGTACTAGGTAACCGGTGCTAGTATATCCGTTTATCTAGTCTGGTTAGGCTACACGGGCAGTCAATTAAAACATTATTCAATTCAGGCAGTTAAGTTAAGTATACGAAAATTTCAGTACAATTAAATTAAGCATTGAATGGAATAAGCAAAAGAGATTAGTAATAGAAACATAACAAAAATATAATTTGCAAAATCGTAGAGACTTAAAATATAATACAGTTAGAATAATTGATTCCTGAGTATCCGAATTATGATTTATTTCTTTTTTTATTTGTATATATTATTTCTTGTTGTACTATTGGACCACTAAGCAGAAATGCTTAGCGCGATGGAATTTCTTCCTCGCGCAGGTACTGAAGGTAAAACTAATAAACTATCGACTGAGATTTTTGGAGTCCAGATCTACAGAAGTGTCAAAAGAATTCATTATTATCACCTCCTCAGCAATACTTGTAGATAGGGCTCATAATTACACATGTTATGTATTTTGTTCATTCTAAGTATATTGTAAATTATTTGTATATCCTGTACTTGACAAACTTACGTAATTTAGTTGACAAATTATATAAGTTAATGAAATATAAGAATTCTGATATTTGAGTTGATTATCTAATCATAATGATTCTGAATGAGATTGAGTTTGAGAAATTTTGATACTGAATCTGAGTTTGAGAAAATGTTGAGAATGCTTTGAGATAATCTGAGTTATGAATTTGAGTATATATTGAATTTGTTTTTAGTAGATTCAGAAGAACTATTAGTTCAAATTACAGCCGGCACTCTTCCGGATTGTCGTTCAAATTTTTGAAATTTCCGAATTAGTCAGATTTTAATAAACAGTAAAAATAGCCTAAACCTTAGATAAAGTTTTTGAACAAGTAAGTCAAGAACTGTAATAAAATCAGATAAAATCAAGTGCTTTGGCACTCCGTATGACACACCTTGCTCGGCTACACTGTAGACAAGTGAGGGGTGTTACACTCAATATGACACATGAAATGAAAGGGAAACCATTTGTGAAATGAAGTAAAAATAAAGCAAAAGCAGAAGAATGCTGCGTGGCCTGGGTGACCTTTAGAGAGAAGGAAGTTGGGTTTTTTTTATGGGTCAACACTCGGCATGTCACATTGTTGGCCCAGCTTTAAGTTTCAGTTTATTCAATATACTAGGTTTCTCACATTAAGGAAAAGATTGATAAAGGGGAACAAAAAGAAAATAGCTAATCAATTTTTTTTTTTTATCTTTAACTTGAATCATAAGAACATAAATAAAATGAAAAATAACCACTATGACATTGAATATAAAATAACAAATTCTTAACTAAATTAATACATGTAAAAATATTCCCCTTGATGATACGTGGATCTATGCAGCATACACTTTCATATATATGGAGTATCTCACTTGTACATGAAGAGTATTACCCTTATCCACTCCTATAAGGGGATCATTCTATCCTGACAGACCATCCCATCATCCATTCTACCGATCGAATATCCTCTTACCGATCGGTCATGAGACCCTTCCGAAAGACCACTAAGATATCACAAAGGCTGATCCTTTAGAATACCATTCAGGGAAGGACCAAATGGAAAATTAAAAGAGTGAAAGCCAAACAATAACATTAATGAGTCACACTATAAATTACTATGAAGTGCAGCCAATATCATCATCATCACTAACAGTCTAACTGCCAGTATAATGATGGCAAGAACCTGAACAATAGACAAACTATGCATTCTATGCCTTTGAAGCTAAATACTACTAACTAATCTATACCCTCTACCAACATTTAGCATTCTATCATTGATCCAACCACTAGTTTATAAAGCTTTATAGTTATCAGGTGAAACATTCAAACTCATACTTAGCCTATTCTTCTCTTTGTTGTCCATCATTTTTCTTTGGACCTTTACTAACTTAATTGTCGAAATGCCACTAGAGAACAACTACCTTTTAGTTCTCTAATTCTTGGCTAGCTTACAGAAGTAGGTACTGATCTTTCCCTACCAGCCTAACCCAGTTGAGCACAAGTCTTTACCATTCGGATAGCACATTCTCAATCAAATCTTCACTCGTATTCTCATTGCAACAGATATACTTATCTTAACACTATCCATGTGTCACTTTGTTGGATGTTATTGTTTATTCTTTTCACGTGTGCTATTTTTAATTGTCCTAGTCTTTAGCATATGCAGTAGTTTGTTGCATAAAAGTTGGAGAGTCTTTGGGTATGTTAGCTAGTTGAGTAATAGTAGGACTTAGTGGACTATTATCCTATTTTAATGTTTTTTTATCGTTAGTAGAAGCTCTATTTAAGGAGCTCAGTTGTTGTAATTCAGTGTATGTTTTTTTTAGCCAATTGAATAAAAGTCTAAGTTTAATTCACTCTTTTTCTGGTTTTAGTTCAGACAGTGGTATCAGAGCCAGGTTAGAAGAGTGAACTGAAACACAAACAAAAAGAGAGATGTGAGATAAAAGTGGTGCAGCAGTGCCTTTATTTTTTTGCAGTAGCAAAACAATGGCAACCGGGACTTTTGTTCAACCAACAATTCCTCGCTTTGATGGTCACTATGACCATTGGACCATGCTAATAGAGAATTTCCTTAGATCTAAGGAGTACTGGCAAGTCGTTTCGAAAGAAATTACTGAACCAATAGCTGGCATATCAATAACAGATACGCAAAGAACTAAACCAGAAAGGTAATAGCTCAAGGACCTCAAGGCGAAGAATTATCTATTTTAAGCAATTGATCGCTCAATCTTGGAAACTATTCTTTTCAAGGATAAGCAAATTTGGGACTCCATGAGGAAGAAATATCAAGGATCAATAAGAGCAAAGAAGCAGCAGCTTCAAGCACTTCGTTCGGAGTTCGAAACTCTTCGAATGAAATCTGGAGAGTTAGTTATAGACTATTTTTCATGAGTGATGGCAATAGTCAACAAGATGATGATCCACGATGACAAGTCAGAGGAAGTTACAATTGTTGAAAAGATTCTTCAAACTATGACACCAAAATTTAATTTTGTGGTTTGTTCTATAGAAGAATCTCATGATATTGATATGCTTTCAATTGATGAATTATAGAGCTCTTTGTTAATCCATGAACAAAAAATTAATTAGCAAGAAAAGGAGGAACTAGCATTGAAGGCCTCAATAGAAAATCATTTAACTTCAGATAATCGAACTAGAGGACGAGGCAACAGCAGAGGAAATGGCAGAGGCAGAGGCAAAGGCAGAGGCAGAGACAATAATAATTATGGAAATCAACAACAAGGTCAGCACCAAGAAAATCAATGCCAAGGAAGAGGAAGAAGACGAGGTGGCTACAACTCAAAGTCATCAGACAAGTCCAAAACTAAATGTTATAGATGCCACAGGTATGGCCATTATAAATCAAAATGCTAAACAGATTTGTTTAAAGTGCATGGAGAGGAATCTAACTTTGCAGAAAAAGAGGAAGAAGAAATATCTTTGTTGATGGTTTGTCACATGAAGGAGGAAACTAATAATAACCTATGGTATCTAGACACTGGTTGTAGCAATCATATGAGTGAAGATAAGTCAGTTTTTTCCACCCTTGATGAATCTTTCTGAGATAATGTGAAGTTTGGGAACAACTCCAAAGTTGCAGTCATGGGAAAAGAGCAGGTAATAATTCAAACCAATGGAGATTTTACTCATACAATTTCAAATGTCCTTTTTGTTCCAAATTTGAAGACCAATCTTCTAAGCATTGGTCAATTGCAAGAGAAAGGTTATGAAATTTTTATAAAAGATGGAGTTTGCAGAATTCAAGATGCTAACTTGGGCTTAATTGCTCAAGTCAAGATGACTAGAAACAGAATGTTTCCTCTCTATCTCCATAATATTCAACATGTGTGTTTTTCAGCAAAGTTAAAGGATGTGGCATGGCTGTGGCACTTTCGTTATGGGCATTTAAACTTTGGTGGATTGAGAACATTACATCAAAAGAACATGGTGATTGGTCTCCCTCAAATTACAGCTCCTTCAGAAATTTGTGAAAACTGTGTTGTTAGCAAACAACACTGTAGTCCATTTCCACAAGGCAAATCATGGAGAGCAAAGAAGGTGTTAGAATTGATTCATTTGGATCTCTGTGGACCAACAAGACCAAGTTCCAATGGTGGTAAAAGATATTTTATAACCTTCATTGATGACTTTAGTCGAAAAACATGGGTGTATTTTTTACAGGAAAAATCTGAAGCATTTGTTGCCTTTAAAAGTTATAAAGTGCTTGTTGAGAAAGAAATTGGCAGCCCAATAAAAGCTCTTCGTACTAATCGTGGGGGAGAGTACAATTCACAAGAATTTATAAATTTTTGTGAGAACAATGGAGTCAAGAGGCAACTAAAAATAGCTTACACACCTCAACAAAATGGTGTTTGCGAACGCAAGAATCATACAATCCTCAACATGGTGCAAAGCATTCTAATAAGGAGCAGTGTCCCAAAAAAGGTTTTGGCCTGAAGCTATTACTTGGAGCATTCATATATTGAACAAAAGTCCTACATTCACTGTTCAAAATATTACTTCGGAGGAAGCATGGAGCGGACGAAAACCAAATGTTGACCATTTCAGAATTTGTTGTTGTATTGCTTATGCCCATATTCCAGATGAGAAGAGGGAGAAGCTAGATGATAAGGGAGAAAAATGCATTTTTCTTGGTGTTAGTAATCAATCAAAAGCTTATAAGTTATATAATCCTAACAGTAAGAAAATTGTTGTTAGCCGTGACATGTTTTTCGATGAAGAAGCAACTTGGCCATGGAATGAAAAAGGAGTTCAACACCATATTCCAGTAGATTTTGAAGATGAAAAGCAGCAACTAGAGGAAACAGAACAACCATCAATTCCAGCTCAACCACTAATTCCAACTCCTACACAAGTAGAGGAGCGACCTCAATGTGTTAGAAAAAGACCAACATGGATGATAGATTATGAGGTAATTGGAATTGACCAATATGAGGATCCACTTACGCATTTTTCTCTGTTTTCAGACTGCGATCCTACCACTTTTGAAGTGGCTGTTAAAGACTCAAAATGGCGAAAGGCAATGGATGAAGAAATTGCAGCAATTATAAGAAACAATACTTGGGAGTTAACTGAGCTTCCAAAAGGGCATAAGACAATTGGTGTCAAGTGGATATACAATACAAAATTGAACGAGAATGGTGAAGTCGATTGGTACAACGCACGCTTAGTAGCTAAAGGCTATAAGCAAGAGTTTGGCATGGACTATAAAGAAGTTTTTGCCCCAGTTGTACGACTTGATACAGTTAGATTGGTGATTGCTTTAGCTGCTCAAAACTCATGGCCCATTTTTCAATTGGACGTCAAATTAGCTTTCTTACATGGAGACTTAGATGAACAGGTATTTATTGATCAACCTCCTGGTTATGTTAAGATTGGAGAAGAACATAAGATGTATAAATTAAAAAAGGCACTATATGGATTAAAACAAGTTCCAAGAGCTTGGTATAACCGTATAGATGCTTATTTTTCTAAGCAGGGATTTAAGAAATGTCCATATGAGCATATACTTTTTACAAAGTTTAATGATAAGGGAGAAATGCTCATTGTCTATTTATATGTGGATGATTTAATTTATACCGGAAATGATAGTTCCATGTTTGAAAGTTTTAAGAAGTCCATGATGGTGGAATTTAATATGACTGATATTGGAATGATGCATTATTTCCTTAGTCTTGAAGTAACTCAATCTGCTGGTGGAATTTTTATTTCACAAAAGAAGTATGCTCAAGAGATTTTGGATGGGTTTCAAATGAAGAATTGTAATTCTGTTAGTAGTCCCACTGAGGTTGGTTTGAAGCTCATTAAAGAGCCTGGAGGTAGAAGAGTTGATAGCACTCTTTACAAACAAATAATGGGAAGTTTGATGTATTTAACGGCCACAAGACCTAATATTATGCATGCTGTAAGTCTTATTAGCAGATACATGGAAAGTCCAAGGGAGATGCATTTTCTAGCTGCAAAAATAATCTTTCACTACTTACAAGGAACTACTAATTATGGTTTGTTCTACAAGAAAGGAGAAAAGTCAGACTTGATTGGCTTTACTGACAGTGATTATGCTGGAGATTTGAACGATAGGAAGAGCACGTCTGGTTATGTTTTTATGATGGGCTCCGAAGCAATTTCATGGTCTTTAAGGAAGCAATCAATCGTGACTTTATCATCTACAGAAGCTGAATTCATAGCAGCAACAGCATGTGTCGGTTAAGCAATTTGATTGCGCAAGGTTCTTGAAGAAATTCATCTCCAGCATAAAGGATCTACTCCCATTTATTGTGATAGGAATTTAGCAATAAAGCTCTCCAAAAATCCTGTTCTACATGGGAGAAGTAAACATATTGATGTAAAGTTTCATTTCTTAAGGGATCTCACAAAAGATGGAGTAATTGATCTCATCTATTGCAGAAGTGAAAATCAGGTTACTGATGTATTTACTAAGTCCCTCAAGTTGGCATCATTTGTGAAGTTCAGAAAATTACTTAGTGTCTGCACTTTGGAAAATCAAGTTTGAAAGAAAGTGTCCTATAGCAAGTATATTAAATTGAAAGTTACACTTTCAGTTTAAGGGAAGGATTGTTGGATTTTATTGTTTATTCTTTTTTACGTGTCCTATTTTTAGTTGTCCTAGTCTTTAGCATATGCAGTAGTTTGTTGCATAAAACTTGCAGAGTCTTTGGCTATGTTAGCTAGTTGAGTAAAAGTAGGACTTTGTGAACTGTTATCCTATTTTAATGCTTTTTTACCGTTAGTAGAAGCTCTATTTAAGAAGATCAATTGCTGTAATTCAGTGTGTGTTTTTTTTTAGCCAATTGAATAAAAGTCCAAGTTTAATTCACTCTTTTTATTGTAAACATATTGATGTAAAGTTTCATTTCTTAAGGGATCTCACAAAAGATGGAGTAATTGATCTCATCTATTGCAGAAGTGAAAATCAGGATACTGATGTGTTTACTAAGTCCCTCAAGTTGGCATCATTTGTGAAGTTCAGAAAATTACTTAGTGTCTGCACTTTGGAAAATCAAGTTTGAAAGAAAGTGTCCTGTAGCAAGTATATTAAATTGAAAGTTACGCTTTCAGTTTAAGGGAAGGATTGTTGGATTTTATTGTTTATTTTTTTTCACGTGTCCTATTTTTAGTTGTCCTAGTCTTTAGCATATGCAGTAGTTTGTTGCATAAAACTTGCAGAGTCATTGGCTATGTTAGCTAGTTGAGTAAAAGTAGGACTTTGTGAACTATTATCCTATTTTAATGCTTTTTTACCGTTAGTAGAAGCTCTATTTAAGGAGCTCAATTGCTGTAATTCAGTGTGTGTTTTTTTTTAGCCAATTGAATAAAAGTCCAAGTTTAATTCACTCTTTTTATTGTTTTAGTTCAGACACACTCATCTACAATTACCTTACTATCAAAGAATATCACAAATTATCAAGAGAATCATTCTAAATGAAGTCATTTTGAGTGCAAATTGGTTCATATTATTCATCGAAGTGTTATAAAAAAAGGATTTAAATTAAATTTAAATCAATTTAAAAGCTACATGCGTTTTTATTCAAAATATTATTTAAAAAATAGTATTGTAATTAAAAAAAATAAAATTCTCAAATAAAACAGCATTAATCACAAAATAGATAAAATGAATATAAATACGCGCAGACGCATAAGGCCACGAAGAAAATGCTAATTTTGGGTTAATTTTTGGAAATTAGTACAAATTTGCAAATGGATATGCATAGTAAATTACAATTGCAGATGTGACATCGTTTTGTTTATACAGTTATACTAAATATTTCCCCGTCAATGTTTTGTAAGTTCAAATACAATAATTTAGAAATGAATTTTCACCCCCTTTTTTTTGTCATTAACATTGATAATCACTTAATTATAATCTAATATTATTAAAGATAAAGACAATCCACTAACTGAGCCATTTGGTTTTGAAAACCTTAACCAACAATTAAACAAAACAAAAGTATACGTATGAAAATTGAAAATGGAAAATATTTTTTATGTTCAGGTGAATTAAATTTGTTAATTATATTGTCTTTATTAATTCAAGCTTCCTCACTCTATTTTTTAAAAGAAGTTTCCCCTTTCTTAATTGGATTAATTGGACTTGGGATATATAATACCAATAGTAGCATTTAGATTTTAATATGATTAATTAATTAAGTTAATAAGTTATTATTATTATGCTTTCCTTCTAATGAGATGAGTCTGACATTTCATTGATATATATTTGTATATGAGTTAAAATTCAATTTAACAAAAAATAAAATATCTTAAAATTGATTTTAGAAAGATAATATTAGTCAATGTAAATTTGTAATTGACAAACCATTAAATTGATAATAATAAAAATAAAATAATAAGAAATAATTTAAATTTATATGTGAATGCTTAAGTGTTTTAAAATTAAACTAAATAAATAAAAATTTAAAAATTCAATTAATAAAATAAAACACCTAAATAATTATTTAAAGGGGCTGAAACGTTCTTTTTAGTTCAAAAAAAATTAAACTAATTAACAAAAAAAAATGAAAGTAAAATATCAAAATATTTCCAGATATATCATTAAAATTTTAAAATATATCACGTAAAAATTAAAAAAAAAGATATATATATATATATATATATATTTAGTAACAAAATAAAACAAAAAAAAACTTTTGAAAAAATAAAAATGTTGCCACAATAAGGTAAAGTGATCACAGCCTAAGGATTCATGTCATATGCTAATTATTAATATTTTATATATATACTAATTTACATGTTTATTTATTTATTTATATAAATAATTATTAAAAGTATTTTTTTATCATTTTTCCACATATATTTTATAATATATAAATAAAAATTACAATAATATAAATATTAATTTAAAAACTTTATAAGTTACATTAATGAAGGTTAAATTATAAAAGAACGGCCTATTTAGAATCTCACCAACAGAGGACCATATGAAAGAAACTACAGCTGCAGTCCCGTAAAAGAAAATAACAAATGAGGGAGGGACCCTCTTTTAGTATATAGTAATGGTGGTGAAATTATTTATTATAGTAGGTGATATTACCCACTCAAAATTAAGTTCAATAGTCAGCGTATAGATGAAAAATTTAACGTGACAGTCAAAGTTTTAATGCTCGATTAAAAAGTCAAAGTAAAGCAAAAGAGTGCTTGGGCAACTCAAACCAAGTAGAAGAGTACTCAAGCAACTCAAACTGAGTAGAATAGTGCTAAGAAGACATATCAAGTGGAGATGCTCCCCCAACAAGCTGGGCATCAATCATATTGAGCATCTGTCAGTACTAGTCAACTATAAGATCGAACTTTAAGAGGAAATCTCAGATATTAATCAAATATTCGAGATTTACATGAATAGTTACAATGACTATTTAACTCTTTAGTTTATAAATATGAAAAATAATAATTAATCAAATATATTTAATCCATTAAATTTACTGCTAAAATTTTGATTATTTAATTCATCATTTTCACAATAAATTTCTAACTTGAGCATTAATATGGTTGATCAAAAGGCTATCAATCTCACTATTCTCTTATTTTACAAACTTACATGACATTTAAATTAGTTTTCATATGCTCACAATAGAAGCAATCGATTTCATATAAATTTTATAATAATCAATCGTCAAAGTCTATATTTATCGTGTATATAATAATTATATTAAATAATCCCTTGTAATAGCGGTCAATGGCGTTAATTAAACTGATGTTACACAGGATGAGGATGAGAGTATAATTACAATTTTAAGTTATTTTTTTAGTAATGGACGTCGACAACATTCAAATTTTGATTAATTTAATTGATACGTGAGGGTGAGTTAATAATTTAATAATTAAGCGTTCGTTTTATATTATAGAAAATTATATATATTTAAATCTTAATAATTTGTATTGTTTTTAAAAAAAATTTAAAGAATGAAAAAAAACCTTGTTTTTTTTTTAAGAAAACTCGTTTTATCTATTAAAAAAAAATAAAAATAAAGTAGACCAACATGAAATTTGACATTCGTACATGATAATTCAAGCAAATGCATAATCATTGAATTGAAACTTTTTGTCGTTTTATTGTGTATATAAAAATATATGTGTGATATTTTGTCCCCAACATATTATGCGGTCCATAAAATAACGAATTTTCAATTATTTAATTGATTATCATATCTCTCTTTGAATATGAAATTTCATTTTTTATTTTCAAAATTAATTAAAATTTCTATCATCGGGCCTACACTTGCGGAAAAAAAAATCGTGTGCATACACCAAAATTTGAAATTTGTGGCCCAAATTCAATTATGAATCTGTCAAAACGACAGAAATTATAAAAACATTTACAAATGAAACAAAAAGAAGGAAATTGAAGGAATCAATATACTTTATCATTTTTTTTTTAAGTCTTTTGATATTTAACATAACTCATAAATTAACTTTTAAAATAAATTTGATAATGATTTCGTAATTTCAGTTAACAATTTGATTATTATATTTATTAAATTATTAACAGAAATAAAATTTAAAAATGTGAAAGATAATTTATAAATTTTGTTAAATTTAGGAGACTTAATTATAATTTATTATATTCTTTTAATTAATTGGGTTGTCTTTATCCGTGATGTTGCTTTGCATTTAAAAAAAAAATTTGTTCTAATAGTATTATAATAAACCGTGGATATTGAGGGTCTAGAAATTCGGGGTGGTTTGGATGATTGCCACGTGTTGAAAAGGGCAGGTAAAGTTTTGTGTAAGTTGCATGCCCAACTGCCCGTGGTTCGACCTCCTTCAACCCAGATCTTGAAACTGCAACCCAGGTAAATATGATGTTAACAAGTTAGGTTTTTAGAATACTAATTATAATTGATAGCTTTCCAAGGGCATTAATGGAGTCAATATGACATAATCAACTGCAAAAAATGAACACGAGAGGCGTCATTACATAGGAATGATAATGGATCAGACTTTTACGAATATTCAATCCAATTAAATTCTAATAGGATGAGTTTGAATAATATATAATCTAATTCGAGATAAATTTGAGTTTAAAATCTAATACCAATGATGGATTCGGGTTTTACATATTAAGTACATATTATCTGAATACATTTATATAAATATTTTATTAAATATAAAATATATATATTTATAATAATATTTATAAATTTTTATATATTTTATTTTATATAAAATAAAATTAAAATATTTTATGAAATTATTAAATTTTTAAATTATAAATTATTAATTAAAATATATAAAATTAAACGGATTCAAATATTTTCCAGGAAATAATAATCAGGTTTGAGATAGATTTAAATAGTTGAGGATAAATTTTAATTGAGTTTGAATTTTGAGAATATTAATTAAATTTTGGTTCGAATAGGGTAATTTCACAAATATCCTATCTGTTATCATCCCTATTGTTATAGATACAGCAACTATTAAAGGGTGGCGGAGGTTAGTCATGAGAACATTGCAGGGATTGAATGTATAAATTTTAGTAACTGTCCTTGAACTTATCTAATTGTAACATTACAGTCACTCAACTTAAAAATATAACATAAAACCCCATCAACTTTTAAATTTTATACAGTAAAATCTCTCGAACCTCCAATTACTAGTTTTTTAGTTAGACGCTGACCTAAACAGTTTCAGCATGGAGTTTAGTCAGTATTTTTCTTTTCTCTCTTAAGCCATGTGTTAATTAAATTATTTTTTTTCTATATACACAAAATAATTTTTTTATACGTAAATAAAATAATTTTACACTTTATATAAGAGAGAAAAGAAAAATATTGACTAAGCACTATACGGGAGCTATTCACATCAGTTTCTAATTGAAAAATCAGTAATTGAAAGCCAGAGGAATTTTACTGTGCTAAATTTGAAAGTTTATGGGATTTTATGTTACATTTTAAAGTTAAAAGACTGTAGTGTTATAACTATATAAGTTCAGAGATAATTGTTAAAATTTATCCGAGATTGAATAGGTGACCATTTTCATATATCTTTAGTCAGTGTGAGATGTCGTTTAGCTTAACTGCTAAACATTTTTTTTCATTTTATTAATTAAATTTAAATTATAAAATCAAATTATAAGTAAAATATATATGTTAATTTTTTATAAATTCTATATTTTCAGCATAGATTATTTATTTTTAAGGGAAATTTATAATTTATTCTTTAAATTTTATCTTATATTACACTTTAATCTATGAAATTATTCAGTTTTTAAATTTTATATTATATTACATTTTAGTATCTAAATTTTTAGAAATTAATTATTTAGTCTCTTTAATTTTAATATATATATAACAATTTAGTCATTGTAATTTTAATATTTATAATAATTTCATCAATTGATAGAATGACTAAATTGTTCTATATATTAAAAATACATGGACTAAATTGTGATATAGTAAAAAATCTAAGGATTAAATAATTAATTTCTAAAAGTTCAGAGACTAAAGTATAATATAATGAAAAATCTAGAGATTAAATAATTAATTTATTAAAATTCACGGACTAAAGTATAATATAGGGCAAAATTTAAAAATCAAATCATAAATTTCTCTACTTTTGATTATACAAAAAAAATAAATTTAATATAACAATAACGTTCAGACCTTAATTTCAAACTAGTTAAGATTAATTATATAATTATTTTTTGCTATTCAATTTTATTTGAAATTAACTTCACATGAATATTTAAAAATTATAAATCTTTTAATACTACGTCCATCCCCATCATTTTAGATTTCCTCATTTTTCTTTTTACTCTCCTTATATTATTAATTTATCATACTATTAACTTATCATACTTTCGTAATAAAATTATTTAATGCTTTCTATTGGACAAAACCAAACTATTTAATGGAACTCTTATTTTATCCCAATATGTGTGCTACCGTTATATACATTATTTGGCAGACGTAATTATTCCTAATTTTATCAATTATTATATTAATATACATTTATCTTAATATTTATATTTCTGCCACACTCACTTAATGGATTTATTAGAGCTTAAATACCCAATATTCACACTCATACAAACATAACTAACTTGATCTCAATTTTCGAATACTTACATTTCACTTTATCAGGATCCTCACCTCACATTCCTTTGTTTCATCCATGATCCATCATTTTTTAATCTTATGACATACTAATTGCTATATTCTTCTAAATAATAAAATTTAAATGTTTAAATTAGTTGTATTTTGGCAGCAAAATTTGATCTAATTGAACCTCATCTCCATTTTTATTTTACGAAAGTTAAATTCACGATTTATATATTTTGTCTTACTTTTAATTAACTTAAAGTTAAAATTCTAACTCAAGAGTCATTATCTACAAATATAACTTTTGGTTAATTCCTTGCTAGTTTTATCCATTAAAATAATTTTTTTTTTGGCTTTACCCTTTTAAGTACCTCTCAATTTCTTGTTGCATCACAATGATAAGTTTCATACTAGACAAGCCAACATTCAAATCTTCATCGTTGTTATGTGTACCGGCATTTGCGAATCTACTACAACAAAATGAAGGGTCAATTGATTTTTTTTTTTTTAATATTACTCTCAGGTTTATATATTTATCTAAATTAACTCTCCACATAGATTTAATTATTGAATTCTCCTTTTTAATGAAAGATGCATTTTTGCAAATGAGAAGTCAATTGGCACTCTTTTTTAAATAAGAAAATAAAATTTTAAATAAAAAGTTTTTTAATATGTTGACTCCAAAAAAAAAAAAAATTCTGACTCTACCAGTGTGTGCCGGTTGTTATTTCTTCCATAAGTGAATGATAATTAACATGCCCTCTAGCATTGCAGAAATCATTCCTTAATAGTGTATTCTTTCTTCTTGTAATTAGACTTATTAAACTCTTTTCCAAATTCCTTGTTTCCTTCTGGCCTAAAGTTTTGAGACCTTGCCAACATAGCTGAATTATATACAATGTTCAATAACTCAACCAATTTTTGTAGACTTGTTACAGATCTCATTGAAATTGTTAGATTTATAACTCAAAATTTTAATTGATTTGAAAGACCTTTTTTTCTAAATTGAGTGTAAAAAATATTTCTCAATTAAATGGAGGTATATTTCCTATAAAGAATAGAACTCCTATTTTAATTTTATTTTTAAATTGAGTGAGATTTCTAATTAAATTAGGATTAGGGTAACTAATACCATAATTTTAAACCCAGACCGAACTAATAAATTGGATAAATTTTAACAACTGTCATTTAACTTATATAGTTGTAATATTACATTCCTTCAATTTAAAAATGTAACATAAAACCCCCTTAACTTTTAAATTTTGAAAAGTAAAATATCTCTAACCTCCAATCACCGGTTTTTCAGTTAGACGTTGACCTGGACAATTCTAACATAACGCTTAGTCATCATTTCTCTTTTCTCTCTCAAACCATGTGTAAATTGAATCCTTCTATTCCCTATAGAGAAAATAATTTTTCATATGTTGAGAGAATAATTTTATACTTTGTATAAGAAAGAAAAGAAAAATGTTGATTAAGTGACACGCTGGATCTGTTTACGTTAGCATCTAACTGAAAAATCAGTAATTGAAAGTCAGAGGGATTTTACTGGGTCAAATTTGAAAGTTGAAAGGGTTTTATGTTACATTTTAAAGTTGAAAGACTATAATGTTATAACCATATAAGTTCAGAGATAGTCATTAAAATTTATCCGTAATAAATTAGCCCTTAAATTGGTTTGGGTTTGTAATTGAACCAGATAATGAAGCAACTTGATGTGACCTAGTCGGCCTGACTGGTTCAATTATTTAATAGAAATTTTTTTTTTAGTATTGGTATAGAGAATTAAACTCAAAACCTTATAGAAAATTTTTAAAATCAAAATCAATTAAGTTATATATTTTTTTGTTTCAACATATTTATTTTTTAATATATACTTAATATTTTATATATATTAAAAAGAGAATTATAAATTTATATAATTTTTATGCATTATATTACTTGAACACTTTTTATATAAAATTTAAAAACACTATTAAATTTATTAAATATAACTTAATAAATGTTAAAGTTTCATTTAAATAATTAAAATTTAATTAATTGTATTTATTTATTTGTTTATTTTAAGAATTGTTATATTTAATTAATTTTTAATGACCTATTGGTTTGAACCATTGATCTATTAGTTGAATCACTAACCCATTCATCCAGTTTCTTTGCTTTCGAGTCGAGTTTAATAACACTGACTAATATTATAAATAAAAGCATTGTGGGAAGGTTATTTGGTTTTGTTCATGAAGAGTAGCTTTTAACTCATAAAGTAAGTTTATCACCCATTATAGGTAAGGGTTTTGCAAATTACTGAAGATTTGGCTTTACCCATTGATAAGGGGCTCTTACCTATTACATGGAGGGAGAGAGGTTTCTGACCTAAGTTGAAAAAAGACATAGTCCATGAGGAAGAGACTATTATTTATTGGGGTTGAAAATATATTTTTTGGTACAATAGTTAAAATAGTAAATATATTGAGTTATATCTAAAGAAAATTGAGAGAGATTAACTAATATATTTATTATGAGCAACTTTTATAAAAATTTTCTAGAATATAATTAGGATGATGGATAGTATAGTTTAAACTTGTAATAAATAATTTATTATTATTAATAGTAGAATATCATGTATTCATGTAACCTTATGTAAAAAAATAACTTATATAAATTATTTTATATATTTATTCTATTTTTTTATAATTTACATGATCCCGTGCTACATAACAACAAAATGGAGACATGCATGTAGGCTTGCACGTGCTGAAGTGTTTAAAAAAGTGTCCTGCCAAAGGTGTCTACTTCTTGCTGTTAATTCTTTTCAATGGTCTGCTTATCATGATACAAAATGAGCTTTATCCAGTCTGTAAAAAATTTGTTACTGGTTGCTGTGTATTTTAGTCATAGTTTTCTATCATAATTATAATTTGAAAATTAATTATTTAAACAAATTAAAAAATATTACTATTTTTTTCTTGAAATTTGGTACTGTTCTTGTAAAACAAACAATATGGAAAATATGAAAAATTCTAAGTTGAATGAGACGAAAAATTCTGTAATTAATACTTCATGAGCATACAAATCAAGTGTTTAGGAAAATTATTATTTAGTCCTTGTATTTTAAAAAAACTAATTATTTAATCTCTGTATTTTGAAACATACACTATTTAATCCATATATTTTACTTTCATTAAACTATTTAGTCCCTCTATCAAAATTTTTATTATTTATGCTATTCAAATTACTATTTAATCCTTCTATTTTAAGAGAAATAATTAATTAATTCTTATATTTTTTAAAAATATTACTATTTAGTATTTATATTTTAGTGAAACTAATTAGTTGGTTAATGTATTTTGAAAAATATAGCATTTTGAAAAATATATTATTAAATAAAAATAGAAATTTTACTATGTAAAAACTAAATTTGAATTTATATATTTTTAAAATTTCAATTCTTTGGACATCATTTTTATATTTTTATTACTGAAAAATATTTTTCCTTTATTACTTAAAATTTAAGTAAACTGATTATTTTTTGGTATAGACAATTTGTATCATTTTTATTAGGATAAATTTTAACAACTATCTCTGAACTTATATAGTTGTAACACTACAATCCTTTAATTTTAAAATGTAATATAAAACTCCCTAAACTTTTAAATTTTACACAGTAAAATCCCTCTGACTTTCAATTACAAATTTTTCAGTTAGAAACTGATGTGAATAGCTCATGCATGACACTTAGTCAATATTTCTCTCTCCTCTCTTATGTAAAGTGTAAAATTATTCTCTTTACGTATAAAAAATTATTCTGTCCATAGAGAGAAAAATGATTCAATTTATATATAGCTTGAGAGAGAAAAAAAAAATACTGATTAAGCTCCATGCTGAAACTGTCCAGGCTAATGTCTAACTGAAAAACTGGTAATTGGAGATTAGACGGATTTTACTGTGCAAAATTTGAAAGTTGATGAGGTTTTATGTTACATTTTTAAGTTGAGGGACTGTAATGTTATAACTAGATAAGTTCAAGGATAGTTGTCAAAATTTATCCATTTTTATTAATATATGAAAATAATGAGAGAATGGGGGAGAGAATTGTGAGAGCATGGAGGAGAAGTAACATGAAAAGATAAAAATAAGAGAAGATAAGAGATAAATAAAGAAATAAATTTATGGTAGTTTACGTATAAAAAATAATTATGGAATTAAATTGTAACATCCAGAAAAAAAAAATGATGATGATGGGATTTTGGCGTGTGACAATGGGTTTCCACTATCACAGCCAACCTTTTTATAAAAAAAAAAAAAAAAAAAAAAAAAAAAAAATTCAAAAAGGGGAGGAGGAACCCCCCCCCCCCCCAAAATTTTCTCTTCTCCTCTTCTCCCCTCTCTTCTTCTTCTTTCTTTTTCCGGTGACCGGCCGGCGACCTCCCAAGCGGCTCCCCCACCCGGCCGGCGACCCTCCGGCGACTGCAAGAGCCACCAGAAACGGCAGCAAGGGAGGGAGAAGAGAGAGAAAACGCGCGCACAGTGGTCAGCGGCTTTCCGGCGCGATTTCAGCTTCATCCGACGTCCGATCGAGGTGATTCAGGTGGCGTTGGAAAGCTTGTTCCGAGAGCTTTATTTTGATACCAATTTTGTAGCAAATGGAGGTCAGATGAGTGAGATATGGAGGAGAGAAGTTTCGAGTTTTTCAAGCTTTTTCGTCAGATTTAGGACGATCCGACCGTTGGATTGACGATCCGAGACCACCTATGGACTGAGGAAGAGGAGAGGAACATGGTGGTATAATCAGATCCGGCAAATGTGGCCGACGGCCTGCGGCCGGCCACCGTGAGCGGTGGTTCCGGCGGTGGCTCCGGTGGGCTATGGAAATGATTCAACTTCCAGAGGCTTCTTCATAAATTTTTAGAATTTTTGAGACACAGATAAACTTCGGGTAAGACAATTTTTATTATTTCTCTGTCTATGGAGCATAAATACAGTGTTTCTTAAACAGGAAAAATTGGAGAAAAATTCTAAGAAAAATATATGATGAAGGTAAAATTATTTGGAGATATTCTATGGTGTTTGTTGAATTTTTGAATGATTGTAGAATATTTTTGAAAAATATAGATGGATTTTAGTTAGATTTTTAGCATATGGGCATATAAGATTATTTGAAATTAAGATAATTAAATTTTATATAATTGGTTGAAGCTTGAGGATGGAGGTTTAAATATGTGAATATTGAATTGGGTTGAATTAAGAATATATTAGATGTTGGAAACTTATGGAATCGAGTAAAATTCTTGAATAAAATATTCATGGGTAATTAGAAAATTACAATTCATTTTGCAATAGCCTTATAATATTATTAAGGACTGCGGGACAAAATTTTAGAATTTTTAGAGCATGTTTGAGTGAATTTTTACAAAATATCAATTATAGGGACTAAAACATAATTTTTAAAGTTTTGAGTATTGCTTGGTTTGGAGAGCCCAGGAGGGTCCATATAATGATGATGAGATATGAGTTGAATTTAGAAGTGTTATTTGAGCCTTTTTGCAGGTTGGGTAGGTCCTAGGTATAGGGGAGACTCTGTCAGATTTTCGGCACGACTTAGGACGTATTTGGTCTTTTTCTTAATCGTATTGAGTCAAATTTATTAAATGATTGTAATAAAAATTGTCAGGTGAGCCGGGACAGCCTTCTTCCTCCGCCCAGCCACCATAGTGATCGCTGTCAAGTTTGTGAGTAAAATATTAATTTTAATTGTAATTTCGATATTATTATATGTTCAAGCATGCCCATGCATCACTTATATGCATATATCTATGTAGTTAAACTCTAGGCATGATTTATGTTGCATTCATAACTCTTAAAGTGCCATGGATGTTGTTGTGGTAATTTGAAGCAGTGTGCGTGCGTTGGCGTGCGTGTGATGTGGTGTGGACTATGGATAGGACGGGTAGACACAGCTTGAGATCTTCGCTGGAACCCGGTCCTTCGGGGTAGACACGGCTTGAGTTCTTCGCTGGGACCCTGATTTGGTTATTAAGTGGAAGTCCGAGCTGAGTTCTTCGCTGGCACAAGGTTGGATTTAAGAGAGCTGTATAGGGGATCAACTCCCATATATTATGATTAATATTACTGGGTGTGTGAGTGCTCCAAATTACCTTTTGCTGCTATGATGTGAAATTATTGCTGTTGTTGCATTTCACTCTACAGGGTGCATTAATTTTAGATAGTTATAGAGATTATGGTTAAAATTGATATTTTATTCTCTGAGTCGAACGCTCACTCCTGTTCAATATTTTTCCAGGCCACAGGAGGAGTTATTTTACAGAGCAACCTATTTTCTTCCTCGGGAATTTAACGTCAATTATTTAATTGTTTTACTATCTTTTCTAAATTTAAAATCTAGAACTCCGCATGTGTTAGTAATAGTGTGGACCTTGTTAGAAATTGTGTTAATTTAAAATTTTGAGATTAATAAATGAAGATTTGTATGGTATTTAAACAGTTTGTAAATGAGATAACAGGGTTGAGCTGGGTTCCCCTGATTTTAGTTTCTAAAAATTTCTGGGCTAAGTTGGCCCGAAATGAAATTATAACAGTTTGATTTAAATTATCTTATATGCATATTGGGCCTAAATTGTGAGTCTGGTTATGGATTTGAAGAATAGTTAGGCTTACTACGGGTCTTGGGGGCTTTAAGTTGGCCCAGGTCCTAGTGCCGGTCCGGCCCATAGGTTGAGTCGTGACATAAATAGTTAATAGAATTAAATTATAGAGATTAACTAATATATTTTTTTAAAATATAAAGACTAACTAATTACTTTTATTAAAATAAAAGTATTAAATAATTTAATAGAAATAAAATATAAAAATTAAATAATATAATTTTTAAATATAAAAATTAAATAATTAATTTTATTAAAATATAAAAATTAAATAATAATTTACTCTCTATATAAAATGACTCATTCATGAAATTAGAAAAAAAAAAAAAAAAACAGACCCATGTAATTATTGATGAGAGTGTACGTTCGTCGTGTACACTGAACAATCCATTGAATAAGAGGGCTAACAGTCAATTGGCGACCACATAGCCACCAATCTTCCCTTGCCAAAATTGTGGACCATTCCAAGTCAATGATACCAGTTCCATATTCTACATAAAAATAACAGCCCCATAATTCTATTCAGCTGATGATATCTTTTGAAATTCTACACTCAATTCAGTCCAAAACAATTTTATTTTTATTTACCTTCTCAATAAGAGACAAAGACTAAATAAATTTTCAAAGATTTTAATTTTTTCCATCTCATAATCAATCAATTAAATGAGACTTTGAGAGCCACTTTTGGATAAATGGGAAACAGGTCATCCACATGATTTTATTTTTCATTTTCTTTTTAAGCTAATTCTGATGATCCAAGCCGTCTTCGTCTATATAAGCAATTTCAGTTTCCTATACTGACTGCATCCCCAACTTATGCTTTTCATGGCTGCTTGAGTTTATCCAAAACAGCCTTACACAACCCCAAACAACCTTTAAAACTCTCTATCTCTTGCTCTTGAGGTGAAGAGAGATGGCTGGTCTAAACGCGGAGAAGGATTGCAATCCCAGCAGCCAACCTCCTGCAGAGAAAACACTTGCAGATTTTGATCCTCCGAAGAAGCCCAAGAGAAACAAGTTTGCTCTTGTTTGTGCAATCTTGGCTTCCACGACTTCAATTTTACTTGGTTATGGTGAGTAATTTATTCTTTTAGACCATTAATTGTTTATCACTATAGCAAAGTAAAGTACTCTCTTCGCTGTTTATGCGTTTATTTCACTAGAGAGAGAAGAAAGAAATGTATATCGGTTAATTTCTCATCTGTTTCCACTGAAAATAAAATATGATACATGGAATTTTTCTCGAGAAAAATATAGTTTGTGAATTTCTTGGTTGGTAGATATTGGAGTAATGAGTGGAGCAGCTATCTACATCAAGGACCAACTGAAAATCTCAGATACTCAAGTAGAAATCCTGGTGGGTATGCTTAACATATACTCACTTGTGGGCTCAGCCGCAGCTGGCCGGACCTCCGACTGGATAGGCCGCCGGTATACTATCGTGGTGGCTGGAGGTATTTTCTTCGTCGGAGCTCTCCTAATGGGATTCGCCACCAACTATGCCTTCCTCATGGTTGGCCGGTTCGTGGCGGGTGTCGGGGTAGGCTATGGACTGATGATTGCTCCAGTTTACACAGCCGAGGTCTCTCCAGCATCCTCTCGTGGGTTCCTCACCTCACTCCCAGACGTACGTATACGCACCTTTTTGGAATTTTTTTTCCTCTTGATTTAGCTAGGGATTGTAAAATTCTCGCAAAAAATATTTTATACGAACTTAATATAATTAATATTTTTAATATCTGCAAACCCATTCTAAGAGGTTCAGTTAGATCAGGCACCCGAAAATTTCCAATTCATTGCCATCCCTAGACCGTTAGATTTTGAATTTCAGAACTTCCAATTTTGATTAGTATTACTCAACATAGCCAAAGCTCATTTGTTAAGAAAAACAATTTGCATGACTTTTTTTTTTTTTCCAATTACAGTTCTTCATCAATGCAGGGATTTTGTTAGGCTACGTCTCTAATTTTGCATTTTCCAAGCTCCCAGCTCACTTGGGGTGGAGATTCATGCTTGGAATTGGTGCAATCCCTTCATTTATCCTTGCTGTGATTGTTCTAGCCATGCCCGAGTCACCTCGTTGGTTAGTCCTCCAGGGTAGACTCGGTGAGGCCAAGCGAGTTCTGGACAAGACCTCCAATTCCAAAGAAGAAGCTCAAGCAAGACTAGCGGATATAAAAGTAGCAGCAGGTATTCCTCAAGACTGCAATGACGACGTCGTTCAAGTGGTAAAAAAAACGCATGGCGAAGGTGTATGGCGAGAATTACTCCTTCATCCTACACGGTCGGTTCGTCATATCTTAGTTTGCGGAATCGGCATCCATTTCTTTCAGCAAGCATCAGGAGTAGACGCTGTCGTTTTATACAGCCCAAGGATTTTTGAGAAGGCTGGGATCACATCAGACAATGGCAAGTTACTGGCGACCATAGCCGTTGGATTCGTGAAAACAAGCTTCATTTTAGTGGTGACATTTTTGCTCGACAGAGTCGGACGGCGATCTTTGCTTTTAAGTAGTTTAGTAGGGGTGATATTTTCATTAGCAGCGCTTGGATTTTCATTGACAATCATTGATCATTCGCACGAGAAAATAACGTGGGCTGTTGTGCTGTGCATAACGACGGTATTAACGTACGTGGCGTTCTTCTCAATAGGGATAGGCCCTGTAACATGGGTATACAACTCTGAGATATTCCCGCTGAGGCTTCGTGCGCAAGGAGCGAGCTTGGGAGTGGCAGTGAACAGAGTAACGAGTGGGGTCGTATCTACGACTTTTATTTCATTGTACAAAGGTATAACCATAGGTGGGGCCTTCTTCTTATACATGGCAATTGCAACGATGGCTTGGATATTCATTTTTATATATTTGCCAGAGACGAAGGGGAGGACATTGGAGAATATGGAGGTCCTTTTTGGTAATTTTACTGAGTGGAGGTCTGCTTTGAAGGAGAATAAATTGAAGGAGAGGCAAGAAAGTAACGGTGTTGAAACTGAAAGTAACACTCAAACTCAATTGGCTGTTTCTTCTGTTGCCACAACTGTGGCTTAGATTTAGGGTACTTTGGTAAATCTGCCAAATTTAAAATTTTAGATTAGTTTTTTTTTTTTTTTTTTTAACTTGCTTCTACGCTTTGTAGTTTGGAGTTTAGGATGGGCTTATGCAATCTAATATTAGAGGTAGAAATGGAAAGTTTGTGTGCATGAAAATAAAAAAGCAAATAGCAATTAAGAAAAGGAGAAATTACTAAAGCGTGCTTTATGCTTTTGCGCAATTTAACTTCATAATGGTATTTTGTCAAACATAGTCTAAATGTGCTAATGTGACATTTAAATGTGATATTTAAAAACACTTTTAAATTATTCTTAAATATTTTTTAATAATTAAAAATAAAGAAAATAAAAAGTGGCCTTTTTAATGCGATAGGAAGATTTTGGCATGCAATTTCCCTTTTCTCTTCCCCTTTCTGATCCAAAACCTCTAATTCCACAAATTCCATGACAACTAGCTTTCATTCCGTGTCACAATATGAAACAAATGAGATGAGCAAAAGATGGGGCAATATTGTAAGGTGTTGATTCAAGCTTCCAGCACTGGTTAAGACAGCCATGACAAAAGGAAATAAAAGAAGAAGATTTTACAGGTGTTGTTAATTTCAACATCTAGGTAGGTGTAATTTTTTCGATGGGTTGATGGTGAGGATTATAAGAGCTATGAAGTGGTTATGCCGAGAATAATCTCGAGACTATAAGAATGTGAAGATAAAATTGGTGACTCTCGTGCAAAGGAGATAGAATTGTTGTGTGAACAAGATGATAGAGCTTAATAGTAAATTGGAGAGCGCATTGCAGTCATGTGTTGAGGAAATTGCTACTATGAGGAAAGTACAGCATTAAAAAATCGGTTTAATGCAAAGATGTGGTGCTTGTGTAAATGGGTTGGCAGAATATGTTTTTCCTTAGATATTACAGTGTTTGTGAAGAAAAATTAAATAAGCATGGTTGTAATTGTCACGACCCAACCTATAGGCCGGACCGGCACTAGGACCTGGGCCAGCCTAAAGCCCCCGAGGCCTGTAGTAAGCCTAACTATTCCTTAACCTAACTCTAAGGCTCATTTGGGCGCAATTTCAAGAAATCAACCGGACAGAGTCCGGCCATAAAATGGACGTTTTAACGGGGAGTTTTTGACTCACCCGACCTGTAAACACAATAAATACTCAATTGGGGAGCTCAGCTCACCCTCCACATACTCATATCATCATAAAAATAAATGGGAGCTCATCTCCCTCATCCAGTCCATCAAATATACATGTGATAATAATTTTACAGGTCCAAAATAAGAATTCACATTACAGACCTAATTTAAATAAATATTCTAAATATTTCTAACACATGCGGAAATTCTAGAAGTTTATAGAATTACACAAACATGAATAGACGACCTGCGAGGGAGAAAAGCAGGTTAACCTCAAAAATATCCTCCTGTGGCCTGGAAAAATATTGAACATGAGTGAGCGTTCGATTCAGAGAGTAAAATATCAATTTTAACCATAATCTCTATAACTATCTAAAACTAATGCAACATAAAACATGCCTAAAGTTTAACTACATAGATACATACATATAAATGATGCATGGGCATGCTTGAACATATAATAATAGTGAAATTACAATTAAAATTAATATTTTACTCACAGACTTGACAGCGATCACTGTGGCGGCTGGGCGGAGGAAGAAGGCTGTCCCGGCTCACCTGACAATTTTATTATAATCATTTAATAAATTTGACTCAATACAAACTTAAGAAAAGACCAAATACGTCCTAAGTCGTGTCAAAAATTCGGCAGAGTCTCCCCTATACCTAGGACCTACCCAACCTGCAAAAGGGCTCAAAACGCACTTCTATATTCACAAATCATACACTCACAACTCAATCACATCACACAGCCCCTCCTGGGCCCATCCAAACAGTCATCAATCACAATATGTAAATTTACAGTTTAGTCCTTATAATTGATCATTTTTGCAAAAACTGCCCAAATAAGCTCTAAAAATTCTAAAACTTTGCCCCGCGGTCCTTAGCAATATTACTAGGCTATTGCAAAAAGAATCATAATTTTCTGAGCTACCATGAATATTTTATGGATTTTTAATCTCATTTAAGCACTAGAAAATTACAAAAAAGTAAGGTTCGGGTTTACCTATGCTGATTCCGACTTCGGGGACGTGCTCAGGACGTCTGACAATGGTGGGATAGCCAAAACCTCGATCTAATTCTGAGACTTTTCCGGTAATCGATCTGTCTAGTCGGAAATTCACAAACCTGGACAACTGTCGAATTTCCGTGAATTGAAGATACCGACACGAAGCCCACAACACGGGGGTTAGTACATAAATTTTACGGAATTTTCTAAGCTCATTAAATGCTCGAAAAAATACTGTGAAGTTCCGTGAGACCCACCGAAAAACGGTGTTGAAAAAATTTGACATTTATATCACCGCGAAGCTCTCAACGAGTGGAGCGCTCTGGTACTCTCGGTTTTCTCGTGGGGTTCACGGTTTGCGAAAAATCTAGCCCAAAAGTCAAAATGGGCTAAAACTTCCCGGGAAAAAATTGGACAAACCGCTCGATGGATTTCAGTGTTCTTGGTGTCTATGGAAAGCTCTCGAAGAGTAGATGGATTTAGACACAAGACCCGATCTGATTGGTGGCCGGATCGGCCGAATTTCGGCCGGGAAGACGAAGCGGCGCGCTTGCGCGTCGCGTCGCTCAGCGCCTTTTCCGGCGTTCAGGCGGCGGCATGGGCGGCTGGGACGGAGCCGCGGCGGTTGGGGGCGCGCGCAGGCGGGTGGCAGGGAGGCGCGACCGGAACGGAGAAGGGAGGAGAGAGAAAACGAGAGATAAAGAGAGGAAGGAGGAAACGCACGCGAGAGAAAAAGAGAAGAAGAAGAAGGAGCCGATCCGATTCGACCGGTCCGATCCGGTCCGGTTCGATTCGGAATACAAAATTTTTAAATTTTACTCTGCCTTGGGACCGAAAACGAGGTCCAAAAATTCCGAAAAAATTCTAGAAAACTCAGAAAAATACGTAAACTATAAATATATTTTTAGTTTTGCTACGTGGTCTTTAAATTAATTTTTAAAAATCATCAAAGTTTATATTTTTGAAAAATCGAACCCGATTTCGAAAATATGAAAAATCTCAAATAATTTCCTAAAATTTAAATAAAATTAAAACATCAATATTTACCCAAAAATAATAAATTTAAAAATTAGGGGTGTTACATTCTTCCCCCCTTACAGAAAATTCGTCCTCAAATTTTTACATAAGGCAGAATAAAGTACATGATTACACATTGAACAGATAATGGTACTTGCTACGCATATCCCGTTCTGACTCCCAGGTGCACTCTTCTACTGATTGGCTCCTCCACAAAACCTTAACCATAGGGATCTGTTTTGATCTTAGCTATCTCACTTGGTAGTCCACTATGGCTACAGGTTGCTCCTTAAATGTCAAGTTCTCTTTTAGCTCTATTACATCCGGCTGTAATACATGAGAAGGATCAGGAATGTATTTCCTGAGCATGGAGATGTGAAACACAGGATGAACGTGAGAAAGGTTGGGTGGTAGCTCCAACCGGTAGGCAGCTGCTCCAACCCTATCAGTAACCTCAAAAGGTCCAATATACCGAGGTGCCAACTTGCCCTTCTTTCCAAATCTCATGACTCCCTTCATTGGAGAAACCTTCAGGAATACATAGTCGCCTACTGCAAACTCCACATCCCTCCGTCTGGGGTCCACATAACTCTTCTGCCTACTGAAAGCTGTTTTCAATCGTTCCCTGATTAAAGGAACCATCTCTGAAGTGTACTGCACTAGGTCTACATCATGCACCTTCGCTTCTCCCATTTCCGTCCAACACAGAGGAGACCTACACTTTCTTCCATATAATGCCTCATAGGGTGCCATCCCTATGCTGGAATGGTAACTGTTGTTGTAGGCAAACTCCACCAAAGCTAGCTAATCATCCCATTGACCTCCAAAATCCAAAACACTCATGCGAAGCATGTCTTCCATTGTTTGGATTGTCCTTTCGGACTGTCCATCTGCCTGAGGGTGGAAAGCCGTACTGAAGTTCAACTGTGTGCCAAGTGCCTTCTACAACTTTCTCCAAAATCGAGAACTGAACTGGGGCCCTCTGTCAGATATTATGGAAGCCAAAACTCCATGTAATCTGACTATTTCTCGAATATAGAGTCGGGAGTACTGTGCAACAGAATATGTAGTCTTCACAGGCAAGAAGTGAGCTGATTTAGTCAGGCGATCTACAATTACCCATATCGAATCATATCCTCGCGTGGTACGAGGCAACCCAGTAACAAAATCCATAGTAATCATTTTCCACTTCCATTCTGGGATAGGGAGTTCTTGCAGTTTCCCTGACGGTCTCTGGTGTTCAAATTTCACCTTCTGACAAGTCCAGCACTTGGACACGAAGTCTGCTATGTCTCTCTTCATGCCATTCCACCAATAACTATCTTTCACATCATGGTACATCTTGGTGGAGCCTGGGTGGACATTGTACAGTGTATAGTGTGCCTCCCGCATGATTTCATTTCTGAGATTGTCCACATCGAGCACACATATCCTAGAACCTTGCACTAGGGCGCCATCATTGGTAAATCCAAACTCACCACCTTCACCCTGCTGTACTCTTTCTATGATCTTCATCAATTGTTGGTCTATGTGCTGGGAAACTCTGACCCTATCTCGCAAGTCTGGCCTCACTGAGAAATGAGCCAACAATACCCCCTCATTTGAAAGATCTAGGATTAAACCTTGATCCATCAACTCATGTACTTCCTGAATCAACGGTCTCTTCTCTACTGAAATATGCGCTAAGCTGCCAGAAGATTTCCTGCTCAAAGCATCTGCTACTACATTGGCCTTCCCAGGGTGGTACTGGATGGTGCAATCATAGTCCTTTAGAAGCTCCATCCATCTCCTCTGTCTCAAGCTTAAGTCCCTCTGTTGGAAGATGTACTTCAAACTCTTGTGGTCGGTGTATATCTTGCACACTTCACCATACAGGTAGTGTCTCCAGATTTTTAGTGCAAAGACTACAGCCGCCATTTCCAAATCATGGGTGGGGTAATTCTGCTCATGCCTCTTCAGCTGCCTTGAAGTATAAGCCACTACTTTTCCATTTTGCATCAAAACACACCCCCTAAGCCAACTTTGGAGGCATCACAATACACGATATATCCTTCACCACTCATCGATAGTGTCAACACCGGGGCGGTGGTGAGACATTCCTTAAGCTTCTAGAAACTCTCCTCACAGTCATTTGTCCAAATGAATGGAACATTCTTCCGAGTCAACTTAGTTAGGGGAGCTGCTATCCTGGAAAAATCTTGCACAAAACGCCTATAGTAGCCAGCTAGACCCAGAAAACTTCGCACCTCAGTGACTGTTGTAGGCCTATGCCAATCAGTTACAGCTTCAATTTTCTTGGGATCTACTTGAATACCTTCACTAGAAATTACGTGTCCCAAGAAGGAGATGCTTTCTAGCCAAAATTCACACTTTAAAAATTTGGCATATAGCTGGTGCTCCCTCAAAGCCTGCAACACCATTTTTAAGTGCCACACGTGTTCCTCCTCGGTCCGAGAGTATACCAAAATGTCATCTATGAATACGATGACAAAACGGTCCAAAAATGGCTTGAACACCTGGTTCATCAAGTCCATGAAGGCTGCTGGTGCATTAGTAAGTCTAAAAGACATCACTAAGAACTCATAATGACCATATCTTGTCCTGAATGCCGTTTTGGACACGTCCTCTTTCCTGATTCTCAACTGATGGTAGCCTGATCGCAGGTCTATCTTGGAAAAGAATCTAGCCCCTTGGAGCTAATCAAACAGGTCATCGATCCGAGGAAGTGGATACTTGTTCTTCACAGTCACCTTGTTCAGCTGTCTATAGTCAATACACAACCTCAATGACCCATCTTTCTTTCTTACAAATAGCACAGGAGCGCCCCAGGGTGAAGTGCTTAGACGTATAAAACCCTTGTCCAAAAGCTCCTGTAGTTGCTCCTTTAGCTCTTTCAATTCTGCTGGTGCCATTCTGTAAGGTGGCATTGATATGGGGTTTGTACCCGGCACAATATCAATGCAGAACTCTATTTCCCTTTCCGGTGGCAACCCTAGAAGCTCCTCAGGGAAGACATCCATGAATTCTCTGACAACAGGAACATTTTCCATGTTGACACCTTCTACAGATGTATCTCTTACCAATGCCAAATACCCTTGATATCCACGCCTCAATATTTTTCTAGCACTAATTGCTGACACCAAATTATATGGAGCCACGCTCCTGTCACCATCAAAACTAAACTCTTCCACACCAGGTATGTGGAAATACACCTTTTTGTTTCTGCAGTCTAAAGTGGCATAATGAGTTGCCAACCAATCCATCCCCAAGATTACATCAAAATCTATTACTGGTAGAGGAACCAAGTCTGCTGGGAGGATCTTTCCATCCACTACTACTGGGCTACCCGGAAAAAACATATCTACATCTATGTTGTCACTAAGCGGGGTGGCTACAGACAAAGGATATTCTAAAGTTGTAGGGTTTCTACCCAATCTCATGGCAAACACAGGGAAGACAAATGAGTGCATAGCACCCGGATCTATTAAAACACGAGCCTCATAGGAACAGACCAGAAGAATACCTGCTACAACTGCATTGGAAGCCTAAGCATCCTGATGGGTCAGGATGAAAACCCGAGCTTGACCCCTACCCTGAGTGGCAGAACCCTGATACTGACTTCTACCTCCTAATCTGCCTCCAAATCCACGTCCCCCTTGTCCTCGGCCCTGTTGGCCACTGAACTGACTGCCTGCCATGCTAGAAGCACCCGGATACAACTGACGAGGAACATTTGCAATAGAACCCTGTGACCCCATCTGTGGCTCGTTGAACACGGGGCATTCCCTAGCAAAGTGACCTGGTTGGCCACACCTGAAGCATACTCCTGAACCCATAATACAAGGTCCTGAATGTCCTCTTCCACACTGTGCACAAGGTGCCAAGAAGGATGCTGACCCAGACCCAGAACTGCTGTACCTCGAACTGTGACCACTGCTGGATCCGTACCCTGATATGAACCCTTAGGATTTGTGTCTAAAACCACTCTTCTTGTTCCTACTTCTTCCTCTGTAATTACTCTGGCCACCACTATCCGGAGCACCCATATGGGGAACACCTGAAAAACCCTCTACTCTGTTTTTCTTTGCTCTTCCGCTGTCATCCACAGCATAGCTAATCTCAATCTGTCTTGCTCGATCAACTACCACATCAAAAGCGATCGACATCATGGCAGGTTGCATACCTCTGTCAAGCCCCTTTAGGAATCTCTTCACCTTCATAGTTTCGTAGCTATCTTTGTAGGGGCATACCTGCTCAATTCCAGAAATTCTATAGCATATTCATCTACAGACCTGCCATTCTGTCTTAAGGCTTCAAAGGCCCACTGCTTTTGATCTCTGAAGCTTTCTGGTACAAACCGGTTGATGAACAGTTCCACAAACTGAGTCCACGACAAACCCTCCATCCGAGGTAATACGTAGTCATTCATCCATTGTCTTGGCATAGGCCCCATGACATGCTGTATACACTCTATAAGTCTTCTATCAGTCAATTGCAACTCTGTTCCTGCCTGTCTGTAGGAATCCAAAAATCGATATGCATCGTCTGACACATCATAAGTACCAGGCACCAACTTCTTGAAATTGATTATCTGTTTGTAAGGTTCTCCTCTTGGTGTGGTGGACTGCTGCTGCTGTGGAGGGTGGACCATATACTATGCCATCATATCGATGATTCTCTGCAACCCAGCTAGAGTAGCTGCCATTGGGTCCATGGGACCCTGTGCTATAAAAGATTGATCCTGAACTGGTGGCGGCTGCTCTTCTACTTGAGCAGCTCTAAGCCTCCTACCCCGTCTCCTCGGGGCAGGCGCCTCATCCTGTGCTGACACCTCGTCAGGCACATCTGGTTCTGGTGCAATGGCAGCTCTCTTACTTCTACGCATTTTCCTGAAATTCAGCAGCATTAGCCCACAAAATTCAAAACTGCACATTATATAGCTTTATAGACTCATATTTATACATAATTATATGAAGCAGAAACTAGAAGCAAAGATGACAATGCAAGACGAATGTGGACCCTATTTTCCGCATGTGACTCCTAGTAGACTCTTCCCAACACTTTAGACAAACAATCCCTAAGAATCTGGAGCCTAAGCTCTGATACCACATTTGTCACGACCCAACCTATGGGCCGGACTAGCACTAGGACCTGGGCCAGCCTAATGCCCCCGAGGCCTGTAGTAAGCCTAACTATTCCTTAACCCAACTCTAAGGCCCATTAGGGTCCAATTTCAAGAAATCAATTGGACAGAGTCCGGCCATAAAATGAACGTTTTAACGGGGAGTTTTTGACTCACCCGACTTGTAAACACAATAAATACTCAATTTGGAAGCTCAGCTCACCCTCCACATACTCATATCATCATAAAAATAAATGGGAGCTCAGCTCCCTCATCCAGTCCATCAAACATGCATGTGATAATAATTTTACAGGTCCAAAATAATAATTCACATTATAAACCCAATTTAAATAAATATTTCTAACACATGCAAAAATTTTAGAAGTTTATAAAATTACACAAACATGAATAGACGACCTGTGAGGGAGAAAAGCAGGTTAACCTCAAAAATATCCTCCTGTGGCCTGGAAAAATATTGAACAGGAGTGAGCGTTCGACTCAGAGAGTAAAATATCAATTTTAACCATAATCTCTATAACTATCTAAAACTAATGCAACATAAAATGTGCCTAGAGTTTAACTACATAGATACATACATATAAGTGATGCATGGGCATGCTTGAACATATAATAATAGTAAAATTACAATTAAAATTAATATTTTATTCACAGACTTGACAGCGGTCACTGTGGCAGCTGGGCGGAGGAAGAAGATTGTCCCGGCTCACCTGACAATTTTATTACAATCATTTAATAAATTTGACTCAATACAAACTTAAAAAAAGACCAAATACGTCCTAAGTCGTGTCGAAAATCATACACTCACAACTCAATCACATCACACAGCCCCTCCTGGGCCCATCCAAACAGTCATCAATCACAATATGTAAATTTACAGTTTAGTCCTCATAATTGATCATTTTCGCAAAAACTGCCCAAATAAGCTCTAAAAATTCTAAAACTTTGCCCCGCGGTCCTTAGCAATATTACTAGGCTATTGCAAAAAGAATCATAATTTTCTGAGCTACCACGAATATTTTATGGATTTTTAATCTCATTTAAGCATTAGAAAATTACGAAAAAGTAAGGTTCAGGTTTACCTATGCTGATTCCGACTTCGGGGACGCGCTCGGTACATCTGACAATGGTGGGGTAGCCAAAACCTCGATCCAATTCGGAGACTTTTTCGGTAATCAGTCTGTCTGACCGGAAATTCACAGATCAGGATAACTGTCGAATTTCCACAAATTGAAGATGCCTACACGAAGCCCACAATACGGGGCTTAGTAAATAAATTTTACGGAATTTTCTAAGCTCATTAAATGCTCGAAAAAACACTGAAATTCTGTGAGACCCACCAAAAAATGGTGTCAGAAAAATTTGAAATCTATATCGCCACGAAGCTCTCGACGTGTGGAGTGCTCTGGTACTCTCGGTTTTCTCGTGGGGTTCACGGTTTGCGAGAAATCTAGCCCAAAAGTCAAAATAGGCTAAAACTTCCCGAGCAAAAATTGGACAAACCGCTCAATGGATTTTAGTGTTCTTGGTGTCTGTGGAAAACTCTCGACGAGTAGATGAATTTAGACACAAGAACTGGTCCGATTGGTGGCCGGATCAGCCGGATTTCGGCCGGGAAAACGAAGCGGCGCGCTTGGCGTAGCGTCGCTTCGGGCGCCTTTTTCCTGCGTTCCAAGCGGCGGCCAACGAGCTGGGGTGCCTGGGCACGGGGGCCGTTGGGCTGGGGTGGCAGGGGAGGTGGCGGCGCGGCAAGGGGAGGAGGGAGGAGAGAGAAAACGGGAGAGAAAGAGAGGAAGGAGGAAACGCGCGTGGGAGAAAAAGAGAAGAAGAAGAAGGAGCCGGTCCGATTCTATCGGTCCAATCCTGTCTGGTTTGATTTGATCGGTTCGATTCGGAATACAAAATTTTGAATTTTTACTCTGTCTTGGGACCGAAAACGAGGTCCAAAAATTTCGAAAAAATTCTAGAAAACTCAGAAAAATACGTAGACTATAAATATATTTTTAGTTTTGCCACGTGGTCTTTAAATTAATTTTTAAAAATCATCAAAGTTTATATTTTCGGAAAATCGAATCCGATTTCGAAAATCTGAAAAATCTCAAATAATTTCCTAAAATTTAAATAAAATTAAAACATCAATATTTGTCAAAAAATAATAAATTTAAAAATTAGGGGTGTTACAGTAATCACATTTATGCATATATTCAAGACTCGTAATTGTATCATTAGTCTAGGATTAATCACATGTATTAAACATGAATTGAGCCATAAATTCACAATCTAAATGTGCACTTTTATTTGTGGAAAATTGATGCTCCATAAAATGTAGAAGAGAGCATTATCTAAGGAAGATCAAATTCAATTCAAAAACCACAACTTATTTACACATTTTTCTCTTTTAATATTTACTTTGGTTTTTGGTTAACAGAGACACGCTGATGCACATACACAAGATAACTTGGCTTTTTACACACACTCACACATAGGTCCATGTATGAACTATTGTGTCCTTCATATATATGTCCATATTTGAACCACTGTGTTCTTCCATATGCATATAACTACATGCAACTTCATTACCTTTTGTTGTGACACCCCTTACCCGTCTACAATGTAGCCAAGCGAGATGTGCTACATTTGATGCCGAAGCACCCTATTTTATCTTACTTTACTCCTTTAAAAATTTTGTTCATAGTTATATTTTAATATTAATTATTTTTCTATGGAGAAACCAACGGAGTTTCCCCTGTTTCAATTACCATTTGGCGTATTTTACTATTCACCTGTTTGAATATCATCTCATATTTCAATATCATCCATGTATTTCAATTCTCATATTCATTTCCATCCACTTTCATTCATACTCCATTCACATATCAAAATTCTCATATTTCTATTAATTTATATGATTTACAACTAATTACATAAAGTTCACACTTTACATGATATACAAATTAATTACAATTCCATAATTTGTATTGAAACATATAATTCATGGGTCCTATCTACATGTATTGCTGAGGAGGTGACAACCTTAAACCCTTCTGATACTTTTACAGATCTGGACTCTAAAAATCTCAGTCAAAAGTCCACAGGGTTTTAGCTTCAATACCTGCGCGAAGGAAACAAATCTATCGCACGAAGCATTTTTGCTTAGTGGTGCAATAATATAACAAGAAAATAATATATACAAATAAGAAAGATTAAAGTATAATTCTAAAGTATAATTTAGATCCTCGGGTATCAATTAAATTCGATATGATATTTCTATATCAACTATCTTATATTCTATTTTGTCCCTCTTTGGAAGTGCTGAGTTTATACAGTAATAATATTCAATATACAGATTAATTCTAGGAGTATTGTATTTTCGGTTCCTACAATTCTGAAATTTTCATTTGTATTACCTGATTCAATTATGTTTCTATTGTTAATTTTTTTTTTCTCTTTGTCATTTCATTCAATACTTTCTAATTTTTTTAATTACTAATATTCTTAAATAATTTCAATAATTTACACTGCTCGAGTAACCTATGATAGGCTGACTAAACTGGATAACGGGTCGTTGACACTGGACACCGTGGTGCCTCGGGCCGTCATACCATGGGACGCGGAACGTCAACCACGTATGCAGTCAGTATGGCTAAAAAGCCATGATAACACATAATCGGGCATAAAAACCATGAGTGCGGGCATAAAGCCATGAATACAGACATAAAGCCTTACGCAGTACTGCTAAAACAATACCCTATTGGCATGCCAATCTATCCAATCTGACACACATGTCTAGGTGATACATGGGCACATAATTATAATTTCTAGCATTTTAATCTTTTTTATAATAGAAACATAAATCTCTAAGTCTAATATTTACATAATTTATGCATTCATCGTAATTTATATATTCATTATGTTATCCATAATTATCACAATTCAAAATAATGATTCTCATTTACCATTATACTCAAAATATTTTTCCCTTCTATAATAATGAGAACTCATGTCTCATTCATACATTAATATGGTTCATTTATTCATTACACTATTTATATAATTTATCATTTGAAATTCAAAAAATGTTTTTGCTTACTAAGCATTTATGATTACTTTTAATTTCACTCATGTACCATTAAGTGTCAATAGGTTTTATTTTATTTTCTAGTGGGAATACAATGTCCAAATTCATTTTTATCTAATGCTTATGTTCATAAATTTCATTTGTATAGTTCTTTTATAATTTCATCTCTAATCAATCACCCCAATTCACATGTACCTAGGTTCAAGAAAATTTTCATTTTTATTCAATAAAAAAGGGAAAGCCCCAAATATTATTTACACATCATTTATACCTTTAATATTTCATTTATAGTAATTTACAATTCACATTTCAAATTATATCAACTATTTCTCCTAAGTTCTATTTGTGATAAGCCTATAAATCCCATCAAACTAATTACAAGATTTAAACAAACCTTAAATTATTTAAGTGAGGTATCATTAGCAATTTAACTTTTGGTCCTTTGCATTCATTTCATTGAGGTTACTATTCACTTAAATATTCCTACACAAAAGTTGACTTTTTAATACATAATAGATTTGTTGAACCTAAGTTCACCAAGATATCACATTTTACATTTTGTTTTTGTTGGCATTGATTTCCAATACCATTTCAAAGCTTATTTTATATTATTTAAAATTTTCAGATTTCATACCTTAAGTTTACTGTTCTATTAGTTATTGTTACAGTGGAAATTTGGAAAAATTTTCTTCATCAAAGTTGTTTCTTTATGTGTCTTCTTTAATTTCCTTTTTGAATCACTCCATTTGGAGTTTTGTAGCTCAAGTTATGGTCAATTTACCATAACTGGCCGGATTGGTCTTTACCCAGATTTTCTAGGAAAATTTGGTTCTGTCAGATTTGGTGTCCTAACTTGGACTAGCAATTTGAATTAGTTGTGGTCATAATTTGGGTTACTATTCTTCATGAAAGTTGTTCTAAATTGTCTAAGCTTTCCATTGCCACAAAAATCAGGTCATTTGGACCTCTCTACACAAAGTTATGGCCAAATGTTCATTTGGTCAGTTTTTCCAGGTCTAGAATTGGTTACCCGGATTTGGCAAATTTTTAGGTCATCCTAAGTTGGTTTTTTGGGCAGGCTTTCTTCATCAAAGTTGTGCCATTATGTGTCTAATTTTACCCTCAATTAGTTTTGCACCAATTGAAGCTACACAAACCAAGTTATGGCTGTCCAAACACACTGGACTCAAGTCCATACCTGTTGGCACAACATGGCAGTATACCAAATCCCGAATCTAATGCCACAATTCACCTCATTTTGTAGTCAAGCCTTACCAAATGGTCACTAATTGACCATTAAAACACCAATTGAACCTCCAAGCACAAAATTCCCAATTTAGTCCCAAAACCCTAACTTCCAACTTCCTACTCATGCATAACATTTGGACTTCAACCTCCAATCCATACACAATCCTCAAACACCATCATTAAACCAATTTGATTCAGTTTAAATCATCAAAATCATCACTCACTTAAAGCTTCCAAAATGCATGGGTGGTTATACATACATATTTTCTTTTAATCTTCAACAAATTGAACTCAATTTAGCTTTCTAAACAAAAGATAGGAAGGAAGGAAAGAAGTATATGCACTAACTTCTTGAGTGTAGAATTTTTCCAAGGTATAACTTCACTTTTTCCTCTTCAAATTGCTGCCCAAATATTGTGCTAATGTTAAGGATCAATTTTTGTGAAGGGATGATAGGGTTTTATGGTGGGATGAAGGGGGAAAGCAAGCTCAAAAGGGAGCTTTAATGGAGGTTAAGAGAGAAAAGAGAGAGAAAATGAAGGCTGCCGAAAATGGAGACGAAAGTGAGCAGAATTTGTATTTCATTTTTGACTCATTTTCCCCTTTTTAAATGAATTTAATGGTGTTGTTAAATGGTGATTGGTAGAGAGCACACTAATGACATCATGTGATGTCATAATTCTAAATTTTCTTTCATTTTCTTTTCTTTTCTTTTATACTCATTTTCAATTAAATTTTTAGCAATATTTATTTATATTTTATATCATAATAATAATTTATTTAACTGGACAAGTTGGCCAAAAATCATATCTGAAGACGAAATGATCAAAATGCCCTCCGTTTGGCTTATTGAGCCAAAATTGTCTGTACCGATCTAAAAATTTTTCTAAGCATTTTCTTGGTATTCTAATGCCATCGAAACCTCAATGACTCTTTTCTGGAGTCCTAAAAATTATTTCATGAATTTTCTCCCTGGTTGAGGGCTTTTAGCTGCGAGGACCATAACTTTCCATTGGGTTACCCATCGCTAGGGTACTGGCTCATTTAACTTGGTTGTATTTTATTTCTAAAATTTTTCCTAAATTTTTTTTACACTTATTTGGTTTCTTTGTGACTCCTCACTCTAGTTTACATATAGTTCCAGTCATTTTAGCTGTCCGGACAGACATTGGTCACCGAAATAGTCGAATGTATGGACTAGTTAAAGTGAGAGTATTATATTTGTAGTTACATAATTCTTCGTCCTTTTATTTCTTTGACCAAAGTCAAAGTATACAAGGAATTGGGACCCTCATGGGTGTACCAAATTCCTTCATCTCTCACTCACAAATGTTGAGTCAACTCTTATTTCAATTTCTACAATTTCTTATGTCACGAATAAACCATGTAACCAGTTCATATGTACTTCAAGAGCTCAGTTGCCATATACTTATTATCATAATATAGCATCTTCAATGATGGAGCTTAGAGTAGATATAGTATGTAATACCCAAATCATTTATCATATTAAAATCTCTTTTAATTTTATATATTTTGAGTTCATAATTATCTCTTTATCGTAAAGATAAATATAATTGGTCGATTGATGAATGCATATTAATGCGATACACAAGAATTATCTTTAAATATAATTGGTTGATCAATGAATGCAGATTAATGTGATACACAAGAATGATCTTTCTCTTCTCACGATTTTCTTAACTTTAATTTAACACGCTTTTCTAGGATTGTCTCATCAGACCGTATCATTCATGATCCTTTGGCAACACCCTAAAATAGCAATTATTAAACTAAGTGTTGAGTAACTGATTAGAGTCATAAGGGTATAATTTTGGGGTCTCACACAATATTAAGTAGAAATCACACTTGCATTCCCCTTGATGGACATAAATTGCACATGTGGTATGAATCGCATTCTATGGTATTCGCTCCTTTCACATGGAATGTATATCTTTATCAAATACCATAGAAATGATAGTTTAGACACTCCATTGTCTAACTTTGAGTTCACTTGTTTAGTCTTTCACATCATAACTCATATCTAGCATTAAGATAGATAATGTAACTCAAATCACATATGGTCAATGCAATTACGTATCTTACAATAACCTTATTCCTTTATCTCTTTTTCGAGGTGACATTTTATGTTATAAGCTTTGAGCTCTTTATTATTAAATAAGCTTATAATTGTCTCATCTTCATTCACCACAAAAGCAATGGAAGCAATTGCCTATGTCAAACGGCCAACCCTTTATCCGTATGACATACTTATGAAATTCTAATATATGTTCCAAAAATATATACACATATGAATCAACAAAATAATTTAGGCATATGAACATGTTTAGGAAAAATACATGATAGAAGTACATCAACATCTATGCAAAACCAATTACTTAATATGCCTATTATAAACATCCTTTGTAATAGGTTTTAAGAAAGAGATTTGCTATCAAATCATGCGCACGCGCGCGCGCCCATGTGTGTGTGTGTATATATATATATATATATACATATACTTCATGTTTACCACTTTCTTTACAATATTCATGTCTCTAACAAAATTATATTTAATATCAATATAATATCTTAGTATCCTCTTAATTATTTGTAGGATCGAGCGTTTACCACTGTGCTAAAAGTTTAAGCTATTAGCAGAGGCGCATCTCCAATTTCTTATAGCGTGATAGCCCAAATGCCATGAGTCGAAGGGCTCTGGATAGCATGCTGGCCCACTAAGCTATCTCTGCCAAGTGTCAATAACTCTCCTCCTTCCACCCCCTCCACCCCCCCCACCCAAACGCCTGCTAGGGATTTGAACCAATGACCTCGGCTTTGATACCAATTATAGGATCGAATGCTTAACACTGTGTCAAAAGCTTAAGTTGTTAATACAGGAAGAACTCCAACTCCTTATAACATAACAGCCTAAGTGCCATAGGCCAAAGGGATTTGTGTAGGACACTGGCCAATTGAGCTATCACCACTAAGTGCCACCACTATTTTCTAATGTTGATGTCCTAAATCAAATTGGTATCTACTAACCAGCCTAATAGCATAAAAGCGTTAGGTCTAGTACACATTCTAGCAAAATATTTTAAAAATAATTTTGGGTCTTATTAGAATTTTTTCCAGTGACAAAATTTATTCGAAAAGCCCTTTCAAAGTTTAAAGCGATCTACCATGAAATAGCCAAACAATGCGTCATTTAGCATTAAATTATAATTTTATTTGAATTAAATAAATTAATTAATATCCTAATTAAATTAGGATTAAATTATAATTTTATTTGAATTAAAATTTAATTCAAATCCTATTCAAATTAGGATTAAAACAATGATTAAAAAAAAAAAAACAAAGCCTTCTATGACAGAAAATTGTGATTTTTTGCAAAGTTTGGAGAGTCATATCTCTTACATTTCTAACACAAATTGTACATATAATATATTGTTATAAAGCTACATATAATATATTGTTATAAAGCTAAGCAACTCTACTTCATAATGGCATAAATTATGCAACCAAAAACAAATCACATAAAGAGATATACTCATTCAAAGTGGGGTTCGTGCCATGTTCAGAATTTTTGGAATTTCTAGAATTTCTACGTGAGTTTTGCTCAATTTTGGAGCTTTATTTCTTCCCCATTTTTTTATGAAATTTAGCATATAATATATTATGGAAATCTCTACATGTCTATTTTCTAATGGCACCAATTTTATAGACAAAAACAAAACATGTAGAGAGATATTTACATCCAAGGTAACATTGGTGATCACTTTTGAAAAAATCCAGAAATGTACCAAAGAATCCAGAACCAATTTTAATAAATTTTTAACACCTTAATCATGTTAAAAATGCTTCATAGACTATAAAACAAATAATTTAATCTCCCAAGATTGTATTCTGAGTTGACAAGTTAAAATTCATCCATATTGTTGCTGGCCATAATCTTTGAAGATCTTGAAGAATATTTGGTGGTCAAATATACCAAATCGACTCCCAACCCAAATAGGAACATAAAAAGCATCAGAAACAATAAAATCTCCTCAATATGAGCTTCCAAAAGTAAATAAATAATACCATATTATGGACCTACGAATTTTGAAGAATAAATGCCCACCACAAGTTAGCCCAACATAGCTCAATAGTGTGCTCCATTTGGGCCTAATTTTCTTAACTCTGAATAGGCTTAACTATTTTGCTTTCACCAAGCCCATGCAATCATAATGAAAGGGTTTCCCATGTTCTTTCCATCTTACATGCTTGTGAAGAACATGCTTCAAGGTTCTAAAATTGATGATAATTCTTGATCCCCTTGTAGGCACATCATACCCTCCTTCTTGAAAAAGATTTGTCCTCAAATCCTTGCCAAGGACATTAAGAACAAGATTTGAAAGGTCCACTCTTCTTATTTGTTTGGATACAACATGATCTCTTTGGAGTAGAGGAACAAAAGTGTCAAACACTTTTGGTACCTTGACTTGCACCTCTTCGAACCTGCAATTTGACAAAGACAATGAAACTTCATTCGGAATTATTAGTGATAAAGTCATTAATTCCTCAAGCTCATTATCTTGTGCTATGGAATCCAAGGATAGCAATTCTCCCTCATCAGCATACACAATAATTTCTTCTATAACTTTATCTTGCTCCTTCTCTGTCGAGAGTACTTCATGCTTATTCTCAACTTCTTCTTGAATAAGTTGCAAGCTTGTCTCCTCTTTTAGGTTTGAATTTGAGAATGTAGAGGCTGATTTGGTATTATGCATACATTGCCATTCCCCCTCATATGCTAGTTGAAATAATTCATCCAAAGAATTAAACTGTTGCAATTCAACTATTCTTGCAACGTCATCCCTCAAACTTGTAAGAAATCTCGCAATTGTTTGCTATTGAGGCTCTTGACAATCATAGTATTCAATGAACTCCATCAAATATTCTTCTACACACTTGTCACCTTATTTCAATTTGAACAGCCTAGTCATACTCTCCAAAGCATGAATGATATTGTGAAGTTGTAACAAAATATCTTCATAACCTGTTGCAAACATTTTTTTTTTGTATATATAGAACACTCAATTCACACACTTCCTCACGTGTTTGCACTCTCAAGAACACAAAGTGCTACCACTTAAGCTCTGATACCAAACTGATGTGCCTTGGTGAGGGAGGAAATAACTCAATTGAATTAAATAAAAAGGGAATTAGAATTAAGAGAAAGAAATAAGAAAACTAATATTAAACAAATAGGAAATAAATAAAATTCAAGGAAAAATACTCAAAACACAAGAATTCAATTTTATCAGATTTTAACTCTTTTGGTATTTTTCTAGTTTACTTGTAACATAGTAAAAAAAGAAATGATAAAAGAAAATATTTTTGTGGTTTTGATGTATGTGAACTGAAACTAAGAACAAAACAAGAAAGATAAAAGGATAAATAGAAGAGAGAAATTCTTTGATAAGTTCAGAATACCATAAAGAACCCAATCTTCAAAGGTAGACGCCACATAAGAAACCTTGTGATAAGTCAAGTAATTCGTCACAATCAAACTAGATTGATAAGAATTAAAATTTGATAGCACTTATGCCAAGCTTTTTTCTTCATTCTCTGAAGTGTCTGAAATCTCTTAATTGTGTTGAAGCATTACATATGTGAGCCTATTTATAGGCAAAGATAAGAAACTAAAGAGGAAAATTACAAGAAAACTAATTAGGAAATAAAGAAATACAAATCTGGAATAAATCCTAAAAGAAATAGGAAAAGAAAAGTAAAAGATTCCTAATTAATAAAGAGCTGGCCAAGATCTTCCAAGATAGTAATAATCTCCCAAGATTGTATTCTGAGTTGACAAGTCAAAATTCGTCCATATTGTTACTGGCAATAATCTTTGAAGATCTTAGAGAATATTTGATGGTCAAATATACCAAATTGACTCCCAAGCCAAATAGGAACATAAAAGGCATCAGAAATACTAAAATCTCCACAACATGGGCTTCCAAAAGTGAATAAATAATACCATATTATGGACCTATGAATTTTGAAAAATAAATGCCCACCACAAGTCAGGCCAATACATGCCCCAATAGTGTGCTCCATTTGGGCCTAATTTTCTTAACTCCAAATAGGCTAAACTCATTTGCTTTCACCAAGCCCATGCAATCATAATGAAAGGGTTTCCCATGTTCTTTCCATCTTACTTGATTGTGAAGAACATGCTTCAAGGTTTTAAAATTGATGACAATTCTTGACCCCCTTATAAGCACATCATACCCTCCTTCTTGAAAAAGATTTGTCCTCAAATCCTTGCCAAGGACATTAAGAACAAGATTTGAAAGGTCCACTCTTCTTATTTGTTTGGATACAGCATGATCTCTTTAGAGTAGAGAAAAAAAAGTGTTAAACACTTTTGGTACCTTTTGCACCTCTTTGAACCTGCAATTTGACAAAGACAATGAAACTTCATTGGGAATTGTTAGTGATAAAGTCATTAATTCCTTAGGCTCATTATCTTGTGCTATGGAATCCAAGGATAGCAATTCTCCCTCATCAGCATACACAACATGTCACAACTTACCCCTCCATAAGGCATAACATGATCTTGTAGTATACCCAATGAATTACCAAACTTCGTTTACCATAATTCATTAAATACACTACAAGGGATTTTAAACTATTTCAATTCATTTTAAATGGTAAAATAACGTTAAAGCATTATTTAAAAGCCTTTAATTGGAGTTTAAATTATAAGTGAGAAATTTAATCAATTTTATTTTCCTCAAATTTTATAAAAATTTCGGCAGAACTCCAGCTGTATTTTAAGAAAACAGTTCTTCAAAGACCTGAAAAGAAAGCAATTTCAATATATTTTTCTCATTTTCAATTCCAACATTTCTCAACTCAACATAATTTCAACACAAATTCATTTCCATCAACACAAACTCAATACATTTTCCATATCCATCAATTCTCAATTCAACACATTTGAAATAAACATCAATTATATTTCATTTAATTTAATTTACATACTAAAGTCTTAATTTACAATAAGGAAAACCAAAAATAATATCATTACAATTTTTACTGTACAACTGCTCAACTAGTGTAATAGATACATATGAACCAAAAATATTTATATCAAACTAAATTATAAGACTATAAATAATATACCCGTACAAAATCCTCAACTAAGCTCCCCTGTCACCTTAGCAGCTCACTCTACTGCTTTATCCTTTCCCTATCTACGACAGCAAATAAAAGTTATCGCTGAGTAACTTTTACTCAGTGGTGCACAATAAAAATTTAAAGATGTTGAATATCAAAACATACATCAATAAGCACATATTTAAATCATTTCACAGTCATAATTCATGAGATTGAAGTCAACTTTTATAATACCATTTTGTTAAAATAATTTATAAATCACAGTGTTGCCAATCCATACACAACTTAGGTCATGACACGAAATTTCCGATCAATGCCGTGTTGTACACCATGACAAAGCAATCTCAACCCCACTAATCGAAATCAATGAGGGAGGTGGCTAGCTAGCTATATGAGTACTCATCCGATCTCAACCCCAACTGGCAAGCCAGAGAGGGAGGAAAATAGTCTATTTCAACCCCATAAATGGAGGAGGAATACAATGATACTATCATGCTAAGTGTGAATCTAAAACCAATTCAAAATCAAGTTATTCAAACATTTCATCCAAATACTAAGCAAATTTTCATTTCAAATTTCAATTCACAATTAGGCAACACAACATTTCTCGAAACCATAATTAATGCAAATAGTTCACAATGCACATCTAAATAAGTTTTCAAGTAGAAAACAATAAATCAAAATTTATTGTGCACAAACCTCGTATGAGTCGCTCTAGGCCTCGACTCACTTTTTCCTTATCCTTTCTGGTCTCTTCTTCTACTAAAAAACAAAATTAAAAATGTCTCAATACTCATCTAAACCATTTCCCACAATTAATTTAACACTAATTATATGCATACTAAATTTCTCTTATAATTTTCCCCTAAGTTTTGAGCTCTTTGTATGTGATATGTTGATGGTTACTATTCATTTGACTAATTGGTCAAAATGTTGACTTTTTCATACTAAATAGGTTTTTTTAACTCTAATTGCACTCACATACCACATTTTGGGTCATAATTATGTTGGCATTGATTGCCAATTGAATTTCTAATCTCCCTAAGTGAAACTTCAAAAATTCAGTTTTGGGTCTCTTGCTTGTACTGTTCCATTAGTCTTTCTACAGTGGGAATTTGGCAAACTTTCCTTCATCAAAGTTGTTCCTTAATGTCTTACCTTTAATTCCCTTTTTGAATCACTCTATTTGGAGTTTTGTAGCTCAAGTTATACTATTTCTAAGGTGGCTTGCCAGATTGGTTGAAACCCAGAATTCTGGGTACCATTTTGGTTCTGGCAGTTTTGAGCAACCAAATTTGGTTGACAATTTGACTTAGTTATGGGCAGAATTTGAGTTTATATTCTTTATAAAAGTTGTATTACTATGTCATATCTTTCCATTGGTGTAAAAATCAGCTCATTTGGACCTTTCTACACTAAGTTATGACCATATGAACATATACTGTTCATATGGTCAGTTTTGTACAGTGGCAGTGTGCCTAATCCGAATTTGACCTAGTTTTTCACTAACTTAAGGTCAGTTTTAGGGCAAGGTTTCTACATAAAAATTGTAGCTTTAGGTCTTAATTTTCATCTCCAATTGGCCTCACACCAATTGAAGCAACCAATTTCCAGTTATCCTCATTTGAATGGGCAAGGGTCAAGGCAGCTTGACCCTTACACATTCACCATTTCATTCCAATTCTAACCATTCAAACACTCTTCATTTCAATTGACCATTTTAAGTCTCAATTAGGTCAAATTGCATCATTTCCCAAAATTCCCAATTTTTCACCCAATTTTCAATGGCCAAGAACCCTAATTCACCCATTTGCACAAATCATTCAAATTAAAGCTTACAAATCACCTTCACCTACTTAGTTAAGCCTAATTACACGCTTAATTCCATTTAATTCACTTCAATCACACTTCCCCCATGGCTGGCTGAATTTCATTATGTCCCTTAACTTATCATTTTTGTTCCATTTTTCAATAATTTCCTACTTAATTACAGTGCCTAAGTATGGTTATAAAGAGAGGAGTAGAAGAATCAACACTAACCTTAGGTGTAGCTTTTTCCCTCTTGAATTCTTCATTTCTTCCTTGGATTTTTCTTCTCCAATCTTCTTATCAAGACTTAATTACAATTTTTAACTAAGGAATTTAGGGGATTTATGGCTAGTTTTAGGGTTTACAAAAGCTTAATATAAGCTTTAATGGAGGAAAATGGGTGAGAGAAGAGAGAGAGAGAGAGAGAGAGAGTTGGGATGGCAATTGGGAGAAGATGACACTTTTTTTTCTTTTTTTTTATCTATCTTATAATTATTAAAAATTATCCCAAAATTTTCAATATTTTAAAATTTAAATTTATTGCATCATGCTTGTCTCATGCATGATGTCATAAAGCTTTTCATTTTTGAATTTTTCCTTTTCTTTTTCTTTTTCTTTCCCTCACCTCTTCTCTTTGAATTTAATTTTCAATATTTTAATTTCCTATATTTTATTGGGCATTTAGGCCAAAAGTCACCTCTAAGGGTGAATTGACCAAATTGCCCCTTACCGGTCTGATCCGTTTTCCTAGTAACATTTGATTACTTCCGAAACCCTGGTTTGATTATTTGAGCTGGTTCTTGGTTCTTTTCTATGGTTTTCATAATACCCTTAGCTTCGCAATAATTCTTAGACCTCGGGTGTCACAATGTCCCACTCAAAAATAGGACAGTGACTGACCTCGCAGTCACTTCTCGTTTTGGTCACCCATCGCTGTGGCCTTGGTTCATTTAACCCATTATGCCTAGTTTTCTTCATTTGCATTTAACCTTCATGAAATTGCTATTAATTTTTGTTTGTGCCTTTCTTTTAGGTGACTTAAATATGATTCTAAGCCCCTTGACTGTCCGGACTGACACCGATCATCAGAATAGTAGAATGTAAAGGACTATGCGGGTAGGCGGTGTTACAATTCTCCCCCCCCCCCCCTTAAAATAAATTTTGTCTCGAAATTTTACTTGGGGTTAGTCTCTGAATAGCTGTGGGTGCTACTTCCTCATATCCTCTTCACGTTTTCAAGTAGCTTCTTGGCCTGAATGATGGTTCCATAGTACTTTCACTAATGGTATCTGCTTGTTCCTCAACTGCTTCACCTCATAAGCTAGAATCTCAATAGGCTCTTCCTCATAAATGAGGTATGGATTCACTTCAATCTCTTCAATAGGTAGCACATGAGAGGAGTCTAATTGATACCTCCTTAACATAGATACATAAAAGACATTGTGTATCTTTTCTAGCTCTGGAGGTAGTGCCAAACAGTATGCCAGAGGACCCACTCTCTCTAGAACCTCATATGGTCCAATAAAGCGAGGACTCAGTTTCCCCTTTCTGCCAAATCTCATAATCCTCTTCCAAGGGGAAACTTTGAGAACTACCTTGTCACCCACTGTGTATTCAATGTTTCTCCTCTTTAAATCAACATAGGACTTCTGACGATCTGATGCAACCTTGAGTCGATCTCTGATAAGTTTAATCTTCTACTCTGTCTGTTGAATAATCTCTAAGCCAATTAGCTTCCTTTCACCCACTTCATCCCAACATAGAGGAGTTTTGCACTTCCTACCATACAGAGCTTCATATGGAGGCATCCCTATGCTTGATTGATAGCTGTTGTTGTAAGAAAACTCAGTCAGAGGCAAGTGTGTATCCCAACTACCCTCAAATTTAATCACATAAGCCCGTAGCATATCCTCCAATATCTAAATCACCCTCTCAGACTGGCCATCTGTCTATGGATGGAATGTCATACTGAAGTTTAATCTAGTTCCTAGGGCTCTTTGCAAACTACCCTAGAATCTGGAAGTGAACCTTAGATCTCTGTCTGACACAATTGACACTGGCACTCCATAGAGTCTTACAATCTCACCTAGGTACAGTTTAGCCAATCTGTCCAGGCTATAGTCCATTCTCACAGGCAAAAAGTGAGTAGATTTGGTTAATCTGTCCGCAATGAACCACACTGCATCATGGTTCTTCTGTGTTCTCGGAAGTCCCATTATGAAATTCATTGTAATTCTTTCCCATTTCCACTCAGGCACTGGCAATGGATGTAGTAGACCAGCTGACACTTGGTGTTCTGCCTTTACTTACTAACAAGATAGGCATTTAGATACAAAATCAGCTATGTCCCTCTTCATACCCATCCATCAGTAGTGCTCTTTCAAGGTTCTATACATCTTCGTCCCACTAGGGTGCATAGCAAAAGGAGATTCATGTGCTTCCTTCATAATAATTTGTCTCAATTTCACATCATTAGGAACACACATTCCACCCTGGTGTAGTAGTAGGCCATCATTATTCATAGAAAAGTCTGGTTTCTTGCCTTCTCGAGCTTCCTCCACCAATTTCACATACTTTTCATCATTCTGTGCAGCCATTTTTATTTAATCAATCAACACTGGCTGTACATGCCATGCAGTTACCATCTGTCCCTCATCATCAATCTCCAAACTAGCATACAGTGCTTTCAACTCATGTACCATCAACAAAGGAGAAATCCTTATGTTTGCCATAGTTTTACGGCTTAGGGCATCTGCTACCACATTTGCTTTCCCAGGCTGGTAGTCTATTAGGCAGTCATAATCTTTAATCAACTCTAACCACCTTTTTTGCCTCAAATTCAACTCTTTCTGGGTGGCCAAATACTTCAAGCTCTTGTGATCTTTGTAGATGTAACACTTTTCTCCATACAGATAATGTTTCAAGATCTTCAGAGCAAATACTATGGCAGCCAGCTCCAAGTCATGTGTAGGATAGTTTCTCTCGTGTAGTTTTAACTGACGTGATGCATATGTTATGACATTCTAGTCTTGCATCAGTATACAACCTAACCCATTGTGAGAGGCATCGCTATACATAGTGTATTCTTTATCCGGAGTAGGTAAAGTCAAGACTTAAGCTTTCGTCAAACATCTCTTCAACTCATCAAAGCTCTGCTAGCATTTATCAATCCACTGAAATTTTACATCCTTCCGAAGTAGCTTAGTCAGTGGTAAAGCCAACATAGAAAATCCCTTCACAAACCGGTGGTAATATCCAGCTAAACCCAGAAAACTACGAATTTCTGTGATATTCCTGAGCAGCTTTCAATTAAGGATAGCTTTAACCTTGCTGGGATCTACCTTAATAACCTCAACTGACACAATATGCCCCAAGAAAGAAATCTCCTTTAGCCAAAACTCGTATTTCGATAATTTGGCATATAGTTGTTTCTCCTTTAGGGTTTGTAATACAATTCTTAGGTGCCTATCATGCTCCTCTGTATTCCTCGAATATACCAATATATCTTCAGTAAACACTACCACAAATTAATTGAGGTATGGCCTGAAGATTGTGTTCATCAGGTCCATGAAAGCAGTCGGAGCGCATTAGTTAACTCGAATGGCATAACCAGAAACTCATAGCGGCCATATCGAGTTCTAAAAGCAGTTTTTGCAATACTCTGCTCTTACACTTTCAACTGATAATACCCCGATCTCAGGTCAATTTTTGAGAAAATAGTGGCACCCTTCAACTGATCAAACAGGTAATCTATACGGGACAATGGGTATCTATTCTTGATAGTCACCTTATTTAACTGTCTGTAATCAATACACCCCATCTTTCTTTTTAACAAATAACACTAGCGCTCCCCACGGTGATACACTAGGGCGAATGAAGCCCTTGTCAAGTAACTCTTGGAACTGCACCTTTAACTCCTTTAGTTTTTGCAGGTGCCATTCTGTAAGGTGTAATAGAGATTGGGTCCACAGCAGACATAACCTCTATTTGAAATTGCGCTTCTCTTTTCGAAGGTAACCCTGGCAATTCTTCAGGAAATACATTCGGAAAGTCACATACTGTAGGAATATCTCTCACTGTGAGACTCTCTACTTGGGTGTCTATCACATGAGCTAGGTAAGCTTCACACTCCTTTCTGATCATTTTTCTAGCAAGTGTAGTAGAAATAAGGTTTGATGGCAGTAAGTGCCTCTCCCCATGTATTACCACATCACCATACTGTGGGAGACCAAAAGTAACCGTCTTTAGTCTACAGTCAATCATGGCGTAATGCCTGGCTAACCAATCCATGCCTAATATAATATCATAATCTCTGAAGGGTATTTCTATCAAATCGAATAGAAAAGTATGTCTTTGGATCACTAAAGGACAATCCCCATACATTCGGTTAACCCTAACCTCTTGTCCTAACGGACTAGTTACTAGCACCTCAAAATCCATTTTCATGCACGAAACAGCAGTAAGGCAAGCAATGCTGGCACTAACATATGATGTAGAACCTGGGTTAAACAAGACATATACATCTTAATTAAAGATTGAGAAAGTACTAGAAACAATGTCAGAAGTCTCAGCCTCTTCTCTCTGTTTCATTGTGTACACTCTAGCTGAAGTACCACCTTGGTCTGGCTTATTCACAGTACTTTGACTTTCAGGTGTACTACCCCTACCTCTGCCTCTACCTCTACTGACTGATGGTGAACTCCCTGGAGTAGAAACTTGGGCTGATCCCTCGGATGTAGTAGATGGTCTAGAATGGCGTGCACTTATACATTCCTTAGCAAAATGACCAGTCCCTCCATAGTTAAAACATGCTTCTATGGCTCTATAGCATACTCCATTGTGTGTTCTGTCACATGTCTCACATAGACGGACGATAATGCACCTCTGGGTGTCTGCTGGGTCTGCTGACCAGGTCGAGGTAGTCTCTGTCTAGAAGATCTGCTTCTACCCGACTTGCATGAAGTGGATCCCCCAAAGTATTTCCTCTTTCTTGATCCACTATTAGGAGTTTGACCAGTAAGCTTTCCACTTTTCTCTTTCTCTTCGGTACCCTTTTTAACTGTTCCTTCCTTTTTAATCCTCTCTAATTCCATGGCTTGTGAGATTAGCTCTGAGAAATTCTAGTGTCAGAACCCCACTACTTGCATTCTAAAATTAGGCCTTAACCTGGCCTCAAAACGTTTACGCCGATCTCTGGTAGTGGTAAGCAGGCTTCCAGCATAGTGACTAAGCCTGGAGAAGTCTCTCTCATACTCTGCTACTGTTTTATCCTCTTACTGCAGACTTAGAAACTCTTGTAACTTCATATTAACATACGTGTCGAGGACCCATTTCTATCGGAATTCCCTCAGAAAATCAGACCATGTGAGGACTGGAGGCTCAACTAAGCTGTGGGGGATGGTTTTCCACTATTCATAAGCATCCCCTTACAGTAAAGAAACTGAATACTCAAATTTCAGTTCTTTTGTGCAATGTAACTTCTTGAATACCCATTCCATTCTTTCAATTCATTGCTCTGCCTCTAGTGGATCCACAGTACCCTTAAATTCTGTCATCCCAAATTTCATTAGTTTGTCATACTGCCTGGCTGGAGGTTGTAGTTGTGCTACTGGGGTTTGAATTGGGGCTTAGGTGGGCATACCTCCAGCCATTTGCTGAACAGTGCAGCCATCTGCTGAGCGAACTGAGCAGGAAACTACGGCATTGGAGGAGCTGGAGTGGCTGACCCACTCACATTCTAGAGAGCTGAGGCTTCCCTCGGTGCCTCAGCCTCAACAGACAGTTCAACAGAATGATCCCCTTCTTCCATTTCACTTTGTAGAGATTATTTACTCCCTAACAACAAATGCAAGGAGGTTTATCTCTATTAGTTCATATTCATGATGTAAATGCATCATATGTATCAATTAAGGACACTTGAGCAGTTATACTAATCAAAGAAAATAATTCAAATACATAGTTCAAAACTCATTCAAAACATAGCTATGATACCACCTAAATAAGTCACACCTTACCCCTCCGTAAGGCATAACATGATCCCGTAGTATACTCAATAAATTACCGAACTTCGTCGTAGTATACTCAATGAATTACCGAACTTCGTCTACCGATAATTTATTAAATACACTATAAGAGATTTTAAACCATTTCAATTCATTTTAAATGATAAAATAATGTTAAAGAATTATTTAAAAGCCTTTAATTGGAGTTTAAATTATAAGTGAGAAATTTGGTTAATTTTATTTTTCGCAAATTTAATAAAAATTTCGGCAGAGTGCCGGTTGTATTTTAAGAAAACAGTTCTTCAAAGACTTTAAAAGAAAGCAATTTCAATATATTTTTCTCATTTCCAATTCCAACGTTTCTCAACTCAACATAATTTCAACACAAATTCATTTCCGTCAACACAAACTCAATACATTTTCCATCCATCAATTCTCAATTCAACACATTTGAAATAAACATCAATTATATTTCATTTAATTTAATTTACATACTAAAGTCTTAATTTACAATAAGGAAAACCAAAAATAATATCATTACAATTTTTACCGTACAACTGTTCAACTAGTGTAATATATACATATGAACCAAAAATATTTACATCAAACTAAATTATAAGGGTATAAATAATATACCCGTACAAAATCCTCAACTTAGCTCCCCAGTCACCTTAGCAGCTCACTTTGCTGCTTTATCCTTTCCCCTATCTGCGATAATAAATAAAAGTCATCGCTGAGTAACTTTTACTCAGTAGTGCACAATAAAAATTTAAAAATGTTGAATATCAAAACAAACATCAATAAGCACATATTTAAACCATTTCACAGTCATAATTCATGATATTGAAGTCAACTTTTATAATATCATTTTGTCAAAATAATTTATAAATCACAGTATTGCCAATCCATACACAACTTAGGTCATGATACAAAATTTTCGATCAATGTTCTTGTTGTACACAACAACAAAGCAATCTCAACCTCACTAATCGAAATCAATGAGGGAGGTGGCTAGTTAGCTATATGAGTACTCATCCGATCTCAACCTCAACTAGCAAGCCAGAGAGGGAGGAAAATAGTCTATCTCAACCCCATAAATGGAGGAGGAATACAATGATACTGTCATGCTAAGTGTAAATCTAAAACCAATTCAAAATCAAGTTATTCAAACATTTCATCCAAACACTAAGCAAATTTTCATTTCGAATTTCAATTCATAATTAGGCAACACAGCATTTCTCGAAACCATAATTAATACAAATAGTTCACAATGCACATCTAAATAAGTTTTCAAGTAGAAAATAATAAATCAAAATTTATTGTACACAAACCTCGTATGAGTCGCCTCTAGGCCTTGACTCACTTTTTCCTTATCCTTTCTAGTCTATTCTTTTACTGAAACACAAAATTAAAAACATTTCAATACTCATCTAAACCATTTCCCACAATTAATTCAACACTAATTATATGCATACTAAATTTCTCTTATAATTTTCCCCTAAGTTTTGAGCTCTTTATATGTGGTATGTTGATGGTTACTATTCATTTAACTAATTGGTTAAAATGTTGACTTTTTCATACTAAATAGGTTTGTTAATTATAATTGCACCCACATACCACATTTTGGGTCACAATTATGTTGGCATTGATTACCAATTGAATTTCTAATCTCCCTAAGTGAAACTTCAAAAATTCAGTTTTGCGTCACTTGCTTGTACTGTTCCATTGGTCTTTCTACAGTAGGAATGGCCAAATTTCCTTCATCGAAGTTGTTCCTGAATGTCTTAGCTTTAATTTTCTTTTTGAATCACTCCATTTGGAGTTTTGTAGCTCAAGTTATACTATTTCTAATGTGGCTGGCTGGATTGGTTCAAACCCAGAATTCTGGGTACCATTTTGGTTCTGGCAGTTTTGAGCAACCAAATTTGGTTGACAATTTGACTTGGTTATGAGAAGAATTTGGGTTTCTGTTCTTCATGAAAGTTGTATTACTATGTCATAGCTTTCCAATGGTATTAAAAGCAGGTCATTTGGACCTTTCTACACCAAGTTATGACTATTTGAACATATACTGTTCATATGATTAGTTTTACACAATGGCAGTGTGCCTAATCCGGATTTGACCTAGTTTTTTCCTAACATAAGGTCAGTTTTAGGGCAAGATTTCTACATAAAAATTGTAGCTTTGGGTCTTAATTTTTATCTTCAATTAGCGTCACACTAATTGGAGCAACCAATTTTCAGTTATACTTATTTGAATGGGCAAGGGTCAAGCTGCCAGCATTGACCCTTACACATTCACCATTCCATTCCAATTCTAACCATTCAAACACTCTCCATTTCACACCAATTGACCATTTTAAGTCTCAATTAGGTCAAATTGCATCATTTCCCCAAATTCCCAATTTTTCCCCCAATTTTCAATGGCCAAGAACCCTAATTCATCCATTTGCACAAATCATTCAAATTAAAGCTTCCAAATCACCTTCACCTGCTTAGTTAAGCCTAATTACACACTTAATTCCATTTAATTCACTTCATTCACACTTCTCCCATGGCTGGCTGAATTTCACTATGTCCCTTAACTTATCATTTTTGTTCCATTTTTCAACAATTTCCTACTTAATTAAAGTGCCTAAGTATGGTTATAAAGAGAGGAATAGAAGAATCAACACTAACCTTAGGTGTAGCTTTTCCCCTCTTCAATTCTTCACTTCTTCCTTGGATTTTTCTTCTCCAATCTTCTTATCAAGACTCAATTACAATTTTTAACTAAGGAATTTAGGGGATTTATGGTTAATTTTAGGGTTTACAAAAGCTTAATATAAGCTTTAATGGAGGAAAATGGGTGAGAGAAGAGAGAGAGAGAGTTGGGACGGCAATTGGGAGAAGATGACACTTTTTTTCTTTTTTTTTATTTGTCTTATAATTGTTAAAAATTATCCCAAAATTTCCAATATTTTAAAATTTAAATTTATTACATCATGCTTGTCTCATGCATGATGTCATAAAGCTTTTCATTTTTGAATTTTTCCTTTTCTTTTTCTTTTTATTTCCCTCACCTCTTCTCTTTGAATTTAATTTTCAATATTTTAATTTCTTATATTTTATTCGGCATTTAGGCCAAAAGTCACCTCTAAGAGCGAATTGACCAAATTGTCCCTTACCGGTCTGATTCGTTTTCCCAGTAACATTTGATTACTTCTGAAACCCTGGTTCGATTATTTGAGCTGGTTCTTGATTCTTTTCTGTGGTTTTCATAATACCCTTAGCTTCGTAATAATTCTTAGGCCTGGGGTGTCACAATGTCCCACTCAAAAATAGGACAGTGACTGACCTCGCAGTCACTTCCCGTTTTGGTCACCCATCGCTGTGGCCTTGGTTCGTTTAACCCATTATGCCTAGTTTTCTTCATTTGCATTTAACCTTCATGAAATTGCTATTAATTTTTATTTGTGGCTTTTTTTTTTAGTTGACTTAAATATGGTTCTAAGCCCCTCAACTGTCCGGACCGACACTGCTCACCGGAATAGTAGAATGTAATGGACTATGCATGTAGGGGGTGTTACACAACAATTTCTTCCATAACATCATCTTTCTCCTTCTCTGTCGAGAGTAGTTCATGCTTATTCTCAACTTCTTCTTGAATAAGTTACAAGCTTGTCTCCTCTTTTAGGTTTGAATTTGAGAATGTAGAGACTGATTTGGTATTATGCATACATTACCATTCCCCCTCGTATGCAAGTTGAATTAATTCATCTAAAGAATCAAACTGTTGCAATTCAACTATTCTTGCAACGTCATCCCTAAAACTTGTAAGAAATCTCACAATTGTTTGCTGTTGAGGCTTTTAACAATCATAGTATTCAATGAACTCCATCAAATATTCTTCTGCACACTTGTCACCTTGTTTCAATTTGAAAAGCCTAGTCATACTCTTCGAAGCATGAATGATGTTGCGAAGATGTGACACAATATCTTCATAACCTGTTGCAAATTTTTTTTTTTTGTATATATAGAACACTCAATTCACACACTCCCTCACGTGTTTGCACTCTCAAGAACACAAAGTGCTACCACTTAAGCTCTGATACCAAACTGATGTGCCTTGGTGAGGGAGAAAATAACTCAATTGAATTAAATAAAAAGGGAATTAGAATTAAGAGAAAGATATAAGAAAACTAACATTAAACAAATAGGAAATAAATAAAATTCAAGGAAAAATACTCAAAACACAAGAATTCAATTTTGTCAGATTTTAACTCTTTTGGTATTTTCTAGTTTACTTGTAACATAATAAAAAAAAAAAGAAACGATAAAAGAAGATCTTTTTGTGGTTTTGATGTATATGAACTGAAACTAAGAACAAAACAAGAAAGATAAAATGATAAATAGAAGAGAGAAATTTTTTGATAAGTTCAGAACGCCACAAAGAACCCAATCTTCAAAGGTAGACGCCACACAAGAAACCTTGTGATAAGTCAAGTAATTCGCCACAATCAAACTAGATTGATAAGAATTGAAATTATTTAGCACTTATGCCAAGCTTTTCTCTTCATTCTCTGAACTGTCTGAAATCTCTTAATTGTGTTGAAGCATTACATATGTGAGCCTATTTATAGGCAAAGATAAAAAAACTAAAAAGGAAAATTACAAAGAAACTAATTAGGAAATAAAGAAATACAGATCTAGAATAAATACTAATGGAAATAGGAAAAAAAAAAGTAAAAGATTCCTAATTAATAAAGTACTGGCCAAGATCTTCCAAGATAATAATAATTTCCAAAAAATTGTATTTTGAGTTGATAAGTCAAAATTCGTCCATATTTATCAATGAAAGTGTACAAGAAATTGGATTGACCGTTATAGGTGTACCAAATTCCTTCAATTTGCAATTGTAATCAAGTTTTTGGGCAGAATGACAAATCACATTTGCCTTAATTTCTTATTGTTGAAATGAGAATTGCAATTGTAATGTTGGATGGAAGCATTGTGAGAATGTGGAGTGTTGGGTGGGTGGTAGTAGTTTAGTTAATTTTCAGTAGATCTCTAAGTTTTTAAGATTTGATCTAGTGTGAATTATTTGTCTTTGAAAATTGAATCATTTTAAACCAATATTGAATGAACATTATTGATATGCTTTGGTGTAAACAAGTACATTTGAATGCATATATTCTCATTGACAACTTATGTATCACAACTAAACAATAAGACAAAAATATGAGCTAATATATATCTATTTGCCGTAGCAAAAGATTCAACAAACTATATTTCATTTCTATCCCAGTGTCCTTTCAATAACAGGAGTTAAAATATAGTTGTTTTGTGGGCAGCGAGGATTATTCTCCGTGCTAGTTTATGTAACACCCCTAACCTTCGAGCTATGAATAGTATCATTTTTTTTTCTGTGATTAGTAATATTCAAAGACACCTTGAGTAGCAAAAATAAAAGAAAAAATTAATTGAGATAGACACAATAAAAATTCAAGTGAACAAAAAACCTAAGGACTTATCGGGGGATTAAAACCCGATGAAGGACATTTTGGTCAATTCACCTCAACAGTTGACTTTTGACCAAAATGTAAATTAAATTAAATGAAATTAATGAATTGAATTATGGAATAATTTTTTTTAGGAAAAGAATTCAAGTATAAAGTGAAAAGAAAATAAAAGAAATGAAAACCTAGAATTTTAATTCCATTTTAACCTAATTAAAATTTTAGGACCAATGGGTTTTGGACAACTTAATTAAAATGATTTAAATAAATAAATAATTAGGATAAATATAAAAAGGAAATAAGTCTTCTTCCCTCTCCCATTTTGGCCGCCCCACCTTCCCTCTCCCTCTTTCTTTATTTCTTTCTTTCTTCTTCTTCCTTCTTTCTCCATTGACACCCATTCTCAAAACTCAATTCCTTACTTTTTCTCCATGGGTTTTCCATCTAATTGGTAGAAAATATCAAATTAATCTTTGATTGAGAGATTAAAAGCAAGAAGAACAAGAGAATTGGAAGAAATTGAATATTGGGAAGGTCACAATTGAGGTAAGTTTCTTTTCATGCTAGATTAGTTGTACAAGCTTTGAATTAAGGTTGATTATGGGAAAATTTCATAAGGACGCATGAGAATCATGCATGGAACCTAAACTAGGGTTTTTAGCCAACTTGGGGAAAACTTAGGATTTGATGTATTTGAATGAAATTGATAATGAAATCAAGCTCAGTTGAAGTAATATGCATGATTGGAGTAGTGAGATTGCATGAGATTTACATAAATTGAATTATGAAAGATTAGGGTTCATGGAGAAATTGGGGTTTTTATTGTATGAAGTGTAATTAGTATTCATAATGACAAATTATGGTCATTGAAGTTCCTAGAATGAGAATTGACATTAATTGGATGAAAGGAATTGATGGAGTTATAGGGATGGAGAAATTGCAAACTAGGGTTTTGGAAAATTAAGGGTTTTATGCTAGGAAGTGCCATTGATGTGTTTAATGTTAAATTATGATCATTTGGGGTGAATTAAATGTAAATTGAGGTTGGTTAGTGGAAGTAATTGAAGAAATGAAAATTGAACCTTAGGTAGAATTTCTGCACACTAAGTTCAGTATGCTTGGCAACTCATAAGTTGAGCTACACAACTCCAATTGGTATGAAACCAATTGAAAATGAAACTTAAGACATAGGGTTAGAATTTTCATAAAGATACCTTGCCCAGAAAATGACCATAAACTACCCTAAATGAACCTTGAAACTGGAAGTGAAATTATGAATCTGCAGAATTTGAACCACGTAAACAGTAAATTTTGCATAGTCATAACTCTCTCTAGAAAACTCCAATTTAAGTGATTCTTAAACCGATGGAAACCTAAAACATAATAGAATAATTTATATGAAGAACTTAAGGCCAAATTATGAACTTAACCCAATCAAATTGCTAAGCAAAGTTGAGTCACCAAATCTGCCAAAATCTGAAAATCTGCAAATTGACCATATAAACAGTAAACTTTGCATAGTCGTAACTCTCTCTAGAAAACTTCAATTTAGGTGATTCTTAAATCGATGGAAACTTAAAACATAGTAGAACATTTTATATGTAGAACTTAAGGCCAAATTATGAACTTAACTCAATTAAATTGCGAAGCAAAATTGAGTCACCAAATCTGCCAAAATCTGAAAATCTGCAAATTGATTATATGAACAGTAAATTTTGTATGGTATAACTCTCTCTATAAAACTCCAATTTAGGTGATTCTTAAACCAATGGAAACTAAAAACATAGTAGAACATTTCATATGAAGAGGTTGAAGCCAAATTATGAACTTAACCCAACCAAATTGTTGAGCAAAGTTGAGTCGATGAATCTGCCAAAACTGGAATAGTCACATAAATAGTGATTTTTGCATGGCCATAACTTTCTCTAGAAAACTCTGATTTAGATGATTCTTAAACTGATGGAAACCTAAAACATAGTAGAACATTTCATATGAAGAATGTAAGGACAAATTATGAACTTAATCCAATCAAATTATTGGCCAAATTTAAGTCACCAAAGCTGCCAGAATCAACCCACGTGAATAGTAATCACTGTTTTGGTCATAACTTGAGCTACACAACTCCAAATGAGTGATTCAAAAAGGAAATAAAGATGAGACCTAGAAGGACAATTTTCATGAAGAACACCTCATCAAATTATGATTGAAACCAGATAAAAAAAAATTAGGTTCAAAGATTAGGGTACCAAGTTGTTCAAAATCCAAAACTCTTTAAAATTTACAAAGCTAACTTGGAATGCATTAGACATTCATGTAATGAGCACTTGGCAACAATTGAGATGAGTATTGAGATATTTTATTTGTGTATTTTCAGTAGAAAAAGAGGTTGAGACGGATAAGGAGAAGTGAGTAAAGGGAAAGGAAATCATTAAAGGTTTGTGCACAACTAATATTTTTCTTTGTTTTAACCTTGTAAATTGATTTGAATGAGTTTATTTTAAATGAGATATGGTTTTTCTCTTGCACTTAAAAAATTTGGGTGTTGCCACCTCTATATGGATCTTATGATGATTTGAATGTGTTTATTGGTTTGCAAATATAATTATTGATTGAGAAACTTTTGAAAATTGTTTTGAAACCACAGTTAGCATGACAGTCCCTTTCGGAATTCTCCAATAGTAACGGCTACTTGGGGTTTGATATTGATTATGATTATGTCCCCCCATTAATAACGATTAATGGGGTGAGACTATATGAGTACTCATTACTTCCCTCATTAATAACGGTTAGTGAGGTTGAGATTGCTTTGTTGTGGTATACAACACGACATTGATCGTGAAATTTTATGTCATGGTCTAAAATCTGTGTTAATGTTGGCAACACTTATGATTTGGGAATTGTGATTGTGAATTATGACCTCTTCATTGAAAGGTGATTTCTATAAATGATTCTTATGGACTTAGAACTTTTGTGTGATATTTTCATGCTTATGAAAAATATGATTTATTATGTTTTGACAAGTTGTACTTTATTTTAAGTTTTAAAATTATTAGTTGTGTATCACTGAGTGATATACTCAGCGATAGCTTTTTATACTGTCGCAGGTAAGGGAGAGGAGAAGGCTGCTGAGTGAGGGGCTTGGAAGCAACATTTTGTATTGACTGTGGATATATGTAGTAGGATACCCCTGTAATTTTTTTTTTATGTATTTTGCAGCTATATGTATGGATGTTCGAACATTGAGCAGTTTATATTAAAAAACATTACATTACTAAAGCATTTTGATATTGTAAATATTTGAAATTTTATTTTGAGACTTATGGAAATGTAACTTTTGTAATATGTAGTTTATTATTATTTCCAATAAATGTTTACTTGACATGTAAATGAGTTTTGGGTTTGCTAAAGTTTCAACCATCACAACGCAATTTTTCGCAATATAAAAGTAAAATAAAATGTTATGTTCTGTTTAAAATCCCTTGCAGTATATTTAATAGATTATCAGTAGGTATAGTTCGGTAATTCATTAGGTATGCTACGGGAATATGTCATGCGTTACAAGGAATAAAGTGTGATAGTTTAGCTCCATCTTCCCATAATATTATAGATAAAAATATCTTAAGAGGTGAAAGATTAATTGGAATCGCTATTCCGAATGATAACCAAACAATTAACTGTTGATATTTATACGAAAAAAAACTGAATCACACCACTTCGATTAATCTATTTTATTGATTTTCTATAATGAATATCACAAAATAACTATTTTCTATCATGATTTCACATATTAACTTTTTTTTTTTACAATTAAAAAGAAAATTTTAATCAACAAATTTTAAATAATGATAAGAGTCATTTTTAAAATTATAAAATCTTAAGGATTGAATTCTAATTAAAATTAATTGAAAAAAAATGACCAATTTAAGGTGATGTCCTCAATTTTAGTATAACATATTTAAAAAAAATGCTAGAAATATTAATATCAGCTCTTACCCCATAATTTTTTTTAATATAGCATTATAATCTCCTCCACATTAAAAAGAAATTCAGTATAAATTTAATTTAAACAAAAATTTCCCATAATTTGAATCTTCCACACCTATATTATCAATGTAATCAATTTTTGGATGTCCCTGAAGGTTCTCTTTTCCTATGCTCTATTCAAATTCATGCAATGTTTGCATATTTTGTGAGCTTTGATAGGTTCAAGAACAGCAATTAGATGGTTTCTTCGGCTGTTTAATTCAGCAATTGAGTCCAGGGAGTCACCAATTACAATTAATTATAAAAATATTAATTTAATGAGTAAAGTTATATTATTATGCAAATTGATGAACAAGTATATAAAAGTTTTTTTTAAAATATATTGAACAAACATAAAAATTACATAATTATAAAGTAAATGTGTTTTGTAAAGCATAAATATTAAATTAATAAATATTGATTCAAATTAAATATATTTATTTATAAATACCTAGCATTTTCAAAAATAAATAAGATTTGTTTAGTCTGACTTATTTCAATGGCTGAAAATATATTATAGATTCAATAAAAAAATTAATGTTTAATTATATTTTTGAATTGCTAGTGATTGAATGCAAAATTACTACTTTTACAAGTTATTTATCAAACATTTTAAATTTAATAGTTGAAATTTCAATCCACTAATATCAATCTCAATTAATAAATTAAATAAAAAATTAATGATCGTGATATTTCGATAATAGTTTTAGAACGGGTAAATGATCTGATGTATATATTGACATACTTTAATTTTTAAATACAGAGAAATGTAAATGAACCATTCCACATAGAAAAGGAAAGAGAAATAAAAGGTATTCATAAAGAATGAGGTTGGTCTTCATCCCACAGCTTATTTTTGGGTGGTCCGATGATAATGAGACTCGAGAGATAAATTCCCGAACTTTAGTGAATTAAATCCTAATGCAATGAGTTGGGTCATGACAATGACAATTGGATGAGTTTGCTTAATTTAATAACCATGATTAATTGCTGAAAGTTAGCTGTCAATAATTAAAGTGCTAGAAATTTGGTGATTGAAACTTTTTTGTAAAATCATAGTTTTAAATCGTTAACTATTGATTTTTAAAAAATTAATCTAAAAATTTTAAAATTTAATCTCAACAATTAATAACTCAAAAGTTAAAAAATGGATTATATTTTCCGAACTAAATCAATACTAAATATATGTAAAGATGATAAATTGATAATGATGATTCATAAATTAATCGTAAGTCAGTATTTATTTATTTAATAAGTAACAATTAGTCATTAAGATTTGATTACATTGAAAAATTAATTATCGTGGTCTAAATTGATTATTAATTATATTAATTCTTTTTATTTAAAATAATTTAATTTTTAAATTTTTTTAATTTTATTAAATTAAAAAAAAATTAATAAATTTAATGGAGTTAACATACAATTTGAATGGCAGAAACTCATATATTAACAGAGCCAAACTTCAAAAATTAAATTATTGCTTTTTAAAAAAGGTAAAAGACTGACTCATGGATTTTAGCATATCTCAAAGACTATATATATATATATATATATATATATATTTATAAGCAAAATGTTATTAATAAAAGAAAGGAAATATGAGAGAAGAACTGAACAAAACCAGCTGTCATCAAAGAGTAATTTATAATTTACCCAATTGATAACATATGAATGTAAATAAACAATTGAATTGAAGGTGGGAAAGTATATGCAAATCAAAATCAAAAGTGGGGCAAAACTGAGTTGATCAGGCAAAGCAATGGTTGTTTAAGGAGGATTGCTTCTTTCCACTTGATAGATTGGCCCACATATTTTCTTTGCATTGTCCAAAATGTTATTGGAATTTGCATTAGTGTTGTTATTTTCACTTTAAAAGCTATGTACAAACTATGCCCATTAGATAGATGATGGATCAACAGCAAGAAAACATCATCTTGCAATTGTCACCATAATTTTATTTATGAAGGGGAGGGGGGGGAATAAGACTATATAAATGCAATAGGTTTTCTAATATTAAGTATTTATTTGTTCTGTGGAAAATATTTTTTTATATTTTTTAATATTTGAGACATTCAAAAATAGAGTCAATAAAATAAAAGAGTTTGTTTTTGTTTCTAATTTTTTTGCATGTGTTTAAAAGCAGAAATAGCCATTTTTAAGGAAAATAATTTTTTTTTTTTAAAAAATTATTTTTTAGATTTTGATAATCTTAATTTATAAAAATTACTTTGTCGGTACCTGGTATTTATAAGTTGATTTTATGTTATGAGCATTTAAAATTTTAAACAATTACATGTTTGGTTAAAATGCTTATAAGTGATATATTTATTAAAAAATAACTTATAAAAATGTTTATTATCAAAATAACTAAAAATAATATTAAATTAAATATGATAAAATTTTAAAATTAAATAAAAATAATATAATAAAATATTTGATCAAATTAACTTATAATCACTAAACTTAAATTATAAAAAATGAAAAACTGATCATCCAATTTATTTTTTTAAGCCCGTAAGCTTAAAAAATATTATAAATAAATAGATAAATTTATTTTTAAAGTTTATAACTTAATTTTAAATTACTGTAACTTAATTTTAAATTACTGTTTAGAATATAAAAAATAATTTAATATATATATATAAGTTATTTTTTTAAATTAAATAAAGTCTAAATTAAAAATAATAAAAACTTGTAGATTATTCCAAGAAACAGCAAATTCCATCAACTGGTAAAGTACCAAATTATTCTTTAAAAAAATGGCGAAATCAATCTATTTCTCTTGAAAGCACCCGCACATTAATTAGTCGGATGAGTTTTAAGTAAAAACAAAATAATAAAAATAAAAATAAATAAATAAAATTTACGCTAATGCTTAAAAATTAAAAAATTATATTAATTAATTATAATTAAATAAAATTGAAATTTTGACTTGATAAGTTAATTAGACTTGAATCATCATATGATTAATTTAGAGTGACTTATAATCTGCTTTAGTTAACAGAAAATTTAAAATATTTAAACTCTATAAAATTGAGAATTAACCTCACAATTCATATTACCAAATTCAAAGTTAACCCATTATAATTAATCTAATTAATCCAAATTTTATTTAAAAATTAAATTACTATTATTTTGAATTAGCATTTTATTTTTAATATAAAATGATTCATAAATTACTCTAAATTTAACTTGGTATAATATATAACTAAGTAATTTTCAGCTCGAAATGATTTGACTTGAGCATATAAAATTCAAAATATTCACAACCTGAAATAATTTTAACTTATAATCTAACCTTGAATTGACTCAATTGGATTCATTTATTATCTCTATAATTAAATAAAATTTTATTTAAATAATTAATGAAAATATTTTTTATCTTGTAACTTTTTTTTTAATATATAATTATTTAATTTTAAATGTAATATGTAAATTTTGATTTGCGATATCATTCATCGCGATGAAAACTTTTTTCTAAAAGGAAGGAGATTGGAAGAACCAATTAGAAAAGTTGGCGTTCTCCAACTCATTCCTTCCAGTTCCAGCCAACCATGTGCCTTTTGATGTATAGCAATCACTTTTTAAATTGGGAGATTCCAGCACTTAAAAATGTAGATTATTGTACAAGAAAAGGCCATGGCAGCTAGCACAGGCAGAGTCAAATTCTACGTCACATGCAATTGCCAATAAATCTTGGTGATCTCTCTGGTCCCCTTGTCACACTCAACTTTGGTTTCTACCCATTTAAAAAAAAAAAAACGAAAAATTAGAAGACCTGCGCGTCAAGGATTCGTTCAATTCATGATTATTCTGTGAAAATTTGTGAACCCACAAGTTCTCACATTACATTGAAAACGTCCTCTTCCTAATGGACTTGGATGGTATATGAATTGAGTTGAGTGGAGTGGTCGCACTAATTTGTTGTGGTATACAAGCCACGGCCAATGTTGGGTAAACCAAGGCCATTTTCGATGTTCCTCTACAGGCATGAGAGATGATACATCTCTTTCAAAATCCCTTATCATGGCACATGAATGAAAGGGAATCCATTTGTGTGCCCAACTGGATGAAGTAATAGTATTAATGCCACATGGCCTGAGTTATCTTTAGACAGTGGCAAGTTGAGTTTTATGGGTTTGCACTCGGCAGACCATGTTGTCGTTCCAGCCTTTTAAGCTTCAGGTTCTGCAATAGACAAAGTTTTCCAATCATGAGGGAATTGAATATAGATTAATTCAAGTTGATATTAAATTTAAAATCAATTTAAGAATTATGTGTATTTAAAAAAAATAATATTTTAATTGAAAATACATGAAATTCTAAAAATAAAACCGCATTATAAAAAGAGAAAGTGACATACAAAGACGTGAACAGTCCTAATCAAGGTTCCCAAACCATGGGTAAGCAGGCAATGGCAATGACTAAAGCTGTTAGTTATTTTCATGGTTTATGGTAGCAATAGAATTTGCAGACGTTAGGACACTACTCCGTTACATCATTAATCAGTTTTTATATCAAGCATTCAATGGCCAATTTGAAAAATAAAAAAATTCAATGGCACGTGAGTAGACCAGGCTTACTCTGCTAGTTCTTCCTTCAAACTCTTTAAATGCAAATGGGGACATCTTTTAGACTACAAGTTTTCTACTTTAATTTGATAACTATTTGTCATTAATATATCTTTCAAAATATATATATATATATATATATATATATATATATATATTAAAAGGTCACTGTTACCGGTGGGCAACAGAGGAAGTGCCCGTCTTTGGTTGGCCTTTATGTCTAATATTTTGCTTTCAATTTTTGGAAATTAGTAGCAATTTGCAAATGGGTATCGCAAATAATAATTGCAGACGTGACATCGTTTTGCTTACGCTAAAGGTTTTCCTCTCAATGTTTTGGTAGTTCACATACGAAATCTCGAGAAATTTTGGTGGAGACCAATTTATTATAGATTTAACATAAAAATATATAAAATTTTTATATTTAATAAATAAATTTTATTATATATTTTATATTTTAAATTCATAATAAATTAAATTTATATAAAAAAATTAAAACATCAAATCTGAGTTTTACTCAACCTCTAATGGTATAAAAGAAAATACAATAATTTAGATAATAATTATTTTCATAATTTCACCCTTTTTTGTCATTAACATTGATAATCACTTAATTATAATATAAAATTATGAAAGATAAGACAATCTACAGTCTGAGTCATTTGGATTTAAAAACCTTAATGAACAATTAAACAAAAAAAAGTATAATATGAAATTGAACATGGAAAGTATTTTTTTTATGTTCAAGCAAATTGAAATCGTTAATTATATTGTCTTTATTAACTCAAGCCGCCTCACTTTTTTTTTTTTTTTTTAATTTCGCTTTCTAAATTGGATTTGGGATATAGCTGCCTGCTAAACATCTTCACTAACACAAAGTCCTTTTCTTATTAGTTTATATATATATATATATAAATTAGCATTTAGAATTTATCATGATTAATTAATCAAGTTAATTAATTAGTTAATACCTACCTAAGGTAGGCAAAACTGGTTATTACATTATTATCAGCCAAATTGGCCTCTCAAAGTTTAGTTCTAGAAGCAAAACAGCACACGCTTTCTACTATATAAATCATGAAACAAACATTGGAATGCACTTTTTCTTTTTAATGATTACTAATTATTTGACAATAACAATTTGCATCATATATTATAATGCAATGGAACCCCCGGATGTCACACTTACATCTATTTGGAAAAATATTTATATTAAATATAAAATTTAGAAAAATTTTCTCAATTTAAATTAATTTTTAGGGTAAAATGAAATATGATATATTTTATTTATATTATATTATAATTTATTTTATTTTATTGTTAAATTATTTATAAATATTTACATCCATAAATTTCACATTTTAAATATTTTAAATATTCATATTTAAATGTAATAAGATATATTATTTTATATTAATTTAAAATAAATTATTTTTTTTAAATATAAAATTTAAATAAATCTTCCTCTTTTAATTTGGCCTGTGTGTAAAATTTTGTGGACCACAACATTTAAAACGTTCTCTTTTTAAATATTTCATGTCAATTATGTCTTAAAAAATACAGGCATCAATTTTTCTTATTTTTGTTTTTAATTATAACATGTAATGAATTAGTTCCAATTTTTGGAAATTAGTGGCAATTTCCAAATGGGTATAGTAAATAATAAATGCAGATGTGACATCGTTTCGTTTATATTAAATGTTTCCCTGTCAATGTTTTGGATTTTCAAATTATAGGATGTCCAATATTTCACCCCCATTATTTTGTCATTAACATTGATAATCACTTAATTATAATCCAAAATTATTAAAGATAAAGACAATCTACTAACTGAGCCATTTGGTTTTAAAACCTTATGATGGACAATTAAACAAAACAAAAGTGTGCATATATATACATATATATTTATTATTTTACATGAAACAAACGAAAAATATAATAGATTTACAATCAACATAAAAATCAATCAATTTTCATGAGTATAAAGTCTTTTGATATAATTAAAATTAAATCCTTACCAATAAAATAAAGAAACAAAAGCAAGGGTTTAAGAAAGAATTTTTATGCGTTAGGATCGTTATATACAAATCGACCCACTTGCCCACATACTGGATAGCAACTAAGCAAATGGATGAAAGTTGTGACCCAGAATTATTGAGGTACAGCTCAACCCAGTTGAGCACTTGTTTATCTAAGTGATTTATCTTGGATTGGCTGCTTAATTTCAATTTGTTAAATGGCACATGACCATTTTGCTCATTAACATCTAACCTAATAAGCCTGCTCCACGACCACGGATCTTCTGGGTCAATGTCGATTTGGATTTTCAAATACCGTTGCTAAGTACTTGGAAATTGGAAATGCCCTGCCCCTTCAACTGGGTGAGTCAGTAGCATTAATTATTAAACCCATGTTACGGAATGGACGAGAGTATAAATATTAATTATTTATAATTGAGCTAATAATTTAATAATTATCTGTTTTATATTATAAAAAAATTAACATTTAAATTTTAATAATTTTTATCCTCTTTAAGAATTTTAAAATATAAAAACAAATGCTTTTACCTTTTCAAAAAATATAAAATCACTGAATTCTGAAGATATATTATCTATTTAATATTTATTTGATAATATTAATTATTTTAATAATTATTAATAATTATTAGTTATTTAGATATTAATAATTAATGATTAATTATTTGTATAAATATTAAAGTAAAAATATTTAATAAAAATAATTATTAAATTGATTATTAAATATAAAAGTAATGATATAATTTTTTTGATTATAATTAAAATATTTTTTTAATCTCTAAAAATTAGTTAGTATAATTTTTTATAAATTATTTTTTTAATTTTTAAATATTAATATAAATATTATATTATTAAATATTATAAATATAAAAAATAATAAAATATTATTTTAAAAGTTATCATTAAATAAATTCAAATCTCACTCTGTCGATTTCTTGAAAAGAATAAATTATTTAATTGATTATTATATTTCTCTTTGAATAAGAATTTAAGTTCCACTTGTCTGTTCTCAAAGGAATAAAAAAAGTTCCACTTGTCCATCAAATTTTTTCTCACAATTAATTAAAATTTGAAAGTTAAAAATCCTCATGTGTATCTACCAAAAATTGAAAATTGTAACCTACCGTCCAAGACGTAAACGCAATGTAGGTATCCAATGAATCTGCCAAAACGACCAAAACTAAAAAATAAATATATAAATTTATAAAAGAAACTGCCTGAAAATTTTTACTTTTTTAATTAAACCGTATTTTAATTTGGTTGTCTTCATCTCCAAAGTTGCTTTCCGGTTTTTTTTAAAGCTTTTTTCTGTTTTTATTAGTATTATAATAAACCTTGAATATAATATTGATTTTGCCTGCTCAACTACCTGAGTGTTTTTCATATATCTTCAGTGTGAGATGTAGGTGAGCTTATCTGCCAATCAGTTTTTTTTTTTTTTTCATTTTATTAATCATATTTAAATTTTAAAAATAAATTATAAATAAAATATTATACAAGCCAGAATCCTAGAGAATGGGCTTTTGGTCCAGTCTCCAAAAAATTTATCACTAATTACTGTGTATTTTAGTCATAGTTTTCAATCATAATTACAATTTGAAAATTTAATTATTTAAACAAATTAAATAAATTATACTTTTTTATATAAAATTTGGCATTTATGTAAATTGTTTGAAATACATGACAAGAGTGTGCCGCATAGATTGATTATTCAAGATTTCATATTGATTATAAATTAAATGTGAGTGACTTATATAAAAATAAAATTTTTTTAAAAATTATCATAATTTTAAGATATAATTTATTTTAATCACCAAATTATTTATCGTCTTGCCTATGTAAAAAAAAAAAAAAGTATGTGGTAAAGGAAATGTTTGAAAATTCTAACTTGAATAAGAGGGCCACCCTGTCCAATTCACCAACAAAAAAAAGGCCACCCTGTCATTGGTTACCACATGCCCATCTTCCCTTGTCAAATTGTTGACCTTTCCAAGTCAAAGATACCAATTCTCTGTTCTACAGAAATAAAGTAACAGCCCCATAATTCTATTTTGCCGATGATATGTTTTGGAATTCTACAGTATGTGTAGTCAATTTGTACACTCAATTCAGTCCAAAATCATTTATATTTATATTTATTGTTACCTTTTCAGAGAGAAAGATAAGAAGAGTTGACTAAAATAGGATTTGAAAGATTTTTATTTTCATATACAATCAATTAAATTAGTAAATAAATATGTAGTAATAGAAAGAAAATGATTCTGCACGTAGTTTTATTAAATATTAACTTTTAAATTAATTAAGTTTATTAATAAATATTGAGTATAATGATAAAATTTATATATTAAATTTCCAAACATAAAAAATTAGGTTTGATTATTGGGAAATATATTACAGAGAGGGATATGCAATCACAAAATTTGAAATATTAATTTTTTATACATTGTAAAATAAATATAAAAAAAAATATTTTGATAAATTTAAAATAATAATAATAATAATTAAGTCTCTTATTTCTCTAATTATTGAATTAAAAAAAAAAAGGGCTTAAGTTTGCCAAAGCTTAAGACAAGGGGGGCATCGGGTCGTCTTTCTTGACTGCAAGAAAGTAGAAACTGAGACTTTGAGAACCAGCTTGGAAAAAATGGAAATATATATATATATATATATATATATATATATATATATATGAGTCTATCCCTTTCGATTACATAACTCGCTGACTTTCTTGACTTAAAATGATATTATGTGGATTATGTTCACATGGTGAACATCACCTCAGTGAGAGAGAAAAATATGTTGAATAATGTATACAATGTCTCCATGTTTTAAGTTTTGAGTAGCTCATTGATTAGCTAGTGTCACTTGTTGTCTGTCAAATTATGGAGTGTAAATGAAAATTCTGGAGTCTAAGAGTGTGTTCCTCTCCTTCCATTATTATTATTATTTTTTTCTACATCATGACATCTTCTATTTCTATTTTACGGTTGACAAATCTTTTTAGGGATTTATGATTATTCCTTAAAATAATATATTTTTTAAGAATTAAATTTAAATTATTTTATTAAAAATATAATAAATTTTACCACTACACTTGATAATGCATAATGTTTATTTATTAAAAATAGCCTTCTTTTTATATTTTTTTTTTAAATTCTGGTCTTTCTATCACTAGAAACATGCACACACTGACATTGTTATTTATGTGTGTATTAAAAAGATTTTTATTTAATAATAAAATATTTAAAATTGAGATTTTGACAATCTCGAAATCTGATTAACAAGTTTCTGGAAATGGAATTGTAATTCATTCTCATTGATAGAAGGTCCAAAGATATGTTTTTATACACCAGCTAGAAAAAATAAGCGAGAAGAAAACTAACTGTAACTGCTATATGACACAAGCTACATGTGCTAAATATTTCTAACAAACTATATTTTTAGAATAAAGTAAATTCCAGCTCAGTAACTTCTAGCTGAATTCTAGCTCTCAGCTTTATTGCTTTGTAACTGCTTTACTTCATGTGATACCCCCTCGCAAGCTGGAGAATAAATATCCAACATTCCCAGCTTGAGTTGAAGAGTGTGAAATGGCGTATAAGCTAGGGGTTTTGTGAAAATATCAGCTATCTGGCAGAACTAGAAATAGGCAACAACTTAACTAGGCCTTGCTGAGATTTTTCACGAACAATATGGCAATCAAGTTCAATATGTTTGGTACGTTCATGAAATGTAGGATTAGCGGTAATAGATAAGGCAGATTGATTGTCACAATAAATCAATGCTGGTTGTGTGAAAGGAACATGGAGATCATGAAGCAGATATGTAATCCATTGGAGTTCACAAGTCACAGAAGCTAAAGCTCTATATTCAGCCTCAGAAGAAGATCGAGACACCGTGCTTTGCTTTTTAGACTTCCATGAAATTAGAGAGTTGCCCAAGAAAATACAGAAACCAGTAACAGATCGCCTTGTATCTATGCACCTGCCCAATGAGAATCACTGAAGCTTTTTAATTGAAGTGAGGAATTTGCTGGAAAGAACAAACCAAGACCAGGAGAAGCCTTTATATACCAAATAACTCTATTTACAGCTTGAAGATGCAAAGTAGTAGGCTGGGCTAAAAATTGACTGAGTTGTTGAACAGCAAATGTAAGATTTGGTCTGGTAGTAGTTAAGTATAAGAGTCTCCCAATTAGTTTTCGATAGGAAGGATTAGGAAGAACATCTCCTGTGTCCTTTTGAAGCTTAAGAGAACAGTCCATGGGAGTTTTGGCTGGTTTGGAAGCCAAGTAGCCAATGTCAGATAAGATCTCAAGGGCATATTTTCTTTGATTAATAAGAATACCTTCAGAATTTCTTGCAATTTCTAAGCCCAAGAAAATCTCCCCAAGTCTTTAATTTTAAAGGAATCATCAAGAAAATGCTTGACTTGAGTGATTTCTATCATATTATTCCCTGCTAGAATAACATCATCAACATACACTAAGATAGCAGTGAATGATTGTGATGTGGATTTGATGAACAAAGAATAATCAGACTTAGATTGGGAATATCCAAGAGAGAGTAAGGCAGTAGAAAGTTTCAAAAACCATTGCCTACTAGCCTGCTTCAAGCCATAAAGAGACTTAAGCAATCTACAAACCTGATTGGGCTTAGAAGCCTTAAATCCTTGAGGCAAGGCCATATAAACCTCCTCATGAAGATCTCTATGCAAGAATGCGTTGTTTACATCTAGTTGCTGAAGAAACCAATTGTTGGCAGCAGCAAGAGCTAATAACAAGCACACAGTAGTCATTTTGGCTACAGGAGAAAAGGTATCAAAGTAGTCTATACCTCCAGTTTGTGTATAGCCTTTAGCTACAAGTCTGGCTTTATATCTTTCAATAGACCCATCTGCCTTGAGTTTCACTTTGTAAATCCACTTACACCCAATAGGTACCTTACCACTTGGTAAATCAGTAAGCTCCCAGGTCTTGTTTTGCTCCAAAGCAGCTATCTCAGATTGCATAGCTTGCTTCCAACAGTCGTGTTTAATGGCCTGTGAATATGACCTAGGTTCTACTATTGTGGAAGTAGATAGAACAAAGTGTTTATAAGGAGAAGACAAGAAATCATGGGAAAGCACTTGGGAAAGAGGATAGAGAATACCTGGACCTGTATTTGCTGGAGCTGCAGATGCTAAATTGCAATGGTAGTCCAGTAAATATGAAGGTGGTTTTCGGGTTCTGTTAGAATGTCTAGGTTCTGTTTGTGCAGTAGAAGAAGGAGATACATGTTGTGAAGGTAATGTAGATGATGAAGAATTCAATAAAGAAGAAGGAGAAAAAAGAAAATCATAATCAGAAAGTGTGGTGTCTAATGGAAGTGAAATAGGAGAGGTAGAAAAATGAGAAGAGGACTGTGATTTATAAGGAAAAATGGATTCATAAAAAATACAATGTCTAGAAATGAAAATTTCCCTTGTAGAAAGATCAAACAAAATATATCCTTTAGTGCCACTTTTATAGCCAAGAAAAAGACATTTCTTTGCTCGAGAATCAAACTTAGATCTATGGGCTGTCAAGGTAGATGCAAAGCATAGAGCACCAAACACTTTTAGATCATGTATATCAGGTAGAGTAGTATAGAGAATTTCATATGGTGATTTATTGTTTAGTAATGGAGTAGGCAATCTATTGATAAGATAGATTGAGTGCATAACAACATATGACCAGAAAATTTTGGGCAAATTGGCTTGAAATAAAAGTGCTCTAGCAACATTTAATATGTGTTGGTGCTTTCTTTCCACTACAGCCTTGTGCTGTGGTGTCTCAACACCGGTTGTTTGGTGCTCAATTCCTTTGGAAAAGTAAAAATGAGGCATAGAAAATTCTAAACCATTATCACTTCGAATGACCTTTACTTTTGTTGAAAATTGAGTGTCTACAAGAAGAACAAAAGATTGAAGTAAAAAAGATGCTTCAGATTTGTGTTTCATCAAGAAAAGCCATGTATGCCTTGAGAAATCATCTACAACAGTGAGGAAGTATCTGTGACCATGAACAGCAATTACAGAAAATGGACCCCAAAAATCCACATGTACAAGCTCAAAAATTTTATTTGTTTGAGTAGTACTAATAGGAAAAGGCAACTTCTTCTGCTTAGCATAATGACAAATGTCACAAACTACATTAGACAATGAAGTAACATTAGGATATTTGGTCTTTATTGCATTAAGTCTAGTAGTAGAAGGATGACCCAATCTAAAATGCCAGAGATTGAATGCAGGGTTGCAAGCTGAATATACTGCAGAAATAGAAACTAAATGTGCTGGTGGAGGTGACAAAGGAAATGAAGGTGGGGCAGGATCTACCAATGCATATAAACCATCTTTAGCTCTAGCTGTACCAATCTTCTTCAAGGTACTCAGGTCCTGTATGAGACATTGGTCATAGTGAAAGATTAGACAACAATGAAGTAAGGAAGCAAGTTTAGTAACAGAGATAAGATTGAATTGAAATTGAGGAATGAAAAGCACATCTGTAAGTATAAAAGAAGATGAAAAATGAATTGTACCAGAAAAATAAGCTATGACTTTATTACCATTTGGAAGATTGACTGAGATTGTTCTAATTCTTTTATAGGTAGTGAAACAAGAAAGAGAAAAAGTAATATGATCTGTAGCTCCAGTGTCTAAAAGCCACATATCATGTTTTGTAGTATAAGAAAGGGTAAACACATTACCTGTAGTAGAGGGATAAGAAATAGTGGAAGGAAGAGAGGATTCAGGGATGACTTGACTGAGGCTTACTTGGTTCACTAAATGAGAATCTGGAGTGGGAGGAGACTGTTTAATTAAAGCTAGCAACCTTTGATACTGATCTGGTGTAAAACTACAACTTGAATGCTCATGATCACCTTGTGGTATATCAAAATCAATTATCTGCTCAACATCACCAGTACAAACATTATTAATCTTGGCACCAGAATTCTTGAATTTAAAACCAGGAGGAAATCCATGCTTCCTATAACATGTCTCTTCTGTGTGTCTTGGTTTTCCATAATATGTACAAGTCTTATAGTTATTCTGAGTCCCAAACTTTCTATTATCTGTATCAGTGCCCCTGCCATATACATTCCTTTGAAAACCAGCTGGACTAGACTTATTAACAAACACTTTTGGTTCAGTAAGTATTCCTATATTCATATGTCTTTCTTGTTGAACCACTAACGAGAAAACCTTATTGATGGAAGGTAAGGGTTCTAACAGCATAATTTGTGACCTAACATTGCCGAATTGATCATTTAAGCGCTTTAAGAATCTGATAACATAGTCATTTTCCCTATATTTTCGCACAGTGACAAGAGCTTCACAGATACATGGAGTTGCACAAGTACATTGAGGAATAGGACGAAAATTCTCTAGTTCATCCCATAAAGTTTTCAAATGAGTAAAGTAATCTGTGACAGAATGTTCACCTTGCTTAAAACTATATATCTGTTATTGTAAGTCAGAAATCCGATACACATCTCCTTGAGAAAACCGATCCTTAAGATCTTTCCATACATCTGCTGCAACATCAATCCACAGGACACTTTGTATATGGACTGAGATACTGAATGTGTGATCCAAGAAACTACCATGGTATTACACCTTTCCCAAACAGAAAACATTGGATCTGTGGCAGCTAGCATCTTGAGAGTTCCGTCAACAAATTTCATTTTATTCTTAGACTGCAATGCCATTCTCATTGCCCTTGCCCAAGAATGATAGTTGGATCCAGATAAAACAAGAGAAACAAGAACTAATGCAGGATTTTCATTAGGATGCAAGAAATATAGATTCGAAGGATTTGTGAGATGATTAGGAGCTGAATTTCCAAATCGAGAATTAGCAGCTTCAATTGCCATGAGTACAGATCAAAGAGAAGCAAGTAAATACAGAAACAACTGGAGGAAGAATAAAAATTGATCAAGAAGGAAGGAGAAAAGAATCTCAGATGCAAAGAAGAATAGAGGTTACCAGAAAAAAAAAATGCTCTGATACCATAACAAGTTTCTGGAAATGAAATTGTAATTCATTCTCATTGATAGAAGGCCCAAAGATATGTTTTTATACACCAGCTAGAAAAAATAAGCGGGAAGAAAACTAACTGTAACTGCTATATGACACAAGCTACATATGCTAAATATTTCTAACAAACTATATTTTTAAAATAAAGTAAATTCCAGCTCAGTAACTTCTAGCTGAATTCTAACTCTCAGCTTTATTGCTTTGTAACTGCTTTGCTTCATGTGATACTGATTGAAACATTAAATTTGTTAATTTTTTTATATTACAAATTAAATATTCACTTACTGAATCATTAATTTATGAATTTAAAAAATTATATTTACAAAATATATGAATAAAAGTAAAAAAAAAAAATAAAAGATATAATAAATTAAAGTAAAATATGATAATTTATTTTTATTATTGTCAGAAGAAAACAGAGTTAAAAAAGAAAAAAATTATATTATTTAAATTAAAAAATAATTATTAAATAATTGAGTTGGAAAATATTATTTTAAAATAATTTCAGTAAAAAATAATTAAAATGATTAAAATGAAATGATAATTTATTATTATTATTATTGTCCGAAGAAAACAAAGTGAAAAAAGAAAAAAATAATTAGTGAATTTAAAATTATAAAAATTAAATAATGATTAAATAATTGAGTTAGAAAAAAATATTTTAAAATAATTTCATAAAAAGAATTAATTAAAATGATTAAATGATTTACGAATTAAAAATAAAAAAATTAATTAATATATTTTTTAAAATAAAATAATTAAATTCAGAAAAAATGTGGAGATAGTAACTTTCCTTCTACATTTATTGGAATGGATTGAGTTGATTAAGCGAAGGGAAAGAAAAGTAGGGATTGTCCTTAGTCGCTTGGAGTCTAAAGAGATGAGCAGATGAGAAGCTCAACGGCAACGGGAAGCACGCTTTTCGGCAGTGTTCATAATTCAAATTTCCCTGCCGACAAACAAGGCCTATCACTTCAAACCCAATACGCATGCACACACGTGTGAAATTGTACTTGTATGCTCTTTTTATTTATTTATTTATTTACTTTCATTGATTTAAAATATTCTCTTCACCAATTGAAAATAACTAAATAATCCAATTTCATGCTATATGATATTCATAACAATATTGCATATAATTTTGATTTAAATTAGCTTAAGTAATTAAAAAATGTTAAAAAAATGTAAACCTTTTATATATTTTTTTAGTTTTATTTATTTTTTTAATTTTATTAAATTGATTCTAAATTTTTTACATTATTTTTAATTTTAGCAATGAATTTAATTAAAACAATTAATCTTCAGGTACCTATTAACAAAAATAATTTAAATATTTTTCACTCTTTATAACTCTTAATCATTTGTTTTAATTTTATTAATTTATTCAATAATTTTAATATTTTCAAGGATTGTTCGGTTTCAAATATTTTTTTAGTGCCTCTAAAATTAATATATTTAAATATTTACTAAAATATCATTCATGAATTTTATTTATGGGCTTAAAAAAAAAACCCAAATTTAAAACTTTTTAGGCATGTCATAAAGTCTTAGGCTAGGTAAAAAGCTCCACTATTTTTTTTTATATATATTTTAAATAAGCAAAATTGTTTATTAATTAATAAGAAATAAGAGGAAAAGCAAGCAAATGGTTCTATCATTTGGCTAATAAGTCAATTCCAAACACCCAACCTAAACTAAGCAAGACCTACACAAATCTGCCTAAGAAAAACCCTTAAAAAAATACTAAAATCATGCAAATGAAAGGACCAAATTGCATCATAGCAATGGATAGACTTAGTAATTAAACATTGAAGATGACCAAACAATTTAATTTCTATTCTTGAGCTAATTTGTTTTCATATATGGAATTATTCTTTATTCCAAGCTTTTAACATTTGTTTAGAGCTAATTTTTTTTATCCAATTTATTATGAACTCATATACATTATATACGATGAGACCCACATATTAAATAGATAAAATTTATATATTTATATATATTAAATTTATAATGTTTCAGGTTATATAAGTTATTACCTCCCTATGAATTAGGATACTTGAGTTTTTCTTGAGATTTAAAAAAAAAAAAAAAAAAAAAAAAAGCTTGAGTGTTCCACCAGAATATAGAAATGGCTTAATTCCCAAATTCAGTAAAAAGTGCATATAACCAAATGGGATTATGATCAGAATGCCCACTACTCATGCATGAAGGCCAATTGAGGTAACACTGCAAAAGAAAACTATCATTCCTCTGTGCAAATTTAATTGGGCTTATGAAGAAAATAGAAAACCAAAACCAGCTGGTTAAAAAAAAAAAAAAATTCTAAAAATTAATTAATCCTATCAATAAATTTGATATATAAATTCAACTTTATAAAAAATTTTACCAATAGTAATGACAAGTGAATATTTTTAACAAATAAATATAATTTCTATATTTTCAATTTTTAATAATTAATTTATAAATATAATTTAATTAATTTAAACATATTAATAATGAAAATACATATATTCATATTTATTTTATAATAATAAATATAAAAAAATTATAAAAAAATTAATTATTAGAGAAACCAATGAATGGAATCTTGTTATATGGTCCATCCCAATTTCTTTTTAAATAGTCAGAACCTACTTTATAAAGTTTCAATATTAAAGAATTTCTTTTCTGAATAGCCATTTAAATTAAACCTAAAATAGTAAAAATAATTTTAAATGGTAATTTTTTTTTACTAATTACTAATGTAAGATATCTTTTTTATGGTCCTTTTGATTTTTTTTTATTTTTTATTTTTAATTTTAAATGGGAATGACTTTTATCATTTAATTTGACAAGCAATAGGACTTTAATATGGTAACTATTTTATTGATAATTAATTTGATATGGTTATTTATATCAGTTCTTTCTTTAAATCAAATATCTACATCCAATTTTAACTTCTAATTATCCAATTATGCCATATTTTTTTTATCAATAATAATAATAATAATAATAATAATAATAATAGTTTATGAATTTCTTGTTAAACTCTTCTTTTTTGAGAGTAATCATTAAGTCCTAATAACAATAAATCTTAGTTAAGTTCTTTCTTTTGACTAGTCTAACTTAATTAGTTGGACCATAATTTGTTTAAGCTTACGTATGGATTATCCATTTGACTCCCTCATTAATTAATAGTAATTCACATAGTCATCATCTGCTTTATAAAATTCTTATCTATACCTAATTAATTAAGAATTTAATATATATAATATATGTATTTAATAAATATAATCTTATCATACATCTTATATTCTGAATTCGTTATTGATTATCAATATTATAATTAATATTTTTTTAAAAATCATTTTAAAAAAGGTTAAATTCATTTGAATCAAATCAATGCATATTCATTGATTTGATTTAAAAACATTATATTCTATAATATTTCTTGAGAAAAAAAATTAAAAAGAAATTATTTTCTTAAATTTTAAGAGAAATAAAGAGTAATTGAAAAGATATATAAAAACTGCCCACATCATTGATTTCATTGTCTTAATCCATCATAAATTAAATTTAAATAAAAATTTTTAAAAATTAAAAAATATATATCCTAAAAATCTTATTTATATATTTGGTTTATTATGAATATAAATAAATATATATAAATTTTAATTATTTTTATATATCGGTCCTATAGCAGATGGACGGACTAGCATTTCCCTGCATATCCATCCAAAATAAACGAATCCGCGGGTAAAACAGGTCGCTCACATGATTTTATTTATTTTTTTTCTTTTTAAGCTAATTAATTGTTACAAAATGATGACAACCCAAGCCTTGTTTGTCTATATAAGCAAATCCAGTTTCCCATAGAGCTTGCATCCTACTCTTCATGGCTGCTTGAGTTTATTCAAAACAACTTTACACAATCCTAAACACCCTTTAGACTTCTATTCCTCTTTCTTTCTCTCTTGCTCTTGAGGTGAAGAGAGATGGCTGGTCTAAACGCAGAGAAGGATGTTAATCCCAGCAGCCAACCTTCTGCAGAGAAAACACTTGCAGATTTTGACCCTCAAAAGAAGCCCAAGAGAAACAAGTTTGCTTTTGCTTGTGCAATCTTGGCTTCCATGACTTCAATCTTACTCGGCTATGGTGAGTTGTTTTTTAAAACCATTAATTGTTATAGCACAGTGAGCACTCTCTTTTCGTTGTTTACACGTTTCTTTCACTATATAGAAGCAAGAAATGGATTGGTTTCTCACATGCTTCCAACTTAAAATAAAATTTGAGACATGGTTTCTCCAGAAACTATATTTTGTGAATTTTTTTAATTATAATTAATATGTTTCTTGGTTTGTAGATATTGGAGTAATGAGTGGTGCAGCTATTTACATCAAGAAAAACCTGCAAATCTCAGATACTCAAGTAGAAATCCTGGCGGGTACACTTAACATATACTCACTCGTGGGCTCAGCCGCAGCTGGCCGGACCTCCGACTGGATAGGCCGTCGGTATACCATAGTGATGGCTGGAGGTATTTTCTTCGTCGGAGCTCTCCTGATGGGATTCGCCACCAACTATGCCTTCCTCATGGTTGGCCGGTTCGTGGCCGGTGTCGGGGTAGGCTATGCACTGATGATTGCTCCAGTCTACACAGCCGAGGTCTCTCCAGCATCCTCTCGTGGGTTCCTCACCTCATTCCCAGAGGTACGTATACACATATTTTTGGAAAATAGTAATTATTTTTTTTTTCTTTTGATTTGGCTTTTGTTAAATTTCGAATTTCAGAACTTCCAGTTTTGGTTTAAAAACGACACAACATAGCCAAAGTTCATATTAGTTCTGAAAAACAGTTTGCATGACTGTGTTTTTGCAATTACAGGTGTTCATCAACGCTGGGATTTTGCTTGGCTACGTCTCCAATTTTGCATTCTCCAAGCTCCCAGCTAACTTGTCGTGGAGATTCATGCTTGGAATTGGCGCAATCCCGTCAGTTTTCCTTGCTATGATGGTTCTAGCCATGCCTGAGTCACCTCGTTGGTTGGTCCTCCAGGGTCGACTCGGTGACGCCAAGCGAGTTCTGGACAAGACCTCTGATTCCAAAGAAGAATCTCAAGCAAGACTAGCGGATATAAAAGAAGCAGCAGGTATTCCTCAGGAATGCAATGACGACGTCGTTCAAATGACAAAAAAATCCCACGGTGAAGGTGTATGGCGAGAATTACTACTTCATCCTACACCGTCGGTTCGTCATATCTTAGTTTGCGCAATCGGCATCCATTTCTTCCAGCAAGCGTCAGGAATAGACGCCGTCGTTTTATACAGCCCAAGGATCTTTGAAAAGGCTGGGATCAAATCGGACACCGACAAATTGCTAGCTACCGTAGCCGTTGGATTCGTGAAAACAATCTTCATCTTAGTGGCAACTTTTTTGCTGGACAGAATCGGACGGCGGCCGTTGCTTCTAAGTAGCGTAGCAGGGATGGTATTTTCATTAGCAACCCTTGGATTTTCGTTGACCATCATAGATCATTCGCACGAGAGGCTAACATGGGCGGTTGCACTGTGCATAGCTATGGTATTATTGTACGTAGCGACCTTCTCAATAGGGATGGGACCCATAACCTGGGTATACAGCTCAGAGATATTCCCGTTGAGGCTACGCGCGCAGGGAGCGAGTATGGGAGTGGCAGTAAACAGGGTAACGAGTGGGGTGATATCAACGACTTTTATATCGTTGTACAAAGGCATAACAATAGGTGGGGCGTTTTTCTTATTCGCGGCAATAGCAGCGGTGGCATGGACGTTCTTTTTCACATGTTTACCCGAGACGCAGGGGAGGACATTGGAGGATATGGAGATCCTTTTTGGTCATTTTATTAAGTGGAGATCTGCTTTGAAGGAGGCCAAATTGAAGGATGCTAATGCCAAAGCCAAAGCCAATGCCAATGGTGCTGAAACTCAAAGTAAAGCTCAAATTCAGCTGCCCACTTCTTCTGTTGCTATTACTTCAGCTTAGATTAAGGGTACTTTTAGTAAATCGACCTGCTTTGTAATTTAGATTTTTCTTTTTCCCTTTGAAATTTGTAGTTGGGTTGAGGTGGAAATGGAAAGTTTGTATGCAGGAAAAGAAAAGTATATCAAAATATCAATCAAGAAAACATAGATAATATTCTGAACAATCTCTTCCTTTTACTTCTTTTTCTACTTCAATAATACTTGGAAAAAGCGTTTACAAAAATTTTTGCTTTAATTTAATAAAATTAAAAATATATTACAAATTTTGAGAGAATTAAATTTAAATTATTGATAAGGCAATAATAAAATTCTTTTTGAGGCATAATTTTAAAGTAAAAGTAAAGAGAGGTCCAATAATTGGGGAGAGGGAAAATGTAAGTATGGTAGGTGGTATAGTGAGGAAGAGGAAAGGAAATGGAAAAGGATAAAGATTTGCTAAATAATTGGGTGGATATATTTCTACGCCATACGGAGTGGACTTTTTAGCATAAAGACAACAAGTATTTTAGAGGTTGTGGAAAAAGCTTTTTCTTATAATTTTGATTGTTTCTTATATATATATCATTTTCTTCCCTACCCATAATTTTATTTGTGTGGCTAAAGGATCTGATTTGTCATATGCGTTGTTGGCTTACGTTGTTAGAATAAGTGGTCCATTATTTTTTTCCTCTTATTGGATTGGATTGGATGAGCTAAATTACTTGCAAAATTAGTCCTAATCTCTTGATTTTCTTATTCATTGTTTAATACAGTGAGAGTGACGGCTTCATCACCCAATGCCATGGGTAATTTTTATAACGGATTAAAGCTTAATTTTACTTCTGTATTTGTTGTGAAAGTTTAATTTAATTTATTTTAAATTTTTTTATTTAATTTAATTTAAAATTTTTAATTTAAACTCAATTTAACTCAAAAATAAAAAATAAAGAAATTTAACTTCTTAATTTTTAAGTTTAAATCAAAAAATTAAAAAATTTAATTCCTAAATAAAAAATTAAACTTCTTAATTTTTGATTTAAATTAAAAAATTAAGAAATTTAACTTATAAATTTTAAGTTTTAGGTTAAATTGATCTTAAATTAAAAATTTTTAGGCTAAATTACATAAAAAATTAAAAATCAACTAAATTAAAATTTTTCAATAAGTATAGAAGCTAAATCGAGCATCTTATCTTTTTATAACCTATTCTTGAATTTTACTTTGTGTTTTATTTTCACTTATTAATTTTAATTTATTTTTTAAAAAAATCTGAATTTTAATTTTATTTCACAAACTTTCTTCTAATTTATTATAGCAAGTTTTTATATTAAAAAAATAACAAAATTATATTTTTATTTCTTTTTCTCTCACACTAATCATTAGCCGTTTTAACCAATATTTCTGAAACAATCACAAAAATATTAATATCATTGCAATTATATAATTCTTAAAAAGGAGGAGGATTCATTTTCATCAAAAAGTACTAAAACTGTGTTTATAAATAATTTTTAATATGAAAATATATTTTTACGTGTTAGAGGAATTTTTTTAAAAATAAAATTATAATTTAATTTTTTTTAATAATGAATTAAAATTAAAAGATAAAAAGAAAATATAAAGTAAAATTCAAATTCGAAGTATAAAAATTATTCCATGCAATGTTTTTTTTTAGGGAGGGGGAATTTTATAACAAAAAAATTTCAATTTTGGCGTTTGCTTTTAAATAAGATTCTTTTTATTATTAAACTAAAGTACCGATTTGCCACGCCATTGTTGGAACTTTGATTTTGTCATTAATCTCATCATGTTGGTCCAATAAACAGTCTAATTGATATGATATATTAAAAAAATAAAAAGATAATCATGAATGCAATTGAATATAGGCTTAGTTAATGAATTGTTCGATAACAAACCATTTGGCATAGCGTCTCGGTGGTGTTTTTATGAAAAAAAAATACAGAGAGAGAAACAAAGAAAAATGAAAATGAAATTGATGGGGAGCGAGCAAGCATGTGACTCTTGTCTTGAATCCAGGAGAAATGGTCCATGCATAATTAAAAATGTGTCCGAGGGAATCTGACAGCTCTACATAGTTGATCAGTTATAATGTAAGATTATACGTACCTCGGGGAACCCAATTATAAGTATGATGCACAAACAGGACTTGGAGTTGTTAAAACTTGTACATCCTCCACTCCAATCACAGCCACCAGCCAAATCTGATTAATAACCACAAAATTTCCCCTACAGACCACGCGTCCTTTATTTTTCAATCCAAACCAAAACCACCTTATAAGCAGATTTGAAGAGCAGATTAACCTGTGAAAAAAAGAAATGTTCATCATTCACTAGTGATTAGTAAATACTATATAAGAGTACTCCTTCAATTTGAAAAGAAAATATATAAACTAGCCAGACTGTGGACATTTGAATGGATCAGAGGGAAGTAAAGACAAATGTCGCTATTCGTCCCAAATTTTTTCTTGTTCTTCCAAGGAACTGTGAATTTCATTGATAAAAAAAAAAGGGACCCAAAAAAAAAAAAACTGTACTTATACAAACCTCAACAGGAATCCCATCACTAGGTCACAAAGAAGTTCCGTTTCTACAATATTTTATCCCAGCTTTCTATAGTGGAAATCCCTTGAAAAGAATTATAGCTATTAGGTTGAAAAATAGAATTATAAAACAAGAGGCAATCATGCACATTTATGTTGAGTTGTATGATTTCCATTTACTTCTCAGTGCCTAGTTGAAGATAGTGTATCAAGCCATAGCCAGCAGTTATTCACTTCTTGTATGCATCTGTGCACACACGGATCATGAAATTGGCTGCTTTACGCTCACTCATCTCGGGATGAAATCTCTAGCGAAGATTTCAGTTGGGTCACCCCTACTGAAGCTAGGTAATCCGCTGTCTAACATCAACAATACAGTGTTGATTATCCCATCCATGTAAGGCGGGCTGCATGGTACCCCTTGACACACAAACTGTGGATGAGAGATAAAAAGTCAAACACTTGGTTTTTGAAAAATCCATAAACACATTCAGATGGGAAATTCAAGAAAATTTATGCATGCTACCTCACAAATTGGATCCAGGCTTCACTCTTCATAACACCAGATGGATCTAGTAATTGAGTCATCTCACGGCTCAGCTTGAAGTGGGCCCTCTCAAAGCACATATTTCCCCCAGGTGACATTTCGAACGTGAAAGCAAAATCGATATGAACTAGCCTTGCCACGCTGCATAGACATGCATGTTAGTTCTTTCTTCCTCAAAATCCCACAAAGGAGAATTAGTTGAAGTAGCTAAAGCTAAAACACGAAAGTGAGCAATTTGACTATACAGAATTGTGTTTGGTATGTTGCCTTTCTTTTTCAACCACAATCATTATGCATGTATAATTAAAGATGTTAATCCATTAACTTAATTCCCCAGCCATTACAACTCAGAATATTGTCAAATCGAGGAGACATTGGAAGGGAAAAAGGTCTCATACTTGTCAAAAATAAGAATCCGATTGTGTCTATCTTTTGTTGAAGCAAAAGACTAGCAACTGCATAACCAGCTCTGTTAATGATGAAGTTTTCACATGCAGCTTCGAAACTAGGAGAGCCTACAGGGCCAAAATCTTGTTGAAAAATCCCATACAAACCACCATCTGTTGTTTCACCCATTTGATTTCTGCTCCGGGAATTAGGCAGGCACAACCTGTAATGTTAAAAATAGCTACTAAGAAATGAACATGCGAATACGATAATACAGATGATCCATTTGCACAGAGGAGATAATTTACAATGCTAGCTTGATCTTGCCACACATCAAAAGATAGTCAATCATGATTTCACATTATGAGTTATATTTGCATCCTTTTATTTCCTCAACATGTTTTAATGTTATATTTATATCTTGCTAACATATATGACTTGCATTTGGCATAGCCTCACCCAGAACCAGGCTGCATGGCATTTTACCTCCTGAAAGGATGAGGCCTGTTTTGGGCCTGAACAAGCTTGTCCAACCTTTACACCAATCCACATGAGATATGAATAATCAGGGTAATTTTGAAAGAAAAGAAGGTAGATCATAACTGGGACCAGTTATAAACCATGCTTTATCAAGCTGGTAAGATTATGAAGTAGGCCAAATTTGGCATCAAGCACCAATCAAATCATATAGATCAACTGGACAAACTTTCCACATGAAAACATCTAAAGTGGGAAGAAAGTCCAATAATTTAAATATTCTTTCATTGATTTACTTGAAACATTGGACAGAGAAATAGGCTTACATGAACTTGGTTGTAAATTAGGTAACAAATTTCATAAATTCCAAGAACAATAAAACCAAAAAATTCTCAAATAAAGAATCATGAGCAACTCTATAATTCTTCACCTAAATTCCTCTTAAATTCCAATGAGTAATGAACTCAATTGCAAAGCCTGGAGGTAGATTGTATCATTGTAAAATACAAGAAGAAATGTAATCTGGTAATCTAGCATAATGGAGGTCAAGGGAACATAGTGACACAATGTGCACAAATGCTATACCAGAGTTACCATAAACTTCAGCACCATTGGCAAATTCCAGTTCACCACATTCTACCTAAATGGAACATTTTCAAAAAGGAAATCACTGCAACCTGACCTTTCCAAAATAAACCACAAATGTCTTAACCCGTTTGATGTAGAATCACAGGCAAATACTTTTTTGTCCCCCAGGGCACTCCAGTTACTTATTATTTTCAAGTTGGTAGTCTACTATAATTTATAATTGGGCATTTTATGCATCAACTGACATTTAGATCTGTAAAACTTGAATCATAAGGCTATCATTATACAATCGCATTTATATTTTACATGACCATGCTACATTTTGCTATGGCTCAACAAAGAAAATCTCTCCAAGTCATACACACATTCACTCTAGGCAGTGTACCAAAATCTTGCTTCAATTCCTCGTAGTATATGGATTAAATGAATGGCTGAAGATAAAAGCTCACTTCAATAATACCTCTCTCTGGGCCAGTTGGAAGAACTCCAAGGAAATAAATAAATATTAAGTCCAACTGCTTCAAATATGTCTCTAAGTAGTGGTATCACAGTATCACTTGAAGAGAAAGGACATCTTGTTGACAATCATCTCCAACCCTTTGAAGGAAAGCATAAATTATTGGAATATAGCTTAAATCAGAAACTAAAAAATTTTAAATTCAAAAATTTTGGTTTAGAAACCATTGAGATAGATTACTGTTAGAGAATATAGAATAAGATCATCTAATAATTGATACACTTGATGGAAAAAGAATCACTAATTGTAATTAATAAAGATGTAAAAAAGGAAGGGGGCAAATGATACAAAATGTGAAAAATCTCAGAAGACAAAGATTCCATACTCAGAGTCGCAATAAATCAGGAGTTGAAGCATCACCCTCTTCTCTGCTTTCAATAAAAAGTGGCAGTATCATGTCTACCACTTCAGAGTTATTAACAGCAACAGTCAAATTGGCTAGTAGATGTATGACATTAAGATGCACAGCCGGAACTCCCTGCTTCTCCTTGTCAACCTGAAAGTAGCAATGATTTGTAACCTACAAATTAATTAACAGAAATGGGAATACTAACTGTGCACAAATTAATGCAGAAAAGGTTGCTTTATTAAAAGAATATGACCCTGCATATTAAATTACAAACAAACACTTGAAATTGCTAATCATTGGAAGTTTGGAACCTAATAATAGATAAATGAGAAGTTACATAAATTATGAGAAAAGTTAAGGCAGCTCCTATTCAACATAAATTCAAAATTCTAACACTATCAAGATATAGGAATAGGGAGAGCAACAGGTCAGGTTATGGCATAACCATAAACGTCCTCCCCCACCCACCCCATCATAATATTCTGGAAGGGGCAAGTATAACCTGATAAATTTTAAAAAAGTTATTTAAAAAAACACATTATATAAACATTATATTTTAGCAGAAAAATATAGCATACTTCATATTTACACATGATAAACATATAGAATAAGGAATTGTGCCTATTCCACCTAAAAATTGATAAAATATTATTAAAAGGATTTATTTAACCGGTAATTCTGAATAGTACATATAATATGTAGACAGATATACAGGATGGGTATGGCATTACAGATTGATTTTTGTGGTACATATTCCTAAGAAGCCACTTCAAATTACACGCTTTAGGCAAATAGAGGAAGAAAGGAATAGGGGGGTTGGGGTTGGTTGGGGGTTGGATTCATGGAGTTACAACTCAGATACCCAGTGGCTATTCTAATTGCTGGTAATATTTTTTGTAATAAAGTTTCCCTTTCAACTTTCTCATATATAGTGAAACAATGAAATTTGAAGGTGGCTCTCAATGGAGATAAGCACATCATCAAACACATAAAATTCCTTTTGTAGTGTTTTTTTCCCTTTTTTGTTATCATTTTTCTAATTTGTGTTTGAACTGCATGGGGTAATTTTTCAACAGTTACCTGCCACATTTATAAAACCTACAGTACTCAACCCTAATATTACTCATACAAATGATGGTCTCAAACATGACTCCCTGGCTTCCACCCCAAGCAGGATTTACAACAATAATGTCGACATTGGGTCACTGGACTTGGTGTCCAAGATGGAGAGTTAAAACTTACCCATAACTGATACCTGCGCAGCCCAAGAGATTTGAGACAAATAAGCAGCATGCAATGGCTAACCTCCTTTAGTGACAGCAATATGTGCGGTCCCAGTAAGGAGGGAACTGAAAAGCTCTGCACAACCTACCAACTTTCGCCACAAAGATAGCAAACATGCTTCTGCGGCTGCAGCACCTATCATTACTGCAAGAGTCTCAAGCACCAACCTCTTGGTAGTTTTCCCATCTTCATCAATAGATGCAAGACATTTAAGTTTCATCCTGCCTGCAGCTTGATAAACAGACAGTTTTCCATTGACTCTAGATTTTAAGAGTTGCCCTTGCCCCTGTTCAGTCCAATCCCGCTTCCTCTTCAGCCAAATAACCAAGTTTCCTTATCAACCATTAAATTCAAGGATTTTATTTATTCGGTTCTCCCTATTGCAATAAGAGGCGTGCATATGTACACATACACAAATATAACCCAAAAATTACAAATCCACAGGCACAGACATCTGACAACCATAATCACTTTGCCCTTCTAAACTCTTTCCTCAGTGAGTTCAACTTTTAGTTACTCCTATCAAATGCACTAAACTTTTAAATTAAGAACACAGACAATATCTACAAGAAATCAAAGAATTAAACTTTCCTAAGAATGGCAGTAAAGGATATCCACAGACTTCTGAATTTAACTTTTTTCCAATAGGATGTAGTATGATAACATCAATAGCTGGATCCAATCAAGAAGTCAGAGAAATTCATGGAGCAAATCAAGGATCATGATATCAAATCAAGGATATTAAGGAATCTATAGATTTACCTGTATCATTTTTCTATGTATAAAAATATATACCTTGTACAGCAAATAATCATATAAAAAAAAGAGAAACCATTTTGTTCATGGTATCAAAGCAGTAAAGATCCCACCTTGACAACATCAGCTCATCGTTCAAATACACCTAACATTTCTTTACTTGTTATTACTCCACCATGGCTAACACATCCAAGAAAGAAACAGAACATGACCAGTTCACCTTATCAAATTCTGATCACCCAGGCATGTCACTGGTCAACGTCCCTCTCACTGGCGATAATTACCTCACTTGGAGTCGATCCATGTTGATCGCATTAAGGGCCAAAGATAAACTTGGGTTCATCAATGGCACATGCAAAAAGCCAGCAGATACCTCTCCAGATTCTGAGAAATGGCTCAAGGTCGACAGCATGGTCATCTCTTGGATACTAAGTTCTATGTCAAAAGAAATATTAGAAGCTTTTCTATATGCATCGTCTGCCAATGATTTATAGGATGAGCTTGCCCAGAGATTTGGCGAAAGCAACGGTCCCTTGATATATCAAATCAACAGAGAGATATGCTCTCTTAGCCAAGTTAATATGTCTCTCATAAATTACTTCACTAAGCTCAAAAAGCTTTGGGATGAACTAGCTTGTCTCAAGCAATTTCCAGTTTGTGAATGTGGAGCCTCGAAGGAAATTGCAGAGATGGAAAATAATACAAAATTGATTCAGTTCCTTATGGGATTGAACCCATCTTATGACCATGTCCGCAACCAAATTCTGCTTATGGACCCATTTCCACCTGTTAACAAAGCCTACTCTATGGCTTTGCGAGTTGAAAAACAGAGAGAGATCAACACTTTTTCCCTTGACAGCACCGAATCATCCGTAGCCATGCTGGCAAAAGGATTAAGCTCCAAAAGAATCCATGAAGGCAACAAAAATCAAAACAAAAGGAAGGATGGAATTAAGAAAGAGGATAAATACTGTGAGCATTGTAAGACAACCGGCCATTTCTCGGAAAGCTGCTTTAAAATCATTGGATACCCGGAATGGTATAAAGGACGAAGAACCACACCATCTGCTAATCAAGCAAATACAACTTCTCAGGGAAGTACAGCAGATGAACCCATTGAACAAGGCAAATATTCTAGAGATTGGAACAACCCAAATCTCACTAACTTGATCCAGCAAGAAATCATGAAAGCATTGAAAGGTAAAATCGATCATGAAGCTGGTTGTGTCGACTTCCCTAACTTTGCTGGTAAGAGTTCTCACACTTTTGCTTTATGTAAAGATGGTAAATGGATTATTGATAGTGGTGCAACGACTCATATGTGTTGTGATCAAAATCTTTTTACCACTCTTACGCCCCAAAAATCACACAATATTGTTCAACTACCTGATGGCTCTACCAAAAAAATTACCCATATAGGAACCGTGGAGTTACATCCACATTTGAAATTACAAAATGTGATTTATATACCTGAATTCAAACGTAACCTCTTGTCCATTCACCAATTATTCAAAGATTCGCAAATTCCTGTTCTCTTCACTAATAATCATTGCTATATGCAAGACCCCTGAACTAGGAAGTTACTGGCAATTGGAAGGATGGACAAAGGACTATATAAGCTTGTCACAAGCTCATTCAACCAAGCTTGACATCCCTCTGTGCTCACTACATTTGAGGAACTATGTCAACTTTCAAATAATTGTAGAGATTCTGTGAATGCAATTTCAAGTCATCTCAATGACTCCTATTTGCGGCATCAAAGGCTCAGGCATGCATCTGAGTCTACATTTTCTCATATTGCCAAAATAAAATTCAATGGAAATCATTTTGCTTGTGATATATGTCCATTGGCTAAGCAACAAAGGTTGCCTTTTCCAAAAAGTAACATCAACAGCTCAGCCATTTTCCAACTATTACATCTCGATCTATGGGGTCCATATAAGATCAAGTCCTTGCAAGGAGCATCCTACTTCCTCACCATCATGGATGACTATAGCAGGTCAACCTGGACATACTTACTAGCTGATAAATTTCAAGTTCCCTCCACCATTGCAACATTCTTACAATTCATCAAGAACCACTTTGAAGGCATTGTGAAAATCATACGAACAGATAACGGGACTGAATTTATCAACCACGAATGTGAACAATTGTTTGTTCAAAATGGTATCTTACACCAAAGGACCTGCACATACACCCCTCAATAGAACGGAGTCGTTGAGAGAAAGCATAAACATCTACTTCAAGTTGCGAGGGCCCTTCTATTCCAATCCAATCTACCACAGAAGTTTTGGGGACATACCATCCTCCATGCCACCTACATCATCAACAGATTGCCCACTGCAGTCCTTAATTGAAAAAGTCCATATGAAGTTCTCCATTCTCAACCACCAGATTATCAAATACTGAGAACCTTCGGGTGCCTATGTTATGGCACCAACACAAAGCCATCCAAAACTAAGTTTGAGCCGCGAGCGATCAAAAGCATTTTCCTGGGGCATGCTATGGGCTATAAAGCCTATAAACTCATGGACCTAGAAACTCAAACCATATATATGTCCAGAGACGTCAAGTTTCATAAGCATATATTCCCCAACAAATCAATCCACCAAACACCAGCATCAACACCCTCTCCTTACCCAATATCAGAAGATGAGATACCTAACACCTCCACTGACCATGAGCTCGATGTTCCCCAACCAGAAAATACCACTGCTTCAGAACCAGCTCCAATCATGCGAAGAAGCTCACGCACACATATACGTCCTGCTTGGTTGAATGACTATGTGGCAACAGTTGATGTTAATCCATCCTTCCCATTTGACAACAGTAACTCACCTAGTCTGGCGGATGACTCAGGTAACCATAATCAACACCCATTTCACTATTCTAATGTTTGTTTCGATCACAATCACCTTGAGTTTGTTGCAGCAGTATCACTAGCTCACGAACCTATTACATATGAGCAAGCAAAAACAGATCCAAACTGGACTCAGGCCGTGCAACAAGAACTTGATGCATTAGAGCTCAATCAAACATGGGACATGGTTCCTCATCCCACACATAAAAAACCAATCGCATCTAAATGGGTTTTCAGAATGAAATATAATCAAGATGGTAGTGTGGACCGATATAAAGCACGTCTTGTCGCAAAAGGCTTTAACAAGCTAGAAGGCATTGACTATACTGACAGCTTCAGCCCTGTAGCCAAGTTGGTCACTGTTCGACTTTTCCTTGCTATAGCTACTGCTTTTGGTTGGCCCATTCATCAAATAGACATTAACAATGCCTATCTCCATGGAACCATTGAAGAGGAGTTCTACATGTTACCCCCACCCGGCTATACAAAGGCTACACCAGGACAAGTGTGCAAGCTTAAGAAGTCCTTATACGGGCTAAAGCAAGCTGGCCGTCAGTGAAATAAGGAATTTACATCCAAATTAATCCAATTTGGTTTCACTCAATGATCTCACGACCATTGCCTGTTCACACGAGGTATTGGAGCTCATTTTCTTGCCTTGATAGTTTATGTAGATGACATATTAATTGCAGGACCTTGTGAGGATGATATTCTCCACACCAAGGCATCCCTTGATAAAGCTTTTACAATAAAGGACCTAGGTATTGCAAAATTCTTCCTAGGACTTGAAATGGCTCGCTCTACTGCCGGAATGTACCTTTGCCAAAGGAAATATATTTTTGACATTTGATTGATCTCGGCCTCAATGATGTAAGAATTGCTCAAACACCACTAGCGCGATGCATGAAACTTTCCTCCAAAACGAGTGAGCTACTCCCTGCCCCAGACACATATAGACGGCTCGTCGAGAAGCTACTTTATCTTAATCTCACTCGACCAGACATCTCTTTCTCTGTGCAACAGCTTAGTCAATACATGCAACAACCTCGACAGGTCCACTGGAACGCAACAATTCATGTTCTTCGATATCTCAAAGGCTGCCCAAGTAAAGGGCTCTTTTTTCCAGCAGGTAATGATCTTAGTACTTTGAAAGCGTTTTGCGACGCTGATTGGGCCTCTTGTACTAAAACCAGGCGTTCCATCACGGGTTTTTGCATTTTCCTTGGTCAATCACTAGTCTCATGGAAGTCTAAAAAGCAACCCACTGTGAGCCGCTCTTCCGCTGAGGCCGAATATAGAAGCATGGCTTCTACGGTTTGCGAACTAAAATGGCTATCATATCTACTTCAAACTTTCCAAATACGCACTTTGCTTCCTGTCAAACTATATTGTGATAACAAAGCAGCACTTCACATCGCATCCAATCCAGTCTTCCATGAAAGAACCAAACATCTCGACATTGATTGTCATATCGTCAGGGAGCAAATCACAAAAGGCCTCATTCAACCTCAGCATGTTCCAGCCCAACATCAACTGGCTGATATTTTCACCAAAAGCCTCGGCAGTCCTTCCTTTTCTGTTCTCGTGTCCAAGCTGGGATTAATTGAGCTACAAGCACATCCAATCTCCAGCTTGAAGGGGGGCTGATAACATCAATAGCTGGATCCAATCAAGAAGTCAGAGAAATTCATGGAGCAAATCAAGGATCATCATATCAAATCAGGGATATTAAGGAACCTATAGATTTACCTGTATCATTTTTCTATGTATATAAATATATACCTTGTACAGAAAATAGTCATATTAAAAAAAAGAGAAACCATTTTGTTCATAAGGCTATCTACTCAATACGGATGACAACAGAATATTGACATTTACCTTTAGAAATGCGGATAAATATTGTAGCTGCTTTTTTGCAATTGAATCAGGTTCTTCAAAAGCTCATTGAACCAAGCTCATTGAACCGCCGCCTCCACTGAATCAAAACTCATTCCCATAGAATCAAAACCACTCTTCCACATTACATTGCTACCGTTAACACCACTGACATTGACGACACCACACTGGCGCTGGAAGGCCCTGAAAAGTGGCTCAAATCATTCACGGGACTTGAAATTTCATTGCTGGTATTATAATTGTGATTGTTCACGTTGTTGAACGGCGAACTCTGAGACGACGACGTTTCAGGTTTTACATTAATTGGTTCACTAGGAGAAGCCGGAACCTGCACAGGCACACTTAACTGATCGAGAAGGCATGTCACCAGTTTCTCCGCATCGGACTATACAATTGGCGGGGAATTCTGCGTTAGAGCCAGCAAAAAAGCCCTGGAAATAGCTAAATTCTCACTGACATTGTTATTGATCCCCGCCATAACGACCTCACCAACGTAATCAGCAATCTCCTAGGCAAAATCCGGCGACAACTCCGCCGCTTTTGACACGTATCCAATAATTTGACGTAGAACGATGCGATCGAGTCAAAGCAGAACGACTGGGGCCAAAACGATTGACTAAACGACGACGGAATCGCACGTAAAAACTAAGAAACAATAGATTGTGATCTGTTATCGGCGGATACAGAACACTTGGAGAGGAATAAAGCCACGGCGAGGACCGCATTGAGCTGCGAACGTGAAACTCTAGGCGATCCGGCGAGCAAGGAGTCCGGTTCTGGCGCCTCTCTTTGATCCTCCTTTTCTCCAGCCTCATTTCCTCTCTCTCTATCCGTCAAGCATTGTTTTTTTTAATTTATTTGATGAATTACTACGAGACCATTATGTTTTTTCACTGGAACAAGGGTCAATTTGTTCCCGGTTTAATTTAGTTTATTTTTAAGGTTTAGTTTAATTTAATTTATAAATTTTAATTTATGTTTAAATTAGTTCTATTAGTTAATATGTGCTATTTTTTAATATTAAAATATTAATAAAATTATTATTTTTATTATTTAATATTATTAATTAAATTAAAAATATAAAAAAATTTCTTTATATTTTCATATAATTAATTAAAATTAAAAATTATTGCTATAATTAATTTTAATTATTTAAATATAAAATATGATCTTTGTATTTTATGTTTTTAATTTAAAATTTAAAATATAAAAATAATATTTTTTTCATATTATTAATTAATATTAATATATAAAAATATTATTTTTTATATTATTAATTAATATATTAATATATATAGTAATATATAAATATATTATTAATTAAATATATAAATCTCCCTTTAATCCTTATTTTTTTATTATTCGTCAGTTATTTTTATTATTTTAATAATAATTATATTAGTTTATATATATATATATATATATATATATATATATATATATATATATATATTAAAAAGAAAGCTTATCATGTAGCAATTTATTTATAAAATATAATTAATTTAATTTCATTAATTAAATATTTAATTAAAATTATTAATTTTTTAATTATATATAATTTAAAAATTATTAAATAATTATTTTTTTATACATTGATTAGGGCATTCTTCCCTTAGATTTTATGGTTTATAGAAGACTATTTCATTATCCATTTAATATAATAAGTAACTATTATTGTCAAATAAATTATAATATATCTTTTATACATTAATAATTTTATTTTATAAAGCACATACATAAAATTTTATTTTTTTTCCTTTTACACAATTTGTATATTTTTTTAATTATTAATATTATTTGTAAAATAATATTAATATTACTAAATAAAAATTATATTTAAATATATTATATTTCTTTAATTAGTGTATTAAGATGATATAAATAATTTGATATTTTAAAAAATGGAAATGATTATATAATTAATTAATTTTAAATTATTTGATATATTTAATAAATATTTTTATTATATTGTTATACTTTTATTATTTTTGTTATAAAATTTTTATTAAAAAGTTTAAGCAAAAAAAGTTTGATCTATCCGAAGTAATAAAATTAAATAAAATATATGTAATTAATAATAAATTTAAAATAAAATTTCATTTATTCAAAAATAAAAAAATGATTAAAATTATTATTAATTACTTGTAAAATCACAAATAAATCCTTAATTAATGATATATTAATATATTAAAATTAAAACTTAAAAATTAACTCACAAATGAATGTTACCTATTTCAATAATTAATTTTAAACATTTGTCATTGGTCATTTTCTTAAGTCAATTGTCATTATCATAATTGTGAATTTTAGACATAAATATACATACTAATATATTTAATAAGTAGAATGATTTTTGAGGGAATCGAACTGAATTAAAAAATCGTACTAAACCAATAGAAATTGTACAGAATCAAAGTTCTTTTGATACTTTGATTTCATTTTAATTATTTATAAAAAAATCGAACCAAAATTGTATCGAAATTAAACTAGAACTAAACTAAGAATCGAATTTATATATATATATATATATATATATATATATATATATATATATATATATATATATATATATATTTTATATTGTTTAGATATATTTTATATTTTCAATATATTTATATACATTTATATATGTATATATAATTTTGAATTAAATATAATTTAATATTATATTTTATTTTTCTATTTTTTAATAATTTTAGTTATAAATACATTAAATTACTTTATAATTTTTAATTATAAATGTATTATTATTATATATATATATTAATTTTTAATTATATTTATATTTTATAGTTAAATATTATATAATTAATAAATAATTAAAATATATATTATATGATATATTTATATTATTATATTATATAATATATTTATTCTTAAATTATATACTCTTCTTGTAGTTAAATATTATATAATTTAGAAATACTTAAAAAATATATTATATAATATATTTGTATTAATAATTCAATTCAAAACTTAAATATTGATTCAAGTATGAATTTCTAAAGAAATGATTATATAAAATTATTTTAAAATCGAGAATCAAACCAAAACTATACCAAACCTAACTGAAATCAAGAACTGAGAATCGTACCAAATTAAAACTGAAACAATAAAGAATTGAATTAAAACCATATTAAAATTTCAATTCAATTTCAATTTTTAAGTAGACCCAAGCCATATCAAAACCACACACCCTCACTCCCACCATAAATCTTGTGTTTTGGGTATGTAAACAAGTATTCAGCTTCTATTGGAAACACTATAGCAATAAGACAGGAAACAAATAACCCAACAAACGAAAACTTACCCACCTCCAATCGAGTAGCATCCGAAAAAAATCAATCTTACAGCAACAAAGAACAAATAACCCAGCAAACGTAATCCTAAACACCTCCAATCGAGAACACTTGTCCAATTCTTTTCTTTGATTTGAAGAGTTTAATTTGATTGTTTAAGGTAATGCTCTTTTGGGTTCAGATGAAAACAGAGATGGAAAACTCCCTTGAAGTTGGAAGAAGGGTTGAAGAAAATAGAAGATGCCATTGCGAGGAAGAAGTTGATCGCTGATGCCCCTTGTGTCACTATTTATTTACTGTAGTTGTGTTTCCAAGCTGTGCACCCAGAAGCGTAACTACTCAGAGAAGCTTTGCAGACTCCATATACAAGCTCTTTGAATTCTTGGATAGTTTCTATGCCAAGAAAAGGACTTCTACAAATTCTATCACTTGCTGATGCCCCAAAACATTACTACGGCAATCAGGTTAGCGACATCCATGGTCTTGATTAAGTTGGTGGTAATTATAGAATGTGACATTGTGCACAGATTGTTGAAGATCGCGAGGGGAATGTTGTGTTTGGTTTTTTTTATAGGATTGGGAGGCAAACCAACCACAAATTATTATGAAAAACTTGAGCAGATGATACTGCAGAGACTGCGGTTTAGTACTAAGTTGTTTTTTTGCGCAATTCACTAACTTCCTACCTGCGGCGGCTGAAACTATAAATTGCTCAGATCAGTTTATCCTTTTAAATTTTAAAATTTAGATTAAAAAAATATTAATAAAAGTATTTAAGAAATTGCATATTTAATATATATTTTATTATTTTAATATTTTTAAATTTCAATTACCAAAATCTTAACTTATGTAAAAAAAATAATACTTATTTATTTTTAATATATTTTTTAAAAATTTTAAAATTTTTAAGTTTACAAAATTTAAACATTATGAGATTTTCCTCATCATATTATATATTTCTAAAAATAAATCATTTTTAATTAAATTTTTTATTAAATTAAAAAATAATAAATTATTTTTTAAAAAATATATTAATATATTTATAATTAATTAAAATTTTATCATTAATAAAATTTTATAATATGTTATTGAAAATATAAAATATAAAAAATTTTATTAAATTATATTATTAAAATAAAATAATAAATAATTCGCGCAACGATACGCAACTAAAAATATTAGTTATATGTAATTAGTTTCAACTATTTTTAGTCTTTTATCGTTAATTCATTATGAGAAAATCACATTACCTACAGAGTGCCCAACCTCATATTCCCTTCATCAACCCATTGCAATGTCCTCCAAGACTAGATGAAAAAGACATTTTTTTATTAGATTGTTGATTTGAAGCCATGAAATTGCCTCGCATAGCTATTAGACCTAGATAATTTTGACAAAATTAGGACGAGAGACAAAATTATTGAGGAGACAGAGAGGGAAAAGGAGAGAAATACATGGAAGAGAGGGGAAGAGAGAAGTGAGAGAGAGATACAGGGAGGAAAAGAGGGGAGAGGGAGAAAGGGGCGAGAGTGATATAGAAATAAAAAAAAATCTCTCTCATTATAGCATTTTTCACAATATTAACAAATGACAAAGGCTTTCAAAATAATAAAGGGAATGTATGGTTGACGCAAAGAAGTGAAAATTATTCTAATAAATTATTTAATCAATCGCAGCTTAATATTGTAATTAAATAATAAAAACTATTTTTATGAAAAATATTTTTATAAAAATTAATTTTTATAAAAAAATATTTTTTATATATAAGTTTTTTTTATAAAATAAATAAATGATAATTAATATATAATTATCAAAATTTAAAAACCTATTAACTAGTGAATAACGAGAAAATCTAGGCTAACTAATTTTACAGCCGCCTCAATCTCTTATGACATTCCTAACATAGCGAGCTGCCTATCTCCTATGTGATTCAAACCTTGCTACAAAAGTAACTGAGGTTAATTTAGCTAAAACATAGACCCGTCTATTGACATTGCTAACTTGGCTAGATGGCTATTTTCCACCTGATTCAAATCTCACTGCCAAAAGTGACTGAGGTTAACTGAGCTAAAACCTCAAACACCTGGAGTTCTTAAGGGTGGCACTAAAACTTTCCATTAATCTCAAGGGGCTCAGAATTTTTACATTGAAAAGGTGTACAAATAAACATTCCATGTATAGTAAACTAATAATCATAAAGAAACCAAATTTTCACTAATTACATTCCAGGTAACTTTGGAAAAACATCAAAAACCTGGGGTTCTTGTAAGATTCTTTCCTAAAAATGGTATAAAAACTTTCCATTAAATTTCTGAAAAAGGAATACAAAATCTTGCTAGTAAAAAGGGAACAATAAAAGCCAAGATTCACAAGGAAATCCCATTTTCATGATCTCAAGCGATAAAATTAAAAGAATCATGCTAACTATTAATTAATTAAAAACTGCTCAAACATCAATGGAAGAATGTTGTTCTGTACTTGATCATCATTGCTATTACTATATTACCAAGAAATTCAAAGGAACAGACAAAGACAAGCAATAGAACGACTAACATGGAAATTAAGTATCAAACAGTTAGATTCATATAAAAAAGTCATATGATACCTGAAACGATAGAATTTCAAGATGGCATAACTAGATCAAGCATTAAAAGCTATAAAGATCAAAAGAAATCCTTATGAATCCACTGAACTACCCCTTGAATACCACTCTCTAAGCCTGCAACTGCAATTTTACATCAACATACCATACGATATCTCATTAAAAATCAACAACACACCTGCGATCCTCTCTTGTTTCAGCGATCAAAAGGACCATTAGGATCAAGCTGTTTGCACAATCCAAGATAGGTAAGATAAAGAACGCGATCCTTAGCCCCAGTTCGATGATTCTTGGTGTGCTTGCAGAAATACTTCAGCTGCTCAAGAGTACAGCAACCCAGCATCTGACCCAGAAGCAAAAACAGCCAATTAATCGATTTCTTCTTCTCAGAAATGAGCGGCTTTACACTGTTTTCTTGCTCGCAGTATTTGCACGTAGGCAAGACAGGTGTCATCCAAACACTAGGAGCCCTATCATGCATGGAGCTCTTGTTTTCAGCAATAAATGTCCCTACTTCAACAAACTTCTCTCTCAGATTAAACCCCATCTCGTACTGCTTCTCACATCTCTTGCATTGGACAGCACCAGTAATAATATCAATCTTTCTCGACAGCAAGAAATCCAGGCTATGCACGGTGGCGCGATGATTCGTAGCCCAAGGGAAAGGTGGAGGAACATTTTCGCTCTTGCCATCGCGTGGAGCCTGAGTAGGGTTACGCCGAGCACGAGGAGGGCGAGAGGGGCCAGCAGTGGAAGCCTCATGGCGCTGCAAAGAAGGGGCAATAGCAGCAGCAGCAGCGGCAGCAGCCGCAGCAGCAGCAGCAGCGGCTGCGTGAAAGGAAGGCTCACGAGGGTGCGCCATGTGAGGAGTAGCAGTTGCTGCGAAAATGGTATGAGAGCAAAGAAGTGTTGGATTAGCGGATAGGGCCGCTGCAGGGTTTTCGATTGGAAGCAGTTGTGGGATTTCTTGATGTGGGGGTAACGGATGAGGCGATGGAGAAGAAGGCAATAGCGGGCCAGGAGAGGTTCTTCTGGGTCTTAAAGAAAGATTAAGATCAACGTCATGCCTCCTTCTACTCTGGCTGTTGCTATTGTTATTGTTGGTGCTATTGCAGTTCTTCCTCTTTAGTGAGATTTCTTGGTCATTGGGTCTCTTGTCTTCTTGCTTCTTCATGGCAGGAGAAAGATTAGGGTTTTACAGGAAGAGGGCTAAAGAACGAAATTGAAAGAGGTGTTTGAAAGGGGACACAAAACAGATTATACTAGAAGAGAACACTTAATATAGGTATGTAGAAACAGAATTTGTAGGAATTTGGGTTGCATAAGAGTTCTTTCAAAATTTGAAAGGATGACTTCTCAAATTCCTCCTTTCTTCCTTCTCTTTTGCTCTACTGTTTTCTCAGGTGATTCTTTGGCCAAGATTTGGTGTGTGCATCCTTATATCTAAAACTCTAAACCCTCTTCTTTTCTACTCTATCTACTGACATGGCATCATTTGATTAGTCCATTTTAAAAGGTATTAATCAGATTACTTTGATTTCAAAACAGATGATTATTAGGGAATAAGGTTCAAACAACAAACTGATTCCAGGAATCAGGGATATGGTCTTATCCCTTTCACCATTTTCATTCTCTCCATTTTTTCTTTTGTACTAGTATCTGTTGAGAGTTGTATGACGTCCAAAGTCCTAAACCAAAATGTTTAAATTGTTAACAAATTGTGTATAAATCTCTTAGAATTCTACAATGTCCAAAGTTAAGCAATGGCCATGCAAAGAAGAAACCCTAAATTGCCTCGTACTGCATGACCATAAATATGATTAATGTTAAATTAATGCGTAATTGAATTACTTATCGATAAGCATGCATTGGTTAACTATAATTATTAATTTTGCTTAAGAAAAATCAAACTTTATATATTGTATCTCATAAATTTTATGTAAAGTAATATTTTATTTTTTCTAAAGAAATTATTTTATAAAAAAAATTAATTTAACTTAAGAATATATATAAATTTGATATTTTTATATAATTAATATAACAAAAATTATTTTAAATTAATAATAATGAATGGTATTATATATTTTTTTATTATTAAATATAAATAATTTCACTTATTTTATTTATATATATATATATATATATATATATATATATATATATATATATATATATATATATATATATATATATAAATCTATAACCTCAAAGAATGAAGAATAAATATATATATATATTCTTCATTCTTTGAGGTTATAGATTTCTATTTTATTCAATTAAATGATGATTTAGCAATTCTTTATAATTTTTAATTTAATAAAATAACCTATAATTTCGATGAAATTTTATTAAATTAATAAAATTTATGAATTTATCATAAATAAAAGTTTAAAATTTTCCCAATAATTATAAGTAAATGATTTATTTATTTATATTATTTTTTAGAGCCATTTATTTTCTTTATATTAGTTTTAGTTACCGAAAATGATGATGAAAGATCCGATTGGGGCCCACTATAAATAGTCAATGCAACCCTAATTTCTGGGCTTCGGAGCTGAAATAGAAAGAAGGCCCAAAATTTATCCACAAGAGCGCAAACACAAACGCAAATTGAGAGAGATGCAGAGATCCGTCAACTCAATTGATTCAGCTGCTGCAAAGGTACCCCTCGCTGCTGCTCCGCTCTGTTCTTCTTTTCCTTTCATTTTTCTTTTGTGGAGCTGTAAATATCTCTTTTATAATAAACTTTGCTGCTTGAGACGTTTTTATATTGTTTTGAATTTTAGAATCGTTTGTATGAATTATTCTGGTGAATTTTTAGCTTGTTTGTAAAGTCTTACCGTTTGTTTGAATCCTTAACTTGGCAGGGGACATGGAGAGAAATTAAAGAGGAAAAATGAAGAGAAAAAAAAGGAAAGAAAATTTAATTTATTCTATATTATTTGGATAGATTATTGTAATAGTTGAGAAATTATACCCTCATTTTCTTTCTTATGTTTACGTTGTAGAAGGATATTTAAATATTTTAACAATCATTCCTTTCCATTTTCCAGCAATTTGGAGAGAAATATTATGGGTTTAAATTTCTCATTCTTTCTCTTCCTTTCTCTTCAATTCTCTCTTCTATTGGATATCCAAACAAGAATTTAAAGAAATCATCTCTTCTCTCCATTTTCCTTAGTCCAAACAAAGGGTTATAGTACCAAATTAACTCCCGAAATTTTCTAAATCAGAAAGTACCTTGTGAATCCTTTTTGTTTTTGCTGCTTATTTAGAACTTGAATAATGAATTATACTAAATTATTCCGTAAATTTAATGTGCTTAATCTATATTTTGGTTTGAAATTGCTGTTCTTGATGAAACTATTAGAATTTGGTGCTGCCGATTGTTATTGTTCTGAATTAGAATTGAAAATTGTAATGGGAAATTTTTGTTAATTTGTTCAATCGGGGAACAAGATGTTTATTAATCATTTTATACTTTGTGTCACGTCTCATTATGTCTCAGTTCATGCAGTTGTTACCAAATCTTGAAAGTTAGCTGTGCTGAGGAGAAGCATAAGCGGGGCTGTGATGGACAACCTTGTAGACTCTTTAAACAATGCATATCAGGAGTTTGTGGCTGCAGCAGCTAATGTGCTTGAGGCCAAGGAGGTTGCTGGTGCACAGAAAACAGCAGCCACTGATGCTGCATTGGAAAATTTTAAGCAGAGGTGGGAGTTGTTTAGGGTGGCCTGTGATCAGGCAGAGGAGTTTGTTGAGTCTGTGAAGCAGAGGATAGGATCAGAGTGTCTGGTGGATGAGGCCACTGGATCTGTGACAGGGAAGTCAGGACAGGCTGGGACAACAGGTCTTCCACCCATTAGTGCTGTTCGGTTGGAGCAGATGAGTAAAGCTGTACGATGGCTTGTTATTGAACTGCAGCATGGTTCAGGTGCAGCTGGTGGTGTTGCAGCGCATGCCCATTCCTCTGCTCCTTTTGATGCTCGCTTTTCTGAAGATGCAGCTCAATAAGTAGGTCTGATTTTAATTAACTATATTTGCCATGTTTTTTTTATTTGTTTCAAGCTTGCCTGGGCATGCAATATTTCTGGCAGAGAAAAAAAGACTAGTTAACTACTGTCTGTAGCATCAAGGAGATCATTCATTCCATTATCCAATAATATATTGTATTCAGTTCCTCAGAACTTCAATATGCATCTATTGAAACCCATGTGCCATACATGTTGCTAAATCTGAAATATTGGTAGTACCATACCTTTGACCTTTCAGTATAGAACATAACAATTAGTCTTAGTGATGGGGTGTTCAATATATGCTAAGTCTTCAGTGATCTAGGCTACACTTATAAACCTATAATGGGGCAGGGGCTATGAGAACTATTGCAAAATGTTTGTTACTTTGTTTGGAAAGAATGGGAAATAAGGAAAGGGGAAAAGTTTGATATTCTTATTTTTACTTGTTTGGTTTGAAGCTTATAAAGAAAAAGAATTCCTGAATGGAGAATTGTTCTTATTCTTGAATACACCAGAAATTTGATATCAAGATAGGTGATTTGAAGATAAATTTTTTAGAGGGGAATTTATGTCCAACATTTTAGCATGAGATGTAGGATTGTAATTAAAAATAATATATCTCATTTTCCACTACATAAAAAAAAATGAAATTTATTTAAACAATTGAAATTAATTTAAACAATTCCTCTTCCCTCTGCTTTCTACTACTCTCTTTTGGTTTCCTTGTCGCCCTCCACCTAATAATTAAACCAAACATAATATTAAAATTTCTCCTACTTAGATGATCAATCGCACTATGCATGCAACCCAATAGTCATGGGCATATGAAACAAGACAATACAATCTTAGGTTTTGAATTTCATAAATTAAATCTGTTCAAATTTCTTATGCAGCCAAATCAAATATGTTTTTGTGGTCTTCCTGCCATAATCCATTAGGATTTTATATTGTTATCATCAGAAAGCCTTTTCTTTTCCTCTTGAATTTTCACATCTTTTATTCCTTTGTGTGGAGAGTTTCTACAATAATTTTTGTTTTTTTACAAAGTAAAATTTGCTTAAGTATCATTGAATCTATTGATAAGGTCTAATCTATTGGTGAAAATAACGAAGTAAATTAAGAACAAAGTAACTATATAAGACACCCTTTGTGTGTATGTTTTCATTTGTTTATGAGTAATAAACTAGTAAGCTTACTTTGTTTGTTTTTCATGCTGTATTGCATTTCCAGTGAAAATGATATAGGGTGTATGTTGAATTTTTTTACTTTGAATATTTTACTGGGCTGTGTAAATCATTCTCAAGCCAAATGCAAGTGTAATTTACTTGTTCAATTATAAATATTGCAGCTCAAAGATTTACATGGCAGATATCTCTATTTGCCCGATCTGTGTTGCTATCTTTTTTTTTTTTAATTTTTTAATCTCTATCAATGTAGTAATTTTATATGAAGGTTTTATGTCTGTCATGGTTTTTGTTGTAGAGAGCTCTTGTATTTCATACAAAGAAAGAATGATCTAGATGCAATGAAAAAAACAGGTGGCTGCATTATTTTGTGGACGAACCATGATGATGTTCAGTAGACATAGTTGGGGTCAAATTATTTGGGTGCTTCCACTTGAAGGGTGGTGCCGATGTTGATGTTAGGGGAGTGCTGTAGAAGTTATGCTTGACCTTTGGATTGATAAATACACAGCATATAGTTATGTTTCTTTTCCTTGCAATGTAAGCTCTACTTAAGCATTTTAATTTTGATGGAGGTGTTGAGAAGTGTATTTTAATGTATCTAATTTAGGAACTAGGGAGTAAATCCTTGCAGGTAGAGAATTTGGATCCATTCTCTAGTTGGGTTGCTGATTGTAAAATACTCAAAAGCTTAATGGCATTGTTAGATGATCTTGAATTAAAATTTGGCAACTTTCTTTTTTAATTTTTCAAATTTGAGAAAGATAAGTGTAGATGACATGACCATGGCTTGTGTTCATATATTTGTATAAACCATGCTCTTCTTTGATCTTCACCTTAAAGACACAAAGCTCATGGTGAGATTCTCAATGGTCCAATTAGCTGTTCAATTTCAGCCATTTTCGACCAACCTGAGCTCACTCTGCGCACTGCCCGCGTGTATGGTAACACTTTGAAAGTATCAAGTCCGACTCTATTTTTGGTGTTAAATTTATGAAACCCGAGACCTCTACCTTTTCTTTTTTTTTTTTTTTAAAAAAAAAACCTCTACATTATCAGGATTTTAACTAAGGGTTGATTTTTTATTTTAATATAATTGATTTGGATCGGAATTTAAATTTAAAAATCTAAAAATGATTCCAATAAACAAAAAATTATCATTTTTGGTGTCAAATTGCTAATTCTCGGACACTAATAGTTAATAGGCCAACAATAATGGCTTAACAATGGCATTTTAATTTTATGGGTGTGTTGCAGAGAACGTGCTAATTTTATTGTGTTGAAATGTGATACTTTTCCAAACAGAAAATTGAAAATAAAAATCTTAAAGTTATAAATGATGCTTGGAAAACAAGTGTAGCACGTTTTGGGTTTTCCATCTTAAAAATTAAATATGTGCTTTCCATAGGGGTGGCCACGGTTTAGGAATCACCGATTACGGTTCCTGAATCGCTGGTTTAGGTTCAATGAAATCATGAACTTGAACCAAACTGTTAGGGGACGGTTTGGAAGGCGGTTACTAAACCGCCGATTCCGATTTGAGCCCCGGTTTAAAACGTTTTGAAGGGCGATTCGAAAAAGAACGGTTCAAAACAGTTTGAAGGACGGTTTGGAAGTGGTTTAGGGATGGTTTAAGAGTAGCTTAGACAAAAAAAATTAGAGAAAAATTTTATTGATTCAAAATTTAAGTTATATTTGTAAATATATTTTAATTTTTCTTAGCAATCTTTCAATCAAAATAAAATTAAAAAAAAAGAAAATAATTTATCTTAAGAAAAATTTAATAAATAAAGACTTGACCCTGATTGAAAAACTAGAGATGAAATTAATTTTTTTTAAAGAAATTAGCAAAAACTGTATGAACTTAATTTTGCCTATATATCCCTTTAGGATTTAGAGGAATAAAAATTTCTAGTTTTATTACTTACATTTTTTAAAAAATTATATAATAATTAAAAATTATAAAAGAGAAAAAAAAATTAAAATAGAGGGTATTGGAAATTTTATTGAGGATTTAAAGTAATAACAAAGCAATTGAGATAGTATTAAAAATTTCAGTAAGTATATAAAATAATAAAGTAGAAAAATTGAGAGAGTATTAGAATTAAAATGAGTATAGAAAATAATTATTTAGAGAATTTGAGAAAAATTGAAAAAATATTAAGAATTGAAGAAAATGCAGAGAATAATTATGTAGAGAATTAATGATATATATAAATGAATTAGAAGTGACGTAACATATTTATTGAATTTTTTTATATTTAAATCGTCAGTTCAATCCGGTTTGAAATCGTCGATTCAATTCGGTTCGGAACCGTCGGTTCGCGGTTCTTAAAAAATATGAATCTGAACTAAACCGTAGAAGGATGATTTCGGTCTGATTCGAAATCGGTTTCGATTTTGACCGATTTTGACCGAACCAATTCCGATTCGATTCTGATTCAAAATCAATTTCGATTCAAAATCGGTTTAGATTCAAAACCGGACTGTGGCCACCCCTAGCTTTCTAAATGGAAAACACAAAGCGCCTTTTGCAATTGATTCAATGCCCTTTTTCGCTTTACAATAGTTTCATTAAAAGAAATTCGCTATAAATTAAATAAAAATACTTTTCTCTTCATTGCACTTCTTTTACAAATATACAATTATCCTTTATATTCTTTTATAAAAAAAGTAACTTATAAATTATAAATATTATTATTATAATATATATATATATATATATATATATATATATAAATATATAAATATTATTATAAAAAAATATATTTTTATATTTAATTAATTATTTATATAATTAATTTCAATTAATAAATACTCAACATATAAAATCCAAACATATTCCAAACCTGATTATATATTATTAAAATATATTCTATTAGAATTTAATCTGATTGAATACCCGTTGTATCCCTATTTAACTCTTTTTACTTTTTTACCATAAAAACGATTAAAATATGAAAATGTTTGTTGATTTTTAAAATTGAAAAATATTTTTGGTGTTCAATATATAAACACATTTTTTAAAGTTTTTGGAAAAAAAATGAAAACTAAAAAAAAAAACAAAGTAAGCCCTTAACTTATTAGATATATAATCCAAAAAATTATACAATAAAACTGAAATATTTACAATGATTTTCACTATTATCCGCTCAGAGTAATAATTAAAACCAAAGTATAGAGGTGGGATTTTTCTTTCATTCGCCATAGCTACATGGACCTAAACACAATGACAATTATTATGAAAAAATAATAGAAACTATTTGGTGCACTTGAGACAACATAGATAACAAAGTGAAGAAGATGTAATTTTATTAATGTGAAACCTCAATAATCCAATTGACAGTATACATTCAGCTTAAATAAAAAGAATAATAACAGAGGTTGCTGAAAAAGAGGAGAAAAATAATGAAGACTATCACTTGGAAGGGAACGAATTACCCAAAGAATCTCAACCACAAAGACTCATTCAAATATACAATATTTACAGAATTCACCTTATCACTCCTTTACTCAAGCCTAAAAACACGGCATCCTTATTTCTCCTGAGAGGCGGACTCGTCCTTATTACTCCTTGAGCTAATATCCCCCCTCAAACTATGTCCAGGGTGGAGACATAGTTTGCGTCGAAATTGTGCTAGGCGAGCCTTTGTCATGGACTTCGTAAATATATCAGCGATTTGATATGCTGAGGGAATGTATCTTGTGATCAAAACCCCTTGAGCAACACGCTCTCTAACATAGTGATAGTCAAGAGCAACATGCTTACTGCGTGAATGTAATACTGGATTGACTGTTAAATGTAGTGCACTAAGATTATCACCATATAAAATAGGCGGCTGCTTGGGATAGATTTGCAAGTCCTGTAAGAGATATCCAAGCCAAGTAAGCTCTACCGATGTGAGCCATGGAACGATACTCGGCCTCAGTGCTAGAACGCGCAACAGTGTGTTGTTTCTTGGCACACCAGGAAATGATATTGCAACCAAGAAAAGTACAGTAGCCTGTAGTAGACCGTCGTGTGGTTGGACATCCGGCCCAGTCTGCATCAGAAAATGCACTAAGAACAAGTGAGGTATCTTTTTTAAAAAATAAGCCAAAATGTATTGTTCCTTTGAGATATCGTAATATACGACGAACATATTTTAAGTGAGACAAAGTTGGACTGTGCATGAATTGAGAAATATAGTTGACACTATAGGACAAATCCGTCGGGTTAGTGTCAAATACTGTAACGAACCCACAAGCCCTCGAAAGAAGGTTGGATCACCATCGGTGTCAGTGAATAAAGATCGTGTCCGAACAAGTGGAGTGGGCATCGGTTGACAATCCACCATCTGAGCTCTTTCCAAAATTGAATAGGCATAACGGGTTTGATTCAATTGTAACCCAGAGTCAGTCGATTGAATTTGAATGCCTAGAAAATGATGCAATGGCCCAAGGTCTTTCATGGAAAACTCCTTGCTTAAGACCTGCAAAAAATTCTGAACTAGAGCCATAGACGATCCTGTTAACAACATATCATCCACGTAAATTAATAAAACCAATACACCTGTCGATGTATGCATGACAAACAAGGATGGATCAGCTAAACTGCAAAAAAAACCATAATCAATTAAAAACATACTCAACCTATTAAACCAGGCTCTCGGAGCCTGTTTTAAACCATACAATGCTCGCTGTAATTTGCAAACATGATTAGGATAATTAGGATCTTTCATTCCAGGTGGCTGATCCATATATAAATCTTCTGTTATAAATCCATGCAAAAATGCATTTTTCACGTCTAATTGGCGAATTGGCCAATTTTTCACTAAAGCCACAGAAAGAACTAAGCGTATGGTTCCTGGTTTAATAACAGGGGAGTAGGTTTCGGTGTAATCAACACCATCTAGTTGATGAAACCCCTTGGCAACTAGTCTAGCTTTCAATCTATCCAAATGCCCATCAGAATTTATTTTAGCTTTAAAAACCCACTTACACCCTATTATATTTACATGCGCTGGTCTAGGAACAAGTTCCCAAGTGTGGTTTGACTGTAAAGCTTGATACTCCTCTATCATAGCCTGTTTCCAACCTGGATGTGCAAGAGCACTCTTAACAGTTTTAGGCTCAGGAGGTATATCAGGAGATATAGACACATGTAAAGCATACTTTGGGTTTGGCTTAACTATTCCGGACTGTGACCTGGTGACCATCGAATGTCGAGGCTGCAATGCTTCGTCTTGAAATTTTTCTGCTGATATTTCATCCAAAGATGATGAACAGAATTCAGGATTCTACTCTTCTTGATCCGTATTAAATGTTGGTAGACGATTACATGATATCATCAATCATAGAAGTACTGTACATGAGTATTAGTTGGAGATGACAAAAACACCGAGTCCGATTCAATTGCAACAACTTGTTTACCAACAACGCCCTCATTGCTAAGGAATTTTGAACTGTGTCTTCAACTCTATTTGACAAAAACAATGGAGGTGGAGACAATGCTCTGCTCACTCGTTCTAGATGCATCCGTCATCTTGAACAAAGATCGAGTGTGAATGATGAGTCGCTAGTGGAGACTCACTTGTAGGATCATTCTGTTTCAAGATCTCCTATAGTCCGATTGTCATGTGTTCTTTGGTATAGGAACCGGTAATACATCCGGACTGCACTTTCTTGAACTTAGTGGAAAATCGGTAATCTCGTGAGATGGTAACCAAGAATCCATAAGCTTGTCAACAAACATTTTATTAGGAGATGCAGATTTATACGGAAAAACATTTTCATCAAAGCTCACATGTCGAGATATTATTATTTTCTTAGTTTTGGGATTGAAACATTTGTAACCTTTGTGTTTTTCACTATACCCTATAAAAACACATAAACAAGACTTAGGATCAAACTTATGACCTCTTGTGTCCCATATATATGGAAAACACTTAGAACCAAAGACACGTAGGGAGCTATAATCAAAATGAGTTCCATGCAATTTAAAATATGGTGTTTCATTCCCTAGCACAGAAGTAGGCAACCTATTTATTAAAAAAACAGCAGTTTGAAAAGCATCGACCCACATAGACAATGGCACATGACTATGATACATCATCGTCAATCCTAATTCACGAATAAAACGGTGTCGTCGTTCGACAGCACCTGTTTGCTCGGGTGTATGAGGACACGACACTTGATGTTTAATACCTTGTGAAAGAAAATGTGAAGATAAAGCATTATTCAAAAACTCACCTCCTCCATCGGAATGGAAAACCTTGATGGTCTTCCCAAATTGTCTTAGCACAAACTGTTCAAAAGCTTTATAAGCAACAAAGAAATCCGATTTTTTCTTTAGTGGTATAAGCCAAGAGTATTTAGAATAGTCATCTACCAAGCAAGCATAATATTTAAATTTGGCAAAAGATAATACAGTGTCTGGTCCCCATAAATCACAATGAACTTTTTCAAATACAGTGGTACTTTTATTGGAAGACAAACTAAATGGAAATTTGCTCAATTTGCCTAATTGGCAGCTATCACATAAAAATTTAGAATGCAAGGAACCTTTAACATCAATAAGGTTCTTATTAAACAAAATAGAAATCGCAGAAGGTTGAGGGTATCCTAATCGTTGATGCCATAGGTCTGCTGCTCGGCACCTAAATCGATTGGAAAAATATGCTTTGGATTCTCGACAAGATATAAAGGTTATTTTTCCGTGGCCCTTGTAGCGATTACACATCATGCGCCGATCCTTAATGTAAATAGAAACATTAGAAAATTCACAATTCACAGGATAATCATCTGTTAATTGGCCTACAGAAAGTAAATTCTTTTTTAGATCAGGAACAGAAAAGACATTTGAAAGTGATAATTTTTGCTTCTGTTCTATAGACGTCATTCCAACACCATCGATGGATAGAAACGTTCCATCGCCGATGGTTATGGAATCAGGTCCATAATAGTCAGTAAGTTTATGGAATAGATTTTTGTTACCTGTCATATGATTCGATGCACCAGAGTCTGCAACCCAGTCAGTATCTACAACATCAGTATCCAATGTGAGTGCCGAAAGAGCTTGAGCAGGGCTGCTTTGTTTTTCTTGTGGAATCCACCAGCAAATCTTCGCGATGTGACCATCTCTGTTGCAGTATTGACACACTTCGTTCTTATACAGCTCTCGTTCAGCTGGTGTCATTCTTCTACGACCAGCCGGGGGAGGTCGCCGTTGGGAAGAATACGACTCTTTGTTTGGAAAAGGGTTTTGCGTTTGCTGGGCTTGAAAACCACGCCCTTGGGAATTAAATCTAGGACGCCGATTCGAGGAATTACTGGATGAATTCTGTTGATTTCCATAAAAAGCCACATGCGAAATTTGATCAAGACCAGATTCGTTCTGTGTGGAAAACCACACTCGTCGCTGGTCTAAATTCTTAAGTTGAGAGACCAGTTCATTAAAATTGGGTCGCGGTGGTTTAAGCATCGTCGTAGTAAACGTTTCGTACTGGGGTCCCAGACTGGTAAGGAGACAAAAGACTTTTTCTTCATCGGGTACTTTTTTCCCGATAGCGGCTAAACTGTCGCAGAGTTCTTTAAACAAACGCAGATGTTCAGTGATGGACCGATTTTCATCTTTGCGAAAATAGGTCAATTGTTTGTCGAGGGTAAATTCCCTCTCTTGAGAATCTTGTGCATATGCATCTTTTAATGCACTCCAAACAGTATGAACTGTTTCTAGTCCGATGACAAGTCCGAGTGATTCCTCACTAAGGGTGCCATAGATCCACCCACGAAGTAATCTATCAGACTTTTGCCACGCCTTGAAGATGTCTGATTGCTGTGGTTGATAGTTTTCTGGAATTGGATTGGGAGGGGTAACGAATTTCTGATCTTCAGGAAAGCCATTAACCAAATGATCCGACAATTCCTGACTTTCAGCTAAACTCAAAAGTTGTTCTCTCCACAGAGGATAGTTTGATTGTTTGAGCTTTAAGGTAACAAAATTGGCTACATTCAGAGAAGAAGCCATGGTGAGCAGATCGTTGAGGCTCTGATACCAAGATAACAAAGTGAAGAAGATGTAATTTTATTAATGTGAAACCTCAATAATCCAATTAACAGTATACATTCAGCTTAAATAAAAAGAATAATAACAGAGGTTGTTGAAAAAGAGGAGAAAAATAATGAAGACTATCACTTGGAAGGGAACGAATTACCCAAAGAATCTCAACCACAAAGACTCATTCAAATATACAATATTTACAGAATTCACCTTATCACTCCTTTACTCAAGCCTAAAAACACGGCATCCTTATTTCTCCTGAGAGGCGGACTCGTCCTTATTACTCCTTGAGCTAATAAACATCCCTTTTTTCATATTATTTTATTTTAATATTATATTATTTAAATGTCTTTAATATTTAGATATTTTATTTTAACAATTTATTTAATGGTATAAACTGACTAAACCTATTATTTAAATCCAATTTGAATGGTTTGATTTGGATTTTTTACATCTTAAAAAATATTGTTTGATTTAATTATGGTATTAATTGTTTACAATTTGAGTTTATTTATTAAATATATGTCATTTATATGAGAATTGCTTCTTCTATCCACTTTTATCTATCGATTTTTAAAAGTTAATTTATTCATAATTATTTGTCATTTTGAGAAAATTAAAAATATTAATTATTTTTTTTTAATTTTACTCTTATATCTATTAACATGATAACTATTTGTACAACTTTTTAAAATTATTTTTAACACTTCCTCCTCTCTCTCTTAATTAGGTAAGATAAAAAGTAATCTAATAAAATTAAGAGCATTTTATTATAATTTAAGTAATTTAATTGATTTCTTAATAATTAATTATATGAAAAATTGTGCTAAATGGGTGCAAATTATATTTCCATTATTCTATTTCAAATGATTTTTAAGATTTATATGTAGGGATTAGAGATGACTAGATGATATAAGTAAGAGATAAATATATTGAGAAAAATTATAAAGGATAGAGTTAAATAAAAATAATTAATAATTTTTTAAATTTTAAAATGATAAATAAGATAAAAAAAATTCCAAAATATCACTTGAAATGTGACGGAAGAAATATTTAATGAATTGAATATTATATTTCTTTATATAAATAGTGTGATCTCAATCGGTATATTTTTGCACACATTTAAAAAATGATTTTTATAAAATTATGATGGATATTTTTTTTTTTAATATTAGAAGGTTAAAATTCTATCTTTGCTTTTAGTAGATGATGAGCAGAATTGTCACCCTACTGAATACCATGATTTCATGAATTTTAGATAAAAAAAAGGTTATTACAAATATTATTAAAAAATAATCCTAAAAATGTTTTATTATAATTAAAATATGTTAAAATTATTTTATATTAACTTTTAATATTTTTTAATACTTTTCTCAGTCACATAGGAAGTAAATGGACAACAATTTAAATCAACAAATTCTTCCTATTCTTGTAAACCTATGAAGAACAACAATTGAGTATATATGCAACAAATAATCACAATAATAAGCTGCTCAATAGATGTACAAATCAGTCACACAAGAATAAGGCAATTTTTACGTGGAAAACTCTTTTACAGTGAAGGATAAAAACCACGGGATCTCTCTTGGTCAGATTGAAATCGCTCCACTAGCACAAAATAAAGTTTTACAGCAATTACAAATCATAAACAATTATCAGCAAAAAATCTCAAGACAATTTAAATGAATTAATAAGAGATAACAAAGTTTTGGAGAGAATTCACCAAAACACAACTGCTGCCCATCCAAATTGAATACCTTCTAGTTGTCAAAATTTATCTCCACCTCCCAAATTAAAGAACAATATGTCTCCACTGTGCCCACCAAAATTCAGCTCAATCGGACCACAAATAAACTTCCGATTGCTATAAATGATGAAACTAGTCTGTGCAAAGAATCATTAAAAACAGCAGCTGTTCAAGTATCCAAAAGCAGCAGAACCAAACCTCCAAATAAGATCTTCATCATTCACAATGAAGAACTAGATGTGAAGACGCTATAGACCAAATTTAAGCTTGATCCAACGGTAAACAGGCTCAAAAAACTCAGAAATGTGAGCTGTCCACCATGAAAATTTCTGCAGAAAATTCTGCAAAATACTTCTTTGTTTCTTTTCATGTTTCTAATGTCTTTGGACAATCAAAAGTAAGAATATGGCCGTTGTAAAAATGTATAATAGAAAGCAAACATATATATATATATACATATAGATATATCTATATGTATATATATAGATATATATATATGTATATGTATATGTATAAGTATATGTAGCTCTAATAGGCCAAAATGATTGTGGACTTTAACAAAATGGACACTCTCCACAAAGGAGGGATATATATATATATATATATATATATATATATATATATATATATATATACTCTGAAGGATATATATATATATATATATATATATATATATATATATATATATATATATATGTGTGTGTGTGTGTGTGTGTGTGTGTGTGTATAAGTATATGTAGCTCTAATGGGCCAAAATGATTGTGGACTTTAACAAAATGGACACTCTCCACAAAGGAGGGATATATATATATATATATATATATATATATATATATGTATAAGTATATGTAGCTCTAATGGGCCAAAATGATTGTGGACTTTAACAAAATGGACTCTCTCCACAAAGGAGGGACCCAAGCCCAACAATTCTCCCCCTCCTAAAAAGAAAAAAGTTCCAAACTTTTTCCACTTTCACTTGAATCTCCCTTTCCCCTTTTATTTTTAATCACATGAAAAATGTTGGTCTTTCTCTGCTCGCTTTCTTTTTTTTGGGTTTCACTGCTTTCTCCATGCTCATCACAAAAATGCCTTTTATATATATATTATTTTTGTGAATAGTACGTTATTCTTGATTTATCAGTTACAATTTACTTGGTCAACTTGATTGAGCTAATCTTAGTTGCCTTTATTTTGTATATAGAGAAATAGATGTTTGTGCTTGCATGTTCCTTTTATTTGTTGAATGGCTTAAGTTGATGAGTTTCCCTGTTCTGGTTTTGTGATTTTATGTTTTGGTAGGGTAATGGGTTTGAAACGTGGAGTGCAGAAAGTAAGTCATTTGATTAGTCTAGTAAGTGCATGAGATATTTTATTAATCATATTTTGTTGTTAAATCATTCGAATTAATCACATGCAGAGATGGAGGCGATGCTGAGCGAAGGGGGGCATTAGGACCCTAGAATTTTAAAAATGTTTGAAGGTATATTAGTAATTTAGCTTCCTAATCCTAAAAAATTTTTCAAAATTGCTACATCACTCATATGCTCACAGCTCTGCCGACAAAGGAAACCCATTTTCTTTGCAATTTCTCTCTTTCACCTCACCTTCCCCCTTCCTTCTTTATACTTTACAATTTATTGGATCATTTGGTTAGCTCTATATGCAAGGATGAAGGCAACGCTAGGCCAAGGGGGGCATTGGGCCCCCCTGAAATTTAAAAAAGTTTGAGGGTATATTAGTAATTTAACTCTCTAATCCTAAAATTTTTTTAAAACAGCTGCATCACTCATATACTCATAGCTCTGTCGACAAAGGAAACTCATTATCTTCGTAATATCTCTCTTTCACCTCACCTCACCCCTTCCTTCTTTCTACTCTATAATTTTTTGGATCATTTGGTTAGCTCTATATATAAGTCCTAACTCCTAAATCCCCTTTAACTCTATAATTTTTATTTTTATTTGTTTAATTTTTGTCTTTTTTTTAATAAAATCTTTTTTTCGTACTTTATATAATTTTTTTTTGTATATAATCAATCAAAGAAAGAGGCCATATAATAATCGATAGCAAATATGAAAATGGATTTGATATTATTATTATTATTATTATTATTATTATTATTATTATTATTATTATTATTATTATTATTATTAATTTTTCTTTCTATTGGCTAATTATTAGTTGACAATTCTAGTGGGGCAATTAAATCCATTTAATGAAATTCAATTGGGGCAATTTCCTTTTTTCCAAGCAATTTGCAATTACAAAAAAATGATAATAATGCAATAGAAAATCTATCATTTCATTCATTATTTTGTCGTGAGTTGATACTTAAAAATAGATATATATAAATAAATAGATGTATTAATATTATCTGAAATTGTTTTATAGAAAATATTAGATGGAATATGAATTTGAAGTTTTGAACTATAATTAAAATTTAATTAACAAAAAAAGTGTACATTTAAAATGAATATATCAAAGAAATTATACGACTTAACTAGGTATTTCATTGATTATTTATAATGTATGTCCAATTTTGAAATCCTTATAATAAAAAATGTAAAAATTGTAAAATATCATCGTCCTTTAGTTTAAGAATAAAAATTACTCTTTATATTCATTGATATTGTATCTCTTTTCTACACAAATATTTTATGTATTTTATTTGATAAAATTTATTTCATAGTTGCATTGATATTGTTATCTCAATTTTATATAAATATTGACTGTTTTTTATTTTTATAGATATTGAGCAATTTTTTAAAAGAAAATCATATACTGCAGAATCATCATCATCAATCAATCAAACTGTTCAACCAACACCACCTAAGCAGGTGATTAATGAGGAAGTTGAGGTCGATATAGAAAATATTCCTTCTGATCCAAGACTGAGACCTAACATAATAAGCTATCCACTTGATATTAGGAATCAAGTACATGGAGCTTACTTACTTAAAGGTCTATGTCAGCCATGCTATTGTAAATTTCCTCAAAAGGTAGATAGAACTCAAAAATGGAGATTTATTGCACCTTGGTTTGATGAATTCAGTAGTTGGTTGGAATATAGTATTGAAAATGATACTGCATATTGTTTATATTGTTATTTTTTTACAACTGGGCATAGTGAAAGAGGTTATGATGCTTTTGTATCTGTAGGTTTTACTAATTGGCGAAAGAAAGAAAGATTGAGAGAATATGTAGGAGACTATAATAGTGATTATAATAAATGTCAGTTAACTTGTGAAGATTTGATGAATCAAGCTCAACACATTGAAGTTTCTTTTTTAAAACAATCAGAACAGTAAAAAATTGAGTATCGTTGTAGGTTAAATGCATCAATTATATGTCTTTGTTATCTCTTGATGCAAGGATTGGCTTTTCGAGGGAATAATGAGTTTGAAAATTCATTAAATTAAGGAAATTTTCTTGAATTATTAAAATTTTCGGCTTCATGTAATGAAGAAATTAATAATATTGTGTTGAAAAATGCTCCTAACAATCTCAGACTTACATCTCCTGATATTAAAAAAGATATCATTAATGCAGCTGCAACTGAGACAACAAAGGCTATCATTACAAATTTGGGAGATAATTTGTTCTCTATTTTAGTTGATGAATTTTGAGATGTATCAGTTAAAGAGCAAATGGGAGTTGTCATACGATATGTCAATGAATTTGGATGTGTCATTGAAAGATTTATTGGTCATGTCCATAATACAAGTGCGACATCTCTTAAAAAAAATATTGACTTTTTGTTCTCTACTTATGGCTTGCGTATATCTAGTTTGAGAGGTAAAGGCTATAATGGAGTTAATAATATGCGAGATGGATTTAATGGCTGTAAAAGTTTGATTTTGAAGGTGAATTCTAGTGCTTATTATATCCATTGTTTTGCTTATGAACTCCAACTCGCACTTGTTGTTGTTGCTAAAAAACATTCAAGTATAAGTTCTTTTTTCACTACTATTACTTGTTTGATCAATGTTATTAGAGGTCTTGTAAACGCAAGGATATGCTTCGAGAAAAGCAAATAGAGAAAGTGTTTGAAGGGATTGCAAAAGGTGAAATAAAAATCGAACAAGGTCTAAATCAAGAAATGGCATTGAAGAGACCAGGAGATACTTGTTGGAGTTCTCATTATGGTATGCTTATTAATTTACTGCATTTATTTCCTTCTGTCATTGATGTTCTTGAGTATATTGGAGAAAATGATAGTGATGATCCACAAAGGGTTGAAGCAATTGATTTGCTAGATATTATGAATCGATTTAAATTTATCTTTGTGCTACATATTATGAAAAAGATTTTGGGAATCGCATATGAGTTATCATAAGTTTTACAGAGGAGGGATCAAGATATTGTAAGTGCTATGAATCTGTTCAAAGTCTCAAAATTGCGTTTGCAAGTGATAAGAAAAAATGGTTGAGAATATTTGTTACTTGAGGTATTAGAATTTTGGGGTAAATATGATATAGTTGTATTAGATACGGAGGATGTCTATGTAGCTAGAGGGAGGTCAAGGCGTAGAAGTGAAGAAATGACAAATTTTCATCACTATCGTATTGAGTTGTTTTATTCTATGATTGATATGCAGTTTCAAGAACTTAATAATTGATTTGATGAAGTGAACACAAATTTGCTTTTATGTATGGCATGTCTTGATCCTAAGGACTCATTTTCTACATTCGATATGAGCAAATTGATTCAACTTGCAAAATTTTATCTATGTGAATTTTCTCCAATTGCTCTAATTGAACTTGAATCTCAACGTGAGAACTTTGTCTTTGATATGCATATGAATAAGAAATTTTCTAAAGTGAGTGGAATTGGAGGTCTTACTGAGAAGATGGTTGCTACAAGTAAGCATATTGTTTTTCCTTTGGTGTATTTGTTAGTCAAATTATCATTAATCGTGCTAGTTGCTACAGCCACAGTGGAAAGAGTTTTTTCTGCAATGAATATCATTAAAAATTCACTTCGTAATAGAATGAGAAACGAGCTACTAAATAATTGTTTGGTGACTTACATCGAAAGAAATGTATTTGTAAGTATTGACAATGAAGTTATTATGAGTAGATTTCAGTTAATAAAAAATAGACGAGAATTATTGTAATTTAATTGTAACAGTTTATTAATATTTTCTAAGTAATTTTCTTGTCAATTTATATTTATTTATGCATATTATTTTTACAAATTACATATTTTAATTGGACCCCCTTTAGTTGAATTCCTGACTTCGTTACTGATCACATGCTGTTGGATTTTAAGAAATATATTTTGCTATTATGTAATTCCTTGAGTAGATACTACAATCCTAATAAAAGGATATACTATTGATTTGTGGTGAAAACAATGGAGGAGTAATAAAAGGAATACCTTTGATTAAAATTGGAGTAATAGTTTATTTCATTCCATATGAGAGGAGCAATCATGACACATTTGAGTACAAGGCTACTGAGACTATAGTATGAGAATTAAGAGTTAAATTTCTAGAACACATTTATTCAATATCATTTAAAGTAGTGCCTGACTTATATTCTATGGGGCAACACGCAGGCTAAGGAATAACCCTACAATTTAGTAAGTGTCAATTGATATGAACTATTGAGCACCATGAGTCACGGAAATTGGACAATATGAGGAATGGGCTACTTAAGTAAAACTCACTCTTGAAAATCAGCTTGCAAAGCGAGGATGGCTGGAGACTTATTAACCCCTTATCAAGGTTGTTCCTTAGTGACGTGGGATCGTAACAGGCTATTCAGAAAATTTATTAGGTGTTGTGTTGAATGTCCATTCTGCAGACTGGACTCTCCTTCCCTTCTTTCCCTGTTTTTCTGTTATTATTATTTTTATTATTTTAAAAATTTATAATGAAATTGATTACATTTTATGCTTTTATCAAGCTAAATTGGATATATTAATTTTCGTTTTTAAGGGTGTGCAGATTATTTATCTTTGTCTTGGACTTCTGTGGCATTTTCTACATCTTCTGGTGAGATTATGGTACCTTTGAGTTGGCATAGTCCAAGTGAGTGAGAACTATCTAATCTCTAGAGGACTATTGAAACATTACTAAGCCCTCGATGTTGGCAAGGTACGGTACCTTGCCATTGTGGCAGATAGTGAAGATGCTTACGAAATTTCTGAAGTTCTTCAACTTTTGCAATGGCTGGCAGCTATTGGTGTGAAACATATGTGCCTCTATGATTCCGAAGGTGCAGACGCTGGATACTCAGTGAAACTGAGCAATTAAGTACATTCTTTTGTTGTTCCACATGATATTACTGTTGCTTGTCAGCCCACGGAAATTGCATTAATCTCTTTCATTTAAAAAATTTTGTTTCCAACTTCTTTTTTCTTCTAGGAGTACTCAAGACATACAAGAAAACCATCATAGAGAATCTGAAAAATGCTATGCTATTTGAGGTAGTGTCTTCTATCTGTATGATATGTTTTCTTCTATTCTTCAGTTTCCTGCCATTCATATACAGAATTTATGTGTACATGGTGAGGCTGATTGGCTGACATGTGATTTTGAGTAGGCTGCCCTTTTAGGCAGTTTCAATACCTGCCCTTACCATGTGGCTTTACAGGAAGCAGTTGAAAAAGATTTGCCACTGGACCAGAAACAGATGACTTTGGAATTTGCTTCTAGTTCTGATGGAAAAGAAGCAATAACCCAGGCAGCTAACGTACTCTTTATGAAGCACTTGAAGTTTTCTGAAAATGGTGTAGAACAGGAAGAGCAAGTCTTTACAGAAGCTCAAATGGACGAGGCACTAAATGCTTTAGGTTTGTCTAACTTCTTGGATTGGCTGAATGGTTCAGAGATTGATTTCTTTTCAAATGATTTTACAATTGATGTTATTGATGCTCTTATGCAATCAGGTTACAAAGGGTCAGAACCCTATTTGCAGAACCCTATTTGCTATTAGTTAATGGACCTATAAGATGCCATCTATGTTTCCCATCTAGGTTTCTCACCATGGAGAATTCAATATACTGAGATAGTGTAAGTGTTTGGACTCAATAAGCTGATCAAGCTAGTTGCTTTAATTTTCTTATTAATTCAATTTGGCTGGTAAAGCTGGTGTATCAAAACCCTTCTTCGACATTGAACTTAACTGTTAGTACGAAGTCAACTCTTGATTTGGATTTTGTTTTGTATCTCTTATTCTCTTTTTGATAGGGGAACTCAATAATGATGAAAATGTTACATGTCTTTCATTTTGCTGCTTGTGTCATTATTGTAAGTTGGAGGGGCATGTGAAAATATTAACTAAGTTCTTAAAGTGATGCTTCTTGAAAAGTTTGTTTAAATGTGTTATTAACTTTGTCATCAACAAATTGTTGTTTAATTGTGAATTGACTGGTTTTTAAACTTAATAATTAGTTGTTCTTGTTATAGAATTGCATTCAAACTTGAAATTTGTTGATTCTTTAATTATTTTTCATATTTTGGCTCTTTTACTTTGGGTATGCACGTGTGTGATTGTGTGTAGACACACAGAGAGAGAGAGAGAGAGAGAGAGAGAGGAAGGGTGCAAGATTCAGAATCTGAAAACAGATGACCTTTTTTCCTCTGAATATTGATCAAGGAAAAAACCTTTTACTTGAATGTCTTCATTGTTAATATTTTAGCATTGGAGGAGCTTCCCATCTATCTTACTCGGATGTTCTACAACTTCACTCTTATGTCATTGTAAAGCTTTGCATTTCTTGGCCTAAATTGTGTTCTACTTTGTGTTTCAGGCATATGGGACCCTTGAAGTCCATGAGCTACGGTTCCCTGATAAAGGACATTTACAGGTTCACAACAGTGCGCCGAAATTATGGTGAGTTCTTCTTTTGATTGTGGTAGCAATATTTTTTGAAAATTTTATAAGCAAACTTGTGATTCATCTCTATGGAAAAATAAATAGATAAGTTAGTGATCCAGCAAAGAATAGAAGTTGAATTAGTGTTTTAACAAAATTGGTTCTCATATTCAAAATAAATTGCTAAAATTTCACCAAATGGTGAACTGAATACCATTATAATCTGTAAGTGATTTTCATTTCCTTTCCCTTTTCTTTGGGTACTATATATATAATAGTGGTCAGAACTTTGTGGTTTTGGCGAGTGAAGATAGTGTAACAATAATTGAATCTATAAGAGTTGCTCTCTTTGGCTGTCTAATTTAATCCTGTAGGTAAATGAGCTGAATACAATCATAAATTGTTGGATTTGATAACTGGTCCAGAGAAGTAGTAGGCATAGATTTCTATTTATGCAAATTCTCATTGTACTCTTTCACATGCAGGCATGCTTATTCAGCTGAACTACGTATAATGAAGCCTCTTTCTCTGTGTGTGCTGTCCTTTTCTTCTCTTAATTTATCTGTTTCCCCATCTAAATCTTTACATCCAGGGAAACTTAAATCAGGTGAAATTTTTGCGAGATTGCTTGTGTCGTATGTGTTGTGCACATATAGCTAGTTAGTTTCCAATATTACTACAATGAGATGAAAAGCAGATGGGTGAAATCTAGCCCTTAACTGAGTAGGGTGGACGAAGAAATATGCTATCCCTGATCATGTTTACATTGAAACTAGTCATTCTCTACACACTACCAAATGCATATTCTGTAAAACACATCAATTGGTTAATTTGTTGATTTGTTTTTAAATGTGAAGCAAAAAGAGGAGATGGTTGGAACTTAAGGGACCTTATTTTTACGTGGGTCTTTAAATAACTGAAGTTGTTAAAGCTTAATAATAGCTGATTGGTATTTCTATTCCACTACAGATGGTAACAAATGAGCAGTATCATATTAAGTTCTGTCAAGTAAGTCGTTTGAACAATCAATTTGATTTGGTAGAGCTTTTTTGCAAGAGTTAAACCCATGTTGTTGTCTTAGGAATATGTGTATTTGTGTGCTTCTAATGTTCATAAGAGTCATTTAGCAGTTCTCTGCACTGCATGGAGTACTTTTTCCACTTGCCACCAATTAATTAAGAGAAATTCTTTTATCTCAAATGGGAACTTAATCACGTGTGCTAATACATTAATTAAGAAGAAATACCATTTATAGGAAATTTTCTTAGAGAAAAGCAATTTCGCAGGAACATATTGAAACAATGGACAGCAAAATTACATCATTATAACATATGGTTCAAGTCCTTCCATAAACGTGTTGGAACAAAGAGAGATTATTTGGACTTTGGAGAGAAGAAATGGCAAGGCGGTGAAGTTCCAGGCTCTATGCCAAGCAGGCGAAATGATAATGTGGTTTGGGTCCCAAGCAGAAGTATCCATGTGAAAAACAGCAACAGCTTCCACTTTGTCTCCATTTTCACCCTCTAGGGAAACTTACGATCCTTGTTTTCACTCTCTTGGCTTTGGCAATAATAAACAGAATATAGGTAAGGCAATAAATGGCAGGCTACCATCTTTGGAGCTAACACCTCTTCAGGATCTTCTAGAAGCGTGTACTTCTGTTCAAGGGTAGTAATGGATTTTTCTTCAGGTAAGCTGTGTTTATGGCTTCTAAACGGGTGTCCAATCCAAAAGTGGTGCGTGCAAAATCAAGCATGGATTCTAATGAGGTAGCATAGAATTTAGCCTCTCCTTTGATATGGGTTTCAGCTCACAGTGCAAGCGTATCTTCAATGGTTTTAGCTGGAGAAGAGTCTTGGGAGGTTGAGAAAGTTGGACAATGTATGGGAGTTTTTTGGTTGAGAAAGGAAGAATATCGGCCTCTTCTCTAGGCAACAAGCGAGGCAAAAGAGAAGGATTCATGTCGGGAAAGTGAATATGGATAAATTTTCCTGCATATAGATCATTCAATGTGAAGAAGCCAAGGCTTGAAGCCTGCATATTATTATGACCGTCCATGGAATGTCCCACTGGCAAAATCCTGGTTTCTTTTTCATGGCTTGTGAACACTTGCTGGTGGTGTTCAAATATCTCCCTAGTTCCATTTCCATGGTCACACCACACATCGTAAAATCTAAAAGAAACTGATATTAGGAACTGCCAAAAATCATCTATTAGGGTGAGCCAAAGTAGAGAGATAAGTACCATCAAGATGAAAAGATAACTGAGTAACATAACTGAGTAACAAGTTGGGAACTCTCATCAGGACCATCATTTTACTATAGAAAAGGCTAATTGAGATCTCCTGATGGAGATCCCATATCTTGATCGTTGGAAAGCTTTTGTTTATTTATAATTACAAATCAACCATCCCAAATTACAGATTAAATGGACCCTCTATCTAGCTCAAAAGAAGGGGGTGTTCCCTAAATAGAGTTTGCAGGGCATGATGACCGCCACACTTGTTTTATTTCACATATGATATTAAGTAGGACAAAAATACTACATTACACTTCAAAAATGCACAATTACATCCAAGATTTTATCAAGCAGACAAAGGCACCCAAACTAAGTTATTTGCTGGGAAGAAATGGCAAACTGGGGAAGTTCCAGGCTCCATTTTGAGGACACGAAACGACACATGGTCCCTGTCCCATTTAGAGGTGTCCATATGGCAAATCCCTGGAGCTTGGACTCTTTCTCCATCCTCACCACCCAGTAACATCTCAAACAGCCTGTCCCTCCCTTCTGCTCTATGGCAATAGTAGACCACATACGGGTAAGGCATTGCATGACATCCTACGATTTTTTCTGGCAGGATCTCTTTTGGGTCTTCCAAAATGGTATAATTTTGCAATTGTGTAACCGGGTTTGTGAGATAATTAGTAGTTAAAGCTTTGAATTGAGTGTCCAATCCAAAGGTTGCACATACAAAATCAAGCACCGATTCTAAGGAGGCAGCACACATCTTGGTCTCTCTTTCTGTGGTTTTGACATCACAATGTCTTAGAGTATATTCCATGGCTTTGGCTTGAGGAGAGTCTTTGGAGATAGAGAAAAGTTCAAGAAGGTAAGGGAGTTGTGTTAAAGAGAAAGGAATGGAATTGGCTTCTTCTCTAGATAGCAAACGGGGAGAAGCAGAATGGTTTTTATAAGGGAAGTAGATTGGAATTTTTCTTCCAGCTTTTAGATCATCTACAGTGAAGAAAACATGGTCTGAAGGGTCCATGTGTTGCATTTGATGATCAATGACATTCTTGATCAGTAGATGGCTATCCTTTGAATTTGCTGTCAAATCACCTGCTGCTTCTTTTAAAGGCGAGTCACATGTCTTCCTGGAACTACTGCCTTTGGCAAACTGTAGAATAAAACATTGGAAAAATTAACTGCAAACAAGGAAATTGATACAAAAAGAGAAAAAAAAATTACAGAAAGCAGCATATATACATACGTGAAGCAGGACAATTATTCAGGAAGGAAATTTACGAAAGCAATGCAAGAACTGAACTCTCATAGTTTCATAGAGATGAGACAGAAATCAATTACCACTAAAACAAGTAGAACACAAAGGATGATTCTCCAGGAAGGAAAATGGATACCCATCTCTGCCTGGGGCTTTCTTTTCCTTTTTCCTCTACTTCTGAAATAAGGACAATTAACTATCAACTTGACTAATTGACAACTTTTTTTTTTTCAGTATTTTATAAAATTAAATGTGTAAATACTATATTTGGAAGGAACTAATATACAGTAAGAGTGTAGGATTTTTCATGATTTTTAAATCTTTATAAATTTTTTGCAATTGAGAGGAAGTAAATAAAAAATTTATTTATTTATTAATTAATAGGTAAAAAAAATATAAATTTTTAGAGATTTTTAAATATCTTTAAAAATTTTATTTTAAAAAATTATGAATTCTCTTAAATATAAATATATAATTTTAAAATCTTTTAAAATTTTTCATTATTTTATAAAACTGTCTTCCAAACACAGCGTAATACATAAAATGCATCATTTTGGCCTTGTTTGGTTTTAGCAACAAATTATATTCGGATTGTGATAAGTCAAAACTTATATTTTTCAGAAGTGATTTCTGATTTAATATTAACTTTAATGAAGTTGCAGTCCTGGCCACATGGTGTGTAAGTACATGATTAATGTCTCAATTGGCTCCTTGATTAATTAATTTTCTGTTTTTAAAATTACAAGGGTTATATGGGATGAGCTAACGTATAATTAATTTGAGAGAGTAAATTTATTTACTCCTAAACATATTTGAATATTGATTATCATCATCCTAACTAAAATAATAATTATTAATTAGTTAAATGTATCGAGTGTAGAAAATAATTATTTTATATTAGCATTATATATAATATAAAATGCAAATGTGCAAAAAAGTTCACTGACCTTCAAGTTTTGTGATAGCTTTGATATTTTTTATATTTAATTCAAAGAAATTTTATTAAAATGAATTCAAATAGTATATAATTAAATTTAAAATAAATTTAAATTTTAAAATAATATTTAAATTGAATTTAAATTTTATATAATAAATATTCATTATCTAAATTGGTCAACATAATCAACATAAAAATGTGTCAATCACAATCAGCCTGATTTGGTCAATTTAGCGGTTAAAGACATTTCATTGATATTTAAACGTGTCAAATTTAAATTTAAATTTTCACTCTCCATTAAAAAAATATTTTTTAAAATTCAAATATTAATTAACTTCTTTTTTTACTATAGAAGATTTGGCAACGTTTCAATATTGAAATTAATTTTCTTTCTTAAAAAATCAATATTTCCTTTAAATAAGTAATATAATTAATATTTTACTTAACTAGCACATTTTAAAAGGGAAAAAAAAAGGCTAGCTAATAAATTCTATAAAAATAAAGATTAATTTGACACAACTTTCAAATACCCAAATAAATTGATGAATCGAATCACACCAATCCATTGATATTTGGACTTTTTTTTAGTATAGAAGATTTGGAGAGGCTTCAATATTGAAATTAATTTTCTTTCTTAAAAAATCAATGCTTCCCTTAAATAGGTAAAGCGTGAACCAACCTCCCCTTTTGCAGTGTTGTCCCAATCCCACTAAGCTTTTACTATTCTCTGGTGATCCCTCAGGTCAGTCATCATAGATCCGGCATGGCTATTTAATATATACAGTAGACCCATCTTCAAAAACTAATATATCTATCAACCCGCAATGGCTTTGAACAAGAGTCACGTAAGGATCAGCTTACGTGAGATCAACTTGTTTTTCTTATTTTTCCCATTTATGTGTACTGTTTTTATTTCTTTTTTACTGAAAACTGTGTATTAATTTCTGATTGTTGTTCATATATCAAATATAATCTCTTAAAGAATTATAACAATAGCGGAGATTTCAACTTAAAAAAAAAAAGTTGAGATATTGAAATAATTTAAGAGTTATGTAAAAGGAATTTTAAGACTTAGTTTGTTTAAAAAAATAATTTATATTTAAAAAATGTTTTAATGAAAAATATTATTTAAAAATATATTTTTTATGAAAATATTTTTTGTTATTTAATTGTAATGTTAAATTAATGGTATGTATTTATATTATTGATAAGATTATTAAAATCTAAAAAATAAAGAATAATTTACTCTTTTAAAATGACTTAATTTTTTTTATCAAAATAATATTTTCCATTGATCTCATTTTTTTAAGTGTTCTAGACTTAAAAAAATGTGAAGGAAAATATTTTTAATAAAATAAAATAGAGCCTTAATATTAGTTTAAAAGATTTATCATATTTTATAAGGTTAGATGATAATTTTTTAAATAAAAATTGAATATAAAAATTAAAGAACTGAAATGTATTTTAAATGAAATGAAATCAAACCTAGCTAGAAAGGCCAATTGAATCAAACCAAATCAAAATTCGATGGATTGGTTCTTCTCCTACTTTGCTATATCCATTGTTTTTCCTTCGATGTCTTCATAAAATTTAGAAGTTGTATTATATCTTCCTTTCATAGTTTCATATTCAAACAAAAATTTCAACAATCAAATAATCAAATTTCAATCAATCTAAATTTTAACGGTTAAAGAAATTCATATTTTCTCCAAACAAACTCTAAAAATTCAACAATCAAACAAACCCTAATTTATGCCAAACAAATTCAATAGTAAAAACCAACCTAAATTTGAAATTGAAAAATTTGAGTAATAAAGATTTCAAGTCTTAACTCTGCCTAAGTAGTTTGCGCTTAGCAGGTCCCAAGTCCGGATAAAGGAGGAGGGTTGCGGTAGGTGACAACCAGCATAAAAATTCCATCACATCTTATGATATAGATTCAAATGATATAAACATTGAGGCGTCCTCTACTTACGACGCACTATATCAGAGCCCGAGTATAGTGAGAAATATACAAGGGTGTAGGGCATTCACTGAAAGCAACGCGCCATGCTGGCACCCGGGTGTGGTGTTAAATGAGCAAGGGTTTCCACATCATGGACGGGTGTGGGTAAAGAAGTTAGTCCATGGGACAGATAGTAGAACAGATAGAAGAATAGAACACAAGATAGTCATAGAGAATAATAGAAGACATCATAGAAGGAGATCAATTATGAAGGAACATGATAGGAGGAGAATCAGGTTTGGTACTTGGAATATTAGATCACTTACAGGAAAATTAGTGGAGCTTGTGGATACCTTGGAAAGGAAAAGGGTGAATATTGCTTACATTCAGGAGACTAAATGGGTAAGAGAGAAAAGTAAGGAAATGGATAATTTAAGGTACAAACTGTGATTTATCAAAAATGAGAGAAATAAGAACAGTGTGGGCATAATCATAGACAGGAGGTTGAAAGATGTTGTAATAGCTGTGAAAAGAGTAGAAGATAGAATTATACTAGTAAAGTTAGTATTAGAAAGAGAAATAATAAATGTAGTTAGTGTTTATGCCCCACAAATAGGACTAGATAGTAAGAGTAAACAAAGGTTTTGGGAAGATATGGATGATCTAATGCAAAGCATATTGAATGAAGAGAATGTTTTCATCGGTGGAGATTTGAATGGACATATAGGAAGTGATAGGCAAGGCTATGAGAATGTTCATGGAGGTTTTAGATTTGGCAACCGAAATGAGGAGGGAAAAAGCATTCTGGATTTTGCTATGGCATACGACCTAATACTGGTAAATACCTATTTTATAAAAAGAGAGTCACATTTAATGACTTTTAAAAGTGGGCAATATAGAAGTTAAATTGACTTCCTCTTAACCAGAAAGACAAATAGAGCTCTATGCAAGGATTGTAAGGTCATTCTGAGAGAGGTTTTAACAAGTCAACATCGGTTGGTGGTCTTGGATGTCAAGTTTAGGAATAATTCAAGTAACGTTAGAAGAAATAGTGTAGCTCAAACAAAATGATAGGAGTTCAAAGTAGTAAAGCAAGTGAAGTTCAAAATGAGCTTTTCGAGTCTGAAGCATGGAAGCTGGATATGGAGACCAATGATATGTGGATACAGATGGCATCAAAGATTAGAGAAGTAGCTAGAAAAGTACTTGGAGAGTCTAGAGGACATGAACCACCCTCAAAAGAGAGATGGTGGTAGAATGAAGAAGTACAAAAGGCAGTAAAGAGAAAGAGATAATGGTATTAGAAATTACCTAAGTGTGATAATAATGAGGCATATAAACAGTACAAGATAGCAAAGAAGAAGCAAAAAATGCAATTAGTCAAGCAAGAGCGCAAGCCTTTGAAAAGTTAAATGAGAAACTTGAAACTAAAGAAGGAGAGAAAGATATTTATAGATTAGTAAGGAGGAAAGAAAAGAAATGTCAAGATCTCAATCAAGTTAGGTGCATTAAGGATAAAGAAAGAAAAGTGTTGGTGAAAGATGAAGAAATTAAAGAAAGATGGAGAAATTATTTTGATGATATCTTTCATAATAGTCAAAATGGTAATAGCGTGAATATAGACTACAGAGCAATAGAAAAGAATGTGAATTATACTAGAAGGATTAGATCTTTAGAAGTAAAGGAAGCACTTAAAAGAATGAAAGTGGATAAAGGCTATGGATCCGATGGAATACCAATTGAAGTGTGGAAGTGTTTGGGAGATATGGGAGTGACATGGTTAACTAAATTGTTTAATAAGATTCTAAATTCAAAGAAAATGTCTGATGAATGGAGGAGTATTTTAGTACCTATTTTTAAAAATAAGGGAGACATACAGAGTTGCTCAAACTATAGGGGAATTAAACTCATGAGACATACTATGAAGTTGTGGGAGAGAGTTGTGGAACATCGACTACGTTATGATTCTTCTATCTCTCCCAATCAATTTGACTTCATGCCTGGTCGTTCAACCATGCAAGCGATCTTTCTCATTAGAAGCTTGATGGAGAAATATAGAGATGCGAGGAAAGATTTACACATGGTTTTTATCGATTTGAAGAAGGCTTATGATAGTGTTCCAAGAGATGTCTTATGGAGAGTGTTAGAATAAAAGGGGGTATCTATTAGGTACATATAAGTGTTGAAAGACATGTATGAAGGAGCAACTACTATTGTGCACACAGTGGGAGGAGACACAAGAGATTTTCTTATCTCAGTTAGATTACACCAAGGTTCAGCTGTAAGCCCTTACCTTTTTACATTAGTTTTAAATGAATTAATGAAACATATATAAGAGAGTATCCCTTGGTGCATGATGTTTGCAGATAATACAGTTCTGATAGATGAGATGCAAGAAGGAGTTAATAGAAAGCTAAAGCTTTGGAGAAGTACTCTAGAGTCAAAGGGCTTTAAGTTAAGTAGAATGAAAACATAATACATGCATTGTAAGTTCAGTGAAGGCCGAACTGGTGATAGGGAAGGAGTTAATTTGGATGGATTGATACTATCCCAAAATTATCACTTTAAATATCTCAGCTCAGTCCTTCAAGTAGATGGGGGATGTGAGGAGGATGTTAGTCATAGGATTAAAGCCGGATAGTTGAAATGGAGACATGCCACGGAAGTTTTATGTGATTGCAAGATTCCCAATAAGTTTAAAGGACAATTTTACTATGCAGCCATACGACCGACCATGTTATATGGTAATGAGTGTTGGGCACTAAAGGAGTTATATGTGTCTAAGATAAGAGTGGGGGAGATGAGAATGTTAAGGTGGATGAGTGGGCATACTAAACTAGATAAAGTCCGTAATGAGAGTATTAGAGAAAATGTAAGAGTGGCAGGAGATTAAGGTGGTTTGGTCATGTGAAGCGTAAACATATAGAGGCTCCAGTTAGACAAGCACAGCACATTAGGGTAGAGGATAGAAAGAAAAGAAGGTGTAAACTTGAACTGACTTGGAGGAGAATAGTACAATATAACCTAGAAGCATTACACATTTCAAGGGATTAAATCCAAAATCGTTTAGAGTGGAGAAAGAGAATCCATATAGCCGACCCTAAATTTTTGGGATAAAGGCTTAGTTGAGTTGAGTTGAGTTTTAAAGATTTCAAGTCTTCTTTTTTGTGATAAATTTATTAATATAGACTTCAAGCTGGTCCAATGAAGGTTGACAACACGATTCCTCCAAGAGAACTGAAAATAAAAAATTAAAAAAAAATAATAATAATCGAAGAGATTTAGGGTAATGAGAAGGAACTATAGTCTAGAGGGTACCCCTCCGGCGACAACCAAAGTTTCTCCTGTTGTATAAGAAGCATCATCAGATGCCAAAAAGGCAGTTGCAGAAGCCATGTCTTCTGTGGTACCAAGCCTGTTAAGCAACGTATTTTCCTCAATGGACTTCATCATGGCCTCATTTTTTGTGATGAAATCAGCAAAGTGTGTTGGTACAAACACAGGAGCTATACAGTTTACACGAGTATCAGGTGCCATTTGAGTTGCTAAGGCCTTAGTGAGGTCGAGAAGAGTTGTCTTTGTCACCCCATATTTAGGCATGGAAGCATGAGGATTGTAACCACCAATTGAGGAAACTAGAATGACTGAAGAACCCTTCTGCATGTGAGGAGCTGCATCCTTCAAAAGAAGGATAGAGGCTTTGACATTAATTTCCCAAAGCTCGTCAAGGACAGATTCTTGGGTCAATAAAATGGATTCAGCAGACGGATTGGCAGCGGCATTGGATACAATCACATATATTTTTCCATATTTCTGAATTGTCTTCTGAATGAGATTCTTTCTATGTTCTGCATTTGAGACATGACAAACAACACCTAAAACTTGGATACCCTAAGCTTTAAGTTTCTCAACAGCCTCGTCTACATTTTTCTGCTTGCAAGAAGAGATGACAATGAAGGCGCCTTCGCAGCCAAGGCGCTGGGTGATTGCAAAGCCGATGCCCCGAGTGGAACCTGTGACAATCGCCACCTTCCCCATAAATCTCTTGCCAATATTTTTCTTCTCCTCCATTAGTATCACTACTAGCTTCAAGTCCATATTTAAATTCCAATAGATTGAATCTATCTATCTATGTATAAAATAGACAAGCAATTCAAAGAAAAAAAAAATGAAGTGTTGCTATATGTATAAATTTTTTATTGATTTTGTTATGTATCACTTTGAGAGAATATTAGGCTTTATAATTATAGTAATTATTTTAATTTTATTTTTATTTAACTCACTTTTTATTTTTCTTGTAAATTGTAATTATTTTTATTTTTATAATTATTACCTTAATTTTCACGATTAAATGATTGAAATATTAAATATATATTTAAGTATTGTTTGTTTAATTATAAAATTTATATAAATTCCTTACATAATATTTTCTAAATTTTTAAATGTTTCATTTCATTATAAAAATTTAAGAATTATATATATACTGTAAAATTTATAAAAATAACTTAAAATTATTACAAAAAGTAATATTTAATGTGATAATTATTAATAGAATGATACTATTTAATAGTTAATTAATTAGTTAATGTTTAATTATTTTACCTCTTTATTATTTTTTCTATTAATCAATCGTACCAATTAAAATAGTTAAAATTTTAGGATGCACATATAATTTTAAATGAAGCCACCATAAAAAAAAAACTTTTTAAGAAAAAAAATATTAATTCAAAGATTTTATTACAATTTTTTATCCAACTTTTTAATTTTTGAAGAAAACATTTTTGCCCACAAAAAATCCAAAAAAAACTTTTCTGAAAAATACTTTTAAGAAATAATATTTTGAAAAACTTACAAAATACAATATTTTAAAAATCTCTTAAAAAGCACTATTCTAATTTTTCAACAAAAAATCCAAAAGAAAAATTTTTTTAATGAAGAAAATATTTAAGTAATGATTATAAACATCATTATTATTAAATTCATAATTACCAATTGGACCAATAAATCAAATTTTTAAATAATCTAGATTTGTAATATTATCGACTTAGGAAGTATTTTGATGCGACCCAAGTTATTTGATTGGTACGACAACAAAGTTTAAATTATTTTTTTCAATAAATTAATTTTATTATATTTTAAATGAAATAATTATAAAAATTATCAATAATTTATGTATAAAATAATTAAATAAGGTATTTTTAATTAATTATGTTACAAATTAATTTGAAAATTCTACTAAAATAGATGAGAAATTTTTTTAAAATTAAATTAATTAGGAGAAAGTTTTGATTAAAAATTAATTTAATAATAAAAATTTATTATTATCAAAAGGTTAAATATATATATATAAATATACACACTACCATGGATAGTATAAGAATTCCGCTAATTATGAACAAAAAGAAGAGTTATTTTAAACTAATAAATTTCAAGAATAATCAATTTTATTACTTTTATTATTATAACTGAAACATTAAGTTTTATAAATATGAAAAATCAATGTAATATGTTAATAAAATCGTCTCATTCTTAATTAAGCAATTATTTTATACAATCGATGTATTTTATGGGGCCAGGTGAGATCCACCATATCAATCACTGTAACAAAACTTTCTTTGTATGGTGGATCCGCCCTGCCCGTCTATGTATTTGGCCTATAAATTAAGTGGCGTAGAGTCAAGAGGTTGGAGAAAGTTGCAACTTGCAAAGACATGAAGCGTACACTTGCTTTCTTTCTTATTCTCTTCTTTGTTTTCTCCGTAAGTCCTTTCTTCTCTTCTTTCTTTTCTCTGTAAGTCTTCCATATCTAAAAATCACAAACTCATTCGATTTTTTTTTTTTTTTTGGATTTATGAAACTAATGTAATTTTATCCCATTTTTGGTATTAGTTCGTCAACCTCAACAACGCAAGAAAACTACCTGAGGATTATTGGAAGAACATAATGAAAGATCAGCCTATACCAGAAGCGATCAAAAGCCTGTTTGTTGAAGATTCAGCTGATGCTGCCTCTTCTTTATTAGGTGCTAATAAAATGAACCATTTTGTTAAGGATTTTGATACCAGAGCTATTGCTGTTATATATCACAGCCATGGCGAGAATAAGAAAAATGAACATTCCCCATCAAAATGATGATGATGATGATGAGATTAAAGGAGAGAAATCCTTTGTCGATCATAAAGCGAAGGTTTATGGATGTTAATTATTCATCAGAAAAGCTTATGTTTACAGAATATGCAGATAAATAAATGAAGTGGATGAAATTTTGCCTTGAGTTCATAATGAATTTCACCTGGGTAAGTTTTTTTTCATTAAGGTGTGCTTGTAATAATGTTTTTATACATGAGACTCTTATATCTTGTTTACCATTGCATTTGAAGCTTCAAATTTTTTTTTTTTTAATAAAAACACTATTTTAAATATAATTAAAAAAAATTATTTTGTTATTTTTAATATTTTTATGATTAAAATTTGTCAAATTTAATTTTAAATTATTTTTTAATGCTCTCTGACTAGTATATCTTAAAAAGAAATTTTTTTAACAGCAGTTTTAATAGTAATACCAAACAGATTCTTAATGTCTATTTAACATTACATTTGGAGATTCAAAATTATTTTTCTGAATAAAAGCATCATTTTAAGTGATATTAAAAAAAATAGTATTTTATTATTTTAATATTCTTATAACTAAAATTTATCAAATTTAATTTTAAATTATTTTTTAATACTCTTTAACTAGTATATCAAAAAAAATATTTTTTTATCAAATTTAATTTTAAATTATTTTTTAATACTCTTTGACTAATATATCAAAAAAATATTTTTTTAAACAGTAATTCCAACACCAATGTCAAACAGCCCTTTAGTATCTGTTTTTATATATGGTTGTCTTTGATTATTGGTCAGCTGCTTTGGATGTTTATTAGTCATCCCAGCAAAAGGAGGGGAAGTTTGCATAAAAGCCTTAGCTTCTTTCTTGGAAAATTTAATTGGGTTTAGTTATTGTACTTGTAACTCCATTTATGTGAGAATAAATTTAATAATTATTAAATTAAATATTTATATTTAAATTTATATATTAATAATTATTAAATTTATTTTTATATGCGCTTGAGCTTATATTATAAGTATATGCATCCAATTAAATATAAGAGAATGGAAAAGGGTTGGTCATGGAAAGCTGATAAATGCTAAGATAAATGACACGATGAACTGAACAAATTACTCCATTTCAAACATTGCTCCTAATACAATTAAATTCAATTCTATTAGAAAAATTAATTTCAAATAATTTTATAATAAAAATCATATATTTTCAATTAATAAAATTTGTTTAATTGAAAATTGAAAATTAAAAGCTAAAAACCCAAATCAGCCTCTTTAGCCGTCATCTCAAAATTCGTTTGGGCTCTCGTGTTTTAATTAAAAAATTTTAAATTGAGCAATTAAACTTCATCTTCTATAAATTTTCATTATTTTCTAAATAATATATTTAATTTTCATAAAAAAAAATTTAATATATTTAAAAAAATATTTTTCCAATAACAATTCTAATAAATACCAAACAACTCCAAAATTTATCTATATGAATCAGGCAAATTTGTATGATTTTCATTTCTTTCAAAATTACTTAATTGTTAATAAAGATAATTTAATTTAAGCAACCATAAAATTAACTAAATAAAAAAATTAAATTAAATTAAATCTATTTATATAAATCAGGCAAATTTTTTATGCTATGAAGAGATGTTGACCTGTCAAAATTGTAATAAATTAATTACAAATTAAATCAATAAAAAATCTCACGCTTATTACTTTTTGCACAATAATGAATGAAAAAATCTCCATTCACACTGAGTAGGAAATTACATAACTTTTCCGATTGATTTCCTTTTATGAATTAAAAAATTAATTTCACCTTGTTCTAATAGGAAATTCTTACTAATTATCAGTTGTCGTCTTTTTTTTTATAATTAATAAATTAATTTTCACTCGCATTAATGGGAAATGGCTTAATTAATTTATAGCTTAATTGATTAAAAATATATTCTTTAATTATTTTTATACGTAGATGTAATTATGTAAAAATGAGGATCTTATTTAATTTTTTTCTTACCTATATTAATAGAAAATTTAATTTAAAATTTAACCATTCTTTCAAAAAAGAAAAATAAAAGTTAATCATTATTTTGTTATCTTTTTACATTTCAAACAATCATTGCTAATATCATTTTCTTTTTTTATAAATTTAATTAATATAATTTTGATATAGATAAAATAGATAATAAAAATAAGATATAGAGTAATTAACTGAAAACATAAAAAAATTATTTTTAAAATGTCAATATATATTTAAATAATTAAATTAAATATATAAAATAAGGTATTTATTGTTATACAAAGCATAAAAATTTAAATCTATTAAAAATAAATATGATATAAGATTTTTGTTGTCTCATATTGGTTTAGGATAAAAATCTTGTGCTAAATTGAAGATTTTGCTAAACATTTTTCCTTTAAGTTAGCTTTTGAGTAAAGTTAAGTTAAGTTTATTTTCTTTATATGATATTAGAGTTTATTTTATTTTAATTTTGAGTTATTCATAAATGTATTTGTCTGAAATTTTATACTATAAATATTTATATCTGAATACAAAAGGAATATTGTCTCATATTAATTTATAATAAAAATTTTATACTAAATATAAGATTTAATTAATTTTTTTTAAAATTAATTTTTGGGTGAAGTTAGATACTATTGATTTTTTTTTTCAATTTTTATTTCATCTTTATATGAAGGCATTAGTGAACTACTTAGACACTCTGTTAACACTTGGGGGTTGATTTTTGGGCTAAGTGATTAGGTTCAGCCCTCTCCTAGTTGTTAGGCCAGTAGTCCACATGGGCTTTAGTCATCACTAGGAGAGTGCATATTGTGGTTTAAATTAAAAAATCAAATTGAATCGAATTAATTTGATTTAATGGATTCAATTTTAAAATTTAATCAGTTTAATTTAATTAATTTTATAAAAAATTAAATTCAGTTTTTTAATATTTTTGTTTTAGAGATTTAATGTTGAAAATATAAAATTTTACAAAATTTAATTTGATCAGTTTAAAATTGAATCGAACCAATATTTATCAATTTTATTCGATTCAAATTTTTCTTAATAATTGATTTGATTCGATTTTTAAAATTTTTGATTTTTGATTTTTAATTTTATCAGTTCGATTCAATTTAAAACAGAACCGACCGTTTGCATACCCCTAGTCATCACAATCGTATCAAGCCTAGTTGCTCGAGCGTGGAACCAAGTGTTGTGTAGTTTAGAAGTGTCCAAATAAGTTGTGAGACCAATTAACCCAATTAAATATATATTAAAATTAATAATTTTATAGATTTAAATATTATTATAATTTGAAAATAATTATAAATCAAAATTTTTATGTGAATTTCTAGTTAACATAATAAAAATTTAATTTAAATTGAATATATATATATATATATATATATATATATATATATATATGAAAGAAATATATGAATAACTTTATTTTTATTTATTTTTACTGAATAAAATATTTTAAATAATATTTTTTCAATTAATAAATAATAATATATATGAAAAGGGTTTAATAATAATTAAATTATAAAAATCTAAAAGATATTATAAAATAAAAATCACTCAAATTAAATTTAATTTGATTAATGTGAAAATTAAATATATATACATAATTTTAAAATTTATTCTATTATTTTTTATTTAAAAACTACTAAAATACAACCAACTCGCTCAAATCAAGCCATGTAACGCCCTAAGTGTAGTTTAAGTTCAATTATTTATTCCTTTGTTTTTCTAGTGCAGGTTGCCAACTCAATGCAAAGTTTAAATTAAGTTTAATTTTAATTTTTAGATATAATTACAATAAAATATTTTATGAAGGTCTTTTTTTTTTTCTTAATTATTAAAAGATTTTGGACATCAATTAATGAAGCTACTTGATCATTCCTTAGACCTATAGTAATCCGAAGACTGGAAAACAAAATATATACCACGAAACATAATAATTAAAACAAAATAATTAATTTACTTCAAAAAGCTTATAAAAAAAATGGATAACCTTGACAGAAGCAGATATTAAAATTGATCGTTAAAAATAAAAATCTCAAATTAGTAACTAATTTCTTAATTTTCATTGTAAAATTATTTTTTAACAAAAATAAAAATAAATAACGTAAGAAAAAGAAAAGAAATAAATTATAAAAAGATCAAATTAATATATTTAATTTAATTAATTTGCATATTAATTTATGTTAACTTAAATTTTAACATAAATTAATAAGTTTTAATTCAGACTCCCTTTATTTTATGAAAAAATATTTTTTTAAATAATATTTTTTATATTTTTTAGCATTTGGGACACTAAAAAAAATTAATCAATAAAAAATATTTTTATAATCAAAGAAAAAATTAAATTATTTTTAAGGAAAATAACTTTTTTTTAAGAGGAAGTATTTTTTATTTTTTAGATTTTGATGATTTTATTAAAAAATAAAAATATTTATCCATAGATCAAATATATATATATATATATATATATATATATATATATATATATATATATATATAATTAATTTAACAATACAACCAAATATTTTCTAAAATATTTTCATAGAGCCTTAGTGATATTCAAAACATTGTAAAATTAATAAATTATATATATAAAAACATAAGTTATACACATATACCTTTTGATTAATGATAAAGGTTAAAAGCAACGCTCTCAATAATTTTTGGGTTATCTCTCAAAGTTGTTAAGTTGATTTTTTTTTATTATTATTTTTTAGGTTTCAATTGAATTTTGAATTTGAGAATTTAAATTCTAGAGATAACTTAAAACATTAAAAAAAAAATTAATAATATATCTTGTTTCCATCAATTCTAGATGTATCTCTTTTCATATTTTCCTGAATGCATAATTAGCTAGGGATCCACACCTTATTTTCCATATGAACTCACGCATGAAACATGAGGTTGTGGCCTTATGGGTCCCTTGTCTCGTTCTTCATATCATTTTCCTTCTATTTTTGCCTATATATACCCATAGATGCTAGGTGACCTCCATGCAAATCAGAACTTTAAAAAAAAAAAAAAAAGTAAATCCTCGTTCGCTATCACCACCATTTTCTTGCTTCTTTTGGTAAGCATTTAATTTCAGTCCATTATCCTTTTATATTAGTTTCTTTGAAATGATGATTTGTGAGTTTTAAACATTTTCTTTAAACTGTGTTTCTTGTTCTTGAGCAGGTTGCCAATGGCATCAATGCAAGAAAAGATGTGGGTGAATATTGGAAAGGTGCAATGAAACCCACAACTGAAAATTTTGATGAGCACAAGAAACAGAAGAATTTTGTGGTAGATTTTGAGCCAATATCTAATTTATGGGTTTACAATGATGATGCTCTTCTTAGAAAAAAGAAGTCATTTGCATTTGTTAAAGACTTTGAGCCAAGCCCTAACTTATCAGTATATGATAAAGATGATGATCTTAAGGACCAGAAGAAGTCATTTGCTAATGATTTCGAACCCAGGCCAAATGTTTCAATTTACAATGAGTAAAATTCTTCCCGAGAGACAGACCTTTTGTTTAATGTCTGTAATTATATATGAAGCTTAATGCTTCATTATTGTGCTCAATCATGTTTTATGTATTTATTCTCAATGTGTGTTTTTTTTTTTAAATAATATAAATCAATGAAGGATTAATTGTTATAAACTTGTTTTATAATATTAGCTGTTTTAGTAGCTGTCAGCTGTTTACTAACCGCTAGATATTAGTTGTTATTAATTAACTATTTACATAATGAGTTAAAATAGAAATGTTCGGTAAAAATAATTATGAGATTAGCCGTTGAATATAAAAATAGTGACATTATTTTATTTATGATAGTCAAAATGTCTTTTTAACTTAATAGGATAACTTTTAAAGAATCACTTTTTTAATCTTTAAACACTAATATAAATATTAAATCATCTTATACCATCCAATGAATAATATAAATAAGAAAAATTAGTTACTTTAAGAATTGTTGTCAAATAAATAAATAATATGCAAGATTTGTCCCATTAATATTTGACAATAAAAAATCAATAATTTTTCAAAATGAACTGGTAAAATTTATTTATATCTAATAAAAGGATGGTTTCATGCATTTAATTAAATGAATTACAGTCTTATTAAATATTTTATTTTAAAATTAATAATTTTTAATTTAATAATATTAAAATCATTTATAAATTTAATTTTTATGAATTTTTAAGTATTTTCATTTTTTAAAAAAAATGAGATTTTTATACCTAACTGGAATCAAAGACAGATTTAAAGAAATTTCTCTAAAACCCTAGATGAAGATTTTAGCTGCAAATATTAGAAACAAAAATGAAAAGCATGGAAGATGAAGAAAAACAAAAACCCTAGAAATGTCTTCTTTGGCAAAATGCCTTAAGCTCAAACCAAACAGAAAAATCAACTTAAGGAATATAAAGAATGAAGGATACTTACTTGATTTGATGCCCTAATGCTCTAATACCAATATGATAGGCACCCAAATGAACATTGCCTAAGGATGCAGACCTCTAATGGAATCCAATAATCATCAACACCAAAACAAGTTTTCTTTGAACAAAATAAGATGCAATCTCTATGGAAAAAGCACCAGAATATATATTTCAATGAGGAACAGATTAAGTGTCAACACAATAACCCAACTTGTGGGAGATTACATTGATCATCAAGTAAAATAGGCAAGTGATAAAGTTGTCTAAGTTATAGTTCTTCTAGAAACTAGCAAGAAAGAAAACTCAAACTCTCTCTAAGGGAGGCTCTCATGTATAACAGAAGTAAAAACTGAAGGAACAAGATGGTATTCTCTTCCTTATAAACCTAGGGTTACAGAAACACAAGCTAAAATTATTAAGACAAAAGTTACAAATAATTATGCCATGTTGGCTATCCTAACAAGAATATTAAGTGTATTAATTATAAAGACAAAAGATGGCAGCAGCATTAATTACAAAAGGGCAAAAGGTGACAGCAATTAGTCCCTCTTTGTGCTAGAATATTAGGGCCCACTTGGTCAAAAAGTAGCTATCTTTAATTCAAATGAACCAATGAGCTCCCTCCACGTGGCGTGAACCCTACAAACACCTAGGTGGCTGCCAAGTGGACTCCAAGGTGGCATGAGGCATGTCCAAAGTGGTTAGTAACGTGGGAATGGAATCTGGCATGGCTGGTGACGTGGCAATGGAAGCTCCAGCTTGGCACATGGTGATCCACTTAGATTATTGGAGCAAGCAAGCTAGGCCTTCCTTATGTAGCTCTGCTCCTAAGCCGAAAATCCTTTTATGGTTAATGAGCATGCTTTGAAGCTGCTTAGCTCTCGCCCAAGTGATTGCCCCTTTGAAGGGTGGTGGTGCTCTATGATGATCCTCATCATCCTCTCCCACTTGAAAAGAATTCATCCTCGAATTTGTTTCTGCACCAAGGAAAGGAGTAAGATCAGTTACATTAAAAGTATCACTAACACCATAATCACTGGGCAATTCTATCTTATAAGCATTATTGTTAATTCTTTCAAGCACTTGAAAAGGGCCATCATTTCTAGGATGCAACTTAGATTTCCTTTGGTTAGGAAACCTTTCCTTTCTCAAATGGATCCATACCAAGTCACCAGGTTCAAAATCATAGGCTTTCGCCCCTTATTAGCATGAGGTGCGTATTGCTCATTTTTCTTTTCTAGATGCAATCTAGTTTGTTCATGCATCTTTTTAACCATTTCAGCCTTTTTTTCACCATCCAATGAAGCAACATGATCAATAGGCAATGGTAACAAATCCAAAGGAGTAAGTGGATTAAAACCATAAATAAGCTCAAAAGGAGAGTATCCACTAGATGAATGCACAATCCTATTATATGCAAATTCTATGTATGGTATGCATTCCTCCCAATACATTAAATTTTGTTTCACTAAGGCTCTCAAAAGTGTGACTAAGGTCCTATTCACTACTTCTGTTTGGCCATCAGTTTGGAGATGGCAAGTAATAGAGAAAAGTAGCTTAGTTCCCAATTTTCCCCAAAGAACCTTCCAAAAATGACTCAAGAACTTGACATCCCTATCACTCACAATGGTTCTAGGTATACCATATAACTTAAAAACCTCCCTAAAGAATAGATTAGCAACTTATGTAGCATCATCATTTTTGTGAAATGGGATAAAATGAGCCATTTTTGAAAACTTATCCACAACAACAAAATTTGAATCATGACTCCTTTGTGACCTAGGCAATCCTAAGACAAAGTCCGTGGACAAATCAACCCAAGGATGCTTAGGCATGGGTAAAGGTGTGTATAGCCCATGAGGCATCACCTTAGACTTTGCTCTTTTGCAAGTCTCAACATCTTTTCTCATGTGGGGCCAAAAGAAATGCTCCCTAAGGACATCTAGTGTTTTGGCAGCACCAAAAAGCCCCATAAGGCCTCCACTATGACTCTCATTTACAAGCAATTCCCTCAAAGAACTTTTAGGCACACACAATCTATTTTCTTTAAACAAATATCCATTATGCCTAAAGTACTTTTGGAACGTAGATTTCTCACATGCATGGAATATGGCAGCAAAGTCATCATCATGCTTATATAATTCTTTAACATACTCAAATCCCAATAATTTAGAATCAAGAGTAGTAAGAAGATTATACCTGCGGGAGAGTGCATTAGCTACCACATTCTCTTTGCCCTGCTTATATTTTACAACATAAGGAAAAGACTCCATAAATTCTACCCATTTAGCATGTCTCCTACTTAACTTATGTTGGCTTTTGATATACTTCAAAGACTCATGATCAGAATGTATGAAAAAATTCCTTAGGCCATAGATAATGTTGCCATGTCTCTAATGCCCTAACTAATGCATACAATTCTTTGTCATATGTAGAATAATTCAATGTGGCACCATGCAACTTTTCACTAAAGTAAGCAATTGGACATTTCTCTTGCATGAGAACAGCTCCAATCCCTACTCCTGATGCATTACATTCAATCTCAAATGTCTTGTCAAAATTAGGCAAAATTAATAAAGGTGCAGAACACAATTTCTCTTTAAGCATGACAAATGCAAGTTCATGTTCTTTACCCCAAACAAATGTCACATTCTTTTTGACAAGTTCATTTAATGAAGTAGCCAATGTACTAAAGTTAGGTGCAAATCTCCTATAAAAACTTGCTAATCCATGAAAGCTCCTAACTTCAGATGCATTTTTAGGTGTTGGCCAATCTCTAATTGCCTTAACCTTTTCATCATCTACTTCAACACCTTTGCTACTCACAACAAATCCCAAAACACAATTTTTTTCTAAGCAAAAAGAACACCTTTTTACATTTGCATATAATTTTTCTTTTCTTAACACATCAAACACAGGTTTCAAATGATGCAAATGATCATCAATGTTTTTGCTATAGACAAGAATATCATCAAAGTAGACAACAATAAACTGTCCAATAAAAGCTCTCAAAACATGATTCATCCTCATGAAAGTACTAGGGGCATTAGAGAGACCAAAATGCATCACTAGACACTCATATAAGCCATGTTTTGTTTTAAAGGCAGTTTTCCATTCATCACCAACTCTCACTCTAATTTGATGGTAACCGCTATTCAAATCAATCTTACTAAAAAAGCAAGAACCATGCAATTCATCCAACAAATCATCCAATCTAGGAATAGGGTGGCGATACTTTACAGTGATTTTATTCATAGCTCTACAATCCACGCACATCCTATATGTTCCATCCTTCTTTGGCACAAGCAAAATAGAAACCGCACAAGGACTCATGCTCTCACGGACATGTCCCTTAGCCAAAAGCTCACCTACCTGTCTTTGAAGCTCCTTAGTCTTAGCTGGACTACTCCTATAGGCTGGTCTATTAGGAATTTGAGCACCAGGAATGAAATCTATTTGGTGTTCAATACCCTTAATATGTGGTAAATCCGAAGGTATCTCATCCGGAAATACATCCTGGTATTCCTGCAAAAGAGACACAACAGAAGAAGAAAGATTGGGGTCAGGGTCAGAAACATTTAAATAATTCTCCCTATACATGAGAATGCACAATGGCATCCCACCCCTCAAAGCTCCTCTCAACTCCCTTCCCCCAACATACAAGCTCATCTTTTCTCTCTTCTCTCCTTTTGTCCCGAGCCCTCTCCCTTTTCCATTACACTCACTTTCTTTTCTTTCACTTCTTTCTTTTTCTCTTTCCCATCACTCTTTTCTTTACTTTCTTCACTCTTGTGCTCGTCCTCTCTTAATTTTTCTCTCCAACTCTCTTTTCTCTCCTCAATAGCCCTCAATAATCTCATTTGGTCCTCATGTGCTTGTGATGGTGACAAGGGCACCAAGGTATGTGTGCGGCCATCTTTCTTCAAATTGTAGTGATTCTTCCTCCCATCATGAATCACATACCTATCATACTGCCATGGCCTACCTAGCAAGATATATGTAGCTATCATGGGCACTACATCACATAAGACCTCATCATGATAGCCTACTTGCTTAGTTACCTTCACTTTGTTATAATCATTTAGCCATTGTAACCCATAAGGTTTAGGATGCTTAAGGGTAGGCAATTCTAATTTCTCCACAAGTAAGGAACTAACCACATCACAACAACTACCCGCATCTATAATCATGCTACACAATTTCTCCTTCACGACACACCTAGTATGAAAAGATGTTTTCTCTTTGCTACTCATCACTATCCACAATAGGTTGAGCACTCAAGGTCCTCATGGTAACCAATGCAAAGTGAACTCATAACGCTAGAATGAGTTTACTATTTACACCCACATGTACTTTTGCCAGATAACAACTTTGACACAACTCTGCAACGAGACCTTTTCCCTCACCGTGGAGGCAATAAATCGATATCTGCTATTAACAACCAGCGGAAGATGGTGTATTTCTCATGGCTATCGACCTCATCCAGTCGCTCGAAGCGGGAATCTCATAAATGAATCAATCAGTCAATTTGGATGCTCAAATTGATTGAATTTTCTTTATTTATTGAGTTATAAAAATTATCTATATCAAATCTTGCTTTCATTGATATAAATAATTTAATTGTTTTGAAATTTTATTTTAAATATATTTATCATAAAATATTATTATTTAAGTTTAAAATTTTAAATAAAAATTTAAATTAATTATTAAAAAATCATTTTAAAACATATCTAATTTTATTTTAATAAATATTTATAAAATATATCAAATTAATAAGTATGATAATGTTTTAAAATATTATTAGTTTATAATATATAATTAATATTTATTTCATAGTTTTACCTGCTCATTTGATCGGGCCGGGTTAAAAACCTTGGTGTTTCTTCTTTAGTTCTTGAGCCAAGCCCTTGAAGAATTCGCTCAATGGAGGAGAAACTAACGGGGACCACAGCCGCTGCGGGAGCGGAGTCACCGGCGTCGGCCGAGCCCCCGTCGTCACGGCGGCGAGCCGGAGGACTAAAGAGGAAAGCCAACGTGCTCTCAACATCCAACTCTTCATCGACACCGTCGAAACGCCTCACACGCGAGAAAGCCCTGATCTCTCACCCTTCGATCCACAATGGAGGCCCGTTGACCAGAGCCCACCAGAGCCCCAACAATTTGTCTTCTGCGGCTTATGCCGCTACTGGATGTAAGCTCGAGGAGAAGGTGGCTATGTCGACGTCGGGGGCTGTGACGGTGGCAACACTGGAGGAGGAGGTGAATAAGTTGGAGGAGTTGCAGGCAGCAATAGAAGCGGATTTTGAGGGAATTAGATCCAAAGATTCTAACGCCCATGTGGTGCCTATTCATTGCGGTGAGTGTTGCGGTGGCCTGTTGTGGGAGTTCAAAATTTTGTGTATTTTCGTTGAAAGTTTGTTTTTTTCTGTTTGGTTTCTGGAATTTTGTGTTGGTGTGGTTTCTCCCTGTTTAATGGCGAAAATGATGAAAGTGTTAAATTCGAGACTTTAATGACATAATTGTTTTATCATATTCGTTATCTTCTTCTTCTTCCCTCCCTCCATTTTTGTTTGGTTGCTGGAAATTTTCCATTTGGTTGCTGAGGAAAAACAAGAGAGAAGGTTAAAAAAAATGAAGAAATAAAGAAAAATATAACTCGGCTCATTTCATGTTGGTTTGGTTACTTTGGTATGCTCAATTAGGGAGAGTAGTGAATTGAGGGTTCAGAATTTTATCTTGGTTTAGTTGCCAGCGCATGAGTCAGCTTGAGACCTTTGTTTTCTCCAGCTGTATTGGATTTTCTTTTTTTCCCCCTAATCTCTGTTTGTCATTTTCTCAGTTGGTAAAGGAGGGAAAAGTGCTAGAGTGAATTTTATTTTGGTGCCTAATCTTGAGCTCATTTGCTTCATTTTTGCTTATTCAAGTGGAATCTTTCTGTTTCGAATGTAAAATCTTCTGTAGAATAAGACATTTTCAACTCCTTATTTTGCTGAATTGGCTTTGAAACTTTAATTTCCTTGCATTTAATTGGCTTTACAACTTGGAAGATTTGTTAAATTGCAAGGGTCTGGAGCTTTGGCTGTCAAAGTGAGCATATAAGCAATTGTATTTTCTGTAATTGTTAGAAAAGCTACTTAATTAGGTTATATTTCTTTGTTTTGTTTACAGGTTGGTTTTCATGGACGAAAATTCACCTCCTTGAGGAGCGTGCACTACCTTCATTCTTTAATATGAACTCTCAAACCAGGACACCTGATACCTACATGGAGATACGTAATTGGATTGTGAAAAAATTTCATGCAAATCCAAATGTGCAGATTGAATTGAAAGATCTGTCTGAGCTTGAAGTTGCAGACCTAGATGCAAAGCAAGAGGTGCTTGAGTTCTTGGACTATTGGGGCTTGATTAATTTCCACCCATTCCCGCAAGTAGAATCTGCTGCAAATGCTGATGATGATAGAGAAGCAAAGGAGGATTCATTGCTTGAGAAGTTATTTTGCTTTGAAATCATTCAACCATGTCCACCTGTTATTCAGAAGCCTAATCTCTCGACTCCAGCTCTGGCACCTGGGTTGTTTCCAGAGTCTTCACTTGCAGAAGAGTTAGTGAGGCCTGAGGAGCCAGCTGTTGAGTACCACTGCAATTCTTGTTCAGCTGATTGCTCGCGCAAGCGCTACCATTGTCAAAAGAAGGTTGGTTGTTTCCAAGAATTTACATGTTTTCTTCCTACAGAAGGAAGAGAAACCTTGATGTGCTGAACTATCATCTAGGTAGAAGGTTCCTGTTTGCACCACTGGACTCCAAGTAGTGTCTAGTCATGATCAAAAACTAATTTTGAAATCCAGAATTTCCCTGTTGGCCAGTAAATTTTATGATCAAAATGGGGATAGAAATGCATGGCAAACATTGTTTTAGGCTATGAGATATTTTGTAACATCGAAAGGATGCAATTGCATTTTGCTATGCACATGATATTTTTTTTCATAGTTGTGAGAAGCTGTATTTCCATAGTAATGTTCTTATATTCAGGACCTTTCTTCACATTGTGAGGAGGCTTCCCCCTTCTAGGATTCTATTTGGGCTTTTCACATCATTATTGATAATCTTACTGAGCAGGATGCCTATATTAAAAAATAGTAACCAAAACCATTATTTGTTTACATTTGGAGTATTTTAGTGGCATAAATTAAATTATTGTCTGAATCTTGCTAGCTTGAGTTGGATTTTTAAAATTGTTTTCCATGGTCTGCTGAAGCTTCTGAGAACAATACTTTTTAGAATAGAAAGTGATAGTCCTGAGATTCCGGGGCTGCTAGGATGAGTGCCACGTCTTCAAGAACTTTTGAGCTTGATAGTATAGGCAGCTTGTAGCTGTATGCGACCAAGACGACCTTGATACGAATACGACCTCTTATAGTCGGGCTTTGGAATATCTGCAAGACAAATAAGGTTTAGAGAGTCAAGTGGGACTCCCTTCCTTGGCAGTCCGATGTTTAAGTTATTAGGGAATATAAAGGTTTTGGACAGAGTAAATGCTAAAGAGTAAATGAACTGGGGATTATTGGAGTTAAGGAATGAATTATATCTGGGACTTACAGAGAATTTGTACATCTTATAAGCCAATGGGGTGTGGCCTTGTGTTGGTGTCAGTGCAACTGGTCGCCCTGCAAATATTGTAGACTCTGTTGCGCTGCCTTGTCCCTCTGGCTCGTGCGCGCATTGTTTGAGCTGCTTGAAACTGTCTCCCAGATGGTTGGTATGGGGATTCCCTCTTTAGGATGGGTAGCTGGTGTCTAGGATGTCTAAGACTTCAGTGCATTTTTTGTGGGCAGCCGACCATATGGTCTTAGGGCTTGAGGAGACTTGCTGAGCAAGGTTCTAGCAGTAGAGCTTTAGGATACTCATTAGTTAGATGTGGGCTTCTCTGACGCATTAATTAGGTTGAAACTAGTCAAGATTAGATCTAGATTATATTGTCGTGGGTCGTTAGGTCCTTTGTCAACCTCTTGGTCTGACTTGACGACCTAGTGTTTGTCAAATGGTCAAAATGCTGGTCGGTGTACATTTGCATCTTTAGCGGGTCGTATTGTTTGGTCTAAAGGTGGATCGTTTAGTACGAGTACTCATGTTGCCATCTTAAGAGGTTGGGGTTTCCGTAGTATATCGGAGAGGAATGTAGTTCAATTCAATATATGAAACTTTATTTAATAAGCCCAAGAGATCGGAAATATATACATGTGTTTGTTTATTAGCTATTAGTCAAATTTAAGACATAACAGAATCCATAAAGCATGCAAGATGAGAATCTCTTGTAGCCTCCCATTTGTTCGATTGCACATGATGCAGTGCCCGGAATCCCCCAGTTTCTGGCACTGGCAGTAAGGTGATCAACAATGGAAATTTGCATTAATGATTTTCTTGTCAGTAGGATTTGATGATCAATTGGATTGATTTTACCTATTTTATTTTCACCATGATCTTCATAATCATTCCTTCTGATTATCTTGTTCGACAGGCAGATTATGATCTATGTGCTGATTGCTTTAGTAATGGGATATTTGGATCAAACATGTCTTCTTCAGATTTTATTCTCATGGAGCCTGCTGAGGCTCCTGGTCTAAGTGGTGGAAAGTGGACAGATCAGGAGACCCTACTTCTTCTTGAAGCATTGGAACTTTATAAAGAAAACTGGAATGAGATTGCAGAGCATGTTGCCACAAAAATTAAAGCTCAATGTATATTGCACTTTGTTCAAATGCCTATTGAAGATGTCTTTTTTGACTGTGACGATGATGTAGATGGGATTTCCAAAGAAACTAAAGATCAACGTGCAACCACTGATGATACATCTGTTCCTAAGGATGGGACTGAAACAATGAAGGATAAAACTGGTGCTAAGGAGGATCATCCTCTGAAGCTGGAAGCTTCAAGATCAGAAGAAGTGGTTGAAGTAAAAGGTTGTCAGGAAACTGCAAAGCCTAACAACACCAGTGAAGCAATAGTTGATGAGAAATCTTCAAAATCAGAAGATACTATTGAAGTGAAGGCTGCTCAGCATGCCTGTGAAAATTTGGCACTCAAAGCTCTTACAGAAGCATTTGAAGCTGTTGGTTATCCCTGTACTCCTGAAAATCGACTTTCATTTGCTGAAGTTGGAAATCCTGTCATGGCTTTGGTAAGTCAAATGTTAATATGAAGAAAATTAGGTCGTTTCATTGGGTGAATGGGTGCATCAGGAAATGAACTCACTGTCTCCATTGTGATCGGGAGGTCAATGGTTTGAGTAGTGGAAACAACTGAAAAAAGCGGGGGGAAGGCTGCATGGATGATCCTCCCCCGATCCTTGCAAAGTAGGGAGCCTCATATCATGGCGATTCCCCCGTGTACTAATACAAATATTTATGATCAACAGATAAATGCTTCCAGCTGAATGTGAAAGAAAGTCAGCAATAGACGTGCTCTAAACAAAATAAGATTTTCTGACATGTTTCAAATTAGTAATGCAAAGCAAAAGTTTGTTATTTTTTTACTTTTCTCCCCTTTTAATTCCTATGGTGTATATGAATAGTGAAAAAAAGTTGTTTGCCTGTCTTCAAAACGCATATCGTTTTGTAAACAGTAAAAGATCTCATTTGCTCTTTCACCTTCAAAATTAAGCTAATCCCTTTCAACTTATATGTTATTTGGTTTCCTTTATAGGCTGTGTTTTTAGCCAGACTGGTAGGAAGTGATGTGGCTGTGGCTTCAGCTCGCAGCTCTTTGAAGTCTTTAAATAGTGATTCTCCAGGTATGCAGCTGGCTACAAGGCACTGCTTTCTTTTGGAAGATCCACCAGATGACCAGAAGGGACCAGCGGGTCTTGATTGGTATGTAAACCTTTTTCCATGCTAAATTCTTTATGAACAAACATGGGTTTGTTTCTCATGTGATAAGAGATTTGCAGCAGTGCCATAGAAACGGCTAATCAAGATGCTCAAAAGTACAACCATGAACGCCAAGCCCAGAAAGACTTGGATGGAAGAGACTTATCAATTGACCACAGTGATGAGAAAACTGAAGATTGTACTTCAGAGGAAAAGCAACCTCCAGATTCCTCAAATGATGAACCCACAGAGAAATTAAATGCTGCAAATGATGCAGTTACTGTAAATTTTCATGAGGAAGTTGAAATTGGTAAATTGAAGGAGTCTAGTGACTCATTACAAAAGGAACCTCAGGTAAGTGCGTTAAAGGAATTAAATGAGATGCAATCCAAGTCTCCATGTCCACCAAGTTCTATAAAGGAGACAGAAGGGTCTTCAGTGGCTCTGAACTCTCAGCAAACAGAGGTCTCTAAGGATGAAGATATGGTGTCCAATTTGAAACCTTCTGAAAATGAGCCTTGTCAATCAGCTGCACCAGTGTTGGTACAAGAGCCCTCTCTAGCTGCAGAGACATCAGAGGATGTTGGCATGATCTCAGATTCTCTGCCTGCTGAGAAGAATGAGCAACTAGTGAAATCAAATTCAGTAGCAAATAACTCTCAGCCTACAGAGGCACCAAAGGATATATGCATGTCATCTGAACTGCCTTCAGAAGCAAAAGAGTCTCAGCAGCCAGTTGCCTCAAATTCAGTTGTTGGAAAAGGAGCAACTGCAGGTCTCTCTCTCTCTCTCTCTCTCTCTCTCTCTCTCCCCTCTGTGTGTTTATGTGTAAAGGTTTAGATTTGTGATAGCGGAACTTGGAGGATTCTCAGGCAAGAGAGTAAATCCATTTTTTGCTTTATTATGAAATTTGGTAATTTGAAAATTTTGTTGAATGTATAAAGAGAATCAATATGAAATTGACTATTTTCTCCTTATTTTGGTTGTTGCAGCTGAGGACCACAAGGACAGTAAAAAATGGAAGCCTAATCGTGAAGAGATTAAAGAGGACAACCGCTTCTATAAATTTAAGTGTGCTGCAGTTTCTGCTCTTTCAGCAGCAGCAGTGAAGGCAAAACTTCTTGCAAACCAGGAAGAAGACCAAATCCGTCAACTTGCTGCATTGTTGATAAAAAAGCAGGTATTTTCATATTCTACTGTGCCCTCAATGTTGTCATATTTATTGTTGGTTCTAGAAATTTTACCTCCCTGTTGGTTCCATTTGCTGCAGGTGCATAAGCTGGAAATGAAGTTGGCTTTCTTTAAAGAAATGGACCTCGTGACAATGAGGGTTAGGGAGCAACTTGACAGATTAAGGCAAAGGCTGTACCATGAGCGAGCACAAATAATTGCAGCCCGACTTGGGTTACCGGCATCTTCATCTAGAGGAATGCCACCAACATTACCCACCAACAGAATTGCAACGAACTGTGCAAACTCAATTCCGAGGCCCCTTATGAGCATGACTTCCCAAAGGCCGCCAATTGCAAGACCCATGGGGACATTGTCTCCTACCCCTTCTAACCCATTTGTATCAACAACTGCAGCAGGAAGTTCAATTCGGCCTTCAGGGCAGGACTAACTTTCTTCAGTTGGAACAAAGTAGTCTTTCCTCAGGAGGCATGTGAATAGATTCTATTCATTTTTGAACTCCAATCAGTTGCAAGCATTTTAACAAGTGAGTGTTCTTTGTTATTATATTCTGAAACTTGGCAGAGTTTTGAGGCACTGAGAACTTTAAATTTGACCAGCTGATTACAACCTTAACAACCCCAGGCTAGTGACTGATAAAACTGAGTTGGATTTGGAGTGAAAACGGTTAGAAGAAGAAGCATGGAAATATGAGGAAACTGTAGGACTGATTTTTAAATATCTAGCCCTGTTTGGGCTTCCCATTGGGGTATTAGGACCTTGGATACTATTATTTTTCATTTATACTTTATCCAGAGCATTAGTACACCTGAAAACATGTTCTGATTAAAGAGATCTAAGGATGAAAGTAATTATAGTTCTAAAATATATTTCAATATTTGTGAAGAATACACCAATGCCTTTAAGAAGCTGTAGCACTAGTAATCACTTTAATGTTAAAATGGTACGAGAATGATGGTTTGTGTGTGCAATCTGCCTCTTTATGATCAAATGCACTGCATTTAACTGTTGCATGGAATAAATTTACATATTTTTCCATTCATGCGACTTTCATCTCATGTGCATTATGTGTGATATTTTGTGACTTCTCATGATTAATGAATCATTAACCTTAAATACAAAATTCAGTTGTAAAGATATTTTTGATAATACTAAAAATTTTGATGTTCGTTTTTATATAACAAATGTTTTACGCATCTGTATTTTGTAATAGTGTGTGTATGTGTATGTTCATGGGTGCTTTGTTTCTCGTATTATTGGCTTCTTGATGTATTTTTCTTCTTGTATCAAGTTAATGCCTACCTGTAAGGTTCTCAAGGCACGATCTGAAGTGGTTTATATTTGTTTGTTTATCTGGAATCACATCCTTGAAATTATATCCCAGGAGGAAATGACCAGCATCTTCCTTTGCAATGCACTGTAGTGTTGGGACTGACTGCTTGCTACGAAGTATGGAGACGGGCTGGCTTACAATTAATTGCAAAGGCCGTTAGTCCCATTTTTAGCAGCAAGCACGGGGATGAAAACTGAAATTACGGCTTGGAAGTTTGTTTATGATTGTAATTTGTAAGGTTTAGTCAATGTGTTTTATACATGCTAAGATAGTGTTAGTGTAGTCTGTAATGGTATGCAAGGTTATAGGTCGCCAGTTGTAAGAAAAGGCATAGTTAGTTAGTATATATTGGGGTTTTTTAAAGAGCATATATTGTAAATTATAGGAAGATGCGTCCCGTCTTTTTAAAATTTATATTCACAGATTGAAGTGGCATCTCAAGTGCAAAAACTGCAACAAAGATCCGTTGTGATGATGTGCTTGTTCATAGTGGATTAGAATGGATTGGACCGTGGCTGTTATATTTAGATTTTTGGTCTATATGAGCCCTGTTCCTTCCTCTCCTGCATCTTATTGTTTGATGGAGCTGAAAGCATTTAAATGCCATATTATCATTTAACTAAAAACATAAAATAAAATCTATAACAGTTGAAAAGAGTTAGCATGGAAAATTTTGCTCGAGGGAACTCAAATGTGCTTGGCAAATGAAAGAACAGAGAGACGTTATAATAGTAAGAAGACTGGCGAACAATAATAGAATAGTAACTTAGAAGAAATCAAACACAAACTGAACAATAAAAGCAGTTTTACAAGGCACCAGAGCCGGCACCAATGGACCAATTTGTTTTCCACCAGTGCTAATGTACATTATAATCTCGCGCATATCAACAAGAATGGCTAAAAAGAGGCCAAATCATTTGCAAGACTTGTAAAGATGGTGTTTATTGATGCTGAAGAATCGAGCCATAATTTAGCATTCACATCCAGTTGACCTAGGCTGACCGGTAGTTCCAACATCAATGGTGTCTGGCAGGTAACTTCGCGCCATAAAATTGCCACCAGCAGCACAACCGCCAGAAATGATATCAGTGTCATTTAGAATAGTCAAATAGAAAATGAATAACGATTTGTAGCCCTTAGCAAGTTCAACTACAATAGTCAATTTTCAAACTTTTATCACTAGCTAATTGAAACCTGAAATAACACCAATAGTTTAATAGATATATTTCAGAACTATTAATTACAATTTTACAACAAATATTTGGGGACAACATAACATTACTTCATAGGTACTCTAGTTTAACATTCAATTCCAAATTTTATTCAAAATAGCAAACTTGTTAAACCACATGTGCAATTATGCATTCCTAAACATAGTAATCAAAATAAAAACAAAGGCTTTACAAGTGTGTGCAGATGAAGATGGTTGATTTTGTAACTTACATCTCCTCCTCTTCCCCACTCTTCAGGGCGTTACTTGCTATGCATTGAAAAGCTTCTTCCACGTTAATACCATCTTTAGCAGAGGTCTCAAAGTATGGGATATTCCCTTTTGAGGCGCACCAAGCTCGTGCCTTTTTTTCTGAAACCTGCAGTTCACAAGAAACAAAAGTATTGACTTGGACATACAAAGTACACGCACAAACACAATGGAAGAGTACAGCAAAGTAAATTCAAGAAGATACATACCACTCTACTATTTCCACCATCCACATCAATCTTGTTTCCAAGAACAACAAATGGGAAATTCTCTGGATCTGAAGGACTTGCCTGCAGGCAGATAAATTTGCAGATGGATAAAACTGTCAATAAAGCAACCGACAAAATCATGTTTTCTGTTCAATATCCTCCCCTAAAAATTTGTAGTAGATAAAAGAATACCTGAATTAGGAATTCTTCTCTCCAGTTATTAAGGTTGTCAAATGATTTCATTGAGTTAACATCATATACAAGAACACAGCAATCAGCACCACGATAGAAAGCAACGCCAAGGCTTTGGAATCTTTCCTGGCCAGCAGTATCCCAGATCTAACAAAACATAGCAAACAACTCATAATCCAATGGCACATATAACAAGCCACAAAAATTCACAGCACCAGCAAAGAGATATGGAACCAACTTGCAAAAATATTTTATAGTTGAGCAATTGGAGCAAGCAGAACCGAAACATATGGCCTTAGCATACAAATACAATGCAATGTGTAACTTAGAAAAAGATGTCCCACAAAATGAAGGGGATCTGTGACTACCAATAAGGAGAGTAACCAAACACCAAACACCTACCTCTTGATAAACAAGACATCATCAATTATTTCTTTCATTATAAGCACCAACCAATGCTCCAATAGTATAATTAAGTCTCTCTCTCTCTCTCTCTCTCTCTCTCTCTCTCTCTCTCTCTCTCTTATTTATTTACTTTTTTTTTTTTTGGGTGGAGGTTTGATAATGAAACACAAAGTTCCAAGAGACAATATTAGCAAGTTCAAATTTATATTGCTGATGGATATTTACAAAACAAGGGCTAAGCAAACAATCAAATGAATGATGCATCTCCAAAGCCCAGTAACACAAAAAGGACATCTTTCCTAGAATCACTGTGAAAACCTCAAATTTTTTAAACAATCTGATCCAAACATGCCCCGGATTTTGTGTAGAGCTTAATGAATTATACCATGATTTTGAAGATTGTTGTTGGTGTTTGATGATTGAAGTTGCAGATTGTTATGCTTTTACCAACCCTTAAAATTATTAAAAAAAAAAAAAAAAAAACCCTTGCCCCGCCAACAGTCTGCAACAAGTGCAGTCACCACCAATTGCTTTCCTGCTATATCCTATTAATCAATATAGGAGCCATGACCATAGAGGCCCATATCATGAAGTATCACCAATTTTTTTGAAATCTCTATGAAAACATAAAAACTATTCAATTATATTTATCAATGCTGACTTGCTGCAAAAGACTCATGCTTTAGCCCTTCCCAACATCCCCTTCTAACCACTAATGAGTCTCAGTCTTTGTCTAAAGAAAATTAAGAAATGCATTGAGAAAGGCATATAACCTTTCAACAAGAAAGCACTTTTCCAACTCTCTCAAAAGGGAATCTATTCCAAACATATGTACCATGATCCCATAGTTTGACAGCCCACCTTAGTGATTGCATAAGAAAAATAAACAACAAAAGATTTTAAAATAATAATAATAATAATAATAATAATAATAATAATAATAATAATAATAATAATAATAATAATAATAATGATAATTATAATAAAGAATGAAAATATTAGTTCTACAGCTAAAAAGCATTAAAGTACTTAAATATAAACTCTAATCCAAACCAAAAGGAACAAAACATATGCAGTCAATACATAAGGTGCTTTAGTGCATAAGTGAATTTTAGGTTAAACATGATTCCAGAGGATAGGCCATGCACAGCTACCAGCCATAGTTACCTAATTTGCCCCCAATCATACCACAATATGGGACACACATACCAGAACGCATTGGTATGCAACCTGGTTCGCCGAAATAGGGGTTCAAAGCACAAAGGTAGTATATAGTAAACATGAAGAAGAAGAAAAAGAATAAGAAAGGAAGGAAAGAAGGATGGAAGGAAAAACATAGAAGAATAAGAAGCAGCAGCAAAGCCTGAAGAAGCAGGAAAAAAAGCATTCAACTCCAGAGTGAGAAGAAGAAGCATCATTCAATCTCTCTGCATTGTTAGGATACAACTGGACTCTTTGATTTAATCTCTGTTGGGTTGGGTCAGACTTGGAAGGCAAATATAAGACCTGTTTAACTCTACAATTTATAGCTTAATTTCAGTTAAAAGTCCATAGTATTCAAAATATTATTATGTTTCGAAATTTAATTGATAAAATATTTAATAGTATATTAAAAATAATAATAAATTTTAAAGACTTTTTACTGATCCTAATATTGCAAACTATATATATCATAAAAATAAAATATTATAAAAAATAAATAAAAATTATTATTGGAACTGATGGTTTAAAACTTGAGAATTATATCAGTTAAATGTTAATTAAGTCTACCCTACATAGCTGGAACACAATCCAAGATGCATTCGAGGTAACTTTGTTACCAACCTGTAAAGTGAAGAGCCTATCTTCAAACTGCACTTCCTTGGTCAAGAAATCAGCTCCAATTGTCGCCTTGTATTGATTGCTAAACTTCTTATTTACATATCTAAAAAGCAGCAAGTCAAGAAAAACATATGCAAAGACAAAAAGCACCAGTTGCTTTATCATGGCAATGAATTTTTTTCCCTTAATGAAACATATATATCACTAATCAGATAACCAAATGAAACACATACATCACTAATCAGATAACTAATAACTTAAGGATACTGATTCATCAAAGAGGTCTTTCCCACCCTGTAAATCACAATCAAATGCAATTAATTAACTTAAACTTCACCAAAAACAATGCAAAAACAATCATTAGTAACAACTAAGGCAGCCTTAACAGTTCAAATCACTTCATGGGTATAATTTGCATTAACAGAAAAAAGAATCAGAAACTCAATTTTACCCTAAAAACACCTAACCAAAACATGTACTCCAAGCCTTCAAAACAAAATGTCAATCTTCAGATTCGTGTTTAAAGAAAAAAAAAATCAGTCAAAAAATTGGAGCATCGACAACTTAAACAAGTGAAAATGAAGAATTCCCAAATCAGATCAAAACTCAACTCAAGAAAACTCCAACGATCTCGCAAGATTCGCCTAATCTACCAAAAAAAAAAACCCTAGAACTTATACAGATAGAATAATTAGGTAGATATAGATGACTGACCCGCTGTCACCGAGGATGATAACCTTCAAGAGTGTTCTCCGACGGGAAGGCATGACTAATTGAACGAACGGATGATGAATTGATCGATCTGCTAGGGTTTTTTTTCCTTTCTTTCTTTCTTTGTGCGCTCCTTTGGAGACGGAGAGGGCGAAAGGAAGGTGTGGATTCTACTGGTACCAGCAGATGACGAGCTGTTAAATTCCTCTCCAGCTTCTAGTCTTCTTGGTCGCGGAAAGCCAGGGACTGAACTGTAATTTGGCTATTATATAGTTTGACAAATTATTATTTATTACTTATATTTTAATAAAATTAATTATTATTTAAATTACAAAAATTAAATAATTGCTATATTTAATAAAAGAATAAATAATTATAATATTTAAATTATATAAAATGAATAATTAAGTTAAAAAAATTTTGCATTCAAATAATAGAGATAAGAGGAGGAGTTCACAAACTAAATCGAAAACTAAATGAAATATTTTTTAAGGTAGGTGTAACAACCCGATTATATATATATATATATATATATATATATATATAATATTTTTAAAAAAATTGTGATTATAATTTATTATTATTTTATTTAAGGTCCTAAATTAGTATTTTTATAATAATAACATTTTACCTTATGAATATCATTTTCTACATATATTATTATTATATTTATTTTAAATTGTTATTTATAATTTTGTCTTTATTAAAAAAATAAATAATAAAATAATAAATTGAAGTTAATTTATTAAATGAGAATAAAATAATTAAATTTCCCTAGATTATATCTATTTTTATCATTACTAAAGTTTTATTAAACTTTAACATAATAAAATAATTTTAAACCAAATTGTAAGTCTCTAAGAAGTTGAGGGACTAATAGTGTAATTAGAAGTAAAAAAATAAAAGGCCAAAACGCAGCACAGGAGTACAGGACACCCCCCCCCCCAACGCTCTTTCTCTCTCCCCGACTCTACTATCCCCCTCACTTTCTCCCTCCCACATTTTCGTCTAACCGGCCAGTATCAGTGCTGGCAAGGTATCAACAGCCCTCCTCCACATTAGAACAACCACCAGATGGCAGCAGTACTCAGGAGGAGGCGGCAGAGAGAGAGAGAGAGAGAGAGAGGAAAGCGAGGAGAGAGAGAGAGCGCAACAGGGGTCCAACTTTACAGCGTCGCCTCGGTCGACTCTGATAGCCGTTTTCGGTGATTCTAAGTGCCACGTACTACTAAGATGACGAGCTTTCAGATGAGACCAGTGGTGCCCCGTTTGGTGGCCGGAGGAAGGAGAACCGACGAGGGAAAGTTGGAAGAAAATTAAATGGGTTTCACCGGTTTTCGGCCACTTTTCTGGCGATCCGACCGTTGGATTGGAAATCCGATACCACCGATTGACTCAGGGCAACGTGACCGACCCCACTCCGATCGGACACCGTTAGAAAAAGGCAATCATTGGACAGTCCAGATCACTTGGTGAGAATTTTGAATTTTTTTTTATTTTCAAAAATTAAAAATAATTTCATGATAATTATTAACAATTTTTTGGGTATAATTTAGGTGCGATCAGATCGAAGATAGCTCACCGACACCAGGACCATATTTTCAGCCAGATTCGACTGTTCAGTAGCCTGTCTTGGAACATGATCAATATTATAGTCAATCCTAGCGTTTTCAGACGTTCTGGACGCGTTTCAGGTGTCAGATTTAGCATAAGTAAACCCGAACTCTAAGTTGTTTAATTTTTGCCTCATACTGGGTTTAGAATAAAATTTATAAAATTTTCGTGGATGATCAGAAAATTATGATTCATTTTGTAATAACTTTATAATATTATTAAGAACCGCGGGGCAAATTTATAGATTTTTTAAAGTTAGTTTGGATAGTTTTTGAAAAATATTAGTTTTAAAGTCTTATAATTAAATTATCTGATGTTGCGATTATTGCCTGGTTTGGATGGGCCATATAATGATGATGAGATATGACTTGAATTTAGAAGTGTTATTTGAACCATTTTGCAGGTTGGGTAAAGTCCTAGGTATAGGAGAAACTCTGTCAGATTTTCGACATAAATTAGGCTATTTGTTGTCTCTTTAGAGTCTTATTTTGAATTAGTACTAATAAATTTATAATATAATTATTTAGGTGATCAAGGTAACATATTTTTCTAGGTTACAAGAGAAGTTCTTTTTCAGAGTAACCTACTTTCTTCTTCGCAGGTTTAACATCAGTTATTTATCTGTTTTATTATTTTCTAAATTTGAAATCTAGAACTCCACATGTGTTAGCAATAGCATGGGCCTTGTTGGAGACTATATTAATTTAAGTTTTTTATATCAATAAATGAAAATTTTTATGATATTTATATAAGTCATAATTGATTGATTTAGGGTTGAGCTGGGCTCCCCTAGCTTTAGATTTTAATAGTTATCGGGTTGGGTTGACCCGAATAAAAATATAATATAATATTTTATCTTATTTTATTTGTATGATAGGCCTAAGTTTTAGGCTCTGATTATGGATTATGGATTAGTAAGGCTTACTATGGGCCTTGAGGGCTTTATACCGGCCCAGGTCCTAGTGTCAATCTGGCCCGTGGATTCGGGTCGTGACAATTATGGTATTAAAGCTTAGGCTCCAGATTCATGGGAAAGAGTATACTTGGGAGTGTAAAAGGAGTCTTGTTAGGATGTTACATGCGAAGTATAGGATCCTGTTTTGTCTTCTTCTGTAATTTCTTATTTCTAGAATCTGCATTATTTCTTGGGTATTGTAAGAGTACTTCAGTTTAGTGTCTCATATTTCATGGAGTACATGATGATGTGAACTAGAGCTAGCAGACATATTAAGGTCTGTTATGGGAATACGTACTCCACAGAAATGTTGTGTTCCTATCATAGTGGGGCTAAATGGTGTGCCTATCTAGCTCAAGGCACGAGGACCTAAAGGTAATTTTTGGCAGTATAGCTGCCCTAAATGGGAGTGAGGATATTATTGCTGGCATTCATGTCATACATTACCCCTCCGTAAGGTACAACATGATCCCGTAATATACCTAATGAATTACCGAACTTCACCTACCGATAACTCATTAAATACACTACAAGTGATTTTAAACAAATTCAATTCATTTTAAAATTATAAAGTACTGTTAAAGCATTATTTAAAAGTCTTTAGTTGGTGTTTATGTCATAAACAAATATTTTGGTAATTATGATTTTTCGCAAATTTTATAAAATTTTCGGCAGAGTGCCGACTGTAATTTGAAAAAATAGTTCTTCAAAACCTGAAAAGAAAGCACTTCCAATGTATTTTTCTCAAACCCAACCCCAACATTTCTCGTTTCAACACAATCTCATCACAACATGAATTCATTTCCATCAATACAACTTAATACGTTTTCAATACTCATCAATTCTTAATTCAACACATTTGGAATAAGCATCAAATTTATTTCATTTAATTTAATTTACATGCAAAAGTCTCAGTTCAAATGAAAGAAAACTAGAAATAATATTATTACAAATTTTACTATACAATTGCTCAACTAATACAAAAGATACATATAAACAAAAATATTTACATCAAAAGTAATTATAAGGGTATAAACAATATACCCGTACAAAAATCCTCAAAATGTCCTCCCGTCACCAGAGTAGCTCACTCTGCTGCTTTATCCTTTCCTTTATCTACGACAGCAAATAAAAGCCATCGCTGAGTAACTTTTACTCAGTGGTGCACAATAAAAATTTAAAGATGTTGAATATCGAAACATACATCAATAAGCACATATTTAAACCATTTCACACTCATAATTTATGAGATTGAAGTCAACTTTTATAATACCATTTTGTTAAAATAATTTATAAATAACAGTGCTGCCAATCCATGTACAACTTAAGTCATGACATAAAATTTCCGATCAATGTTGTGTTGTACACCACGACAAAACAATCTCAACCCCACTAATCAAAATCAATGAGGGAGGTGGCTAGCTAGCTATATGAGTATTCATCCGATCTTAACCTCAAACTGGCAAGCCAGAAAGGGAGGAAAATAGTCAATCTCAACCCCATAAACGAAGGAGGCACATAGTGGTATTGCCATGCCAAGTGTGAATAAAAAACAATTTTAAAATCATATTATTCAACATTTCATGCAAAACAGTAATTAATTTTCATTTCAAATTCAATTTACAAAATAGACAACACAACAATTCTCAAGGCATTATTTAACATAAATTATTCCAAAATGTGTTCAAATAAGTTTTCTAATAGTGAATTAAATGTGAAAAGTTATTGTGCACAAACCTTTAGTGAGTCGCCTCTCTGCCTTGACTCACAATATCCTTATCTTTCCCAATTTCTTTCTCTACTGAAATATACAATTTAAGGCATTTCAAAATTCCTTCAACTCATTCCAACACTTAAATATATGCATACTAAATTTCTCTCACGATTTCCCCTAAAAGTTAAATTCTTTGTATGTGGTATGTTATGGTTACTATTTATTTGACCATTTGGTCAAAATATTGACTTTCTCATACTAAATAAGTATGTTAATTCTAATTATACCCACATACCACATTTTGGGTCATCTTTTTGTTGGTATTGATTGCCAAACTAAATTCAAGGTTTTCTAGGAGAAATTGTAAATTTTCAGTTTAAGGTCACTAGATTTACTATTCCATTAGTCTTTCTACAGTGGGATTTTGGCCAACTTTCCTTCATCAAAGTTATTCCTTAATGTCTTAGCTCTAATTTTCTTTTTGAATAACTCCATTTGGAGTTTTGTAGCTCAAGTTATGCTATTTCTAAGGTGGCTGGCTGGATTGGATCCAAACTCAAAAATTCTGGGCAATTAGGGTTCTGGTAGATTTTAGGAACCAACTTTGGCTGGCAATTTAACTTAGTTCTTGTTAGAATTTGGGCTTGGTTTCTTCATGAAAGTTGTTCTACTATGTCATAGCTTTCCAATGCCACAAAAATTAGGTCATTTGGACCTTTCTACACCAAGTTATGACTATTTGAACAAGTACTATTTATATGGTCAATTCTATATAGGGATAGTGTACCTAATCTGGATTCAACCCAATTTTTCACTAAATTAAAGTCAGTTTTAGGGCAAGATTTCTGCATGAAAATTGTAACTTTGGGTCTTAATTTTCATCTCCAATTGGCCTCACACCAATTGGAGCAACAGAATTGCAATTATGGCCATTTGAGTGGACTATGGTCAGGCTGTCCAAATTGGGGCAGCACCACATTCACCCTTTCAATCCAATCTATGCATTCAATCACACTTTAAATCATACCACTTGACCAATTTAAACCTCAATTAGGTCAATTGGCAGCAATTCCCCAAATCCATAATTTTTCCTCTAAATTTTCAATTCCCATAAACCTTAATTTTGCAATTTGCTACATTTCATGAAATTAAAGTGTCCAAGACACATTTCCATACTCAATTAAACTTGGGTACATAATTAATTGAAATGAAACACATCATTTTTTTGTTTTATTTTACACAAATTCTAACTTAGTTGAGGTGCCTAAGCATGAATATAAAGAGAAATTTGAAAGAACTATTGCTAACCTCTTTGTTGGATTTTCCTTCTTCACTTTCCCACTTCCTTCTTGAATTTTTCCTTCTCTAATCTTCTTATCAAGGCTCAATTACAAGTTTTTCTCAAGGAAAGTAGGGAATTTAGGGTTGAAATTAGGGTTTAGAAAAGCTTAACATAAGCTTTCATGGTGGATTTTGAGAGAAGAAGAAAGAGATGAGAAAGAGAGCTATGGACGGCAACTAAAGGGAATAAGACCACTTTTAAATTTTTTTTTGTCTTATCTTTATGTATTTATCCCTTAATTTTTATAATTAAAAATTATAATTTATTAAGTCATGCTTACATCATCTTAGCGATGTCATAAAACTTTATTTTAATTTCTTTTCTTTTCTTTTCTTTTCCCATAACCTCTTCAATTTAAATCTATCTTTCATAATTTTAATTTTCTACATTTTATTGGACATTTAGGTCATAAGTCACCTCTAAAAGTGAATTGACCAAATTACCCCTTATCGGTCTAATCCAATTTTTCAATAACACTGTATTGCTTCCAGAACCCTGATCTAATTATTTGACTTAGTTTTCAACTCTTTTCTGTGGTTTTCACATTTTTCCTAGCTTCGCAATAATTCCTAGAACTTCGGTGTCACAATGTCCCATACAAATTAGGGTTGCAATTGATCTCGCAGTCACTTCCCGGTACGATCACCCATCGCTGTGACCCCCGGCTCATTTAACTTTTTATGCTTTGTTTTTCTTATTTGTATTTTTCCTTCATATAATTTCTATTAATTTTTTATTCAGGGCTTTTCTTGATGATACAAACATATGTCTAGACATCCTGACTGTTCAAACAGACACTAATCACTGAAACAGTAGAATGATTAGACTGCTTAATATAGGGGTGTTACAATTCTCCCTCCCTTAAATAAATTTCATCCCAAAATTTTATCTGGTCTTAATCTCTGAACAGTTGTGGATGCTACCTCCTCATATCCTCTTCACGCTCCCAAGTAGCTTCTTGGCCTGAATGATGGTTCCACAGCACTATAACCAATGGTATCTGCTTATTCCTCAACTGCTTCGCCTCATATACCAAAATCTTTATGGGCTCTTCCTCATATGTGAGGTCTGGATTTACTTCAATCTCTTCTTCTAGTAACACATGAGACGGTTCTGATCGATACCTCCTTAACATAGATACATGGAAGACGTTATGTATCTTTTTCAACTCTAGAAGCAGTGCCAGTCTGTATGCCAAAGGACACACTCTCTCCAAAACCTCATATGGCCCAATAAAGCGAGGGCTTAGTTTCCCCTTTCTGCCAAATCTCATAATCTTCTTCCAAGGGAAAACCTTGAGGAATATCTTGTAACTCACAGAATACTCAATATCTCTCCTCTTCAAATCAATATAGGTCTTCTGCCGGTCTGATGCAGCCTTGAGTCAATCTCTGATAAGCTTAATCTTCTCCTCTGTCTGCTGAACAATCTCTGAGCCTATCAGCTTCCTCTCACCTACTTCATCCCAACACAGAGGAGTTCTGCACTTCCTATCATACAAGGCTTCATATAGATGTATCCCGATGCTTGATTGGTAGCTATTGTTGTAGGCAAACTCAATCAAAGGCAAGTGTGTATTCCGGCTACCTTCAAACTCAATTACACAAGCCTGTAGCATATCCTCCAATATCCGAATCACCCTCTCAAACTGGCCGTCTGTCTATGGATGGAATGCCGTACTGAAGTTCAATCTAGTTCCTAGGGCTTTTTACAAACTACCCCAGAATCTAGAAGTGAAACTAGAATCTCGGTCTGACACAATAGATACTGGCACCCCTTGGAGTCTCACAATCTCATCAATGTATAGTTTAGCCAATTTGTCTAGACTGTAGTCCATCCTCACGGGCAGAAAGTGAGCAAACTTGGTTAATCTATCTACTATGACCCACACTGCAACATGATTCTTCGGTGTTCTCGGAAGTCCCATCACAAAGTCCATTATTATTCTTTCCCATTTCCACTCAGGTACTGGCAATAGATGTAACAACCTTGCTGGCACTTGGTGTTTTACCTTTACTTACTAATAAATTAGGCATTTAAATACAAACTCTGCTATCTCTTTCTTCATCCCATTCCGCCAATAATGCTCTTTTAAGGTTTTATACATCTTGGTCCCACCAGGGTGCATAGCAAAAGGAGACTCATGTGCTTTCTTCATAATGAATTGTCAGAATTCTACATTATTAGAAATGCACATTCTACCCTGGTATAGCAGTAGGCCATCATTATTTACTGAAAATCCAGGCTTCTTGCCATCCCGAGCTTCATCCATCAATTTCTAATATTTTTCATCATTCTGGGTTGTCATTTTGATCTGATCAATCAGCACTGGTTATACATACCATGCAGCTACCATCTGTCCTTCACCATTAATTCATGCACCATAAACAAAGGAGAAATCTTCAAATTTGCCATAGTTCTACGGCTCAAGGCATCAGCTACCACATCTGCTTTCCCGAGCTGATAGTCTATTAGGCAATCATAATCTTTAATCAACTCTAACCACCTTCTCTGCCTCAAATTCAGCTCTTTGTGGGTGCCCAAATACTTCAGGCTCTTGTGATCTGTGTAGATGTAACACTTTTCCCTACACAGATAGTGTCTTCAGATCTTTAGAGTAAATATTATGGCAGCAAGCTCCAAGTCATGTGTAGGATAGTTTCTCTCGTGTGGTTTTAGCTGACATGATGCATAAACAATGACATTTTGGTCTTGCATCAGTACACAGCCTAGCCTATTGTGAGAAGCATCGCTATAAACAATATATTCGGTACCCGGAGTAGGTAAAGTCAGGACTTGAGCTTCAGTCAAACATCTCTTCAATTCATTAAAATTCTGTTGACATTTATCAGTCCACTGAAATTTTACATCTTTTCAAAGCAACTTGGTCAGTGGAGATGCCAACATAGAAAACCCTTAACAAAACGGCGGTAGTATCCAGCTAAACCCAGAAAACTGCGAACTTCTGCAACATTCCTGGGCGGTTTCCAATTAAGGATAGCTTCTACCTTCCTGGGATCTACCTTAATCCCTTCAGCTGACACAATATGCCCTAAGAAAGAGACTTCCTTTAGCCAAAATTCATATTTCGACAATTTGGTATATAACTGTTTTTCCCTTAGGGTCTGTAGCACAATCCTTAAGTGCCTATCATGCTCATCTGCATTTCTCGAATACACCAAAATGTCATCAATGAATACCACCACAAACTGATCTAAATATGACCTGAAGATAGTGTTCATCAGGTCCATAAAAGCAGTGGAGCATTGGTTAACCCGAACGGCATAACCAGAAACTCATAATGGCCATATCGAGTTCTAAAAGTAGTTTTTGGATTGCTCTGCTCTTGTACCTTCAACTGATAATAGCCCGATCTCAAATCAATTTTAGAGAACATAGCTGCACCCTTCAATTGATCAAAGAAATCATCTATGTGGGGCAACAGATATCTATTCTTTATTGTCACCTTATTCAACTGCCGGTAGTCGATACACAAATGGAGAGTGCCATCTTTTTTTTTAACAAACAACACTGGCGCTCCCTAATGTGACACACTAGGGTGATTGAAGCCCTTATTAAGCAACTTTTGCAACTACACCTTCAACTCCTTTAGTTCAGTAGGTGCCATTCTGTATGGAGTAATGGAGATTGAGTCCACACCAAACATAACCTCTATTTCAAACTGTACTTCCCTTTCCAGATGTAACCCTAGTAATTCTTTAGGAAACACATCCTGAAAGTCACATACTGTAGGAATATCCCTCATTGTGGTACTCTCTACTTGGGTGTCTATAAGCTTCACACCCCTTTCTGATCATTTTTCTAGTAAGTGTAGTAGAAATAAGGTTTGATGGCAACAACTGCCTCTCCCCATGTATTACCACATCATCATACTGAGAGAGACCAAAAGTGACTGTCTTCATGTATACAATCAATCATGGTGTAATGCCTGGCTAACCAATCTATGCCCAAGATAATATCATAATCTCTGAATGGCATTTTTATCAAATCAGATAGAAGAGTATGTCTTTGGATCACCAAAGGATAATCCTTGTACATTTTATTAACCCTAACCTCTTGTCCTGATGGACTAGTTACTAGCACTTCAAAATTCATTTTCATGCATGGAACAGTAGTAAGACAAGCAATGCTGGCACTAACATATAAATGTGTAGACCCCGGCTCAAATGAGACATATACATCTTGATTAAAAATTGAAAAAGTACCGGCAACAATGTCAAAAGTCTTAGCCTCTTCTCTCTGTTTCATTGTGTACACTCTGGCTGAAGTACCACCTTGTTTTAGCTAATTCACAGTACTCTGACTTTTAGGTGTACTACCCGTACCTCTGCCTCTGCCTCTACTAACTAATGGTGAACTCCTCGGGGTAGAAACTTGAGCTGATCCCTTGGATGTAGCAGATAGTCCAAAATGGCATGCACTTGTACAGTCCTTAGTAAAATGACTGGTCCCTCCATAGTTAAAACATGCTCGTGTGGCTCTATAGCATACTCCATCATGTGTTCTGCCACATGTCTCGCATAGATGAACCGATAGTATACCTTTGGGTGTCTGCTGGGTCTACTGACCAGATTAGGTAGTCTCTGTCCAGAAGATCTGTCTCTACCTAACTTATGTGAACTAGATCCCCAAAAGTACTTCCTCTTTCTTGATCCACTATCAGGAGTTTGACCAGTAGCCTTTCCACTTTTCTCTTTCTCTTAGTGATGCTTACATCATCTTAGTGATGTCATAAAACTTTATTTTAATTTATTTTATTTTCTTTTCTTTTCCCATAACCTTTTCAATTTAAATATATCTTTCATAATTTTAATTTCTCACATTTTATTGGACATTTAGGTCATGAGTCACCTCTAAGGGTGAATTGACCAAATTGCCTCTTACTGGTCTGATCCAATTTTTTAATAACACTGTATTGCTTTCAGAACTCTGATATAATTATTTGACCTAGTTCTCAACTCTTTTCTATGGTTTTCACATTTCCCCTAGCTTTGTAATAATTTCTAGGACTGCGGCGTCACAATGTCCCATACAAAATTAGGGTTGCAATTGATCTCGCAGTCACTTCCCGGTACGATCACTCGTCGCTGTGACCCCCGGCTCATTTAACCTTTTATGCTTTATTTTTCTTATTTGTATTTATCCTTCATATAATTTCTATTAATTTTTGTTCAAGGCTTTTCTAGATGATATAAACATATGTCTAGACATCCTGATTATCCGGACAGATACTGATTACCGGAACAGTAGAATGTATAGACTGCTTAATATAGGGGTGTTACAAGTCATCAGTGAATAGCCAGCCAAAGTAAGTTCATGGTATCAGTGGATTCATGAGAGATAAAGGAGTGGAAAAAGTAGTTTGTTGGGATGTACTGTAGTAACTATACAATGTTCTCGATATTTGTGCTGTAAGATGTAGATTACAGTACCGATATGGAATTATTATATAGAGCTGCATGCTTCCCCGTGGTGCTCATGATGAGGATGTTTGCAAACAGTCTCTATTTTGGTACAGTTATGCCAAAATAGAGTTCTATTTCTGCAAAATAGTTAAAACTACTAGTTAACAGTTTAAAACCCTTGAGCTAGAACATCAAAAGTTATAGTGGGCAGTAACTAAAGTCAATGACTCGATTACCCTAGCTTGTATAGTCATAAGTGAAGGGTAGCACTTATAGAGTGAAATCATTTAGTCTCTAAGAAAGGGGTTTTGGAGAGTGTTGGTATTATAATAGAACTTTATGCCTAAAGTTTAAGTAAAAATAGCATATTCTTTGTACAATAAACAAGGTGCAGAGTACAATTTTGCTTCCCTAAAAGGAGATCAGATGCTACGAATGATGTTTATAGTCTATGAAATGTGCTTTAAGGGGTTTGTAGTATGATAAGATAGCAGACAGCCTGACATGGTTGTGGCAAAGTGGCAGATGTAGTACCTCGGCGGCAGTCAATTATTATGTAAGGTATGATCTTATCCTTTCAGGAGAGACAGAAGGTTACTACTGTTGATGGTGACCTACAGAATAGTATCCCAAATGGGACTGTAAAGTATGGTAAAGAGTTATTAGTTCGGGTATCCTAGAGAGGGTATAAGTTTCACTGTAAGAACCATAAGTGATTGGGTCATGGTGGATGAAAGTTTTGTGAATAGAATGACAGGTGATGGTACCCAGTATCTTAAGTTTTGACTAATTGAGTGGATATTGGGAAGTAGCATCTACATAGATCTCCTCCTTGAGGTAACAGGGAATAGCATGTGGACTAAAGGACAGAAATGGAGATCACATAGTGAATGCATGGTTACTATTCCCTAAGTTTGTCCTTAACTTCTTATTGCACATGACAAGAGTATGCTCTGAGTAAAAGAAAGGATAAGGATAAAGGTTAGAATAGATAAATCATGAAATATGTAAATATATATAGAGGAAGTGCATAAGGGAAGGATTAAATAATTGGTTTAGATGTAACAGAGAAGTAAACTGATGCCAATGAAAGTGCTAATCAAAGTGGTTGAAAGACCAATTCTGAGTAGTATAAAGGTGAAGATGACCTAGCAAAAACACTGAAAGGTATAGTTATCTAGTGTAGCTATCAGGTCCAAAAGAAGAAAGAAGCTAGAGAATAAGGCAATCAATGCTCTAATTTCGGCAACATAAAAGGGATGAATTAAAGAGCAAATCAAATAGCCAAGAATAGGACAAGATTAGGAAGATCAAAGTGAGATATAAAGTACATAAAGTGCTATTCTGAGTAAGGTAAATAGGATGAACTAAAAAGCAATATTGGAAAGCTTAGAACGAGAGTACATAAGTAAGGATAGTTGTCAAGATAGAGAACTCAGAAGTGTAGGACTTAGAGCAGGTCATAGTTCAAGCAGTATTAGGAGCCAAAATATGGAGTTTAGAGTTGCAGACTATGGATCAAACTCTATTTATTCATGTTCCCAAGATGGAGTAGGTAGCAATAGGATAAGACCCATTTAAACTTCTAATAGTATGAGGAAATTTAGTTGATGAATGCAACCAAAGTAAGTAAAAGTTATAGGATGTGCAGTGATGTTTTGAACTATCTTATCAGGCGAAGGAGTGAATTAATATGTAGTAAGTCAAATAAAAGTAAACCTAATGGTTCAAATAGGCATGATGAGCAAAAAGGAAGGTGGAAAAATGGCACATAGGCTTAGGTCATGAGTAGAGATGGTGAGATAGCAGTTATGGGGTCTGTGATCAAAGGGTAGGTAAGCATTTTTAGTATGACCAGTAATGTCACTTTATAAGGAAACATGAATGAAAATAAGTGACAGAATGATAGTAGGAGATAGAACAGGAAGAGGTATGTATGAGTGGTAGTCATAAGTCACTGAGAAGTACAAGGATAAGAGTTACGACAGTAAGTATGATTGGAAGCAATTCTGGAAGGGGCCGTTAGTGAGAGGTATCTTTTAGAATATAATAAGATATAGGAATGCAAAAGAGCGAGGGTAGGCATAAAAAGATAAAAATAAAGTATAAATAAGGATGGTAAATCATAATATAATATGTCAAGATAATTGTTGGTACAACAGGAGGACTGTGGCAATTGATATCTCATAGGAAGAGACCAAGAGACATGAGTTGGACATTATCCTCCAGATAACAGTGTACTGTAGAAGGAGATTTCTCCTTATCTTTTCTTCAAGTTCAGCTCGTGCTTTTGGATCTAGAAGACTATATAAACAAGAGAAATTGTGATGAGGTGACCCTATATTTAAAATTTTGATAGGTATAAGTCTGTACACATTCTTCTTAAAAGGAAATAACGGTAAGTAAGTACCTGATATTAAGTATAAAAGGACGATTAGAGTAGTGATAAAAGTTAAGTCAAGTTAGTTGCCAGGGCTTGCAACCATTCTAAACTATAAGGTAAAGGAAGTGCTAGCTATGGATAAGTTTTAGTGGATGAAATTATTGCTGATGGGTAAATTTAAGGCTGAAGTTTGGAAAGTTGTGGGTAGTTAATATGATTATATTAAGGGGAATGAACCCATGAAGTATCTTGTCTGGAATTAAGGCATGACACACATTTCCCACAGCCATGTTAGTTCAGATGGAACTTCTAGTTTCTAGGGCTCCTATCGAGGTTAGCTATTTTCCTCCACCCAGTAGCCACAATAGCTCCTGGTGTACTGTGAGTAGATATTAATTTTATTTATAATTTCAATATTATTATTTATTCAAGGCATGCTCATGCATCACTTATACATATTTATATGCAGTTAAATATTAGGCACACCTTTTATTGTATTTGTACTTGTTGACGTTGCTGTTGTTGTTATTTTATGGCAATCTGGAGCTGTGTTTGTGAGTTAATGTGTATGTGGATATGGATAGGATGGATAAACGCGGCTGGAGCTTGACTCACGAGGATGGATAAACGCAATCCTTAGTATAGATAAGTCGGAGTAGGCACGGCTTTGAGTTGATCTCACTGGCCCTCGCATTTGGATATTAAAAGAAAGTCCAGCTTTGAGTTGATCTCGCTGGCAGAGGTTGGAACTAAGAGAGCTGGGTAGGGGGATCAGCTCCCCATATATGTATGTGTGAGCACTCCAGATTAACTTTGGTGTGATTTGACTTGTTTTGCTTGGTTTGTATTAAGATGATGGATTTCATTTCTAAAGATGCGTTAGAATTAGATAGTTATAGAAATTATATGTAAAATCAATATTTTAATCTATGAGTCGAACGCTCACTCCTATTCACCCTATTTTTCTAGGCTACAAGAGGAGTTCTTTTTCAGAGTAACCTACTTTCTTCCTCGCAGGTTTAACATCGATTATTTATTTGTTTTATTATTTTCTAAATTTGAAATCTAAAACTCTGCATGCGTTAGCAGTAATATGGGCCTTATTGGAGACTATATTAATTTAAGTTTTTGATATCAATAAATGAAAATTTTATGATATTTATATAAGTTATAATTGATTGATTCAGGGTTGAGCTAGGCTCCTCTGGCTTTAGATTTTAATAGTTATCGGATTGGATTGACCCGAATAAAAATATAATATAATATTTTATCTTATTTTATTTGCATGATTGGCCTCAATTTTGGGCCCTGATTATGGATTTGGGATTAGTAAGGCTTACTACGGGCCTTAGGGGCTTTATACCGGTCCAGGTCCTAGTGTCGATTCGGCCCGTAGGTTCGGGTCATGACAGTAGGGGATTTAAATTATTAGTTTATTAAAATATAAAAATTAAGTAGTCTCAAAGTTCATGAACCAGATGGAATCTCGAATATTTTTTATCATCAAAATTAGGATATTGTTGGGAGGGATGTTTGTAAGACTGTTAAAAGTTTCTTTTTGTCTAAATATATGCTACAAGAGCTTAATAGAACAAATGTTGTTTTGATTCCTAAATGTAAAAGCCCCTCTTCTATTAATCAATATAGGCCTATCAGATTGTGAAATTTTATTTATAAAGTTATCTCCAAAGTTTTTATTAATAGATTAAAACGATAGATGGATATTTTGATATCTCATGATCAAACAACTTTCATTCCTTCCAGGGCTATCTAGCATAATTTTATCATAGCTCATGAGGTTTTTCACTTCTTGAAGACTTCTCAAAGTTATTAGTTTATTAAAATATAAAAATTAAGTAGTCTCAAAGTCCAGGAACTAGATGGAATCTCGAGTATTTTTTATCATCAAAATTAGGATATTATTAGGAGGGATGTTTGTAAGACTGTTAAAAGTTTCTTTTTGTCTGAATATATGCTAAAAGAGAGTAATCGAACAAATGTTGTTTTGATTCCTAAATGTGAAAGACCCTCTTCTACTAATCAATATAGACCCATCAGCTTGTGCAATTTTATTTATTAAGTTATCTCCAAAGTTTTTGTTAATAGATTAAAACCATAGATGGATATTTTGATATCTCATGATCAAACAACTTTCATTCCTTCTAGGGCTATCTAGCATAATTTTATCATAGCTTATGAGGCTTTTCACTTCTTGAATACTTCTCAAAGTATAAATCACTCTATGGCTCTGAAATTAGAAATGCATAAAGCCTATAACCAACTTGAATGGTCTTTTTTCAGAAAGCCTTCCTTCAGTTTGGTTTCCACCCTACATGGGTTAACCTTATTATGCAATATGTGTCCATAGTTAGCTTTTCTATTTTAGTGAATGGGTTTCCAACTCCTTTTTTCTCCCCTTCTAGAGGCCTCAGGCAAGGAAATCATTTATCCCCATATCTCTTCCTTTTTATCTCTCAAGCTTTTTCAAGTTTGATCAATAAGGCTAAGAAGGAAAGGTCTTTGCAAGGTATTAAGCTATCTAGACATACTCTTGTCATTACAAATACTCTATTTGCTTATGATATTTCCTGTCATCACAAATACTCTATTTGCTGATGATATTTTATTGTTTGGGAAAGCAAATTGGAAAGATGCTGTTGTACTTCAAAATATCCTTTCAAAGTACAATGATGTTATAGGCCAGAGAATCAACTATCACAAATCCAGTACCTTCTTCAATAAAAAAATTCATGAGCAATACGAGTCACTTTTGTGTGCCACAAAGATTGGTAGTTGAAGGGATCAGACACTAGATTTCTAAGCTACTACATCAGAGTGCAGTGGAAGAATAAAGAGTACCAAAGATGTCAGAAAAATATTAATGAGTGGTTTGAGGTAAGAGTTTCGCTATGAGAGGATGATGATGGCAAAGATGCTACAATAAAGCTAGAAGATAGTAGAACAGGTTTGACAGCATATGTTGAGTTCGAGGAGCAATGACCAACCACCTTCTTTTCTTTGGCCATTTTTATTTAAAAATTTGGGGACAAATTTTATTAAGGGGGAAAGATTGCAATAACCTGCATTTTAAAATATAAATTTTATATTTTATATATATATATATAGTATTTAAATATTATTTTAATATTATTTAACTAATTTATAATTTTTGTAAAAACTTTCATTTATATATTTTTAATGTTATTTCTAAACATATTTTATAAAATTATTTAATATTCAACTCAACTAAGCGTTTATCTCAAAAATTTGGGGTCAACTATATGGATTCTCTTTCTCCACTCTAAACGATTTTGGGTTAAATCCTCGGAAATGTGCAATGCTTCTAGGTCATATTGTACTACTCTTCTCAAAGTCAGTTTAGGTCTACCCCTTCTTTTCTTTCTATCCTCTAACCTAATGTGCTCTACTTGTCTAACTGGAGCCTCCGTATGTCTATGTTTCACATGACCAAATCATCTCAATCTCCCTTCTCTTAACTTATCTTTAATTGGTACCACTATTACCTTTTCTCTAATACTCTTATTACGAACTTTATCTAGTCTAGTATGGTCACTCATCCATCTTAACCTTCTCATATCTGTAACTCTTATCTTAGACACATAGGACTCTTTCAGTTCCCAACACTCACTATCATATAACATGACCGGTCGTATGGCTGTACGGTAAAATTTTCCTTTCAACTTATTGGAAATCTTGCGATCACATAAAACTCCTATGGCACGTCTCTACTTCAACCATCCGGCTTTAATCCTATGATTAACATCCTCCTCACATCCCCCATCTACTTGAAGGACTGAGACGAGATATTTAAAGTGATTACTTTGGGACAGTACCACTCCATCTAAATTAACCCCTTCCCTACCACCAGTTCGGCCTTCACTGAACTTGCAATACATGTATTCTGTCTTCATTCTACTTAACTTAAAGCCCTTTGACTCTAGAGTACTTCTCCAAAGCTTCAGCTTTCTATTGACTCATTCTCGCGTCTCATTTATCAGAACTATATCATCTGTAAATATCATGTACTAAGGGATACTCTCTTGTATATGTTTCATCAATTCATCTAAAACTAATGTAAAAAGGTAAGGGCTTACAGCTGAACCTTGGTGTAATCCAACTGAGATAGGAAAATCTCTTGTGTCCCCTCCCACTGTGCACACTATAGTAGTTACTCCTTCATATATATTTTTCAACACTTGTATGTACCTAATAGATACAGTCTTTGTTCTAACACTCTCCATAAGACATCTCTTGGAACAGCACAGTGGTAGTTACTCCTTCATACATATCTTTCAACACTTGTATGTACCTAATAGATACCCTCTTTTGTTCTAACACTCTCCATAAGACATCTCTTAGAACAGTATCATAAGTCTTCTCCAAATCGATAAAAGCCATATGTAGATCTTTCTTCACACCTCTATATTTCTCCATCAAGCTTCTAATGAAAAAGATTGCTTCCATAGTTGAACGATCGGGCATGAAGCTAAATTGATTGGGAGAGATAGAAGTATCATGACGTAGTCAATGTTCCACAACTCTTTCCCACAACTTCATAGTATGGCTCATGAGTTTAATTTCCCTATAGTTTGAGCAACTCTGTATGTCTCCCTTATTTTTAAAAATAGGTACTAAAATACTCCTCCTCTATTCACCAAGCATTTTCTTTGAGTTTAGAATCTTATTAAACAATTTAGTTAACCATGCCACTCCTATATGTCCCAAACACTTTCACACTTCAATTAGTATTCCATCGAGTACACAGGCTTTACCCACTTTCATTCTCTTAAGTGCTTCCTTTACTTCTAAAGATCTAATCCTTCTAGTATAATTTATATTCTTTTCTATTACTTTGTAGTCTATATTCACGCTATTATCATTTTGACTATTATTAAAGAGATCATCAAAATAATTTTTCCATCTTTCTTTAATGTCTTCATCTTACACCAACACTTGTCCTTCTTTATCCTTAATGCACATAACTTGATTGAGATCTTCATATTTCTTTTCTCTCCTCCTTGCTAATCTATAAATATCTTCCTCCCCTTCTTTAGTTCCAAGTTTCTCATATAACTTTTCAAAGGCTTGTGCTCTTGCTTGACTAACTGCCTTTTTTACCTCTTTCTTTGCTATCTTGTATTGTTCATATACCTCATTATTATCACACTTAGTTAATTTTTTATACCATTCCCTCTTTCTATTCACTGCCTTTTGTACTTTCTCATTCCACCACCATCTCTCTTTTGAGGATGGTTCATGTCCTCTAGACTCTCTAAATATTTTTCTAGCTACTTCTATAATCTTTGATGCTATCTGTATCCATATACAATTGGCCTCCATATCCAGCTTACATGCTTCGGACTCGAGGAGCTTATTTTTGAACTTCACTTGCTTTGCTCCTTTGAACTCACACCACTTTGTTCAAGCTATACTATTTCTTCTGACCTTACTTGAATTATTCCTAAATTTGACATCCAAGACCACTATCGATGTTGACTTGTTAAAGCCTCTCCTGGAATGACCTTTCGATCCTTGCATAGAGCTTTATTTGTCTTCCTGGTTAAGAGGAAGTCAATTTGGCTTCTATGTTGCCCACTTTTAAAAGTCACTAAATGTGACGCTCTTTTTATAAAGTAGATATTTGCTAGTATTAGGTCATATGCCATAGCAAAATTCAGGATACTTTTTCCCTCTTCATTTCGGCTATCAAAACCAAAACCTCCATGAACATTCTCATAACCTAGCCTATCACTTCCTACATGTCCATTCAAATCTCCACCAATAAAAACATTATCTTCATTCCGTATGCTTTGCATTAGATTATCCATATCTTTCTAAAACTTTTGTTTACTCTCACTATCTAGTCCTATTTGTGGGGCATAAGCAATAACTACATTTATTGTTTCTCCTTCTAGTACTAGCTTTACTAGTATAATTATATCTTCTACTCTTTTCACAGCTATTACAACATCTTTCAATGTCCTGTCTATGATTATGCCCACTCCGTTCTTGTTTCTCTTCTTTCCGGTAAACCATAGTTTGTACCCTGAATTACCCACTTTCTTGCTTTTCTCTCCTACCCATTTTGTCTCCTAAATGCAAGCAATATTCACCCTTCTCCTTTCCAAGGAATCCACAAGCTCCATTAATTTTCCTGTAAGTGATCCAACATTCTAAGTACCAACCCTGGTTCTCCTCCTATCCTGTTCCTTCCTAATTGATCTCCTTCTATGATATCTTCTATTGTTCTCAATGGCTGTCTTGTGTTCTGTTTTACTATCTGTTTTACTATTTGTCCTATGGACTAACTTCATTATCCACACTTGTCCATGATGTGGGAACCCTTGCTCATTTAACACCACACCCAGGCGCTGGCATAGTGCATTGCTTTCGGTGAACTCCCTACACCCTTGCATATTTCCCGCTATACCCGGGCCCCGATGTAGCGCGTCATAAGTAGAGAACGCCCCAATGTTTATATCAATTGAATCCATATCATAAAGTGTGACGAAATTTTCACACTGGTTGTCACCTACCGCAACCCTCCTCCTTTATTCTGGCTTAGGATCGACTAAGCGCAGACTACTTAGGCGGAGTTTATAAAATTATTTAATAGTCCAATTTTAATTGAAATGATTACTTGGTTCTAAGATTTGATTAAATTGTTATTAATTTGATTATTATTATTATTATCAATATTAATTATTGTATTTTCTTTAATTTTTATTTATACATATATTTATATTTTGGGACCCAATCGAAAAGAATTTTGGACTTATTTGGATATGCCTAAAAAGTTCAAGGACTAAAAGGATAATTAAATGTTAAAAAAAAAACCCTTAAATTTTAAATCTGCAAACAGACACCCCCCCCCCCAAATCTCTCTCTCTTCCTCCCACATCTCTCCCTCTCCCTCTCCGTTCATCGTGCTCCGGTAGGACCTAGTGTCGAACAACTGCCGGCGGACTTCCAAATGCTCTCAGCTACACCAATGACACTCCTTGGACGATGAACGGTGGTGGACAATGTGATTTTCTAGCGAAGCACTCAAGAAGGAAGGCGAACGATCTTTCACCATTTTCCAGCGATTCCAATGGTTTATTAGACCCAAACCACAGGCATTCAACTCCTCTTCCTCTGGGCTACCAGATCATATCAACCCCACTCCTTATCATCGTCGGAATTCAGCGAATCGAGAAAAGAGAAATAGAAAATTTTAGGGCTGATTCTGACTAATCCAACTATCAAATCAGTGATCTAAGATTACCGGTGAACTCAGCACGATGAAACCTTTGAGATGGGATAGACCCTGCTTCGATCAAACATCATTTGAAAAAGGTGATCATTAAACGATCTAAATAGCTTAGTGAGATTTTCAACCCTTTTGATCCCCATAGATTAAAAATAATTATGTGATAATTATTAACAATTTATGGGCTTCGTTTAGGTGCGATCGGATTGGCGATAGCTCACCGACACTCAGCACTTAATTTTTGGCCCCGTCTAGGTGTCCAGCGGGTTGTTCCAGAAAGGGGGAGTGTTTATAGTCGTTCCTAGCATTTTCAAATATTCTAGATGCGTTTTAGGCAGAAAAAATTGCAAAGGTAGTCCCTAACTCAAGTTGTGTAGTTTGTGCTTTGATTAAGTTAGTAGGTTAAATCTGTAAAATATTACTGGCTTAGTAAAATTAAGTAAAATGTCTTTAATTAATACAACAATGATGTAAAGATCCTCCAAGAACATTTTCATAATTTTTGAAGTACTGAAAATAATTATTTAGATTATAGACGAGTTAGAGACATAAGCTGGAGTTTGGAAGATTAGACCTTAGAGACTCGTGCTAGAGTTCGGAAGATTAGACCTAAATTAGGTTTTTTATAGGCCCCAGATGGGCATTATAATTATTGTTGTGGGTCTAAGGCCCTATGTATTGTTGATATTGCGTTTTCTTACATGTTAGGTCAGTTATAGGGGAGACTCTGTTGAAATTTCGGCAAGACCTCAGGAAATTATTCTTGCATTTTTGGTTAAATGAATTAATTAATTCTGTCAGTAAATTTGATAGAGGTCAATGTGTCTGTCTAAGTAACTGATGCTGGCTAGCCTTTCTTCTCCTTCCAGCCGGACCAGCTACAATCGGGTTGACCAGTCTGTGAGTAGAATATTTATTATTTTTATAATTTTAATATTAATTATATATCTAGCATGCTCATGTATTTTATAAATATTTAATTATGCACATAAATGGTTAATGTATTAGGGGCATTATGGTTGCTACATATTTAATTATTATTATTCATTTGTGATTGTCGCCTTGAGGATAATTTGAAGCTCTGTGTGTGTGTTGGCATGAATATAGTGTGGATATAGATATGGGTAGGATGGGTAGTCGCAGCTGGAGCTTGACTTGCTGGGACCCAATCCTTATATATGGATAAGTCAGGGTAAGCACGGCTTTGATTTAATCTCGTTGGCCCCTGCACTAGGATTATTAAGTGAAAGTCAGACTTGAGTTGACTTTGCTAGCAGATATTGGATTAAGAAAGCTGTATAGGGGATCAGCTCCCATATATATATATATATATATATATATATAGATTGATATGATACACTGGGTGTGTGAGTAGCTCCAAATTAACTTCTTGCGTGAATATTGGGTGAACTATTCGTTTTACGTGTTGGATATGCATTTCATGGTAGGATTACACTAGTTTTAGATATTTATAGAAATTGCATTTATTATCAATATCTAAACTCTCAAAATCGAACACTCATTCCTGTTCAAATATTTTTCTAGGTTGCAGGAGGAGCGAGTTTATTTTTCAAGTATAACCTGCATTTTCCTTCGCAAGTTATACTTCATAGTTTAATAGCTTTTATTGTGTCTATTTTTTTGTTTGTTTATTTATCTATTTATTTAATTATTAGAACTCCGTTGTGACACTAATGTATTTATGTATTATATTAATTAATGGAGATTAAGTGGTTTGCGCATGATGAGTATCAGGATTAAGCTGGGCTCCCTAGTTTTAGTTTTTTTTTTTCTTCTAATAGTTATCGAGTTGGGTTAGTTCAAATAAATTTATAATATTTTATTTTATTTTGTTAGCATGTTGAGCCTTGTTTGTGGTCCTGGTTAAGAGTTTGGGAACAGTGAGGCTTACTACGGGCCTTGAGAGCGTTACGCCAGTCCAGGTCCTAGTTCGGTCTGGCTCGTGAGATCTAGTTGTGACATATTCTCTCTAAATTCTCTCTACATTTCCAGTCTTGATCTATACTATTATTTTTATAATACGTTATCAGCACGAGATTTTACCATTTTGAGCATTTGTTTTAGAATAGATTTAAGGTACGAAAAGTCTACTTCAACATGGCAAACCTTGTAAAACTTGAGTTTATAGCACTTGATATTTCAGGCAAGAATTATCTGTTATGGATTTTAGATGTTGAAATTCACCTAGATGCAATGGGTCTTGGAGACACCATAAAAGATAAAAATCAAGCATCAAAATAAGACCGTGTCAGAGCAATGATTTTCCTTCACCATCACCTTGATGAAGGATTGAAAATTGAATATCTAACTATGAAAGATTCACTTGTCTTGTGGAATAATCTAAAAGAAAAGTATGATCACCAAAAAAATGGTTGTTCTTCCAAAAGCAAGGTATGATTGGATGCATTTAAGGCTACCAGATTTTAAATCAATTAGTGAGTATAATTCTACTATATTCAAAATAACTTCTCAATTAAAATTATGTGGAGAAACTATTACTGATAATGATATATAAGAAAAAGCATTCTCCACCTTTCATGCCTCGAATATGCTCCTGCAGCAGCAATATCTAGAAAAAAGGTTTCTAGAGATATTCTGAATTAATTTCATGCTTTCTTTTGGCTGAACAAAATAATGAATTATTAATGAAAAATCATGAAAATCAACCAACTAATTCTAACCCATTCCCTGAGGTGAATGAGGCTTCTATTTACTATTCTAAATGTGGAAGATGTCATGGTTCTAATCGTGGCCATTGTCGTGCTCGTGGTTAAGGAAGAAATATGTATTACAATCGTGGTAGTCATAATTCATCAAATTATAAGAATACATCTCACCACCAGAAGTGGAAAAAGAAGGATGCGAAACAAAAAATAGGACAATATAAAAATTCAGAAGAACTATACTATCAGTGTGGTGTGAAAGGGCACTAGTCACGTATTATTGTACGTCAAAACATCTTGTTGATCTTTATTAAGCATCACTGAAAATGAAAGATCAAAATGCAGAAATAAATTTTATTTTAGAAAGTGATGATGCTAATGTTGATATTACAATCTCGATGTAGCAGATTTCTTTGTGCATCCTGAAGGAAAATTTAATCATTTGATTGGTGATGGGAATGTCCATTAAAATCACTTGAATGTTTTTATTCCTTTATTTCAGTTAATATTGTCATGTTATTTTTTGTATTTTACTTAAGGTATTTTGTGTCATGTTTTATTTTCATAATGATATTTTTAATCTATTTCTTATATTGTATTTCTTTTCTTCTTTCTTTTGAAGATACTATGGATATGAATATTCCAAAATTTTTGTTTGGATCAAAGATCATTGATGAAGATATGTGTCTAATTGACAGCGCAATTCTACATACCATATTTAAACATCAAAAATATTTTTCTCATTTGCTTATTGAAAAAGCAAATGTTAACACAATATCCGATAGTGCAGATTTAATTGAAGGCTCCAGAAGAGCCATTGTATTTCTACCTGAAGGAAAAAAACTCATTATAAACAATGCATTATTTTCTTCAAAGTCTAGAAGAAATTTATTAAGTTTCAAAGATATCCGTCGAAATGGATACCATATTGAGACCATAAATGAAATGAATGTTGAATATCTTTGTATTACTGGTAATATCTCAGGTACGAAATTTATATGAGAAAAACTGCCTACTTTGTCTTCTGGCTTGTACTATACCAAAATTAGTATAACTGAAGTACATTCTATTATAAATTAAAAGTTTTTTGATCCAAACATTTTTATACTTTGGCGTGATTCATTGGGCCATCCTGGATCTATAATGATGAGAATAATAATTGAAAATTCATATGGTCATCCTGTAAAGAACTAGAAGATTCTTGTAACTAACAAATTTTCTTGTGTTGCTTGTTATCAACGCAAATTGATTATTAGACCATCACCAACAAAGGTTGGGATTGAATCTCCTACATTTTTAGAATTTATCCATAGGGATATGTGGACCTATACATACGCCTAGTGGACAATTTAGATATTTTATGGTCCTAATAGATGCATCTTCAAAATGGTCACATGTGAGTCTATTATCAACTCACAACTTGGCATTTGCGAGATTGCTTGCACAAATAATCCGATTAAGGGCACAATTTTTAGATTATCCAATTAAATCTATTCGCCTTGATAATGCTACAGAGTTCTCATCCCATGCATTTGATGAATATTGTTTATCCATTGGAATAACTGTTGAACATCCTGTAGCCTATGTTCATACACAAAATGGCCTGGCAGAGTCATTTATTAAATATCTTCAGTTAATAGCATAACCATTACTTATGAGAACAAAATTACCCATTTTTGTTTGAGGTCATGCTATTCCTTACACAGCAACACTTGTTCGTCTTAGGCCAATGAATTATCATAAACTCTCCCCGTTACAATTAGCTTTTGGTCATGTACCAAATATTTCTCACCTAAGAATTTTTGGATGTGCTGTGTATGTGCCAGTAGCACCACTACAATGCCCTAAAATAGGCCTTCAGAGAATGTTAGGAATATATGTTGGGTATGAATCACCCTCCATTATTCATTATCTTGAACCATTAATAGGAGATTTATTTACAGCTCGCTTTACTGATTGTCAATTTGATAAAACAATTTTTCTAGAATTAGGGGGAGAGAAAAAGGAAATCAAAAGAGAAATTAAGTGGAAGGTTTCATCATTACATCATCTTGATCCTTATGCAGCTATATGTGAATAAGAAGTTTAAAAGATTATTCATTTGCAAAGAATAACAAATCAAATGCCAGATGCATTTACTGATTTAAAAAGAATAACAAAATCACATATACAAGTTGCAAATGCTTCAGTTCAAATTGATGTCCATGCAGGACCATCCATTAGTGCTATTGCTAATGAATCTAAAGTATGCCTGAAGCGGGGTAAACCATTAGGTTCTAAAGATAAAAATCCTAAAAGGAATAAAATAGCAAATAATCAAAATAACACTATTAAAAAATCAAATAAAAAGGATCAATACATCATTAATCATGAAATTCCTGTTGAAATAATTTCTGAAGAAATTCATACACCTAAACCTCAAGGAAATGAGGAAAAATTAATAGATTTTGTTAGTGCAGAAAAAAAAAATTAAATCAAATAGTAACAGTAATTGATGATGTTTTTGCCTATACCATTGCACTTGATATTATGAAAGATAATGAGGATATTGAACCTTAGTCTGTTGAAGAATGTCGACAAAGATGTAATTGGCCAAAATGGAAAGATGCAATTCAATGAGAATTGAATTCACTTGCGAAATGTGAAGGTTTTGGACCTATAGTCCAAACACCAAAGGATGTAAAACAAGTAGGATACAAATGGGTTTTTGTGTGAAAATGGAATGAGCATAATAAAATTATGAGATATAAAGCACACCTTGTGGCACAAGATTTTTCACAACGACCTGATATTGATTATAAAGAAACATATTCTTCGATTATGGATATAATAACATTTCGATATCTCATCAATATGGCAGTACATGAAAGCCTTGAAATGCATTTGATGGATGTGGTTATAGCATATCTATATGGTTCACTTGATAGTGACATCTATATGAAAATCCCCAAAGGATTTCAATTGCCTGAAGCATATAAGTCAAATTCTCGGAAAATATATTCATTTAAATTACAAAGATCTTTATATGATTTAAAGCAATCTGGGCGCATGTGGTACAACTGCCTCAGTATATATTTAGTGAAAGAAGGCTATATAAATAACCCAATTTGTTTATAAAAAAATCAGAATCTGAGTTTGTTATCATTGTTGTATAAGTTGATGATATAAATCTCATTAAAACTCTAGCAGAGCTCCAAAAGGTAGTGAATTATTTGAAAAAAGAATTTGAGATGAAAATTTTGCCTCGGTTTACAAATTAAACATTTACCACAAGAAATTTTTATTCATCAATTTACCTATACAAATAAGATCTTGAAATGGTTTTATATGGATAAAGCACATCCATTCAGCACTCCAATGGTTGTTCAATCACTTGATGTGAATAAAGACCCGTTTCGACCTGAAGAAGATAATGAAGAACTTCTTGGTCTTTAAGTACCATATCTCAGTGCAATAGGTGCACTTATGTATCTTGCAACTACTGTAAGACTAGATATAGCATTTTCTATTAATGTGCTTGCAAGATGTGGATCCACTCCTACTTTGAGACATTAGAATGGAATCAAGCACATATTGCGATATTTAAAAGGAACAATTGATATGAGTTTATTTTATTCTAATAAATCTAGGCTAGATCTAATTGGTTGTGCAAATGCAGGGTATTTATTTGATTCACACAAGCAAGATCTCAAACAGACTCTTTATTCACTTATGGTGGCACAGCTATATCATGGCTAAACAATCTATAGTTGCTACTTCTTCAAATAATGTAGAAAATAATAGCAATTCATGAAGCAAGTCGAGAATGTGTTTGACTCAGATCCATGACTCATTTTATTTGAAAGAAGTGTGGTTTATCTTGCAATAAAATGCCCACAGTATTGTATGAAGATAATGCAGCATGCATAGCCTAGTTGAAGGGAGGATACATGAAGGGAGATAGAACAAAACATATTTCACCAAAGTCATGCATAGCCCAGTTGAAGGGAGGATTCATGAAGGGAGATAGAACAAAACATATTTCACCAAAGTTCTTTTTCACACATGATCTTCAGAAGAATGGTAATATTAATGTGCAACAAATTCGTTCAAGTGACAATCTAGTAGATTTGTTCACTAAGTCTCTACTGACTACAACATTTGAGAAAAATTGTGTACAAGATTAAAATACGTCGACTTAAGGTTTTAAAAGCAGAGCTTCATCAAGGGGAGTTAAATTTTTAGGCACAAAGAATACTGTACTATTTTTCCTCCACTATGATTTTTTTTCCCACTGGGTTTTTTCATAGTAAGGTTTTAATGAAGCATATTCTTTGTGTAATGGACATCCAAGGGGGAAGTGTTATAAAACCATCTTTATGATGGATGTCCATTTAGTTTCTCAATGACTCTATTTAATTTCTCAATTAATTTCATTTAATATTGTGACTTTTGGTATGTCATTTGTATACTGTAAATAGGAGGTTTCTCTAACCCTATAGATATATACTCTCAGACTTGTCTTCTGTTCTTATAATAATATTCTTTCTACATTTCTTGTCTTGATCTATAATATTATTTTTATAATAAATTTCTCAATTTCACTTTTCTCTCAATAATATTTATCAATAAATTCAATATCTCAAACACATAAAAGAATCTTTAATATCAAGTAAAACAGTTATAATTTTTTTTATTATTCAATAGATCAAGAAAATATTTGAAAAGAAATCATAAAAATGAATGAAAAAATTCAAAATTTTTCAAAAAAATTAAGTGGTTTTTCAATCAAATACAAAAAGAAAACTCAAATTAATTGAACATAGTTGATTGATGTTCACCAATCCAACTCAACTCAACTCAACTCAACTAAGCTTTTATCTCAAAAATTTATTGAGATCGGTTAAATGGATTTTCTTTTTCCATTCCAAATGTGATTGATTGATGTTCACCGTTAAAAAAAATGGAATTTCAATTTAATAAGTAATGAGTTTGTAATCTTTTGAAAATTTAGAGAGAAGCAAACTCAGAAACAAAGTTCAAGAAAAAACTATCAGCATGCAATAAGTCATAATTGTATATGACCCCTAATTAATTATAAAATTACGTTTTTCAATTAAAATATCAAATGTATTTTTAAATATTTACGTTTAGGGGTGGTGACGGTAAATGAGGCCAATAGATGATGTCTATGACATCAACAAAGAAAAATAATATTAATAAAAATAACAGTGATTATAATATTGGTAATAAAAGATATCAGTGATATTTTGATAGTTTAATTTGATAAATTAAAAAATATATATATTTTAATATGATCTAAAATTTTTTTTAATAAATTACAGGCTAAATCTATTATGATAAAATGTTATTAATAGAAATTTTTTTTATTCATAAAGATTAAATATTTATGAATAAAAGAATTCAGAGTCATTTAAAACTTCATTAATCTCATTGTAATTTAATATATAATTTTTTAAGACAATAAATAAATCAAATATATAAGAGTTTGTGATTTTTTAAAATATTATACATATATTTTCTTATTTGAAATTAAAATTTTACAAAAATTTCATTTAATTAATTATTTTTCTTTATCAATTATTACGCTCAAAATAAAAAAATTTATTTTTTTTAATTTAAAAAAATAAAAATTATATAAATTATTTTATTTCAAACATAAAAATTAATAAAAAAATCAATTAAATTAAAATCTTGTAAAATTTTACATTTCAAACAAGTTAAGAGAAACCATTTTGCTCATTAGATTGTCAGATCATGATATGCTATATATTTCCTTTATTCTTGGATACGAAAGTCTATTCTTGATGGGAAATTACTTATATTCTTGCGTAGAAAACTCTACTCTTGCATTGGCAGTTTTTCAATCAATAGGACTGACTTATTTCCTGTTCTGAAAAACTTTGTACGTTTTATACATATCTAAATATCTTCACGTTTTATGCTCAATTTACATGGTATCAATGCATTGTTAGTAATTTTAAAATTCTTTCTTTAAGCTTGTGATTCATTGTAGTGTTTGATTATTCATTCACGTTAGCTAAGAAAAGAAATATGAAAAATACTTCAATTTTTAATAGGATTTTATAAGAGAATATTTGATTTAACTTATAAAAATTAACTTATAAGTAGTAAGTAATTATAAGTTAATATAAATTTATAAATATTTAAAATTTTAAGTAATTATGTATTTAATTAGAGTATTAATAAATGTTTAATAAGTAATTAAAATGTTTAGTGAAAAATAACTTATAAGTACATTTATTATTAAAATTATTAAAAAAATATTATATAAAATATTTATTAAAATTTTATAAATTAAAAGATTATAATATAATAAAATATTTGATCAAATTAATTTATAAGTATTGAACGTTTAAGCACTAAAATAAAAGTTGGTCTATCTTTTTTTTTTTCTTTTAAGTCTTTTTCAAATATTGAAATCACAAATCTTGAGTGTTAATTATCCCATTGCCATCACTAAGCAACATTTATGCCATAGCAGCCTCTTGCTCTCCGACAATATATATATGGTCTCATAATTAGCATTGAATTGAGAAGTCTCCTGTGTAAGCTTACGGTGGAAGCTCATTCACTTTTGGCCGTATCCATTTTAATATAGATGTTTTCATTTCTCGTCCCGAATAAGCAAATTGAGGGAAGAATACATAGGTTTCCTTTGAAATAATCATTTAAAAAAAATTAATTAAATTCTCATATAATATTTATGCATAATTTTTATTTCTTTTAACATATTTTTTAAAATAAAAATAAATTGATTTTTTTCATTTTAAACATAAAAATTAGTAAAAAATTAATTTAATTTAATTTTTATAAAATTTTAATTTATAAATAAGAGAAAATTTTACGAGCACCCTCTAACTATGTCCGTTAACATTTTCATTTTCTTTATGTCAAAACCCATTGAGAATTCTTTTTTATTAAAAGTGGGTGAAGCAGACCTTGTAGTCCTACATCTCTCGTATCTAGCAACAAATCTCTTCCAAATTATTTCTTGTATTGTTTTCTTATTGTTGCTAAATGATGTGTCATTTAGGCCTAAGCAATGCATTGATACGTTTACCCCCAATGACGCGCTATTCGGCGCTCGGTCAAAAGCGATTTGCTTGGGCCGAGTGAGTGCCACTAGGCCTCGGCCCAGGCTACATGCATCAGGCCATATGCCTTGTGCATGCTATGCTTCCACTCGCTGCCTTCCAACCTTCCTATGGCACTTGATGCTTTCCAGTATTTTTTTTTTTTTTTCTCTTACAAGTCAATTGATGAGGTTTATTTGGGGAGATAGACCTCTATTATATTGTTTGAACTAACCTAACCGACTGCTGCGGTTGGGAAAATTTTGCATAACAAAATTTTTGTAACAATTAGGGCTAAACTGAAACAATATCCACACACCATAAATAGGCAAAAAAAGAAATAATTTTAAACAAACTCCAACTATGAGCATGCATGGCTAAGACAACTAAAAAACAAGGTGTATTAATCTGGCTAGAGTTTGAAACTCTAACTATGGTCTTTCCCTCTTCAACTTAGCTTGAACCCACCAATAAGAGTCGGCCAATTTGACATATATTGAACGATACAGGGTGTAGCTTTAAAATAGGAAGAGTAGAAGAACTCCTCTCAAAGACAGAACAGTTCCTCCTTTGTAGGAGGCGTTCTCGTGAGGAGGTACATGGTTTTTCCATTCTTCATATAACTAATACCAAGGAAGACCCTTTCTTTCCACCTATCCCTCCTCTAGGTACTCTCTCCCATGCTCTTTTCAGAACAAGAAAATATGTATTAATTGTTAATTAGTAATAATTATGGTCATTGCCATCACAACTTACCAATGCAATATTCCTGATCTTATTCTGTCTAAGATTATGTTTTTTCATGCTTGCTATTAATCCTCTAGGGCTAGCTCTTAACAGTTTCATGTATTAATCAAAGATCATCACCATTAATTCATTTAGTTTCTTTTGTTGAATGTTATCTTTATCTTGCTAAACATGGTTGTTTATTCTCATTATTAGGAATCACGAAGGCAATCATCATAGGAGGAGAGGGGTAGGGTTTGTCCGGCAACTTTAGTAACGATATATCATTGGCCGGAGCTTCTCTTATGGCTTCTGCCTCGCCGCCGGATTCTCCACCTTCTCCTCCTCCTCCTACGTCATCAAATTCACCACCTCCATCATCTTCACCACCTCCACCTTCATCATCATCACCTCCACCACCATCATCATCACCCCCTCCATCGTCATCATCACCACCACCACCACCACCACCAAATAACTCCTCCCCTCCACCACCAAGTGATGACTCCCCACCACCTTCAAATCAGTCTCCGCCACCTCCAAGTGACTCAAATTCTTCACCCCCACCACCAACTAACTCAAATTCTTCACCGCCACCACCTTCCTCTTCCAGCAAAAAGTCACCTCCACCGCCATCAAATAATAATGATGATGATAACAATTTTTCACCGCCACCACCCCCACCTCCAAATTCATCATCATCCAAATCACCACCACCACCACCACGATCAATATCGCCTACATCCTCAAGCACATCTGGGAGTGGAATTAACGTTGTACCCATAGTAATTGGAGTCGTAGTAGGGGTGGCGGTGGTGCTGCTGCTTGCCTCCCTTGCATTCCTGTGTACAGGCAAAAAGAGAAAGAAGAAGAGGTTAGAGTATGATTACTACACAGAGCAATCTCCTGGAAACAACGGTATACCATAATCAACTCCCATTTTCTTCTGAGAAATATAAACAATATATACGTAAATGTTGATCGAAGAGCTACATTCATCTCATAATTTCATTAATTTCTGAATGAACAATGGTTATGGGAAACCGCAGGTGGTAATTTCTACAATGCTTCAACTCCTCAACGTCCTGCTAATAACTGGCAGAACGGGAATCAGTTCAAAGCTGACAAAATGGGTAATCTACCTCCACCTCCTGGTACACATGGAGCCTGGCAAACGCCATCGCCACCGCCACCTCCACCGCCTGGTCCGCAACCACCACATTCTCCTGGTGCAGTTGTATCTGGCAGTGATATGAGTTCCAATTTCTCAGGCCCACATGGTCCAGCCTTGCCTCCTCCGCACCCATCCGTGGCTCTCGGGTTCACCCAAAGCAGCTTCAGCTATGAAGAGCTAGCGGCAGCGACTTCTGGGTTCTCTCAGGCTAACCTATTAGGCCAGGGAGGGTTCGGGTATGTGCACAAGGGGGTGCTGCCTAATGGAAAGGAAATTGCAGTGAAAAGTTTGAAAGCTGGCAGTGGACAAGGAGATCGCGAATTTCAAGCTGAAGTTGAGATTATTAGCCGCGTCCATCATCGCCACCTTGTCTCCCTTGTCGGCTATTGCATTGCAGGTGGTCAGAGGCTGCTGGTTTATGAATTTTTACCCAATTCCACCCTCGAATATCACCTTTATGGTATTCTCTAAGATCCCAGAGCTGTCTACTTTTGCCTCCATATCTTGCATTTGATTCTGGTTTCTTGGGTCTTTTCGTTAATAGTTTGATATCTTGTCAAATTTGCAGGTCGTGGTCTCCCAGCCATGGATTGGTCCACTAGGATAAAAATTGCCATGGGATCAGCCAAAGGACTTGCTTACTTGCATGAAGACTGTAAGCCATCAGTAATTTCTCACCCCTCCCTTTTGTCTCTCTTTTCCTTTCTAATACGTTCGATACATGTTTGTAGGCCATCCTCGCATTATCCACCGAGATATTAAAGCTGCAAATATTTTGCTTGATCATAATTTTGAAGCCAAGGTTCGTTCAACATTAATGCTTATTTGCCCTCGAACGCTATAGCTTGCTGCCTTTATATTGAATTTTTTACATTGAATTGTTTTAACTAATGATTGTTTGTTGAACTACAACTAAATCATCAGGTGGCAGATTTTGGGTTGGCTAAGCTATCTTCAGACAATTACACTCATGTATCAACCCGTGTGATGGGAACTTTTGGGTGCGATCTGTTACTTCCATTATTAATTAAATAGATCATGAAAATTTGATGGGATCAATATGTTAATTTATGATTTGCATTGCAGATACTTGGCTCCTGAGTATGCATCAAGTGGCAAACTTACTGAGAAGTCTGATGTTTTCTCTTTTGGTGTCATGTTACTGGAACTCATAACGGGACGCCGCCCTGTGGATATCAATTCAGATACGGACGAGAGTTTAGTAGACTGGGTGAGGATCGATCATTATTTATAATTTACAATCTCTTTATCTGCTTTAATTTTAATCCAACTTCTGCAAACTTGATTAAACTTGATTAATTACCCATATATATATTTAAATGGTTCGCGTATGCATCCACAGGCTAGACCTTTATGTGCCAGTGCAGTGGATAGTCGAAACTTCGTAGAGTTGGCGGATCCGCGTCTGGAAGGCAACTACGATCCTGCCGAAATGGCTCGCATGGTAGCATGTGCTGGTGCATCCATTAGGCATTCAGCAAGGAGAAGGCCAAAAATGAGCCAAGTAATTAAGAATCCCCTCATTACATGTTTGATTACTGTTTTTGTCTAATATTCAAGTGGATTAGTATTTATCTCGAGATTAATGATTTAAACCTTACAGTTCCATCTCTTTTAAGAATCTTTGTCACTCTGCAAAATTTGAAAAGGTGATTCTAGCTAACAAGTACGTACAAATGAAACAGATTGTTCGAGCACTAGAAGGTGATGTCTCGCTGGAACACTTGAACGAAGGGGTGAAACCTGGCCAAAGTACTCTGTTCAGTTCTTCTAGTTCCGAGTATGACAATTCCTCGTACAGTGCAGACATGAAGAAGTTTAGGAAGGTGGTAATGGAGAACAACAGCCAGGAATATCCAAGCAGCGAATATGGTCACACAAGCGAGTATGGGCTCAACCCTTCTTCCTCAAGTAGTGAAGAATTAGACAAGAGTACTGAGATACAGGAACGAAGGCGCATTCCTTGAGAAAATATCTCTAGCACTGGCTTTCTCAAATTAAGCAAAGGTGGACCGGAATTATTTATTGGGTGACTCAGACATTTTCAAGAACAGGGTTGGAATTTCGATTGCAAGATAATCACTCAGTGTGAGAGCCATATTTTTATCATCAAATATCAGTTGGTTTAGGTGTGGCCTTCATTATTTATTGAATGGATGGTGGTAAGGCAAAATATGTTACATTACATTTTTCTTGTTTTTGTAATCTTGCATATTCATTGATGGACCTCTTGTGAAATTTGTGGAATTGAATAAAGGAGTATTGTCATACAATACAATTATCTTTATATATATATATATATGATACAATTAATTAAAATAAAATATTTCACCAATGAATTTAATAAAAAAATTTTGATTTAATATTTGGAAGGATAATGATTATAGTTAAATACAAAATTTTGTAATATTCAATAAAAATAATGTGTAACTCATCTACGTAATTCATTCCCTCTATTTCTATCTCTCTCTTTGCCGTTGACAAACTTCAATTCATCCATAATAAAATCAAAATCAACATAATAAATTCAATTAATAGTGAAGATAGAGATGGAAACTATATTATTTTGATTGTACTTAATCATGACCCGAACCCGTGAGTCTTGAGTCATGGCTGACTATAGAGTCTCTAATCTATATAGCAAGCCTAACATAACCAAACATTACAGTAAGCTTGAATTCAAGAAATTGAATGGACAAGCATGGCTATAAATTAGGCAATTCCCGTAGGAGTAAAACGCACCCCACCAATAAGACATCAATCACATGCAATTCAATAGAGAGCATTCGGTTCAAATCAAATCAAACTGAATCAAATTATGAAAATCAAATTATATATTTTAGAAACCGAACAAAATTGAAATGGATGAAAAATCGAATCGAATCGAATCGCTCTATTTCGATTCAGTTTAATTTAAACCGATCGATTTTATTTTTTATTATTTTTTAATTTAGACTTAATTTTTAAGTTATTTATTTTGATTTTAACCTTGATTTGAACCTAATAACCATTAATCAATGAAATTAAATAATATATATATATATATATAATTCATAAATTTTTCATAAAAATAAATTAAAAATTAAATCAAATTAATGAATTAAAACAATTCTATTCAATTTATTTAATTTGAACTAAATAATACCGACCCTTAAATTCACTCTCAACACAGCTCACAAGGCAGCATGCACTATACATATTGCAATAATATAACAGAGGGAGTTTCGCTCAATCTCACAACTCATAAGCATTAATATAATAACATACAATTGGGGAACTCCGACTTCATACATAACATAACAAATTGGGGAGCATAACTCAAATCTTAAACAGCCATCCAACATGCATCATATATATTTTGCGTATTCCAAACTATCCACTCAGGTCACGGTGAAACACGACGAGTATAACAATTTATAATACAAAACCAAAGGGCAAAACAAAGCTTGCAAAGAAAACTTGGCTATAACTATAAATTTAAAATCTCAAATAAAACTTAATTGAGCTCGAATTAAATTAGTTAATATTTTTAATTATATAATAATTTATAAGAATAAAAATATGATTTTAAACAAGTTCAGATACATTCACAAGCTGCTCGAATCCAACATTATGTCACTCAAATTTATCTCGTCAAATAATTCGAACTATAACAACACAAATAACTCAACTCATTTACACTAACTAAAAATATATTACAATGTTTCCCTCTTTAAAAAAAAAAAATATATTATGATCTTCCATTAATTTTATTTATCTGATTAGTGATTTGCATCGAATCAATAAGTAAACTCTCGGAGTAATTTTCCTTTTCCAGTTAAGAAACCACGATTTGAGGCAGATTAGTGCTTAAATCCACCGCTCCGGTGACGTGGCGTTCAGTGATTAGTCACCACATAAGATATTACGCATAATAAATGCTTCTAAAAAGGTCACAGCAACCAGAGGAGGAGAATATTAATTAAAAAAAAAAAAACAGAGGAGAATATAGAATCCCTCGCCTCGTCTTCGAAATTCCACTGCACTGCTGCGTTATAGAGGGAGAGGGACGGGGACTTCGCACACAGAGAGGGAGAGGAAGAGGAAGAGAGCGGGTATCTGTAAATAACAATAAAATACTTAGCAGATCTTAAAGATTGATTCCGTTTAGCAATGGCTCAGCCTCTCATAAAGAAAGATGACGACCGCGACGACGAAGGTGTGGGATCAGTTTTTTTTTTTTACTTACGATTCGATCTCGTTTTTTTACCCAATTTCGTACAACGATTCATTTCCTCTATTCAATTTGGGGCATAATTTCCAATTTTTTTTGTTTACCAGCATTAGATCAGTTGTTAGCTTCTAGATCTGTGTCATTTCTCTAATTTTGGAGACGTTTGCTTGTGTATTCTATGTTAATAGGTTAAAATTTGGAGAGCTCGTGCACTTGTTTTAGCCGATTTTATGCAGTTTTAGTTGATCTGATCTCTGTTCTTCTTATATGTAAACATTAAAGTTGGTGGATGCTTTTCAAATCTCTAAATTCAAATGTATTGCTTTCTCAATGTAACTCTATTTGAACAAGTTGATTTAATGTGGACTGTTTAGCGACTCGTAATTTTTTATTCTCAAGTGAGATGGCACTGTAATTGTTCTTTTATTGATATTGTTTGTTAGCCAGTGACAATTCAGAATCGGGTAAGTTTAAATGTTAAGCAGTTTAGGCTCTCATTTCCAGGGATCTTATAGAGCTCTGTATTTGCTGACTTGCACTTAATATCATTTTATTTTCTTTATCTACACTTACTATATTAATTTCTTTAATGTGGATTGTTAGTAATATAGATCTCCTAGATTAAGGTGTATTTTCAATCATAGTTCAGTTTGTGGAAATAAGCCATAACATGCGTAACTGTGTAATGTTTATTTTTTTGACAGCGGAGTATTCTCCCTTTTTGGGGATTGAGAAGGGAGCTGTTCTTCAGGAAGCAAGGGTTTTTAATGATCCTCAGCTTGATCCAAGAAAATGCTCTCAGGTTTTTTGCTTTATACTGTCTCATTTTCTATTTACAATATGTAGGACCTGCTTGTGCTTGTGCAGAGAAGAAGAGTGGGGAGGGAGAAATTTCTGGACTTGTTAATGGATTTTGGTATGCTATTTCCTTGCAGGTCATCACAAAGCTTCTTTATCTTTTGAACCAAGGAGAAACATTCACTAAGGTGAAGTTTTTCTGCTAGTTAGCTTACATCTTAATTGTCTCTTGATTAACAAGATCCCGTACAAGCCACTATTACATATATGCTGTAGCAGAATAATGAAAACATCATCTGAATTATGCCTTTTTGCATTAATTTTATAGATTGAAGCCACAGAAGTTTTCTTTGCTGTGACAAAGCTTTTCCAGTCGAGAGATATAGGTTTGAGGAGAATGGTCTATTTGATGATAAAGGAATTATCCCCATCAGCAGATGAGGTTATATGCTATGCTTTAATTAGCATCTGATATTGTTGCGTTATTAGTATTTATTGTTTTGTGCAAGTATAGATACTGAGTGACCATTCCTTTCTGCTGAAGGTTATCATTGTCACAAGCTCCCTTATGAAAGACATGAATAGCAAGACTGATATGTACCGTGCAAATGCTATTCGTGTGCTTTGCCGGATAACAGATGGAACCCTACTCACCCAAATTGAGCGATATTTGAAACAAGCAATTGTTGACAAGAATCCAGTAGTTGCTAGTGCAGCTTTGGTTAGTGGGATCCATTTACTCCAGGTACTATTTAATTGTCTTAGCAGCAAGGTTCTTTGGTTTTTTTTTTTTAATCAGTCTTTCCAGAGTGATTTAATATGTTCTTTTCTGTTTGGCAGACAAACCCAGAGATAGTGAAGAGGTGGAGTAATGAGGTTCAGGAAGCTGTGCAATCAAGAGCTGCCCTTGTACAGTTTCATGCATTGGCATTGCTCCATCAGGTATACCGAGTTTTTAGTTTGATTAGCACTCCCAGCTTTGTATAAAACTAAATGTTATGTTGTAAGATTCAAACCAAATACATGATGTAATTCTTAACATGTCTACCTGAATAAAAGTGTGTTTTTGAAGATCAGTGGATAGAGGGAACAAACTTGCTAGGGGTGATTGGTTTTGCTCATGTGGAGTGGTTTTGAGTTTAAGTTGCAACATTAACAACTTCACTGCCAAATATAAATGGTGCAAGAATTTTTTAATAATATTTTTACTTTTAAATCATAGATACAAGCATTCTGAAATCTACCTTATCATTCTTTAACACTTACCATCATTTTTTTAGTTGTTCTATATTTATCTTTCCTATTTCAATTTTTGCTAAATATGGGTATCTACATGTTCGTTTTTGCAAATTTCAATTTTTTGTGGTTGCACAAAGCTTATTCATGGATGATTGCCATGTTGAGTTTATCATCACTTAGTTTAGTAGCTGAGTAAATATTTGTATTTGTTGTGATTTTATTTCTAGCAATAAGGAAGAGTTTGGTGCAAGATTAAAAAATTGAAGGTTAAGAGTAATTGTTGAAGGGGTAAAAAAAAAAAAAACATTAATGGTGTAACAGTTAATGATGTTTGGTAAGGGATAAATAATTAAAGATGTAATAGTTAATGGTGTTTGGTAGAAAAAAAATTAAAAGATGTCTTAGCGTCTATTAAGTCTTCTTAACCTAGCACCCCCAAAGTTAATATTTAACCTCTAAAGAGGGGATAAATGTTAACTAGGTTAAAAATTAATTTAGCCTCTTATTAGCATCCAAACAATAGTAATAAGGGGTCAAAAGTTACAAAGGTAATAATTACCCTTTATTAACCATGTGCCAAATGCCCCATAAGTATCAATACTGTAGGTGATGACGGAAATTATAATTGCTTTGCGTAAGAACTTTTTAATGTGACATTGGAGAACTTTGGGAAAAAATCTTAGTTAAAATATCTCTCTGCATCAAGGTTAGAAGGCAATGGCCTGGACGTTATCAAGTTTTTGGGTCCAGTTTATTGTGTGACAATTGAGACTTGGGAAAGTACATTTCACAGTAGTTTGTGTGCTTTGGGAATGGTTGCTACAGAAACTGTTATTGAGCGTGTATGTATGCTTAAATTGGACAAATGCTTTGAAGATGGTTGTGCTTTTACACTTGCAGATACGACAGAATGATCGACTAGCTGTCAGTAAGTTAGTTACCAGTTTGACCAGGGGAACTGTTCGCTCACCACTTGCCCAATGCCTGTTGATACGTTATACTAGTCAGGTGATTGTACTCTCCTTAGAACATATGTTTTTGATATTTATAATTTGTATGGGCAGATATATAATGAAATTGTTGTTATGTGCAGGTTATTCGTGAGTCAGCTGCTAACACACAAACAGGGGACCGCCCTTTCTATGATTTTCTTGAAGGTTGTCTACGCCATAAGGCTGAGATGGTGATTTTTGAGGCTGCTAGAGCTATTACAGAGCTTAGTGGAGTGACAAGCCGAGAACTGACTCCAGCAATCACTGTTCTCCAGCTCTTTTTGAGTTCTTCCAAACCTGTGCTGAGATTTGCAGCAGTCCGCACTTTGAACAAGGTAGACTGATTTTTCTTTAAGCAAATAAAGGCTATACTTTTGCAATTAGTATGTCCAAGTATTTTGGTGTAAAGAACACTGGTTGTTGGGTAATTACTTGTTTTGAGGAGAATGGGCGATGGTCTCCTTTTGTAGTTAGTTTTCAAGGATTTGGAGAATTATGTACTCCTGCTGAAATTTTCATTGATTTGCAGGTGGCCATGACTCATCCTATGGCGGTCACTAACTGCAACATTGATATGGAGAGTTTAATTTCTGACCAGAACAGAAGCATTGCCACACTTGCAATCACAACACTGCTTAAGACAGGAAATGAATCAGGTGTGGATCGCCTGATGAAGCAAATAACAAATTTCATGTCAGATATTGCTGATGAGTTCAAAATTGTTGTGGTGGAAGCCATAAGGTCACTGTGTTTGAAGTTTCCCTTGAAGTATAGATCACTGTGAGTGATATTTTACCTGCTTTTGTTGTTATTAGAATTATTAGAAACACAAGTTAATGTTCTTATCTTCCTTGTTATGTTATTTTCAGAATGAACTTTTTGAGCAATATCCTTAGAGAAGAAGGTGGATTTGAGTATAAAAAGGCAATTGTAGATTCCATAGTGATCCTCATTAGAGATATCCCTGAAGCAAAGGAAAGTGGGTTGCTTCATTTGTGTGAGTTCATTGAAGATTGTGAATTTACATACCTTTCAACACAGGTGACATATGAATACAGTGATGCAATTCTAGTTGACTGAACTCTTGGTCTTTTCTTTTGTTCTGTATTTATCCTAATTATCTTGTTATTAGATACTCCATTTCCTGGGGAATGAGGGGCCAAAGACCTCAGATCCCAGCAAATATATACGCTACATCTACAACCGTGTGCATCTTGAGAATGCTACTGTTCGGGCTGCTGCAGTGAGCACATTGGCAAAATTTGGTGCTTTAGTTGATCCATTGAAGGTATTATTGGCATATGAGTGCATGTGTTATCTGCTTCATGTATTCTAGGTGAATTCAGTTGCTGACAGTTGGTTAATATTATTGGTTCCATCCAGCCGCGCATTTTTGTTCTGCTGAGACGCTGCCTCTTTGACAGTGATGATGAGGTGAATTTCTATATAACAGTGGAAATTTTGAAGTTTTCCAATATATATATGTATATATTTGTTTGGGAGCATGTACATGTATGGTAAATGAGTTTTTATTACTATCTATAATCTCTTCAGTGTTCCTGGGTGATTGTTTTACCTGTTAAAAAAACTTTGTTGTTGTTTGGATTGTCTTTAAGTGGTTATATCTAATGACTTGTTTTGCAGGTTCGTGATAGGGCAACACTTTATATTAATACACTTGGTGGTGATGGTCAAGTTGTTGAAACTGATAAAGACGTACAAGCCTTTCTCTTTGGTCCACTAGATATCCCGCTAGTTAACCTGGAGACAAGTTTGAAAATTTATGTAAGTTTTTCTGTCAGATGGTTCTATTTCCATAGCACAAGTGGCAATATTCACTGCTTCGTTAATGTTATTATATTTTAAAAAAAAATTATAATTATGAACTTTTACCTTTAATTGGTGTATTATCTACAAGCGTTGAGAATTTTAGAAGATAATGATAAGCTCCAATTATATATAGCTATATCTCGCTTTAATGGCCACTAACATCATAGTCTTTACGGGTTTCTTTGGAAATACCCTAGGCAGATGATACCAGATCAAGGAACCCAATAAATTTTCATCCTGTGGCCTGCAAGTGACTAGGAAGACTTCATACAATAAAGGCTTTAATGTAGTAGATGATGGTGTAATGATGGAACCTGGATCACATAGAACACTATTTTGGGCAATGAGAATGATTTAAGCATGGGCATTAATTACATTGTGACCTAATCAACATTACTAATATTTATGAAGCAGTGGAAAAAAATTCCTTTTGACTAGAAAGAGTCCCCACCTTTTGTGCCTGTTGTTCATTTTGGTTGTCATCTTTTTAATGCATTTATTGTTGGCACAGGAACCTTCAGAAGAACCTTTTGATATTAATTCTGTGCCAAAGGAAGTTAAGTCTCAGCCACTTGCAGAGAAGAAAGCCCCAGGCAAGAAGCCGACTGGTCTTGGTGCACCTCCAGCTGGTCCTCCATCTACTGTTGATGCTTATGAAAGACTTCTTTCCTCCATCCCAGAGTTCTCAAACTTTGGGAAGCTTTTCAAGGTTTATTGTCTAAATTTTCTTTAACAAATTACCTTCATGGTACAATTTGCATTTAATGAATTCTTTGGTCTTATTTATTTGCTTTATCTATATTTGTCTTCAACAGTCTTCGGCACCTGTGGAGCTTACAGAGGCAGAGACGGAATATGCTGTTAATGTTATTAAGCACATTTTTGATGGCCATGTTGTGTTCCAGTACAATTGCAGCAACACAATACCAGAGCAATTACTAGAAAATGTAGTGACTGATTTTACAATAGCAATTAGTTCCATCTTTTCCATCCTTATATGTTCAGGGCTGTCTTTATAATGTTTTCATCTGTTGTCAGGTTATTGTTATTGTGGATGCTTCTGAAGCAGAGGAATTCTCTGAGGTAGCATCCAAGCCTTTAAGATCTCTTCCTTATGATTCACCTGGACAAACTTTTGTGGCATTTGAGAAGCCAGAGGGAGTCCCAGCAGTTGGAAAGTTTTCGAACATGTTGAGATTCATTGTTAAAGAGGTAGTCTTGCCCTCATCCTGCAGTGATGTGTACTCTTCTCTTTATGAGCTTTTTTTGTGGTTCTTATTTTGGAATTCAACTAGGAAATTAACTGTGATTTGATCTGTTGAAGTTATTTTGGGCACATGTTTATAAAGGGAACATAAAATATTGTGCTTAAGCTGGCCTGCTAAAAACTTTCAAGGAGTTGTTACTGGTACAGAAAGGTCAATTAAAATATGGATTTTCATTTCTTGGTTGGGGGCTTTACTCCAGGTTGATCCAACTACTGGCGAAGCAGAGGATGATGGTGTAGATGATGAATACCAACTTGAGGACCTGGAGGTGGTTGCAGCAGATTACATGATGAAAGTGGGGGTCTCCAATTTCAGGAATGCATGGGAAGGCATGGGCGCTGACTTTGAGCGTGTGGATGAATATGGCCTTGGCCCAAGGGAGAGCTTGGCTGAAGCTGTTAGTGCTGTCATCAGCCTTCTTGGCATGCAGCCCTGTGAGGTCAGTTTGTCATTAATAAATTGCAGAATCATCAGTTGATTACTAGAGATGTGAATGTATGCGGGACACAGGAATTGGCCTATAATCTATTGTTTTCTTGTTGCATATCAAGAAATTGAATCATCATAAAAGAGCTGAAACACTTGATGCTATATGATTCTTGAAAATCAAGGATTAACTATTTTGATAGTTGGTTGGCACTGCATGATGCTAGAAGGAAGCTGTTATGAAATCTTTCAAATCTTGTCATTCAGTTCATACAATTGCCTTTGGTCCTTTTTTTTTTTGTTTTTGGCTTTTCTCAAATTGTACTTCGTTTCTGGATATGTCCTTATAATAAATCTTCTGGGATTGCGCAGGGCACAGAGGTTGTCCCAAGCAATTCAAGGTCACACGCATGCCTACTGTCTGGTGTTTTCATTGGCAATGTGAGAGTTCTAGTGCGGTTGCAATTTGGAATTGATGGTCCAAAGGAGGTTGCAATGAAACTGGCTGTCAGATCTGAAGATGAATCTGTCAGTGATGCCATCCATGAGATTGTAGCAAGCGGCTGATTGGTTAATCCAGTGATTGTTGCAGTCTTAGGCTGTTATTTCAATTTCTTAAAATGCGATCAAAGGCAGATAATATTTGTTATAGAAAAGTTAGTCCTTTCAGAATGAGAGCTGGGCAATTTTTTAGGGGCAGTGAAGAATTTTCAGAGCTTATTTCTCGTCTTTTAATCTGGCTATAATTCTCGTGTATCATTTATATCAGATCTGAAAAAGGATTATATTTTATTTTCCTTTTAAATTTTGTAAGTGGGATAAAGTATAGGTTCCATCAAGCTTCGTTTATGGGATATGAATTTTGGGAGGCTTTGTCCTCATTTGTTTCAGCATCAAAGTATTGTGAATTGAAATATATTGTAATTAGAGCATTCCTCCGAGAATTTTATGCGTGCTTATGCATTTTTTTGTCCCAAATGAAGTCAATTTTTATTCTTGCATGAGACTCATTTTCCTCCTGCATAAACATGTATACGATAGAATGTATAGAAAACCATTAGTTCAGGTGTGTTTCTTTCTGCGCACCAATTCATCTCCTCCACTTTAAAATTCCTCTTCCTAAATTTATCCCATTTGGTCCTATTTGTCATTCAAATAAACAACCATTCTACTGAAAATTATTATCAGATGCCCTTCGCAGTTTGAGTAATCAACGATAGGGTTTTACGTCATTTTCAAAATTTGCATTTTAATCTCTTTGATTGTGTTAGTAGGAAAACAGTGTTGTCCTCAAAAAGTGCGTTACAAACATATATATTAAATTTTTTTTATTAAAGTATATATTTTTTGAAAAAATAAGATATTGTATTAATTATGTTCAAATTAAAGAGGACGCTTATACTTTTGTCTAATCACTCCTTTGATAAGATACTTTTAACCCGTTGGCTCATTTGCTCGATTCCAAATTTCAAGCTAAACATCCTACAGCTAGAGGTTAACGAACAGTGGTCTTAGCTCTTAGTCTCTATTTATTCTTTAATCAATTTTAACGAGAAGTCGTCAAGAACCCAGTTTTCCTGTTACAATAAACCGGCAAAGGATAAAACTCAGTTTGTTTTCACATTAAGGATAACTGGAAACAAAGCAATAGTACAAGATTATGGTTTCTTCACATCAACTTACTGAGAAAACATTGAAATTCTACCCAGGAAGCACAAGGCATTCTGCAGGTGGCAGGAACCAATGACCCTTACATGAGAGAGAACTGCAATTGCAAAGAAACACTTCTTTCTTCTCAAATCACCTTCCTATGGCCTCCAAACGCCCAAATCTGTATGAGTAAAAACATAAACAAACACTAAATCTGTGTAAAAGTTTATAGCCAATTCTTATACAAAAAGAATTATCATCATACTGACATGAAAAAAAATATATATATATTCAGCTTTCAGCGTGGGTTATTACAAATTTACAACCAGCAAGGTGTACACACACACACACACACACACACACACACACACACACACACACACACACGGAAACAACTTTTCTGCAAAGCAGGGGTAAGGCTGCATTCTGCATGAAATCAGAGAATTTAAAAGGTTCCATTCACACTTTAAACACACTTGAAAAATAATAATAATCCAATGTCAACATAACAGTGATAGCATGAAGATGAGATTTTTCTATTGGGTTCATACACAAGTCATTTCCTTTTTCCTAGACAGATGTTCTAGAGATATAATATATGCCGGCATAGTTGATTTACACACACAGTACACACACACACACACACACACATAATGTTTAAATGCTTCCAAGGGCAAAAGTTGCATTAATTTTTAAAGTTTATCTATAAGCATATAGAATAATAAAACTGACAAACAGATGATGGTCATTACCATCAAGTAGTAAGGAAAAGAAAGGAATGATTGTTCAATGCAGCAAAAATTTGCCACTTTCTAAGTGATCACTGGACAATCTTCCAAAATATTTAGGTTAATACAATACATGTTTTCAGAAGACCAAACATACAATAATCACGTCTAAATGGGAGAAAATTTATAGACACATCGCACGTAGGATTGAGGTACGCTAATATCTAAACAGCCCATTGCATAACATTCACAATCACCAAAGAAAACTTCATCTTTTCGTCTATATCAATTCAGCTAATGATATAATTAAAAGGCACCTATCAATCTTGACATGGGTATTAATGCTTTCAGCAAGGTCTCCCAACACAAAGACCAGAAAAATCCCACATTTTTTTAGCAATCTTATATTGGGAAACAATTCTGTCATATAAATCAGATGGCATCAAATGAAATAACATGGGTTGGTCTTCCAGACTAACCTTCAGGTTTGTATCATAACTTCCTGTACACAAGGCACTTCCATCTGCTGACAAGCCCAAACAGCTTATCCGGCTCTCATGTGAGTTCTGCAGAGATCCCAAGTTCAAAACAACCTGTAAAATAACAAAATTGTGATTCAAGTCAATAATATGCAATGTTATAGGTGACTTAAGATCAGCCACAACTCATGCAAGCTTGCAGATACATCAATGGGAAAGAACAAATGGAAACTGAAATGACTCTAAACAAAAAGGGATATCTGAGCACTTTAATGAATGTTGCATTTACTTTTAAGAACAAAGGCTAAATCTACTAGATCAGACACTTCCTGCAATGCATTTAAGGACATATACAACCCACACTCAGGGTGGGGAAACTGATCTTTCTTAAAATGATTGTACCAACAGGAAAAATAATAAAATAAACAAAAACTACATTAGATCTGTAGGGAAAATTATTATAAGTAATTTAGGAATAAAAAATTTGTTCCCATGAAAATTACAGTAACAATGGCACAGATGAATAGAAAACAAAAACAGCATAGACTTCTATGCTAGATTAACTTCTGATTTAGGGGAAGTAAATTGTGCAACAAAGAAAATTCAATCCCCTGCAGCGCATAAGAACAGAACATAGTGAACTCAATTACAGAGTATGTGCATACCTGCGCTAATAAAGTATCCCAAACATAGCAATCACCATTTGAATATCCAGCAAAGAGAAGTCTTCCTGATATGGAGAATGCAATAGAGGTCACATGTGGGACTTCATTGTCACTGCGCTGTTGATAGTATACTTGGAGTTGGTGTCCAGTTCTAATGTCAAACAACCTGCAAGTTCCATCATCTGATCCCGTTCCAAATCTATTGCCATCTGGAAAGAACTTCACAGCATTAACATCTCCCTCATGCCCATGAAAAGTGCGCACAGCTCGACTTGCAACACGGGTGTCCCACAACCGGGCAGTTGAATCACACGAACCAGATACAAACATTCTCGAGTTTGACCCATTGATAGAAACACTGAAACGCGGAATGCTTAATATTTTAAAAATAGCTCTCAAAAGAATAACTATCTAGATAAAGTTTTTGTTGTTCTACATAAAAAATAAAAAAAAAAACACTCAAAATCGCTTTTTCTGTTGTTTCAAAGGTCATTATGGTGTTATCCAATTGCTAATAGTGTGATGTTTATTTCATCACATACTTTGAAGAAATAGGAGCACAAATCAATGAGAAGCCACATTCTCAACATGAAAAAAAATACTACTGGAGTAGGAACTACAAGCTTACTCAGAAATATTTAGCAATCTAGCCCTTTACTCACAAGAAATAAGTGGCCAAAATTTTAAAATATTAATTTTGCATATACCTGTGCTAAACTATAAAAATTTGGAACCTATAAGAAACAAATTTTCTTATAAAATTACATCCTCCAAGGACAGGTGACAAAATCATTAGGCCAGAAGCTAACTTGGGAATCACCTAATATACCTTAGCACATCAGCAGTGTGTCCAGACTGAAACTCTCCTCCAAACACAGAAGTTCTAAGGCCTGTTGTAATATCCCACAAAATACAAGTCTGATCACCAGAACTTGTAATTAGATGAGTGTCCTCATCCGGCACATACTGACAGGAGGAAACATAACCCTTGTGTCCACTAAGCATCTTTGATACTGGCAGGTTCCCATCCTTATCGGTTGGGGAATTCAGGTTGAAAATAGAGCACACACTATCAAGACCACCACAAGCAACAGACTGACCAGTTGGAGAGAAAGCACAAGTCATAACCCATGCACAAGGCAACTTTATGGCATGAGTTTTCTGGCTTGTTAGGGCATTCCACACTATCAACCGCCCATCTTGAGATGCACTGACAATTCGATTCTTTTCAGGAGTCCAATCCAATGAATACACCTGCAAAATTCTTAAATATCAAGAACCCATTTTTACAATAATGAATGGGTGATCTCATTTCTTTCACTTGGTGCTTTGAAGTTTGATGTTAACATATCAAACTATGGTTCAAGAGTAACTTATAACATAGTAGATGTGCCAACCAACTGCATAAGATATAAGGAACATATGACTAAAAATTCAGCAGGGCACATATGAATGGGAACCAATTTAGTAATGGATTCAGCCACTGAATCAGGATCTTTCATCTAATCTAGAAGCTGATGACTCTCTTCGCATGTGAGGTTGTGCACATAGAATCATTTCTATATACGATTTCAGTTGAGACTTGAGTGCCAAGAAAATGTGATAGTGAAGTGAGTGCACGAGAGAGAGAGAGAGAGAGAGAGAGAGAGAGTATGGAGAGGGTTAAATACAAAAACAAATAAGCAAGAAAGTTGGCAAGATATTAATATGATAACTAACAGACAATATTCCACCACAATAATAGAGTTAGTTAGCTTATGTGTGTTGCCGTAAAGATTGCTATTGTTATTTTCTCTGTTCCTTTTGACATGGTAGTTGTTTCAAGAATGAGCGGAGGATTTGTGGCTAAATTCAAGTGGGAGCTGAGGGGGAAAATGGAGAAATTATTGACTGAGTGGTTTTTAGGAGAAAATAAGCAGAATATCTTCTTAGTTTAGACAATGAAGTTGGAAAAGTAGAATGAATGAGGATATTTTGAGAGGAAATAGGGCCGCCTGGATCCAAAGATTGCCGAGGCTATGTGTTTCAGAGAAGCTCTTAGCTGGGTTAACGCCCATTCTTATCAACGAGTTATATTTGAGACTGATTATTACTGCTAGTTCAGGCAGTGATGGGTGATCAGGTAGATGCTTCCTATTTTGGGGCAATTGTTCATCATTGTAAAGGTCTTAATAAACCAAAGCTCTGTGGTATTTGTGTTAAGAGATCAGCGAACCATGCTGCTCATTTGTTGTCAACAACAGCCAGTTCTGAGTCTGGTCTTTAAGAAGTGGGGTGCTGCCCCTCCTCAATCCATTTTGTACGCTTTGTGTACTGATTTGTCGTAATGAATTTTAGTGATTTCCTTTACAGAAAAAATGACACTAACCAAAACAAGTAAATCAAAAAGGAAAACAAACACACACAAGTATGCAAATACTTATATGAACAAATTCAAATAGTATATAGCAAACGTTTATGATTCACCTTGCCAGTATGTCCCTGAAGCGTCCTGCAGCACACCAGATCGGTGGCCCCAAAGCTTACCTGAGACTTCCCCTGCGCCCTCGCATATCCGGCAACTGCCATAACGTCAATCAGATCTATTTTCGGAGAAAAAGAAATCCAAAAGGAAGGGAGGAAACAAACACAAATATCCAATTCGAAGAACACAAGAAATTTTAAAACGCAATAAAATCTGACAAAAAAACAGAAAATACCATCAGTGTCGAGCAACAGAAGGCGCTTCTGCTTCAAGCGTTCTCTAAGACTATTCACCGTTTCAGTGGCCGCGACGTGGCGGGCCTTTAGCTCCGCTACAGACATTTCTTATAAAGGAAACCGAAAATTAAACTAAAAAGCAGCCATTTCTTTTCAAGTTCGGATTCGATTCTGAGCTGAAAAAGTAAAGTAGCGAACAGAAAAGGGGAGAGAGAGAGAACGAAAGAAAATTAGGCGTAGTTCAGAAAAAACAGATTTGATCTCGATGATTCGAGAAAGTAAAGAAATGGCTGCTTCCGAGATTGAGAGAGAGAAAAGGAGGAGTATACGGTGGAGGAGTCAAAGACGGAGGAGGAGGAGTTGGTGGTGGTGGTAAAGAGGTCTCTGAGAAAAGAAAAATGTTTCTGAGAGGTAACAGAGGGTAGAGGTAAGAGCGAGACTGAATTGACTGACGCCGCCGGGCCCACATGTTCCCACGTGTCAACTATGTTGATGTATCTTGCGCTTGACACGGATCATCTGGACCCACAAGAAATTGGTTTCTTATGTGATATTTATTTTCTTTTCCTTTTTTATGAAAGATCTGTTGTTATTTATTATTTACCCTATTTTTAAAATAATAATAGTACTATCAATTTTGTGGGCGAGGAATACTATGCGCGATTTTTTAAAAGAAAAATTATTGGAGGAGAAAGCTTAAAATTGCGTTTAAATTTTTAACTCACGACTAAATAAAGTTTATTTTAAAATTTTTGTTTTAATTATGGGCTTAATTTTTTAGGTTCTCGCACGGTCCATAGAGACTGAGAGCTTATGAGAAATTTAGTGCGCTATTCGAGCAGGATAACCTTTTCGGACTAAGTGATATCAGAGCCTCGTAACGTTTCGGGGGTCTCGGGTTTGATTTACCGCATAAAAAGCATTCTGTGCTAAGAGTGGGCCTGGAGAATCCAGAGTCTGCGCAAGTGGAGTCGTGGTGGGTTGGACCCTGGCCGTGCGCGGCCCATGGAGACTGAGAGCTTATGAGGAATTTAGTGCGCTACCCAAACAGGATATCATTTTCGGGCTAAAAAAATGAATATGATCATTCACTGTCTGATAAAAATTAGAGAAAGCTCACCAAAAAAATAAGAAGAGCCTAGCCGGACATATAATTTAATGCGGTTTAATATTGAATTTAGGGAGTTTAAATTAATTTTATAAATAGAAATATTATTTTAAATATTAAAAAAATAATTAAAAAATATTTTATTATTTTAATATTTATATAATTAAAATATATTAAATTTAATTTTAAATTATTTTTTAATATTTTTTAATTATTATATTTTAAAAAATAATAACAATGTTAAACAGCCCTTAATTTTATTTTTAAGATTTTAGTTTTGTAAATCAAGTTCCAAAGGAATAATAATTGAAGTCAACCCACAGAACAACAACCCCCTCAAGTGAAGGATAACGATGGCGAGGTCAATGATTGAGAGGATCCAGTCTTTTTTCCTAATTTTTTATACTCGTGGTTTAGGTTTAGACCTTTTAATGCCATCGAGTGAAAGTCGCTACCCATTGCCCATCTGTTCATGATAGAACTCAGAATTCTCTTGAGCTTTGCCTTCTCTAAGAACCAATCATGAAATAGCACATGTCCAAAACAACAGTTTGGACAAATAGATTTTTTTTTAATATTTATTATTAGTGACATGGATGAATACCAAACTGGAAAATTTTGAGAGACACAAGGGTGTACAAAGTAATTTACATACAGTTCATTTACTTCGCAATTCACTCTCTGCTGCTCTCTCATTATTACATTTCTCTCCGCTTCCCTGTCCCTACTCCTGTTTTCTTTCCTTTCCAATTTCCCCTTTCTAGCACTTTCCTCCTATTAGACTCTCAAAACCTTCATCTTCCATGTCAATCCAAGCCCTCCATTTTCCCCACACTCTATATTATTAATATATAATATAAATTATTTAATAAAAAATTAATATAAATTTTAATAATATATTTATATTTTTTAAAAAATTATAATATTTAAATATTATATATAAATTTATATACTTTATTTTATATTCTTTAATTAATTTTGTAAATATTTTGACATAAATATAATAATTATTAAACTAATATTCACTCAAGCATATATTAAATGCATTAAATAAATAATAATAATAATTATTATTATTATAGTCGTATAGATATCAAAGTGTATCCTAAAATACAGCATAAAACAAAAGTTAAAAACATTTCCGTTGCCGGGAATCGAACCCGGGTCTCCTGGGTGAAAGCCAGATATCCTAACCGCTGGACGACAACGGAAACGATGCTAATATCTTTTCATTAATGTTAATAAAAAGTTAATACTATTTGCATAACCAACGTAGAAATTCAATGCATCCAAGCGTTAACCCGGATGGTCCTTTTCCCTTTTTGTTTTTCCATTTTTTGAAATTATTTTTAATCAAAATTTAAAATTTTTTTTAAGAACCGTTAAAATAAATTTAATTCAAATGAATTTATAAGACAATTTATGTGTTTGTAATATTTTTAAAATAATAGAATTCATTTGAATTCTATTATTTGGTATAATTAACAAGTGAAATGAGTGTTTTTATTTTCATATTTTACCCTTATTTGTTTTTTTTTTTTTATTTTTAAAATGTTCACCAATAATCAAGTGGGCCTTATTTATCTGTTTGTTGCATATGAGAATGAGGTAGGTAGAAGCAAAGCAATCCTCCTCCAGAAGAAATGAGTAATGTCTTGAATGATCAAATCAAACTATTGAAGAGAATAATTTGAAATAAATATTGGACTCTTGCACTATCTATGATGTAGAGAGATTTAAACAAGAAACATTTTTTTGAGACACCATGTGGCCTCATAATCTTTTCAGAGAAAATAAATCTTCACTTGCCACTTGCAATATATTTGCAGTTTAGGGCACTGGGTAAAAAAAATACAAAAAGGGGCTTAAATGCCAACTTGCAGCCTGCCCCACTCACCCACATCAGATATACATGATTGAAAATTTGAAACATGGTACACAAATGACAAAACCATGTGACTTGAAGTTGAGTTCAGTTCTTCACTAACATAATTGAACTTTTTTGAGCAACCTAACAGGATTTGAACACATCACTATGGGAAGAGAGACATAGAGATCTACACCAACCAATGCTTCCTAATCAAAGGAAGAATTTACAATTACTATTATAAATAAGAACCCCAATAAGAATTTACCATCTTTTATTTAGCTATCAACTTTCTTTATTCCAGCATCAAATGGATTTCCTCTTGCTTTGTCAGGTACTCCCACTAGGGTAGACACAACCATTATAACCTACATGGGAGCAAATCAAGATTAAGAAAACAAAAAAAATTCAGATGTGTAGCCAACAGCAAAAATGAATAGGAAAAAGTCTTAAAATGAGAGAAAGACGGCTATAAAGTATAAACAACCATAAAGATCAATTTTCTTTAGGTTATTGGTGGGGACTGGGGACATCACCCCCTTACAGCTTGTTTTGAGAGAGTTTTTAAAGGTAAGGGATGAGTTTTTAAAGTGCTATGCTTATTTGTTTGGGAGGAAGGTTTTTTTAAAAGAGGTAAGCTTCCAAAATCCTCAGCCTGACCTTATTTTATAAAACCTTCCCTCACTTCACATCCAAACACTGTTAAAATTCTCATGAAAATGAAGAAAAGCTAATAATCTTTCACATTGTAATAATGCATATCAGTGGTGATGCTAATCCAATAAAGAGATATCACCTTTTCTTAAAATTATTTTCTCTAATCGCCTTTTTCATAAAGTTATATACCCATTTATTAAAGAGTTGGCCATTAATTATTCTCAAATTTATTTTCTAGATAGGACATGACTTGCAAATATGTAGTCTATAATAATATATGGCCACTGTTTCATTGTGGGAATTCAATAAATCAAAAAGAAAGCTGAAGTAAAAGAAGGATTACTGGGATTATTGGATGTGAGTGTAGCAGTCTGAGAGAAATCACAATCCCATGGATTCTTGCCAGAAGTTTGGTAGTAGAGATTCATGGCAAAAGCAGCATGTGAAACCAAAGTATTTGGCTCGAAACAGGCACCTCCTGGTTGAATCGGGCTGCAATCTATGCCTTGACCACAAGCATAGTCAAGACTTCCCTGCAATTGTGCATCAGAAACACCAGCCTTGGGCATACACCAACCTGCTCCTGTTGGTTTTACTGATGGACTTGCTGGAGTTTGGGGCGTCGATGGAGTCTAAGGATGAAACAGCGTAATTTCAGGAACAGAACATATAATTTCAAGAAAACTTTCACTAGGTTTCAGCTTTTCTCAATGAAAGAAATTATGCAAACATGAATATAATCTCTTACCAGGCTACTGCTCTTTGAGAGACCAACATCATATGTCATGGAAAGGTCAGGTTTGAAAAGGCCAAATGCTCTTTCGGAGGCAGGCCCAGGCTTCAAATCCTCATCATAGATTGCAAAGAGGTATGTGTCTACAGATTTTCCGGGCATTAATGGGGTGCCAACCAATGATCTAAGGTGAGCAATCAAATTGCCATTATAGGCTCTTGCATTCTCAATACTGGGTCCAACTTCATTACTGTCACCGCGGTAAGGCCATCCAGTCTCAGCAATCAAAATCTCAATATCCTTGAATCCCAGGGCATTCAAGGCAGACCGCACAGCATCCACCTGCAATTCACAAGCCAGTCCTGAGTACTCTTGACTATTTGGGCCGGGTCAAGCCTAGCCATTTTTTTTATTGTTTTTCCTAAAAATTGAAACGATTAATTAATTATTGACTTCACCTCACCTGAGCGTCAAACATGTTCATGTACTTAATCCCATTGCCCGAGTCGACTCGTCCCGAGTTGGGTTGAAACAGGCAGAAAGCCAAGGTCTCTGGTCTGGGGTCGCTCTGGTAAGCGAAAAAGGGGTACGGGTTGATAGCAAGAGGTGACCCGTTGTCTCTCTGGAATTGGAGTAACCCTCTCATGGTATCTTGATAAGACGGGTTGAACAATCCGGAAGAGGGTGGGTCAGACTGAGACAAGACGGCCATGGAATGGACGGTGGAGACCATGATCTTGCCACCGAGTGAGGCAGCGTTAAGCGCGTTTTCCATATTTTGCATTGCGGGTAATAGTTGAGAGATCAAGTTTTGGTCCCCAGACAACACTACCTGTCAAGTGAAGCTCAATTCAGTTCCCTGGAAAAATCATATTATAAGAATCCTTAGCTCCTACCAATTACATTTCTTGATTGTTTCGTTTCAAAACCCAATTTTACTAGAATTTCTTTTAGCAGCTTGTTATGGAAATTTGAGGTATACGTATATAAAAAGTTGCAGGCGAAGAAAATGTGATGTGACCTCGTTACCAATGGTGATGAGAATGATGTTGCTAGCCGGGTAATAGGGCAAGACGTTCGAGTTGACCCACTGAGTGGCTGAGTTGGGATCGGAAGCCAAAGCTGGGATATCACCATTTCCAGCTCCAATGACGATGCCAATCCCAGTATTGGCAAGAGCCTTAAGAACCGCTGGATCGGCCCCGTAGAGCCTCACTTTCTGTATAGCCGTCGATTGCAGAAGTTTAGCGGTGGCCGCCGGTGGTGGTAGGTTGTCAGCAACCAAACCATAATTAATGCCAATAAACGACTGCGACCCTGCAAGAAAAGAAAAACAATCAAATCCAGAGAACTAGAGAAGCAAAAAGGAAGCAGATGAGGTCGTTTCCGAATTTGGTGTCAAGAAAAGCATATCCACGGTACCTTGTAATCAGTGAGACATGGCAAACAAAAAGAGTGGACATGAAAAGACTTGGCAAGTTTAGAATTCCTATTAACAAAATGAAAAAAGCTGGAAAATTGGAACTTACTGGCTAACAAGAAGAAAGCTTGGAAGAGGAAAAAGAGCACGATAAGCCTTGAAAACGCCATGTATCTGTTTCTTTCTTCTTCTTCCTATTTCTTGATGGTGCAGACTCCTAGTTCTAGTAATGTGGAAAATGGGTTTTTGGGGGTCTGAAAGGACAAAGAAGCTGGGAACTATGGAAGGGAATGTGAGGAGAGAGAGAGAGAGAGAGAGAGAGAGCGTAGTAAAGCTAGCAGCTTGTCATCCAGTGGAGTGGGTTAGATACCTATAGAGGACCCAAAGCCAGAAGAAAAAGAAGGGAAGAGTACTATAAGGGTAATAAAAATTAACTTTTTGTGTAATAGAATAGAGAAGAAGGGATTTTTGGATTGTAGCGTTGGGATCCAATTAATTAATTGATTGATTACGTTAGATGGCTGTCCTTGTGGAGTGGGACATGCGGATGCTGTCCTTCAATTGAATCAGTGATACATGAGCTGGGGCAAGAAGTTGCAGGGAAAAAAGGTGGTCAAGTTTGGGCACTCTCAGCCACCCACCTACTAATCTGCTATGGCATTGGAGAGTAAAATTTTTATATTTCTCACTACTTTCTAAAAGTGACGCCTTTCACTTTCGGCTATGCGTTCAGCTTCAGCCCTTGTACCTTTCTCTTCCGTTGTTTGGCTGAAAACGATTGGCACGTTTCTGCTGACCACTGCCCATTTTTGCTCATTTTCTTTTTCCCTTAATTTTTTATATAAACTATTATTTAAAAAAAATAGTTTTATATAAATTATTAATTAAAATATATCTCATGATTATAAATAATGCTAAAATATATCTCATGCTAAAATTCTTTCATGATTATAAATAATAATTAATAAAATAATTTATTATTATTGTTTTAATTTTTTAATTTGCTTTATTAATAGAAATTTAATTTTTTTTAATAAAAAACTTTAATTTTCTAATTTTCTTTATTAATTAAAAAATGATTTCAGAAGAAATTTATAAAAATTTTAACTTGGGGTAAAGTTATAACTAAATTAATAGAAGGTTAAATTTGCTAATTTGAATTTCATTTGAGGGGTTAATTTACAATTTTAGACTGATTTTATTTTTTTAATAATAAATAAATTATTTAAAAAAAAAAAAAAGGTTTAGGGTCATGGTCCCTTCTAGCCAATCTTATCCTATTGAACACACAATGTTCAACCAACATATATATGTAAAGGACCATATATAAAATAAATAAAATTCACATATTTACTTATTAAGTTAATAATAAATCATCTTTAAATAAATTTTTCCACGAATTGAACTCATTTTGTTAGGCTAACATTTATTCCTAATATTGAGTTTATAATCCAAAAAAAAAAGATTTGTATTTGAAATCAGCTCTCTAGACAATTTATTTACTCTGTTGAAAACGAACAACAGTAGAGGCAATTTAGGATGAACTTCACCATATTTAATGTCCGGTAAAATTAATGAGTTACGTAACGTGTATTTTGGGGGAGAAATTTGCTTGCAAGTTCTTTTCTGTCTCACCAGCCTCTTCCCCTTCTTTCCAGATCACTGAATTTTCCTACGAGAGGATTTTTTTTTTTTTTTTTAATGAATTACAAGTGAGGAAAGTTCCACTCTCATTATTATGCGTTTGTGCGACGTCCATCAGGCTCGTAGCATGCGAGGGCCGAAAATATACCACTTGGGTTTTGCAATAGGCATCAATTTTTTTTTTTTTGTTTAAATATTTAATTCTAAAATATATTACATCAAAATTTTTTAAAAAAATTTATGTAGATGTTTAACTATAATATTTGCAATATTGCCATTATTTGGAGTAAAAAACGAGAGGGAAAAAAAAAATATCATGGTTAAACTAAACAGTTGAGTACAGTTTTTTTTTTTTTTAGCTTTCCTCTTTTGACAGCAATTAATGAGTTTTTCACTGATGCTACCCTAAGATTGACTTTCATTTCTCTAATAAGCTTCAGAACTATGCCCATCGGACACGAATCTAAAGTTATTTCCTTAATATTGAGTCCTATTTTATCCTTAATTAAAAAAAATCTTATTTTCTGCATTATTAAAGCCTTACTTTCTCTCTTTTGTAAAATTATATTTATTTGTGATTGTACTTATATTTGATAGAGTATTTAATAATTTAAAATAGAATATAAATTATTAATTTCTTTTAATTAGAAACTTAAATCTTCAAATACAAATAGACTTCTACCCATAGAGCATGAAAATATAAGCATACTCTTTCATTAATTTTAGCCTCTTATGCGAGTGATAAAAATAGCAAGTTTTCAAAAATAAAATATTACATTTATTCAAAAACATGATTCATTGCTATCAGGAAAATTATTCTTCTCCATCTAAATTATAAAAAAAAAAAAAATAATTGTCTAAATATTTTTTTCTCTTATATAGAAATTATATTATACTTATATTATAATATTTATTAATAAATTATAAAATTTTCAATCTACAAAAAACAATAATTGCCAGTTTTTTTTTAAACAATAAATAATTTTTAAAATTTAAAAACATGAAAAATTATATTCTATTGTTAAAAATAATATTTTATTAAATCAAAATTAATTTGTGCTAATAATTAAGCTAAAAATTGACCTAATTGAACATTGAACTTTATTGCTAAATTTAAATTAACAAGTCTGCCTCAACCCATCACTTTTTATTTTTCAACTTGTTGATTTCAACTCCCACATTCACAGGATGATGACAGGTTCAGCTTTGGGAAACAATGGCAAAAACATAAAGATCGGGTTGAGGAAAAAACAAATAAAATAAGAAACTTCCACATACAAAAATAGTACAAAACCTGGTTCTGATTACAACACAATCGCAGTCAGAAAACCCTCACAACAAGACATACGTCTAGAAACAAACACCAAAAAATAATGAGGAAATTTCCAAAAGTTGGTTATACCCAAGGAATAAACATGAGAATAACCAAGACCATAAATAATGTATGGCAATCGTATATCAACAGCAAATTGAATCAAAGAAACAAAAAATACACATCTGTGCGTTGAAGCCACACCCCTCAGCCATCCAAAAAAAAAAGAACTGGAAACCTGATTTTGAAATATAAGACTATCAACCCCCAGAGTGGGAGACTGGAGTAGTTTCAAAGTGGCCATCTTTAAAAAAATTTATGAACTGTTGTGGCAAAGCATGCTCCACCTACAAAAAGAAAGATGCATAAATTAATTTAAAATTTCATAATTCACGTATACAAGCAATTTTTGTATAGCATATTAGTGAACATTTTACTCCAACATAATACATCTTCAAATTGATCTCCCAAACATGCCAAATGTATGACCAGTGAATGACAAAATTTGTGGCAGTTTATTCTTATAGATGTTTATGTCGACTTTTGCATCATAAAACTTTGTGACTATAACATCATGCATTTGAAAAGTTATCCACATCTAGCACCAAAATAAAGGCCAGCTTCTTCAGTTGGCTGGTCCAAATAATATAGAAATCTAGCTTTCATTATCGTGGATTGTAAACCTCAAGAATCTAGAGCTAAAGATCCATAAATCAACTGGGATCCAAAGTCATATCATTAATCTAGCCAAACAATGCATTTTTCAAAAATGCTAGACATCCCCCAAAAACCATCTATTTAACCCCACTTAAATGTTGGTAAAATCGATCCGCTCGAAATCACATAGATAGCATATAATAATATTCCCACCATGTCACAAAATATCTGCAGAGGTTGACAGCCACAGGTGTACAATTTAATTAGGCAGGCGTGTCATATTGAAAGCTCATAGAAGTCAAAGGCAAAAAGGATCTCAAAATAGTGCCTAACATTTTTATACTCGATGCACTCTGAAAATGTCTTCCTATGCTACTATACACAAGCCAACAATTAATGCACCTAGGCATTATTCAATCATCAGAAACTTCTAATATGGCAATGTCTAGGACAGATTAAACCATAGCTGCCTTCGGCAAAATCAGAATAAAAAAAGAAAAAAGAAGCCCAAATGCTTGGCAACAAAAATGAATATGATGATTTTTGCTTACACTCTGGAAGGTGAAAGAATCTTTTGTATAAACCACCCAACCACATCCTACGACCTCTTTACATAAACCATAACTTAAGCAGAAAAAGGGGATGATGGATAATCAACTAAGTCTTTGAGAAGTTAACGAAGTCTAAAACTTACCCAATCACCATTAGACTCTGCACCCGGTATCAAAACATTGATCTCGCTTGACTTGGCAGTTGTTATAGATGCTCCCAAAGAATCTTTGCTTAAATATAACAGGCAGCCTGATGTGTTGTCCACAGAAACAGTTGGGGACGAACCCTAGATTTGGCACAATTTCCGTATATCTAAATTAGATCACACCCGTACTACATAAACAAAGAATTGACTTGATATTCTAGAACTTAAATGTAAGGCATTCTAAAAATATTTAGGGATTCTACACAGAAAATTTATAAATAATATAGAAAATACCTGGCATTGCACCTCAACACCACTGCAATTTACAATCTCACAAGCAGCCACAACATCCTGTTTATCAAGTTGAGAATGTGAAGTGAGACATCAAACCTAAAAATATAATCATACCAGAGTAATATTTCTTTTCCTCTTGTCCTTTTTTTTCAAGTTTTGAGATCTTTCGTACTAACCGTAAATACAACTCCCATCTTAGTGCATTTGTCAACTGTTATATTGTTGACTTTCCCTGCAAATTGTCAGAATCAAAATTAGGTTTCTCAGGTTTTCTAAGCAGAAATGCAATGTAGATCCATTGACATATAGCAAAGTTCGTGCATGCTTAGAATGGTTAGCATAAAATAGTAAGGTGATCAGGCTTATAAGAAAATTAAGAGTTACCTTGAATCTGCAAAACAGAATCTTTGCAACCAAAAACATATACAGACTGTTTTGCATCACAGTCATCAATTACTAAATTCTTTCTTCCAATTTGATTTTCAACAACCCACCTGCAAGAAAAAGGACGCAACACACAAATCAAACTCTACATCAACATGGCAGCTCAAATATAAATCAAACGAGAATATAAAAATGAGGCATACTCACTTACGACCCATTTGAAGCTCGAGTTTTGGAGGTCCTGCCTTAGAAAAAGAAGGTGAACTAGTACGGCCTTCCTTCTCACTGGTACCAACAACACCAGTTCTATCTGCACGGTTCTTCGTCTTCATATCAGCTGTGACCTTTCTAAGACCTGAAGAGCAAAAAAAAATAATAATTAAAAAACAAAATCAGAATAGCCCAATATACACTCAAGGGGAAAGGTTTTTATTTAATCTGAAAAGTACCTGCAGTCACAGACTTGCTTGTGTTGATTTCTTGGAAAACAGCAGCCATCCCTTCTTTTGGCTTTGATGACGAAGGCTGAGAAGATTCAGCACTGAAGAGAGAGGCAGGTGGAGGTGGTGGAGGAGCAGGAGCTTTAGATGGAGCAGAAGCTGGTGCTTTGCCTGAAACACCCCATGTTGGGCCCAAGGGATAATGACTCTTAACATAATCCCTCAAACCTGGAAGATATAACTCCTTCATGGCTTTGGCCCACTCAACATGATTTGGGTCCTTGCTTTTGTACTCTACAAGAATCTGAATGTTGCAATGGAGTATGTCAGCAACAAGTTAAGATTAGTTTACTCCTCGGCTAAACAAACTGTTGATGCGCAATTAGATCAAGCAAGTACAGCATTGTAATAGAAGTATCAAATACCAACAATGAAATTAATAAAGATCACCGCTCAATAAAGGTCTAAGCTTCAAATTTTCTTTCCTAACTTGGTACAATTTCCCCTCCTATGAATAGTGACTATTAGGGGTAACATATTGAAGTAGAACCACAAGGAACACTCAAAAGGAAAAGAAATAAACTCACAAATTTTTATTAATTTTCAATTGTCAATAACTCAACTCAACTCAACTAAGCCTTTATCCTGAAAATTTGGAGTCAGCTATATGGATTCTCTTTCTCCACTCTAAACGATCTTAGGTCAATAATAATAATAATAATAATAATAATAAGCTCTAGAATAATACCTAAGTTGCATACATATTTAGAGAATAATATTAATCCTACTACTACTAGGATCAAGAATCCCAAAATTGGAAAACCCTAAATCAATACTAACTAGAAAAATACTAAACCTAATAGAATTCTTTAAATATTCCTAAATAATAGAAATATTACTTCCTAATTAAATTTCCTGAATAATAAAAACCTAAAGTTCTTAACTTTATAATGAAAAATTATATTAAAATAATTCCCTTTTTTTAGAATAAAATAATTCCTCAATTTAGTTTCTGCATCATTCTCCCCTAGTTGGAGAAAAACTCAACATCAAATTTTGTAGTGATAAAGAATTAACTGAATTTGGAGAACAGTTGGCTCTTATCTTCTTCAATATTAGCAATAAGATAGAAACGATGAACTTCATAGTTTCCTTCATATCCATGGAAACATCTGAACATGTAAAATTAATCACAACTATAGCTGAAAGTCACTTCGATTCATTAAGAACAAGAGAATTAGATAAATTTCAATTTCCATTATCTTCTGCACGGCCTGCTCTTCTTCTTTCTCTATCTTCTCTATGGTCTGATACCAAATTAATGTAGAACCACAAAGAACAGTGAGTCAGTGATGCAGACAAGAAAACTAGATTTAGAAATTATTTTTATTTAACTTTTACTTGTGAATTTAAGATCTTTCATTCAAATTTTATGTTATAATTAGGAAGTTTAGGTTCCTATTATTTAGAAATTTTAATTATTTATGAATTCTACTGCTTAGAATTCCTAGTTAGTTTTGTTGGTTTGGTATTCTTAATTAATATTCATTTAGTATTTTGTCAATCATAGTAATAGTAGTAGGACTAGTTATTAAACCATAAATACATATATTGTCTAGGTATATTGGTCAAGATTATTATTGACAATTGAAAATCATTCAAACTTTAGAGAGTTATTTCTTTTCCTTTTGTTTGTTCTATTGGTTCTATAATGACAGAATCAAGGAAAACTATATTTAATAATTGTTTTTATTTATTTGTTAACTGTAAAATTACGATCTTTCATTTAGGTTTTCTATTATAATTGGTTTCTATTATTTATAAAATTGAATTAGAGAATAGTATTTTAATTATTTAGAAAATCTATTATTTAAAATTTCCTAGTTAGTGTCAGTTTTATGTTCCAAGATAGATTGATTTAGTATTTTTTTTATTGTAGGATTCTTAATTCTAATAGTATTAGGATTACTAATATACTACAAATACCTTGTCATCAAGGTATTTTACTAGAGAGCTTATCATTACTGATATGGACAATTGAAAATTAATTAAAAATTTGAGATTTGTTTCTCTTCCCTTTTGAGTGTTCTTTGTGTTCTACATCAAACACTCAAAGAGGAAAAGAAAAAGAACTCTCAAATTTCTATTAATTTTTCAATTGTCAATAATAATAACCACTAGAAAAAATACGCAAGTTACATAGGTATTTATAGGCTAATATTAATCCTACTACTACTAGGATTAGGAATCCCAAAATATGAAAACACTAAATCAATATTAACTAGGAAAATACTAACCCTAATAGATCTCTTTAGTATATTCCTAAATAATAATAGAATTCCTATATAATGAAAACCTAAACTTCTCAATATTACAATGAAAAATTAAATCAAAATAATTCCTTAATTTAATTTTCCTTGACTGCATCACATATCCTGCTTAAAGATGTCATATGTGAATAACATAGTATGATAGCGATATGAAAACAAAAAATAAGAGGGAAAGAATTGCAGAATTAGGAATTAACATCTAATTCTTTAACATCCTCGCCAAGCATCCACTCAATCACTTTTCCATCCTTTGCCTAGAGCAATAAATAATAGGTCCACAAAGAGGCAGTTTCCTAAAGTCAGTGGTTGGCTTCCAGTAAAGCTACGAAGTACCTTGTTGTTGTAAAATTCAGCCATTTGCCAACTCTCTTCAACATGTGCAATAGGCATGCTCATACCTTAAATGAGAGAGCAATTTAATCAAGGACAAGAAAATCATGAATTATATGCTATCAGAATATAAAACCACACAATTTACTTACCACAATCTTTTCCTGTATAGGCAATCCATGCCAAAGCTGTCAGACTGTCAGCAGCAGACTTCAAGTGGTTAAAGAAATCAGATCTCCTTCCCTCTGTCATTGCATTTGCTTTCATGATAACTTCATTCAATGGCTTGAGAAATTCAGCCAACTCCGCAAGGTCAGGTTTCTGCACCAATGAAATAAAACCATTTAACACCACCAAAATCTGATTTACACAATGGAAACAATGTGTTGAAAGTGAAAAGTCAGCGTATGACCAATCTCTGGAGCTAGTCAATAATACTTTGCTATGTTTTAATTTCATCTTTAGAGTTCTCATTCAGTAATTACAACATCAATTCCGACCCGAAAACATTGACACCAAGAGCAAGACTATACCACAATTCAAGAAATGTGTGTTCAAATAAAGATCTTGTCAACCCAAGCATGACATTTTGTTATTAAATATTCCCAAAAAAGATATCGAAAGAAAAATTAAGGAGAGTCAAGTAACCAGTCATTTTTTAACGATTTCCCTCTAATTACGATATTATTTACTTTATTCATTTTCCACTCATAGATATAGATATTAAGAACCACCAGATCAGATACATAAACATAAGATCCATAAAATAAAATTATATCCATGCGAATGATCTGAATCAAATTCATCGAATTTCCCTTTAATCCTACACACTGATGACATAACAGTTCTAGCCCAGAAACACCTCAAAACGTAGAATCCAACCGAGACAAACTATTATTTAATCACTTCTTAAGATGAAAATGCACACGTAATCTAGTAAGCTGTTTCAAAAAATCCCTACTGAATAACTGGACCGAGCATATAACAATTCTACTTCCAGGTTCAATATTCCCGATATTGCATGAACAATTAGACGAATCATTCTTCCTTCAAAGTGGAACAAATGCTACAAACAAAGCTCCATAAAGTAAAAACAAAAATGAAAAAAACCAACGACAAAACCACTACCTGAGTTTGCTTAGCCTTAACGAGAAGCTCCTTCTGAACTCTAAAAGCTTCTTGTACAATCTTCGTAACCTCCAAAACCTGTCCTCCAATCTTCTCAGCAGCAGCCGAAACCCTACCAAAGAACTGCCCTAAGAGATCGTCGAATGCCACAATTGACGGATCCACGGTCACATCAGCTCCACCAAAGTCCGCAACGCCGCGGTCCCTGAATGCCGAAACTGACAGCGCCTCCAACCGCGCCACGGCCGATTCGAGCCTGGAGATCAGCTTTTCCTCCATGGCGCAGAGAAGCCCTACCTCTTTCCCTCCTCACTCTATAGATAACTGACCTTTGTCCCTTTCTTCTCTCTCTGGAAGTTTTTGTCAGAGATAGAGCAGATCTGAAGGACTGATTGCGCCTGTGGATTTTAATGGGAGAAAGCTTTTGCGGTCACCGAAAGTAGAAAAGGGGGAAAGAGAGATTAGTTAACCTTTTCGGAAAGCGATGGGTGGTGGTTTTCGAAGGGAAGACATGGCAGCGGTGGATTTGTCTGGTGAAAAGTCTTGAAAGGAGGTAAAGTTTTCGAAGCTCTCAAAATTTTTAAAAATTTTACTTTCTCAATTCATTAAATTGAAACCATGAATCAAATCGGATTAATAATTTTGGTTTATAGGATTAGTTCAAAACTAGGAGATAAAGGGTTGATTTCTATGCCCTCCTTAAATCTAAATTGAAATCATTTTGAACTAGTGGTTTTAAATGGGAATCAACCTAATTCAACATTTTTCTTATTTTTTTTAAAAATCATATTAGATTCTTTTATTTTTTTTTTTTACATTAAAACCGAGGCTGAATTAGAATTAAATTGAAAATAGACAAATTGCATCAAATCATTTCGAATCGAAAATCGATCCGAATCATGAGGTCACCGGAAGTAGAATAAACCGGTGGTCGGTTTACTCAAGGTGCGTTTTTTTGGCAAATATGAGATGACACGTATTGGTTGGAGAGGATTTCAATTGAATCACAAACCAAAACCATTGATTTAGTATGAAATCCAACCAAAATAAATAGAAAATCACCTAATAAATGACTTTGGAAGCCTCTCAGAAAACCAACGGCAAATGCTAATGAATCTTCTTAAATAACACCCCCGTCAAATATTCAAGGTTACCCATGTAATTGGAGAAGGGCTTTACGCTAATGGCACTTGCTGTCTAGTCATTTCCAAAATGAGAATAATTCACTAAATTCAGAGTAAGGGAAGTTTTGGCAACCTGAGACAAAATAAAAACCAACCGAATCAATAGGAAGGGAAGCCCCTAAAAACTATAAAGATTCGCCCATTTTCAAATCCATCTTATAACAGTGCAAAAATCAGTGCTTAATCCCAATATAACCTTCTGTAGGCTGCTTGGAAGTTCCAACGAAGCTACTGCAAATAAGAGACGTTAAAAAATAAGATTAAGATGAAATTTGAATCACATTGTCTGTACAACCATATTTGCTGCTGAGAACATAAATAAATACACTTTTTTTTTTAAATAAATCACTTATAAAAGAAGAATTCAATTAATTTTTATAATATCACATTTAATTTCTAATTTTTTAAAATGAAAAAACATTTTAAGTAAAAAAAATTAAAATTTTCCATTTCAAATATAAGAATTAACAAAAGAAAATTTAATTAAATAAAATAATGACAGAATTCTACATTTTAAATAAGGGACCAGCATCAAAAAAAAGTATTATAAGCTATTTTCATCATGAACGCTTTATTCACAAATCTCAACCGGTGAAGACTAAACCTTCCAGTATTTACAGTCTACAAACCACATCCCAACTTATCAATTTCAATATATGGATCAAAGAACTCCAAATAAAATTTCAAGTTACACACTCAGTTTCGTAACACATTGATTTTGGAATTCAAGAGTCAAGAAGTATGACATAAAGTATCAACTTGATCAAAGTGACACGACCCTATAAAGAGAGGAGCGACTCCCTGAAAGACCCTTTGGGGAGCTAGATAGCCTTTAGGTAATTTCTCATATTATTTTATCTGTTATTTAACTGTTTTCGGGAGCGGCGACAAATGACAATTGTGTTAGAACAAAACTTCTCCTTCGTAGGCAAACATGAGAAAATCATTATTGCTAGAGCCCATTTCCGCTCGCAGGAAGACAAGCCATTTGATTTCGTTTTATTGCATGAAAGACGATGTCTTAATTGGCAGGGACAAGAACATCCCACAAGTGTACTGCAATACAGAATCCACCATTTAAATAAGGAGAACAGCATGTGTTATATGAAGGTGAAACTATTAATTTCACTGTCTGAAAGGACTAAATCCTGAGTTAATAAGATCATCAAATGTTGATCTGCTTTTTGTCTTTGACTTTGGCTTTTAAGTCTTAGGACCCACCTTCTCTCCACCCCCGCCGGCGGGGGGTCGGAACAGCCCCATTTTGTTTCCCCCTTACTTAACCTTACCTTTCTTTTATTTATTTTTTTTTATTTTTGAAAGCCTCAAGCTTACCCTTGATGTAGGTTGTTGAAAAGGACAGGAGAAGAACAAATTCGTTGGAAAAGGAAATATGAACAATAAGTTTGATTCTAAGAAAAAGTAGTTCTAACTCTTGGCACACTTGACAAAGGGAAAATTCGACATCCTAAGTAGTCTATCTATAATTTGCACATGAAGACACAGACTCGCATTAAGGGACATGTGTGCTAATGTATAATCGTGTTGATAGGGCTTGTGATATAGCAATTGGTGATTGCAGTAAACTAGGACACAGCAACCAATTACAACAATATATTAGTGAAAGCAACAGAATTTCTACCATGATGACCAAGGCAGAGGCTTCCCATGCGTGGTAACTGACTGAATTTTGAAGCTTCTGCATCTTTCTTTGTCCCTTCAGAAACCGGCCATCTCTGATATCTCTATTATATTCTTAAGGATATAGCGCAAGCAAAACAAAGGATCGGTGTCTGCATTAAGTAGAAACATAGAAGGATCGTACTGATTTACTGAGAGTTCTGTCATAGATAACATAAGCTAGACGTTTCAAATATATATCAATCAACATTCATCAGAATGTACATGTTAGCCTAAAATACTGATAAAAGATTTTGATATTCATGAGAAGTAAGCTGAGATTTCACATATCCAAATATGATCCATATTTACAAGGCTCATTTTAACTCTAAGATGCCTAATGCATCATCAAAATGTGGAATATCCAAAAGGTTAAAAGGTAAAATATACACATTGAGTACACATGTCTGTATAGTTGTATACCAAATAAAAAATTATACTACAAAATAATTTGAAATCAGGAACTACTATTCTTCAAACCAACAACAATCATCTTCGCTTTGATCTTTCTACATCACTCTCCCCTGCATGCTTGGTTGGATGTGGAACTTTGTTGGACACAGCTGCATGAGAAGGGGGAAGATCTTTCTCCCTAATTGATCTAAGTTCCTGCAGCAACCGGGCAAAAAAAAAAACTCTCAACTGAGGTTTATTTTGTTATTTTTTTTAATAAAAATGAAAATCCACGAGTTTGAGCACAGAAAGCTTTTAAATTTGCAACTGAAGAAGGAGAACCAACTAACAGCAGATTAATAGGCTCATCAAAAACTTCTTCTGAAAGTAAGAGTACAAAAGTATACAAATGGCTAAATTTGTGGCAAATAACTAGCGACTAGTAAGAAATTCTAAAGTATGAATTCAAATCTATTAAGAAAAGAACAAGTAAAAAAGGTTTTTCTTGCAGTTGCTGCAGTAGTTAAAATCCAGAATGGCAACCCTCAAGTAGATTCTATTGCAACAAATTAAGACCGGCATGACATATGCCAGTGTCCCTAATGCATTAACAGAACATATACAGTATTGATGCTATATAACAATGATTTTGAGAAGAGCAGGTGTTAAGGGAGTCAATTGCCAAGTACAGTGATACACAAAATCTCATTTGCAACTATATGAGCATCCTTGCTGGCTAATACTTCTATTGAATTTTTATGAAATATTTATGAAATCAATACAAACAGAATGAGGAGAATTCAAAGCAACATTCATGAAAATAGTAGAAAGCACATAACAAACATTATTGTTCAAAATTATACATAATATAAGAGGCATAGGTGGACTTACAGCACGAAAAGGAAAGTCATCTGCATCAAGCATATGAACGACTTGCCCCATTTTTGGTCGCTTAATGGCATCCAAATCTATACATCGAAGACAAACAAGCAAGGTTCGTTTAAAAGCTCTTGGAGAAGGCTGAACTTCAATTAGAGGGTCTAAAACCTCTTCTCCACGATGACTGGCCACCATTCCTTTAAACCAGTCAACCAAGTTCATCTAAGATAAATTCAACAGAAACAGAGTTATGTTGGTGTTGTCTCTTTAATATCCATGCAACAGTAACAAAACTTGATAATCACCTCTCCAGCTGGCCTGGAGTAATCAATTGGGCTCCTTCCTGTTATCATCTCCATAAGAAGAACTCCAAAACTATACACATCACTCCCCTCATTAAGCATACCTGTACTTGCATAATCAGGGGAAACATATCTGGAACAAAATGACAACAAATTAATGTTAAAGGTTTACATGTCATTCACATTTATTTTTAAAGGTTTACTTGTCATTCACATCTAAGTTTCAATAGCTCAGTATTGAATAACCGAATTAGGAATGCAAGAAAGTACAAACCCGAATGTTCCCATAACACGGGTAGTGACATAGCTCGACTCAGAACCCAGAAGCTTGGCCAATCCAAAGTCAGAGACCTTTGGATTCCATTTTTTATCCAGAAGTATATTACTGGATTTTACATCACGGTGCACGACTTTAGGTTCTAAACCTTCATGCAAATAGGCTAGCCTGCAGCAGATATAGGAACCCATAAAACTTCATAGAAAAAGAAAGATAGGAAATGTGTAACTAAAAAGGGAAAAAAAAAGTTCCATGAAATTGTCAGCCAGCAACAACTACAGTTCCTGAAGCTTTGCCAAAGAACACCATCAAGTCAATCCAATGAAGTGGCGGTTACAGAAAAGTATAATTTCAAACAGAAGATACAAAGTGAGATGAATTACAGGATCAATGAAAGTTGCAAGAGAAATGATGGAAAATTCCATATTCAGAACTTTATTGGTGCTCAAATAATTAATGTCGACTGATTAACAAAATCAACACTATTAGCATCTTTTGGAACCAAAAACTAACAAAAATTTAAGGCTCAAGGAAACAAGAATATTGCACCCTTTTGCTGTCCCAATGGCAATCTTCATTCGGATATCCCAGGTTAGAGGGCTAACAGGTCCTACATCACCATGTAACCATTGCTCTAAATTCCCATTGTCAACATATTCATAAACAAGCATCCTGCAAGGCCAATGAAATCACCCATGAGCAGAAAGAAGAAAATAATTCTCAATTTAAATGCACAATAACAGAGCCAAACTGGCATATGGAAATACCTCCGAGCACCTTCTGCGCAATATCCAATTAGACCGACCAAGTTCTTATGCCTTACTTTTCCAATGGCTTCAACTTCCACCCTGAACTCCTTCTCAGCCTGACCCCTACAAATACAAAACTCACAGCATATGAACTTTAGTCCAGATTTTTTTTTTCAGGTAGTCATTAAAATAATTAGAATGTTCTTAAAGTAACAGAGATGTTATGAAACATTGCAATTCTGCTTCACAAATTCCCTCAGGAGATAGATTTTCTTTTTAATAGGAGACAAAGATGCAGGTATTTGAACATTAATATCATACTCAGCAATTAGGCTACTAATACAATAGCAACTACAAATTTATTGTTATTAATATTGACCAACTGGAGAAGTAAAAATAGATGATTCCCTATCCATAATTTTCTATGAAGAAAAAATAATTGATGGTCTATAGCCATGGTTATTCCATAAACCCAACTGGATACGGTACACTGTTTGGAATACCACATCCTGAAAAAAGTCAAATGAGATCAACACCTATGCATCTTGATGACAAAAAAGTTAAAAGTAAGCTCATAGGTAACGTTAAAATAGTTGAAGTTTGAGAAAGTTCGAATCGATGAGAAATAAAAATGAAAAAGAACTAAAGAGGGAAGAAAGCAGCCATCTGCTTTTCCTAAACCCCACACCAAAGAACATCTGGCACCGACACACAAAGATGATACCGGTCCAGATTATATCTTTTCTTACTTCCAATTAACATTGACTATAGCAACTAAAGTAAAACAGAAAATTTCTTTGAAACCATTTTCTAGAGAAACAAAAAGAATCCTAAACATGAATTTCCAATTACTTTAGAGAACACTCACTTGTTGTTAAGCAGATTCTTCACAGCCACCACAGACCCATCCTTTAATACTCCTCTATACACAACGCCGTATCCTCCTTCACCGATCACATTCTCCTCCGAGAATCCACGTGTCGCAATCTCCAGCTCATTCAAGCTATACCAGCGGCCCCACCCGATATTCTGCTGTGCCTCCATCGACGACACGTCACTACTCGTGCTGCAAGACGCTTCATCACTCTCTCCACTTTTCTTCTGCTTCGGCTTCCCTTCTCCGATCTCCAAATCAACAACAGCCTCAATCTCCTTCTTCTTTATGAAATTCACATCTCCAGTTTTGACCTCCTCTTTCTCGTCATTTCCTTTCCGATCCAAAGCATTTATTTCTACAATTTCTTTGGATACTAACGGGATCAAACCGGAACTCTGCTTAGAGAGCACTTTGCTCCGTTTCCGGGAAATCCTGTTCAAGCGGATGCATAGGAAAACAAGAAGTAAAACTAAAAGTATGCATAGTGAAATAATTGCGATCAAAACATAGAGCTTTAGATTGAGAAATGATGTTTTTGAGGTGAGCTTGTGAGGCAAAGAGTTGCCAGTGTTGTTGTAGGAGGAGGTATCGGTGCCGGAGGCCGACATTGAGCGGTTACCGGCAGGTAGCGGAAGGGAATTCGATGGGAGAAATGTGAGTGTTTGGTTGACGAGAAAGTTGCGGGAATCAGTGGAAAATTTAAGAGTTTGCAGGGAAAAAAGAGAACGGGGCGAGGAGGAAAAATAAAAGTGCGGTTTCAACGGATAAAAAATTACAAAGTAAAGGCCAAATAGCAAAGGAGAAGAAGCAGACAGGTTGAAGGAAACGTTGAGTTACGAGTTACATTTTGTGCCTGCGTATCTTAGTTTATTACAAAAATGACACTCAGAAGTAAACCGGTAATAAAACAGAAAATTTTACCAATTGGATGAGATATTTATATAATAATTTATATAAATCAATTAAAATATATAAATTTTAATATATATATTTTATTTATAAATTATAAAATATTTTTATAAAATTGAACTTATAATAATTATATTTAAACTAAATAAATAAATAATATTTGACTTTAAAACTATTTTTATTTATTTAAATATAAACATATATTTTATTGCTTGCTGTTGTATTAAATGTTTATTATAAAATTTTTATAAAATTATTTTTTTTTTAATTTCATGGTAATAAATATTTAATTTAAAAATATTAAAGTGCCTATACCTATTTTATTATCCAAGCCTTGAATGCGAGTAATGAACATTAAAATCTTTGCTTGAATGGGTGAACCGCATGATTTTTTTTGTTTTTTAATAAAAAAAAATAGGACAATCTAGGTACGACGATCATAATTTTCTTAGATTCAAAGCCCGAGGTCAAGAGTTAACGTTCTTAATTTATTCTAACCTCAAAGAAATGACGTACCATCGAATCTGAGATAATACATTATGAAATGAATATCTGGATAATCACAAGAATTTACTCTCTTATCTATATATATAGCATATCACTCGTTAGCACACGTCAAATTCGAGTCTTTATTCTTTAAATTTCTTTATAAAAAAATAAATAAATACTTTGCTGCTCAATTTGCAGAATATTTCTCCAATTATTTGGGGCTGTGTTTGCAAAGGCCTAGGTAATTAGTAATTAGCAATTAACAATCCAAAGTCACAATCTTAAGAAAAAAAAAAATTAATCATTAAGCTTAGAAAAATTACACAACACTTTGTTTCCAAGTTCCTTAATTTGGAACGAAAGATTAATTAGCAATGTAACAGTCTTCATGTCTGTAGTTGAGACAAATAATCTAGGGTTGGTTAATAAGTTTCAACAACCCACCATTTCAATAGACCATAGATTAATAGGCCAATGAGCACCTTACGTAGACCACAATTTACCACAAGAAAATAAAAAATAAAATAAAATAAAATAAGAAATTGAACTACTACTCCAACAGGTCGTCTGTCTTAGCCAGGTTGCATGTCATGAGTGACAAACGTAACTTGCCACCTATATGGCCACTTAACTATTAATTCAGTGGTCAAATAATTATAATATAACCTCTCTTGAAAAAATAAAAAATTTATAATATATTGTAATTCCCTTTTTTTTGTTTTTTTTATTGTAAGTCCCTTCAACTTTAATGGGTAACTCACTTATTTTTTTTTGGTAGAATTAGGTTATAAAAAAATAATAACAATGGATTAAAGTATCCCTATATTTAATTAAAATATAAAAATAATAATAATAAATAAATACATTTAAATAATAATAAAATTTAAAAAATAAAAAATTAATATTTTCTTAATTTTTTAAGATGATAAATAAAATGAGATAATTTTTATTTTTTAAATATCACTTGAAATGAAAGAGGATGTGCTTTAGTTTAGCCTCGTTGGTGGTTTGGGATATGCTTATGTTTACTTTGTTTTAAATTTTAATCATAAATAATTTATTTTGTTTATTTAATATTGCAGTAAGGTGATATAATAGTGCTACTGGTGGTTTTCGAGTCTTAGTCTTATTGACACGTAAGCTTGCAACAAGAGAAAAAAAGTGAGGTGAATGACTTTCTGACAGGTCATTCCGACGCTTAAATTAGAAATTTATTTTTAAGAGATAAGCCAGAAAATATTTTAGTAGAAAAGAATCATAGAGTGAGTCAGCGTACCTATTTTTAGTCCTTTGATTAATATTTATAGACTTTTTTAAGAAATAATCGCTACTTTATTTATGATGGTGATCTTTATTAAATCTCTAAGGTGATCTTGGTGAAATCGGCTCTTTACTGGATTATATGAATGATTATCACTCGATCCGTAAAATTCGGGCTCTGTTTAACAATTACCGTTATTATTATTTGGTATGACTTTTGTTTGCCTTTTTTAGCGAATAAAGCTTTTGTTCGATCTTGTCCTGCTCGACTCGTTAAATCTTTTAATTTGCACTTTTATTTTACTTTTTTTTCTATCACATTGAGAGTATTTTTATCTTTGACTTTTCATACCGATCATAATTTTAACTATTTAACTTTGTTTTTTTGGAGTATAATATCATATACTTTTTGTATATCATTAAGATTAAAAAAAATTCAAAAATGAGAAAAATGTTTTTCATAATTCAATTTTAAAATTCAAAGAATAATGAAAAGTAAATTCCCTTATTAATTAAGTTACTGAAATATATGCAGATGTATTGATCAATTCATGTGACAGGAATTCAATCTACAAATCTTGAATCCTTATGAGCTGTCCCGTGTTATAAGTTGTTGGCGCGAGGGCGCATTTAATGAGGGGCTGCAAATTCTGCTGCGGATAGAAAATGTTTGTTTTTTTTTTTCCCGAAAATGCGATAGAAAATGGTTACTTTGACCTTCGAATCTGATTGGCTTCTTGTAAAATTTGGCTTAAATAAGGTCATTTTTGGAGTACAGATATACATCTTACAAACAGAAGTGGCCTATCTGATAAGGATGGGGCCATCCCATTTGGCAATTATTATTATTACTATTTTTTATTTGAAAGTTGGCAATTATTAATTATTATTATTATTTAATTGGAATTTTGGAACTATATGGGATGTATTGATGCTATTGAAGGAGGGAGCGTACGTCAACACGCGATGCCTCGTTCCGAAATCATTTTTGTTGACAAATGCATTTAGGCGAGATAACAGTTAAATATTTAAATTTTAATTTATAATATATTTTTTTAAATTTTTAATTTAAAGAATATAAAATTTTATAATTTTTAATTTAATTAACATAAAATTATTTATGATCTTGGATAGTCATTTTTAAATTATTTTTATTGAACAGACATTAATTAAATTAAAAAAATTATATTTTATTTTTATTAATAATTTTTCTATTCATGTTTCTGACAATTTAATTTACATAAAATAATGATTTAATAACATATAATATGTTTATTTAAAATTATTAATTTATGAAAATATTATTTATTTTAATGTGATAAACAATACGTTAATATAAATAATTAAATTAAGAGAATTTATATTACTTAAATTAAAGATAAAAATTTTATATTATAAATTAAAATTTAAATATCCTATTGTTATATACATCTGGTATTATTTATATAATTTTTTCAAGTGAAATTGTTGATATATATATATATATATATATATATATATATATATTAGTTATTTTCTTTTTTTTATCACATTAACTCACTTTTATAGATTATTATTATTATTATAAGAATTAATTTTAAAGTATAAATGTGATGTTTTTTACTTGATTAATATATACAAAAGAGATATATCTTAAAATAATTTGAAATTATATATTGAATATTATTATAATTTAAATTTTAATAGGTATACTTCTATAATTAATTATCAATTAATTTTAATATATATATGAATGAAGAGCAAAATTATGCAGGGATAAAAATATCTTTATACGTTTATATTATCTAGAAAAAAAATATATGATAACTAATATCATTAATGTAAATTAAAATTTTAAGTCTATTTGAAAAATAATTCTATTTATACTAAAAATTCAATTATATAACTCTATAATCCTAATCCTTTAATCAAAAGTACATACATAATATTAAATTTTTGATGTTGATAAAAATACCTAAAATTATAAACCTTATTAATATTTTTATTCTTCACTTTTCCCTTCATTATTGTAACACCCTGATTTTTCTTCTTCACCTTTCCTTCTTCATCCATATTTTCTATTTACATTCATATTTTCCATTTACATTGCATTCTTATATTATATTTTAATAATCATTCCTTCTTCATCCATATTTTCTATTTACATTCATATTTTCTACTTATATTACATTCTTATAATATATTTTAACAATCATATTTATTTTAATTTTATTTAAATTTGTATTCAATTAATGTGTTCATAAAAAGAGTTTTAATCAAACATATTTTAATTTAAATTAAATTATCAATTCTAATTCTATTTTAATTTGTATTCTAATAATATGTAAGTTAACAATATTTGACTATTTAATTCATAAAATTTATTAAAACATCAAAAATATTATTTATAAAAATCATTTATGCTTATTATTTAAAATAAAATTAATTTAAAATTGTAATTTACAAAAAAATATAAAATATGAATATATAATGTCAAATTTAAATACTCATTCATTTTAAACTTTATAAATTTTATACCATTAAATAATTATCCAAACATTCATAGATATTTATAGCCATATTAAGGTGTGAAATTTATATATGATTTAAATTATATAAACAACATTTCATTATAAATTATATATATATATATATATATATATATATATATATAATTTCAATGTGCCGTCCATGTCCGTCTTTCATACTTAGTTTTCCGGTGGGTCACAATCCTAATCCTTATCCCTTAAATCTGACATTCAAATTTTGTTTTTTGCATTTATTATTGTTTGTATTCAAATTTTGTTTTTTGCATTTATTATTGTTTGTATTCAAATTTTTAATTTTCTTTTTTTTTTTCTATGATTTTAGAGTGAATTAGTTTTCAATGTAAGCCTTACGTTGAAAGCGTTTCCATAAGCACAACAGAAGATTGATCTTGAGTATCAAATTAATGACTCAATGGTTAAATATTTTATATTATCAAATAAGAAGAAACTGGAGATCAATGGAAGTGATAAATTAGTTGAGCCCATTTGATTTTGGATTACTTCATATTATGAGTTATTTGACTCTCATATTAGGGCATTAAAAAAAAAATTATGAGTTTCATATTGTTTTATATAAAAAATATAAATTTTATTATATTTTTTTATTAATTTACTTTTTATTTTAAATTTAAATTGACTACTAATAAAATTGATACGAGTGGTAAAGAACTCTATAATTTTAAGTAAGGTTGAGTGTTCAATCCCGGTAAATCGAGAAAATTCTCATTAAGAGTACTTTACCTTATAATAATTAAATATTCGTTTAATGTGTAGTATAAAAGATAAGGATTAAAAATTCAAGAGACAAAATATGTTTATACACAATAAATCAAATTTTAATTATTTTTAATTAACATAATTTCAAGAATGTATTTTATCAAATGACAATCAAAATAAGAATATTAGACAAATCTATCTATCTATATATAAAGTAAGCATGTTTTATCTTGATGTTGTTTCATAAGATTTCAAATGAATTATAATTATATGAGGTGATAAATTTTAATTGAATTTATTAGTAGCAATTATTTAAGTATTTCCCAAATATATATAATTAAAATTGAATTTATTAATGATAATTATTTTAATATTTTTTAAATAATTATAATATATAATTGTTATTTAATTTTATTGATGATAATTATTTTAATATTTTCTAAACGGTTATAATAAATAATTACTATTTAATTTAATTTTTAAATAAAATCATAATTTTATTACTTAATTAATTTAACCCCTCAAATTATGGTAATGCACCGTCAAAATGACTTTTGATATTTTATTAAATAAACAAAATATTATAAGTAAAAATTACTTTCCAAATATAACGTTTCCTTACTAAAATAATTATCAAAATTTCAAAATATATCATTTTTTTATTCAAATTTTCTAAAAAAAGACAACAATAATCATTTATTTTAATTATCTAATTAAAATCCAAATATCACTCTTAAATTAATTTTTGACTTTTCAACTCTAAATAATGGTAAAATTATTTATGCATTTCCTAAATTATTGTGATATATAATTATTATTTAATTTAATTTTATAAATATAATGCAAATTTTACTCTTTAATTAATTTAAACTTTTAAATTCAAATAATAAAAAAGTATTAATTACGTTGAAAATCAAATTTTTAACAGTTTAAAAGAATTAATTGTCTCTAATTTAGATAGTTAACCATCTATTAATCTCAACACTAAATTGTATTAATTAATTTTAAATTTTTTTAAAAGAAAAGATAGAAAAGTCAATAATAAATCTATATATCTATATATAAAATAAGCATTTTCAAGAGAATGCTATGTGACATTTTTATTTAAAAAATTGCCAAGTGTCACCTTCTATTAATAGTTATCTTTTATATTAATTATTATTTAATTTTTTTATTTCTTTTTTAATAATTATTATTTGTTATATTACCTTAATATTTATGATTTAAATTATTATTTTCTTTAAAATTTGATTTTAAAAAATTAAAACCTTTTATGATCAAATATAATATTTAAAAATTATTTATATTATTTTTTTTATAAATTTATTTATGTAAAAATATTATTTATTATATGTCACCCTCTATAATAATAATAATAATATTAATAATTTAAAATAAGAAATAACTTAAAATATGACAATAATAATAATAATAAAATATCACTAATGGCCATTAATTTAAATAAAATTAACTATTAATTTATGATTTCATAATAACTATTATATAATTTAATCAATCTTAAATTATTTCATATATTTAATAAATATTTTTATTATATTGTTATATTTTCTATTAGTTTTATTATAAAATCATTGTTAAAAAATATGAAAGATAAAAAGTGTAATCTATATAAAAGTCATAAAAATAAAATATATAAATTTGGTTTATTTACAATTAACATGTATTATTTTTTATGTTAGTAATTTAATTTTTTTATATTTCACTTTCCTAATATTAATAAATGCTTATCATCATCATCATCATCATCATCATCATCATCATGGCCATTGAATAAATGAGAAATATTTTACGATTATAAGAATTAAATTTAAATTGTAACACCCTAGGTGTTACACCCTTTCGGGACTTAGCGTCTCGCCGAGGTTTGCCCCACCATCGCTCAAGGTTGCACGTAGCGCCCGATACTACAAATGTAACGGCCCACTAGTGATATTGTCCGCTCTAAGCCAAGCCCTCACGCTTTTAAAACGCGTTACTAGGTTACGAACCACCAATTTATAAACCTAGCATTTCTCCGTGTTTTGCCAATGTGGGATTTGCCTAGGTGTTACAATCAACCCCTTTCGGGACTCGGCGTCCTCGAGGTTTGCCCCACCATCGTTCAAGGTTGCACGTGGAGCGGCTTTGATACCACAAATGTAACGGCCCAGCCCAATATTGTCCGCTCTAAGCCGAAGCCCTCACGCTTTAAAACACGTCACTAAGGGTTACGAACCACCAACTTATAAACCCAGATCTCTCCGTGTTTTGCCGATGTGGATTTGCCTAGGTGTTACAATCCACCCCTTTCGACTCAAAGATCCTCGCCGAGGTTTGTCCCACCATCGTTCAAGGTTGCACGCGAGCGCCTCGATACCACAAATGTAACGGCCACTAGTGATATTGTCGCTCTAAACCAAGCCCTCACGGTTTAAAGCGCGTCATTAGGGGTTACGAACCACCAACTTATAAACCCAGCATCTCTCCCGTGTTTTGCCGATATAGAATTTGCCTAGGGTGTTACATAAATACTTTTGTTACTGTATTTTAATTAAATAATATTTAACTATAAATTTAATTTTTTATTTAAATAATTTTTATTTATTTGTCTGTATATATTATGTCATATGAGACCTCTGATACATATCAATAACTATCCACTCATTAAGTATTTTCATTTCATATAAGTACTTTCATATTTTTTTTATTTACACTATTTTTTATTATTTCTTTCAAAATTATTAGTTATCATTCTCAAATTTATTTATTTATTTAAATATATTTGATTAATATTTATTTAATTACTATTTTTTTTATAAATTCTTATTTAATATTTCTTAAATTTTTAATATTTTATTTTTATTATAATTATATATCAAATATAATTATAACTAATATTTTGATTATTCATATTTTATTATCATTAATTTTTAACAAAATAATTTTTAAATTTTAATTAAATATCTAAATTTTTACATATAAATTATCTCTCAATTATATTTTTATATAAAAGTAAAATTTTAAAAATAAATTACAAATATAATTATATTGGAAATTGAGCTACAAGTAAAGGTGATTAAAATTAAAGTGACAATATTAAAATTATAAGATCCATATTTTGAAAAATAGTATGTATTTTTTATATTTGTTATATTAATAGAAAATGATGATATTTTAAACTTTAAATTTTTATTTAATGTCTTTATCTTATATCATAAATTTATATAAAACAATAATCTACACTTTATAAAAATTTAAAAATATAGTATTTTTAAAAAATAATATAATAAAATGTTATTTTAATTAATAATAATATTATATATTTTCATTATTATTAAAATTAAATAATTCAATTTATTATTAATAATTTAATATATTTTTTATTTTATTAACAACAAAAAAATTATATTTATATATTTTAAATAGTATTTTTTTTCATTAATCTAATATATTTTCTATAGTCTACAAAAAATAAATATCAAATTGCAAAAATTATAAGATAAAATAGAAAATTTTATGAAGTTTAAATTGCTTTTTAAATAAAATAATTTCATTATATTTTAAACAAATTAGTAATGAAAACTACTATTAATATATGTATAAAAAAATTAAATAAGTATTTTAATTAATTACATTGTAAATTAATTAAAAATTTATTATTATAACGTATAAAAAGTTATTTAAATTAAATTAAATAAGAGAGAAATTTTAGTTAAAATTAATTTAATAATAATAATTTATTTTATTTAGAATATAATTAAAAAAATAAATTATAAATAAAAATTATAAATTTACATGCATCATGCACATTATACTATTTATAAATATATAATCCTCTCCTTGAACCATATGACAATAGTAATTGGGAATTGTAACTATTTTCTTTTTATTTTTTTAATTTGAAATTAATTATTCACTAATTTAAAATATTGAAAATCAAAATCTTGATGATTTAAAAGAATTAATTTTATTTAATTTAGTAGTTAATTATCTACTAATATTTAAATTTAGAAAAAAAGAGAAATATTGACTTTTTATTTTAATTTCTTAAATAGTGGTAATATATTATTATTATTTAATTTAATTTTAAAGATATTTTAGATATTAAAATTACCGTTAGTCACATGCACATGTCACGCCAAGAATGTTTCCCAACCTGAAACCACTCTAAACGTGCAGCACTTGATCACACAAGTTAGCCTTCTCTAGTCCCTTGAGCCCACGGTAGTAAGCTTTCTTGCTTGTAACTCACAATGGCCGAAACACAAGCTCTTAAAGTAGCCGAATGAAGTTGGCAATCACACACACATGCACACGTAAAGAAAGGAAGAAGAAGAGAATTGATGCAAAGGACTTGTATTGCTCTTGAATTGGTTGTACAATTACAAGTGTTTCTCTCTACAAATCTCTCTCACAAGTATATAAACTCTCATGTACAGAAAATGGAACTAAATCCCCTATATATACAAGTGAAGGCTGCCCTAAAGATGCCCAATGTGTGGCTGAGTTTGAGTTTAAAACAATTCAAATACACTAATAAAATATTAATGGGGAGGGAAGAAGTGTTTTGAAGGACAAGAGGAGCCAGCAGCTGGTGCCACCTCATCTCCAGCCGTTGCATGTGGGGTGGTAATGGAGTGACTTTGGCACCTTGGAGCGGGGCTATTCCAATTGGCCCATGTGCCCCCACGTGTTGGGCTACTTCCCTCCTTCCTTGGCTCACGTTGCACGGCTCATGTACGTAGATCTCTTGCCCCAACCTGCCGCTCTTCATGCCTCTCCCTTAATTGCCTCGACCATCATGTACTAATCCCCATTGGTGTAGCCATGTGCCCATGATTCTTCTTCACGTGGGCAGCACTTCATGCAGAAATTTGTTAGACATTTTGGGAGCAATATTTGGGAGGAAACACTCTCCTCCATTCAATCCGGCAACGCCCCCATTGCCTCAAGCTGGTAGCGCCTCACCAATTCTTCACGATGCCATAGTTTCAGCTCATGTTCCCAGCTAGTCTCCTCAGCTCCACGCCCTTTCCATTTCACCAAATACTCAGTGTACCCAGGATGAGCACCCCATTATGGCACTGCCCTATGCACCAAGATCTCTTCTAGCTCATTCTCTAGAGTGGTAGTAACTGCCACGGGTGCTCTTTTGGACTTATTTCTTGCTGGGTCTTCATTATCTGTATAGTATGGCTTTAGGAGACTAACATGGAACACCGGATGGCACTCCAAATGTGTAGGCAGCTTCACACAGTAGGCAACATTCCCAACCCGCTGCTCAATGGGAAATGGTTCCTCATACTTCTTCAACAGCCCCTTGTGTCGCTTGCCATGAGCATGGTGGAACATCTTCACAATCACCAAGTCGCCCGTATCAAACTCCAATTGTCTCCTCTTGGCGTTGGCCCACTTATTCATTTTCTTTATAGCCCTTGCCAATGAGGTTTTTGCAAGTTCCACCTTCTCCTTCCAGTCCTTGATAAACCTGAAGGCATTAGGGTTTGGACCCTTATAGGGAATCATCACCGTGTGAGGGGTGAGAGGCTGCTACCCAGTAGCTACCTCAAAAGGGCTTGCTCTTGTTGCCTCACTCCTTTGCAAATTATAGGAGAACTGCATCACATCAAGCAACTCTGGCCAGTCCCTTTGATTGGCACTCACATAGTGCCACAAATAGAGCTCCAGTAGTGCATTAATCCTCTCCGTCTATCTGTCGATCTGAGGGTGAAAACTGGTAGAGAAATTGAATTATGTTCCCATCAACTTGAACAATTCAATCCAGAATCTGCCTGTGAAACTCACATCCCTGTCGCTAATAATGGTCCTCGACAGCCCCTAATACTTTACCACACCTTTGAAGAACAGCTTGGCTGCTTCCCTCGCATCAAACTAGACCGGAGCAGGTATAAAAACTGCATAGTTGCCGAGCCTATCAACCACAACCATAATGTTGAGGAGCCCATTCACCTTCGGCAATCTAATAATGAAAGTCCATTGAAATACTCTCCCATGGCCGGCTGGGAGTAGGGAGAGGTTCCAGCAGTCCTGCAGGTCTCCTTTACTCTCCCTTGTCTTATTGACACATAAGGCAAGTCTTCACATACAGCTGGATATCATCTTGCATCCTTGGCCAATAATAACCTCTCTCCACTAGGGCTTGTGTGCGTTGCGCATCTAGATGGCCAGCCACCTTGTGTCATGGCATTCCCTTATTACTTCCTTCGTCAAGCTGCCCCACCTTAGCACAAAAATTGCCCCTCTTTTAGTCCACACCAATCCTTTATCATCCCTCCAAAATCTCCTAGTTTTACCTTGATCAATCAGCTCCAGCAAAAGCTTAGCTTGCAGGTCGTGTTGGAGGCCTTCCTTTATGCTCTCCATCATGTTAGGGCTTAGTTGGGTAGTAGTGGCCGCCAACTCTCCTTTGCAGCTTAGGGCATCCGCCACAAGATTGCCTTTCTCAGGCTTGTATTCCATCACAAAATTAAATTCCCTAAGAAAGGCTTGCCATTTTGCTTGCTTAGGTGAAAGCTTCTTCAGAGTGAGGAAGTAACTTGTAGCCACATTGTCTGTCTTCACCACGAATCTGAACCCCAATAAGTAGTGTCGCCAAGTCCTCAAGTAATGAACTACGACTGTCATCTCTTTTTCTTGGACCGTGTATCTTTTCTCGATCTCATTCAATTTTCTGCTCTCATAAGCAATCGGGTGTCTCCCTTGCATCAGTACACCTCCAATGGCAAAGTTGGAGGCGTCTATGTGAACCTCAAATGGGGAGAAATAGTCAGGCAACTTCAAAACAGGTTCTTCCTTGAGTGCTAGCTTTAACTTCTCAAAGGCATGCTGGCTCTTTTCATCCCATCTCCAAGGCCGGTCCTTCTTCAACAGGTCTGTTAAGGGGGCGGTAAATGTGGGAGTACCCCTTAATGAACCTCCGGTAGTAGTTGGCCAGTCCCAAGAAGGATCTCAATTTCGGCACCTTCTTTTGTGGCTCCCAATCTTCAATGGCTTGTACCTTGGCCCTATCCATTCGAATCTCTCCATGCCCGACAATGTGTCCCCAAAATGCCACTTCTTCTTGAGCAAACTCACACTTCTCCTTCTTCATGAACAAGTGGTGTTCCCTCAATTTTTGGAAGACCAACCGAAGATGCTCCACATGTTCTTGCAATGTCCGACTGTATACCACAATGTCATTTAGGTAAACCACAACAAATTGATCAAGGAAAGGGTGGAATGCCTTGTTCATAAGTGTGCAGAATGTGGCTGGGCTGTTGGTGAGACCAAACGGCATAACCTTGAATTCATAGGACCCATACCGAGTCACACAAGCTGTCTTAGGCTTATCTCCTTCAACTATGTACACTTGATAATACCCTAACCTCAAGTCCAGCTTAGAGAACCACCTAGCTTCCCCTAGTCGGTCAAACAAGTTGCCAACAAGTGGGATGGGATACTTGTTCTTTATGGTAATCTTGTTAAGCGTCCTGTAGTTGATGCACATTCTCAAGCTTACATCTTTCTTCTTTTGGAATAGCACAGGTGCATCGAAGGGAGCCTTTGAAGGTTGAATAAATCCAGTATCTAGCAACTCCTTAAGCTGCCTTCTAAGTTCCTCAAGTTCTGGAGGGGCCATGCGGTAGGGCACTCCTGCTTGTGGCTTTGCTTCGGGCAGCAATTCAATGGTAGGATCAACCTCTATCTTGGGCGGTAATTGCTTTGTCAGCTTCTTAGGCATGATGTCCCCAAATTCTTCCAGTACAGCTTGGACTTCCTTGGGCATTTTCACGGCATGCACTCCTTCTTCAGCTTGTAGGGCAACTAAGAAAGTGGCTCTTCTCTTTGCACAACCTTGCCCACTGGTCCCAGCCTTTCCTCTCCTCAATGGGACGGTGTAGGCTTCTCTTTCCTCAACTATGCACAAGCTGTTTGCAAATGGTATATGAATGGCCCTAACCCTATCCATGAAGTTCATGCCCAACACGCAAGCATAGTCATCCATAGAAATAATAGAGAAGTCTACTAGGCCAGACCACTCACCAATTCTCACGGGCACTTTGTTGGCCACACCATGCGTGGGAGTCGACTGAGAATTCTGTAATGATCAGGCTCCAACCACTAGAGGAATTGTCCACTTTGGCCATAAGCCTCACGGTTTTGTCCCATAGGTGGAATAGAGAACTTCCCAGGAGGTCACCCATCCTAGGATTTCTTTCAAGTGAACACGCTTAACCTTGGAGTTCTTCCGACTCTCTAGGCCATTCCTGTCACTCCTTACCCCTCTGTAAGGCATAACATGATCCCGTAGAATACTTAATGAACTACCGAACTTCACCTACCGATAACTCATTAAGTACCCTACAAGGGATTTTAAAACAATTTTCTTACTTTTATAAGTGGTGAGCATTTTCTAATAGGTATTAAAATATTTAATTAAAGTTGAAAACAAATTAAAATTTTTTGCCCATTTTATTTTTCCGCAAATTTTATAAAAATTTCGGCAGAGTGCCGTTTGTATTTTGAGAAAACAGTTCTTCAAATACCTGTAAAAAGCACTTCTAATAATTTATCTCAACAATTTCAACAACTCCACAACAATCCCAATCAATTTCTCAAGTTTCAAAATTTCAGTAATCAACAAAATACTATCAATCAATTTCATTCAAATTAAAATAAAATATTTCGATTCATATTTCATTAAAGATAAAACAATTTATATACATCATACTAAAAATTTACATTAGGAAAATTCAAACTAAAATTTATTACAAACTTTATACAAATTTTGTACAAGCTGCTCAAGACTAATTTTACATGTCCATACATTTACGTACATTACATACATCAAAATAAATATTTACAGTCGGGGTATAACTTATACCCGATATAACTTCAAGGTAAGTCGCTCCACAATCCTCAGCAGTTCACTCTGCTGCTCCTCTAGTCTCTAAATCTGTGACAACAATAACAGCCATCGCTAAGTACTAGGACTCAGTGGTGCACAACATACGAAAATAATCTTTATGCAGAATTTAAATCACATTTATTCAAAAATTAGACTGAACATAAGAATTAAATATAAAACATGAATTATGAGATTTTAACCCAAACTATTTCATTTCGAAGTATCAAAATACATTTCATAAAACCCATAGTTATATCATGCCATTCGAAACAAATATAATCTCAATAGCCAGAGGCTAAGGAGAAGTCACATCACAAGGCTAGCTAGCTCAAATATATGGATATCCATTCAATTTCTTCTTCTACTGGCACACACCTCAACACTTCAGCAGAGAAGGAATCAAAATTCGAAACTGATTATCACCACTAGTCATGCTAGTAAGGTGTTCAAATATATGGTCATGACACTGTGGTTTCAAAACTTATCTTAACAATTTGCTAAACATTGCCATTTCAATATACACAAATAATTTTCAACAATTTAAATCAAAAGCATCATAATAATGTCACAATTTAATATTTCACATTATTCAAAACAATATGCAGAAGATAATTTACAAAAATTATATGTTGTGCACAAACCTTAAGCGAGTCACCTCTTGGCCTTGACTCGATTCTTCGAGTTCCTTCCCGGTATTTTTTTCCACTGAAACACACAGTTTCAAAGTGTTTCAGTATCATAACTTAGCATAAATCCAAAAATAAATTTAAATTCACTTTTACCTAGCTCTAATGTGCTAAACTTGACGTTCTTGAAATTTTGTATTTCAGGGTTACTATTCACTACACTATTCAAGTTAATTTGTTGACTTTCTAAGGCTTAATAGGTATGGAAATTCCAACTTCACCCACATACCACATTTTGGTCACTAAATTTGTTGGTTTTGGTTGTTTACTCAAATTCTAAGTCTTTTAGGCAAATTTGCAAATTTTCAGTTTTAGTGTCTTAAGTTGCACTGTTCCATTGGTCACTTTTCTGTTAGAATTTGGCAAAACTTCCCTCATAGAAAATGTTCCCTATTATCTTAAGTTTATTCTCCTTTTTGAATCATTTCAATTGGAGTTTTATAGCTCAAGTTATAGCCATTTGAACCATGGCTGCCGGATTTGACTTAACCCAGATTTCTAGGCAAATTTTGGTTCTAGCAGTTTTAGGTCACCAACTTTGCGTGGCCAAATGACTAGGTTAATGGCATAATTTGAGTTTGTGTTCTTCATGAAAGTTTTAGGTCTATATCTCATCTGTCCACTGGTAAAATTTCAGGTCATTTAGATCTGCCTAGCTCATGTTATGGCCAAATGAACAAACACTGTTCATTTGGTCAGTTTGTATAGGGCAGACTGAGAATTTCCAGATTTGGTCAATTTGTTTACTAGGTTTTGGTCACTTTTTGGACATAGTTCCTAAATGAAAATTGTGTCATTTAGTGTCTATTTACATTCTCAATTGGTCTCATACCAATTGGACTTGTAAATTTTTAGTTTTGGTCCCTCAAAGGGACCTTGGTCCTGTTGCCAGCAGCATGACCACATTAAATCCGAATTTAACCTCAACTCCAACACTTCCAACACACTTCATTTGGTAAAAAATGACCATTTCTCACCTCAAACTAGGTCAACTATATCATTTCACCATTTCTCCACATTTTGTCTCCCAACCCTAGGTGTCCAAAACCCTAGTTTACCAATTCTTTGCATTTAGCTAATTCAAAGCCTTTAACCATAGTCATTCAACTCCTTGAGGTTTATATTCCCTTTTAGTTCAATCAAACCATGCAATAATACCCCTACACACATGCTGGCTGAAATTCAATTATAGTCCACACTTTTAATTTGTTTCAATTTTCTCATAATTTACAAGCTATTACACTAACTACACATGAATTAAATTTAGGAAATAGAGAGTTAAAACTCTAACCTTTGCTTTGGATTCCCAAAACTTCAATTTTCTATTTTTCTTCCTCCTTCTTTCTTCTATTCTTCTTGTCTAGGGCTCTTGAGAAGCTTTCTAGGGTTTAGGGTTAATTTTAGTGAAGGAATATCAAGTTATTCAAGGTTGAATAACTCTTTAATAGTGGACAATCATGGAGAAGGGAGAGAGAGGAGTTTCGGCTAGTTGGGTGAGGGAAGAAGATGAGGGTTTTCTTTTTTTATTTTAATGTTATTTTGTCTTATGAAAGACAAAAAAATCAAATTAATTAAATTTATTAATTATACTATTTATGGCATCATGCATGATGTCATGGATGATGTTATCTCCCTTCACTTTTTCATTTTTTTTATTTATTTTTCTATTAGTTCTTTAATTTAATTCCTGACTCTGAAATTTTATTTTTTCCGATTTTATTTGACAGTTAGGTCAGGAGCCAGCTCTCGGGGTCAATTGACCAAATTGCCCCTCTCCGGTTCAACCCGGTTTGCAAACAATTCAATATTTCTTCCGGCTCCCTGACCTAATTATTTGACTGGCTTAACAGTTTTTTTTCATGAATTTCTCTTTTCCATTGTGTTGTAATGGTCTTAAGGATCGCGGCGTCACATTTTTGCGGTTCGAAATTTGAGTTTAAATCGACTTCGCAGTCGTTCCCGAGAAGGTCACCCATCGCTGTGACTCTCGGCTCGTTTAACTTCTTATGTTCTGTTTTTCTTATTTATACTTAACTAATTGACAATTACTAATTATTTGTGTTTATGGCTTATCTAGTTGTCTTAAGTGTGGTTCTAATCCCCTTAATTGTCCAGACCGACTTGATCCAAGACGATGAAATATACCAGGCTATACAAATAGGGGTGTTACAATTCCATCAAAAAGTGCCTCTAGTGATTAATTTCCCCATCTTATATATCATTACTTTTTGAACCCAAGACCATCTCCATGCTTTACTGATGTGAGATTTGCCTAAGGGACCTTTTGGTATCAGAGCCTGGTTTCGATCCTTGCTTAAGGGACCTTTTGGTATCAGAGCCTGGTTTCGATCCAGGGCTTAGGCAAATCCCATATCGGCAAAGCACAGAGATGATCTTAGGTTCAAAAAGTAATGATATATAAGATGGGGGAACTAATCACTAGAGGCGCCTTTTAGTGGAATGACCTAGAGAGTTGGAAGAACTCCAGGGTTAAGCGTGCTCGCTTGAGAGAAATCCTAGGATGGGTGACCTCCTGGGAAGTTCTCCATTCCACCTATGGGACAATACCGTGAGGCTTATGGCCAAAGCAGACAATTCCTCTAGTGGTTGGAGCCCGATCGTTACAAGTTCACAGCCTTTAGCCATCCTACTTGCTCGTTGAAGGTGATGCCGAGTCTTTTTGCCTCTTCCAGCCTTAGGAAATTGTCTGAAGCCTTGGTATCTACTAGAGCTTGAACCTCATTTCGTCTAATTTTTAGCTACACAAACAATCTACCCTTGTTTCCAGTCTTGTTTTTAGCTTACTTGCCCTTGTTCACGACTGCCAACTACAGGGATCCCATGCTAGACCCTTCTCGACGTGAGCTGGCTTCTTCCCTTTCTCCAGCCAATGCGGTGAAAGCTGCATTCTTTGGGCATTCCCTAGCCTTATGAGGACCATCACACAAGAAGCACTTCATGGGTGGCCTATCACTAGGCTTGTTAAACTTCTCAAACTTCTTGAGTTTCCCATCCTTGGAGTATTCCTTCTTATACCCTCCCTTCTTACTGTTCCCTTCCCTAGGACCATCCTTTTTACTACCTTCTTTGTTGCTGCCTTTGTCTCCCCCATTCTTTCCCTTGCTATCCTTTCCCTTGGTCTTATCCAGCTTCTTAAACTCAACAAGAGATTCGGTAATGGCAATGGCAGTAGCTAGGTCTTGGGCGCCCCTTCTCTTTATTTCTAACTTCACCCAAGTTTGCAACCCGTCCTTGAAGGAAAAGAGGGCTTCTTGGTCCGGGTAGTCCGGGATCTCCAACAACACTTTCGAGAACTCCTTCACATAGTCCCAGATTGTGCCCTTTCGTGTGAGCCTCCTAAGCTTTGCCCTAGCCTCATCAGTTGCATTTTCTGGGTAGAATTGCCTCTTGAGTTACTTCTTAAACTCATCCCACGTCTTGATGCTGCTTGTGCACTTCTCCATATCGGCCAACCTCCTTCTCCACCATACCATGGCACTATCAACCAAGTAGAGGGGTGCATGATCCACCTTTCTTGCATCCTCCTCCACTCTAAGAGCTCTAAAATATTGCTCTAATCCCCACAAGAAGTTATCAATCTCCCTAGCACTCCTGGCTCCTTTGTAGGCGTTCGACTTAGGAACCTCAACCCTTACCGTAGGGAGTATTGGAGAGGGATGAGGATTTGCCCCAACTCCTTGAGCCATCATCCTTCTTAGCAACACCATCTCATCCTTTACATCCTTCATCTCCCCAACCATTCAGTCTACCTCCTCTTTGAGAAGTCGGTTATCTTCCTTTGTAGTAGAAATCTCCTTGGCATGGGCAATCCTTAGGGCTTCATTTTCACTAGCTAGCTTGTCAATGGTTTTGTTGATGGTAGCTTGCATTTCCTCATGGGTCTCCTCCATCCCTTCTACAAGCTCAGCCGGTTCTCCAGCTCCTCAAACCTTTCATCCCCATTGATCAAGTGTAGTTTCACCTTAGCTAGTCTAGTCTCCATGTCTCCCATCTCTTCTCTCGCGTAAGAGGGATCCCTATACTTCACCCTACCCTTCCTTTTGCCTCCAGTCACTTGTTCCTCCACCACAGAAGTTCCAGCTCCTTGAATTTGGTCACTAGAATCAACCATAGCTGCTGACACTCACCTTGGTGCTCTGATACCAACTGTCATGCCAAGAATGTTTCCCAAACTGAAATCACTCTAAATGTACGGCACTTGATCACACAAGTCAGCCTTCTCTAGTCCCTTGATCCCACAACAGCAAGCTTTCTTGCTTGTAACTCACAATGGCCGAAACACAAGCTCTCAAAATAGCCAAATGAAGTTGGTAATCACACACACATGCACATATAAAGAAAGGAAGAAGAAAAGAATTGATGCAAAGGACTGTATTGCTCTTGAATTGGCTGTACAATTACAAGTGTTTCTCTCTATAAATCTCTCTCACAAGTGTATAAACTCTCATGTACAAAAAATGGGACTAAATCCCCTATTTATACAAGTAAAGGCTGCCCTAAAGATGCCTAATGTGTGGCTGAGTTTAAAACAATTCAAATACACTAATAAAATATTCATGGGGAGGGAAGAAGTGTCTTGAAGGACAAGAGGAGCCAGCAGCTAGTGCCACCTCATCTCCAGCCATTGCATGTGGAGCGGTAATGGAGTGACTTTGGCACCTTGGAGCTAGGCTCTTCCAATTGGTCCATGCGCCCCCACCTGTTGGGCTGCTTCCCTCCTTCCTTGGCTCACGTTGTATGGCTCATGCACATATATCTCTTGCCCCAACCTGCCGCTCTTCACGCCTCTCCCTTAGTTGCCTCGGCCATCGTGTACCAATCCCCATTGGTGTAGCCATGTGCCCATGATTCTTCTTCACGTAGGCAGCACTTCATGCAGAAATTTATTGGACATTTTGGGAGCAATATGTGGGAGGTAACACACAGTTCGGGTATTTACTTAGTTCTAACCATAGGTTCAAAGATTAGGATGATGTTAATGCACTAATCCACATATCTTGTTTTTGAAGACCAAGATGAAAACGACAATTAACTAAAGGAATTAATTGTCATTTCAATAATTTTATAACGGTTATATTAAAGCTAAAAAGTGGTTAATAATCCATTAATTCATATATTAATTGCACAAGGGAATGGGAGTTTGAATTTTTCCATTTTTTTGGTTTGACAAATGAATATGAATACCCAACAGAAAATGGCCCACAAGATGATTGATAACTATTACCCAATTATTGATTAGAGGAAGAAGAGGACCATGCTCTCAAGAAATTCTGTTTGGTAATAAACCCAACTATTTGCTGGTTTCAAATAGAAATTAATAGTTTCAGCTTATAGCCCAATTGAATCTAAATATATAAAAAATGCATTTTCATAATTTTCATAAAAAATTCTTATGTAAATTATTTTTATTTTATAAATTATATGCTCTGTAATTTTGGTCACTATTAATTTTTCTGTGATCTAAAAATATTGAAATTAAATTGTGGTGTAAGCAGTCATTTTATAATACCAATAATTTGTTACGTTATGAGTCTATTTGGCATTACTGTTAAAACTGTTGTTGATAAAATTACTTTTTAAGATATATTAATTAGAGAGTATTAAAAAATAATTAAAAATTAAATTCGATAGATTTTAATTATAAGAATGCTAAAATAACAAAATAACTTTTTTTCAAATTATTCTTTTTTTTTACATCTAAAATAATATTTTTATTCAGAAAAATAATTTCAACCTCTCAAATTCAATAATAAAAGACACTATATTACAGTTCAAAAGCTAGTTAATTTAGGTTGTTTATTTAATTGAAAAATAATAGTATGGCATATCTAAACTAGTGCTCTAAAGTCCTTTTTCATTCCAAAATAAGCATTTAGTGACCTAACTGTAGTACATGCAGCATATGGAATTACACAACAATTACAAAATTTCATTACCCCCCATTTTAAATAAGGTATAAGAGAAATTAATTATAGGCTATAAACATGGGAAGCTAAGTAAATTAATATACAAATATTCATTATGAGAAAGGTAACTCGTATACTCCCGTATATGTGCGTTTGTTTTCTTCGACAAAAAAAAAAAAGTCTTATATAATTTTTATTAGTTAAATTAATCGTAGCTTTAGCAAGTGTAGTTGTGAAAATAGAGCTGCCTTTATAAATTTATAAATTTATTAAATTAATTAATTAATTTAATTAATAAAATAAAAATTCATTTTCTTTATCAATTAGACTTCAATTCTATTAAGATGTCCTCTATAATTATATACTTTTAATACGCTAAATTATTGTAAGAAAATACACTTTTAAAATCGTTTAAAAAGAAAATTTAATGTCATCATGTAAAAATTAATTCAAAAATATTAGTGAGTACAAATAAAAAATATATAAACTATTTTAAATTGAATTCATAAATAGAGTAATTCTATAGACATGGATTATCCCCTTTAATTCTTTAATACATATATATATAGAGAGAGAGAGAGGGATCACATTACTCATGACCTTCTACCTTTATTATTATTTTTTAAAAAAAATACTTTTTACCAAGATTTTGATTGAAGCAACAAAATATGATTTGAAGGTGAAATTATTTGTGGATTATGTTAAAGCAATTAGATATTTATTAAGATTTTTTTTGTTCCCTTATTTTAAATGATAAAAATATAGCCAAATTGGTATTTTAAATAATTAAATCAATTACCAAGAGAAAAATATTTATCTTTTTTATAATGTGAAAAGTTAACTCTTGCCTTTTATTTTAATGGGGTTTTGGATTCTTTTCCATGGGCATGGGCCCTGCTGCAATGCTGGAAACAGAATATGCTTGCATACTTTAGTGCCATAAAGCGGCTGGAGTAGGTGTGTATGCAACTGATTGCTTTTATGTGTATATATTAAATAAAAAATTATTAAAGGATAGTATAATTATAAAAAATTTTCTAATTATACAATAATTAATGATAGTGAATTATTATTTTTTATTTTTATATTTTAAATTTTTTTTAAATAATGGACAGTTTTGAGCTTTTATTTTTTTTATATGATTTATTCTAATTAGATTCAACCTAAAACTTTATAATCATGCAAATAAATTCAATATTAAGGGCATATTTGTCTTGACTTATTAATTAATTAATTAATAAATTTTAAAACTAAATTGATTAGTTTATTTATAATAATTGTTAGATTTATAAGTTAAAAAAATAAACTGAAAGACAACTTTTATTTTAATGTTTATAAATCATATATTTATAAGTTATTTTTATTAAATATTTTACTATATTATATTTATTTAATTTTCAAATTTTATCATAAATTTTATTTATATCATTTTTAACCATTTTAATAATAAATATACTTATAAGTTATTTTTACTAAATACATCAACTATTTATCAATTACTTATAAGTATTTTAATTAAACACATAATTATTTAAAATTTTAAATACTTAATAATTCAAATTAACTCAAAAATAATAAATATTTATACATTAATTTTGATAAATTTTGTCAAACACCCTCTAAAACTACATGATTTCACTTTTTAATCTTTTACACTATAATTTATTATTGGACTATTAATCTAGAGACATTTTTTAAAAACCAATATAGAAGGATGCAAGCCTAAAAATGTTGGGCTAAGCCTAAATGCATAATAAAGATTCCAATATACATGTAAGGGCCAAGCCCAATCCACCTCACAAACCCAAACATATACACAATAGTAAGGAAACTTATCCAATAGTCAATGTTTTTTGTCTTGCCTTTTCTTTTCCTATTAATTTTTCTTTTTTTTTTTATTTCAACTTTTATTTTGCTTTTTTATTTTTTCATATAATTAAACTTATTTTATATAAAAAATAATATTATTAAAATATTTTCATATAATTCAAATAAAATTTACTTTAATTATGCATGAATGTAGATAACATGAATTTTATATTTCCTAATAAATTAAAAATAATTTTATATTGTGATTAACAAAATTATAATATATTTCACATATTAAAACTTAATTTTAAATTATTATTTCAATAATATTATAAAACTTTATTAGATTTTTGGGTTGAATCTTCCTAATTTATACTTAGATTTTTTTTTAATATCTAACATAAAATTATATTTTATTTTAATTATTAAATAATTATATTTATCTATCTCTAAATGAAAAAAATACCAAAATAATAATACACTAACATACTATATATATGAATATATTTTATGTGAGAGAAATATAAATAATTAAATAATTTTTACAATAAATAATAATTTTATTTAAGATGTACACATTAAAATTTCATTTATCAATAATATTATAAAAATTATGATAATAAAAAAAATTATACCCACTTGGGCCGGCATTATAGCTTGTGTTAGATCTATTTTCAGCTGACAAAGATCCAATTCTGGAAACGTGGAACCTTATCCACATTCGCTGAGCAAAAGGAAAATACCAGCAAAGAGCTAGGTTTGGACGTGGCATGCTCACGATTCTTGCCATGTGGTTGCCGTCCCATTGGTTCAAGTTTGACGGTCCACAGTCAACAGTGGAGACTAGACTCACTAGTTAATTAATGAATAATTAAAAATACAAAAAATTTTCTAATTGCATATAGTACTAATCTAAATTTCTAATATCCATTTAATGCATCACAAAATCAATTACGTAAAATTTTAATTAAAATTATAAAATTATTAATTTAACAACAAAATAATTGTTACCTTGTTCGATTTAATATGAAAATTAATATATTTAAAATAAAAAAAAATATTATTTTTGTTTGTTTGAAAACCAATATTATTTTTGAAGCTTATATTAATTGACTGAGACGGTAAATAAAGCTTATGGAGGGTGATTTCTATTAGACCATGGTAAAGACAGTGAGGGCGTTCTCAAATTAGCATTTCTCACATTGGCTTTCCCTATTCGCTAATCTTACAAAATATAGTATTCGCCTAGCACACGCAGCCACCTGTCGATGCATACATTGTTTAAAACTACCCGTGGCATCCATCTTCGTCCTGAAAAATCGTCCTTGTTGATCCGGACAACTCTTTAACAGATGTTGCCGTCTAACCCCAAAAAGCGACAGCGCGTGATTCATCACCGCCACATCTCTACTGCCACCACTTCCCGACTTTCCTCCACCGCCGCACTTATCGATTCCTTGTCCTACAAAACCGCTACAGAAACCTCCCAGAAGCTCCGCCGCACATCCTCTCATCCCCTCTTCCCATCTTCCTCCTCCTCATCATCATCATCCGCCTCCACCACCGCCGCCGACACTTCATTCAACGATCCCACCACAGCTGATGTCATCCTTCGCCTTTTTCTGGACCCAACGGCTCCCTTCACCGACGCTGATGATTCAGTTTCCTCCGTTGATAGCCAATCCGACGTCCAGATCTACCTCCATTCCCCAGTCCTCTGCCGCGCCAAGTATTTCTCCGCCCTCTTATCCTACCGCTGGCAAAACAATTCCTCCATTGAATCCAGCAATCCCATTTCCGATTGTAAGAATTTGACGTCTTTGAAATTTGGAGTCCCGCCTACTCAAGGCTCCATTGATATTCATCTAACCGTGCTTGAACTCCTTTACACTAACGATTTCGGCACCGTAATCAACTCTGCATCCGTGGCTCTTGATATTCTACCGGTGGCCTTGGAATTGTTATTCGAGGATTGCGTGAAGAAATGCGTTAAATTCCTCGAAGTAGTCCCGTGGAGCGAAGAGGATGAGAAACGTGTGCTTAGCTTGATTCCTTTTTTGCGCGAGGAAGAATCTGAAGAGCTTTTAGCTAGGGTTTCGCCTGGGAAGGATGATTCATGCGAGGAAATGCTTCACGGATTGATCTTATCAGCAATTCATATCCACCCTCACATGGCGTTTGTGAAGGCATTCGTAGCGAAGCTGTTGAGGGATTTTTCCTCGAGAGAGTCGGCGAGGAGGGGTTTGGAGAGAGCTTTTGAGGCGAGTTTGAAGATTGTGAAGGATTCGCTGGAGGAGTATTCGAGTCCTGATTTTAGAGGGGACCATAATGAGACGGAGGCGATACAGAGGCTTAGCCTGCACAGAGCCTTGACCAATGGGAAGCATTTGCTGTGGCTGGTTGAGAGGATGATTGAGCTGAGGGTGGCTGATTGCGCAGTGAAGGAGTGGAGTGAGCAGCCGGCTTTCACTGCTGATTTGCAGCGCGCGTTTCGTGAAGATGCCTGGAGGAATATCGTCCCGGGTCTTCCTGCTGTTGTGCTTCGCTGCACTTCTAAACTTGCCAATGCGGTTGCTGCTGGGACCATTTTGGCTGCTAGACAGGTATCTACTTCGCTTTGCAATGGAGTTTGCTATTTATTTGCATATTTGTTCGAAAATTGATTCTATGATGATCGATCATTATATACTTTAATTTTGTAGGATATTGTATATCTTTCGTTCGTGTTTAAACATACTTAACCTTTTCATCTACAACTACAATGGCCTCCTTTTATTGGAAAATTTCCCATCTAACTTATAATATTACATGCATAAAGGTTGAGGTTACTGATGCAGGGTAGCTAATCATGTGTTCAAATATAAGTTTATGTAAATGTTTGATTCATGGGGTTTACATCCTTCAATACTTTCTGGAACAAAGGAGCAAAATGCAAGGAAATGTTTCTTGTGCAAGTTTTAGCTTAATATAATGATTGGAAAAGGTTTGTGGTACACAGTTGGTGGTTTAGAATTTCGATCTCATGAATTTGCTGAACAATTTGGGACTACACAAGGGTGTTCCAAGTCCAGATTAGGAAAGTTTTCAAGGCATATTGATTGGTTTAAGTAAAGAAATGAAACCAAACTGATATGAAATATTATAGTTCGGTCTGGTCTTTAAAGTGATTTGGGGAATAGAAACTAAAAAAGATAACCATTTAATTAGGCAAAATAATGAAATCAATTTGACTTATTAGTCTAATGAAATCACTGGCCAATCATCCAAGAATTATATGGTGGTTTTTGCTTCAAATCCTCAAAACAAGGAAGCAAACATCTTTTGACTTGCTTATGATTTGAGTTGTTCTACTGTGTAACATAATCTCTCCTAAATCTGAACTTCATGATTTAAGTGAAAATTGTTAGATCCTATTATTCATCAAAGGAGCAGGACTAATGCATTTTTATCTGTAAACTTAAGGTATCAAAGTAAAAATAAACGGTTCTTTTACTTTCCTTTGAAACAGAAAGGAAAATAATGTTCTGAACCTTATAAAATTATCCTATCAGCTTTTAGGCTTCAGAAGCCTAAAACCATTATTTTGGGCTTATAACTGTACACTCTTGGAATGCGTGAAAAAAAATTTAGAGTATTTATGATCATGCAATGACATGAGAAGTAGAGAATTTCCATACTTGATGTCAATGGTGAAGCTGGCTTCATTCTTTTTATGATGCCGTGTATTAACTTTTGCAATGTGGTGGAGGTTCTATTGTCGAAACCTGAAAGACAAGAATTCAGAAGTGCATTTACATGCAGAACATCCCCATTGAATAACTTGGCTTACTGGGGCCTACATTCGAGACATTTTGGCCCTTCAATGAATTGTTTTTTCCTTGCAGGTAAGGATGAAGCTTGTAAAGGACTGGCTTCCTGTTCTGATTGTATGCAAAGACAATGTATCACCAATGTCGCCTAGTCATAAATCACTGTATGTAGAGCTGGAAGAGACATTCTTAAGAATTATCTCTACATTGCCTATGTCAGATGCACAAGAGTTGTTGCAGCAGTGCCTCAGCTTCTCAACTCGAAATGTTGAAGATTGTCCTCATTTAGTCGTTGCATTCAACACTTGGTTCCGCCGTGCAATGCGACCTCCACGAGGCAACTTTTTTTAGAAAGATGCACCATCTTTTGTGAACTTTTGACCTCTTCTGTTGATTCTCAATGGAGATTCTGGATTTATTTTCAGATATTGTGTATGGTACTCCGTTGTCTGTATTAGTGCGTAGTTTACCCTGTATATATTATAACCGATGTATGCAGCAAGAGCAAACCTGAATGCTCATTCTGCGTATCTTTTCCTTTTCCTTTAGGAGGCACTAGCGCCTTTTGAAGTGAAGGCAGTTGCTTCCATCGTGTGGACGGCTGTTTCCTATAGCATGTGATGTACATAGTTAATTCCAATTTTTAGAGCTTTTCTTATTCCCCCTACAGCTCCCAAATTTATTTTTGCTGAATTGGCTTTGCTTGTTTTGATTTTGGACTGGATAATTGGACCTTGGTTTTAGATATAAGAAACTTAACCTATCTTCGAAGGCATACATAGTTGCTTTCTGGAGGTAAAAAAGTCTGTGAATCAAAATGGACAATAGTTTTTATGAAGCTGAACCTAAATTTTAGCAATTTGGAGTGTTAGCCGAGCGCATTTGAGGGAAAGCAATTGCGTTTCAGGCATTCATGAATAAGAGAATTAAGAGAATGGTAGCTGGTCCTCCTTTTTACCACCTTGCGGGTTAAGACATTTTTAATCACAAGGAACTGCTGCAGAAGGAGGAAAAAGGAAGAAAAAAGAATTAACAACATTAACAAAATTTCATTGCTATTGCCACTCTTCTTACTACAATAAACAAATTCAAAGAACTTAACACTGATGTAAGGCAAACAGCATGTTACACTAACATATGGAACTCATGGGAGACTCTCAATCAAGGGTTGAAACACTGGTTCGAAAGAAGTAGCCTTTTATTTCAGATGAGACGCTTAACCAGCAATAGCTAAAAGTTACACATTCCTGCATCTAGATAATGACATTATTCACAAATCATAATTTGCTGCAAACACCAAGAGTCAACTTTAGCATTATAAGTGGGAGAATATAAAGTGTAATGCCATACTGGCGTCAAGAAAATCTTTAATTATAGTAGCCGCCTTCTAAAGTTGCGTTTGGTGCCTTGACAGGTTTGAACCAGCAACCCCACGCCTATCCCAATTCCTAGACAAATGCTTAGGCCAATGCCAACACCTACTCGAACACCAGCATTGAACCACGAGAGTTCCCCATCTTCACCTTCTAGATATTCTGTTCCTGAGTACAAGTGATTGTCTTCTTCATTTTCTGGCTTGTGATTCGAGTATTCTGACATCTGCATTGTTAATACTAAAATTAAAGCAGAATGCTTGCAACATTTTACAATGAAACTTTTAAGAAAGCCAAATAAGACCTTGATCTTTAGTTTGTGGTTCCTTAAGTCTAAACGAAGCTTATATATAAAAACATCTCTATAGTAAAAAAACAGGACAAAAACAGCAACATCCCACTTACAGTGCATTTTTAATGTAGTATTTCTCTTAACATATGGACTCCCTCTCTGTTTCTCTCTCCTGTATCTAATATCCATAGTGCAGACACTGCTCGAGCAAAAAGAAGCTAGTGGATTAGCTAGCGATGCTACAGCTACCAAAATGATACTTATGGGCGAGTACCAAGTGAATGAGTAACGGGTAGCAATGCCCGATATATATATATGGATAAGGATCCTGAGATGGTCGCCGTGATCACTGTCCTAACACTCATAGGATTCCAAGTCCCAATCAGACACAATCTCTTAATCTTAATCTCTTAGGAACAATATATGATAATTTTTTAAATATTCTTAACAATAAGCATGATAGTTTTGCTTGCAATTCCAATACTAAATCAAGAAATACCTGTAAAGGAATTCTGGATGAGACATAGTCCAGGCCTTCAGTTGCCTCATATTCTGGTATATAATCCAACATGCCTTTCCTTATTTGCTTCTGACCGAAACAGAGCTGCAAAGTCTTAGATAAGATAATTGGAGTGCCTGAGAAGGATCCTGCAACATAGACCTCAACTGTAGGTGAAGCTGAATCTGAACCCAAATATTGTTTTGCCTTCAGGAAGCTAGTCCCTACAGTTACATCCGATTCACAATTCATGCTCCATCTCTGGCCATGGCCTCTTGATTTCCCCATAAGACCATTACTATTACACATTTCAAGAACCCCGGATAACATGAGAACATCCTTATCAAAAACCTCAAACTTCACACTCCCATTAATCCTTATACTATCAGTACTAACAAATGTAGCTTCTTCAGACTTCTTATCCAACCTATCCCTCCTAAGAACGATTGATGGCCCATCAGAGTTGACAGAAATTCTAATACCATTTACTTCAAAAAGCATATCGGGGTGTAATGGAATGTGATTTACTGTAAGGAACTCAGGAGTTGAGTCATCAATCTCACATTTGCTAACACGAACAAAGAACACTCTTAAATCAAGCCAAGGTGTTGGTACCTTAATGCTGGGTTGATAAGGAGTGTGTCTTGTAGTTGTATGACCGTTATCCAACAGCCCATTTCCATTACATGTTTCATAGGAATTCTCCATGGCCCAAAAGATTTATTCCTCCTCCTCATTCAAATCCTTCCACTTTGACTTGCTTGCTAACTCGATGAAATCCATTTCGATAAAACTCATGTGAGAATAATAATCTGCAGCCAAATCAATGAAGTGAATTGACAAGAATTCAAGAAATCTAAGTTGGTCATCCAAAAGTTGAAGAACCAGAAGCAATAAACCTGCTGATAAGACAGGGAGATTGTGATTGAAAAAGATTCAATCCAAATGCTTTAAGCAATAGAGGTGAACAAAGGAGACCACATGGAAAAACAGATCAATCACACTACTTGAATAATTGATCAAATAAGGTAATAAACTACATGGAAATGGGCAGCAAAAGGAAAATTTTGAAATAAATGTTTCTCACTCAAAATCCATTTGAAAATTTCAGAAACTAAGTTGAACTACTCAATAGATGAAACCCAAGACAAGCGCTTGAACAGAACGGCAGGAACCATAGATGAAATCTAAGAAACAAACAGCAAACAGGTCAGGACAGGGAGAATTAAGAAGGAAAACTATAATAGCTGAAGCAGAAACAAAATGATAAAGCAATAAGAAGATGAGAAAACGAACTGAACAAAAGCACAAAACTATAAATATCCAATCGTTGGAACGCAAAAACTGGCAGAACCTCCCAATATGAATATAAAAAATACACCTATAAAAAATCAAAATGATTGATATCTAGCACTGCAAAAAATGGTCTCTGTCCAGAACTGGTTTCCATCTGGTTCTACGCAGGAAGAAGGCATCTATCAGACTCAACAAATCCTACCCATAATCCTAATTTAGAAAAAAAAAATATACCCATTATCTAAAAAAATTGTAAAATTAATAACAAAGAAATATACCCATCTACAACAGAGTAACCAAGGCGAGCACCATTTTCAGACTCAGAAAAGATTAGATCCTAGTGATACCAAGGTAACAAAAAGAACAAAAACAAATTCTTACGGATTCCAACACAATTGTCATAATAGAAGACAAATTATACGTGTCATACGTATCGGCAACTCTTTCTGTCGCCCTCTCTGTCTTTTTCTCTCTCCCTCCGTGTCTCTGTAAAGTGTGTAATCGCTAAAATAGAACAAACAAAATCGCATTATTTTATACCCATAAAAACTTACCACAGAACCTAGTCTTTGTGCGTCTCCTTGGGGCTTCCACAATCCAATACCATTAAATTTGAGGCCTCTGGTAAAGCTTGTGTCCCCTTCAAAAAATTAAAAAAACAGAGGAGAGCTTTTGATTTTTCAGAGAAAAATCTTATCCGTGCAAATAATTAACTTGCCAATAAAAAACAGAGCACAACCAAGCCTACAGATTCTGCAAACAAACTTGGGTTATCCTCAATTTATATATTAAAAAAAAAGCGAGAAACAACAACCCAGTTCCTTAAATTACAGATACAAAATTGGGTTGTCCTTAATTTGATTTAGAATTTGATGAAATTTAAATAACAAGTCAAGATGCAATAATGGGTAATAGTTTGCACTTTACAGGAGTTTTTCAAGGCTATAATTTATATTGGAGAAGTGGGGTCTCTCTGAATTTGACATTATTGAGATCTTATCAGAGAAGAAATGGTGCAGGTTTACAAGGCCGATGTAATTGAAAAGGATGTGCATACTTCTTTTCATATATTTTATATATATCAGATTTGTGAATCTATGACTGCAAGAGATTTTTAACAGCCGCTCTTCCCCTCTGGTGTCGTGATAAGAATAAGGAATTGAGTTGGTTTATCACCATCTTAACCTGACTCCTGCACTTGATGATGCTTGAAGAACAGGAGAAATCTGGATTGTTCTGTCCAAAAACCAATATAGACAAATTTTTTTCTTAATAATCATAAATTTATTTTATTTTATATTTTTTACATATTCTATAAGCTAATGTTGAATGAATTTAAAACTCCAAATATAAATTCACTTTACTTTATACTTTTAAAGGTATTTTATAATTTAGTTTCGGTTAATCTTTCAGTAATATTTTTATTAATAGAATAATTATTTATTAAAACTCATAATTAGTTAATGATAAATTGTAAAAAAATAAATTATTATGAATGTTAAAAATTAAAGGAATTAAATTATTAAAAAAATACATTAAACTATTACATTTTTTAATCTAATAAATTTTAATAAAAAATTATTACAAAATTTAATGTTTATCACCATACTAAAAAGTGTAATTTTAACTCTTTATATGGCTCAAATATAATATACCGAAAGAATCTAGATAAAATGTTGGCACGTTATATCACATTTAATGTCAATAATTATTTTATTAATAAGAAAAATATAACTTAAAATCAATTTATCTTTTAATAAAAAAATTATACTATAATTTTTACTATACTATAAAAATTAAATTATATAACATATACTAAGTTAAAAATAACTGCCAAGTTTTTTTGATCTCACGTCAGTTCGATTTATCGAATATGTATGAGTGTGCATTATAAAAATAAAAATTTTATTAAAATTATCATAATTTTAATGATAGTTCAATATATTACTAGTTCGCGTGTTCATATATTTTATCTTTAACAAAAAAGTTAAAAAGTTGAAAATGAATCGATATGCATGAGTATGAAGTGAAAAAATTAAAATACACTCATATGTCAATGAACTGATATTTCAAAATTTCATATCAACTATAATTTATATAATTTAAATTATATAAAAATAAAAATTCTGTTAAAATTACTATAAATTTAAAGACGATTCATTCCATCACTAATTTTTATTTAAATATATTTTATTTTTAAAAAAAAAAATAACTGCAAAAAAAAAGTTGAAAGTACGAAGGAATAAACATTATTTTGTGTTTTTTCTAATATTTCTAATATACTTGACACGTGTAGACAAGCGGATGCCAAGCTTGTACAAGCTGATAAATTTAAATATTTGCAGTTAGTGGAAGCTTTTCTTCAATAATTAATGAAATGGAATGCAAATTTAAATTTTGAAGAAACACATAGTAAAAAGTCTGAACTAATGCAATAATACCTAACAAACCTAACCACGCAAGTTTAAGGTTTAGCTACTGTTTATTTGAAGGAAAATATTTTTTGAAAAATATATTTTTTATTTTTTAATATTTGATGTATTTAAAAAAATTAAATTAAAGAAACATAATTTATTGATAAAAAAAAGAAAAAATTGACTTTTCATTTTAAGAGACTCTAACTGATTTTTAATATTATATCAAATAATAGAAACTATTTTTTTTTTTTTACCATAAATCTATTATCTTTTATGAAAAAACAGAAATATGAAAATATTTTACATTTTTTAATCATATCTACAGTTGTTTTAATAACAAACATGAATTTCGCATGCTTTATCTTTATAAATATTTAATTATATTAATAATACATATGATATTTCTTCTTGGTTTTATAATATTTTACAAAATTTGTTTGTGCATAATCTAACAACCCAAAAATTTAAAAATAATAATAATAATAAAGTAATAATTAATAAATTAATTAAAGTTAATTTAGTAAATGAGAATAAAATAATTAAATTTTTCTAGACTATATTTATTTTTATCATTTTTAGAATTTTATTAAATTTTAACATAATAAAAATTATTTTGGACCTAATTGTAAACCCCTAAAAAATTGAGGGACTAATAATGTAATTAAAAGAAAAAAAAAACCCATAAATTTAAAAACGCAGCAGACACCCCCCCCCCCTCCCAACTCTCCTTCTCTTTCTTCCAGACTCTCCTCCTCCCTTCCATTTTCTTCTTGCCGACAAGGGACTGGCTGCCGGTGACCACCCTAGCGGCTTCAGCGTGACCGGGCGACCACCAGGGACGGGAAATGGCGACGGAAGATGGCTGCGGTGATGAGAACCGAAGAGAGAGAGAGAGCGACGGCGATGACCATCCAAAGCCGTTTCCGGCCATCTCCGAAGATGGGAAGACAAGGGACGCCGGCAGCGAGCTTCTGGCAGCATTGGCTTCCTCGTCCGACCAAGACTCGCCGGTTTTAATGGAGTTTTTCGGCAAGAAACGAAGAGAGAGAAAGAGGAGAGAGAAAGCTACGTCAGTGGCTTTCCAGCCACTTTTTCGGATATCCGACCGTTGGATCGAAAATCCGAAGCAACCGATGGAATCTTCGAGATAGAACTGGTCCCGCTCCGATCGAACACCATTTGAAAAATGCGATAATCGAATGATCCAGATCGCTTGATGAGATTTTCGAACTTTTTCGATTCCCAAAGTTTAAAAATAAATTTTATGATAATTATTAGCATAATTTGGACTTAATTTATGTGCAATCGGATCCAGGATAGCTCACCGGCGCTAGGATGCGTTGCTGATCCACGCCGCCTGGCGATCTCGTAACATGGTCAATATTACAGTCAATCCTAGCATTTTCAGACGTTCTGAATGCGTTCCAGGTGTCAGAATTGACATAGGTAAATCTGAACTCCAAGTTGCTCATTTTTCGGCTAATATTGATTTAGAATAAAATTCATAAAACATTCGTGGATGATCGAAAAATTATAATTCCTTTTGCAATAGTCTTATAATATTATTAAGGACCGCGGGGTAAAATTTTAGAATTTTTAGAGCTCGTTTGGATAGTTTTTGCAAGAGGGCTAATTATAGGGCCTAAATTGTAATTTTTTTGAATTGTGATTGTTTACTGTTTGGGGTGGGCCCAGGAGGGGCCTTGTGATATGTTTGAGTTGTGATTGTGTGATTGGCAAATATAGAAGTGTATTTTGAAGTCTTTTACAGGTTGGGTAGGTCCTAGGTATAGGGGAAATTCTACTAGATTTTCGATATAAATTAGGCTGTTTGTTGCCTCTTTAGAGTTTTATTTTGACTTAATACTAATAAATTATAATTTAATTATTAGGTAATCGATGTCAGCTATTTTCCTGCATCCAATAGCCACAATAATCATCGGTGTACTGTGAGTAAAATATTAATTTTAATTGTAATTTCGATATTATTATATGTTCAAGCATGCCCATACATCACTTATAAAAATGTATTTATGTAGTTAAACACTAGGCACGTTTTATGTTGCATCCATAATTATTAAAGTGCCATGGATGTTGTTGTGATAATTTGAAGCAGTGTACGTGAGTTGGCATACGTGTGGTGTAGTGTTGGCTATGGACAGGATGGGTAGACACGGCTTGAGATCTTCGCTGGGACCCGGTCCTTCGGGGTAGACACGGCTTGAGTTCTTCACTGAGACCTCGATTTGATTTATTAAGTGGAAGTCCGAGCTGAGTTCTTCGCTGGCACAGGTTGGATTAAGAGAACTGTATAGGGGATCAGCTCCCATATATGTATTATTTGATATTATTGGGTGTGTGAGTGCTCCAAATTACCTTTTTGCTGTTATGATGTAAAAACATTGACGATATTGCATTTCACTCTACATGGTGCATTAGCTATAGAGATTATGGTTAAAATTAATATTTTACTCTCTGAGTCAAACACTCACTCCTGTTCACCTATTTTTCCAAGCTACAGGAGGAGTTATTTTACAGAGCAACCTGCTTTCTTCCTTACAGGTTTAACGTCGGTTATTTAATTGTTTTATTAATTTTCAAAATTTGAAATCTATAACTCCGCATGTGTTAGTAATAGTGTGAACCTTATTAGAAATCGTGTTAATTTAAAATTTTGAGATTAATAAATGAAGATTTGTGTGGTATTTAAACAATTCGTAAGTGGTGGTAACAGGGTTGAGCGAGGCTCCTCTTACTCCAGTTTTTTATGGTTATCGGGTTGGGTTGACCCGAATAAAAATATTTTATTTTATTTACATGTTGGGCCTAAGTTTTTGGGCTTTGATTATGGATTAGAGAACAATAAGACTTATTACGGGCCTCGGGGCTTTATGCTGGCCCAAGTCTTAATGCTGATCGGCTCATAGATTAGATCGTGACACATAATATTAATATTGTTTTATGGAATGCCGTATGCATGTCAGTGGGATGATTTAATAGGTTATATATATATATATATATTCACTTCTAAACTTTATCAATAATTTTAATTAATAAATTATTATGTAAGCATAAATGAAATTCACATTATTTAATTTATAAATTTTAAAAATATTTTAATTTTATTTTATAAAAATTAAGATATGCTATGAGCCATATTAAAAGTTTAGAATACTATAAAATATTTTATTTTATAAAACTCAGGTGTAAGCCCGACCTATGTATTATCAAAATAACCATTCATTACAATTCCATTCAACTTTTTTTCTTATTTTAACTGAATTACAATCCCATTCAACTCATCAAACTGCTCCATTCCCTTAATCAGTGCACCTAACTGTTTTTGACTTGAATAACACGAAAAAATATTCTAAGGTTCTGGAGGCACAAGAGATTTTCCTTTTCCCCCTTAAAGATAGAGATTTGCACAGGCTACGCAGTTCACTTGCGGGGTTACACAAGGAGGACTCATTATGGAAAAGGTTGAGTAGAAAACTTGTTAGGACTTGAAATAGACAATTTTGGAATTCATGATCTAGGATTACAAGTTCTCTAAATTTTGGAGGCTGATTTTACACATCAGAAAAATAGAAACAATTCTGCCGGCCATCAAATTCCTACAATAACAGTGCCAGCGAGACAAAATAAAATTACGCGCATATTGGTATAATTAGTTTAAACTCAAACTCAAGACTAACTCTGAAGAGAAAGTATATTTCCATTTAACGTTCTATTTTTTTTTTATCCAAACTTAAAAGTTTTAAATTAAAGGGCAAAATCATAACATCAATATACTTGCCATACCCCAACAAATACATATCAATATCTCAAGGCAAGCAGCTTTCTCTTTTTTTTTTTATTATTATTATTTTTTTTCTATACTCTCTCATTCTCTCAAATAGTCACTAGAAAACATCCCAACACCCACTATATGGCTTTTTCCCATGTCTTCTTCCTTTTTTTTTTTTCGGTTTGGTTGGGGGGGGGGGGGAGTGGGGACGGGGGGTTTGTTGGGGTTCATCCATGAATCTTGGAAATATTTACAAATGAAGAGAAAGGGCAGCTGAAAAACCTTTTGTCATAAAGTTATCCTCTCCAATTCAGCTACAAACCATTTTAGGGATCATAGCATACAATCCTTGGCCTCAACCCCTGCTTGCTATCATGGTTCCTTCAGCAACTTTGATAATGAATGGAAAAGGTTAAAAGTAACTACCACCCCCTTGTCACTAAATCCTGGAAGTCCCAAGTTTCATGGTAAATATCACATCTCTTTTCAATTGATAGTAACCATTAGTTGAAAAAAAAAAAAGGAAAGCATGGCCCTGCATCAGATTCAGTAACTACTTATCTGCTTCCATCAAGCCTGCTGAAAGCACAAAACAGGCTGATGTTTCTTAGAAACAAGACAATCATTCAGTTCCAAATGAATTGGCAGCAAGGACCTGACAGCCAACAAGAGGACCGTGGTTCTATTAACAAAGTGATGCTGTTAGAGAATTCAATTGCCAGGGCTCACTCAAACCAATTTGGAAGCAAACAGTTGATGCATGCTTCAGCTTTACCAATACTGTCTCAATCTGTACATATCCTACATATTCTAGTATCTTTTATAGGCCTCTTTGAGAATCAATCAAACCTATTAACTTCAGCAAATAAAAACTGAGCCAACAAAACAACTGGCATCAACAGATTATAAGTAGAAGAATGCTAAATTGTAAAGAAAAGGTTTTCCACCTCGAGAAAAAGGTAGGATACAATGTCTACAACCCATTCTAACAAATGATCCCAGCCAAGTGATGACTTAAGCCAAGCAAATAGTCATTGGTGGAGATGAATTGGTAGAGAGGTGAAAGCACCAACAGAGGGCGGAAAAAAGAATGCTCAAAAGCAAGCCAACTTTGTTTGAAATGATCAAAATCTTTGTCACCGAGGAACTGCAAAATCTAGGAAATGCCAATGAAAAAGAATGGAAGAAAATCAGTAACTGGAGAAAATTTAACTAATAATAGAATGAAATTTGGTCAAGTAACATGAAGCTTAAAACATGTTTAGAAAGGAAGGTGAAACACGGGAGAAAACAAGTTAACCAGGCAAGTACTGAAGGGAAATGCGGTAAGAACACAGCAGCACAGGAACCAAAGTCATCAAAGCTGCCCTGAATGTCTAGTTGTCTACTTTCATCTGATTATCCCAACAATGTTTTCAAGAGTCCTATGAGCTTCCTACTTATTTCTAGTTCCTAAATCCCATCATCCATGGGTTTTATGCCATCAACAACATCAAACAAAGCACTTGGATATAGAACTTAAATTTCACAGAGGAGCAAACTTACATGGCACCTGATGACTTTCCCACCAAGGAAAATCTTGCAAAATAAAGGACCAAAATGTGCACAAGAAATGATGCAAGTAGGACATTTGTTCCTGTGCTGAATTTCACAACAATGTCTCCAAGGGATTGAGTTGATGGGCTAAAAAGAAGCAAAATGTTTGAATAAATCTAAAAGCATTTAGGAATGGAACTTTCATATCCATTGACTCTTCATTTGTATGCTGACCCTATAATCAGCATTAGGATTCAAAGTTCAAGCACAAGCCTAAATTATCTACTCCACCAGCAAAGAAGTGTCAGTTTTAAAATCTACTATTTGCACAAGTTCAACTATTCTAATTTCACAAGTCTTCTATCTTCACTCTTCAAAAATGTTTAATCTCAGCAGTAAACCATGATGACCAAGAAAAAAGAAAGATACAATCAAGATCATCTTGTTTGAGGGACAGCTTATGGTTTTTATTGCATCTAAAATGTCAATGATCATTCTACACTTTAGTAAATTATGTTTCAGAACTACTTCTTAACATCCCACAAAATGGTAAATAGAAAAGGCCATTATAGCTCCAACAACCCATAAAGCCACAAACAACCATTGTCAAATTTCCAAGCATATAATGGGATTGGGGGAATGAAAAAAAATAAGAGAGAAAAGGCAAATAACAGCATTTGCTCAAACAAGTTTGCATATGCTGCATGTTACAAAAACTGAATTCAAGACTTAAAAAGGATCTGATTTCCTTTATCATCCAACATGGATCCGGTAGGCTGTCACAATGGTGTTGCAAGCCCTATTGCATGTAGTAGAAGAAATAAGTCAGAGGCTACCAAAATTGCAGATGAGTAGTACTAGTAAATGAAATAAAAAAATGCAAGAACTTAATCAAACATAAAACAAGTAATTCATTCCCATTTCAGGAAAAGATGAGCATGGAAAAAGATTAATAAATGCCACAGAAAGTAAGCTATTTTTTGAATTTATTTGTTGTTATGTTTATAACATTTAGTTTTCACTTCCAAAAATATTACCACTACTAGTAACAGTCGAATATTTATTGTGTTCATCGACAAACCCCACTAGCATGAACAAGAAGAAACAAACAGCTTAACAGATCCATTGCATATTGGGAAACAAAACAAATGACCACAAATTTTCCAATATCTATTGCACATTAGACACAAAAGCAAGAGACCGCGCGAGAAATATAATTGAGTTCATAATGCTACTGAAACAATTAAAACAAGTAAAATGAAGAATAAATTATTGAGCAAGAAAAACCCTAGTTACAAAATAAAATCACCTTGAGAAAGCCAGCTCCAGCAGGAGGAATCAACAGCAATGCTGGATTTGAGCCGAGCATTGGCAATAGCACTATGAAGCGGCATAAACGACTCCAAACTCCCAAAAACCGATAGAACCCTGCAAAACAAACGAAATAAAACGCAATTACAGTCGATTTTAGAAGTGAAAATCGATCACAAAAGTAGAACTTCAAGCATTGCATTACATAATTAGCAAAGAGTATTACTTCTAAAAAATTAGCTAATCGTTGCTATTAGCAACAACAGTGCCACACATGCTCTTAATGAAGTTAATTTCTCTTTTAAACTAGATTCGATTTAAAAATTAAGCAATACAGATAGGATTTGAAAGAGATTTTCGTGGGGAATTGTACCTTGAAGGATTGGAGACAACTCGTGTTGATGGCGAAGAGAAAGGAGAGGAAATAGATTTTGCCCTTAGGGTTTTCTGGGATAGGTTTCTGGACCGAGACGCCATGGACCTTGTGCCTGCCACTATAGCTGATCTACAAAACGAGGCCATTTTCTGTGCCCAGAGGACAAGGATCTCCGATCGACAGAGCGGCAGGGAAACGCTGCTTAAACCCTACACTTTTAACCCAGGAGACGAGAATATTTTTAACTTTTAAGTTGTTTCAACGGCGTCGTTGTATGTAAAACACATCGTTTTACGCATCATTAAACAATCGGACACCAACTTGTTATTAAAAAAAAATAAAAAGAAAATTCCCCAAATTGTCAGGTGGTTTCGGACTTTCGGTCGTTTCCCTTCGAATCGCAAGCGAAGAAGAGGAAGAATCCCCAGTCGTCTCCGCTGCTGTCAGCACCACACCAATGGCTGCGATCTTAGCTCGAAAGTCTCTCTCTGCCCTTCGCGCTCGTCAGCTTGTGAGAACTCTTTAGCCCTAGCTTTCTATGAACTTCTTGCTTCCCTTCTTCTTTTTGTGTAGTTTCCGAGAAAATGTAGGAAAAGGTGGAATCCATATAAATTTCATTCTTAGCTTGTTACTATCTGCAACTCGAGGTCAATATTCCTTTTCCTTTGACATTTTTCCTGTTTAATTTCATTTCCGCATTTATATGATGTGTTTTGTACTGTTTTGGATTACGAGGTAGATTTGAATCGTTTGCGATTGCAAATGAATTTACTGATTTGAATTTTAATTCCTCTCATCTTGTAAGAGAATCTCATGACTTTTTATTGAATACCTTTGCGTTTGAGTTTTTAGTGGTTGGCACCAAGTGATTTTGGTTGAAGGTTTTTTAGGGTTATAAGAATGAATTTTTGATTCTACAATGTGCTGAAGTGGACATGCACTTGGTTAAATACACTGGATCTTTTCTTGTTACATCTAGCATTAGAAAATCTCATTGGTGATGTACTTTTGTTTCATAGATATTAGAAATGAAGTCCTTTTGCTTGATTTCTGTTTTTAATTTGTTTGGTTGTAATAAGATGTTTTAGGTTTCATAGTAACAGTGGATGCTTTCTTGCTTCAAGTAAATGGTGTACTTCTTATGTGTCATTTTCTAAAACCTGTAGTTTGGAAAAAAAATGCGTAAAGCTATAATGAAATTGTGTGGGTAATGAAAGAGTGTTGGGTGATGGCATGGTGAAATATTTTTCTTTGTTCTCTTGCTGGGTTATGTTTTCTGAAAAGATGGGTATGTGCTGGAATAACTGTTTTGATTTTGTTAACGTTACTGGTATAACTTTTAAGTTTGACCTTTTTCATGTTTCCTTTATGAAGCTAAATATGTTAGTAGCCTGCATATTGCAATTGCGGAAACTGATTTTTTTGCCACTGTTGTAGTTCATCATAAAAAATAAGGATAATATTGTTGTTCTAGCCCTTTTGTCTACAATTGGCACTTTTCATAATGCTTTGTGGATTGCCTTTTCTCGTCCTTTGTTATTGGCTTAATGTTAATATATTTCCACGCTGTTTGTTTAGGCTGTATCCGGACAAACATTGCAGGGCTCACACCAATATGCGCTACGATCTGGTGCACACTTATATTCCACCAAGAAAGGTTTTCTTTACTCCATTCAGTTTCTACATTTTTCAGCTATGAATGTCTCTCTCTCTCTCTCTCTCTCTCTCTCTAGTGAGGCTGGCGCTTTTTTTTAAATTTATTTTTTTGTTGGGGATAGGGGGCACATTGCGTGGACATTTTTAGGGAAAAAAAATTATGGAAGGTTGTACTAAAGTTGCTAAGAATATAAATCATATCAAGTGGATAGCCATATAATATCTCTTTGATAGGCCAGCTAAAGTTAAAAAATTAAGAGCCATGTTGTTGTTATATGATAGGCATATGAAGCTCTATACAGTTATCAGCTTTAACAGAGAAGGGCATGGATTGAATATGATTTTGGAATAATCTTCTTCAAAGACTAGCCTGAAGCAAAATGTTTGCAAATATTAATAGCAACCACTGGAAATGCCACTATCTTTGATGTGAATTTGCTTTTTCCTGGACTGTCATATTCATGCTAATATTCATTTATTTATGGCTCATGTATTTTCTTCTTGTTTGCTAACTACAGATGATGAAGAAAGAGAGCAGCTTGCAAAGGAGATTTCCAAGGATTGGAGTTCTGGTGAGTGGTAACACATTTTTCTTGAAGGTATATATAGATGGAGATGTGCATCTGTCAGTTCAATTTAAAATTCAAATAAACCTAATTATATTGAAATGAAAAACAAATACAAAACCCCGCCTACTTTTTTTTTTTGGCTCAGGTTGGTTGGTTGGGCCTTTTGAATTTAATTGGGATTTTAGTGTAAATAACAAAAAAGTTGCAGAAAGAACTTTACATAGGTTTATATATATTCATTTCTTCTGCCAATTGATGAGTAGTTCCTGATACTATTGAGTACTTGCAGTTTTTGAAAGAAGCATAAACACGCTATTTCTCACTGAAATGGTTCGCGGTTTGATGTTAACGCTCAAGTATTTCTTTGAAAAAAAAGTGACTGTAAGTCTTCCTAATTGCTATCTGGATTATGTGGGCATGATTTTGGTGCGTTGTGATATTAAAAATATCTTCTGTTGTGCAGATCAATTATCCATTTGAGAAGGGTCCTTTGAGCCCCCGGTTTCGTGGTGAGCATGCCCTCCGACGATATCCAACTGGAGAGGAACGTTGCATTGCCTGCAAACTCTGTGAAGCTGTAAGATTTTGTTGCACTTAATCTAAATGAGATATGTGTATTCTGACAAACATTTCCAAAAGTAAAATATGCAAAGTGCTATTTGTTCCATCAGTTCACATTTCAATCAGTTACTAGATTGGACTTTATCAAATTTGCCAGAGTTCATGCGAAGTGAAATTATGTTGAATCACCACAAATTTCATTAAATTGATCATTCTTATTATTGTTTTTGTTTGGCTAATATTAGGACCAACCATAAAACATTTACAGACAATTGCCTAATTTAGATTTTGTACAATCCCTGCATGTCTGAATTTTTCTGCGAATGCTGCTATTGTTGAGCAGTAAACCTTTGTGCACATTGTGTTTTCTGTTCTCCTCTTTTGCATTTCTAGGTGTATGTGGCTCAAACATATTACAGTTTTTATTTTTATTTTTATTTTAAATTGTTCAAGGTAGTGAAACTCCATGGGCTGCTGCATCCTATGATGAGTGCTGATTCTAATGGGGCAATACTGACCAATAACGAAATTATCTGGTTATTTTAATTTGTGTCAAAGTTGTATATTTGTGTTATTGTGGCATTTCAAGATACCCCTCATCTTTCAGTTAGAAACTATTGTCTTTTGCTTTTGTACAATCTAGATATATGTGGACTGCAATCATCTTTCATTATGTATTGCCTTCAGTGATGGTTTTCTCATGAGGCTTGGTTGTTTCTCAGATATGTCCTGCACAAGCGATAACAATAGAGGCTGAGGAACGTGAGGATGGAAGCCGTAGGACAACTAGGTGAGGAGTTTAGTTGCGCTTAATCTCTCTCTCCACTTCATTCCTCTTCTGTCCCCCTTCCCCCAACCCCATGACTCACACACTTTTTTTTTTCTTCCCCTCACGTGCATTGGTCTTGATTCTGCAGGTATGATATTGATATGACCAAATGCATCTATTGTGGATTTTGCCAAGAGGCCTGCCCCGTTGATGCAATTGTTGAGGGGCCCAACTTTGAATTTGCAACAGAGACTCATGAGGTTGTTAGCATTTCTTTTATGATTGGCCTACTTTTACTGTTAATGAACCATTTACTTGCTAGAGAGGAATCACCTTTCTTAAAATTTACATATGTTGCAGGAGCTTCTGTATGACAAGGAGAAGCTACTTGACAATGGGGACCGATGGGAAACTGAAATTGCAGAGAACCTGAGATCTGAGAGTCTCTATCGTTGATGTTTTCTTGCCAGTTGACACTAAAACTTTTCATATGAAAATAAAAGATCTTTACATGGGTCTTGAATACTTTGTATTAAAAATTTTTGCGGTTCGGGTATGTTTTTTGTTGAATTTGCTGTTGCTGCTACATTTTAACACTGAAAAGTGATGGATAAAGAACTACAATTACAAGCATCAATGTTTCAGTTTGTAGAATTTTTAGCTTGATGATAATGCACATGTAGCTGCAATCCTGTTTGGACCTGATTGTTGGTCGTTGAGTTTGGTCCTCTGCAAACTTGAGCCGGTGAGAATTTTTCTGGAAACTGTTTTTTAATTTTTTATCATCAATATTATGATTAAAATAAAAAAAGAACACAATGATTATCGAAATAATAGTGATATGAAAAAGTGGACTGAGACAGGGATTGGGGAATACGTGGCTTGTTCTTTATTCTTTAGGAATAATCTGTATGTTGTTTTTGATTTAATGGAGTTATGAATAAGATACTATACTAACTGGGAAATAGGTGTGGATTCCCAGTGGCTTGAAATTTGAGATATAAAGTTAACAAGAATAAATACCAAAATAAAAAGATTGGTTGACTAACTATTTTTTTTTATTATTATTGTATATTCTTTTCAATAAAAATAAAAATTAAAAAAAATAGAAACATAAGCTGACTAAACGAACAATGATGGTAAATTTTTACTCAATATGAATTATTTTATTCGAAATTGGCTTAAACTTTCATTTCGACTCCAATAATTCAGTTTAAAATTGAATCCATGTAAGTTGTTTTTTTTTTTTAATTTAAATATTGATTTCAAAAATAAATGAATAAAATTAATTTTCTAAATAAATAAACATTTTAATTTAAAATGAATTGTAAATTAAGATAATATTTTTTTTTTATATTGTGACTTAATGAATAATTGAAAATAACTTAATTCTAATTAATTTTGTTTAATTTAGAGATTAGCCATGTAGTGTATATATCTCCAAATTGAAGGTTTTTTTTAGTAAATTCTATAACACAATGAGGATGTTTAGTTTGGTTATTCACTTTTTTACTTTTAATTTAAAATATATTTTTTAATTTATAAGTTAAATTAAAAATATGTACTTTAATTATTTAATAAAATTATTTAAAAATAACTTTTAAATGATCTAAGTATTTGGTTAAAAGACGTTTAATTTTAATTTAAATTATATTTTTAAACTTATAAGTTAAATTAAAAATAAGTAATTTAATTATTTAGTAAAATTACTTAAAAATAACTTTTAAATAGTCTAAGTGTTTAGTTAAAAAATATTTAAAATAATTTAATTAATTAAAATTATTAAAAATGATAATTAATTAAGCATTATAGTTGTTAAAATGAGGATAATATAGTCTTTTACTTATTTAAATAGTAATTTCAAAATAATTAAACAAGTTATAAATAAATAATTACTTATAATTTTTAATTTATTTTAAGTAAAATTTTTAATTTATAAATTAAATCAAATACTAATTTTCTAATGACTTTTCTTCTGTATATTTAACTGACCCATAAGTTAAATCAAACACATTCTATATTTGAAAACTTTTGTATGATAATAAAAGATTTTTCAAGTTTAAAAATAATAAATTTGTATTTAAGATAATCTGTTGAAAACCTGTTATTTTAAATATATTCAAGAATTTTGTTTTGTTGAAAAAAATTTTAATTTAAAATAAAAAAATATTTTGAAAAACTAAATTTGTAATGCCCTCATTTTAGGTAGTTCGTGCATCCTACTGTTCTTAAGACTAATTTTATGTTCGAACAGTTTAAATGTCTGGAACTATACTCAACTAGAGTGAGGAAACATAAATTGACTGAACATAGACTAACTAAAATTAAAGAAAAGGAAAAAAAATGAAGTGCAACTCGGTTAAACGAGCCAAGGTCACAGCGATGGGTGACCGTACGGGAAAGTATCGATAAAAACAGTTATCGATCCTAGACACGTGAGGAATCCCGAGAGATAATTTTCGGGACTTAATTTAAAGGTTAACGAGGTATAAATGACATTAAAAATGTCAAAGAAAATCTAGGAAAATTTATTTATCGGTACAGACAAAAATAACCCGATAAATTTAATGAAGGGCATTTTGGTCATTTCAACCATAGAATTGAATTTTGATCTAAGTGTCAATTAAAACGAGAGAGATTAAAATACCTAAAATAAATTAAAATCATGAATTATGTATAGAAATGGAAAGGAAAAAGAAAATAAATGAAAGAAAATAAAATTAAATATAATTATAACATAAGCTATTATGATGTCATAAAATGACATTAATTAAAAATCCTAACCAATAAAATGATAACAAATTATCATTAAGGGATAAGAAGAAAAATAAAAGAAGACTATATAAGACAAAATTAACTAAAAAAGAGCCATCTTCTTCTTTTTCTTCTCCCATGGCCAATCCATCACCATCCCAAGCTCCCACCATTTTTACTTTTTCCTAACTTGATTTCTCCCCATTTCTTCCTATAAAACCCTAAACACCCTTCACAAAAATTAATCCCCATATCAAGAGGAACATTTTGATTGTCATAAAGTGAAGAAAATTCAAAGTTTTAACAAGCTAAGAAATTGGTTAAAGAGGTTAGTGTACTAATTTATTTCTATTTCTTTTCTAAGCATGACAACCTTGCTAAATTAAGTTAGATTGATATGAAATTAAAAGAAATTCATAGGGATAGAAAATTACTAAATTTCAGCAACCATTATATGAATTGTGGTTTGATGGCTTTGAGAAAATTATTTGTGTTTATTAGTGATATTGATGAGTAATTATTATGAACAAATTGATTGGCATGTGTTTACATGAATTGAGGAATTGTGAGTTAGGGTTTTTTACCTAACTTTGAGGAAATTGATGTGTGTCTTGAAGTGAATGATATTGAGATGATTTAATGACCATTAGAAGTACTATATATGTCAAATGAAGTTTGTGGAGTTGGGAGAATTGAATTTGGGAGTGTTGATTCTTATGCAGGAAAATCGGACCTTTGAGTCTAGTGCATTGTTTGAGTTATAACTGGAGTTGTGTTGCTCCAATTGGTGTGAGACCAATTGGAAATGAAACCTGTGACAAAATGCCCCATTTTTCATGAAGAAACTATGCCCAAATTCTGTCCATAAGTTGACCAATTTACTATCCCAATTTGGATGTCCAGACCTTGAACCCAGAAAATTGACAATAAACAGTACATGTTCATTTGGCCATAACTTCTTCTAGACAAGTCTAAATGACCTGAATTTTAACCATTGGAAAGATTAGACCTAGGACTACAACTTTCATTGAGAACATCAAGCCCAGAAATGCCTCTAACCAAATGAAATTATTGACTCAAGTTAGAAAACCAAACTGACTTGCACCATTCTGCCCAGAATTTTCTGGACTAAAGCTCACCCGACCATTTTTGGCAAAATGACCATAACTTAGTCTATAAAAATACAAATGTAATGAAACCAATGGTGTCACGACCCAACCTATGGGCCGGACCGGCACTAGGACCTGGGCCAGCCTAAAGCCCCCGAGGCCCGTAGTAAGCCTTAACTATTCATTAACCCAACTCTAAGGCCCATTTGGGCCCAATATCAAGAAAACAAACGGACAGAGTCCGGCCATAAAATGGACTTTCCAACGGGGAGTTTTCGACTCACCCGACCTGTAAACACAATAAACAATCCATTGGGGAGCTCAGCTCACCCTCCACATACTCATCAACATAATAATAAATGGGAGCTCAGCTCCCTCATCCAATCCATCAAACAGACTTAAAATATTAAGTTTACAGGTCCAACATGAATATAATATTACAGACCAATTTCAAATAATTCACTAACACATGCGGAAATTCTAGGAGTAATTAAAATTACACAATATTGATAAACAACTGCGAGGTAAAAAGCGAGTTAACCTGAACAAAATATCCTCCCGTGGCTGTAAAAATTTTTGAACAGAGTGAGCGTTCGACTTCGAGAGTAAAATATCAATCTTAACTATAATCTCTATAACTATCTCAAACTAATGCAACCTGTAGAGTGAAATGCAACATACACAACATTTTCACATCATAACATCAAAAGGTAATTTGGAGCACTCACACACCTGTAGTATCAATCATAACATATGGGGTGATCCCTATCTGACTCTCTTAAATCCAACTTGGTGCTGAATTACTCAAGCTCGGACTTCCACTTAATAACCAAATCGAGGTCCCCGAATTACTCAAGCCGTGACTACCCCTCGAAGGCGGGTCCCAGAATTACTCAAGCGTGACTATCCGTCCTATCCATAGTCCACACCACATCACACGCACGCCAACGCACGCTGCTGCTCCAAATTACTACAACAACATCCATGGTACATCAACAGTTATGAATGCAACATAAATCGTGCCTAGAGTTTAACTAAATAAATATATGCATATAAGTGATGCATGGGCATGCTGAACATATAATAATATCGAAATTACAATTAAAATTAATATTTTACTCACAGACTTGACGACAAATTCTGTGGCGGTGGGCGGAGGAAGAAGGCATTCGGCTCACGACAATCATATTACATTTATTTAATACAATCGACTCAATACAAATAAAGAAAAGACCAATTACGTCCTAAGTCGTGTAGAAAATCCGTGAGTCTCCCTATACTTAGGACCTACCCAACTGCAAAAGGGCTAAAACGTACTTCTATACTCACAATCCATACATCAACAGTTCAATCATATCACACAGCCCCTCCGGCCCATCAAATCAATCATCCATCACAATACGCAAAATTTCAATTTAGTCCTTATTATTGATCATTTTTGCAAAAGCGCCCAAACAAGCTCTAAAAATTATAAAACTTTGCCGCATGGTCCTTAGCAATATTACTAAGCTATTGCAAAAGAATCGTAATTTTCTAAGCTACCACGAATATTTTATGGATTTTTAATCCTATTTAAGCACTAGAAAATTACGTAAAAACTAGGTTCGGGTTTACCTTTGCGATTCCGACTTGAGGGCGCTCGGGGCGTCGACAATGGGTTCTAGCCAAAACCTCGGCCCAAGTCAGTGACTTTTCGATCACAGTGCATGCGGCGAAATTTGCAGGTCAGCTATCGAATTTCCATGAATTGAGGATACCTACGAAGCCCAATAATAATATATAAAATCGGGTGTTACATTCTTCCCCTTACAGAAAAATTCGTCCTCAAATTTTTACACAAGGCGAATAAAGCACATGATTATACATTGAGCAGAGATAGGGGTACTTGCTACGCATGTCCCGTTCGACTCAGTGCACTCTTTCAGCGACACCTCCACAAAACCTTAACCATAGGGATCTGTTTTGATCTCACTTGTCTCACTTGGTAGTCCACTATGGCTCTGTGCTCCTCAAATGTCAAATTCTCTTTTAGCTCTATCACATCCGGCTGCAGTACATAAGAAGGATCGGGAATGTATTTCCTGAGCATGGAGATGTGAAATACAGGATGAACGTGAGAAAGGTTGGGTGATAGCTCCAACCGGTAGGCAACTGCTCCAACTCTATCAGTAACCTCAAAAGGTCCAATATACCGAGGTGCCAACTTGCCCTTCTTTCCAAATCTCATGACTCCCTTCATTGGAGAAACCTTCAGGAATACATAGTCGCCCACTGCAAACTCCACATCCTCGCCGGGAGTGCATAACTCTTACGCCTCTTGAAAGTTTTGAGTCATTCCACGATTAAAGGAACTATCTCAAGTGTCTTGCACTAGGTCTACATCATGCACCTTCTCTTCCCCATTTTCATCCAACACAGAGGAGACCTACACTTTCTTCCATATAGTGCCTCATAGGGTGGCATCCCTATCTTTGGAGTGATAATCGTTGTTGTAGGCAAACTCCACCAAAGCTATTGCTCATCCCATTGACCTCCAAAATCCAAAACACTCATGCGAAGCATGTCTTCCGATGTTTGGATTGTCCTTCAATTTGTCAATGCATGCGAGGGTGGAAAGCCATACTAAAGTTCAACTGTGTCAAGTGCCTCTGCAACTTTCTCCAAAATCGAGAAGTGAATCAGGGCCCTCGGATATTATGGAAGCTGGAACTCCATGCAATCGACTATTTCTCGAATGTAGAGCGGGCATCTTGTGCCACGAGTATGTAGTCTTCTGAGGCAAGAAGTGGTGATTTGGTCAAGCGGTCTACAATTACCCATATCGAATCATATCCTCGCGTGATGCGAGGCAACGATCCACAAAATCCATAGTAATCATTTCCCACTTCCATTACGGGATAGGGAGCTCTTGCACTTCACGACGGTCTCTGGTGTTCAAACTTCACCTTCTGACAAGTCAAGCACTTGGACACAAAGTCTGCTATGTCTCTCTTCATGCCATTCCACCAATAGCTATCTTTCACATCATAGTACATCTTGGTGGAACCTGGGTGGACACTGTACAGTATGTAGTGTGCCTCTCGCATGATTTCATTCCTGAGGTTGTCTACATCGGGCACACATATCCTAGAACCTTGCACTAGGGCGCCATCATTGGCAAATCCGAACTCACCACCTTCACCTTACTGTACTCTTTCTATAATCTTCATCAATTGTTGGTCTGTCTTTGGGAAACTCTAACCTGTCCCTCAAGTCCGGCCTCGAAAAGTGAGCCAACAATACCTCATCTGAAAGATCTAGGATTAAACCTTGATCCATCAACTCATGTACCTCTTGAATCAACGGTCTCTTCTCTGTGAAATGTGCCAAAGCGCGGAAGATTTTACGCTTAAAGCATCTGCTACTACATTGGCCTTCCAGGTGGTGCTGGATGGGGCAATCATAGTCTTCCGAGCTCCATCCATCTCCTCTGTCTCAAGTTTAAATCCCTCTGTTGGAAGATGTACTTCAAACTCTTATGGTCGGTGTATATCTCGCACACTTTACCATACAGTAGTGTCTCCAGTTTTTAGTGCAAAGACTACACGCCATTTCCAAATCATGGGTGGGATAGTTGCTCATGCCTCTTGGTGCCTTGAAGCATAAGCCACTACTTTTCCATTCTGCATCAAAACACACCTAGGCCAACTCTGGGCGTCACGATTACAGCGTATCCTTCACCACTCACGGTGTAGTGTTAACACGGGCGGTGGTTAGACACTCCTTGAGCTTACGGAAACTCACCTCACAGTCATCTGACCAAATGAATTGAACATTCTTCTGGTCAACTTAGTTAGGGAGCCGCTATCACGGAGAAATCTTGCACAAAACGCGTAGTAGCAACTAAACCAGAAAACTTCGCACCTCGATGGTATTGTAGGCCTAAGCCAATCGATTCTGACTTCAATTTTCTTGGGATCCACTTGAATACCGTCACTTGAAACCACGTGTCCCAAGAATGAGATGCTTTCTAGCCAAAATTCACATTTCGAAAATTTGGCGTATAGCTGGTGCTCCCTCAAAGTCTGCAACACCATCCTCAAGTGCCACACGTGTTCTTCCTCGGTCTGAGAGTATACCAGAATGTCATCTATGAATACGATGACAAAACGGTCCAAAAATGGCTTGAACACCCTGTTCATCAAGTCCATGAAGGCTGCTGGTGCATTAGTGAGTCCAAAAGACATCACCAAGAACTCATAATGACCATATCTTGTCCTGAAAGCCGTTTTGGACACGTCCTCATTCCTGATTCTCAATTGATGGTAGCGACCGCAGTCTATCTTGAAAGAATCTAGCTCCTTGGGTGATCAAACAAATCATCGATCAGGAAGTGGATACTTGTTCTTCACAGTCACCTTGTTCGGTATGCGTAGTCGATACACAACCTCAATGACCCATCCTTCTTTCTCACAAATAGAGCAGAGCACCCAGGTGAAGTGCTCGGACGTATGAAACCCTTGTCCAAGAGCTCCTGTAGTTGCTCCTTCAGCTCTTTCAATTCTGCTGGTGCCATCCTGTAAGGTGGCATCGATATGGGGTTTGTACCCGGAATAACATCAATGTAGAACTCTATTCCCCTTTCTGGTGGCAACCCTGGAAGCTCTTCAGGGAAGACATCCATGAATTCTCTGACAACAGGAACATTTTCCATGCTGACACCTTCTACAGATGTATCTCTCACCAATGCCAAATACCCTTGGCATCCACGCCTCAACATTTTTCTGGCACTAATTGCTGACACCAAATTATATGGAGCCACGCTCCTGTCACCATCAAAGCTAAACTCTTCCACACGGTATGTGGAAGTATACCTTTGTTCTGCGGTCTAAGGTGGCATAATGAGTTGCCAACGGTCCATCCCGAGATTACATCGAAATCCATTACTGGTAGAGGAACCAAGTCTGCTAGGAGGATCTTTCCATCCACTACCACTGGGCTGCCCGGAAATACCATGTCTACATCTATGTTGTCACTAAGTGGGGTAGCTACCGACAAAGGGCATTCTAAGGTTGTAGGGTTTCTACCCAACCTCATGGCAAACACAGGGAGACAAATGAGTGCGTAGCACCGGATCTATCAAAACACGAGCCTCATAAGAAACGGACGGAAGAATACACCACAAGCGCATTTGAAGCTTGAGCATCTGGTGGGTCGGGGTGAAAACCGAGCTTGACCCCTACCGAGTGGCGTAACCACGATCACGACTTCTACCTCGACCGCCTCCAAATCCACGTCCCCCTTGTCCTCGGCCATGGCCACTGCCATGTTGGAAGCACCGGATACAATCGCCGAGGAACATTCGCAATGAACCTGTGACCCCATCGTGGCTCGTGAACATGGGGCATTCTCTAGCAAAGTGACCGGTTGGCCACACAGAAGCATACTCTGATCCCATCAAACAAGGTCTGAATGTCCTCTTCCACACTGTGCACAAGGTGCCAAGGAGGATCTGAACTGGACCAGAACTCTGTTACCCTGCTTTGGATCCGTACAGTGCAGATCCTCGTGGTCGATTATGCGAAACCACTTCTCTTGCTCCTACCCTTTCCTCTGTAATTACCACAGCCACCGTCAGGAGTACCCATGGAAGGGACACGAGGAACCCTACGCTCTGTTTTCTTTGCTCTTCCATTTGTCATCCACGGATAGCTAATCTCAATCATGCAGCTCGATCAACCACCACATCAAAAGCGATCCGACATCATGGCAGGTTCGCATACCTCCTGTCAAGCCCCTTTAGGAATCTTTTCACCTTCATAGTCTCTGTAGATACTGCTGTAGGGGCATATCTGCTCAATTCCAGAAATTCTGTAGCATATTCATCTACAGACCTGCCATTCTGTCTTAAGGCCTCAAAGGCCCACTGCTTCTGATCTCTGAAGCTTTCTGGCACAAACCGATTGATAAAAAGTTCCACAAACTGAGCCCATGTCAAACCCTCCATCCGGGGTAACACGTAGTCATTCATCCATTGCCTAGGCATGGGCCCCATGACGTGCTGCATACATTCTATCAATCTTCTATCAGTCAACTGTAATTCTATTCCTGCCTGTCTGCAGGAATCCAAAAACCGATATGCATCGTCTGACACATCATAGGTACCAAGCACCAACTTCTTAAAATTTATGATATGTTTGTAAGGTTCCCCTCTTGGTGCGGTGAACTGCTGCTGCTGTGGAGGGTGGACCATATACTGCGCCATCATGTCGATGGTTCTCTGCAGACCAGCTAGAGTAGCTGCCATGGGGTCCATGGGACCCTGTGCCATGAAAGACGTTCTTGAGCGTGGGTGTTGCTCTTCTACTTGGCGACTCTAGGCCTCCTACCCGCCTCCTCGGGGCGGCGCCTCATCTGTCTTGACACCTCGTCGGGCACATGCAGTTACAGTGCGATGGCGGCTCTCACCTTCTACGCATTTTCACGAAATTCAGCATTAGCCCACAAAATTCAAAATTGCACATTGCACAGCTCTATAGACTCATATTTACACACAATATATGAAGCAGAAACTAGAAGCAAAGACGACAATGCAAGACGAATATGGACCCTATTTTTCCGCATGTGACTCCTATTAGACTTTTCCCAACACTTTAGACAACTTTTCCCTAGGAATGGAGCCTAAGCTCGATACCACATTTGTCACGACCCAACCTATGGTAGGACAGGCACTAGGACACAGGCGACCTAAAGCCCCGAGGCCCGTAGTAAGCCTTAACTATTCATTAACCCAACTCTAAGGCACATTTGGGCCCAATATCAAGAAAACAAAAGGACTGAGTCCGGCCATAAAATGGACTTTCCAACGGGGAGTTTTCGACTCACCCGACCTGTAAACACAATAAACAATCCATTGGGGAGCTCAGCTCACCCTCCACATACTCATCAACATAATAATAAATGGGAGCTCAGCTCCCTCATCCAATCCATCAAACAGACTTAAAATATTAAGTTTACATGTCCAACATGAATATAATATTACAGACCAATTTCAAATAATTACTGCTAACACATGCGGAAATTCTAGGAGTAATTAAAATTACACAATATTGATAAACAACCTGCGAGGTAAAAAGGCAGGTTAACCCAGAACAAAATATCCTCCTGTGGCCTGTAAAAATTTTTGAACAGGAGTGAGCGTTCGACTCAGAGTAAAATATATATCTTTACTATTATCTCTATAACTATATGAAACTAATGCAACTTTGTAGAGTGAAATGCAACATACACAACATTTTCACATCATAACATCAAAAGGTAATTTGGAGCACTCACACACCTGTAATATCAATCATAACATATGGAGTGATCCCTATCTGACTCTCTTAAATCCAACTGGTGCGGTGAATTACTCAAGCTCGGACTTCCACTTAATAACCAAATCGAGGTCCCAGAATTACTCAAGCGTGACTACCCCTCGAAGGCAGGTCCCAGATTACTCAAGCCGTGACTACCCCGTCCTATCCATAGTCCACACCACATCACACGCACGCCAACGCACGCTGCTGCTCCAAATTACCACAACAACATCCATGGTACATCAACGATTATGAATGCAACATAAATCGTGCCTAGAGTTTAACTAAATAAATATATGCATATAAGTGATGCATGGGCATCTTGAACATATAATAATATCGAAATTACAATTAAAATTAATATTTTACTCACGGACTTGACGACAAATTATCGTGGCCGGGAGGAGGAAGAAGGCTGTCGGCTCACGACAATCATATTACATTTATTTAATACAACTGACTCAATACAAATAAAGAAAAAGACCAATTACGTCCTAAGTCGTGCGAAAATCCAGAGTCTCCCTATACCTAGGACCTACCCAACTGCAAAAGGGCTAAAAACGCACTTCTATACTCACAATCCATACATCAACAGTTCAATCATATCACACAGCCCCTCCTGGGCCCATCAAATCAATCATCCATCACAATACGCAAAATTTCAATTTAGTCCTTATTATTGATCATTTTTGCAAAAACTGCCCAAACAAGCTCTAAAAATTATAAAACTTTGCCCCGCGGTCCTTAGCAATATTACTAAGCTATTGCAAAAAGAATCGTAATTTTCTAAGCTACCACGAATATTTTATGGATTTTTAATCCTATTTAAGCACTAGAAAATTACGTAAAAACTAGGTTCGGGTTTACCTTTGCCGATTCCGACTTCGGGGACGCGCTCGGGACGTCTGACAATGGGGGGCTAGCCAAAACCTCGCCCACCCGAGACTTTTCCGGTCAGTGCATGCAGTCCGAAATTTGCGGCCAATCGTCGAATTTCCGCGAATTGAGGATATCTACACGAAGCCCAATAATAATATATAAAATCAGGGGTGTTACAAATGGCAAAAGTTTTATAAGACATAGATATATAATATTGGTCTTTTAACCAAAACTCAGAAACCTAGGGAACTAAGTTAATTGATTAGGTTAAGTTAACATATAAATTCTAGAAATTTTCAAAAGAACCATTTGACCTCAGAACACACATTTAGTTATATCTCCTACTAGAAAACTCCAATTAGGTTGAGCCATACTGATCTGGAACCTTAAGAAACAGAGCTCCAACTTTGTTTTAGACTTGGTCCTCAAATTATGAACATAAAAACCCTAAAATGGGAGTCAAAGTTTCTGATATGAACATGAGTCCTGGTAGAACAGGGTTCATAAGTCCAGGCCAGTGATTTGGCCATAATTAACTATACAAAACTTGAAAAATTGTAATAAAAATTTTTGAGTGACTATAAGACATAGAGAAACAAATTCTAAGAAGGGAGTGTGGCCAAACAGTGGCCACATCTTAGTCGATCTGTTATGTAAAGACAGTGCACCAAGTCTGGACCTAAAGAAAAGTCCATAAAACAATTAGGTATATAAAATGAAATGAATTAGAATAAATTGTTAAGCATAATGAATTAATGAAATTATAAATACTTAATAATATTATTCTGTCCAAAGTACACCTAGACTCATTTATATAGCTTGGATCGATTAGTATACTAATTAGGGACTACGTATTTTAGTACTGCCCACATGGATAATCATTGACAGACAATATATGTCTAAGATGATTGTTCTACTGGCTTTATACCTGCCCGATGGCCATAATGCCTATTTTTATTATTACTGGCTTATGCCTGCCTGCTGGCCATAATGTCAATTTTTATTATTACTGGCTTATGTCTACCCGCTGGCCTTGTGCCTGATATGACCGTTGTATACTTGATAGACATACGACTGTCTAACTTGTATACTCCCGTGTATTCAGTCTTTATAGTCTGTCATAGGTTACTTTGGCACAGAAATGAGTATAAATCTTTAATTGAAATAAATACATGAGAAGATTGTTAAGGTGAACTTCATTGAATTAAACATAAGATACATGATAAAAAGATTTCGATTAAATTATTTTGTCTAAAGTTCTATAAACATATAAAAGACCTAGAAATTCATAAAATTTTATATTTCTTTATGAGAATACACGTAAAATAATTATTTCAGTTATTTGTTTATTTTTATTTCAATATATGCACCACTAAGCATTATGCTTAGTGCGTTGGTTCTTACCACACGTAGGTACAGGAGAGCCACCACAGCAGCAGCAGTAGAGCCTAGAAAGGACTTGAACAGATCTGCTACAGTGTAGATTGTCACCTCACCAGTTCATTTTGGTAGGGTTCATATATAGTTAGATTTTATATTTTGGTTATTGTATGTAATAAATTAGATTGAGATATGTAACTAAATTTTAGATTATATATAAAATTGTATATTATTGTGAGTAATGTTATATGAATAAAATGTAAGTTTATTTTATTTGAAAATTTTATGAGTAATGGTATGATATGGTACATGAACAATTGACATGAGAAATGATGTGATGGAATGGGATAAAATTTTTTTTTTTCTACACGTAATACAATATAATTGAATTAATATTGTACATGATAAGACAGAATAAGGTGCTCCGGCACCGAATGTAGCACACTTTGCTCGGCTACACTATAGACCGAGTAGAGGTGTTACATAATTTTATATGGGTAGTGGTACATGACCTAACTATACTTGTCCCACTCCCCTCTCTATAATTTAGCCCTAAAAATTTAAACTTTAAAATTCAAAAATCTTAAACCCTAAAAATTTAAATTAATTTTAAAAATCAAAAACCTAAATCTTAATATTCTAAACCCAAATATTTCAAATTTAAAAATTATAACTCTAATCCTTAAAATTTTAAACCTTAAATCTTAAAAATTTAAATTCATACCCTAAATTTTAAGCTTTAAAATTCTAATCTTTAAATTCTAAACTTTAATTTTAAAATTTTAAATTTAAACAGTTAAATCTAAATTTAAATTAAAAAAAAAAAATTAGTGCAACAGAGCTAACCTGTATGGTTAAGTCATTTAATATTTTTCATTTTACATGTTGTCTCCGAAACAGATGCCCAAAATTTAGGTAAATCAGAAAGCCCAAAACGAGAGCCCAGTCGTCCCTTCACATGCCCTAGCTCTATGTGCAAGCATTTCATTTGCGTCATCCTCCTGTAGAGTGAAATGCTGTGGTGGCTACGTCGAAACTAGCCTATTGCCCTATTGGAGACACAGAACCCTTGCAATCGAGAGATAATGGCAGAGGAGGCGATTTTGGGCTACTTAGAGAATCACGAAGAAATCTCTGATTCCGGCGAGTTCGCCGCAGAAAGGGGAATCGACCACGCTGAGATCGTCAATGTTGTCAAAAGCCTGCACGGTTTTCGCTTCGTTGACACTCAGGTACTGCTTCCATTATCTTGATATCTACGTATATGTATATATCTCTCTCTATGCATATGAATTCTTAGCACATATAGTTTTCACACTGTATTATTGTGTGGAATTATGCAATTAGGTTATCTTTGAGGGAGTTTAATTAATTTATACACTCAATGAGGGCTGTAAGTGTTAAAATTATGCTGTATAATTCAAGATTGGAAGAAATGGTATTTTTTTTTTAATGAATTTTGGGCAATAGGACTCAATGAGGTATGCTGAGCTTTTAGTGGCTTTGATGAAATATTGGTACATTGTTGATGGATTGTTAGAGCTAAATATTGTTTTACTTAATAGTTTGAATATTGCACAGGACATTAAGAGGGAGACATGGGTACTTACTGAGGAAGGGAAAAAGTATGCTGCTGAAGGATCGCCTGAAGTACAGCTGTTCTTGGCTGTGCCAGCAGAGGGTAGCATCTCGAAGGATGAGTTGCAGGTTATTGTTGCTTTCTTTATTTGTGATTTGTGTGTTATGTTGCAACGTATGATTATAAATGAACCCCTTTTTATTTTATAATTTGTATATTTGAGTTTATTAATTAGGATATATGGTAATTATGTGGACTTTTCTCTTAACATCTGTTATTTTAATACCGTTTTTCCCCCTAGGCTATGTGTTCACAAAAAAATTGTTATACACTGAAATGTGCTGTTGCATTGATGCAGAAAAAGCTTGACTCTGGAATTTTCAAAATAGGGTGCACGCAGGCTGGAAAGAATAAGTGGGTGGAAATGGGAAAGCATATATCGAGGAAGGTAGCACTTTCAAGGTCTTTGGCTGAAATCAGATTTTTGTTCTTTTTTTATTGAGAAAACTTTTGTTAATTGTTACTTTTAATGTTTTGCTATGTACAAAATTTGTTTTAATGGCATGGCATTCCTTTTATGTTCATTTGAATGCAATAATTTCGTTGGTAATTTCAAAGTGTTTGCCAGGTCCATTGTTGTTTTTGCCCCCATGATTAATTAATCTATGCATGGCTGCTTGATAAGTACATTCCAGTTTCATTATGATCACTTGATAAGTTTTACACCTCTAATACACAATATTGAATGTGGAGTTGAGGAGTCTTTGTGTTTGCTTAATTATGTTTTTGCTTTGCTGTAGGTTCAACATGTGGAAGACAAAGTAAAGGACTTGCTTTTGCGGATTCAAGATGGCAAGGTTCATGACTTTTTTTAATGCATTTAATGGTCATCAGTTTTATACCAGTTCTTCAATCCTTTTTTTTTTTTTTGCCTAAGCGCCCTATAAGTCAAAAGCTAGCCTTACAACTAAAAGCAAGGTCGAAATTTGTGTCCTTTTCAGTTCTGAGTTTTTGTTGTGTTTCTTAAGCATATGTTTTTCAATATATCCAGAGTAACAGTAGGTAAGATTTATGTTGTGTTTTGGGTTAGGTAGTTATGTGGTAGCATAGACTGAAAGGTGCTTATTGTTTAGGATAAGATTTGTACCTGATTTTGCTAAACTGAATTTTGTTACAGAAGTAGAGCACTAATACAAGTAGGTGGGTCTTGGCAAACTTTTCAGAATTGTAACTACGGATGTTATGTCCATGATTTTAATTTAGTTCTACTGGTCAGTTTGTTTAACCTTCAATATGAGCATGAGCCAATCATGTTTATTCGTTTGTGAATTGCATAAGCACAATGTAGTTGTGATAGAATTGCCTATAAATTTGTGTATCTATACATCTATGAATGTATTTTCATTAATTTTTTCACCAATAAAAGTGTAGAGTGAACCGATTTGGATTTCTGAAGAAAATGGGCTGGACTTAACTTACCTTGAAAAGCTAGCTCAAAGAGGGAGGAGTGACCAAGGCTTTTTATAAGGGCCACATTACCCCTATCCTAAACCGATGTGGATATTAACAAGATTGAATAGTGGGAAATCAAGTTTTTATATATTTAAAAATAGCTGAAGGTCCCCCTTTTTTTGGATTGAGGGACAGGGGGACTGTGAAGGTACCTCCAGTTTAGCTTTTTGTTGAATGGATCGTGGACATGGGATTTTGGGAAGTTTTTCCCCCTTTTGTCTGCATATTGACCTTTGTAGGTGACAGTTTACGGTTAGAAAGTGGCTCCTCTTTTAGAGGTTGTTTGGGAGTGGGTGATTATGTTGTAGTTCTATGCTATTTCCATCCTTATAGGCACTTTTACATGTTTACTTTGGAAGCAACTGAGCTGGGCTGTTTACTTGATTAAATATGTATACATAGTTTTATCATACTTCTGTTGTTCGATTTACTAAACTTTTTTTATTTTTGGGTGATTCCAGACAATTGACAAAGATGATATTAATTCATTGAAAGCAAGAAAGCTGATTGTTTTACAGTTAAGATCTTACTTCATTCTGTTTATTATGTTGTATATTTGAGTGTCCTTATTGTCTGTGTTGTGAACCTAAAAGTTTGTTTGATTAGTTCCAAAGTGTATTTTACTAATCAGGCTTGTGCTTCAGGACTTGGAAGGGCTACTCAGTGAGAAAAGGTCCTAACTATGCACCAAAAAGAAAGAAACCAGCAACTGATTTGACTCGGGAAAATCTACAGAGGTATACTCATATTCATATATGCATTTATGTATTCACGTAGCCTGAGTATTTATCTAAGTTGTTATCTGCCACTTTCATGTTTGTTACATGTTTAATTAAGCCAAATCATTGTATTGTTTGTGTGGGTTTTTACTTTTTACCACCAATAGTAGGGTACAACTAAGAAGTAATTATATGTTGATGCATTGTCTTTGGGAAATCAATATGTACATATACATACATTTGTGTGCTTTGTTTATCAGTAGAAAAAGGATTCCCTACCAAATGAGGGGGGTTATGCATGTAAGTAATTATGGTCAACAGTTTCCTGCACAGCTGAGTGCATATACATGAAATGTTCTGGATTCCATCTATTATGTTCTCTTTTTCTCGACCTTCCTAGGAATCATAGATATATTCTGAGGTGTTCTTGTATAGTAACCATTATGAACTGGGGATAGTCCTCAATAACTAGTTGTTCATTCATCCAGTCTTGCATATTAATGGCATCTGATTTTGAATATATGCAATTTACATTTTTGACAAATTTATCTGATTTTCTAGGGGTGATTGGAAGGAACTAGAGTTTAAGGAGTATAACTTCAGTGCTAAGGGTCCACCACCTGAATGTGGCCATCTTCATCCGCTGAACAAGGCAAGAATATGATCTTTTTTTTAATTTATTATTTTTTGTAAACACATGAATAATGGATGTTGGAAGATTGTTCACTTGGAAAGTTACTGCCAGTGTCATATGACATTCAGTTCAGAATTTGTTGACGCCATATAGTTTTTGAAATTGCTTCATCATAACCAGTCTTTTACTTCAAAACATAGCTTGCACTGCACGATTCATTTTACATTTACTATTGATTCCAAATGTTTCATGTAAGTGATGCTTTATTTATTTATTTTAAAGGTTAAAGACCGATTGAAGGATATTTTTCGTCAACTAAAGTAAGCACTTCCCTTTGAGTTCTGTTATTTACTTTGACTTGTCTATTAATTTTGACATCTTTCTATATTGTTCTTCTAATGGATGCAGTTTTGAGGAAATGCCGACAAATAGATATGTTGAGAGCAGGTAACTGACTAGTGTAGCATCTGCAATTTCTTTATTGTCAATTGGAGCTTCTGTTGATAGGTTTAGTGTGTGAAACTTTACCTGATGATACTAAATCTAACAGTAGATATAAAAAGATGATGCCTGTTCTTTCTTCACACAGACTCCCTTAGAAAGATAAACTGAAAATTTGTTGTAGCTTGAACATCTTTCTTTGTGTGTGTGTGTGTGTGTGTGTGTTATGGAAAAAGTGGTCTAATTTATGGACTTCTCATCACCAATTATTCTTAATATTAGTTCTGCTTGTACTTCACAATTACAGCTTCTGGAATTTTGATGCACTGTTCCAGCCACAACAACATCCTGCCCGTGATTCACATGATACATTCTTCTTGCAAGGTTGGTTTAAAATTTTTTGTTTTGTTTTTTTTGGTTTTTTTTTTTTTTTTTTTGGCTACTAGTTTCATTCTGATCACCATGTGGTTATGAATGTAGTTCCTTCAACGACAAGGCAGCTGCCAGAGGATTATGTTGAACAAGTGAAGGAGGTTCATGAGTCGGGAGGTTATGGATCAAGAGGGTATGATGCATATTTTTTTCCTTTAATAAGATATCATATCAAATGTCTAATTCCCAGAACCTTTTTTTTTTTTTTTTTGTGGTGGCAGATATGGATATGAATGGAAAAGAGATGAAGCAAACAAAAACCTTTTGCGAACTCACACAACAGCAATTTCATCACAGATGCTTTATGCACTAGCACAGGTGTTATTGCAATTCTGGTTGTCTGTTCATTGTTCTATCTCAATGGTTGTTTAAAGACTCTTATAATTTAGCTAACAACATTATAGACTGCTTTTAAGAGGAAACAAAGAAATTCATTCTTAGAGCATTGATTCTGTTGTTTCTGCCATTTTACCTCTTCTTTCCCCTCAGGAATGAATCTTGCACGTCATAAAGACCTGAATATGTTACTGTCAATTATCTAGTTTTAACATTGGAAGTTAATATAAACTGTGAATTGTCCAACAATTGTTCTTATATATTGCTTTCCTAATTATAATTATTGAAGGGTTTTGGTTGTGCAAAACTAGCTCCTTACCCTCTTTCTCTTCATCTCTTCCTCCTTGATTAATTTATATTGGAGGTGTTATTTATCACTTACTTTGTTATTGATGTAGCACGCAAAAGTGCATCCTTTTAGTCCCAAAAGATACTTCTCAATCGATCGAGTTTTCAGAAATGAAGCAGTAGATCGTACTCATCTTGCGGAGTTCCATCAGATAGAAGGTATCTATGAGTTTACAAAATAGAAGCTGGGGTTAGGGCTTTCTTAGGTTTTCATCAGGGGTTTGTGTGCTGCTCATGACAGCTTTTTATCTGGCATGAAGCATCAATACCTAAAGTGACCATTTTTAATTTTTGTGTCAATACATTTTATTTGGATGTGTCCCAATCCAAGTACCTTTTCAAAGGTATGGTGGGGCCAGACTGCTTTAGTGATAAAGAATGTCAGTTCATTTTGTATGGTAAAGTTAGGTCACTATATAATGGATCAAGCATCACTTTCAAAAATCACATTTACACATTGTAATTTTGCTGATCAGTTAACTCTCCAAACTCCTTCATTTGGTTTCAGGTCTGGTGTGTGATCGAGGCCTTACTTTGAGTCACCTGATTGGAATCCTGGAGGACTTCTTTTCACGATTAGGTAATAAAATCTCGTCCTTTTGAAACTTATTTTGGTTTTAACCCTTCAATGTCTTTTCTTGTCCTTTTTCTTCTGAGGAAAACAAAAACCAATTTTGAATAAAAATAAAGTTGGTAGTTATACCTAAGTTTTGTCTGTTGACACGGTAGGATTTCCTGGTAGTAAGTTGGATGTCACAAGTTAAAATTCTTTTTTTTTTTTTGGCACAAAACAGGCTGTTTATGTTTGATATGGCCAAGTGATGAGGATGCCATGATCTTGGATTAGATTAGATATTGAGATAAGGAAAATTCATTGGATATTGCAATGAGAAAAATCTAAACTTCTAAATCCATGTTCTGCTTTCAGGGATGTCTAAGCTGCGGTTCAAGCCTGCTTATAATCCATATACCGAACCTAGCATGGAGATTTTCAGGTAATAAATCAGAGGCTCCTGTTGCAGATCTATTGAAGGAATTTTAAACTGTGTTTTATTAAAAGAGGTAATAAATTGACATCTTCCAGCTATCACGAAGGCTTTGGGAAATGGGTGGAGATTGGAAATTCTGGCATGTTCAGGCCCGAAATGTTGCGTCCCATGGGATTTCCAGAAGATGTTAGTGTTATTGCATGGGGGCTTTCACTTGAAAGGTAAGAAACTTGACCCTTAATAATTTCCAAACGTACTAACCAATAATAATTATCAGGAACATCACTATATTCAATTTGATATTTCTTTTCCTTGTTTGAAACAGACCAACGATGATATTGTATGGAATTGATAATATCCGTGATCTGTTTGGACACAAGGTACTCTTTCACAATGAATGTGTATGCATTATGCAAGCTAGGCAATCATGCTGTCTTCATTGTTTGCTGACTCGTACACATTATTCTAAATTGCAGGTGGATCTTACTCTCATGAAGAGAAACCCTCTATGTCTCATCGGAATTCGTTAGACTCTGAAGTGTTTCTTATTTGTTACCATTTTTATTTCTTCTCATCTGAGGACAAATTGCAATGAGTTTTATGTGGGCAAAATTGTCAAAGTGCCTGGCTCTGTATTCTTTCGGCATCGCCATGTTGCGAGTCTAGTGAACTTGTATTGCAATTTGCAGCGACGCACTCTAACGCTAGTGCCTGGCTTTTTTTTTTTTTTTTTTTAACCAAGAAGTTTTTCTGAAAAATTATTATTTTTTATTTTCTATCTGTTACGTAAAACTAATAAAAAAATTATACTTACAAATATTCCAGGAAATAAAAGAAATTTTATTTTGCTTATATAGCCAATAATAATTAAAAATGGATAAAAATAAGAAAGTACTTAAATTTGATTGTTGTCACTGGGCCAAAGACAATATTATATAAGTTACAAAGGTTAATATTAAATTTAAAATTTATTATTTATCTTATTGATTTTTTCTGTCAGTGGGATGAGAAATACACGAACATTGGATTCAAGAATGGATCGTTTCTAAAATCATAATATAATTTTTATTTTTATGGATTATTACTAAAATTATAATAAAATTTTTGTTTTTATATAAATTCAATGCGTAAAATTTAAAATTTATTGTTTATGTTATTGATTAGTCAACATATTTATTGCTATCCTAGAGTCTACGTAGCTTTATATTTGCATCTTATAGAATTTTGAAACGTCATATTTAATTGTCGTTTTATTTATCGATTATTGTGTGAAATTACTAGTAAGGCTAAAATTTTTTCTAGTCTTTAAACTATTCTCTAAGTTTCTTGGGATTTAATTTCAAAAATTAATATATGCTTTCTTCTGTATTAAGAAACTGTTTTTAATATAATTAAAATAATAAACTTATTTATTTGTTTAATATTTATTTCATTTAAAATTAAATAATTTATCTTAGTAAATTATTTTTAAAATTAATAGATTTTACTTTTTCAAATGAAAAAGTAAAATAAGCCTATTTTGTGGAATGAAGAGAGTTTTAATCATAATTAATAATTCAATTTTTATATTATTAAAATTGAATTAATTAATTATATTCTAACATTTAATTTTATTAATATTTTAAGCTCTTAATTCCTTCCTTCAATATCATTTATTTTTTTAAAAAATGAAAAATATTTTTAAAAAAATTCTAACAAAATTATCCCAAAAAACCTTTTCAGAAAAAATTTCCAAATAAAAATTATTTTTTAATTAAAATTTTAAATAATAGAAAACTTAATCCGTTTAAAAATATGCATACTTAATGGTGAATTTATTAAATAATAAAAATTTGAATTTTGGAAAATTCTGAAAATAGTTCTTCAAAATAAGTTGTTCTTTTCTCCAATTAAATCATTTTTTTGAAAAAAAAAATATTTTTCTTGGAAATAAGTTTTTTTTTTTGGAAAATTTTCTTTGAAAATGATTATTTTTTATAATTTTTTTTAATTGAAGGTTATTTTTAAAATTTTATATTTTTTAAAATTTAGGATGAGGTAGAGTGTAATAAGAACCTTCAAAGTAAGATTTTCATATTTGTTGAATTTTCATAACTTTTGGATAAATTATAAATTAGTCCATCAAATACACAAAAAACTATTAATCAATCATGTCTTTTATGAAAAATAATTTAATCCGTGAAATTTAATTTTATCAATAGAATAATCTGTCAAAATATATCGTTATTTTCTTTAATTTAAAATAATCCCGATTAAATTTATTTTTATTAATTAAATAATAGTTAAATAATTATTTATTTTTTAAATAATTATATTTTAATTATTATAATGCATTGTAATGTATAATTATCTAAATATAGAATATTATTCAAATATTTAATTGACTCTCCACAAGAGTTAATATATAATTACTTAAATATAAAAATTTTCTTAGTTTTAGTGGTGACTGGTGAGCGGTTACAAGCGATGCCATGATGGTGGCGAGATTGATGGCCAGCGAGAGGAGCAAACATAACGGAAATAAAATTAGAGCAGAGGTAGAGGGGAGCAACTGAGGAGAGGATAGAAATCAAAGGAAAGGTTAAAGGATGGAGGGAAAGAAATTGAACCATTTACAGCAGGTAGACCATCCTTCTATAATGTTACAGTGAGTTGCTATTCATTTTACATGAAATGTATAAACAGGGAGCAGCTCAAAGTTTTTCTGAGCTGCAACAACTTTCAGAATGCTACTTCAAAAGGATTTAACTTTGTTATGCATATTAAGATATGGATTATTTAATTATCAGAAAAATAACTAATTTCTTCCTCATCTGAAGGGTCATCGTTTACCTGAGGATTAGTTTGAGCATCAACCATGACACCATGCTCAAATGCGTTCTTCTCTTCTGAAGAGTCATCAACTACTGGAGATGTCGAGAGAGCGACATTGATTACACCAGATTCAAATCTCCGCCGCCTTTCAACAGCATTCTCGACCAAAGTTTGAAATTCTTCATCACTGCTAGCTAACATGTAGCGCAGTTTAAAATTGATTTGATTCTCCACTAGAACTTTGTGCCTTGGAATTATCCGTTCGTCTAGAGAATAGCTGAAGAACCTGCAAATAATTTCGCTAGTTGTTAATGTCAAACGTACAAAGGAACATAAGAAAAGAAATAGCCATCAATATGAAAAACTAGAGAACATGGAAAAATTTTCATCTTGCAAAAGATTCAGCAGAAAATCCATGCAATTACTCCTGGTGAAGCACAGTGTTGTAGTAACATGGCCTAATTTCCTCATCATTAACATTGAAACAAGCTTCTTAGCTCCTAGTACACTAGTCTGGGATTAAAATAACCTTCAAAATAATAACTGGGCTTGATATTCTTCTCCTACAAAGTAGCAATATACTTAACATCACATATAGCTCCCTCTAAGGCTGTTTACCTTGGAAACTCAATGAGATCCTGCAAAGGCCGGACCATGGTTCGCCTCAAGTAACGATACTTAGGGCGGAGGAGGTCTATATTGTAACGTAGTAGCATGGGAAAATCAGCAATCATCTCACCCAATTGATGATGGCGTATGCCCAGTGACAGAAAATATTTCACGCTGATATCAAGCTTATGCACTATGCTGCATCCCAAGAGCTCTGGTCCCAAAGCTATCACCTTACCAATATCCCTCTCACTAACACCAGCTTTTGTCATCAAGAATATGACCTGCATGATACTCCAAGTTCAGCTAAACAAAATAATATTTGTTATCATTTGACCGATCAACAAAGGAACCATCCATAGAGATTTACATGATGAAGAATTATCCCAAATGTATCATTATTGGCAAATGAAGGACTACTGTAGTGGGGATTTTGGCATAACAATCATGCAGGAAATAAGCTAAATCTTCAACACCACATCATATTTTGGTTTAAAAAGAGTCATCCACATAAAAACAGATATATCAATTCACATAGATGGTCATATTAATTCGCTCCAAGTCTACTTGAAAAACAAAAGAAATACATATATGTATTGTGTATTACTGGGGATACTTCAACAATAGTACTCTTTATGCAGGATATGTAAAGAACAAAAACAGTAATTGACTGAGAAAAAGAACAAACCACTGGCCGGATTTTCTTGTAGAGGCTGTATGTTAGTAATGGTGGAAATTTTACAAGCATTTTGCCAATGGCGTCATCTCTAACACCTATGTCCTTAAAAAAACGCACCTTCATAAGGAAAAAAAAAATCTTGTTAACTCTCATCTGAAAGAGCAACGCATAGACTAGCATAATTCAATAAGTATCCTATTTCATTTAAAGAAAATATATGTTCATGCAATTCAAAAATTATTATCAAAGCTAGATGCTAGAGAGCAAAAAATGAAGATAAGAAAATAAGATTAGCAGGACAAAACTCAAAGGGAGAATTAAGCTAGATTACAAAACTTGCTTGTTTAATGGTGTAGCATTAACAAAGCTGAAGCATAATCATGTAACAAACAGCAATTCATACCTTTGGCACTATAGTCTCTTCCAAATCAACACAGAAAACTATTGGTTTAATGGTAAGCATTCTCCTCATACCATCTCGAGAGATTCCAAGGTAGTATAAATACTTAACAAGAGGCTTCCACCTTTCCTCAATGCTACAACCCATCAATTGTGGCTTAAATGCAAGTAATCTCCCAACTTCTTCATTATTGACGCCAAACTCCTTCAGATAATTAACCTGAACGAAGAAGAGGATTATCTCACCATATATAGTTATAAGAATTGGTAGAAGAGTACTTCAAAGTTCAAACACAAAAATAAAATCATTGTGTCAGTGCTTCATTATGGCTACTTGATGGACAGGCAAATTGAATGTGTTCCCAAAAGCAACTCAGAACTTAAAATCCTATAAAAGTGAAAATTGTAGGGTGCAGATTAATAAGTCAGTTACCTTTTGGTTCATCTCTTCCAGGGTAAAATAGCCAAGCACCCTAGGATAATCAAAGACCATTGTGCCAAAATCCTTCTCATTCATACCCATATCCAAGTAGAACCTGACTCGAGCTTTCACTTCTTCCATGCTATAAGACAATAATTGAGGACACCGACTCATTACATAGCCCATCCAATCCCTCCTCACACCATTGCTCTCTAAATACTCAACGATTTCAGCTAGTTCTTCATTACTGCGTTCTAAAATGTTATCCCCTGCTTTTGTGAGCACAACCCCGAGAAACTCTCCCCTGACATGAATTGACTTCAACCAGTCAGCCCGGCCTGTAATGGACTCTAGATTTCCTCTGGACAAGCATATGAGCTTCGCAATCTTAGGATATGGCAACCCATTGTGTTTCAGCCACCTATATTATATTAATTTAGCAATCACAATCAACACGTCAAACTCTAGTCTACATAATCCTCATTTTACTTCTAAATACAACAATGACAAAATATTGCAGTTTTGACATTGGTCCAAGCACTGAAAATTTTCAGAGCAAAAAAGTTTATCAAGATAGCATCCTAATGAATTAGAGAAAATTATCCACAAATGAAATTGAGAGAGAATCAATCAAACTTCAATGAGAAAGTTCAAATGAATCTGTTTTTACTCCATTAAAGATTTTTGTCACAAACCCACAAATAAAGATAAATTAGTTCACTGAGAAAACGAACCAAGCACCTAGTTAACCAACCAAAAATACCATAAAAACTATTACAGTTGAAGTACCTGATAAGTGGGACAACGTTCAAGTCCTCAATAACAGTCTTAGCTCTAATATTGAAACTCGAAGACTCAAACTCAGGCAACCTCTTCAATTTCGCAGCCTCAATCATAATAAAGTCAATAAAATCACTCAATCTATCAACCAAATTGGTCGAATACGTTATTCCGAACTTGCCTTTCCTCTTCATGGCTTCCTTGAAAATCTCTGCTGTCACTTTTCTACGTATCTCAAGCGCCTTCATTATCATTTCTGCTTCATCTTCTCCTCCATCGTCGTCTTCACTGTCTTCGCTTCCGTTTTGAAAAAGGGTTTGCAAAGGAGATTTGGTTTCTGTCGGGAACTGGGGGAAAATTGAACCAGGGAACTGAGGGATTCGTTTCTTAGTGACGAGGGTCATTTCCAAAAGCTTCACTTTCTCTTCTGGTGAAATAGCATCCCGCAATTTCTCTTCTTGTGATATTGCGTTTTGAAGTTGGCTTCGTTGTTTTAGGTGGTGGAGGAGGGCAGTGCTGGACTTGGAATTTTGGGTCCGGAGGACTGGTTTATCAGTAGGGGACGAGGTCGCCGGGTTTTGAGGTGGTTGGTGATGTTGATGGTGGAGGGAGGAGGAGATGGTAATGGTAGAAGAGGGAACGATTATGGAATTACAGTTCCTGCTGTGGTTGTGACGGTGGCAGAGGCGGAAGTGGTGGTGCTGTGGACAGGAGGACATCATCCCTTCACTGTTGGGTCGCTGATCAGTGTGTAAATGGATAGAGCAGCGGGGAAAATAGACGGTACTTGCGATAGAATATTCAATAATAATAAATTAAATTAAAAGGCTCAATTAAATATAATTTAGATTAATTAGATTGTGAAATTAAAAAAAAAAAAAACTCTCATTTAATCGTAAATATTTAAGTGTAGAGTGACAATTTTAGACCATGTAACTCAATTTGATATTTTATAATATGCTTATCATGAATTGATTTGTGATTCATTAATATGTTTTAACTGTTTAATTTATAATAATATTATTAAAAATAATAAATATAAATTTAATTATGTGTTAGATATCTACTACATCATCATAGTTGGTTTATATTTTTTTATTAAAATTAAATTTCATATTTTTATATATTAAAATTAATGTGTAAATTTTATGCAATATATTATTTTATAAAAATTAAACATATTAAACTAAAATTATCAGTGAGATACGATAGTCTATAAACATGCCAAGACTTAAAATGTTGAATAAGAATGGGAAGGATTCTTATAACTTGCGACAGTCTTTTGATGTTGCTCAACAGTGTTCGATTTGGTGCCAATAACTACAGAAGCCTTGCTTTAACTTGCAGAAGACTGTAAATCTATTTTAGGCCGTGAAGATGGTCATCCCTGGGATCCCATAATTGGATACTTTGTTTGGCTGCCTGACCCTTGAAAGCTCAGAGGCTATAAGAGCTCTAGTCATCGATTCTTCCGTTGATCATTGGAGATGGTGATTTTTCTATCTTTTTGAGGGGTCTTTTCTGTTTCCATAGAAGAATGTTTCTTGAGGAAAAACTTTACGTGGCTTCAAGTCTTTGGCGGCCTTTGTTTTTGTGCGACTTCTTAACTATCTAGTCCAGCTAGGGTGTGGAGGAGGATGAGATGGGCAGCGGCATTGCTTGTCATAGTGTCTCTCTTTCAATTGCTCTAGGGTTTGTGTTTATGGGCCTTAGGTCAAACTTGTAATGTGAAGCTATTTTTAGACTCTTTTTTTGTTAACTCTAAACTGTCGAAATTGTTATTATTAAGAAAATCACTTTTTTAAATATATTAATTAGATAATATTAAAAAATAATTTAAAATTAAATTTAATAAATTTTAACTATAATATCATTAAAATAATTTTTTTTAATTATTTTTTTTAATAACATCTAAAATGATACTTTTATTTATAAAAATAATTTTGACATTTCAATATCAATGCCAAACAGATACTCTGTAATCTTTAAATACTTATTAGGTTACTCTTCCAATCCTATGATTATATTAACCCTTTTGCAATGTTATGAATATCTATTTCTATTGAAAAAAATATATATAAAAATGAGATTACATGAGAGAAAAATAATTGCGCAAGCTCTCTCAAAGGCAGGAGATCCTTGCCACTTGACAAATATGCAAATGCAAGAGAAATCATTAGGTTTTGAACAACGTGAGAGATTAGAAGATAAAAAAGGGTTTGAAGAAATTCAAAATTGCTCTTTGTTTTATGATTTTACCGAAGAATAGTTAATAAGTATTTCTTGTGATTCAAAGTCATGATTTGGAATTCGAGGGTGCGGGGAGGAGGTGAGCTCTCACTCACAATGGCCATGATTTGGAATTCGCATGTACGGGGCACAGTGGTGGAGGGAAAAAGAAGGGTGGGTGAAAATTGCCATCCCTAACCGGCACTACCACAACTTGGATTTGCTTAAAAGCAAGCAAGGCAAGTACCAAACCAATCTCATAATGCAGGATAATCATTGTGATGATAAAATCCTTGACAAATACAATGTAAAAAAAAATAAAAGAAAAGAAAGCAAAGATCAATTACAGAGATAAATGGTAGCATGCTAAAACAAGCTGTTAAACAAATGTCACCATTACTGCCATTAGCACCCCATTCTCTTACAAAATTTTCCCAATCCAATCTTATCCGCCAACTTGGGACAAAATCTTTACAGAACTTGGATAAAGAGTTGATACACAACTTTCCAAATCCTCCCATTGATGTACAAAAATGGCTCCAGACCTTGATCAACTGCAAAAACATGTGCAGCACATAGGGGTACCAACATGAAGGCACTCAAATGGGAAGCCTCCTGTATTTATTGACAAAGAATCAAGAACAATCAACATCTCTGCTAATTCTAACCTAGTCTTTCTACATCTTGCACATCAGGTGATGGTTCAGGAAAAATCTCCCTAGATTGCCTTCTATGCGAGGATGAATGTTCACCACCACCATTTTGGCCACTTCCCTGTGAATTTGAGGTTCCTGAATGTTTAAAACTACCTCCTCCTTCTGGTCCGGTACTGGAGCTTGTTGGAATGACTGCTACATCAGATGAGCTATGCCAACTACCAAGTAGAGAAGCATTCCAAGAGTGCCTGGAAGATGCTGTTCTCAACCTTGCAGAGCTGGAATTTTCTTCCTTTACTACCTTGAATGGATTTTCTAATGCCTTGAGGATGTATACCATGAGCGGTCGCCTTGAAGGCTTGGGATTGAGGCAAGACCTGGCAACAATGGCCATGGCCCAGACTTCTTCCAATAAATCTTCATCAATGATCAAAGATGGATCCACAATTTTTGTCACAAGTTCCTTGTCATAAATGCTGATGTATGGTAGCGTCTGTTCTAACCATTCTTTTAGTTGGGCTTCACTAGATGCACTCATGCCCACCTTCCCCGTTACCAACAAGCTCAAGTAATACTCTCCCAAACAGTAAATATCATAGGCACATGTTGCTGTCACTGAACCTGGTCATGATAAACAGAAGTGAATTTCAGAAACTTGGAACTCCTCCAGCAAACAAGGATTCTGAAGTTTTAAGGGTTTCTTTCCTTTTGCTAGTTGGCTCAGCTCAAAACAGACATAAAAGACTCCTTGAGAAACAGTGGCTAAAATTTTATATCATTTACAGAAGCGTTATCTGGAGCAAGCAAAAAACTGACCTATCTCAAACAAAGCAAGCCACAACCAATGGCTTCAACCTATCGTTCTACATTGTTTAACAGTCACAGCAGACTAACTAAAAACTTCTCTACAAATACTCTCTTTTTTTTATCTAAGCACTGCTATATGCCAGCATGACTGGCATAGGAACCAACTAGGACCAACAAACTTGGGATAACAACTTGCACACCGCTGATTACACAAACCAATAGAGATCAATAACCTCAAAGAAATTGAAAATACTTGGAAATGCATGGATTGAATGTAACAACTCCCAAATTCTTCTTACAAGAGTTATTGGATCCAAACAAAGAAGCTATCTTACTGATCATAAGCAGAAAGGAAATGAAGTTCCAAGCACCCCTTGCAATCCCCAAGGAATTCCCAGAATTCTTGTTATATACTCATTCCAACCCTCCACTCTCTTTTCTAGGTTTATTGATATTGAATCAATTGAACGCACTTCTAACACTTGTTCCACTTTTGGAAGACCTGCGTTATATCACCAGATCTCGATTTTTCATATATAAATGTAACTAATGTATTTCCTTCGTAAAGGATTTCTCCATAATGGCCATGGTTCTTCGATAACATAATTCACATTGATTTGGGACTCCAAAACGTTCATTGGTTGCCTTAGGTTCAATACAAAGAAAAAGGCACAAAGTTCACCACAAGTTTTACTATTATCTCCTGGGCCACATATATATCAAACCACTGAAGAGCATTGATCCATGGACAGGAAGGCCACCACTCAACAGTACAAAATGATATGAGAAATTATCTTAGCCTTCATTTGAAAAGAAGGTAATTATCATTTTCTCATTACCTCTAACTAATATCCTACTGCTATAATTAAAAAAAAAAAAATCCTTTTTGACATTTCACCCACTTTGGCTGGTGTGGGATCACAACTAGGAAATATTGGTTTTCTGTTTATCTAAGTCTAAGCCTTAGTTTTTTTTAATAACATGTATGATAAGAAGCTACTTAAGGTTTGAGAATTGAGAGCATCAAGCAGCATATAGCTATTTCTGGTTAGATGGATGATGGATCAATATATAGAGGCTGAATTACAAATATTAAACAAATGAAAGTGATACTTAAAACTTATATCTCTACGTACCAGAAGTGCCTTGTTCCGATGACCTGCAATGAAAAAAAAAATCCAGAATGAAAATCTTGATTAAGCTAAATAAGCATGCAACACATGAACACTAAAAAAAAAAATTGACACAATAGGTAGAGATAACATAGTGCAGTGTACCCTAAATATGGGGGAAAGAAGTTAAGGCCCATTTGGATAGATAAGGATTTAAAATGCAGGGGTATTTAAATAATAATATTCACAATGAAAAGGAAAAACTTGGTATTATGCTTTGACCTTCTAAAAATTGGCTCCTGATCTGCTAACACAAGGAACTTCACCCAGTTGATGGTAGAGTCACAAAAGTTCAAGTTGAAAGTTCTCAAGAAACTAGATTGCATGGAATCCATACAAAGTTAACTTATGCTTAATCATATTCAAACAGGAAAAGGCAATATTAATTCGTTAACATACCACGAAACAATACATAGTTTCTAAAGTATTTTCTGTCAGAAAAGAAAACAAAGGGATCAATAAAATCCTCTCCCTAATACTGGTAGCAAGAAGATGGATTTCTCCAAATAGTCATCTAATAATTGCAAGAACGAAGGAAGTTACCTATGCTGACTAAAATAATGGTATTGCAACACTGTAAGTGTAAGCTTCAGGAACAACTAAATTTAGCCCATTAACTATGAAATATCTTACTTAAAGCAAAAGGTGGTATGTCCGACCCCTAACAAAAGCAGTGGTAACTAAATCCAAGAAAAATTTTTAAATGATAAAATAAACATACTGTTGATGGAGGCTAGGACATGAGCCAGTTTTAAATACAATACTCACTGTGGCAATCGAAGCAACCTGGTAATCCTGTTTTGATGAGTATCCCCATCTTGAGGACAAACTTCACTTAGGCTTCCAAGCCGCACTTCAAATTTATCATCAAGGAGTATACTGCTTGCTTGAACATCTCTTCAATGAAGCAAAAGAAAGAATTCAGCGACTACAACAGTAGCACAACTTTTTCCAACTTTTTATGATGTAATGTAAGCTAGTGAAGCATTTGGCAAAACAACCAAAAAAAGCAAATGTAATTGCGCACCGGCACACACACAAAAACCAAACAATTTTTTTTTTTTAAAAAAAAAAAGAAAACTTTCAAAGCAGCTCATGCTTTAGCTTCACCTTTTACAACTTGGATTTCAACCTCTAAACTTCCCTATCTTTTACCAGTAAGCTATCACCAAGACCAAAGCACAGAGCACTAGTTTAAAAGTCCTAAACCAGGTTAATGCCCGGGTATATTTGATGCACGCCAATGAACCATGTCACAAAAATTAACCTTGATATTGAAATTAAAAACTAAAGTAATTCAACTCAGTAGGATTTATGGAATACTTTTAAAATTATCTCAAATTTCGTTGATGCTCAAAAGAGCATGTTGAACTGCATAACCAAGTACATATTGTCCAGACTTGCCTAACCAACATGTAGAAACTATATAAGAACTTCTTTTGCAATGTATTGATACGCTCCCAAAGCAGGATTTCACTTCAGTTATTACACAGGAAGATGCACAATAATCTTTGCCATAACTCCTGCTCAAGCAGTTGTACCATTAGTTATAACTTTGTGTTACCTTCATAACTGGCAAATGGTTATGAATGCAAATCAAACTTTCTAAAATCAAGGGGTTTAAACTTTTAATGTTGGATATTTCAGTCTTTAACAAAAGAAAATCACACATTCATACGATTTACTTACTAAATTTTCAAAGTAAAAATGCTCACAGAAACAAAGACCCACCTCATCGAACTGCTGTTGGCATTAGAAATGACTTAAATAATAATCCCAAAGCAAGGGATTCCAATAAAATTGATGAATTAGTAGCGTACATAGTGATTGAAAAAGTCATATATGATGGTTAAAATATTTTTATTTGAATTTTTTTTTCACAAAAAGGTGGGATATTTTCCAGACCAGTTAACTGATAGGAAAAATTAGGACGTTCTAGAAAGTGATCTTCATGGCTAACATGAGATTGTGAAGAAAAAAGAAGAGAAAAAGAAAAAGAGAGTCAACAATACAAGTCTTTACCTGTGTACTATGGGTGGTGTACACTCATGATGCAGACAAGATAGACCTTCCGCTGCTCCTATCGCAATTTTCAATCGTGTAATTCAATCTAATGACTGTAAACTATTATCTTCTGAACTGGTTTTCCTATAAAAGGAACTTGACAAATCTCCATTTGGCATATATTTGTAAATCAAGAACTTCTCATTCTCATTCTCCAAGCAGTGTCCCAAAAGGGGAATCTAGGATATGAAACTTTACTGAAAAAATCCAATTCCAGTAAGTAAGCCTCTTTCTTAGTAGATTGCATATCTACTCTTTTTATGACTACAGAGATCCCATTTTCCAAGATACCCCTATAGAGATCCCCCGAGTGACCATGTTTAATGAGGTTTGCATCACTGAAGTCAGCAGTGGCTTGGAGCAGCTGCTGATATGTGAACGTGTCTCCTAAACTTGAAAATTTGATTGATACTTCAGGAGGCGGAGGACTACTCCCAGCAGGAAGTGGCTCAACTCCAACCGCTCCTTGATTTGCAGTGCCCCTCTTACGGAAGCAAATGAGCAGCAGCACTATTAGTAATGTCAAAAGAACAATAATAAGCCCAACGCCTCCCAGAACACTTGCTAATATGATAGCCCTTCTGCTGCTCTTCCCTTGAGTATCTCTGGCAGGAGGTTGTGTGGAATTTGGGAGTCCAAAATTGTCAAAAGCCAGCCTCATTTCAGCATAAAAAGATGCACATTCCTGAAAACTTCTCTGACTTGACATATTTTGGAGGCAATTGCTAACAAGAGAAGCATTGTTGGGCAGATAATCTGGAACCCTGCCTTCAAAATAATTTCCAGACAGATCAACAAAACGGAACCTTCTCAGTATTGGTTTGAGAGCTCCATAAAACAAATTCCCAGACAGATTCAGTTCTGCAGTAGTAGCATTAGCATTCAAGGTAGAATCAGGCAGGAAGCCCGCGAATTTGTTGCCAGAGATATCAAGGAGGAGCAATCTAGGCATTGTCCATAGCACATCAGGGACAGCACCGGTAAAACCGTTGTCCTTCAAAACCACAATCTGCAATTGATTTGGAGCAGGAAACAAGTTGACCGGCAAGGACCCAGACAATGAATTCAAGCTGACATCAAGGTCAACCAACTTACCAAAGTCCCCAAGCTGAGCAGGTATTGAAGATGATAACTGATTACTTGAAAGATTCAAATATTGAAGCTTGAAAAGCATCCTAATGCCAGGAGGAATCGACCCAGATAAGAAATTGGACGAAATATCAAGAATTGTCAAATTCCCAAGCGAACCAAACGACGGAGGAATAGATCCCGTAAGCGAATTCTGCGAAAGATCAAGAACTGAAAGCAACATCAATTGACCCAAACTGGAGGGAATTGCACCCGTTAAACTATTACCAGACAAATAAAGGCTAGTAATATTAGTCAAATTCCCTATACTGGCAGGAATAGCATTGTGTATTGCGCAAAAACGAAGATCAAGCAGTTGAAGTGAACCAAGCCTTTGATCGAACCAATCTGGGATGGAACCAGGGAGCAAGAATATAGAAGCGTTAAAAGCAGTCAGATGGGTCAGATTGGCGATCACGTCCACGGAGAATTGTGGGTTCTGGGAACCAAGTCTTGTCCTTCTAAAACCAGAAATGTTAATTCCAGAAACACTGCCGTTCTGGCATGCGATACCCGCCCAATTCAGGCAAGGGTTAGCTTTTCTAGGCCACTCCTCACTTCTTATACCCAAAGAGGATCTGAGTTCAAGTAGGGCAGCTTGTTCAACAGAGGGACTCAGTGTCTCCACTTGCCGAAATGCAGGCTGAAATTTCAACTGCAATGGCAGAAAAGCGAATATTTTACAATTCGCTGGTCGACCATGGCTTATGGAAAATGAAAAACAGATTCAAATCTTCTCTTCCTCATATCAAATGTGGGCTTCTCTCTCTTTCAGTCCATAAAAGAAACATGACTCTCACCAGGACCAAAAACCCTTTCTTTCTCTTTTGATTCTCACTTATTCTACAAAATTGTTGGTGACCAATCTGCATCTCTCCCTGTCTGTCTCTCTACCTACTCTCTGTGTAGTTCCAGTTCCCTGTTCCCCAGTTGACAAAAGAATATCACTCTCTCTATTATTGCTCTTTGTGGGCTTTAAAAATGGGGTTTTCCAGTTTCTAAACGCTGGCCATTCACAAAGCAGAGAGTTTTTAGCTGCGCATCATAGAAGAAAAAAAATACAAAAAACAAGAAAAAAATACCAGGAAAGAAGGAAATCAAGAAGCAAAGCGGCTTGTAGATAGCAGGACGCAGAGGCTCAGCCATTGGGTCACCCCTCTGACACTGAACCCACGTCCGCGTGCCGTAATTGTGGTGGCCTGCTTGACCTCCGCTTATCCCGCTTTAGCCATCTCAAACTACTCTCCCGACGCTGAGAGACACTTTTCTTCTCTCTTATGCATATAAACTGCTCATATATATATATTTATATATTCAACAGTCAATAAGTAAATGATAAAAAAATTAAATTGATTGTTATTACTAACGGCTAAATTTTAAGAAACTCATCAAGAAATTAGGTTCATCAAACATCCATAATTAATTATACGTGTACAAATTGAAAATCATTTAAAATCGCTCTACTAAATAAATATTATATCCCTAAACTTTGCAATTTGATATTTAAAATATCAAGTAATCTTAATTATCTTACTATTTAGTTCAACAATTACAATCACATTGAAAAAACTACCAACAACTGAATTTGAAAAGATTATTTGAAAATTATATTTATTAAATACTTATGATTGATAGAAAGATTACGAATTACACCTTATTCATATTTATTATTTTTTTTATTTATTATTTTTTTTAATCAACTTTCTATTTTACAAGAAAAATTTTTAAAAAGAAAAAAAAAATAATATTTTATAATCATTCCAATTGATTAATGAAAATTTAAAACTCAATCAAATGGGTATTACATAGTTGAGATTTAAAATTTTATTTAGTTATTGTATTTATGGTTACATTTATAATTTATTATTATAGGATAATAATAATTATTATTATTAATCATAAATTAATTAGATTTAATTAAAACTAATTTTTGTAAAATAATTTTAACCTCCTTAGAAATTAAAATCACCCTAATTTCAGTCGACCCTTGTGTAAATTAGATTTAATTAAAACTAATTTCTGTGAAATAATTTTAACCTCCTTGGAAATTAAAATCACCCTAATTTCAGTCAACCATTGTGTAAATAGAGACAGAAATGTAGGTCTCTTATGCTTTTCCTAGCTTGTTCGTAGAAATATGTTTGCTGGTCGGTTTATCTTTTCTCATCCGTCAATCTATCTCCAACGACTTTCCATTTTAAACGTGAGAGGGAAAACTTCCCACTGAGAAGCTGATTAACGGAAACAAACAAAATCAAAAATCGGTTGCCCACTTCTTCTAACTAAATTTCTAACCTTCACACCATTTTTTGCCGCCTTTTTGTGTCACAACTCAACTTATGGGCCGGATCGACACTAGGACCTGAACCGGCATAAAGCTCCCGAAACCCATAATAAGTCTTAATGTTCTCAAATCCATAACTAAGGTAAAAAAATTTAGGTCCAACATGTAAATAAAATAAAATAAAATAAAATATTTTTATTTGGGTTAACCCAACCCGATAATCATAAAAAACTGAAGTATGGAGAGCCTCGCTCAACTCTGTTACCACCACTTACAAGTTGTTTAAATACCACACAAATCTTCATTTATTAATCTCAAAATTTTAAATTAACACGATTTCTAATAAGGTTCACACTATTATTAACACATGCGGAGTTCTAGATTTCAAATTTTGAAAAATAATAAAATAATTAAATAACTGACGTTAAACATGCAAGGAAGAAAGCAAATTGCTCTGTAAAAGAACTTTTCCTGTAGCTTGGAAAAATAGGTGAACAAGAGTGAGCGTTCAACTCAGAGAGTAAAATGTAACACCCCAAAATTTTAAATTTTATGAGCATTTTTGGTATTTTAATTTTATTTAAATTTTAGGAATTTTTTTGAGATTTTTCAGATTTTAAAAATCGGGTTCGATTTTCCGAAAATATAAACTTTGATGATTTTTAAAAATTAATTTAAAGACCACGTGGTAAAACTGAAAATATATTTGGAGTCTACAAATTTTTCTGAGTTTTCTAGAATTTTTTCGAAATTTTTGGACCTCGTTTTCGGTCCCGAGACAGAGTAAAAATTCAAAATTTTGTATTCCGAATCGAACCGACAGAATCGAACAGAACCGGATCGGACCGGTTGAATCGGACCGGCTTCTTTTTCTTCTTCTCTTTTCTTCCACGCGTCCCGACCTCCTCCCCTTCTCTCTCTCTTTTCTCTCTCCTCCCTTCTCCCCTTGCCGCGTCGCCGCCTCCCCTGCCTTCCCACCTCGCCGGCGCCTCACCTCGGTCCTCTCCCACGGCCGGCCGCCACCTGGAATGCTGGAAAACGGCGCCCGAAGTTGAGCGACGTGCGTGCGCGACTATTGGTCTTCCCGGCTGAAATCCGGCCGATCCGGCCACCAATCGGACCGGGTCTTGTATCTAAAATCATCTACTCGACGAGAGCTTTCCATAGACACCAAGAACACCGAAATCCATCGAGCGGTTTGTCCAATTTTTGCTCGGGAAGTTTTTAGCCCATTTCGACTTTTGGGCTAGATTTCTCACAAACCGTGAACCCCACGAGAAAACCGAGAGTACCAGCGCGCTCCACTCGTCGAGAGCTTCGCGGCGACATAAATTTCAAATTTTTCCGACACCGTTTTTCGGTGGGTCCCACGGAACTTCGCAGTGTATTTCCGAGCATTAAATGAGCTTAGAAAATTCTAAAAAATTTATGTACTAACCCCGGTGTTATGGGCTTCGTGTAGGTATCCTCAATTCGCAGAAATTCGACAGTTGTCTGGGTCTGTGAATTTCCGACCAGACAGACCCGTTACCGGAAAAGTCTCCGAATTGGATCGAGGCTTTGGCTACCTCACCATTGTCAGACGTCCCGAGCGCGTACCCGAAGTCGGAATCGGTAAAGGTAAACCCGAACCTTGCTTTTTCGTAATTTTCTAGTGCTTAAATAGGATTAAAAATCCATAAAATATTCATGGTAGCTTAGAAAATTATGATTTTTTTTGCAATAGATTAATAATATTGCTAAGGACCGCGGGGCAAAGTTTTAGAATTTTTAGAGCTTATTTGGGCAGTTTTTGAAAAAATGATCAATTATAAGGACTAAATTGAAATTTTACATATTATGATGGATAACTGATTTGATGGGCCCAGGAGGGGCTGTGTGATGTGATTGAGTTGTGGATATATGGATTGTGAGTATAGAAGTGTGTTTTGAGCCCTTTTGCAGGTTGGGTAGATCCTAGGTATAGGGAGACTCACTGGATTTTCTACGACTTAGGACGTATTTGGTCTTTTTCCTTGTTTGTATGGGGTCAAATTTATTAAATGATTGTAATAAAAATTGTCAGGTGAGCCGGGACAGCCTTCTTCCTCCGTCCAGCCGCCTCAGTGACCACCGTCAAGTCTGTGAGTAAAATATTAATTTTAATTGTAATTTCGATATTATTATATGTTCAAGCATGCCCATGCATCACTTATATGCATATATTTATGTAGTTAAACTCTAGGCACGATTTATGTTGCATTCATAACTGTTAGCGTGCCATGGATGTTGTTGTGGTAATTTGGAGCAGTGTGCGTGCGTTGGCGTGCGTGTGATGTGGTGTGGACTATGGATAGGACGGGTAGACACGGCTTGAGATCTTGGCGGGACCGGTCCTTGGGGTAGACACGGCTTGAGTTCTTGGCTGGGACCCGATTTGGTTATTAAGTGGAAGTCGAGTGAGTTCTTGGCACTGTGTTGGATTTAAGAGAGCTGTATAGGGGATCAGCTCCCATATATTATGATTGATGTTACAGGGTGCGTGAGTGCTCCAAATTACCTTTTTGATGTTATGATGTGAAAATGATGTGGATGTTGCATTTCACTCTACAGGGTGCATTAGTTTTAGATAGTTATAGAGATTATGGTTAAAATTGATATTTTACTCTCTGAGTCGAACGCTCACTCCTGTTCAATATTTTTTCAGGCTACAGGAGGATTTTATTGTGGTTAACCTGCTTTTCTCCTTCGCAGGTTATTTTATCAATATTTGTGTAATTTTATTTACTCCTAGAATTTCCGCATGTGTTAGAGATATTTAAATGATTCGGGTCTGTAATATAAATTGTCATGTGGACCTGTAAAATTATTATATGCATGTTTGATGGACTGGATGAGGGAGCTGAGCTCCCATTTATCTTTATGATAATATGAGTATGTGGAGGGTGAGCTGAGCTCCCCAATGGATTGGTTATTGTGTTTACAGGTCGGGTGAGTCAAAAACTCCCCGTTGAAAGGTCCACTTTATGGCCGGACTCTGTCCGGTTGGTTTCTTAAAATTGGGCCCAAATGGGCCTTAGAATTGGGATAATGAATAGTTAGGCTTACTACGGGCCTCGGGGGCTTTAGGCTGACCCAGGTCCTAGTGCCGGTCCGGCCCATAGGTTGGGTCGTGATAAAATATCAATTTTAACCATAATCTCTATAGCTATCTAAAGGTAATGCACCCTGTAGAGTGAAATGCAACATCCTCAATGTTTTCACATCATAACAGCAAAAAGGTAATTTGGAGCACTTACACACTCGATAATGTCAAACAATACTTATATGGGAGTTGATCCCCTATACAACTCTAAGAAATCCAAACTGTACCAGCGAAGAACTCAAGCTCGGACTTTCACTTAATAAACCAAATCGGGGTCCCAGCGAAGAACTCAAGCTGTGTCTACCACGAAGGACTGGGTCTTAGAGAAGATCTCAAGCCGTGTCTACCCGTCCTGTCCATAGCCAACACCACACCACACGCACGCCAACTCACGCACACTGCTCCAAATTACCACAACAATATCCATGGCACTTTAACAATTATGAATGTAACATAAAACGTGCCTAGTGTTTAACTACATATATACATTTTTATAAGTGATGCATGGGCATGCTTGAACATATAATAATATCGAAATTACAATTAAAATTAATATTTCACTCACAGTACATCGATGATTATTATGGCTGCTGGATGCAGGAAAATAACTGACATCGATTACCTAATAATTAAATTATAATTTATTAATACTAAGTCAAAATAAAACTCTAAAGAGGCAACAGACAGCCTAATTCATGCCGAAAATCCGGCAGAATTTCTCCTATACCTATGACCTACCAAATCTGCAAAAGACTTCAAAATGCACTTCTATATCTGCCAATCACACAATCACAACTCAATCATATCACAAGGCCCCTCATGGGCCCACCCCAAATAGTCAACAATCACAATTCAAAAAAATTACAATTTAACCCCTATAATTAGTCTTTTTGTAAAAACTATCCAAAAGAGCTCTAAAAATTCTAAAATTTTACCCCGCGGTCCTTAATAATATTATAAGGCTATTGCAAAAGGAATTATAATTTTTCGATCATCCACGAATATTTTATTAATTTTATTCTAAATCGATATTAGCCGAAAATAAGCAACTTGGAGTTCGGGTTTATCTATGCCAATTTTGACACTTGGAACGCGTCCAAAATGTCTAAAAATGCTAGAATTAACTGTAATATTGACCATGTTCTGAGACCGGCTGCCGAGCAGTCAGATCTGACTAAAAATGCGGTCTTGGTGCCAGTGAGCTATCTTCGATCCGATTGCACCTAAATTAAGTCAAGATTGTGTTAATAATTATTATAAAATTATTTTTAAACTTTGGGAATAAAAAAAGTTCGAAAATCTCACCAAGCGATATGGATCGTCCGATTTTCACCTTTTTCAAACAGTGTCCGATCGGAGCGGGACCAGTCCTATCTCGAAGATCTCGTCAACCTGAGTCCATCGGTGGCCTCGAATTTTCGATCCAACTGTCAGATCGCCGAAAAAGTCTCTCTCCTCTTTCTCTCTCTTCGTTTATTGCTGAAAAACTTCATTAAAACCGGCAAGTCTTGGTCGGACGAGGAACCCAGTGCTGCCAGAAGCTTGCTGCCGGCGTCCCTTGTCTTCCCATCGTCGAAGATGGTTGGAAACGGCTTTGGATGGTCCTTGCCATTGCTTTCTCTCTCTCTTCAGTTCTCGTCTTCGCAGCCGTCTTCCTTCGCCGTTTCCCGTCCTTGGTGGTCGCCCAGTCACGCTGAAGCCACTAGGGTGGTCACCAGCAGCCGATCCCTTGCCAGCAAGAAGAAAATGGGAGGGAGGAGGAGAGTCGGGGAGAAAGAGAAGGAGAGTTTTGGGGGGGGGGGGGGGCTGCGTTTTTCAATTTTTGGGTTTTTTTTTAATCTTTTAATTACATTATTAGTCCCTCAACTTTTTAGGAGTTTACAATTAGGTCCAAAATAATTTTTTATTATGTTAAAATTTAATAAAATTCTAGAAATGATAAAAATAAATATAGTCTAGGAAAATTTAATTATTTTATTCTCATTTACTAAATTAACTTTAATTAATTTATTAATTATTACTTTATTATTATTATTATTATTAAATTTTTTGGTTGTTACATTCTTCCCCCCTTAAGAAAAAATTCGTCCTTGAATTTTCAAATAAACAAGAGATAAGGAAAAGAAAATTATTAGAACAAGTGCAATCTTTACTCCTCTGGCTATGCAGAGATCGGTAAAACATTTATTCTTCAAGCTCTTTGTATATTATAGATGATATTCTACTGTTCTCTGATTCTACTATAGTGTCCTATTTGTCATCATCTCTTTCTAGAGATGCTCTTATCTTTTTTTAGAGATGCTCTTATCTCTTAGCTATTCATTGACCATTTTTCTGACATCTCAAGTATTCACTATACCTCCACTACTCTCGACTTGATATCTGATAACTTTAATCAACTTTGGCGCTTACCTCACTTTTATTACGCCCTAACGTGTCTCTTGGTGACTTCAGTTCTCATTCCTTTATTTCAATAATATTTGTTTCCCCAAAACATGACTTATGTTCCTTATCCTAAGGTATCCTATGAGTAGCTTTCCTGTAGCACTTAATCTAGGCATCTTGTTCGAGATCTTCACTCTTCTTATGATCTCAGTGGTCAATACCTATAGATCTTCTCACTCCCATGATACTTCAAATTTTTAATCTCTTTTGTGTCATTACTAAGGTACTTAGACCAGCCTCTGTCCATCTTAGGTAACTAGTTATGTAGAGCTCCATCCAAGTGTCAAGCGTACCCTACACCACTTATCAATATTGAAAAGTGAACTGGGTCTCTTCTCTTATAAGACAAATGTATTTGTATTCCCTGACAACTCAGTTAATGCAACTTTATCGTTTCCCACTCCTTCTCTGGAATGAAAATATCTAGACTTCTTTCTAAAGCTTCTTAGTATGTGGCCTACTTCTGATACATTGGCACTCAGATCGAGGCTCTAATACTCTTTTAATCTATCATCTCATAATAACTTGTTTCAAACATCTCTTCGTGTGTTTCTAGCATACCTATTCCTTCTTATCCTCATCATTATAACTAGCTCTACCATGCTTTCTTCCTGTCCTTTGGATCTTATCTACTTCCTTTTCCTATTTCTGCTATCGTTGATATCTTTTCAACATGCTGTACTTATTCCTTAATCTTAGTCCTATCTCACTCTTACATCTTTTTCCTTCAAAGATGTCCATCACATCATCAACTTTAACTTTCTTTTTATTTCTTAGTCTTATCTTGATTACTAGTTCCATTACTTCGAGAATTTTAACCTTAAGATTTACTCCTACAAGCACATTCTTCACCTTATGTGACACTCGTAATTAACTATAGAAAATTCTCCTTGTATCCCCTTTTCCAACTTACCTATCAGAACATTATCATTCCCTACCAGCCTTACTAGGAAATTGTTCATCCTGGATGGATAGGAGCCCCAAAAACTATAAGTTCCATCTGAACTAACACGGCTGTAGGAAATGTGTGCCATGCCTTAATTCCAAACAAGATACTTCACATGTTTATTCTCCTTAATATAATCACATATACTGCCCATAGCTTTCCAAACTTCAGCCTCAACTTTTCCCATTAGCAACAATTCCATTCACTGTAACTCATTAGCAATTAGCACTTCCTCCAGCTTATAGTTCAAAAGGGTTGTAAGCCCCAGTAACTAGCTCGATTTAACTCCTGTTATTACTCTGATCGTTCTTTCATACTTAACACTAGGCATGCACTTACTGTTATTCTCATGTCAGGAAATTGTGTATGAATTGATGCCTACCAAACTCTCAAATAACTAGGTCTCCTTGATTCAGTCTTTGTTCCTTATATAACCCTCTAGAACCAAAAGCACAAGCTAAACTTGAAAAGAAAGAAAAATATCCTCTTATATTCAACTATGCCCGATCGTCATATTATAAAGTTTCACCTATGTTTCTTGGTCTTTCTCTCTAAATTTCATAATCTCCTAGTACAATTGTGCTCTACCTATAAGGTATCATCTGCATGAATCCTTTACCGTACCATTGTCCTTATTGACATAATATTTTATAATTTATTAACTTTACTTATACTCAACCAATGATTCATATCTATCATCGTTGATATTGTGCCCTTAACTTTGGTTGAATCCTGAAAGATTTCTCTTACTAATAGATTCTTCCAACATAAATTTCACCCTTATCTATGGTTATTAATTTGATCCTTGAACTTTCTAGTGATTTATTACCACCCATACTTGTCACTTTTCGTTTTACCCTTACTATTTTTATGTCGTTATTACTTCACTGCAAAGTGATTCTGTTGATCACACTAAAGACGTTTGCCTGACATTCATAACGAACCTCAAATTACCTTCTCACTATCTCAAAAGTCTAACCTAAAGCCTATGTGTCATTATCTATAATTCTTTCCTCTCATCATACCTATTTGATCCCTTAGATTGACTTTTATTCAACTTACTACTTACTAACTTCTTCTTCTCTGCCTAATTAGATAGTCTGCAATACCATCTCACACCTTCTAGTTTTTGCTCATTATTATTGTATCCCTCGCCTAATATTCTTGATGCTGTTAACAAGTTAAAAGAATCTTACCCCTGGCACTACCTTAACTACATCATGCTATGAGTATCACATTACTAGATTCCATACCTCCATCACTATTTTCACTAATGTTGTCCCATGCTCTCTTAATCCAAACTGTGCCAGCGAAGAACTCAAGCTCAGACTTTCACTTAATAAACCAAATCGAGGTCCCAGTGAAGAACTCAAGCCGTGTCTACCACGAAGGATTGGGTCCTAGAGAAGATCTCAAGCCGTATCTACCCATCTTGTCCATAGCCAACACCACATCACACGCACGCTAACTCATGCACACTGCTCCAAATTACCACAACAATATCCATGGTACTTTAACAATTATGAATGCAATATAAAACGTGCTTAGTATTTAACTACATAGATACATTTTTATAAGTGATGCATGGGCATACTTGAACATATAATAATATCGAAATTACAATTAAAATTAATATTTTACTCACAGTACACTGATGATTATTGTAGCTGCTGGATGCAAGAAAATAGCTGACATTGATCACCTAATAATTAAATTATAATTTATTAGTACTAAGTCAAAATAAAACTCTAAAGAGGCAACAGACAACCTAATTCATGCCGAAAATCCAGCAGAGTTTCCCCTATACCTAGGACCTACCCAATATGCAAAAGACTTCAAAATACACTTCTACATCTGCCAATCACACAATCACAACTCAATCATATCACAAGGCCCCTCCTGGGCCCACCCCAAACAGTTAACAATCACAATTCAAAAAAATTATAATTTAGCCCCTATAATTAGCTCTTTTGCAAAAACTATCCAAACGAGCTCTAAAAATTCTAAAATTTTGCTTTGCGGTCCTTAATAATATTATAAGGCTATTGCAAAAGGAATTATAATTTTTCGATTATCCACGAATATTTTATGAATTTTATTCTAAATCGATATTAGCTGAAAATGAGCAACTTGGAGTTCAGGTTTACTTATGCCAATTCTGACACCTGAAATGCGTCCAGAACGTCTGAAAATGCTAGGATTGACTGTAATATCGACCATGTTCTGAGACGGGCTGCCAGGCAGCTGGATCTGACTAAAAATGCGGTCTTGGCGTCGGTGAGCTATCCTCGATCCGATTGCACCTAAATTAAGTCCAAATTCTGTTAATAATTATTATAAAATTATTTTTAAACTTTGGGAATAAAAAAAGTTCAAAAATCTCACTAAGCGATCTGGATCGTTCGATTTTCGCCTTTTTCAAATGGTGTCCGATTGGAGCGGGACCAGTCCTATCTCGAAGATCTTGTCGTCCTAAGTCCATTGGTGGCCTCGGATTTTCGATCCGACGGTCGGATCTCCAGAAAAGTCTCTCTCCTCTTTCTCTCTCTTCGTTTCTTGCCGGAAAACTCCATTAAAACCGGCGAGTCTTAGTCGGACGAGGAACCCAGTGCTGCCAGAAGCTTGCTGCCGGCGTCCCTTGTCTTCCCGTCGTCGGAGATGGCCGGAAATGGCTTTGGATGGTCCTCGCTGTCGCTCTCTCTCTCTCTTCGGTTCTCATCGCCGCAGCCATCTTCCGTCGCCGTTTCCCGTCCCTGGTGGTCGCCTGATCATGCTGAAGCCTCTAGGGTGGTCACCAGTAGCCGATCCCTTGCCGGAAAGAAGAAAATGGGAGGGAGGAGGAGAGTCGAGGAGAAAGAGAAGGAGAGTTGAGGGGGGGGGGGGTCTGCTGCATTTTTCAATTTCTGAGTTTTTTTTTATCTTTTAATTACATTATTAGTCCCTCAACTTTTTAGGGGTTTACAATTAGGTCAAAAATAATTTTTTATTATGATAAAATTTAATAAAATTCTAGAAATGATAAAAATAAATATAGTCTAGGAAAATTTAATTATTTTATTCTCATTTACTAAATTAACTTTAATTAATTTATTAATTATTACTTTATTATTATTATTATTATTTTTAAATTTTTGGGTTGTTACATTTTTCTCCCTCCTCCTACTCTCCCACCTAGGGGTATGCATTCGGTTCGAATCGAATTGAATCCAACCGAACTGAATTAATTATAAAAATCGAATTTTAAAGTTTAGAAATCGAACCAAATCGAAGTGGGTGAAAAATTAAATTGAACCAAACAATTCTTTTTCAGTTCGGTTCGGTTTAAACCGATCGATTTTGATTTTTGATTATTTTTTAATTTAGGCTTGATTTTCAAGTTATTTGGTGTAATTTTGACTTTGGTTTGAACCTAATAACCATTAATCAATGAAATTAAACAATTAATATATATATATATAATAATAATTAAATATAATTCATAAATTTTTCATAAAAATAAATTAATTCAAAAATTGATTCGATTCGATTTAGTTCGATTTGAATATATAAATTACTATTTGGTTCGATTTGGTTTAATCGATTTTTTTCTCTTCAAAACCGAACTAAAATAACTGAAATTTTTATAATGTAAAATGAAACCGAACCGATTGAATATTAAAATCGAACTGATTGAATCGATTCGATTCGATTATTCAATTTGAACCGAATTCTGCGCAGCCCTACTCCCACCTCTCTCAGTCACAGATAGTAGTGGTATGCAGGTAGGGGTGAGCAATCAGTTCAAACCGAACCGAACCGAATTAAATTATAAAAATCGAACCGAACCGTTTTATTTCCGTTCAGTTCGGTTTAAACCAATCGGTTTGATTTTTTATTGATTTTTTAATTTAGACTTGATTTTCAAGTTATTTGATCTAATTTTAACTTTGATTCGAACCTAATAACCATTAATCAATGAAATTAAACAATTAATATATATATATATATAATTAAATATAATTAATAAATTTTCCATAAAAATAAATTAATTCAAAAATCGATTCAGTTCGATTTGACTATATAAATCACTATTCGGTTCGGTTCGGTTTAACCGATTTTTTTCTCTTTAAAATCGAACCGAACCGAAATAACTGAAATTTTTATAAATTAAAACCGAACCAATTAAATTTTAAAACCGAACCGATTGAACCGAATTGACTCAGTTCGGTTCGGTTTTTTAGTTTGAACCGAATTCTGCTCAGCCCTATATGCAAGGTCAATTGATCCATTTTTTAATTGAATTATAAATCCTTTTTTTATAATAATATTGCCCATCTATGCCCAAAAACCTAAGGCTAAAAAAAATTGCAAAATTAATGTTTCTTGAGTGTTTGGTTCATTTTTTGAATTCAGCAGATAATTGATAAACACCTGAATATGTGAATCAAAATATTTGGTAAAACTCTGAATATAGTTAATAGTTGATAAGATATAATTATCTACTGCAATTTATAACAACTTTATTTTTAGAGTTGTTTCTTCTCGACTTATAATTTATTTGATTTTATTTTTAATTTAGTTTATTTTATTTTTAAAATAATTTATTAATTATAAAATTTTTGTGTGTTTAAAATAGTTTATTATATCAATAAATTATTTAAAATTGTAATAAATATACAATATAAACAAATATTATAATTTTCATTGTCATTTTTATATATACTTAAAAATAATTATATTTTAATATATTATATAATAAATTAATAATTATATATCTATTTAAATAGTAAAAAAAAAATATATTATCTACCCTTACATAATACTAATAATATTTTATCAAATGTTTATGATATAATAATTATAATTAATTACTAATTATTAGCCATAAAATATCGATTATATTCAATAAATAAATCCAACAAATGCTTAATTTATAATAATAATAATTAAAAAAAAAATTGAGTACGCGGGCTTAAATTGACTTTGCTAACTAAGCCCAAATTGAATGACTAAGCCCGTCCTATCCAATCGAAAGTGTATGGCAACTTTAGTTAGCAGAATATATATACACATGAATAATATTTCTTTGAATCGATCAAAATAAAATTTTTTACCCATTAACTCAATTTTCTGACTATACATATAAATATATATTCCAAATTTTTAGGTTAGCCAAAGTCTTGTATTTATTTAATGCAAAAAATAAACTTTGGAATTCAAATTTCACCGTCAATAGATACCAAAATTCTAATATTCACATTGTTTATATTATTATTTGTCCTGTGTAGACTTTTTCCCTCTATCTTTTTTAAGGTATAATATATCATTCAGGGTTCATTTTTCAATATTAATTATTTTAGTAATTATTAATAATTATTAATTATTAATAACTTTTATTTTTTGAAATAAATCGTTACTGGTTAGTTATTTACATAGTAATTTAAAATATAAGTGTTTGATAAAAATAATTATTAGATTAATAATTTATGACAAAATATTTATTTCTTAATGTATAAAGTCAGTGATTCAAATACTAATAATTATCTATTTTTTAATAATTTTAAATTATTAAAAATAAAATTCTTTTATTAAATTAATATATATATATATATATATATATATATATATATATATATATATATATATATTAATTTACTTAATTGTAGGTAAATTCATCCTACTTAAGCAAGTTTTTACTATAAATGTGATGAAGTAATTAACAGTGGGACAAAATTTTTGTACTCGGCATACATTGGTTCTCTGCTTATTCTCTTGCAACTTGGTTGCAAAGCCATTAGAAACTTGGATACATATGGTATAGCATGGTCCAAGTTACTATTATTTTAGGATTTGTAATCAAGAATGAAACAAGCACATATAGCCTATTGTCATTCATGAGCAAATCAAATGGCCAAATAATTTGGTGAGGTACAACAATATATATAGAAAGTTTAAAAGCTATCTTGTTTTATTCATCTAAGGAAAATCAATGTGTCTTTTGGCTTATTACTGGCATGCACCACCCTCACAAGGTAATTAGATATGAAATCCATCACAAAATGAAGGAAAAAAATATAATAGTAACCATAGTCTTAAAACTTCAATTAAGCCTTCATAATGAAGATTAATCACAAATGCTAAATTAGTCTATTCTTCATTTTTTTTTTCAAATTTTGGGATCAAACAATAAATGGGGTATTTTGTTTATTTGTGAATTTTCTAATTAATCTTAGTTAGAATATATCTTTAATCTTATTGAAAAGTTGATTTTCACTTATAAATTTGTTCAACTGAATTAAACTGGGCACACATGTGAATCTCAGTATGTGTATTCTATTCATTATAAATCGAGTATATTTTTTTTTTTATAATAAGATAATATTCAGTTGTTCATCGCACAATATATACAGCTTTTTATTGAAGTTTAGGGAGAAATTCAATTTAGACTCTATTTATTTCACTGAAAATAATTTGAATATAAAAAATATTTTTCATAAAAAATATATTTTTTTTTTAATTTATGAAAATATTTTTCATTATTTAGTTATCATGTTAAATTATTGTTATGTGTTTATATCATGTATATATAGGTGTTTTTACATTTCAATAAAATTATCAAAATCTAAAAAATGAAAAATAACTTATCCTTTTGAAAATAAAATGTCATTTTTCTTTGACTGAGATAATAATTTTTATTGATTCATTTTCCTAAATACTTCAAATACTAAAAAATATTTTTTAGAAAAATATTTTCTATGAAACAGACAGAGTTTTAGAAATATGAAATTTTCCCAGTACTAAAATAAATAATAAAAATGCATGATAAGGAAAAAAAATTAATCATTGCGTTAATAATTATTGATACCAATTTGAAATAGTGAATTAACAATCTTATAATTTTGGTACTTAGTCGAATTATGTATACCATAAATATTATTATTGCAAAAATGTATAATTTTTAAGTGAACATATCCTATCTTTATTAAATAACAAAAATATAATTAATATATTATACAAAAATTAATCTATAATATCACTCAATCATAATAAAAATAATTTTATAAATGTGATACACCTATTTTTATTAGAATATATAAAAATAAAAGTAAAATAGAATATATAAAAAATGAGAAATGTGTTAGTAAAAGCTGTGTAGACAGGGACTTGTGGATCTTTGTTTATGTCCCATGTCTCTTCAACATCACAACAACAACCATATTAAAAGCTGCGAACAGAAATTTTCAAACCTTCCTCAAGCACTTAAGCAATACAAAAGAATTGTTAAATCAATTATGGTAAATATTGGAACTCAAAATCTAAAATCAATTATGGTTTTCTTAATTGATTTTAATTAAGTCTCGAATTTGAGGCTTTATAATTTTGAAAATAATTCTAATATTACTAAGCTAATACATTCTAATGCTGCCATGAACTCTAGATGTTAAATTGGCATGCCAAGTATAGAGAACAGTTAGATAGATGTCCTATTGACCAGTTACTTCAATATTCAAGTTGGTGATATGATTTGATAATAGAAAAATAGCAAGATAATTTTCAGTAGTAAATTAGACAGTATAAGTATACCTAATTAATGACTATTTCTTATATTTATAAACTAAATGTTAGATAGCCATTGTAGCTATCTACGTGAATCTCGTATATTAAGCTAATATCCCGAGATTTTTTCTTAAAGATCCAGTATTATCATTGCTATGCTCAATAAAATAATTTAGTCGTTGAAATTTCAAACAGACAAATTAAATTTAATGACTATATTAATTTTGAGGTAAGCATTACCCATATGAATGTATAACCAACCAATGTTATTTTAGTTAAAATCATGGTAAGTTTCATATATAAATATATGATGGTAATTTTTTAATAATTGGGTCTATAAACATCCTAGTGTAGGCAAAAAAATTTTTATATTATTATCTAGATTTAATTTATTACAAATATAATATATAAATATGTGAAATTTATATATTTAATAAGTTAATTCAATCATATATATTGTATCTTTAGTGTTTACTGAATTAAGTCTATACAAGAAAATTATAGCTTAATGATAAAAATAAGAATAGCAAAAAGTGGGACAATATTTTGAATCTCATTAATAATTCTCCTCCATAATGTTAAAAAAAAAAATTGAGATAATTAACATAGAAGTATGGTTACTTTTTATTATTATCATTTAATATATTGAAAATTTTTAAATTTGAAAAATTAATTATTAGTATTTCAATTTTTAAATTTATGCTCTATGAAACATCACTAAATTATTAATTTAATAACTTACTTCTTTTCCCATATGAATGTGAAAAAAATTAATCAAGCATAACCCAATTATTATCACATTCAAGGACATTTTTTTTTATACCCAATTAATAGGATTCAACATAATTTTTGATAAAATATATATATTTTTATTTTTTATATCATTCATGTATTAAATGTACCCTTATTATGTTTATAGAATCTGATTCATCATCCCTTATGTTGGATGAAGCATTGTTGTATCCATAGGCCACTAAGTCAATATGGCCCATTTTATTAAGAACATTGTTGCTTGGGCCTAAGTTCTTCCAGATACAGAATTTAGCATTCAATAATTCATTTAATTGTTTCTAGGCCCTTATTTAGCCCACAACTGTGCATAAAGGTCCATTATTTGACAAACCACCACTATAAATCTAAAAAAAAAAAAATTCAAATAAACCTCTATATTTTCAGTGAAAGGTTAAATAAATTTTAAATTAAAATTTAAATTAATATTTTTAATTAAAATCAATAATTTAACATTTAATATTATTTTTTATAAAAATATTATTTTTTATTATAATAAATATTATTTTCTTTATTTTTAAATAATAAAATATTAAAATAATAATTTTAAAATAATTTTTTAATATTATTTTAATTAAAACTAATAAATAATTTTTAATATTTAAAATTAAAAAAAAATAATGTATTAGATGTAAATTTATTTGACATTAATTAGAAAATGTTAAAATTTATTTAATCTAAAACTTATTTTTGAAGTTAATTAAACCTCATAATTTATTTCACCTTTTTTTTCATAAATGTACTCTATAGTTGATGCTTTGGGGCCCACAACACAACTCTATAAGAGTAAAAGGTCAAAATTAATATTATGATTTAAAAAAATATATTAAAATTTTAAATTTCCATATAGCATACTGTTTAAAAGAAAATTTTAGATATTTTCAATAGAAAATAATTTGTAAAAATTAATTTTAACCGAATTTAAACTCAACAATTTTACAAAATTTAAGAATTAAATTATAAAATTTTTGAAATAAAGTAACTAAACTCCGAGTTATATTAAGATAATAATAATCTTCAGTCTCATATAAAAATTAGCTCAACAGTTATTAAATTAAATATTTATTATCAAATTTATTTGGAGTTATTATATTCATAATTTTAATTATATAAATTATGTAATTTTAAATAAATTTTATAATAATTGTGTAAATTTATTTTTATATAAGAATCAAGTTATAGCAATAACATTCATTTTACTAAAAATGTTTAAGAAAAGTTAAATTTATTTTTTATTAACAGAAAATAATTAAAAAAAGGAACCTTGATAACAAAAATTACGATTATATTAAACCTTCTTTCCAAAATAATAAGGAAGGAAAATATTTATAAATTTTTTCCTAATTTTCCTTTTTCCTTTATTTTTACAATTTCAAACTAAGGGCTTAGTTTCAATTTAGATTTTTATTATATGAATATAAAAATTTAAAATTTATAAATCTAATGTAATTAGAAAATAAATTTGAACCTGATATGAAAATTAAAACATTTCTTTTTTTTTTTTTTTACTTTAATCTATATAATATATAAATGTATGAAGGGAGGAGAAACATTGATTTTGTCAAAATTACTCTTCATTATTTATAATATTCATGATTATCTTTTTTATTATTTACTTTAATTTTACAATTTATATAAATTTAAAATTTTTAAGACTTAAAATTTAATTATCTATATAATTTTAGAATTTATATAAATTTAAAATTCTTAATCCTATTAATATTTAAATTCTACTCAATTAAATTTTTATTATAATATAATTTAAAATAAAATTTTATAAAAACACCCTCATGATTTATATTATTTAAAAAATAATAAGGTATTTTATTTATATAAATTATTTTTTTAATGAATCCTAATATATTTATATTTTTATCTTATAATTATTTATATAAAAATATTTTAATATAATTACATTTGAATTTACCTAAATGAACAAGAAAATAAATTAATTTTGACTAACCAAACATATAAATTCTTTTACTAATATTTTTGAAATTTTCTTTTAATTTAATTTCTTATGAGTTCATTTAAAAAATATTTCATATAAAATAAATATATATTTTTTTAATTATAGATATATTTTTTAAATTCTTAATTATTATATTAATATATAAGTTAATTCTGATTAAAATTAAATTTATAAATCCTATGTAAATACTATATATATATATATATAATAACAGAAAAATATTACAAAAAAATACATATTTGTTGATTTATAAACAAAATATCTAATTAGTACGTAATATATAATAAAATTATATGAATATATATAATATGTAATTATATTCATAGAAAATTTTTAAATAATATGTAATTATATATATTCATATAATTTTATTATATATTACGTACTAATTAGATGTTTTGTTTATAAATCAACAAATATATATTTTTTTGTAATATTTTTCTGTTATTATATATATATATATATATATATATATATATATATATATATATATATATGAGAAAAAAATTAAATTGACAAATATATTATTTAAAAATTTAATAATTAACATAATATGTTAGGTATGAGTTTAATTATATAATTAACATTATTTTAAAATAATGCATTATTAAAAGTTTAAAAAATACTAATATGTATACATATAAAAAAATTATAATGATTTTTTAATTTTTTAACAATATAATCTTACTTTAACATGGCAAATAATGAATATATATGAAAAAAATTATGAATTATACTTTGGATATAAAATTGTAATTTCAATTAAATAAATTTATATTTAAATATAAAATTAAATTGATATTATAATTTAAAAATAGTATAATTGTGATGTGAATATAAGCATCATATTATTTATTATGTTTTTTATATTTATTTAAATTTAATAATTTTTTTATTGAAATTTAACATTTTCTTTTATAAAAAATAATTATAAAAAAGTTTAATTTAAAAATATATTATAAGTTAATTTGGAAAAATTTTTTGAATAATTATTTATATATTTTTTAATATAATCATTTCAATTAAAAATAATAATATATCAACGTCATTATTTTTTATTTTATTAGTATTGATTTTCTATATTTTATATAAAAAGAAAATTTTAATGATTAGTTTATTGTTTGCAAATAATTTATTTATATTAATATATTTATTAATTTTATTTTTAAAATTTTTTTTTAAATATATATCAAATAAAAATTAATAATATTAATATTTATTAATATGAGTGCAGTATATAACTTTATTAAATAAAATTAAATAATTAAATAAAAATAATTAAAAATTTAATATTATATAAAATTATACTAAATTAAATTATTTTATTATTATATGTATAAATTTTTAAATGATGTTAAAAAAATTTTAAATTTTTTTTCGTTAATTATATATATTTATTAAAAATTAAATAATATTAAAAATTAATTAATTTTAATAAATTTATACGTTTTATTATTAAAAAAATTTAACACGAAAATATATGAGTTAATAAATAATAAATAATTAAACTTATATAATTATAAAACACTTATAATTTTAAAAATTATATTATAATAATAAATTTTCATAATAAATTTTATCAAAATAATTTCTTATTTTTATTGATATATTTTTATTATTATTAATTTAATTTTAAAATAATAAATATATATACAATATATATATATCATAAAAATAAAAAATTATTATATTATTATAATGATAATTAATATATTATAATATATCATATAAAATTATTAAAAAATTATATATAATAATATTAAATTATAATAGATACAATAGTATACAAAATATGTAATGCACATTTTAAAAATAGCTAGTGAAATATAAGTGCATATATTAAATATCTATCTTTGCTTGATTATATAATATGAAAATGAAAAAACCTAATTAGTTTGGGCAAATTAGGAATTCTGTAAATTAAAAGGGATAAAATTGTACTTCCGCCTATCAAGATATTTTCAAAGACCATAAAAATATCTGCAAATTTCTTCTCTATCCACTGAACCTGCCCATACCAGCATGATTGTGGACCCCACTTGACCCCAGTCACCGCTTTTGTTTACCGTGGTTTACCATTCCATAATCACTCGCAACTTGCTTTTTGGATTTTATTCGAATATACTAACAACTCACGGGTCCCTTTCCCTATTCCCCTAATCCTTGTTCTGGATAACCAAACCTATTGAACCGAAAAGAAGGGGTTAAGTTTACCGCTGTAACCAAACATTCTTCCACATTCACCGCCTTCAATTTAAGCCCCAGTCAGATCGATTAACCATAGTTAACTCCTCCTCCTTCTATAAAACCATGGTTTAGCCGGGTTTTGTTCTATGATTTTCTCCTCTCTCTAATCGAGGTTTCTTTTTTCTACACTAATGGCATCAGCGGAGATCGAGTACCGGTGCTTCGTCGGCGGCCTTGCATGGGACACCAACGATCATGCCTTGCAGGAGGCCTTTAGTCCCTTTGGCGACGTTCTCGAATCGAAGGTCTGTTTGCATTGTTGCAGAGATCGGATCTGACCCTACCCCTTTTGGCTTTGTCGATCCAAGATCTGTGATCTGTTTGTGTTACTATAATCTCTCTGTGTTACTCTTCTTTTATGTTACTAATCTCAAACCGGTACGTTCATCTTCATCCTTGGGGCGAAGATCGATCGTTTTTCATTGTCTTTTTTTTTTTTTTTTTAATTATCAGTTGTTTTGGATTTCCGTGTGGGCTTAGATCTGATTGGATTTTTTGGTTGTGTGTTTAGATTATCAATGATCGGGAGACTGGTAGATCTCGTGGTTTTGGATTTGTGACTTTCAACAATGAGAAATCGATGAGGGATGCTATTGAAGGAATGAACGGTCAGAATCTGGATGGCCGTAATATTACTGTGAATGAAGCTCAGTCCCGCGGAAGTGGAGGTGGCAACGGTGGGTACAATCGTGGTGGCGGTGGCTACGGAGGTGGTGGACGCCGTGAAGGTGGTTACGGAGGTGGTTACAACCGTGGTGGAGGTGGATATGGTGGAGGTGGTTATGGTGGAGGTGGTTATGGTGGTGGCCGTGACCGTGGATACGGTGATGGGGGATCTCGTTACTCTAGGGGTGGTGGTGCCTCTGACGGAAACTGGAGGAATTAGGGTGTAGCGTTAATATTCTGTGATGTGTTTGCTGTGATTTGTTGGGTTTATGATTCCCGAGGATGCTCGGTTAGCTGGTCTTTAGTGATGGTATCTTCCCTTGGATAAAGATGTAGATCATTTTTGATCGATGAATACTTGTGTCGTGCTATGAATAATTTTACCTTCGTGCCTTGTTGATTGTGTTTCGTCACCGTTATTGTTTTGTTTTCAGATATTTTCGGATAATTTTCTAGGATTAAGACATTTTTGAAATGTATTTCATTAATAATAAATTATTAATTAGATTCTGGTAAAAAAAAATTATTAATTAGATTATATAATTAAATTAGAAATGAATATAAATAATGTAAAATAAATTTGAAGTCTTTAGATTCGCGGTCTTTTAAAAAATTTATGAAGACGAAATCTAAATTTTTACCGATTTAAGGTATTATAAATCTTAGCAAATAAGGGGTGAGGTTTGTGCAAGTTGGTTTCAAGTTCGGATAAAGGAGAAGATAGGAGATAATCAGTGTCATCTAATTATATGACGCGCTGTATTAGAGTTTGTCTTCTATTTACGACGAGAGCTATATTCTGCGGACATTTGGGCCTCCGACTATGTCTCCTAACTAATCGGCTTAAGCTTTTGCTAGCCTCATTCGCTTGCAGGTACTCAAGTTTCAACCTCTAATTTTTTTAATTATTATTTAATTTATATATTTTAATAAAATTATCTATTTAATTTTTATATTTTAAAAAATATATTATCTAATATATATTTTATTTTTATTAAATTATTTAATTTTTTTTATTTTATTAATTAATATTGATTAAAGTATAATTTAATTATTTTATTTTAATAAAATTAATTAATTAATCTTTAATATTTTTAAAAAATTATATTGATTAATCTATGTTATTTGAAATATTAACTATTTAATTTTATAATTATCTTTTATATTTAAATTATTTTAATTTTCTCTCTTATTTCATTTTTATTTCTCCTTATTTCTATCTTTATAATTTTTTTCTCTATAATTACACCCCTCTTCTTCTATCCATTGATAAAAAATTACATAAATTATTTGCACAAAAAATTTAGAAAAAAAATGAAATATAATTTAGTACCTATATTTTTATGCTTTTTCAATTCAAGGGTATAAGAAAGTTTTATAATAAATCGATAATTGAATTATCGTGTCGTTAACACTTCAGAGATTCAGTAGTTAACACCATTGAATTTGTTGATGTAATTTAATGTGGCATAATGATGTCAATACATTTTGCTAACATGATATGTTGATATCAGCATAACCATGCCTTATGCTTGATGCGACATTGATATTAGCATATCACATCAAACATGACACTGATATCAGCATGACACATCAACAAACTTAATGACACTAATCACTTTTCCCTTAATTTGTTAACAGCACGATAGTTCAACTTTCAATTTATCACAATTTTCTTTAATCATTGAATTGAAAAAAAAAAAAGAGAAAGTACAATTACTAAGTTTTATTTGCCTTTAAGAATAATTATTTTTAGATAGGAAAAACATAAAAATGATGTTTAAAAATTTAAAATATATATATATATATATATATATATATATATATAATTTTCATATTATAAAATTTTTATAAATAAAATATTTTTTAAAATATATAAATTAATTAATTAATTTTATTGAAATAAAAAATTAAATAATATTTTTTAAAATATAAAAATTAAATAATAATTTAAATAATATAAATAACAAAAAAAACTTAATAGATTAATCAAAACAAAATACATAAATTAAATAATATATTTTTTAAAATATAAAAATTAAATAATAATTTAAATAATATAAATAACAAAAAAAACTTAATAGATTAATCAAAACAAAATACATAAATTAAATAATATATTTTTTAAAATATAAAAATTAAATAATAATTTTTTTTATATTTTTTTCCGTATTTGAAAATTTTTAATAGAATTGCCGGTGTAAGAACAAAAAAGTATATGCAAGATATTAACTTATTAATATATTAAAATTAATGCAATCATTAAAATTTAAATATTTAATCTATTACACCAACTAATCTATGCATAAATAGATCTATTGCATTAATACAATATAATTATTTTCATATCAAAAATTAATCCACTAACAATAAAGAAAATTAGGAAATTCAACAGATAAATATAACCTAAAAACATTTAAAAAGAGGAGATCTTATATCAAATTACTATCAGCTCAATTCAACTCAACTAAATTTTTATCCCAAGAATTTGAGGTCGGCTATATGGATTCTCTTTATCCATTCTAAATAATTTTGGGTTAAATTTTTGAAAAAGTGTAATGCTTTTATGTCATATTGTACTACTATCCTCCAAGATAATTTAGGTTTAATCATTTTTTTCTTTCTATCATTTAACCTAATGTGCTCTACTTGTCTAACTGGAGCCTCCGTATGTCTACGCTTCATGTGACCAAACCACCTCAATCTCCTTTCTCTCAACTTATCCTCAATTGGCACCACTCCTACCTTTTCTCTAATACTCTCATTACGGATTTTATTTGATCTAGTATAACTCATCCACCTTAATATTCTCATCTCTGCAACTCTTATCTTAGACACATACAACTCCTTCAGTACCCAACACTCACTACCATATAACATGGTCGGTCGTATAACTATACGGTAAAATTTTCCTTTTAACTTATTGAGAATTTTGCGATCACATAAAACTCCCGTGGCACTTTTCCACTTCAACCATCCAGTTTTAATCCTATGACTAACATCCTCTTCACATCCCCTATCTACTTGAAAGATTGAGCCGAGATATTTAAAGTGATTACTTTGGGGTAGTACCACTCCATCCAAATTAACTTATTCCCTATCACCAGTTCGGCCTTCACTGAACTTACAATGCATGTATTTTATTTTCGTTCTACTTAACTTAAAACCCTTTGACTCTATAGTACTTCTCCAAAACTCTAGCTTTCTATTGACTCCTTCTCGCGTCTCATCTATCAGAACTATATCATCTGCAAACATCATGCACCAAGGGATACTCTCTTGTATATGTTTTGTCAATTCATTTAAAACTAATGTAAAAAGCTAAGGGATTACAACTGAACCTTGGTGTAATTTAATTGAGATAGGAAAAAATCTCTTATGTTCCACCCACTGTGTACACAATAGTAATTGCTCCTTCATACATATCTTTCAACACTTGTATGTACCTAATAGATACCCTCTTTTGTTCTAACACTCTCCATAAGACATCTCTTAGAACACATCATAAGCCTTTTCCAAATCGATAAAAACTATGTATAGATATTTCTTCACATCCCTATATTCTCCATCAAGCTTCTAATGAGAAAGATCTCTTTCATAGTTGAATGACCGGGCATAAAGCCAAACTGATTGAAAGAGATAGAAATATCATGGCGTAGTCAATATTTCATAACTTCTCCCACAACTTCATAATATGGCTCATGAGTTTAATTTTTCTATAGTTTGAGTAACTCTGTATGTCTTCCTTATTTTTAAAAATAGGTACTAAAATACTCCTCCATTCCTCAGGCATTTTCTTTGAATTTAGAATCTTATTAAATAATTTAGTTAACTATAACACTCTCATATCTCCCAAACACTTTCACACTTCAATTGGTATTCCATCGGGTCCATAGGCTTTACCCACTTTTATTCTCTTAAGTGCTTCATTTACTTCTAAAAATTTAATCATTCTAGTATAATTCACATTCTTTTCTATTGTTATGCAGTTTATATTCATGCTATTACCACTTTGACTATTGTTAAAGAGATTATCAAAATAATTTCTCCATATTTCTTTAATGTCATCATTTTTACTAGCACTTTTCTTTCTTTAACCTTAATGCACCTAACTTGATTGAGATTTTGATATTTATTTTCTCTCCTCCTTGCTAATCTATAAATATCTTTCTCCCATTCTTTAGTTCCAAGTTTCTCATATAACTTTTCAAAGGCCTGCGCTCTTGTCTGACTAACTGCCTTTTTTGCCTATTTCTTTGTTATCTTGTACTGTTCATATGCCTCATTATTATCACACTTAGGTAATTTCTTATACCATTCCCTCTTTCTCTTCACTACTTTTTGTACTTCCTCATTCCACCACCATCTCTCTTTTGAGAGTGGTCCATGTTCTTTAGACTCTCCAAGTACTTTTCTAGCTACATCTCTAATCTTTGATGCTATCTGTATCCACATATAATTAGCCTCCACATTCAGCTTCCATGCTTTGGACTCGGGAAGCTCATTTTTGAACTTCACTTGCTTTACTCCTTTCAACTCCCACCACTTTGTTTGAGCTACACTATTTCTTATAATCTTACTTGAATTGTTCCTAAACTTGACATCCAAGACCACTAACCAATGTTGACTTGTTAAAACCTCTCCTGGAATGACCTTGCAATCTTTGTATAGAGCTCTATTTGTCTTCCTGGTTAAGAGGAAGTCAATTTGATTTCTATGTGGCTCACTTTTAAAAATCACTAAATGAGACTCTCTTTTTATAAAGTAGGTATTTACTATTATTATGTCATATGCCATAGCAAAATCCAGAATGTTTTTTTCCTCCTCATTTTGGCTGCCAAAATCAAAATCTCCATTAACATTTTCATACCTTTGCCTATCACTTCCTACATGTCTATTCAAATCTCCACCGATGAAAACATTCTCTTCATTCGGTATGCTTTGCATTAGATCATCTATATCTTCCCAAAACCTTTGTTTACTCTCACTATCTAGTCCTATTTGTGGGGCATAAACATTAACTATATTTATTATTTCTCCTTCTAGTACTAGCTTTATTAGTATAATTCTATCTCCTACTCTTTTCATAGCTATTACAGCATCTTTTAATGTCCTATCTATGATTATGCCCACTCCGTTCTTATTCCTTTCTTTTCCGGTAAACCATAGTTTGTACCATGAATTACCTACTTTCTTGCTTTTCTCTCTTATCCATTTAGTCTCCTGAATACAAGTAATACTCACTCTTCTTCTTTTCAAGGTATCCACATGCTCCATTAATTTTTTTGTAAGCGATCCAATATTCTAAGTACCAACCCTAATTCTGCTCCTATTCTGTTCATTCCTAGTTGATCTCCTTCTATAATATCTTCTATTGTTCTCTATGCCTATCTTGTGTTCTGCTCCACTATCTGTCCTATGGACTAACTTCTTTACCCATACCCGTCCATGATGTGAAAATCCTTGCTCATTTAACAACACATCCAGACGTCGACATGGTGCAAATTGTGTTTTACTGGAAAGGAAAGGAATAAGAATGGAGTGGGCATAATCATAGATAGGACATTGAAAGATGCTGTAATAGCTGTGAAAAGAGTAGGAGATAGAATTATACTAGTAAAGCTAGTACTAGAAGGAGAAATAATAAATGTAGTTAATGATGCCCCACAAATAGGACTAGATAGTAAGAGAAAACAAAGGTTTTGGGAAGATATGGATGATCTAATGCAAAGCATACCGAATGAAGAGAATGTTTTCATTGGTGGAGATTTGAATAGACATGTCGAAAGTGATAAGCAAAGTTATGAAAATGTTAATGGAGGTTTTGATTTTGGCAGCCAAAATGAGGAGGGAAAAAACATTCTGAATTTTGCTATGGCATATGACATAATACTAGCAAATACCTACTTTATAAAAAGAGAGTCACATTTAGTGATTTTTAAAAGTGGGCCATATAGAAGTCAAATTGACTTCCTCTTAACTAGGAAGACAAATAGAGCTCTATACAAGGATTGCAAGGTCATTCCAGGAGAGGCTTTAACAAGTCAACATCGGTTAGTGGTCTTGGATGTCAAGTTTAGGAATAATTCAAGTAAGATTAGAAGAAATAGTGTAGCTCGAACAAAGTGGTGGGAGTTGAAAGGAGTAAAGCAAGTGAAGTTCAAAAATGAGCTTCTCGAGTCTGAAGCATAGAAGCTGGATGTGGAGGCTAATTATATGTAGATACAGATAGTATTAAAGATTAGAGAAGTAGCTAGAAAAGTAGTTAGAGAGTCTAGAGGACATGGACCACTCTCAAAAGAGAGATGGTGGTGGAATGAGGAAGTACAAAAGGTAGTGAAGAGAAAGAGGGAATGGTATAAGAAATTACCTAAGTGTGATAATAATGAGGCATATGAACAGTACAAGATAGCAAAGAAAGAGGCAAAAAAGGCAGTTAGTCAGACAAGAGCGCAGGCATTTGAAAAGTTATATGAGAAACTTGGAACTAAAGAATGAGAGAAAGATATTTATAGATTAGCAAGGAGGAGAGAAAAGAAATGTCAATATCTCAATCAAGTTAGGTGCATTAAGGTTAAAGAAAGAAAAGTGTTGGTGAAAAATGATGACATTAAAGAAAGATGGAGAAATTATTTTGATAATCTCTTTAACAATAGTCAAAGTGGTAATAGCATGAATATAAACTATATAACAATAGAAAAGAATGTAAATTATACTAGAAGGATTAGATTTTTAGAAGTAAATGAAGCACTTAAGAGAATAAAAGTGGGTAAAGCCTGTGGACCCGATGGAATACCAATTGAAGTGTGAAAGTGTTTAGGAGATATGAGAGTGTCATGGTTAACTAAATTATTTAATAAGATTCTAAATTCAAAGAAAATGCCTGAGGAATGGAGGAGGAGTATTTTAGTACCTATTTTTAAAAATAAGGAAGACATACAGAGTTGCTCAAACTATAGAGAAATTAAACTCATGAGCCATATTATGAAGTTGTGAGACAGAGTTGTGAAATATTGACTACGTCATGACATTTCTATCTCTTCCAATCAGTTTGGCTTCATGCCTGGTCGTTCAACTATGAAAGCGATCTTTCTCATTAGAAGCTTGATAGAAAAATACAGAGATGTGAAGAAAGATCTACACATAGTTTTATTGATTTGGAGAAGGCTTATGATAGTGTTTCAAGAGATGTCTTATGGAGAGTGTTAGAACAAAAGAGGGTATCTATTAGGTACATACAAGTATTGAAAGATATGTATGAAGGAGCAACTACTATTGTGCATACAGTGGGAGGGGACACAAGAGATTTTTTCCTATCTCAATTGGATTACACCAAGGTTCAGTTGTAAGCCCTTACCTTTTTATATTAGTTTTAAATGAATTGACAAAACATATACAAGAGAGTATCCCTTGGTGCATGATGTTTGCAGATGATATAGTTCTGATAGATGAGACGCAAGAAGGAGTCAATAGAAAGCTAGAGTTTTGGAGAAGTACTATAGAGTCAAAGGGTTTTAAGTTAAGTAGAACGAAAATAAAATACATGCATCGTAAGTTCAGTGAAGGCCGAACTAGTGATAGAGAATAAGTTAGTTTGGATGGAGTGGTACTGCCCTAAAGTAATCACTTTAAATATCTCGGCTCAATCCTTCAAGTAGATGAGGGATGTGAGAAGGATGTTAGTCATAGGATTAAAACCGGATAGTTGAAGTGGAGAAGTGCCACGAGAGTTTTATGTGATCATAAAATTCCCAATAAGTTGAAAGGAAAATTTTACCGTATAGTTATATGACCGGGCATGTTATATGGTAGTGAGTACTGGGTACTGAATGAGTTGTATATATTTAAGATAAGAGTTGCAAAGATGAGAATGTTAAGGTGGATGAGTTATACTAGATTAAATAAAATCCGTAATGAGAGTATTAGAGAAAAGGTAGGAGTGGTGCCAATTGAGGATAAGTTGAGAGAAGAGATATTGAGGTGGTTTGGTCATGTGAAGCGTAGACATAAGGAGGCTCCAGTTAGACAAGTAGAGCATATTAAGTTAAATGATAGAAAGAAAAAATGGTTAAACCTAAATTATCTTGGAGGATAGTAGTACAATATGACATAGAAGCATTACACTTTTTTGGGAATTTAATCCAAAATTATTTATAACGGATAAAGAGAATCCATATAGCCGATTCCAAATTCTTGAAATAAAAATTTAGTTGAGTTGAATTGAGCTGATAGTAATTTGATATAAGATCTCCTCTTTTTAAATGTTTTTAGGTTATATTTATCTGTTGAATTTCCTAATTTTCTTTATTGTTAGTGGATTAATTTTTGATATGGAAATAATTATATTGTATTAATGCAATAGATCTATTTATGCATAGATTAGTTGGTGTAATAGATTAAATATTTAAATTTTAATGATTGCATTAATTTTAATATATTAATAAGTTAATATCTTGCATATACTTTTTTGTTCTTACACTGGCAATTCTATTAAAAATTTTCAAATATGGAAAAAAATATAAAAAAATTATTATTTAATTTTATATTTTAAAAAATATATTATTTAATTTATGTATTTTGTTTCGATTAATCTATTAAGTTTTTTTGTTATTTATATTATTTAAATTATTATTTAATTCTTATATTTTAAAAAATATTATTTAATTTTTTTTATTTCAATAAAATTAATTAATTAATTTATATATTTTAAAAAATATTTTTATTTATAAAAATTTTACCATATGAAAAATATATATATATATATATATATTAATTTTTAATTTTTAAACATTATTTTTATGTTTTTCCTATTTAAAAATAATTTTTCTTAAAGACAAATAAAACTTAGTACTTGTACTTTCACGCTTTTTCTTTTTTTCAATTCAATGATTAAAGAAAATTTTATGATAAATTGAGAGTCGAACTATCGCTGTTTGCAAATTAAGGGAAAAGTGATTAGTGTCATTAAGTGTGTTAATATGTCATGCTGATATCAGTGTCATGTTTGATGTGATATGCTAATATCAATGTTGCATCAAATTATGGTTATGCTGATATCAGCATGTCATGTCAATAAAATGTGTTGACATCATTATGCCACATTAGCATTACGTCAACAAACTCAATAGTGTTAACTACTGAATCTCTGAAGTGTTAACGACACGATAGTTCAATTCTCGATTTATTATAAAACCTTCTTATATCCTTGAATTGAAAAAACATAAAAATATAGGTACTAAATTATATTTCATCTTTTTTTTTAATTATTTATAAATTTAAAAAAACTAATTAAATTTTTTGTGCAAATAGTTTATACAATTTTTTATCAATAGATAAAAACAAAGAGAGAATGAGGGGGAGATGGGTGTAGTTGTAGAGGAAAAGAAACATGGAGAGAGAAATAAGGAGGAATAAGAATGAAATAAGGGGGAGAGGATTAGAATAGTTTATGTATAAAAAATAATTATGAAATTAAATAGTAATATTTCAAATTACATAAACTAATCAATATGTTTTTCTAAAAATATTGAGATTAATTAATTAATTTCATTAAAATAAAATGATTAAATTGTACGTTAACCAATATTAATTAATGAAAAAGTTGACGAAGGGATTAAATAATTTAATAAAGGTAAAATGTATATATATTAAATAATATATTTTTTAAAATATAAAAATTAAATAATTAATTTTATTAAAATATATAGATTAAATAATAATAAAAAAATTGGAGGTTGAAACTGGAGTACCTGCAAGTGAATGAGGCTAGCAAAAGCTTAAGCCGATTAGTTAAGAGAATAGTCGGGGGCCCAAATGTCCTCAGAAGCCCACATCACTTGAATACTCAGGGTGTCTCCTCTTCTCTGTCTAGGGCTCTCCAAGATTGTAAGTTTTGTCCATCTGAATATGGATTTTGGTCCAAAATCATCCATTAGGAGTAGGAGAATGTCAGTTGAAACTACATCCTTATCAGAAACTTGACATTCTAATCAAATTTAGAATGGGAAAATGGAAACAGAACGTGTATTTCCATTGCCTTCTTTAGTAGAAAGAAAGACTGCTTTTATCACCCTTTGGTTACATTTGTGTCGATTTTTTTGTTAATTAATAAATGAGTCGACCAAGATTGAAACTTTAGATTCATATAAAGAAATACTCAACATAAAAACTCAAGTTTATAGGCAAATACTTGACCCTTGAAAAATGATTTTGAATTTTTAATAGGCAATGGAAACATAAATTTTAGCATTACAATTCTATACTCAGTGCAGCCATCATATGATAGAAGTTAGGAAGAATTGTTACTATTGCCTCCTCATTGCACTTTTCTTCTGAATAAAAACATTCTTCAAAGTGTCCACTCAAATGGGTCAGCAAGGGCCCTACTAGATACTCAATGTATGTCATATTATTCCTATTGCTAGATCAAAATTATTAACACTGCTTATTATGTTCATTTTTTAAATGATATTAGAATTATATTTAATAAAATATAAAATTACGAATTTGAATTAAAAAAACATTTATGATTGATAATTTTTCTAATGTCACAAGGAAGAATATCAATGTTGCTCACTAAGTATAACATTTGAGACATGAGAAAAGAGAATGCGGGTTTTGTTCTCTTCTCTAGCTTTTTCTCCCTAATTTTCCCTCTGCAAGCCAATTTTTATTTCCTTGATTTCAAGTGTTCCTGCCTGCCTACCTTTGTTTTGGCGGACAACAACCCTTTCCCTCTCTTGTTCTTATGTTTCCTTAAGTTTTGTTCTGAATTCTTCCAATCAATGAATTTTTTAATGGGATTATTTAGTTTCTTCTTCCTTTAGTAGAGATATGTTTCTGTTTCTTGAGTGAGATTTCACATCTTGAAAGAAGAGTTATCTATAAGCTACACAAATTCTTGAAAATCTTTATCTCTACTACTTATGGACAAGTTGATTATTGAACAACCATTAATTTCAATGTGAGCTTTTCTAATGCCATAAGTTTGCAGATGGTAGAGAATCTTTGATCTAATCTACTTTGAACAAAATTCTCATCCAAGTCCATGAATTTTTTTATGAGATTGTTTAGTTTTTTCTCCCTTTAATAGAGATATGTTTCTGTTTCCTAAGTGAGATTTCACATCTTGAATGAAAAGTTATTTACAGACTAAACAAATTCTTGAAAATCTTTATCTCTACTACTTATGGACAAGTTGATTTTTGAACAACCATTAATTTCAATGTGAGTTTTTCTAATGCCATAAGTTTGCAGATGGTAGATAATCTTTGATCTAATCTATTTTGAATAAAGTTCTCATCCAAATCCATGAATTTTTTATGGGATTGTTTAGTTTCTTCTCCCTTTAGTAGAGATATGTTTCTGTTTCCTGAGTGAGATTTCACATCTTTAAAAAAGAGTTATCTATAGGCTACACAAATTCTTGAAAATCTTTATCTCTACCACTTATGGACAAGTTGATTTTTGAACAACCATTAATTTCAATGTGAGCTTTTCTAATGCCATAAGTTTGCATATGGTAAAGAATCTTTGATCTAATCTACTTTGAATAAAATTCTCATCCAAATCCATGAATTTTTTTATGGGATTGTTTACTTTCTTCTCCCTTTGATAGATATATGTTTCTGTTTCCTTAGTGAGATTTCACATCTTGAATAAAGAGTTATTTACAGACTACACAAATTCTTGAAAATCTTTATCTCTACGACTTATGGACAAGTTGATTTTTGAACAACCATTAATTTTAATGTGAGCTTTTCTAATGCCATAAGTTTGTAGATGGTAGAGAATCTGTGATCTAATCTACTTTGAATAAAATTCTCATCCAAATCCATGAATATTTTTATGGGATTGTTTAGTTTCTTCTCCCTTTGGTACGGATATGTTTCTGTTTACTGAGTGAGATTTTACATCTTGAAAGAAGAGTTATTTACAGACTACACAAATTCTTGAAAATCTTTATCTCTACTACCTATGGACAAGTTGATTTTTGAACAACCATTAATTTCAATGTGAGCTTTTCTAATACCATAAGTTTGCAGATGGTACAGAATCTTTGATCTAATCTACTTTGAATAAAATTCTCATCCATCTGTCATCTCCAATATGTAAAAGTAGATAAAAAAAAATCTATATTTGTACTCGCCAAATCTTTGTAAGTGGTCTTTTAGAATTCTATTCTCTTCATATACTTTGCTTTCTTCAAACTTAATAGAAGAGTATAGATCTATCACTACAAAAAAAAAAAAGTTTTGCAATTGATTATTGCAACTAATTGAAATCAATTGCTATTAGCAATCAATTTTGAAATGAATTTGTGATTTCAGTTTTTTTTAATAAAATAGTTAATTTAAAAAATTTAGCAATCAATTTAAGAATTAATTGCTAAATCGATTGTTATTAGCAACTGATTTATAATTGGTTGCTAAAATTGGTTGCCAATAGCAACCGATTTTATAATTAGTTGCTAAATCGATTGCTAATCATTAGCAACTGATTTTAAAATCGATTGCTATTAACAACTAATTAAGAAGTTAGTTACTAATAGTAATTGATTTTAAAATTGATTATTAACAGCAACTGATTTAGGGAATCAATTATTAAATTAAATAATTATTTTAATTGGCTTCAGAGTTAGTAATTGATTTACAATCGGTTGCTAAAATCAGTTGTTATTTATAGCTTATTCATTGTTGGTTGCTAATAACAACCGATTATAAATGGTTGTTGAATTTTTTTTCTCTAAAAAATTCCTGTCCTTTTTTTTTTTTTTGATTTGCAACCAATTTGCGAATTGGTTATTAAAAGCAATCAATTTTTGCAAATGATTTTACAACCGATTTTTTTCTCCAAAATTCACCCAATTTTTTAGTTTTATTTTTTATAATTTGCAATCGATTTGCGAATTGATTGTTAACATTAACCAATTTTTGTAGTCGGTTATAATCAGTTGCTATTAGCAATCAATTTTTTTTTTCCAAAAATTTCCTCTCATTTTTTTTATTTACAACCAATTTGTGAATCGGTTGCTAATAGCAACTGATTTTGTAATCGATTTTTTCCCCAAGAAATTTCCACCCATTTATTATTATTATTATTATTATTATTATTATTATTATTATTATTATTTTGATTTACAGTTGATTTGTAAATCGGTTGGCAACAATCAATTTCTGTAATCGATTGAAATCGATTGCTATTAGTAATTGATTTTGGAACAAATTGCGAATCGATTACAAAATTTTCCTCACTAAAATTCTTGCCAAACTTTTAAAAGAAATTAATAGTCGACAATCAATTGCTAATTCGCTTATATAAATTACTACTCATTTTCTTTCCTATTACTCATTTTTTTCCCCACTACTCATTTTTTCTCTCTTTTCTCTTATTTTCTTCATCATCTTTTTCACTATCGTCTATTTTATTCATAATCTTTTCTTTTCTAACATATTTTTTTATCATTTTTTTCTTTCTTTTTTATTTTCTTCATTATTTTTTTTCTCATCTATTTTTTTCTTCATCTTTTTCTTTCTCATATATTTTTTTTATAATTTTTTTTTTGTTTTCATTTATTTTCTTTCTCATCTTTTTTATTTTATTTATTTATTTTGCATAAAATAAAAATTTTTGTACAAATATATTTTTTGTTAGTAAATTATTTGTAGTATTAATTTTTAGTAATTTTTTTGTTATAATATATATATGGTAATTTTTTATAATATTTTTATATTAATTTTATTAATAATTTATTATTTTAGTCATTTTTAAAAAAATTATTTATTTGAACTTTTATTTCTTATTTGGAAATTTATTTTTTTTTATAATTTTTTAAAATTAACAACTGACTTTTTTTTATTAAATTAATTACAAATAGCAACCAATTTATAAAATAGTTATAAAACTATAAAATTAAAAATACCAAATTTTTTGCAACGGATTCGGTTGCTATTAGCAACTAATTTTTGTTACTAAATCGATTGCTACTAGTAATTAATAATTTTTTTTTATCAAAAGTGTTATTTTTTTAAGTTTAATTAACTTAGCAACTGATTTGGTTGTCGGTTGCTATTTGCAACTAGGTTCATTGCAACCGACTAAATCGATTGCTAATTGATTAATAACCGATTCTAATGGATTAAAAAACAATTATGTGGTTGCTAATCTTTTTTTTTTTTTTTAGTGTATAAGTAGATTGATTATATTATTTTTTTTAGTTTTATTTTCATCTATACTTTAATTCTATTAATGAAATCTCAATCTTCAGAGAAAAAAAATTTTTGACTTTCCTTTTCTAGTGTAATTGGGTTCAATTGAACTCAAACTTTAAACCTTATAGAGTCCTGGAGACCACTTTAACACTATTAGCTATAGTTTGTTGGTAAAAAAAATCATTTGACTTGGTGCTGCGCTTTTGCAATAATGAGGACAAAACATCAGCTTGAGCATAGGAGAATCCATACCATACCCCCATAATAGCTTGGTTTGTTCTAAACGAATGTTCTAACGTTAGAATAAAGTACATGTAAAAGGATGCAAAATTACGCATAAGGTTGCAGTATAAATTTTATGCTTAACCAATAGAAAGGCAACTCTTGCGAACCTGTGACCACCATTCAGAAAAATTCTTGTATCGTACCAACTCCAAGATTCGCCTTCTTCCGGCTTCACCAATATATCTGTAATGATTTTTCAAGCAAGTTGTAAGAAAATTCATTGGTGCTTTCTATGAACATGAGTAAATGTTTACATTATCTTATCCAACTTATACAACCGCCACAGATACATTATCAATTTAGAGAGCTATATCTCACATAGTTTCAACCATAGTTGCCAGGATTGAATCAACTCAATTGGTTGAATCAATTTGATTAAAACTTGATTAGTGATGGATTCAATTTAAATTAAAAAAAAACTCTTTTTATAAAAATTAGAGTGATGATTTAGGAGGAATGGTGATTGATAAATGTCCTATCCCTATCAAACATTAAATAAAAACTCTTTTACTTAGGGGAGAGCAGAATTCCGTTTAAACCGAAAAACCAAACCGAACTGAGTTAATTCGGTTCAATCAGTTCGGTTTTAAAATTCAATCGGTTCGGTTCGATTATTTTCACAAAAAATAAAAAAACCGAACCGAACCTAAATTTTATATATATATATATATATATATATATATATATATATATATATATATATATATATATCAAGGAAAATCAAAGAAAACCAAACCGAACTCTAAGATTTTTTAGTTTTGATTTCTAATTTTTTTTGTTTTTATGTTTTTGTTATTTAGATTTAATGTTGAAAATATGAAATTTTATAAAATTCGGTTTGATCGTTTTAAAACCGAATCGAACCGATATTTATCGATTTGATTCGGTTTGATTTTCTCTTATTAATCGGTTTGTGTTGGTTTTTAAAATTTTTGATTTTCGATTTTCAGTTTTTTCAGTTCGATTCGGTTCGGAACCGAACCGACCATTTGCACACCTCTAATTTTACCTAAATCAAAAAGTGTTAGCTCCATTTGGTGGAGTCAGTTAATGATTTTAAGAAAATAGATCGGGTTTAATTCACTTCTCAAAAGTTATGTCAAAAGGAAGAGTATCCAAGGTCTTAAAAGTGGTGTATTACCTCTATCCCAAATTAGTGTTCATATTAACACACCCTTCATACTCATACTTAGGATTAAACACTTAGAGCATGAAATACTTGTGGAAGATCTAACATTCATCAAGGGATACCATCTTTAGAAAATAAGTTGCACCTAACTTATTTTTAAAAGCTAACTAATAAGAGTAGTGCCCAAGACTTTATAAAGAGTACTACTTTAATCCCAAACTATAACAAATGGCCTACTAGGTCTGTGTCTTATTGATTTTGTCATCTTGATCGTAAGTTATTCGACCTATTCTTTTTTTTTTTTAATATTTCTATATTTGTTGTCACTCTTTTGATCCATTATTCTCTTTTAACTGTCCATAAAATGTGATTTTATCTTGTCCAATCGCTATATGTTGCTTTCTTATCAACCGCTCAATTTTGTCCTTCGTCACCTATAGGCCATCTAAATCTAAATGCACAAAAAAAAAATTGCCTTTTTCAAAATTTTCCTCTTTATTCAAAGATTCCATTAAAAAAAAAAGGTTTAAAAAAGGAGTGCCTTTTTGGCCTGCAAGAAACGGTCTGCAGCCATAGCTGGGGAAAAAAAGTTGGAGATCCTGGTTCCGTCGGCTCTAAACGATAAAAGAACTTAACCTTCAGCAACCCAATTCACATAAATTCACTAAGTAAATCTTCAGGCAAAAAGAAAATAAATTAGTATTGCATTGCATTAGTGCAAGTCCAAGACTTGTTAGCTCATAGGGAAGGACCACATGCAGAGGAAAATTTAGTCCTGATAGAGAGAACAAAGAAAGGAATCCATAGATATTAGCCTCCAGTGGGGATGGAATTAATGATTTGGATTCCAAATGTCGGCAAGAGGTGTATCTATAGGCATCACTTTTTTCTCGTCCAGATTTCTAGAAAGTTAGACGAGTAATTGTCAACTAATCATCACCGCCATCCCCATTAGCGTGTGGCCAGAATCCTATGACCATGACCTCTGCAATTTGACACCAGAGGCCTGCATTTATCTAAAAAGTTAAAATAAATATGTTTGCTAAGTTTAACAACTTGTGCATCCAATCAGAAATCTGATTACCTGGAGATATTTGAAGGTTTCCAGGAAAAGGGTTTGGTAAGAAACCTGAAAATTTTCAGGTCTTTGCTCAAGATATTAAGTTGTGTGCTTCTAAATTCAAGTTGTTGGAAAGAAACATTTGGTATGTCATTTCTTAATCACAGAAGATTCCTAATCTTGCCATTGTAATTTCCCTTTCAGTTATTAATTTTTAAGATGTGCATGGTTCTTACCATTCTTGAACAAGTTTGTATGATTTTACACATCCTACGCCTATAGGTAGGGGATACTCTATAACCCCACTTGCACTCTAAAGCCATGGTATATATCACACCACAGCTGCCGCCGCCACCACCACCACCCCTCATAATTCTGATGCTCCTTCAAATTTTAACCTTTTTTAGATTTTTATTAGCCTCACCGGACCCTGACAATCTTGTCGTTTTCTTGATTGAATTATCCATAATTGGCACGATAAAAGGATTATTGCTGTTGTAGTTTGACATTATCTTATCAGAGACCAGATTAGACATCCTATGGTTCTGACCATTACTACGTATATAAAGCAGACAATCTAAATCTTGGAAATTGTATGGTGTACAAATAATGTTGGAATTATCAAGAAAAAAAAAAAGCAACTTTCCTTAATATCTTAGCTAAGTATTCCTATTAACATATATTGACAGGTTCAGGAGTCAATATAAGTTATAGCCTACTGTAGCAGCATAAAGTTCTAAAGACGAGTCCAGTATCTATTACATTTTAATTGTCCATGGCGGACCAAATTTTTTATATTTTATTTTTCAGTTATGATTGTCGATCTTCATCACTGACAAATATGTATAAGTCTGAAACAGATCTTTTCTCTTTCATTATTTAACCAAAGCTCAAATTTTATAAAAATTTGATATAGGATAAAGAAAAAAAAATTCTGATAAAGCAGAGCCTTGTTCACCTATCGCCATTTCCGTGCAGCAACAAACAAGGTTTGACGCAGACCAAAGCACAAAAAAAGATACAAGGACCACCCACGCCACCAAGGCATTTGTTCGCCCCAGAGAAGAAAACCATTTAATCATTTTTCATTTTAGTTGACAGATTAACAAAAAACACTATCATTTCCAAACTATAACAGGTGAAAAATTAAGCAACAAGTAGGCAAACTCAATGAACCAGTATCTGTGGCTCCAACACACGATCCTAAGAAAAACAACACAGCCAAGCAATTAAAAATCACCTACTGATATACTTTTGTTGCATTTATTAATCATGTCTAACATGGTGTTTTTCTTGCACTGACTTTGATTTTTTCATGGTTAAACCAATCAATATATCAATGTTAAATACAGTAGTCAGTGGTGGAATGATGTGTGAAGGAAACAGCAAAGAAGAAATCAACAAAGTTACATTTTGTTGCATGCAGGATAAGCAAAAAAAACCAATGAGATAATCCTTTATTATATTTAACCAATTCATTTAGGATGATATTTTATTTTTCCTGCAACAATGACAAAAAAGAGCTTAGAACAAATCATGCAGGAAATATATACCCAACATCCAGGAGTGGGGACCCAACTGCTAAAAGGTTATGCAACATTATATATGCTGACCTTTCCTTATAGAAAAGTACACAAGATAATCATTGCACGGAATTAGATAAGCCTGCTTGCTTGCTTGCTTGTTAGTTTTGCTATGGAATGTTGTTCAAGAGGTACAACATTAAATAAGATCATACAACTTTGTAATGAAATAAAATATAAAATTTAACACTTGTTTATATATAATATTTTTATCCGTCACATGGATTGAAAATAATACTCTAAAAATATATCGATCCATCTGATAATTTATTGAAAAAGTGTATTATAAAATTATTATAATCGCTTGTAATATGTGAGATGCAAGAGTAAGTAATACTTTGAAAAAAATAAAATACTTCTCTATTATCATTAATTAATTTTATAAAAAAATGTTGCATATAATTTTTAAAAAATCTTAAATTAAATTTATTCAAATTGAAATAACGTAAGATTACAGGTTTGGAGTGCGATTCTACCACTAGAAATGATGGATTGGTGCTGTCTTACATAAGAGAGGTAGAAGATTTTTTTTTTTTTTTTAAATCTTTTTCCTTTTCATTTATAAACATGAAATCGACAGGTGATCGAGGAAATGTAACTTGGAACATTTATATGCTATTTGTTTAAAATTATGAATAATAATCAACGTAAAAATTGCAAATGGGATGGATACCTTAATGTACGTATTCGTACAAATGGACAAAAGCATAAATGGAATCTAATCGGGTATGCTAAAATTGACATCACCACTCTAAAAGTTGAATATAATTAGTAAAAATAAAATAGGTCAATTTTAAAAATAAAAATACCAAACCTATAGGTGATTTTACAATTTTATCTTAGAGTTTTAATTTTAATTAAATATCCTCACATTTTACATTGAGTGTAATTATATCCAAAATTTAAAATCAATTACTGAAATGAAAAGAAATTGAATACATGACAAAAATTCAAGTGTATGTTCTATATATAAGGCTGCATTCAATTCAAGAGATTTCAAATTTCAAGAGTTAATTGTAAATATTAGGTTTATATCCAATATGAAACATTAGATGCCTAATCCAAAATTGAAACCTTATAAAAAATTGTAAAATGATATAAAAGTTTTATTTTTTTTTTCAATTAGCCAAATAAAAAGTAGATAAATTAAAATTGATATTATAAATATTTTTAAATTATTTAAGTGATTAAAACTTTTCAATAAAGCATAGAAGGTTTTTTTTTTTAATTGGTTCCATTTTAAATTTTCATAATTCTGAAGAAGACTCCAGAATATGTGTATTTTTTTTTTATCCCTTCATGTTTTATGAATCCACAAATTTAGGTATATTTTCCATTTACTATAATGAGTAATATAGTTTTATAAATGCAGAAAAGGACTTATTTAATGGTGTAGTTTAATTAAGCCCTTGGAGATACTGGTTCATCACACTATTCTTCTTCTTGTTGTTTTCATGCTTTTTATTTATTTTTATTTTTTTTATTTTTTTTTGTGGTTCATAGGGAGACAAATCATTGAAATTCTATTTTGCAAGATTTCTTTTTCACAACCGGCTCAACCCCACCACTCCCCTCCCACCCCCAACCCAAAAACTTCTGCTTATAAAGAGCAGGCATTGCACCCTCTTTCCACAAATCTTCTCTTCTCCTTCACTTGAAATCTTTCCTCTTTTGAACTTTTACTCTCTTAATCCTTCTCATTACTCCTTCCACTCCCTTGAAGCCATTTCATAACCTTAAAGAGCATAAACAGTTCCCTTTTTTCTTTTAAAAAATCTGTGCGTTCCACTATCGTTTATATATTATAAGAAATGGCATCAAGCTCAATGACCTCTCGTGGTTCTGGTTCCTGGACTGCACAGCAGAACAAAGCCTTCGAAAGGGCTTTGGCTGTGTATGATAAGGACACCCCTGACCGTTGGGCCAATGTCGCCAGAGCAGTTGGTGGCAAAACTGCTGAAGAAGTGAAAAGGCACTATGAGCTTCTTGTTCATGATGTCAAGTATATTGAATCTGGCCAAGTTCCCTTCCCCAATTACAGGACCACCGGTACCAGAGGTAATTAACTTCTTTTTCCCTTGAAATACTTCAGGGAATGTATGCCCTGATTTTTCATCCATTATCATGCAAGAATCAAAGCTTATAGTCTTTTCTTTTTACTCGGATTCTCTTCTTTATAACCCTTTTCTTTTTCTTGCTTTCAACTTCTTTAAACAAAAGAAAAAAAGTAAAAAAAGGATTCTTTAGATTGTTTTCAATAGCTAAATACTATTTCAGATTTTTTTTTTTTTTTTAAAGAAGTCAAAACTGAGCATCGAATGGGTGGTATAAAATTATTAGAAGAGAGGGGAGAATACGCAAGGATAAGGAGTGCTTTACCCTTATTTTAAATTAATGTGAGATTTTAACACATTCTTATTCAGAAGGAACAATATTTAAAGTTAATTCAAGGAGAGAGGTATGCACAAAATCATATAAGGGGCATAATAACTAATGTCAAACTACAGTAATGAAAAATATTTTTTTAAGATGAAAATAAATTTAAATGGTCTTAAATTACGAAAATAAAGCTGCAAAATCTAATTTTTTTTTTTTGACCCCACAAACACTTTTCACGTGGCTTCTATAAATAATGATTTTGACTCTTGATTGTGTTTATAACTAAATGGATCTATCAAATTTATTACACAAGCCAAACTTAATATGATTGGTCTTGTTTTTTTATGAGAGTTAAAAATTTCTGAGTTGAATATTAATTTTAAATAAATAAAATATTAATTATGGCTAGAACGAAATCGATTTTAATTTTTCTTTTCCAATGCAGGATGAAAAATATGAAGCTGCTGTGAGCTAGAGGAGAGCTGAAGAATCATCAACAGCAATCAAGAAGTTCACTTTACTCTATTTTCCATGATTTTATTTGAAGCCGTGCTTGTTTAGTATATGTTTTATTAGTAAACCTACTTCAAGAATCTTCTATGCAGATTCTACAAGTCTTTTTATTAATTTCTGTCTTTTCCTTATATATATATGTGTGTGTGTATTAGAAGAAGGAAGGCACTTTGAATCCTGTGATTCTTGTATTCTCATGTGCTTTTCACTGTATAAGCATGCATAATAAATATTTTGTTTAATTATTAGTGTGGGTTTTCAGAATTTTTTTTTTAATCTTTTGTTCAACTTTAGATGCAATGGGAAAATTAAAATTTGAATACAGAATTGAGATATCAAGAGAATGGCAAGAAAAATAAGCAATTTCTTGAGAAGGACAGAACCAAAGGAATTGTGGATGGAACAACGGGGTAGTAGGGCAGGTGTAGAGACTGGAAATTGGTTACTTAAAAAATAAAAAAAATATATGATTTTTTCATATTGTTGATTTTTTTTTTCTGTTTATTTAGAAATATAATCTCCCATAAGCTGCTTTAGTAATAGTAATAATAAAGTTGTTGGTGAAATGATTTTATAGAGCACGAAAATTCTCATAAAATCACTTAATTTTAATAATAAAATAAAAATAATTAAACAATTGTCACGTCAATATCACAATGTCTGGAAGCCTTAAAGCTTGCCTTGATTATGGGAGTTAGCTCTCCTATCATTAAATCAGATTCAGAATATCTCATATCAATTCAAAAAGGTGCAAATCAGAAGCAATTATGAGAAATTCAAGCTACCATTTTAGCTATTCAGAATCTGGGGATGCCCAAGAGACCTTGTAAATGTTTTGGCAGCAATTAAAAAAAAAAAAGAAGAGTCCCTATGCATGCTCACATAAGTAATATAATTCCATTATCTCCTTACATTTGCTATAAACCATAATTATTTTCTATCAATCATTACATTTCCAATAATCTTATTATTTTAATTTTAATTTCACTTGTGATTATGAGAAATGGATTTATCATTTTTAATACCAAATAAATATAATTTTTGTTTTTTAAAGCAAAATTATTTAAGCTTAATTAGATTTTGATAGAATTTATCAATTTAACAACCAAGTATAATTTCTTTAATAGAACATGTAAATCAATAAATTAAAAGAAATTATTTCTTAGGATATTAAAATTTTAGCTAAAATCAATATTAGGAGACTTTTTAAATAAAAAAAATTAAAATTTAATAACCACCAGCAAAATTAAGTGTATTTTTTTAGCCTATGAACATTCCAACTTGTTGATTAGTTACAATGGCCAATAACAGTTAGCTTGAATGAACAATTCGGTTTGTTCTATTGTTTTGATTTTGGATTCATATTTGATATACGTTCTACTAAATAATGAAAGGTGACATCATAAATTAATTACCCTTTAGAATATTAATGTCCCACTTAATTAAGAGTTCAATAGCTAAATACATAAAATATTTAACCTAATCAACACTATTGATCATGATTCGTGCGTTTTCAAAAGAAATCAAGTGTATTTTTTTAGCCTATGAACATTCCAACTTGTTGATTAGTTACAATGGCCAACAACAGTTAGCTTGAATGAACAATTCGGTTTGTTCTATTGTTTTGATTTTGGATTCATATTTGATATACGTTCTACTAAATAATGAAAGGTGACATCGTAAATTAATTACCCTTTAGAATATTAATGTCCCACTTAATTAAGAGTTCAATCGCTAAATACATAAAATATTTAACCTAATCAACACTTTTGATCATGATTCGTGCGTTTTCAAAAGAAATCAGTCCAATTCAAATAGATTAGATATCGAGTTATCATAAACTCACTTGATAAGACTCGTACTAAATGAGAATTATACGTTAGAATTTTCAATGATATCACTTCTGTCTATCTAAAATGGATTTACTTTTGATAAATACTTTAAGTCTCTCAAATATTTCAATAAATTTGATCTATTATCAAATCACAAAGCTCCTCCAATCAAAGCAAGATATTTGGATCAATCAAAATATCTGTCTTTCATGGATAAAACTTCCTAAACAATCTAACAAAGGGGGAAAGCTCTAACTCAAGAAGTTACTCTAAAATTTTTTAAGTTTTTTAATTTTTTTTTCTTATTTTCTTTTTAATATTACCTACGAAAAGTATTTCGTTGGTAATTACCAATGAAATACTTTTCGTAGGTAATTTTTTTTTAACTTTTTAGAATTTTTTCTCTATTTTCTTCAAAATATTACTTACGAAAAGCTTTTCGTTGGTAATTACTGACGACAAATTTTTCGTAAGTATTTTTTTTAATTTTATTTTCTATTTTCTCCTTAATATTACCTACGAAAACCATTTTACTGGTAATTACCGATGAAAATAATTCGTAGCTAAAATTTTTTGAGCTTTTTAAAAATTTTTTTTCCTGTTGTCTTCTTAATATTACCTACGAAAAGTATTACCAACGAAATACTTTTCGTAGGTAAAATTTTTTTAGTTTTTTAGAATTTTTTTTCTCTATTTTCTCCTAAATATTACCTACATAAAGCTTTTCGTTGGTAATTACTGACAAAAAATTTTTCGTAGATAAAATTTTGTTACTTTTTTAGAATTTTTTTCCCTATTTTCTCCTCAATATTACCTACGAAAAACTTTTCGTGGGTAATTACCGACGGAAAATTTTTTTTAGGTATTTTTTTTAGTTTTAAGAAATTTTCTTCTCTATTTTGTCTTAACATTACCTACGAAAAACTCTTTGTTGGTAATTACCGACGACAAATTTTTTGTAGGTATTTTTTTAAAAAAATTTATTTTCTATTTTCTTCTTAATATTACCTACGAAAAGCATTTCATTGGTAATTACCGACGAAAAAAATTAGTAGCTAAAATTTTTTTAAGCTTTTTAGATTTTTTTTTCTCTATTTTTTCCTTAATATTACCTACGAAAAGCATTTGTTGGTAATTACTGACGAAAAAAATTCATAGGTAAAATTTTTTAGCTTTTTAGAAATTTTATTCTCTATTTTTTTTCTTAATATTACTTACAAAAAACTTTTTGTTGGTAATTACCGATGAAAAATTTTTCGTAGGTATTTTTTTAAAAATTTTATTTTCTATTTTTTTCTTACTATTACCTACGAAAAGCGTTTCGTTGGTAATTACGGACGAAACATTTGGTCGTTATTTTTATTATTTGGTCGCTAATTTTGCCGCTAATGTTAGGCACCACTTTTACCTACGAAATTACATCGTCGGTAAGGTTTTCGTCGGTAATTAGTCGATAATTTCGTCGGTAAAAATTAGTTTAAATTTTATTTCTCTTTTTCGTCGGTAAAGCGTCGGTAATTCGTCGGTAAATTACCAACGAAATTCTGTAGTCGGTAATTTTTATAGTTATTTTTAACATTTCTTGTAGTGATTAAATGCCTTCAAGAGGCAGAATTTGAGATACAAAAAGAATTTGAACTATGGGATTTTACAGAAAATTATTATCACCAATGGTCTTACCAGCTAATTTGTGAGCAAGCATATTTCTTATTCTTATGATAAAGTTAAAAGAACAGACATCTAATTCATCCCTGAAAACAAAAATATCTTGAATGATTCTTTGGATATGTTGAGAAATAGTAGCTCCACCTATTAAATTGATGACTACTTGAGAGTCTCCTTTAATCACTATTTTGCTGAACATTTTACTTCTTGCTAGTTGTACTGCTTCTCGGCATGCCATCCCTTCGAGGATGAGAGGATCACAAATACCAGGCACTCTTTTACAAATCCACCCCATCGGTTGGCCATTAGAGTTTCTAGAATTAGCTGCAATGGCTCCAAATTTTCGCTGAACATTGTAAGTTGCATCAAAATTAATTTTGATCCATTCTTGAGGTGGTGGGGACCAAACCTGAGCGTGATGATTCGACTAAAATCTACTAACAAGTTCTCCTTGAGATACAATGAATTCCTCAAACTGGTTTTGGGCTAAGGAGATGAATTGTTGGCTAGGAATATCTTGACCTTGAAAAACCTTTTGATTCCTCGCTTTCCAGATTTGCCATAAGAGAAAAACTAGGTGCTGCAGCAATTCTATCCCTTGAACATGGGATTGAATGGTCTCAAATATTTCAACCCAACAATCCATCATAGAGTGCCCTGATAACAAAGTAGACCTGATCCTAAAAGTAGAGTTTATCCACACTTCTCTAGCCTTCGGGCACATGAAGAACAGATGCTTTAAAGTTTCTCGCTCCCCACAAACCAATCACTCATCTGGCAAATCTTTAAATCTGCTTTTAATAAGCGTCTTACAAGGCAGCCTTCCAATTAACAATCTCCATAGGAATACATCACTACAAGAAAATATCAGAATAGAAACCGAATTTAGAAACGGACTTCTATCGGTTTGTAATTTGAAACGGCTTTTGAAACAGAAATTGAGTAGAATGGGTGAAATATATCAAAAACCGATTAGCAACAGCTTTGAAATCGATATTTGAAATGGAAACATATCGGTTTCTAAATTACGAGCCAAAATTTGTCAATAAATTTAGCATCGATTTAGAAACTGATTACAAACCGACTTCTAAAACTGAATTATATTCCGTTTCTAATTTGAAAACACAAAACTAGTTCCATTATATTTAAATCATATTAGAAACCGATTCTCATCGGTTTCTAATTTCTTTAAGTTTAATTTAGAAACCAATTGCTTTTGGTTTCAAAATTAAGGCATTTTCTATTTATATTTAGAAACCGATTTATATCGGTTTCAAAATTTTGTAAATTTCTATTTTATTTATTAAATTTTAAAGCCAAAATAGAAACCGATAGCTGTCGGTTTCTAATTTATCTATTTACACTTAGAAACCGATACATTTCGGTTTCAAATTTTATCTATTATTTATTTTATTTCATAAATTTTAAAGTTAATTTAGAAACCGATTCTCATTGGTTTCTAATTTCTTTAAGTTTAATTTAGAAACCGATTGATTTCTGTTTCAAAATTAAGGCATTTTCTATTTATATTTAGAAACCGATTTATATCAGTTTCAAAATTTTGTAAATTTCTATTTTATTTATTAAATTTTAAAGCCAAAATAGAAACCGATACTTGTCGGTTTCTAATTTATATATTTACACTTAGAAACCGATACATTTCGGTTTCAAAATTTATCTATTATTTATTTTATTTCATAAATTTTAAAGTCAATTTAGAAACCGATTTTTGTCGGTTTCTATTTCCCTTTATTATATTTAGAAACCGATTTCTGTCGGTTTCAAAATAAATCTATTATCAATTTTATTGATTAATTTTTAAAGTCAAATTAGCAACCGATTTAAATCGGTTTCTAATTTATTTGGTTATATTTAGAAACCGATTACTTGCGGTTTCAAACTTAGTGAATTATGAAGTCAAATTACAAACAAATTTTGATCGGTTTCTAATTTTTTTAGTTATATTTTAAAATTGATTGGTTTTGATTTCAAAATTAAGCTATTATCTATTTTATCTATTAAATTTTAAAGGAAAATTAGAAATCAAGGCCTATAAGTTTCTAATTCATTTAATTATAATTAGAAACTGATTTATTACGGTTTTAAAAATTAATATATAGAAACCGATTTGTTTCGGTTTCAAAAATTTAATATTATTGATCATGTAAATGTCTACGCAGCTGCCCCCTCTTTCATTTTTCTGCTAATCCAGTAGCCCTAGCCGCCGCACACCCGACTCACTCTCGCCGCACACAGCGAAGCAGCCGAAATTAATCAAGAAAACTACACTCTCTCAAGCTCGCACTCGTGCTTTGTCCGCTTGTATCTGCATTTGGACTGCTCTCTCTTTTCTCGCGTTTTCTCAGCTGCCAAACGCAGTATTTTATCTCACACTGAAGAAGGTGCACTTCTTAAAAGCATGAAATCAGCTGTTCAATTGGCATTTTCTTCTTCCATTATTTCCGTTTGCTTTTTTAGTTTTCTTTATTGTTGGGTCTGGGCAATGGACAAAAGGCGAAGCAAATTTCATTTTCTTTTCTACATTGACAATGGTCTTTTTCCCTTTCAATCTCTTCTTGAATGATTTTCCTTTATGGATTGCGCATACTATATTATTTGATGTTTTTTTTTCTTTGGTGAGTGTGGTTTTAATGCAGTAGAAGGAGTTGAATTTGATTTCTGAGCTATGGTTGTAGCTGTGGTGGCATTGATTTTGGGTGTCTTATTGGGAGGTTTTATTTTGATTCCTCGACACCTTAAATCTGGTACCTTTTCTCTTCCTTTCCTTGCTTGCGTTTCCTGTCTATTTCTCTTCAAGGTATCGTCGATTAGAAATTAAAGTTTCAGGGAGTAACAGAGAAGGTACTTTTAATCTTTTACTATGTTTTGATGGGTAAATGTTTGTTCAATGCAGCTCAAGGACAAAAGGGGCACTCGACTACTAGTGAAAAGAAGGTGCATGTAATACTGGAACTTTAAGGCTTTGTTTGAAAGTTCCTTAATTATTCAATAGAAATGAAAAGAAAGGAAGTCTTAAAAGACATTATGATAGTACTTGCATTACATTCTCAAGTTCTCAATTTGTGCATAACTGTTTAAAAAGTGTGCTTTTTGAGGTTTAGTCTTATTGATTGTAGTCCCCTTTTCAATAATAGAATTGGTTTGTGATGTCACCACTTAAGGGGAGAAAGAAGAGGATTGAGACTCATCTCAATAACTATTTCTGGGACTTTTGCCTTTGAGCAAAAAGTATAGCTGTCATGGATTTCTTTGATTTTGTCTTTTAAATAATTTTACAAATGTATCAAGTTTAGCACCGCCTTGGTTCCCTTATTATTCTTTTCTTTGCTTAGTGCTTACAAAAAGAATAATATTAAAATTTCATGTTATCAGGTGAATAATAATAATAATAATAATAATAATAATAATAATAATAATAATAATAATAATAATAATAATAATAATGTTTGGTTTCTCTCTCTCTTTCTCTCTCTCTCTCTCTCTTCTTGGAGGGATCTTCACTTCTAGAAAGTCCAGGAGGTGAAGATTCTTCATCAACTATGGACGAATCATTAGATCCAGATGCAAATGCTGAGGTGAAAGGAAAGGATGGGTGAAAGTAAAGGATACTGAGGTTCTAGACTGGTATATAGAGAAAGACGGAGATATTGTAATTTTGTATGTAAGAATTTTGGTAAAAAAAGATTTTGATATGGATGAAACTCATGCAATTGAAGAGGGATGATGTTCTAGTAATTAAAAAAGGGTTAAGCCTATAGATTGGCCATATTTTGGCTGAAGCAGGGAATTTTCAAATCTTTGTATTAGTTATTGTCACTTCATTTATCTATTTTTAAAATATATATGCTTTTTAGCCATGATACATTGAATTTTTATTTGAGTTGGTATGAGTGGCTCCACCCAAAAATGAGACTATCTAAATTTTACTAAAGAACAAGAAATTTGAGCTAATGTAGTTTAAAGTCTTGGTGGTTTGCTACTTCTTGACTATCATAATGAAGTGATACTCTTACAGTGTTATCCTAGTTAATTAATTATGTATTGGGATAAAATTTTACTTATTTGCATTTTTTAGTGTGCTTGGATTGGTATATTATATAGAGGTATTTACATAATCAAATTGGTTTATAGTTTCTGATCCTTTTGGCCAAAATTTGATGGAATTGCTAATCTAACTCGATCATCTTTATGACAAGAGTACATATGAGGAATTAGTTTGTAGAATTTCATTCCTGAGGATTTGAAAAGTCAGGCTATTCTTTTAAGGAATTTCAATTTCTGACATTGATATATATATATATATATATATATATATATATATATATATATATATATATATATATATATATATATATATATATATAATTTTTCACACAAATGATTTCATTTGTGGGCAAAACTTGTTGCTATATTGTTTTAATATTATTATATTCATATTATATACCTTTTTTGGCTGTTCTATTTATTTAGTTTTGTCATTTGGCTTATTACAAGTGGAGTAGCAGTATTCAAGTATCATATGGTTATTTGCTCTATACATAAGTGGTATTTTATTTGGAGGTTAAGAGATCAATTGAGAGTTCTTATGATGATTTTGTTAGGAACTCCATGCATCAGATTTCTATCCTGGCTCATCACATGCATCATTTAGTACTGCAACCCAATGAGCTTAGTCAAAGGTAGTGGAGGAAGAGATTCGACAATTGCACTCGACTATTGCGACTCTAAAAAATAGTTTGGCTACAATGGATGAGAGAGACCAACAATGTAAGCAGATGCTGGACATATTCTACAGCCCAAGCTTTGCATGCTGCTCATCAGGATGATGCTAGAGATACCGATGGTGGTGATAACATTGTTAATGATGATTAGCTTGTTTTTTTGTTTTTATGATAATTCATTTTTCCATGCAATACATTATTGTTGTAACCTTTCACTATGATATCTATATTAATATTTATTCATATTTGATAGCCTAATATCGTAAATATTGTGATGTTGAGCATTTAAAATTAATAATAAAATATATGCTTTAATACAAGTAATAATGTATTAAATAAATGAATAAAAAGCATTCAGTTTCAAATAAAAAGGAATTTAATTTATATTTTACTATATTTAGAAACAGATTTAAAACGGAAATTCCGTTTCTATTTAGAAACCGAATTTATATCGGTTTCAGAAAGTGTTTTATTTTTATTTTACACGTTAGAAACTGATTTGAAACAAAAATCTGTTTTAGATTATTAGAAACCGAAGCAAATCGGTTTCTAACTAGAAACAGATTTAGAAATGGAATAAATTCCGTTTCTAATTTTGAAACAGAAATTTTGATTTCAAATTGGTTTCAAAATTAGAAACGGACGTCATATTCGGTTTCTAATTTATTTAGAAACCAGCGAATTGTAAACCGAATATTTCGGTTTCAAATCGGTTTCTAATTGAAATTAGAAACCGATTTGCCATGTTTTGAAACTGAATTTTCGGTTTCTAATCTCATTTTTTCTTGTAGTGCATTGAGCTTGGATGGGGGCATAATTTTCCATATGTTTCTCCAAACCATAGAACTGTTGCTTACCGTTGATGGACCTAGTCCTGCACCTGAAGATATGCTGCCTTGTTTCAATTGGAAAGCCAAATGGTAACCCGATTTAACTGACAAAGACCTATCTCTAGTATAATGCCATACTAATTTGTCTTCCCTGCTCACCAAGTTAATGGGGATTTGTAATATATTCTCAATTTCATCATCACAAAAGACTTTCTTGAGCACTTGAATATTCCAGGCATGCCGATCCCAATCAATAAGTTGAGAAACCTAGTGCACTTCCACATTAGCATTCCCTTTGATTCTAGGCAATAGGGGAAAGGAGGTGGGAATCCATCTTTCCTCTTTACAAAGGATTGAGCTTCCATTATGGACTTGCCATCTTAATCCCCGACTCAACACTGTGAGATCCCACAGTAAACTTCTCCATCCCTATGAGCGGTTACTACCTTCAGATGCACTTAAAAAGGAAGGGTGTAAAAAATACTTTCCTTTAAAAACACGAGCTAACAAGGAACTTGGATTGCTGAAAATTCTCCATCCCTATTTAGCAAGCAATAGGGATTAGAAACCCTAATCTCCCTTGAGATTTCCTTAAACACATACTGCTCCAGGAGACCCAGTGTTACTTCTTTTCCTCTTTTTTCTGCCTCCACCAAAAATTAGAAACCATCCTATTAATATCTTGGCAGATTGAAAAGGGCAACTTAAATCAGGCCATCACATACACAGGTATGGCTAAAGTAACTGCTTTTATCAAAACTTCATTCCCTCTATAGGATAGCAGTTGCTTTTTTCCATCTAGCCAATTTATTTCTAATCTTTTCAAGGATGGTTTCAAACGTTTGCTTCTTAGACTTCAAAATCACTGATGGCAGACCCAGAAGCTTATCTTATCCCCTAATATAGTGAATCCTAAAAAAATTAGCAATTCAACACCTCACCTCTGCCAGTGTATTTCTGCTAAAAAAGGGTGATGACTTAGAGTAATTAATAAACTGCTCAGAAGCTGTAACATAATTCCAAAGAACAACCTTAATTTTCTGCGCCTTCCCTGAAGTGGCTTTGGAGAAGATCATAAAATCATTAGCAAAGAGTAAGTGAGTAACTGTTGGAGCATGCCAAGCAATAGAAATGCCATTAATATTAGAGTTAGGCAGCAAATGAGATAATCCTTTTGCACACAAGAGGAAAAGATAAGGGGAGAGAGGGTTGCCTTGTCTAAGCCCTTTAGATGGATGAATAAGACCAACCCTATGACCATTTATCTGCAAGGTGTAGGTCACAATGGTGATGCATTTCATCATCCAGGACATCCAGCAGTTATGGAATCCCAATTTCTTCATTATATGTTGTAAAAAGGTCCACTCCATAGACTCATATGCCTTGCTTATATCCAATTTAGCGGCTATTCCATATTTGCTGCTCTTCCCTCTTGTCTTTAAATGGTGCATCACGTAGTGGCAAATTAGAATGTTATCTGATATGAGTCTCCCTACTGTAAATGCATTTTGCTCATTACTAGTAATAGACAACATGATGGGTTGCATTCTAGTTGTTAGCACTTAGTAATCATCTTATAGAACACAGAACATAGTCTAATAGGTCTTAAATCTTTCATTGTTTTTACGTGTCGTACCTTAGGGATGAATGAGATAAGAGTGTGATTCACCTTTTTTGGCATTACACGTACATGAAAAAATTATTGAATAGCTAAACAAACATCATCCTTAATTATGCTTCAGTATTTCTGGAAGAACAAGCCTGTCAAAGCATCCATCCCTGGGGCTTTGTTAGGATGAATGGAAAAAACAGCTTTTCTGATTTCGTCCTTGCTAACTGGTTTTATGAGTTCCTCATTCATATTGCTGGTAATTCGCGAAGTAATTCCTTTAGTGACCAGGTTGAAATTGGTCAATTGAGATGAGTAGATAGTTTGGAAATAATCAATAGCTATAGCTTGAATGTCCTCCAAACTGTGTTTCCAATTCCTAGCATTGTCTTGCAAACCAGAGATAATGTTCTTCCTTCTCCTTTGAATAATTGTTGAATGGAAAAAAGTTGAATTTCGATCCCTAACTTTAAGCCATTGCTGTCTAGCCTTCTGAGCTCAATATAATTCCTCATTTTTAATCTCCTAAACAAGTTAATGCTCAATCTGTCTCACCCTCTCCCCATTCCAGTATGACAAGTTTCGTTTTGCCTCCTCCAATTGTCATTTTAGCTCTTTAATTTTGCGAGCAGAATTGCGATTGACCTTTTTACTCTAGTCAATTAGAGCAGGCCTGCACTGGCTCAATTTTTGTTGAGTGTTTCGCATATCATTTGTATTCACCCTATTCCTCCATGATGCAGAAATTAAGTCCTCCACTTCCTGTTTTTTTGTCTATCTTGCATCGAAGTAAAAATTCCTTTTTGGTTTGCTAATTTTTGGTATTGTAATCAGCAAAAATTTATCAATGGTCCGGCCCCCGATCATCCAAGTGCAAAACATTAGATAGAGGAAAATTAGCCAACCAGTTAGGACTAAAAGACTCGATCAATTCTTTCTTGCACGTTTTGTTGCCCATCTCTCCTATTAATCCCTGTCATCATTGGCCCAACAAAGCCTAAATCCACAATTTTCATATCTTAAACAAAGCAGTTGAACAAATCCTTTTTAGCTCGAGAATTCTACTCCCCAACTTTTTTCTTATGCAAGTAAAGAAAAGCATTAAAATCCCCCATCAAACTAAAATAAGCAGTAAGCTGAGCCTTATAGTTGACTAAAAAATAAAATTGAGCTCACATAGTATCAATATCACAATAGATATAAAACAATAAAAGATCCCATTTCAATTGCAATTGAACATCATAAATTCGTACATGGATGAAAAGGGAATCAGATAAGACCAGTTCTACATCACAATGATCCTCCCAAGCTAAACATAGCCTGCCTGAAGTACCTCTAGAATCTACAAAATAGAAATTAGACATCTTGACAAAGATTCTTTATTCTTAGTTTCCATTAAGAACACCAAGCTTGGGGAATGGAGTTTATAAATTCCTTTTAGATTATGCATTGTCAGGGGTTCCCCACACCCTGACAATTCTAACTCAAGACACTCATTTATCTGGTTGGGCCCATTTATGGCTAGCAACCTCCACCAATTCATCATTAGATTCGTTCACAAATGCCTTCTTTCATTCTTGTTGAGCTCCCTTATCATTTCTGCTTCGTTTATTAGGCAAGATTAGTGCTACATCATGAACTTTTTGTGCTTGTTCCTATATAACAGTAGGCATCTCCTCAATTGTTACCGCTGAATATTGAGTACAAGCAAGACGTTTCCATTTTGGCTTGGACGTAGCTCCTATTGTTGTCTTAGTTGCAAGACCATCATTGCTGGGGTTCAAGTTGGTGTGGGCATCATTTCCATATGGAACATGTTCCAAGTTTATTGGAGACGTGGGCTTAAACAAATGCATTACAAGATGGACCATTGTATCCAATGGAACCCATTCCTTAAACTTAATTCCTCGTTATGGAATAGAAACCACAGGTTTTACAACAATTGGGCAAGGAGTTAGGTTTTCTTATTAGTGGGTTGGGTTTGTGATATTAGGCAGATAAGGTAAGGGTGTTGGGCTTGCAGTAAAATTTTAAGATGGTAAATGGGCAGGCCTTTCTATGTTCTCATTTCCTAGTCTAGGTAAGGAAGTTGTATTTTTCAATTGTCCCAAGGGAAAGAGATTCTCTTTATCTTCTAGTTGGGAGGAATGAGAAATAGGGTTGAGGTTTTTCAGAGCAATGAATGCTCCTTGTTGAAACAAGAGAGTGAGAAAGGGAAATTTTTGAAAAAGATCTTTTATATTGATATTTTTCATACCCGAGAGGGAAAGATATTCATTTAGCTTCTACGACAATTTATCTTCAGGTAACAGATCTACTGCTTTAGGTTCAGAGGTCGAGCTCAAGGCAATACCAGAAAGAAAAGCTTCCTGAATGGGTGATTGATTGGTCAGACCATGTTGACTACCTTTTTGTCCATGCTGGAAATGGAAATTTTCGGCATCCGGTGGTTCCTTCTCCTTGACGCTCCCATTATCCATTCGCAGAACAGGGCAACAAAAATTGTGGATTTTTCCAGTGGATTGTGATGTTTTGTGGTTTGGTTGGTGTTTGGTTTGTATATCAGTGTATCATCATGGATGCAAAGGGGACAACTAGGTTTTTTTACTAGTGGCTCAGGCAGAAGAAAAGGATTTTTGGTCCCATTTATTTGTTATTGTTGAACTTTACTCGATAGGCCTTGTCAATAGTCAAAGGAGCTACCCAGAATGGATGATGTCCCACTACTACTCAATAACACTTGTTGTGGAGCTGCCACCTTCTCTTAACTAAGGCTCTTCTTAGGATAGTGAAAAAGAGACACTTTAAGCCAAAGCCCAAACATCGACTTCATTGTTTTGGGTTGTTCTTTCTCAACACAAGCTTCTATGTTCTTGCAGTCCCTTCCAATATGCCCAATTAGCCCACAGCTATAACATACATTAGGCAATTTCTCATATTTAAGCCGTATCCATTCTATTGTATCATCTGCCTTGCTGTTATAAAAACCTGGTTTGATGGGTAGATCTAGATGTATCTCTACTCTGATTCTCAAGAACATATAGCAGCCTATTGCTCCATCTTGAGTTAAATCTACTTCAAGATATTTGCCAACAAGATCACCAATCAATTTAGCATTATATAGATTCAGTTGATTAGGAGAAAGGCCATGAGCTTGGACCCAAATTGGGGTAGAGTTGAAGCTAAGTTTATCAAAAGGAACATTAGGAGGCCATTCTTGTATAGCTAGTAATTGATTATGCACACACCAAGGCTTATTACGAAGAACTTGCTGGGCATCCACCTTATGGCCAAAAGTTATAAGAAAGATGTTGGGCCTTTTATGAATAATTTGAAAGTGTTGCCTGGTTACCCTGGACTTTGAGAGAGCTGCTTTAAGGGTAGACACACTGAAAGTTCTTTGCAAACAGAGTTTAACGACTAACATTCTTTTGTATACATTTGTTGGCTGAACCACTTTCTACGTTCAAAGGAGCAATCATAAGAGTTAGGGCCAAGGATTTGCAAGGACTAATTCAAGCATATATTGATCAAGTATGGTAGTCGAACATGCCAGGAATTCATGAGGAGCACAAGTATGGCATGTTGATGCAATTCGATTTTCAAAGTCAACCGAACCATGGTCCACCAAATTAAGCCGAACCAAGGTCCAACCAAGTGCACCAAACCAAACCTCTTCCATCCCAAAGAGATTCCAATTCTGTCCATTCAGTAGTCTTGCACTTTATAAGCTTTATTCAAGTTGCAAAGGAAAGTGAAAGAGTCTTTTGTCCAAGATATAAAGGAAAAGCAACATTGCCATTTTTAGCTGCAAGACAAAAGAAATTTTTGTGATCAGATTTCAAAAATCAGATTTGGTTTAGATTTGTAAATGTGGTTTTTACCCAAAATGGGGGTGAATATATTTTATCCAATACTTGGAGAAACTCTTGGATAAAGACTCCAAATGTTGGCAAAACCATAAGCAGCCTTATAAGGCTTTCTTCTTTATTTTGTTAGTTCAGTTTTTAAGATCTGCCATTGTTAAGCTTGTAAGCTTAAGAACTCCTTTGAGAGAGTTTTATGTATGTTCTCCCTAAGTTCCACTAAGAACTTAGATTCAATATAAGTTAGGCACTTATATTGTCTCATTTTGATACTTGACTTTCTTTTACTAATCAAAGTGGTTATTCATCACATATTAGTGTTTATGTCATCTTGTTAGTAAAAGAGTTGTTTAAGTTGTGATTATTGTTTGCTTTTGGACGTTCAAGGGAAAATCATTTCAACAGACTGTGAGCTTGCTTCCAGCCTAGACGTGAGCTTGCATCATTTGGTATCAGAGCTCTTAGCCTTCAAAACCAAGTGAGTTTTCATCTTTGTTGTGTTCTTTTTGTTGCCCTTTCTTATTGGCTTTCTTTAACCTATTTTGCATCTTGTATTATCTTTTGAATGTATGTGTGCTGGGAGTTAACTAATGTTTTGAAGAGAATCTAGCTTGGTTAGTCCTGGAAGTGAAATTGGCAGATTTAACCTAATAGGAGGTTTGTGAATGAATTTTGAAAACCTGAGCAAACCCACCCAAAAAATTGTGAAACTTAGTAGTTCAACTAGACACCATCTGAGGAGATACCACGTAAAATTTCATGTTGAAATTCCCCTATTTGGTAAGGTACCAAAATCTGGCTATAAATTGGATTTTAAATTATTCACAAAGTAAACCCACCCAGAAATTTCTGAAATTTTACAGGCTATCTAGACAGTTTATTGGGAGTCTCCATACCAAATTTCAAGATAAAATTCAATCATTTTCTTATAGAACAAATTTTAGGTACAAGACCATGGGTCACACTGTTTCATATAGCAAACCAACTTAAAATGAGCTGAAATTTTATAGGATGTCTAATTTCTATGTAGGGAAGTCGGTGGTAAATTTTGAGAAAGAAATTCTGTCATTTGCTTGAATCTCTTTTCAAACAGTTTCTCAAAATTATTTCTCTTATTTGTCAGAACATCCATTTTGGAGTCTGCCTTTTTTCTTTGCTTCTTGTATCATAATACATATGTTCTAATTTTCGTATTGTTTTGTCTTGCTTGTGTGGATATCAATCTTAGACAATGTTTGTGAATTTCTTGTATTGACATATATGAGTTCCAAGGGAACCTTGGATTGAGCATATTGAGAGGAAAAATGTCTGAGTGTTGTGAGCATAGCAAGAGAGTAAAAGCCAATTGTGTTAGAGATGAGTGGAGTGAACCTTCTTAAGAATGAACACATAAGGGAGTGAAGCGAGGGAATTTTATTGCTAACTTTGTTTCTTTGTAGCTTACACCATGTCACAAGAAAGGAATGAAGCAGAAAGTAGAAGGAGGAGAAGTGAAGGGAGGAATGAGGAAGCTAGTAATCCGTTGAGAGAGCAAGCAATAGAGCAACAATTTGAGAGAATGTTTGCCTTGATGAGAGATGTAAGGGACAAGTTAGAGAGGCATGATGAACAGTTTGAGGAATTGAGTAGAGAAAGGAAAAGTGAGAGCAGATCTAATGATGTGAGGCAAGGTAGAAGAGGGGATTTAGGAATTCATATTGGGGAAAATAGGAGAGATAGGAGGGAACATGAAAAAGCAGAACCTTATGATCTAGATTGGAGGGATGACCGGTATGAGGAAGAGTGGGAGATGATGATTTTGATAACCATGCCTCTCAAGCAAGTGGGAGAGGAATTCGGCCACCACATCCCAGAGGAAGAGGGATGAGAGGTATAAGGAATGGTAGGATATCAAAAGAAAGCAATAGGGAAGAGATGACCTTAAAGAGAGAGAGATGGTTATGGTTATGGAAGAGAGAGGGAGAGAGTTAATAGAAACATAGGAAGCATTGAAATGAAGATACCATTATTCTATAACAAAAATGATCCCGATGTGTATTTGGAGTAGAAAAGGCAAGTAGAATTAATTTTTGAGTTTTACCATTATTCAAAAGAGAAGAAGGTGAAGTTGGTAACCATTGAATTTAAAGAATATGCTATTTTGTGGTGAGACCAGTTGCAATCTAGGAGAAGGAGGAAGGGAGGCCAAATGGTAGAAACTTAGGAGGAGATGAAAAATTTGTTGAGGGATAGGTTTGTACCTCCACATTATTATAGGAAGCTTTACCAAACGATGCAAAGATTGGTTCAAGGGTCCAAAAGTGTTGAAGACTACCATAAAGCTATGGAGATTGCCATGATTATAGCTAATATTGAAGAGGATCTAGAAGCTACCATGGCTAGATTCCTTAGTGGGTTGAATCAAGACATAGCCAACATAGTGGAGTTACACCACTACATAGATGTGAAAGAGATGGTGTTCATGGCCATGAAGGTTGAAAAATGACTTAAGAAGAAGAATTTGACTAACTATGGTAGTACAACCTATTCAGCTCCTAAGCCTTCATGGAAGCCGAATAGTGAGAAGGCTAAATAAGATAAGTTTGTTCCTAAAGAGTGGAAAGGAAAGGAGAAGGTGGAAGGGAAAAAAAAAAAAGAATGTCACTTTAGTAGCTTCAAAAACCACTAATAGAGCTAGGGACATCAAGTGCTTTAGGTGTTTGAGAAATGGACATATAGCTTCACAGTGTCCTGAAAAGAGAGTTATGATCTTGACTGAAGATGGAGAGTTGGAGAGTGAAGATGACAAGAGTGAGCCAAATGTGCATAATGAAGAGGATGATGGGGATGAGCATAAGTTTGAGGATGTGGATATGGCTTGCACCTTGATCACTATGCATACTTTAACTACACAAGCTGAATTAATTGATAACGGGGATTTGGAGCAAAAAGAGAACATTTTTCACACTAGGTGTCGTATGGGAGTTAAGGTGTGTAATGTGATTGTGGATAGTGGAAGTTGTTACAATGTGGCTAGCACTTTGATGATGGAAAGGTTGGGCATAGCTGCCTTGAACCATCCTAGGCCGTCTGGTTTACAATGGTTGAACTCTTGTGGGAAGGTCAAGATTACCAAGCAAGTGGTGATTCCTTTTTCAATAGGCAAGTACTACGATGAGGTGCTTTGTGATGTGGTGCCTATGCAAGCTACACATCTACTACTTGGGAGACTATGGCAATTCGATAGGAAAGTTTTGCATGATGGCCAAAGTAACACTTACTCCTTTTCTAAGGATGGCCAAAAGGTTACCTTGAACCCTTTAACCCCATCGTAAGTTTTTGAAGACCAACTCCACATTAGAAGATCATGGGGTGAGAAGAATGAGCAGGGGAGTGAAAAAGCTATAGTGCCCGAACTAAAAGAAAGCAATAAAAGTAAGAAGAGAGAAAATAAGAAGGGAAAAGAAAAAGAAAAGAAAGAAAGTTTGGAGCAAAAGGACAGCAAAGAGAGAAAATAAATTTGTATGTCAAGGGGAGGGATGTGAGAGAGTCCTTATATAATGGTATACCATTGTGTTTACTTATGTGTAGGGAATCTTTATTGACTATGACTGACCTTGACCCATCTCTTCCTAGTGTTGCTTGCTCTCTTTTGCAGGAATACAAAGATGTAGTCCTAGATGAGATGCCTCCTAAACTTCCACCCATTAGAGGCATTGAGCATCAGATAGACTTCATGCCTAGAGCATCTCTTCCAAACTGTCCTGCATACAAGAGTAGTCCAGAGGAGACCAAAGAGCTGCAGAGGCAGGTAGAGGAGCTATTGGCTAAGAGTTATGTTAGGGAGAGCATGAGCCCATGTTGGCACCAAACAAGGATGAGACATACCACATGTGTGTTGATTGCCGTGCCATTAATAAAATAATGGTAAAATATTGATATCCCATACCTAGACTTGATGACATGTTGGATGAGCTGAATGGCGCATGCATTTTCTCTAAGATAGATCTTAGGAGTGGTTACCACCAAATTTGCATAAAATTAGGAGATGAATGGAAAATCACTTTTAAGACTAAACATGATTTTTATGAGTGGTTGGATATGCCATTTGGGCTTACAAATGCCCCTAGCACATTTATGAGACTTATGAATCATGTTTTGAGATCTTTTATCAGGAAATTTGTGATTGTTTATTTTGATGACATTCTTATGTATAGTAAGAACATGAATGAGCATATGCATCACTTGAGACTTGTTTTTTATCTGTGGAGAAAAGAAAAGTTGCATGCAAATGTTAATAAATATTCTTTTTGCATGAAGAAAGCTGCCTTTTTAGGTTTTATAGTAAGTGCGAAAGGAGTAGAGATAGATGAGGAAAAGATCAAAGCCATAAAAGAATGGCCTACTCCTAGGAATGCATCTGAAGTTATGAGTTTTCATGAACTAGCTAGTTTTTATAGGAGATTTATACAGAACTTTAGTACACTAGCAGCACCATTGAATAAGTTAGTTAAGAAGAATGTTGCATTTGTTTGGGGTGAGGAACAAGAAAATGCATTTAATTTGTTGAAAGAAAAATTGTGTTTTGCACCTTTGTTGATTTTGGCTGATGTCACTAAAGCTTTTGAGATTGAATGTGATGCTTTTGGGAAAGGTATTGGTGCTATTCTTATACAAGAAAGGAGACCGATAGCCTATTTCAATGAGAAGCTTAGTGGGGCAGATTGTGGTGTTTTGTGGTTTGGTTGGTTTTTGGTTTGTATATCGATTATCATCATGGATGTAAAGGGGACAAGCAGGTTTTTTAACTGATGGCTCAAGCAGGAGAAAAGGATTTTTGGTCCTATTTGTCTGCTGCTATTGAACTTCACTCGATAGGCCTTGTCGGTGGCCAAAGGAGTTACAAGGAATGGATGATATCCCACTACTACTTAATAACACTTGCTGTAGAGCTGACACCGTTTCTTGGCTAAGGCTCTTCTTAGGATAATGAAAAGGAGACACTTTTAGCTAAGGCCCAAACATAAACTTCGTTGTTTCGAGTTGTTCTTTCTCAACACAAGCTTCTATGTTCTTGCAGTCCCTTCCAATTAGCCCACAGCTGTAACATACATCAAGTAATTTCTCATATTTTAGATGTATCCATTCTATTGTATCATCCGCCTTGCTGTTATAAAACTCTGGTTTAATGGATAGATTTAGATGTATCTCTGCTCTGATTCTCAAGAACATATGGTAGCCTATTGCTCCATCTTGAGTTAAATCCACTTCGAGATATTTGCCAACAAGATCACCAATCAGTTTAGCATTATGTGGATTCATTTGATTAGGAGAAAGGCTATGAGCTTGGAACCAAATTGGGGTAGAGTTAAAGCTAAGTTTATCAAAAGGAACATCAGGAGGCCATCCCCGTATAGCTAACAATTGATTGTGCACACACCAAGGCCTATTACGAAAAACTTGCTGGGCCTCCATCTTATGGCCAAAAGTTATAAGAAAGGTGTTGGGTTTTTTTTATGAATAATTCAAAAGTCTAGCCTAGTTACCCAAGACTTTGAAAGAGCTGCTTTAAGGGTAAACAAACTGAAAGTTCTTTACGAAAACAGTTTGGTGACCAACATTCTTTTATATACGTTTGTTGGCTGAACCACTTCACATGTTCAAAGGAGTAATCACAAGAGCTAGGGTAAAGGCTTTGCAAGGATTAATTCAAGCACATATTGATCAACTATGATAGTCCAACATGTAAGGAATTCACAAAGAGCACAAGTATGGCTTGTTGATGCAATTCGATTTTCAAAGTCAACCGAATCATAGTCTAGCAAATTAAGCCAGACCAAGGTCCAACTAAATGCACCAAACCCAACATCTTCCATCCCAAAGAGATTCCAATTCTGTCCATTCAGCAGCCTTGTACCTTGTGAGCTTGATCCAAGTTGCAAAGAAAAGTGAAAGTCTCTTGTCCAAGATATAAAGGAAAAAGCAACATTATCATTTTCGATTATAAGAGAAAAGAAACTTTTGTGATCACATTTTAAAATTCAAATTTGATTCAGACTTGTAAATGTGATTTTTATCTAAAATGAGGGTGAATATATTTTATCCAATACTAGGAGAAACTCTTTAATAAAAACTCTAAGTGTGGGTAGAACCATGGACAGCTTTGTAAGGTTTTCTTCTTCATTTTATTAGTTCAATTTTAAGGATATGCCATTATTAAGCTTGTAAGCTTAAGAACTCCTTTGAAACGATTTTATGTATGTTCTTCCTAAGTTCCACTAAAAACTTAGATTCAATATAACTCGATCACTTATATCGTCTCATTTTGACATCTAATATAATCTTGCACAAGTTATCCTATTTGTATTAGATCCTTGACATGTTATTTGTCACATGTTGATGTTTATATCATCTTGTTAGTAAAAGAGTTGTTTAAGTTGTGATTATTACTTGGTTTTGAATGTTTCATGGGAAAATCATTTCAATAAAATGTGAGCTTGCTTCCAACCTAGACATGAGCTTGCATCTTGCTAAGCACCCACCTCATGGCCAAAAGTTATAAGAAAGATGTTGGGCTTTTTAGGAATAATTCGAAAGTCTTGCCTGGTTACCCAGGACTTTAAGAGAGCTGCTTTAAGGGTAGACACACTGAAAGTTCTTTGTGAACAGAGTTAAGCGACTAACATTCTTTTGTATACATTTGTTGGCTGAACCACTTTCTATGTTCTAGTCTGACACCACAGTGCGGAGGGGCAGAGAACTTTCGACTTCTTTAGCTTCACCACTCCTTTCTGCAACAATCTTTGACATTCCAAACATCTGAAATTGAAGATCTTCGATTATAAAATGAAAGCTTCCAGACAAGGAGAAAATTAGTATTGGATTTGTAAGTGGGAATTTTAACCTTTTGGATGGTCTTCTTAAAGCAGCTCTTGTGCTCATCCATAGATGCATGAATGAATTCATCAATGTGATCCTTCAAATCCTCCATAAAAGTGGCCTCCTCATTCTTCTTCTTTCGACATGAAGAGACAACAGGTGATTGTTGTTTTTGCTGTTGACTATTTTGTTTTTCCATATTTTGTATTTCCTGGAACACATGAATTAATTTCCAAATATAACATCACCAAAAAGTAGAGGGGAAAATGAGAACAATAATACTATCTATCATGGTCTCACTCTACCCAATTTCCAAGATTTGTCCAAAGCCAGGCAAAAGAATCTTCATAAAAACACCTAGTCTGTGAGTTTCCAAAGGGTAATATACATAAAATTGATTTCATTGACGAACAACCATTCTACTATAACATCTCACAAGGAAAAAAAAAAATGCTATCATCACAATTTTCCACCCCCTTCTCACCTAGTCACAAATCAAAATAATTCGAAATATAGAGGCATAGCAGGTTCTTAAGTTTAAGAAGATGAAACCTAATAACCAAAATTTTCATTCATTGGAAATTGAAAGCTTCATCACTTATTCCTGAGAATAAAATCATTTGCATTTGTATTTACTTGAGCAAACATATGACAAACTTAACCACAACATTTTTCTGCAACAAGAAGATTGCGACTTTGCATAAAATTCACCAATGTCAAGAGCCTTCTTACAATATATTTACATATCAAACTATGTTTAACAAATATAGGATGTCTTATTCATCAAACAACTTGAACTCAACTCAGCAACTCTCACTACACTGCTACGATACATGATTCAATACGCTTTTATGTTGTATATAAAGTTAATTATATATTGACACAAATAAATCATGTTTGCTTGCCTTGGAACAAAAGATTGCATGAAATAATAGTCCTAATTCGATACATATGAATTTTTAATTCCAAAAACAGCCACACTTATGCAATGCCAACCAAAGATATCAGGAAAGGCAAAAATAAGAGGAATTGACAATCTCCCAGGCAACTACTAATCGTCATATAGATAGTTAATGTGAACCCATCAAAATTTAAGAAAAATTTAATTACCCAACAAGTTGATGGGGAAAAAATGTGGTTTTGTTTGTCACTAGAAGTTTAAAAATCACAGCGTAATAAGAAATCTATAAAGCTGGGTGTAAAAGAACTAGAGAAGAAAGAACGGTTGAGCCATTGCCCCAGCTTAATTGATGGGAAAAACTTAGTATACCTAAATTACCCTCATCTACTACTCTACTATTACTAGTTATTTTTATTTTCCTTGCACTCTTTTCCAATGTACGCAGGTTTCAATGACTAGAACAATTGCCTAATATTTGCATTCCAGTAAACAAAATGAATAAGCTAAAACTGTTGCAGTGACGTGAGCAGTTAAAAACTAAAACAAAAATAGCAGAACAAGATCCACAGATTCATATAATACTCTAGGTCCACAGATTCATATAATACTCTAGGCTCCAGCAACAAAAAGGCAAACAAAATTTGCAGAACCCGCTAGTGCAACAGTTAATCAATAGAAAATAGAAAATCTAACACTATGTAACAAATTAAAATTCTTTCAAAAAAAGAATCAAAAGCAGGGAATAACATTGAGACATTTTATCGAACAACTGATGTACAACATCCAAGTTCATCACAAATTTTACCAAGCACAAGGCATATCATAGAACAAGGTGCTTCATCAGACCATTAAAATTTGAGAAATTTGGATATAGCAGCGGTCAAAAAGAAATCCATAAAAAAGAGAAAGACGATGATAACGACAAAAACATGAAGATTATAGGGGAAAGAAAGAATATGCATAATCTGAAATCAAAACTATGAGACACGTATACCCAGAGTTTCTTTGAATTGAAAATTTTGCTTGCGTGAAAAATCAGACGGCCAAAGAGCTAGTTCGGGGGTGATGTGAATTACGTCTGCGCTCGAAAAGAGGATTCTCTGGGCTGGTTTTTGACAAATACGACCTAAACTACGTATGGTCTACGTGTTGTCACGTAGAGTAATATTTCTCTTTCTTGGACGGCAAGCTTGGGCTATAAAATATATTTCTTTCTTGTGGTTGGATTTATTGGGCTTCTTATTTGTTTTTTTTTTAATTATTGTAAGCATAGTTTAAAAAATAATTGAAAAAGTAATTTAAGTATATTAAAATTTTTATGATAGCATATATTAAATTTAATTTAGAATTAATATTAATGGTTTTTAACTAATATATTTAAAGTTATATTTTTTTAATAATAACTCAAATAATAATATTAAATAAATCCTTAAATTCACTTAAATATATATTCATCTCACACTAACAAATTAATTTGTAGAGCTATGGTCAAGAAAAATTCAGAATTAATTTACAAAAGTTGAACAGAACTTGCTATGGAATGTTGTTCAAGAGTTACTACATTAAATAAGATCATACAACTTTGTAATGAAATAAAATACAAAATTTAACACTTATTTACTGAAAATAAATTCGTTTATATATATATATATATATATATATGGATTGAAAATAATACTGTAGATACTGATAGACCCATCTGATAATTTATTAAAAAGGCATATTATAAAATTATTATAATTGCTTATAATATGTGAGATGTAAGACTCTCCAACTCCTTTAAGAAATAAAGTGCTTCTCTATTATCGTCAAAAAAATATGGCATATAATTTTAAAAAGCTCTTAAATTAAGCTTATTCGAATTGAATTAACATAAGATTACAGGTTTTGGGTCATGTTCATCAATAGCTTTAAGGTAATATTTAATATTTTGACTAAGATCAAAATACTACCTCTTGTTTATATTATTTAGTGACATAATATTTATACTAGTGTTTAAAGGTTAAGGAAATAATTTTTGAAAAAAATTTTTGACTATAATTAATAAGATTTTATTATTATTTTTATATTTAATAATTTATATAATAGTTATTTTTATCAAACATTTATATTTTAATAGTTATATAAACAATTAGCTACTAATCACTAACGGCGAATAAAATAATTAATAATTATTAAAATAATTGATAACTATTAAAATAATTAATATTGTCCAATAAATTCTTATACCACTAAAAATGATGGATTGATACAGTCTTGCATAGGAGAGCTAGAAGATTTTTTTTTTTTTTTTTAGTCTTTTCTTTTTTCATTTATAAACATGAAATCGACAAGTGAGGAAATGTAACTTGGAACATTTATATGCTATTTGTTTAAAATTATAAATAATAATCAACTTAAAAATTGCAAATGGGTATGCCAAAATTGACATCAGCACTCTAAAATTTGAATATAATTAATAAAAATAAAATAGGTGAATTGAAAAAAAAAAAAAACACTAAACCTTTAGGTGATTTTATAATTTTATCTTAAGGTTTTAATTTTAAATTAAATATCCTCATATTTTATCTGGAGTGTAATTATATTCAAAATTTAAAATCAATTACTGCTGCATTTAAGAGATTTCGAATTTCAGGAGTTAATTTTAAATATTAGGTTTACATCCAATACAAAACATTAAGATACCTAATCCAAAATTGAAACTTAAAAAAAAAAAATTATAAAATGATATAAAAGTTTAATGTTTTTGTCCAATTAGCCAAATAAAAAGTAGCTAGATTAAAATTGATATAAATACTTTTAATTTATTTAAGTGATTAAACCTTTTCAATAAAGTATAAAGTTTTTTTTTAATTTTTTTATAATTAATTTCAATTAAAATTTACATTTTAAACTTAATAATTCTAAAGAAGACTCAATATAATTGAGTTAAAGCTCATTCCTAAGCACAGATTTTTTTTTTTTAGTGCGAGAATAAGTTTTTTTTTTTTTTTTTTAATCTTCTCATGTTTTATGAATCCACAAATTTAGGTATATTTTCCATTTAATATAATGACTAATATAGTTTTATAAAGGCATAAAAGGACTCAATTAATGGTGTAGTTTAATTAAGTCCTTGGAGACACTGGTTCATCACACTATTCTTCTTCTTCTTGTCATGATTTTTTTATTTTTATTTTCATGTTTTTGTGGTTCCTGGGGAGATAAATCATTGAAATTCTATTTTGCAAGATTTCTTTCTCACAATTGGCTCAACCCCACCAGACAGCCCCCACCCCCCCCAACAAAAGCCCAAGAACTTCTGCTTATAAAGAGCAGCCATTGCACCCTCTTTCCACAAATCTTCTTTTCTCCTTCACTTTTTACTCTCTTAATCCTTCTCATTACTCCTTCCATTCCCTTGAAGCCTTTTTCAGAACCTTGAAAGGGCATATAGCAGTTCCCTTTTTTCTTTTAAAGAATCTGTGTGTTCCACCATTATTATTTATATATTATATATATAAGAAATGGCATCAAAATCAACGTCCTCTGGTGGGTCTGGTTCCTGGACTGCACAGCAGAACAAAGCCTTTGAAAACGCTTTGGTTGTGTATGAGGAGGACACCCCTGACCGTTGGGCCAATATCGCCAGAGCAGTTGGCGGCAAAACTGCTGAAGAAGTGAAAAGGCACTATGAACTCCTTGTTGAGGATATCAAGAATATTGAATCTGGCCAAGTTCCCTTACCCAATTACGAGCCCACCATTACCAGAGGTAATTAACTTCTTTTTCCCCTGAAATACTTCAGCGAATGTATGCCCTGATTTTGCAGCCATTTGCATGCAAGAATCAAAGCTTATAGCCTTTTCTTTTTACTTGGATTCTCTTTTTTATAACCCTTTTCTTTTTCTTGTTTCAACTTCTTTAAAAAAAAAAATTCTTCAGATTGTTTTCAATAGCTAAATACTATTTCAGATTTTAAGCTTTTTTTTTTTTTCTTTAAAGAAGTCAAACTGAGCATTAAATGGGTGGTAATAAAATAATGAGAAGAGATGGGAAGAGTAACCAAAGCTATATAAGAAGTACTTTATCCTATTTTAAATTAACGTGAGATCTTAACACAGGACGAGCCAAAATGTGAAGCTGCTGTTAGCTGGAGGAAAGCCGAAGAATCATCAACAGCAATCAAGAAGAACACTTTACTCTATTTTCTATGATTTTATTTGAAGCCGTGCTTGTTTAGTATATGTTCTACTAATAAACCTACTAGTCTTTTTATTAATTTCTGTCTTTTCCTTTTATATATATGAAAAGAAGGAAGGCACTTTGAATCATGTGATTCTTGTATTCTCATGTGCTTTTCACTGTATAAGCATGCATAATAAATATTTTGTTTAATTATTAGTGTGGGTTTTCAGAATTTTTTTTAAAATCTTTTTTTTCAACTTTAGAATGCAATGGAAAAATTAAAATTTGAATACAGAATTGAGATCTCAAGAGAATGGCAAGAAAAATAAGCAATTTCTTGAGAAGGACAGAGCCAGAGGAATTGTGGGTAGAACAACAGGGTGGTAGGGCAGGTGTAGAGACTGGAAAATTGCTTACTCGAAAAAAAAATTGATTTTTCATTTACATTAAATTAATGTCATTGTTGATTTTTTTTTTTTAGCTAGAAATATAATCACCCAATAGGGTCACCACCTTACATAACAATAAATAAATTTAAAAAATGTTAAATAGTTATTTTTTTATTTTATTTTTTATAATTATTATTTTTTAATTTATCATTTCATGGAGATTATCTTATAAAAATTATCGACATATTATATAAAGTATTGTAATTAATGTAATAGTATTATTGGGTGTCTAATTAAGCTCTTGATCTTTCTAGTCATTATTGAACAGTCTAAATTTGGTTAATAAAAATATTTGCATTTTTTTTAATTAAGATTTAATTTTGTTAAAAATATACTTTTAAAAATTTTAAGTATATTAAACTAAAGGAAAGAATTATGTCCTTCTAAATTATTTTTCAAAAAAAAAAAAAATCTCATATGCATAAGCTGCTTTAGTAATAGTAGTAATGAACCTGTCGGTGAAATGATTTTAAAGTGCATGAAAATTTTCATAAAATCACTTAATTTTAATAATAAAATAAAAATAATTAAACAAAAAAAAATTATTTGTCAATTGTCATGTCAATATGACAATGTCCCTATGCATGCTCATTTACGTAATACAATTCCATTATCTCCCCACATTTGCTATGAACCATAATTATTTTTTTTTTATCAATCATTACATTTCCAACAATCTTATTATTTAAGCTTAATTATATTTTAATATGGTTAAAGTTATTAGATTTTGATAAAATTTAGCAATTTAATTAATTACCAAGTATAATTTCTTCAATAGAACATATAAATCAATAAATTAAAAGAAATTATTTCTTAGTTAGGATATTAAAATTTTAGCTAAAATCAAAATTAAGGGACTTTTTTAATATAAAATAAAATAAAATTTAATAACCCTCTATTTTACCTTATGAAAAATTTAATTAATTACCACTGTAACTTGCTGATTAGTTACAGTGGCCAACAACCGTTGCTTGAATAAACCATTCGATTTGTTCCATTGTTTTTTTCCTTTGTTTTGATTTTGGATTCATATTCGATGTGCGCTTTACTAAATAATGACAGGTGGCATCATAAATTGCCCTTTAGGATATTAATGTCCAATTTAAGAGTTTAATAGCTAAAAACATAAAAATATTTAGCCTAATTAACCTTCACGATTTTGATTCACACGATTTCAAAAGAAATTAGTTTAATTCAAATAAATTAGATATCGAGTTATCATAAACTCACTTGATAAGATTTGTAATAAATGAGAATTACAGGTGAGAATTCTTATTGATGCCATTTCTATCTAACCACAAATGGATTTACTTTTGATACATATTTTGAGTCTCTCAAATACTTTAATAAATCTAACAAAGGGGGAAAGCTCTTACTCAAGAAGTTGCTCTAAACATAGAGGCAATTGCTCTCACTTACACTACAGAATCCCTTGTACTCTTCTGTCACACACTGATTTAATCAAATAGAAGCTCTTAGAGGCTCCATGCTGGACAGTAACTTTCTCTTCATCTTGTAACAGAAATAAAGAGTTCAAATATATCTTGTCTCAGGTACCACCACTTTGCAAGCTCTCAGAATCTGCTGGCTTTAAACCGCATCAATACTAAGAAAAAAAAAAAGTTGTTGGATATGATAATTCAAAAAGAGTAATATATATATATATATATATATATATATATATATATATATATATATATATTTCACAAAAATTTATAAATTTTTTATTCTGATCAGTTTCATTTTAATAAATGCAAATATTAATTTGTAAGAACTCTCATTGGCAATACCTTTACACCCTCGAGATGGAAAGTTCGGATATCATAAACAATGTAAAAGCCAAAAGCCAAGATTCAGTGTAAGGAAGTGTGGAAATCTAATATTTTATCTATTTATTTATTTATTTATTTTAATTAGTTTATAATAATTTAATATATTTATCTAAATAATAATAATAAAAATAAATTTTTAGAGTAGTTGTAACTATTCAACGAAACAAAATGAAATTAAATTCACACATTATTGAATAAAAAAAAGTATTTTTATCTTGAAAATAGAATCCAAGGTGATGAATAGAGAAATAAAAATTTAGGAATTCTCTACGCACATCAGATTATAAATCATAAATTATATATATATATATAACAATAAATAAAATATAATGAAATACCTGTTGAGAGTAGGCAAAGCACGGAGATGGTTCAAAAAGTAATGATATATAAAATGAGAGAACTAATCACTAGAGCGCCTTTTATTGAGAGAAATCTCAGGAAGTCACCCGTACTAGAGGGAGTCCAACTCTAATACCACATTGTAATGGCCCGGCCCATTGGCTAGTATTGTCTAGCTTGGCTCAATCCATACTAGGACTCACAAATTTGTCCCTTAGGCTTTTACACCCAAAAGAGTGCTAATCACTTAGGAAGGCTCACATATATATAGCTCAAATCTTTTCTTTCCGTTTTCGATATGGGACACAAAGTTTTCACCCTAGTGCGTAGCTAGTTGAACAAGCACGTCCCAACTCTATCCCTGGATGTGAGAGGAAGGATCCTACCGAACAGACAAAGGCTAATCTTTGTTGGGGAACGACTAGAAAATAGGAGTACCCTTGGTGACCATCACATTAAGAAAAGAAGAAGTCTCAAAGCTCAGCCCATAACTGATCGAATGTGGCTCGAATCAACTTAACTTGATTTAATCCAGTTTCATTTCTTTATTCCATTCTATTTTATTTTATCTCCTATTAACGTTGATTTATTCAATTTCTCATTTTTCAAAGCACAGCCAACTCACCTATGCTCCCTCCTAGTTAACCAAACTAGTTAACTGCACAGGAGACTTTTTGCTGATTCAGATAAAATTGGGCCCTCAAGCTCCAAACATGGTTCTCACCTTCAAATTCAAATGGAAGCCAGTAGGTCATGCACTTAGGAATGCTCTCGACCGCTTATTCCCAAATACAACCTGGTACTCCATTTTATTATCTCAAGATGTTCTCGACTGCTTATTTATGATCTGACGTTGCACATTACGTAATCGATATGACTAGTGGCATCCATGTGTCCATAGCCATAAACTACGTCAAAAATTTTTTTTCTCCAACAGCTAAATTGCATGCCCACAGTCCATGCTAGAAACGAAGCAGAAAACAAAATCATGGTTGTTAAAGTTGAACTACCCAATTCATTGCTTCATGAAAAGGCCCTCCTCCATTCACCCAAAATTCAGTTCAGTTGAAGAAATATGTTGCCTTGTTCTTAGCCAAGCTTTGCTCACTTAAAACTCAAATCGAATTACAGTAACATAAACTTTCACAAGACTTGAGAGATTATTTAGCTACTGGCTAAACCATGTTGTTCTACAACTAGATGCCAAGCCAACCAAAAAAAAAAAGGAGCGGGAATTTCTAGTCTGATACTACAGTGCGAAGGGGCAGAGAACTTTCAGCTTCTTTAGCTTCACCACTCCTTTCTGCAACAATCTTTGACATTCCAAACATCTGAAATCGAAGATCATTCAATTATAGAATGTAAGCTTCCAGACAAGGAGCAAATTAGCATTGGATTTGTAAGTGGGAATTTTAACCTTTTGGATGGTCTTCTTAAAGCAGCTCTTGTGCTCATCCATAGATGCATGAATGAATTCATCAATGTGATCCTTTAAATCTTCCATAAAAGTGCCCTCCTCATTCTTCTTCTTTCGACATGAAGAGACAGCAGGTGATTGTTGTTTTTGCTGTTGACTACTTTGTTTTTCCATATTTGGTATTTCCTGGGACACATGAATTAATTTACAAATATAAGATCACCAAAAGTAGGAGAGGAGAGGGGGGGAGGGGGAGCGGGATGACAACAATAGTATCATCTATCATGGACTCATGGTCTCGCTCTACACAATTTCCTGGATGTGTCCAAAGCCATGTAAAAGAATCTTCATAAAATACCCAGTCTGTGACTTCCCAACAGTGTAATGTACGCAAAATTGATTTCATGTAGGAAAAAACATTCTACTATAACATCCCACAGGGGAAAAAAAGCTATCACAACAATTTTCCACCCCCTTCTCACCTAGTCACAAATTAAAATAGTTTGGAATATAGAAGCATAGCAGGTTCTTAAGTTAAAGAACATAAAACCTGATAACCAAAATTTTAGTTCATTGGAAATTGAAAGGTTCATCACCTATTCCTGAGAATAAAATCATTTGCATCTGGATTTATTTAAGCCAACATGTGACAAACTTAACCAAAACATTTTCCTGCAACAAGAAGTTTGCGACTTTGTATAAAATTCACCAATATCAAGAGCCTTCTTACAATATATTTATATCAAACTATGTTTAACAAATATAAGATGTCTTATTCATCAAAACAACTTGAACTCAACTCAGCACCTCTCATTCCACTACTACCATAAATGATTCAATATGCGTATATTGACACAAGTAGATCATGTTTGCTTGCCTTATAACAAAAGATTGCATGAAATGGTAGTTCTAATTCAACACATATAAGTTTATAATGCCAAAGCCAGCAACGCTTATAAAATGCCAAACCAAAGATACCAGAAAGGCAAAAATAAGAGGAATTGACAATCTCCCAAGCAACTATCAAACGTCATGTAGATAGTTAATCTGAACCCATCAAAATTTAAGAAAAATTTAATGACCCAACAAATTGATGGGGAAAAAAATGTGGGGTTTGTTTGTCACTAGAAGTTTAAAATTCACAGCATAATAAGAAATCTATAAAGCTGGGTGTAAAAGAACTAGAGAAGAAAGAAGGGTTGAGCTATTGCCCCAGCTTAATTGATGGGAAAAACTTAGTATACCTTAATTACCCTCATCTACTACTCTACTATTACTAGTTATTTTTATTTTCCTTGCACTCATTTCCAACGTACGCAGGTTTCAATGACTAGAACAATTGCCTAATATTTGCATTCCAGTAAACAAAATGAATAAACTAAAACTGTTGCAGTGACGTGAGCAGTTAAAAACTAAAACAAAAATAGCAGAACAAGATCCACAGATTCATATAATACTCTAGGCTCCAGCAACGAAAAGGCCAACAAAAGTTGCAGAACCCTCTAGTGCAACAGTTAATCAACAGAAAATAGAAAATCCAACACAACAGGAAAGACAAATGTAACAAATTAAAATTCTTTCAAAAAAAAAGAATCAAAAGCAGGGAATAACATTGAGACATTTAATCGAACAACTGATGTACAATACCCAAGTTCATCACAATTTTTACACAGTAAAAGGCATATCATAGGAAAAATCATATTGGTCATAAAATTCAACAAGGTGCTTCATCAGACCATTAAAGTTTGAGAAATTCGGATATAGCAGCGGTCAAAAAGAAATCCATAAAAAAGAGAAAGACGATGACAAGGACAAAAGATGAAGATTATAGGGGAAAGAAAGAACATTCATAATCTGAAATCAAAACTATGAGACACCTATACCCAGAGATTCTTCCAATTGAAAGCTTTGCTCGCGTGAAAAATCAGACGGCCAAAGAGCTAGTTCGGGGGTGATGTGAATTACCTCCGCGCTCGAAAAGAGAATTCTCAGGGCTGGGTTTTGACAAATACGACCTAAACTACGTCGTCTACGTGATCTCGCTTGGAGAAATGTTTCTCTTTCTTGGACGACAAGTTTGGGCTATATTATTTATATATATTTCTCGATGTTGGATTTATCGGGCTTCTAATTTGGTTGTGTTTTTTTATATATATAAAAAAAATCATTTAAGCATAGTTTAAAAAATAATTTAAAAAAGTAATTTAAATATATTAAAAAATTTTATGATAAAATATATTAAATTTAATTTAAAATTAATTTTAATAGTTTTTAACTAATATATTTAAAATTATATTTTTAATAATAACTTAAATAATAATATTAAATAAATCCTTAAATTCACATAAATACTTATTCATCTCGCACTAACAAATTAATTTATTGAGTTAAGAAAAATTAGGAATTAATTTACAAAAATTGTATAATGAATTATATAAATTTAAATAAAATTTTCAATAAATGAATATCAAAATTATAAAGCACAAATGGCATAATAAATAAAAGTTAATTTCAAGATATATGCAAATAATAATATTAGATTATCGATTTATAGGTGCCTTAATGAAGATGAATACAAATATAGCATAGCTGGTATTAGCTCCCCTAAAAGAAATATACTAGGGAGAGAGTAACCTTTATTTCTTCAATTTCTTTCTCAGGCTTTTAAAAAAAAAAAAAATTCATTTGTGGCCTTTTCTTGCCCATTCTGAATAGGAGAAGGTTTTCTCTTCCAGTCAAGCTGTGAGTTTACCCTCCCCATCTACGAGTTGGGTATATATATGGTTTTGTGGTTGTTCTACATGCAGGTCGAATGGTTCTCTAGAGAGGGGAATCGTTTTTGAAGACCTATTTGTGGTTGTTTGATGGTGTATCTTTTGGGTTTGGAGCTATTGAAACTTTGAGGGAGGGCTCTCTTCATGGTTGAAGCGGTAAGCATCTCGGAGTCACAGAGCCCTTTGACCTATTGGATGGTTGATCCCCAAAGCTAAAAGAGATTAGAAGCCGGTGAGTTCTGTTCAGCACCACCCTCCCGAAGCCTTGATCTTTGTCTATGTTTACTGGTCTTAAGGTTGTAATGACGGCAAGTATGCTGGGCTTTAGTTGGTGGTTGCTAAAGGTTTCACTAGCTCAGATTGAGCTCTTGCTATGGACATTGGCATCTTTTCTCCCCTATTGGTGACCTAGTTTCGATTTAGAGAGGGCGACGATGTGGAGGAAGACTTGCATTTTGTCCTTGGGAATCCTTACGTTTTCTAATGTTAGGGGTTAATTTATCTTTTTTGAATAAAAAGAGCAGGGATTGATGAGAAAAGTGAGAGAATAATTCGTTACTTGCTGTAAAGATAAAGGGACGACCAACATTAAAGTACATATATGTGAATATAAAAAAAAATATACAAAAGAAGCCACCGAAAAAATTGAAAAAGAAAAGAAAAAGAATCTATTTTTAAGATTTTACACTTTTCACGTATTCTTGTATTGATCATCTTATGATTATTTTTTTGTTAAATCTTTATATTATTATTTTTTTAACACAGAAATTTAAAAAATAATTAAATTGAAGAAAAATATTTTACTTATAAAAAATTAAATGAAAGAAAATAGGAAAGAGAAACAGAAATTAAAAAAAAAAAAACCCATAATATACATAATTTATGTGCAGCAGAAAATTGAAGAAAACCCTTTAGCCAAATCCAAATAAAGAATCCAAAAGGTAAAAAGGTAAATCACAACTTAGTCTTTAAATTTGGTAAAATCTGTAATTTAGTTTTTATATTTTCAAAAATAAATAATTTAATCTTTAAAATTTGAGAAACCCATGATTTAATCTTTTTATCTATTTTTTTCATTTAATTGACTATTAGTTATAGTAAAAATGACATAATACTCTTAACTCTATATATTTTCTAATTGAACGATTTAGTCTATAAGATTTTGTATTATAAATAAAATAATTCCTTAATTTAATTATTTTGTTTATAACACAAAATTTCATGAATTAAATTGTTTTAGTTATAAAATATATAAAATTAAGGGCGTTTTAGTTATTTTTACTATAATTAATGATAAATCTGATAGAAAATTAGACGAATGAACTAAATTATAGGTTTTGCTAAATCTCATCCACTAAATTACTTAAGTTTAAAAATATAAGAACTAAATTATAAATTTTACTAAATTTTAAGTACTAAATTATAATTAATTCAAAACAAATTTTCAGATAAGGAACCCAAATCCACAATAAAAAATAATAATAATAAAAAAAACTAAAGAACAGAAAGCTCACTAGATTGCAGAGAAATCAAGGAATCACGATAACAAATTTAAACTTTAATAGCATGTCTTATATGCTATTAAAAATTTAAAATATGTTATTAATAAGAATTATCAACAAGCATATAGTGATGTTCATATGTCCCGTAATTTAAAATTTTTAACAACACTTTTATAATAATTTATAGCATTATTATATATGATATTGTGTATATTATTTATTATATTATATGTTATCTTGATGTCAAAATACGTTACTTGATGTTATTTATTACTTTAATATTATTTTAACATTATTTATAAAATGATGTTAAAAAAATATTGTTAAAACCTATATTTGTTGAATGCAGCCTTCACCGGAATCAAAAAAGAAGAAAGGGAATTCAAGCCATTTTCAGCTCAAGCGAGTGAAAAAGAGGGATCAAATTAATTGAAGGTGAGGTCTTACTTCGCAGGCAGGCGAGAAATCTAACTCTGGGAGTCAAACCACAGAGCGCGCAATGGCAAAAAGGTTTGGGTTATGCTATGCTTATAGGGATTATTGAACCCCTAAACATAAATATTAAAAATTAATTTAACTTTAAATTTAATATGTTTCAATTATAAAAATTTTAATATAATTAAAATATTATTGTTAAGAGAGTGCGTGTTAAAGGCAAAATTTGGTGGTGCATAAGAGCACATCACATTATTAAACAATGAACATGCAATTTCTTTGCTTTAAAGCCCCTATCAATGATTTTAACTCAAGTATGCTTTAAATTATTTTTACAATTAGTTATAATTTCTATTTAATATTCATATTAATAAATTAATGGTAATTTAGATATAAATATAAGGAATTCACTCCATGATTTGAAAACATGAAAAAGGTTAATAAAGGGAAAGAGACGGTGATTGAGCAGAGAACATTGGGGATCAAATTTGCTGGCAACAATATTCTGACGTTACTTCAGAGGAAGGAAAATTTTTAATATGCACTTGTTTGTGTGTGTATGTGTGTGTGCGCCCATGTAATATGTATTATTTATAAATTAATTCCTTTCTGAGTTTTTTTGAGTGACGATAGATGAGTTTTTTCACTAGTGATTATTCTTTTTTTGTGCTTTTGGGGAGTATTTGTTGTGATATTTTCTCTTTTGTAAGAATTTATTATTTCTTCCTTTTGATATAGATCTCTATTTGTTCTCAGTCTATTCTTATTAATAGATCTAAGTTGTCTCCTCCTTTGTGTCATGACTTGATTTTTAGGCTGAATCAGCACTGAGATTTGGATTAGCATAAGGCTCTCAAAACCTATAATAAGCCTAAACAGTCAACTACCCAACAATGAAGCCAAAAAAAAAAATCAAGGAAACAAACGAACAGAGTCCGCAATCCAACAAGGAGGAAAACTCATCGAGTATGTAACACAATAAAATCTATAATTTAGGAACTCAACTCACTCTCAAAAGTCATAATCATATTTAAAACAACAATGGCGAGCTCCGCTCACCCTAAATTCAAAGTCACACATACATAATAAATTTAACAAGTTAATTTTTACATAATAAGGAAGAACTAATATAGTCACTACTTAGTTTTTACATAATAAGGAAGAACTAATATAGTCACTGCGAAGTTCTAAATTTAAATAAGTTAAATAACATTTAATATATCTACAATTTTGAATTTCCTACAAGAAAGAAAGCAAGTTAATTTTTAAATAATATTCACCTGTCACCTGAAAAACAAATAATTGAACAGGGGTGAGCATTCAACTCAGAGATTTTAGATATTGATTATAAATAAAGTTTCTATAGCTATCTACAACTAATGCATCCCTAAGTATGAAATGTACACTGAAAGTAAATTATTCAATACTCGCACAAGAAGATAATTTAGAGCTACACACGCATTCAGTAAAGTATTTTTCATATATAACTATGGGTGTTGATCCCCTATCCAGCTCTCTTAATCTAAGACCCACCAGCGAGTTCAACTCAAGCTGAACTTTCACTTAAATCTAAGTGTAGGGGCTAGCGAGATCAACTCAAAGTTATGCCTTACCCCAACTTTATGATGTGGCCCAACCGCAAGTGCACGGGTCGTACAAGTAATATAGTAAAGATATCGTTCCCACGAGGAGTTGTGTTAATGATTGAATTTTTGATATAAAAAGTTGACTAAATTGAACTAATTTCAAAATTAAAACAATAGATTGAATGGGTATTGGAGTATGAAATTTATATATGCAACATTGATAATCTATTCAACTATGTAATGATTTAACTAAAATTGCATCAAATTGAAATAAGCAAGTTCAAATATGGCAATATTCAAAATGGCAAGCAATTAAATTTGATTGGAGATTAATAATGATAAAAAGGTGATTCCGGAGTTCGGGATTTCATATTCGAGCTATTTTGGGATTTTAAATTGGTTATCCAATCTTGTGAAACTTATGGTTTTAAGGAGACTAATTCTTAAATCCTTCGAATACCCTTTCGAGTGAGACAAAGAGTGCCTTAATCAAACGAATCCTACTTTGGTGGAGTTAGAATTAATTAAGACCCATTAAGTTCTTTAATTAATCTGTGAATCCTCTTAATCCTTAGTCTATTTCTAGATCTAAGTTAATTAAGTCCAATTTCTTGATTATCTATCACAAGGCCTTCTCCTTTCGGTGCTTCAACCATGGATTAAGAACATTACTTAATGGGATCCTACACTAAGCATGTCATTAAGCACACAAGAAATGAATAAAACTCATTAAGACCACAAAATATGGATTACCCAATCAAAATCCACAAAATATCTCAAATATTACAACCCTTACTCCAGAATCAAAAGTAAACTACTCACTATCCATAATGCTTACAAGATATTATGAGTTTAAATGGAAATAAAGCTTTAATCTAAGCTAAGGAATAAGAAATTAAACACTAGAAATGTAGAAAAATATAAGGGAAGAAAGAAATCTGCAAATCTTGGTTGAAAATGGTGTGGAAGGTGAAAGTGACTCTTCAAATTCTGCCTCTCCTCTCCTTTCCTTTTCTGCTCCTTCTCTCCTCCTTCTAAAATGGGAAAATGAGACTATTTATAGCATTTTTCTGACATGGAGTCCTAAAATGGTGTGTTCTAGGAGGAATTATCTGAGGGAATCTTCTGCCAGCTCATTAATGAACTCTTTATGGGACTGCATAAGTTATGCAGTCCCTTATGCGCTTTTTTGGTTACGGTTCACTTATGCGAAACTGCATGACTTGGTGCATAGGTTATGCACAATTCCGTGAGAGTGCATAAGGGAGGTGTGAATGTGCATAAGCTATGCACTCTCCTTATGCACATTTCGGTTGGTTCTGGAATAGTGATTTTTCTCCTTATGCAGATCTGCATAGCTTATGCGGCAAGTTATGCACAATTTGGTAATGCATATTTCAGCTTGAAAACTTGTTTTTGACATCTTTGGCTGTAGAAGTCACTCCTCAATAGCAAAATTTCTCTTCAGTCCTTCAAAAACACCATTTTTCCTACAAAACAAAGTAAAAATTACAAATTAATCCAAAATCGACAATTATGAAAAACTAATTAATTAACTAATGAAATTAGCTAAAAATGACTAATAATCAAATAAAATGGTTATGAAATTAGACCTAAATGACTATGCAAAATGTATGCATCAAATACCCCCAAACTCAAGCTTTTGCTTGTCCTCAAGCAAACTTTAAAATGTGGTGCAAAAATTTTAGGGGTGTGTCGACACCATATTTTGGCCGATCCTCAAAATCAATAAAACTTTGGAACTGACCTCAGTACTAAGTCTCCTTTTGACAGCTAATCACATTTCCGATCTCTCTTTGATAGACAGTCACATTTCCGATCTCTCCTCACAGAGAATTAAATCAATGCTAAGTCCTCACATCAGTCAGAGCCTTACCAGTCTATTAAATCGCTCACCGATCTCTCCGACCCGTTGTAGTATAAACGAAGTGAACTTGATCTTTTCTTACCAGTTTTATTGCCGATCTCCCTTTCAAAAGTTTAAGAGCTAAGGTTTTGGTCCGGTTTAATGAGGATTCCGATCTTAAGTGTCCAAGTCTAATCAAGTCCCGTTCAGCATTTCTTCCTTACCGATCTCATGCTCATTGTGTTTTCCGATCTCTCACACTTAGGTTAATAATCATCTTCAGTTATTTCAACATACTCAGACAATCAAGTGTTTAATAAATGAGAAATTTTCAGATCATAACCATTCATCGAACAAAAAAGGGCATTCCACTTCATTTCATTTCAAAAAATTTGTACAAGTCATTCGGCTGGGGGATCACCCCCAACCTGATCTACATTTTGCTCATTTTCTCTCTCACCCTCGGCCTCCTCTTCGCTTTCCTCCTCGCCTTCGGGAGCCAGGTCGGCCATCCAAGAGAAGTCCTCCTCTGGGTAACGCTTCTGGAGCTCGGCCAAGAGATCCTTGTGAGCGTTCACATAGGCACCGGCTATTCCTGTCACCATCTCTTCATCTTTTGCCTTAAGCTCCTCAGCAAGATGAGCGACCTGAGCAGCTTCGTTGGCCCGGAGTGCCTGGACTTCTCTAAGAGCATGATCCCTTTCAGCCAGAACATGAGTCTGTTCGGCCATCTTATCCTCATAGTACTTCATCCGGCCCTCAATTTGAGATATGTAATCCCAAGCGGATGAGAGTTGGGATCGGAGGGATGCCACCTCTTGACTCTTCTTCTCGACCTCCTTACCCAGGCGGTGTGCCTTTTCCCGGACTATGTGCTGGTTCACCAAGCACTCTACATTCAGACTCATGGATCGGGTTAGGATGTCGTCAAGATTGTCCGGAGACAGTCTGTCCCGATCCTCCCGAAGGCAGATAGAAGACTCCAAAACTTTGGCAAAATCGGGGTTCTCCCGAACGGTCCGGTTGTTCTCTAGGGAGGCAATCAGTACTTGGGCGCCACGAGAAGGGAGCCTCGTAGGAGGTCGAGAACGACCCCCTTCTGTGCTTGGAGCAACTGGAGGAGGTGGAGGCGGCTCTTCCTGTTGAGGAAGAGATCGGACAGCTTCAGTGATCGGTGGCCCCGAAGGTCGGGGCGGGCCTCTTTGCGTCTCCCCTAGTTCATGGCCGGGAGTTTGAAGTAGGGCCGAACGCTTCATCTCCTTTATTTTCCGGAAAATCTCTCTCTCCTTCTTTCGCTTCCTGGAACCTTCACCACCCGCCATACCTACACAAAAAAGAGGTCAGTGAGATCTCTAAGGTCCAAAGATTTGAGAAATAGAAAATACCGATGCCAAGATCAGAGAGCTGAAGCCCGCGCTTTTCACCCGTGATCAACTCCATCGTCCAATGATGCAGCTCGGCAGTCACTGCATCTAAACAGGAGTACTTTTGAGTGGCAGCTTGATTCTTCAGCTCCATCACTATTAGGCTTTCCTCCTTGTTCAGGGTAATACGCTTCGGAATCAAGGGCCCCTGGTGCCACCAGCTATGGGGGAAGTCCTCGAAGCAGGTCGGATTTTTGCTCCTCAGAATGAAGAAGCGGTTCTTCCAATTCTTAAGGGAGGAGGGCAGATCGGTGAAGAGCCCACAATGAGGCTTCGCCTGAAAGAACCAATGCTCGTCGTCCTTTCGGCGAGTCAGCCTGTGCAGTTCGGCGAACACCTTAGCCGTAGGTCTGATTCCCTTAGCTCGGCACAGGCCTCGGAAGGCTACCAAGATCCGCCATGAGTTAGGATGAATTTGGGCGATGCACACTCAGTGGAATTATAGGACCTCCTTGAAGAAGTCGTCCAGAGGGAACCGAACATCGGCCTTTAACTGTTCCTCGTATACCATCACCATGTCATTCTCTTCAAAGGAGTGATCGGCTCGGTGATCGCCGTGACACCGGATAAGTTCATATGAATCGGGCTCTATGTTGTACTCCTGGCTAAACGACTGCAGATCGGATTCTTGCAAGATCGACGGTAGCTCGTCCATAGGAAGATTCTCCCTCCCCGAAGAAGGTGCATGCCTTGATGGTGCGATCCGCCTCGGTGAGCGGAGACCCTAAGAGGTTCTGGTTGTGCGCTCGGCCCGACCACCTCTTCTTCATCAGACGACCATGAAACATGGACTGAAGGTGGGCTTGCCGCTCTCTGACCTTCGGCGCCGCTCATTTTTAAGGAAAACAAAGAACTTAAAGCTAAAAGAAGGATTAAAACCCTTACCGGAGCTTGAACGGAGTCGGAAGAGCTTGAAAATCGGGAGAGTTTTGGAATTGCTTGCGAGAGACAGAAAATGGCATAAGTAAGAAACTGGCTAACCCCTACCCCTATTTATACTCGTTCGAGCATTTAATGCTCACGATGTCCCAGGCAATGCATCGGTTAACGGGATTCGCCAGCTGTTCTGACACGTCTCTCAAATTCCATAAAGAGAACGGCTAATTAGAGATCGGCATATTAAGATAAATGTTTCGAATTGTGGATCAGTTAAGGGTTGTTCAGTTAGGAACCAGATCGGATAAACACATCAGAGATCGGAAAATAATCAATGCAATAATAACAAGATGAGAATTGACTTTTATTTCCAAAAGATCGGATTACATCATTTGGGCGATCTCTAGGGATCGGAATTATAGAGATCGGAACATGGGGGATCAGCATGAGAGATCGGAATAGGAGCATGGGAGGGATCGGAAGGCAAAAAGAATAAGACAAATCCCAAATAACCGTCGTCAGAATCAGAGCCGAGGTAGTTAAAGCGTGGCAGACGAGATCTCCACCGCACGCCTAAGAATCGCCCGCAATGCTGACAGGTGCCAGGGTATGTCATGACAGTCCTGTACATCCCAATCTCCATCATTGATTTCACTTGTAAGGACGAACCCGGAGCCCTTGGATCAAGAGAGGAGACGACAAGACCAGCGCCTTTCGCTCTTAGCCCTCAGATCGCTCCGGACAAGAGGATTTGAGACCGTCAGATTGAAAGAAGAAAAGGACAAATATTCTGAAGAATAATCTCAGCCGTTCATTTTGGTTCTCTTTAATTCTCAAGCATCCGATCATGTCCTTCAAAATCTTGACCCTCCATCTCCCTCAAAATAAATCCTGACCCTTCATGGGGAGCACCCGATTCCTATAAATACCTGCATGAAAAACTGTTCAAGGGACGGGCAAAAAAGAGAGGTAGTTATTATAGCGGAAGAACTCTGAAACTTGATTCAGTTTGTTACTCTGCTACTTAGAAGCGTTGATTAGAAAGACTTTTGAAACTAGTTTTCTAAAGTGTTTTCTTGAAAATGATTCTGAATACTGGAACTCTACATTTTCAGTTTGTTCATTATCTGGTCACACTCTCACTTTCAGCCCTTTATCATCTCTGTTTTCATTCCCATTGTCCAAGCTCAACTTCATTCCACTCGGTTTTTATCTTAATCTGATTGCATTTTAGCTAAGCATCCTTCGGTTCACGACGAACATCAGCCCTCAGGCTAATCAATCCGCTGTCTTATCACTATTTGTCACCCTGTAGTTATTTCAATAGATTTGGCTCCTTACAGGTAAGAGCTCATATTGTTGTTTTATTAACTGTTTACGTTTACTTTTCGCACTTTCTTTGTTCTTCTTACGTATGCAATTTTCTCCAAGTTCATTTTGTGCAAAAGAACCCCAAAGAAAGTTACTCTCGAGTTATCTCTTTAGTGATCAGTCCATCATTTTATTAATCTTCGTCATTTCTGAATGCAAGCTTTCTAGCTCCTAGTAGCGTGTAAGTGGTTGGGTAAAACGTAGGTAACTGCAACTTAAGGGCCTCTTTTAAAAGAGAGAGCCTGAATAACACGTCAGGAAAATAGCCAAACTATTAGGCTGACGTAAACGGCAATTCGGCAAGATGCCATAAAGTGGAATAAAACCAAAGTAAACGAAACAGAATAGATCGGACATTAATAGGTATTGGTAAGATGACTACATGGAGGGTCGGTAAATCAAGTCTAGTATCCCCCATTTAGTCACAAGGTATCAAGAAGCCTTATCCCCAGCATCTTTGAATGCCAGAATCCTTAGCTCTAGGCTCTTATGACATGTAGCTGAAATTAAAATTCGGGAGATTGGAAAAGTCCCTTTCAGGCTCCTTTTATTCTAAAAGAGATCGGAGGAGAGTTCTTATCCGGTCTCAGCTTAAAATTTTAATAAATATTAAATAGAGATCGGAGGAGAGTTCTTATCAGGTCTCAGCTCAAAATTTTAATAAATATTAAATAGAGATCGGAGGAGAGTTCTTATCCGGTCTCAAATCAAAATTTTAAAATAAATACTTAACAGTGATCGGAGGAGGGTTCTTATCCGGTCTCAACTCAAAATTTTAATAAATATTAAATAGAGATCGGAAGAGAGTTCTTATCCGGTCTCAACTCAAAATTTTAATAAATGTTAAATAGAGATCGGAAGGGAGTTCTTATCCGGTCTCAACTCAAAATTTTAAATCTTTAAAAGAGATCGGAGGAGAGTTCTTATCCGGTCTCAACTCAGAATTTTAACAAATATTAAAGAATTCGGAGAAGAGTTCTTATCCGATTCTTAAATTAAATTTTAATAAAATATTCCTTTCAAATAAAATTAACATACAACAGTAACTCACTAAGGTGGTCTAATTTACTTATGTATCTGGGTGATCCAAATTTAGTGAAAAATCAAATGTTCCTTTAGTCAAAAGGATTAACATGTCTATTCAAGCCCTCCTAACTAATGCAAAATTAAATCTACTTACCCTTATTAAGGGACGAGGTGGGGTGCCTAACACCTTCCCCACCCATTTACGGACCCCGAACCTAGAATCTCTGTCTTGAAGTGGTTTCATTTCAATCTATTTTCACAAATGGTTTTCTTTAATTCCCCTCAAAATTAAAGTGGCGACTCCTCACTCTTACCTACTTCGGTGAGGGTTTGTTCAGGAGACCGCAAAACCCCTTGCGACAGGGTGCCTTATCCAAAGAGCTATGAAAATCACCTATTAAAGTAACTTAACACCCCTTTAGCCATACCAGCAATCCATATACCCATCCTTCAAAATGCAAAGAATTTAATGCTTATCCAAGCTTTCACCGCTTAGCCATCAAGTCAATTATCATTCAAAATCCCCAAACCAACCAATCAAAAGAGAGAGTCATGCTCAAAAGGAATTCTAGGACCGTCAATAACCAAAGTGTCTCTATATGGAATGATGGAATTGAATGAATGAATGAATAATTTTCCAATCCCATAGGCAAATTCCCTACTCCCATCTCCACTAATGTAACAAGTACTATCAAGAGATCAAAGGTCTTTTTAGGGATGTAATGAGGCCATGGGGTTCAAAATGAGGCTAAGAAGAAAGAGGGGTAAAAAAGGCTTCAAAGCATGAGAATATTTTCAATTTTGAAACATAAGGTACACTTTATTATATATATTTTTTCTTTTTCTCTCTTTTTTTTTTATATAGGAGAGAGAAATACACAATGAGGATTGTCAAGTGCTAGCATATTTTACAAAACACATAAAATGGAGGGACATTTTAATACTTTAAACTTGTATTTTGCATTTTCTTTTGATGCTTGTCTCTAAAATTTGCCACCCCCAAACTCATTTCTTTTAATACTTTGGGTGGATTTCTTTCATTTTGAATGACAATGGTGAAAAACACATATACTAGCACTTTTACAAGATGACAAGCACTTCTTCTCCCTTTTATTGTATATTTTTTTTTAATTTTTATTTTTATTATTTTTTTAGAAAGTGTACCTAATATTCAATATTATTCTCATGAAAAGGGTTGGAGTGTTTGGTTCATTGGCTAGGTAACAATAAGGTTTTCAAGAAAAATTAGGAATAAAAAGGCTCAAAGGGGTTTGCAAGGGTAAATTTTAATTAGGAAAAAGGGCCAAAGGTTTAAAATGAGAATGTTTTAAATCAAAGAATGCCTAATCATCTCTCTTTTCAAGTATAAGCTGGTATTTCGCCTTGAAAGGTTTAGAAATTTTGTTCTAGGATTGGTGAGACATCATTTGACTACCTTATATCCAATAACTCCCTCTAAACACTTCCTTCTCCAAATGACTAGTTGGGTGGCTTTTTGGCTAAGAAGATATAGGCAAGGGATAGACACTTCAAAACCTTGCACCTTTTAGGAAACTTTCAATCCACAAACCCAACTAAAAGGTGGGTCAAATCACTCTCATAGGCACATTTTCAATACTCAAGGGATTTGGCAAAAGATTTTAATGCATGGTGCATGATTCCTAAAATGAGTAATGTATTAACTAAATGGAGGAAGTCTATTTGTATGCAATGTGTACAATTTCTAAGTGATGTATAATGTGTGTGTAAATGTGTTATGTATATGTATGTATGGATGTATATGTAAAATATTTACAATATATGTAAATGAAATGGGATGAGATGTTCCTATACTCAAAATGTGAAAAATGAAGCAAAAATCAAAATGTGCACCCCCAAACTCAAAATTAGACATTGTCCTCAATGTCTCAAGCAGTGTATTATAAAAACTCAAAGCAAAGGGAATAATCAGGATTAATGAAATTTAAGAGCAAAAAGAAAGAGTTACCTGGTATAGAGCAGATGAGAATTCAAAATATAATGGGGATGCATAAGAAGCTGCACAGGTTATGCAGAGTAAAGTGCTATCCAAAACAGGTGCATAAGTAGGGTGCATAAGCCGTGTGGTTCTGCATGAGTGGCAATAAGGACTGCACAGGCTATGCAAAATATTTGCATAAGAGGATTCACAGCCTGTGCAGTATATTCAAAAGGAAAATGGGTGCCGAAAACAAATTTTGATTTGAACAGGACATGTGTAAAACTGCATAAGGGGAGAATGAGTGTGCATAACTTATGCACTCTCTTATGCAGGTTTTGGTGGAAGATAAAGAGTGTGAAAAACTGATTATGCAAGAGTGCATAGCTTATGCGCTGACTTATGCAAGTTTCGGCTAAAAATGGAAGTGTAGGAATTGTGGTCATGCAAGAGTGCATAAGCCGTGCACTCTCCTTATGCAAGTCTCGGCATGTTTTGGTTTTTTTTTTCTTTTTTTTTTTTTTTTTTTTTTTGAGAGTGTGGTCATGCGGAAGTGCATAAGTTATGCACTCTCCTTATGCAAGTCTCAGCAGGTTTTAACTTTTGGAGAGTGTGGTTATGCGGAAGTGCATAAGTTATGCACTCTGCTTATGCACCTCTCGGCAGGTTTTGAAATTCAGAATTGATGGTTATGCGGAAGTGCATAAGTTATGCATCCTGCTTATGCACTTTTCGGTGGGTTTTGATTTTCAGGGTTTGTGGTTATGCAGAAGTGCATAAGTCATGCACCCTCCTTATGCAGGTCTCGGCAAGTTTTGGTGTTTGGAAAATGTGGTCATGCAGTTGTGCATAAGCTATGCACTCTGCTTATGCACCTCTCGGCAAGTTTTGAGATTTTGGGTTGGTGGTCATGCAGTTGTGCATAAGCTATGCACTCTGCTTATGCACTCCTCGGTGGGTTTTGGAATTTTGGGTTTGTGGTTATGCAGAAGTGCATAAGTCATGCACTCTGCTTATGCACCTCTCAGCAGGTTTTGGGTTTCAGAGTTTTCGGTTATGCGGAAGTGCATAAGTCATGCACTCTCCTTATGCAGGTCTCGGCAGAGAGAGAAAATCAGAGTTTGTGGTTATGCAGAAGTGCATAAGTCATGCACTCTCCTTATGCAGGTCTCGGCAGAGAGAGAAAATCAGAGTTTTTGGTCATGCGGAAGTGCATAAGTTATGCACTCTGCTTATGCACCCCTCGGCAGGTTTTGATTTTTGGAGTTTCTGGTTATGCAGAAGTGCATAAGTCATGCACCCTCCTTATGCAGACTTCGGCAGAGAGAGAAAATGAAGAATTTGAAGTTATGCAAATGTGCATAAGTCATGCACTCTGCTTATGCAGGTTTCGAAAAATATGAAATTTGACAAAATTAGGCTATGCAGAGTTGCATAAGCTATGCACTCTTCTCATGCACTTTGCAATATGAATGAAAATGGCAAGAATTGTGGTTATGCAGGATTGCATAAGCTATGCAGTTGCTTATGCACAATTCAACAAGATTAAGATTGCAATGGAACATGATTTGCAAGTGTGAAAAATACCCTAGAATGAAGAAATATAATTCCATGAAGCATAAACCATGAGAAATTTTCACCAAAAACACATCAATATATACAAAGTTCATAAAAAATGCATCACACAAGCTTGTAGAAGATGGATCCTGCATAAAAGGCATTTGTGACCCATGCCATTTTAACTCAAATTCTGCAAATCAACATTTAGCACATTAAAACTCAATAAAATCTGCATAAAGTTGTATCTATTCACAAATGATGAACTCCCCAAGTCATGCTAAGAAAAATGCAGCATTTCCACCTTAAATCCCACAACCCAAATAAGCTCATAACTGCAAAAATGGCTTACTTACCACCATATTAACATTAAAAGCACATTTACTTAAAAGTTACACACCCAACCTCACCAAGAACGTAAGCCATCTACTGCAGACACCCTCTTTGCTGCAGAATGTCATTTTTTTGCTCTGTATAAACCAGGTAGCAACCCAAGGACATAATTCATCTGCTGCAGACCTTTCCTTGCTGCAGATTTCATTTTTCCTCTCTGCATAAACCAGGTAGCAGACCCTGCACTAGTTATGCAGCAAAAATCAATCAATTTGTAGGAGATTTAAAGAACATAATTTGTGTTAAGGGTCACTCCAGCAGTTCACCAACCTTCCTCCATTGAAATACATCTACAAGGGACAAAATTCAACAAATGTCAAAAATTGAATTTGGGGAGATTCAAGATAAAAACAAAAGTAATGAAAGTAAAAGTAAATCAGCAAAATAAAAATAAAAGGACTTGGGATGCCTCCCAAGAGGGCTAATTTATAGTCCTTAGCTGGACTTTTGTCATTTTTCATGGTGGCTGGAATTGGAATTTATTGCCTCTGTTTCCAATAGGTGCTTCAATGAATCTATACTTCATTTTCTTTCCATCACATGAGAAGATCCTTGTTGCTTTGTCTAAAAATCCGACCATTTCTTTCTTGACAACCTTTGGTGTATCTTTTTCTTTGAGAGATGGTTGCTTGACCTCACTTTTCTCCACTTGCTCAAATTGAAAGATTGATGCCATATGACAAGGTGGATTACCCTTTAAATGTTGTGCAAATGCAGCCTCTTTTGGATTTTCATCATTGATACTCCCTTCATGGATAAGACAACTTTCAAGAGAAGCCTTCAGATAGCTCTTTCTAAAGTGCTCTTTTACTAACTCATCAACTATATCAATTCTCAAACAAGAGTCTACATCTTCATGTTGCTTCTTCTTATCATTGCCAATATTGAAGACTAAATGATCCTCTCCGACTCTGAGAGTAAGCTTCTCACCTTTCACGTCAATCAAAGCACCAGCTGTAGCTAGGAAAGGCCTCCCCAAAATGATTGGGATATTAGAATCCTCTTCCATGTCCAAGATGACAAAGTCAACAGGTATATAGAATTTCCCAACCTTCAGAGGCACATTCTCTAAAATCCCTTCAGGATACTTAATTGATCTATCAGCTAACTGAAGATAAATGTGAGTTGGCTTAAGATCTCCCATGTTGAGCTTCTCATAGATGGAGAGGGGCATAAGGCTTACACTAGCCCCTAAATCACATAAAGCTTTTATAGAACATGATTCCCCAATGTGGCATGGAATTGAAAAACTCCCTGGATCCTTGAGCTTTGGAGGAAGTTTTCTTTGGAGGATAGCACTGCATTCCTCAGTTAAGGCTACAGTCTCATAATCTTCAAGTCTCCTCTTATTTGAGAGAATTTCTTTTAGAAACTTAGCATAAGAAGGCATTTGGGAAAGAGCATCAATAAAAGGCACATTTATGTATAGCTTCTTCAAAACCTCTAAGAACTTCCCAAATTGCTTATCAAGCTTGGCTTTTTGAAATCTCTGTGGAAAGGGAAGCTGTGGCTTGTAAGGCTCTGGAGGTATGTATTTCTCTTCTTTCTCTTTTCTTGCACTCTCTTTCTTTTCACTCTCTTGTTTTTCATTTTCATCAACATCTTCCTCATTTTCTCTCTTCTCACTTTTTTCACTCTTCTCATTATGTACTATTTTACCACTTCTCAGTGTAATGGCATGACATTGCTCTCTTGGGTTTTCTGGTTGACTTGGTAGTTTTCCAAAAGACTTAGTACCTGAGGAAGATGCTTGTTGTGCAATCTGATTTTTCAGCATTCTGTTATGTGTCTGCATCTGTTCTAGCCTTGCTTTCATCTCTCTCATCTCCTCATCATGCTTATTTTGGTTAGCAAGAATCTGTTGTAATAAAGCTTCTGTGGTGGAACTTTGTTCTTGCTGTTTTGGAGGAGGATTCATATTTTTCTGCTGAAAATTAGGCAATGGTTGCCTATTTTGCTGATATGGAACTCCTTGCTGCTGTTGTGGTTGAAAATTCTGATTTGGAACTTGACTTTGCTGATTTCCCCATGAAAAGTTGGGATGATTCCTCTAATTTGGATTGTAAGTTTGAGAGTAAGGATTCCCCATTTGCTTGTTTCCATAATTACCTACATATGCAGCTTGCTCTCCGTAATCTACTCCACAGCTGGTAGTTCCCTCTGCATAAGCCACTTGTTGTGAACTTCCAGATGATGATGATGAACTAACCAACATACTTAAGTCTTCCATCTTCTTAGCCAAGACATTTGTGAGTGCATCAAACTTTGCATTAATCATGTTGAACGGATCAAGATCATACATTCCAGCAGCTTGCCTCCTTTGAGTTGGAGCTGGTCCTCTTGGACTACTCCAAAGATGAGTATTCTTTGCAATTTTCTCCAATAGCTCATAAGCTTCATCTTCATGCTTCATAATAAATTCTCCTCCTGTTTGAGCATCAATAATCCCTCTAATTGCAGGAGTGACATTTGTGTAAAAATTCTGGTTGATCATCCATTTCGGAATGGCATGATGTGGGCATAGTCTCTCTAATTCCTTCCATCTCATCCATGATTCATAAAGAGTTTCATCCTCTCTTGGTCTGAAAGGTGTCATTTGATTCCTCAGTTCTTAAGTTTTTCCAGGTGGAAAATATTTTGCAAGAAATGCATCAGTGAGTTGCTCCCAATTTGTAATGGAGTTGTGAGGTAAAGAATCAAGCCAATCTAATGCTCTATCTTTCAAAGAGAATGGGAATAGCTTCAATCTTGCTGCATCATCAGACACTCCAGGTTGTTTTTGCATGTCGCAAATCATAGCAAACTTCTTCAGGTGTGTGTGTGGATTTTCAGAAGGATGACCCCCAAATTGAGAATTTTGAATCATTTGAAGAACTCCAAAATCCATCTTGTAACTATTTGCATCAATTCTTGGTCTTGCTATGCTCTCTCTCAAGTCATCAAAACGAGGAAAAGCATGATCCATCATACTTCCCCTAGGCACGTTTGCATTAACAACTTCTTCCCCTTGGGCTGCATTTTCATTGTTTCGATCATTTCCAGCATTACCAACACCAATTCTAATTCTTTCATCAGCCATGTCTGCTTCTAATTCAATTTCTCTCAAAGCTTCTTTCCTTCTTCTGGTTTCTTTCTTGTTGGCTTTACAAAATTTCTCAATTTCAGGATTAAACAATAAGGATGTGTCACTTGTGCTTCTAACTCTTCTCATAAAAGATTAAAAGTACCTGAAAAATAACAAACAAACACAAAATGAAAAGATAACAAAAACTAAAATAAAACTATAGACAATTAAAATAATCAAGAATTCAATCTTAAACAAACAACTCCCCGGCAACGGCGCCAAAAACTTGATGTGGCCCAACCGCAAGTGCACGGGTCGTACAAGTAATATAGTAAAGATATCGTTCCCACGAGGAGTTGTGTTATTGATTGAATTTTTTATATAAAAAGTTGACTAAATTGAACTAATTTCAAAATTAAAACAATAGATTGAATGGGTATTGGAGTATGAAATTTATATATGCAAAATTGATAATCTATTCTATGTAATGATTTAACTAAAATTGCATCAAATTGAAATAAGCAAGTTCAAATATGGCAATATTCAAAATGGCAAGCAATTAAATTTGATTGGAGATTAATAATGATAAAAAGGTGATTCCGGAGTTCGGGATTTCATATTCGAGCTATTTTGGGATTTTAAATTGGTTATCCAATCTTGTGAAACTTATGGTTTTAAGGAGACTAATTCTTAAATCCTTCGAATACCCTTTCGAGTGAGACAAAGAGTGCCTTAATCAAACTAATCCTATTTTCGTGGAGTTAGAATTAATTAAGACCCATTAAGTTCTTTAATTAATCTGTGAATCCTCTTAATCCTTAGTCTATTTCTAGATCTAAGTTAATTAAGTCCAATTTCTTGATTATCTATCACAAGGCCTTCTCCTTTCGGTGCTTCAACCATGGATTAAGAACATTACTTAATGGGATCCTACACTAAGCATGTCATTAAGCACACAAGAAATGAATAAAACTCATTAAGACCACAAAATATGGATTACCCAATCAAAATCCACAAAATATCTCAAATATTACAACCCTTACTCCAGAATCAAAAGTAAACTACTCACTATCCATAATGCTTACAAGATATTATGAGTTTAAATGGAAATAAAGCTTTAATCTAAGCTAAGGAATAAGAAATTAAACACTAGAAATGTAGAAAAATATAAGGGAAGAAAGAAATCTGCAAATCTTGGTTGAAAATGGTGTGGAAGGTGAAAGTGACTCTTCAAATTCTGCCTCTCCTCTCCTTTCCTTTTCTGCTCCTTCTCTCCTCCTTCTAAAATGGGAAAATGAGACTATTTATAGCATTTTTCTGACATGGAGCCCTAAAATGGTGTGTTCTAGGAGGAATTATCTGAGGGAATCTTCTGCCAGCTCATTAATGAACTCTTTATGGGACTGCATAAGTTATGCAGTCCCTTATGCAGTTTTCGGCTGGTTCTGGTTCACTTATGCGAAACTGCATGACTTGGTGCATAGGTTATGCACAATTCCGTGAGAGTGCATAAGGGAGGTGTGAATGTGCATAAGCTATGCAGTCTCCTTATGCACATTTCGGTTGGTTCTGGAACAGTGATTTTTCTCCTTATGCAGATCTGCATAGCTTATGCGGCAAGTTATGCACAATTTGGTCAATGCATATTTCAGCTTGAAAACTTGTTTTTGACATCTTTGGCTGTAGAAGTCACTCCTCAATAGCAAAATTTCTCTTCAGTCCTTCAAAAACACCATTTTTCCTACAAAACAAAGTAAAAATTACAAATTAATCCAAAATCGACAATTATGAAAAACTAACTAATTAACTAATGAAATTAGCTAAAAATGACTAATAATCAAATAAAATGGTTATGAAATTAGACCTAAATGACTATGCAAAATGTATGCATCACTTTACCATATCCATAAGGGTCGGGTCCCAGCAAGACAAGCTCAAGCTGCGTCTATCTGTTCAATCCATATCCATAATATACTCCACACACACACACATATCCAAATTATCCTTAGGCAACAACCACAAAGGATTAATAGGAAATAAATATGCAGCAATAGAGTGCTCCAATATATTTAACTACTTATGCATTTATGTTTATGTGGATGCATGAACATATCAACGATATTTAAATAATTAAATAATAATGTTAAAATTACAAATATAATCAATATCCAACTCACAAAGCGATCCAATGCCTATTGGTTCTGCTGAGAAGACGAAGATGCTGATTTGGATCACCTAAGCAAGCATATTAAATAACTATCAAGAATTGACTAATAATAATTTGTAATGAGACAAAAGACTCCTAGGTCCATGCTGAAAATTCAGTAGAGTTTCTCCTATACCTAGGACCTAACCTCCCTACAAGAAGAACACAACTTATATCTCAATAATTCAAAGGCCTTAGGTTCACAATACAACACAACATAATATCCATTTGGGGCCTACCAAAACAACCTAAAATAGTGTAATTGTTCCATTCTAGTCTAGGTGTTTAAACTTCACTATTGATTAAAATTATCCAAATCAACTCTGAAAATTTTATAAATATTCTTGGGGTCCTTAATAATTTTATATTAATATCACAAATGAAATTACTCTATTTCAATCATTCACAAATATTTTATCAGTTAATGAGCTAAACTCAACTTAAGGCAAAAAAGGTCAATTTGAGTTCGTAGTTATCTATGCTAATTCTGACACCTATAACACTTTCGGGGCATCTGAAAATAGTAAGAACGATTGTAATATTGACCCACTTTCAAGGTAGGTCCCGAGGTCCGCGCGTCTTAACCAAAATTACAGTCCTAGGCACGGGTAAAATTTTTCCAAAACGAAAGTATATATATAAAGCCCACAACACCAGGAGTTAAAATATAATTTTATTTAACAAAAAGACAACCTTAAAGACCCAAAATCTCACTAGCAAGCCTGTGGATCTCAGAAATATTTCAATGTCAAAAAATTCTCGAATTGGTATCGTTTCGAAGCTCTCAGGTGTACAACACACTGGTATACTCAGATTTTCAAGAAAATTTTCGATTTAGGAGAAATTTATTCAAAAGTCAAAATAGGAAAAAAATTTCAAAGCTTGATTCGCGCAAATCGGGAATTGACTATGCAATGCCCATAAGGATAAGAGCATTTTGATACCAATAACATTGGAAATGGTGCGGACGATGAAGAAACGATCGGAAAACCAAAATTTGCATTTTATATGTATGGGACGATTTTTTGGCCAAAAGCTCATTGGAAAAAGTGCACTAATGGTTGCAAGGTGTTGTGGGGCGTGGTGGATAGTGGAGATAGGTGGTTGGCTGGAGGGGGAAGGGAGGAAGAAGGAAGAAAGGGGAAGAAAAGAAAAAGAAAAGAAAAGAAAAGGGAGGGAGAGAGAGAACGTGGGTCTGCTAACATTTATGTTTTATTTTTTTTTTTTTTTTTTTTTTTTTTTTTTTTTTTAACTTAAAGCAAAATTATTAATTGATCTTTAAACTATTAAAGATTCTTCAATTAAGTCTAACCTTTTTCAATTAGGTCTATTTCTACTAAAACTATTTTCAAACAAGTTTCAAATAATAATAATAATAATTTTTTTTTTCAGGTTATTACACTCTGAGAGGATTTGTTGTCTTTTATTTTGTGAATATTTGGTATTTTCTCCATTGTGAGGATTTGTTGTTTTCTTCGTTGATGAGTCCCACATCGGTTCTGCAGGGAGGTCTTGGGTGTTATATATATGGGTTTGCAAACCTCCCCTTGTGAGCTAGCTTTTGAGGCGGAGTTAGGCAGGTTCAAATCATTTGGTATCAGAGCCTCACTCTGTATGGGTCGGTGGGCCATGTACAAAGGTTCCCTAACGTTCTTCGGGAGAAGTCGGGGTGAGCGAATCATGACCCTAGTTGCTTCACGAGGACGTTCAGTCTAAAAGGGTCGGGAATGATGAGTTCCACATCGGTTCTGCAGGGAGGTCTTGGGTGTTATATATATGGGTTTGCAAACCTCCCCTTGTGAGCTAGCTTTTAAGGCGGAGTTAGGCAGGTTCATATCATTTGGTATCAGAGCCTCACTCTGTATAGATCGATGGGCCATGTACAAAGGTTCCCTGATGTTTTCGGGAGAAGTCCGAGTGAGCGAGTAATGACTCCGGTTGCTTCACGAGGACGTTCAGTCTAAAGGGGTCGGGAATGATGAGTCCCACATCGGTTCTGCAGGGAGGTCTTGGGTGTTATATATATGGGCTTGCAAACCTCCCCTTGTGAGCTAGCTTTTGAGGCGGAGTTAGGCAAGTTCATATCATTTGGTATCAGAGCCTCACTCTGTATGGGTTAGTGGGCCATGTACAAAGGTTCCCTTACGTTCTTCGGGAGAAGTCAGGGTGGTCGAGTCATGACCCCGGTTGCTTCACGAGGACGTTCAGTCTAAAGGGGACAGGAATGATGAGTCCCACATTGGTTCTGCAGGGAGGTCTTGGGTGTTATATATATGGGTTTGCAAACCTCCCATTGTGAGCTAGCTTTTGAGGCGGAGTTAGGCAGGTTCATATCATTTGGTATCAGAGCCTCACTCTGTATGGGTCGGTGGGCCATGTACAAAGGTTCCCTAACGTTCTTCGGGAGAAGTCGGGGTGAGAGAGTCATGACCCCAGTTGCTTCACGAGGACGTTCAGTCTAAAAGGGTCGGGAATGATGAGTCCCACATCATTCATTCCAATGATTTTTTTTATCATGGAGTTCTTAGTTATGTAAGTACAGATTTTATCCTCAAGAAGATATTAAGGTTTGATGGTTTCTATATTGGTCTCATAAAAAGACTGTGGAGCCAACAATGGTAGATTACCATCAAGTGGAGTGTGCTTCCGGCCAAATGACTAAATCGAATATTCTGTCAATATAATTTAGGTCTTTAAAATCAAGATGAAAGCTATTATATTTTGTACAAAATTTTTATTTTAAATTTTTTTATACAAAATTACAGTAGATGAAATTTTGCACTCCAAATTTATTTTTTGTCTCTATTTTATAAAATTTTCATTCTCCAAAAATAAATAAATTAATTGAATATATACATTATAGCTTTATTCTTCTTCCTTTTATTTAAATAAATAATTCATATTAAGAGAGGGGATTATGGGCTGCTAGCCTAGAAATTAAAAGAGAAAAATAACCGCTTTGATTTTCTTGCTTTTCAAAGTTTTAATTTTATTTCGTTACAAGTGCATAATTTTATTAAAAATTCAATTCATATCATTTTATTTCATATTTTTTCTATTATTACTATGGGATAATGTAAAAAAGAATAATAATAACTTTGAGTTTTTTACAATTATACCACAATTTTTTTTTAAATAAAAATATTATGAACTTTTAACTTCTTTACAATTGCACCTTACCGTCAATTAATCCATTAAGGGGGTGTTTGGTTTACCTGTTGGGTGCAGTTGATAGCTGATAGATACCCAAACAGGTAAATTATAGTGTTTGGCAAGCTTAAAAAAATAGAGCTGATAGCTAATGGGCAACTGATATGATACCCATCAGCTGCAGTTTATATCAACTCTAATTTTAGAGCTGTTTCTCATTAGCTGATAGCTGATTTGGTTTTATTTTTTATTTTGACCATATTATCCTTTTTTATTTAACTTGAAAATTAATATCATTAATATTTTTATTTTTTTATTTGTAATTTTAACATTTTAATTAATGTATTTCAATTTTGATAAAATATTTTTTATTAATAACATAAAATATAAAATATTTATTTATATCTAAAAACTTAAAATTAATTATAAATTTTTCTATTAACAATAATAATTATTTTATTATTTTATTTATATTTTTAAAATTATTTAATTATCTTAAAAAATAATTATTTTCTTATTTCAATAATAAAATAAATGATATAATATAAAAGATTAATAATTATATATTTATTTAAATAATATAATATATTAATTTAATAATTATATATTTAATTTAATAATAAAATAAATAATATAATGTAATAAATTTATAATTTTATATTTATTTAAATAATAAAATAAATTATATGATATATATACCCTTATTAGTCATTTCACATATCAACAGCAACAGTTAAATATAATTTTACCAAACACTTAACATAAAACAGCTATCATCAGCTATCAGTTATCAGCTAACAATAATAGCTATCAGGTAATAGCTATCAGTTGCATTCAACAGTTAAACCAAACAGACCCTAAATCTAACAGCTGAAGCTATGTCAGCATGTTTAATCCCCCAAATTAAAACATAAAAAACCCCTAATACAGAGAAAAGGAAAATTTTGTAAAAACTAACGTTTCCTCCCGCCTTCAGGCACTCCCTTGTCCATATAAGAGGCCCTCCAAAATGACACAGCTTCCATCTCCTCCTTCCACATTCTCAGCACGTGAAATGACACTTCAACACACTAACTCCTTCCCTACTAGTCGAAGACCCCATGTCTTCTCACTTCCTCAACAATCGACTGAACATAGCTCCAAACCACCAGAGTCCCTCCATCGAAGACCCATTCACCACAATCGTCTCCTTTATCGAACCTTTACTGCATCAATCTAGTGTCAACACCTAGTCCAAACCACATGCAAACCACCATTCCTCGACAATCACCTCCCCTTACTTCAATCCCGTCTCCATCACCTCATTCTCATATGCAATAAACCCAACTTTCTCGCCCACCAAACTTCAACACTCCATTTCAATGCTCCTTCAACATTAGGCCATCATCATCTTCACCTTCACACAACAACCCAATCTCAAGCTTGAACTGCTTCAGTGAGTTGGTGGTTTTCAGAGAATTGCTTCAGGCGTGAACTGCTTAAGAGAGTGCGATCTACTGTGGGAGCAGTTGTTGTATGGATTTGTGAAGGCTTGATTAAAATACAGTGGAAGAGAAAGGTGATGGCTTCTACTGTGGTTTCCAAAAAAGAGGAGATAAAGGGTGACTAAATTTGTGATACAAAACAAAATGGGTCTTTATTGGAGTGATAGGAACTAGTGATTTGATTATATCCATTCTTAATTGATCTGTGGGAGGTAACTGATGGGTATTGAAGCAAAAAAGTGAAATGGGCCTTTGTCGGAAGATGATGCTTGCATGTGAGTGGAGAGTGAGAGAAGCTGGGATTGTATTGGCGTGGTTGTGTGAAGAGCCTTAAGAATGCTCTGTGGCGTTGAATTTCTACCCAGAAGTGAAGGGATGCTGCTTGAAGGGAAGTGGTGTTTTAATTAACTCTAATTAGGGTTTTCTTTATGTTTTAATTTGAAATTAAACATGTTGATGTGGCTTTAGCTGTAAGATTTAATGGCTTAATTGATGGTAGGGTATAATTGTAAAGAAATTAAAAATTTAGAATATTTTTATTAAAAGGTTTGGGATAAAATTATAAAAAACTTCAAAGTTGACAATTTTTTGGCATTATCCTTATTATTATTTTTTCTTTTAAGAATAAAACCTTTGAAATTATTGCTTATTGTACTCACTAAAGATAACTTCATCTTGAATTTTTTTTCTAATAAAGTAAGCTACTCTTCATTTGGAGGACTTTTATTTTATTCGTTTTGTTTTATCTGTGTTAGTGGGAATTTTATTCTCTTTATATTAGGGTCTTTTTCTTCCTAACGTAAAGGTGGGATAAATTTAAATAGTCATCACTAAATTTTGGGTTATAATAAAGTTATTTGGTGTAAACTGAGGTTGATTTGACTCTCAATTAAAAATATAGAGACTTATTTATTTTTTTTTTAATTTTTTATGATTAAAAGAGGATTTTAATATTATTTAATCAAAACTTATTAATCAGCTAAGAATTTTTAGAACAATTTTTTTTTCCATGATAGAATTTCAATTATCAATTAAAAATGATAAATTATTATAAAGTCTTTATAGAATGTCAACATTAATTAGTTAGTCTCTATTTTTTTAAAACCCAGCTAAAACATTCCTCTATCTTATGAAATCAATTTATTTAGTCTTTGTTTTTAAGACTTTGTTGACAAATTCCCTTATTAGTAATTAAAAAAAAAAAAACAAGATGATAAAATTAAGGTTAAATTAAATCAGATCGCTATATCATATAAAGTTGGTTAATTAATTAATCTCTTATTTTTTAAAATATACTATTTAGTCCTTATATATTTTGAAAGATTTTGAGTAATAAAAATCATTGAGTAAGGGAATATATTAAAAATATTGAATGAAAGAATTAGAGAATTTGATTTTATAAAATTGAAAAACATTTTAATTGAATTTTTAAAAAAAGATGTTAATTAATTAATTGTAATATTATACAAAAACTGATAATAATTTACTCAATTAAGAAAGATATAAATTCCTCGCAAATGCAACAAGAGAAATGCTTTATTTGAAATTTTTGTTGAAATTAACATTTAAAATTTATTTTTATAAATATATTAATTTAAATTAAATTTAACATATTTTATTATAAAGTTTTAAAATATTAAAATAATTTTTAAATACTTTCTCCATCCATTTTTATCTTTTTTAAAAATTATTTTGTCTAAAATTATTTATTCATTGTGAAAATTAAGAAGGGTTAATTTTTTTTCCTAATTTTATATTTATTTTTACTAAATACAATAACTATTTCTATAATTTTCTAAAATATTTTATTACTTTATCTTCCCTCTCTTAATTAGGTAAGATATTTATCTCTATTAAATATAATAACTATTTTCACAATTTCATAAATTATCTTATCACCTTCTCCTCTCTATTAATTATGTGAGATAAATAATAATTTAATAAAATAAAAAAAATTTATTATAATTTAAATGATTTAATTGATATTTTAATAAATAATCATCACACAAAAACCTAAAATGATAGATAAAAATAGAGAAAATAATATATTTATTATTTGAAAGGGAAATAATATTTAAAAAAAAAACCTTTTTGAGATAAATTTTACTCATAGTCATTTAACTTTGCTATTTGTTTTATTTTAGTATTATACTTTAATTTACTTCACTAAAATCACTTATTTTTTATTTATTAGCTATCACTCAAACTATAATCCAATAGAATTTCTGGTAAAATCATAAAAAAGATTATATCTTTATCACGTCCTATCAAAATATGTTTTTTTTTTTTAATTTTTTAAATAAAAATTAATAAATATAATAAGTAGCATGAAGATAAATTTTATTTTATCTTATTTTATTTTTTTTGTTTTTTAATCTAATCTAATAAGTATATAAACTTTTTTTTATAATTTAAAGTCATGCTAATTAAATTTTGATCTGAATGATAACTACAAATAATTTTATTAAAATAAATTAAAGAATAATTATTGAAATAAAACGATAAATAAAATTGAGTTTCTGTTAAAGAAATTTTTTTATTTTTTATTTAAAACCCTAATGCCCAGAATGAGTCGGCGTCTCGCGTCACACGCCTGTATTTATTGGCCTCCGGACTATGCGTTATGGTCGTAGCATGGTCCCATAGTTCTTTCATAATAATCGGCAATTTCCTTTTTTTTTTTTTTTTTTTTTTAATACTCCCTTCTAGTCACTGCCTCTATTTAATACACACAACTATTTTCTTTTATATTTTCACTTTTCTTTTTTTAAATATTTATACTTAAATTATGTAGGGTGAAATTATTATGTTTATTTCATATAAAAATTTACTTTATAATTATTAAATTAAATTTTTTTATTTAAATTCATTAAATTGTTATATATTTTAATCAATTTAGTAATTTTAAGTCTTAGGTCTACAAACTCAACACAAATACTTTTAAATTAAATTAATAATATATTAATTATTTATTATCATCAAAACATAGATTAAGACCTTAGGTCCAATAATTTTCATAAATTTAAATATTATTTTTTTAATAATAAATATATTTTTATTAACAAAAAATCAACAGACCTCTAATATAGAATAAATTATTATGCATTTGTAATATATATGCACATCTACTTATAAATATATGTGTCCTATTTTAATTTTAAAATTTAATTATTTTTTTATAAGTATTCAGTCTATTATTTTTTAGTATAATAAATATATTATATAATTTACCTATATATTTTATAATTTGCATTAATGATACACATTTAAAAACTTTTACTATATTTACAAGTTTACCCAACAAAAGGAAAAAAAAAATCAAGTAAAAGCATTTAATATTTGATTTTTAAAAAAAGATTTAATATTATTTTAATTAATCAATAAATTTTAATCCAATAACATTAAAATCGTTTCTAAGGCTGTGGGGTATCAAATTGAATATCAGTTAATTATAAAAAAAAAATATTTAATTAAGATTTTGAGAATCAATTTTAAATTTTCAATTATTACTTAAGGTAATATAAATTTTAGAATTCTTTAAAAAAAATTAGTAATTTTTTTTTTCAGGAAAAAAATTAGTAATTATGAAAGTCAAGTCAATTCGTACCTTCAGTGTCGATAAGGATTTTATAAGAATTTAATATCGAGTGCCATACACTTGTCATATGATCCCTAACACCGCTACGGCTGCTATTCCATTATGTAGTTTATAAAGGTTTCACAATTTTTATTTATTTTATTTTTGGTTTATATATATATATATATTCATTTTAATTTTTATTTTAATTTTAAATCCTAAAAAGAAATATTGATCGAAAAATAAAACCTTTTTGCAACTTTATTATTTAATCGACGTGTTTTTATTGTTACTTTTTGTTTTTTAATATTTTGTTTAAATTTTATTTTATTATCTATAAACGAAGATTGGTTACATAATCTGAAAATATTATTAATAAATTATTTTATATTTTAATTTTAATAAATTGTAATAATAAATTTTAAAAATATTTAATAAATTATATTATGGACATTTTGTTCACATTAAGAAGTCAAAATAATTACCAATTAATTAGGAAAATTTAAAAATTAAAATTAATCATATTATTGTTGACTTTCCAACTCTTAAATAAGCATTCTCTCGTTTTGTTTTATATCTATTAATTACATTTGGACTAGAATCAAAATTTGTAATAATATTATAATTGAATATTTTAATTTAATATTCTCTCCATCATATTTTAAGTGATTTTAAAAATTTTTATATAAAAATTTAAAATATAATTATATAATTTCATTTTTATAAAAAAAATATTAATAATTAACTAAACTATCCTTATCAAAATAGAGAAAGATGATAGAAAGAGATAATAAAAATAATAAGGATAAAGTTGAAAAGAATAATTAATATTTTTTTTTCATTTTTTAAAAGGACAAATAAAGTAGGATATATATATATATTCACTTGAAATTAGACAGAGGGAATATATATTCAATAAGGTTAGTCATAAGACCTAGAAATATGATTTTTTTATTTATTTTAAGTGCCTTTTAAGATTTTTACACAAAAATTTAAGAAATAATTGGTAATTTTATTTTTTTTAAATATTAATAATTGACTAAAATATCCTTATATTTAATTAAGATAAAAAATACCCTTATATTTAATTAAGATAAAGAAATGTGATAAGAAAGGGATAATGCATTGAAATAACAATTGATAAGAATAAAATTGAAACAAATAATTAATGTTTCTTAGATTTTCTAAAAAGATAAATAAAGTGGGATGATTTTTTTTTTAAAAAAACCACTTTAAATGATAAAGAGGGAGTATATAAATTTCATTCCAAGAAAAGATCAAATGTTAAAATAGCGAATAAAATAAAATGCAAGATTTAAAAAAAAATACTTCTAAAAGATTAGTAATTATACACAAAAAAAAGAAAATTTATAAATTAAAATACTATGAAAAGTAAATAAATGTATTGGAAAATTATTAAATTAAACATTTTTATTCTTATTTATATATTTATTTTAAATATTTTAATTAATTATGTATAATTTTATTATGATATAATTTAATAATTATTAATTTTTTATAAATAACACACATAAAAAATAAATATATATAAATTATGATAATTTTATCAAAACATATATATGCTGAAAGCATGGAAGAGACTATATAAAATTGAGTTTATGTAACATACATTCATTTTTATTTTATTTTGCAAGATCATCAAAACTAAGATTATCACAAAGCGAGAACAAATAATAATAATGAGCTTTCTTGTCTATTTCTGTAATTCTATTTGTAGCTGCCAACAAAGAACAACTGTGGCTAAAGCCAGTATTAGCTGGACCAAAAACTTGCCCTTCCTTTCCCTTTCTTCTTCATGTTCAAAGACGTGCAAGGAATGGCCATTTCAAGTTTGAACATTCTGCTCCATCCACTCTTTGAAATTTGAACCCTTTTTTTCTTTGATCATTAATTTTTCTTTATTATTTCCCTTCGATTTCCACTCCAGATTACAATACTCCCATAAAAATTTGCATATACATTTATTTCTTTCCCTGTCAAGACCAGTAAAAAAATGAATATTTTTAAACAAGATTGCAAATACACAGAGAAATTGACATCTCCTTCCTTCTTCAAGATTCAAGAACCCTTGTGTAGGAGTAGCATATAATCAAACCTGTCATCTGCCCTCTCTACGTGGTAGCCTCTCTCTAATTATCGATTGGTGAAATAGAGGTCGTTGTTATAGTTGTATCAAACTTTTCTAAAACCCACCCCCCTCTTCCTTCTTGTTTATTTCTTTTCGCGGATCCGTATTCTCTACGTGCACTTCTCCTATACACTATTTATACTTCTCTTCACTCAAAACCCACTTCGCCGAATCATTTCTAGACCCCCAATATGAGCTCTCAATCGACTATATCATCCTCCGCCGCAGCCGCTGCTGGTGGTGGTGGTGTTCAGATCAAGCAGTCCCGACGATTGCCTGATTTTCTACAGAGTGTGAATCTTAAATATGTGAAGTTGGGGTATCATTATCTTGTGAGTCATTTATTGACCCTCTGTTTGATCCCTTTAATGGCGGTCATTATCGTTGAAGCCTCTCAACTGAACCCGGAGGATATTCACCTACTCTGGCTCCAACTTCAATACAATCTTGTTATTGTCATTGTCTGCTCCGTTTTTGTTGTCTTTGGATGTACTGTGTATATTATGACTCGACCCAGATCAGTTTATCTCGTTGATTACGCTTGCTATAAGCCTCCATCTAATCTCAAGGTCGAGTTTCATCGGTTCATGGAGCATTCGAAGCTAACTGGCGATTTTGATGATTCCTCGTTGGAATTTCAGCGCAAGATTCTGGAGAGATCAGGCCTCGGCGAAGAGACTTATGTCCCTGAAGCTATGCATTACATTCCACCAAGGCCATCAATGGCAGCAGCAAGGGAAGAGTCAGAGCAGGTGATGTTTGGTGCGCTGGATAATCTCTTTGCCAGTACCAATATCAAACCTAAGGATATTGGTATTCTTGTTGTGAATTGCAGCTTGTTTAATCCTACTCCATCCCTTTCCGCCATGATTGTTAATAAGTATAAATTGAGGGGCAATATCTTGAGCTTCAATCTTGGGGGTATGGGGTGTAGTGCTGGGGTCATAGCTATTGATCTTGCTAAAGATTTGTTGCAAATTCATAGGAATACTTGTGCTGTTGTTGTGAGTACAGAGAATATTACACAAAATTGGTATTTTGGGAACAAGAAGTCAATGTTGATACCAAATTGTTTGTTTAGAGTTGGTGGTGCTGCAGTTTTGCTCTCAAATAGATCCACAGATAAGAGGCGGGCTAAGTATAAGCTTGTTCATGTGGTTAGGACCCATCGTGGAGCTGATGATAAGGCGTTTAGGTGTGTTTATCAGGAGCAGGATGATGCTGGAAAAACTGGGGTTTCTTTGTCAAAAGATCTAATGGCAATTGCAGGTGGAGCACTCAAGATCAATATCACCACCTTGGGTCCTTTGGTTCTTCCAATAAGTGAGCAACTTTTGTTCTTCGCAACTTTGGTAGCCAAGAAAATGTTCAATGCGAAAGTGAAGCCTTACATCCCAGATTTTAAGCTTGCATTCGACCATTTTTGCATACATGCTGGGGGAAGAGCTGTGATCGATGAGCTTGAGAAGAATTTGCAACTTCTGCCCGTGCATGTTGAAGCATCGAGGATGACTCTGCATCGGTTTGGTAACACTTCATCAAGCTCTATTTGGTATGAATTGGCCTACACTGAAGCAAAGGGCAGGATGCGAAAGGGAAACCGTGTGTGGCAGATAGCTTTTGGAAGTGGTTTTAAGTGTAACAGTGCAGTGTGGGAGGCTCTGAGGAATGTTAAGCCCTCTACTAGTAATCCATGGGAAGATTGCATTGACCGGTATCCAGTGCAGTTAGTTCTGTAGTTCCCGAACAATTTGATTAGAGACTCGATTTAGAGAAGGGTACTTTGATAGATTGACTGGAAACTACTCTGCTATTTTGTTCTAGCCTGTGTTTATTTTCCCTTTTTTTTTTTTTTCTGATTTACTGTGTCCGGTCATGTGTGATTTTTCTCACAAGTCATGTGTGATTTATCTCACAAGCCAGTGTCTCACATCATTTCTCAAGCTGGCCTCTCAAATAAAAAAAAGAAAAGGCTAAATCCCTGTTCTACTTCAATGTTTTGATAATTATAATGCTGAATGTATGACTATGGTGTCTTCTATTTCTTTGAAGGTTATAAAAATATGCATTTTGATATACTTTATTTATTAGTTTTTAAGAGAATTTGAATATATAAGAATCATGGTTTGCCGGGCAATTGCCAAACCTGAATGTAATCAGATCGTTTCTTGGGAATTTCTTTCTAACTCGAACTTAAGCAATTCTAAAAGTAACATAACTTGAGTTGGTCATCATGAAACTGTCACAAGGTGATTCAACTAGGCATTCCTCGCTTTCACAATTTCTTGGCCACCTGCTATGTGCAAGTCTTGTTGCCATAAGTTGGTTCAAATGTGCCATCATAGCTTGACTTTTTGGATGAAAATTTCATGTCCTTGGTGTAGGATGACATCACTTTTTCATCAATTAGAATTTTACCATTGCAGATGATCCATGAAAGTATTTGTTGTGTTTATATCCTATATTTGGAGCCATACTGATCCACGCAATTGGTCTTGAACTACAAGTTAAATCAACAGTAGCAACCACGAATTTTCCTAGCTATTTCCGGAGTACGGATGATCCATTGTAGTAGGTAGGCAATCTTTTTTCTACCAAGGTTAAAACTTAGTTCATCTTCCAGAGACTTGATGTCATGCATATTTTCGCATTTGTATATGGAGCAACAATTTGGCAACCTTTCCTAGCTTGATTGATAGCCTTTCAAGTATCTTAATCTGGTAGAAATCTTCTACCATAAGTCATTAGACGGTTTAACTGGTGGAATATTTTTATCTGTGTACCTTTTCTTTTTCAAAATCTTGTGCATTACTCCACAGGTGTTATTTACTGTTCAATATGCTTCTAGTAGTCTTTGTTGGATGCCTTGTCTGAGGACTCACATGAAATGCTTATGATGGTGCTGAATTAAACAGCATCAAGTGCTGAGAATGAAGTTTATTATTCAAATTATTCTTTACGGTGTGACTCAGTGCACGAGACATCCCATACTTGTGGGCTCTGAAAATGGTTGATGTATGTAGCTTTACCCTTATTTTGTAAAGAGATTGTTTCCGCGACTCAAACCCATAGCCTTTAGGTAACAAATGCAGTAATTTTACTGTTACACTAAAGTCACCCTCTTATTCTTCACTAACACGATTTAGCGAATTTAGTATGATGTACCAAGAAGATGAGTTTGGCTCCTGTTTTAATTGGGAATTGGTGAAGTTCTATTCTGAAGCTTGGGATGGTTTGGCTGCTTATATATTTATATGTGTTAATACAAAAGGACATGGCTAACAAAGGAACGTGTCCAATTAGTCTTTTCTGCAATGTTATATGGTCACTTTCTGAGGATTATGTCCCTTTACTCAACTTTAGGTAGTGAAGCAGACTCTGTTCCTGCATAGTTGATGTTTGTTTGACTGAGTTGAACTCGAACAATGGCGAACGGAAGCAATTTTTAGGTTTTGAAACTCATCTGTTAGTAGGAGGAACTGAGAAAAAAATGAAAGGAAGAGATGAATAATGCTTACCTTGTATTTCTTCATCCTTGAGGATTTGAAATAGTTGATTAAGACCCACTACCAGTAGATGAGAAAAGCCAGAAAGGCGCATTGAAAACACTTCAGTTGTTAATTACATGAAATCCATCCTTTCTCGAAGGGCGTTAGGAAGCCTATCAGTTTCCTTTCGTTTTCTTCTTTATTCTATTATCTGATTGTGACAATTAAAACCACCAATGCAGAGAGTTTGCTTTTACCTTGTTAGCTCTTAGAAAATGGCTTGAAAATGACTTCAAATTTTCTTTTAATCAGAAATATTTCTTTTGTTGAATTTTTGAGTGCCTCAAGAACTGAAAATATTAAAAATCTGTGAAACAAATAGAGCATAATTTTTTTTAAAAAAAATATATAATTAATTTCAAATGAAATTTAAAATTGAGATCTCACTGAAAATAACACTAATACTGTTGATTTAATGGGTCAGAAAATTTTGAATCCTTGTTAAGTGCTAAATACTAGTAGATCTAATATGGTAATTAGCAGCCAGTGCTCAGAACATGGTAAATTTTGCAATGTAGTTTTTACTAGTTTTTTTAGGGTAATTTTTATAATTCTTTTTAAATTTTACCTAATATTTCACTTTAATCCCTTAACTTCAATTTATTATTAAAAAATTTCTAAATTTTAATTTTGTTTTTTAAAAAAAATCATTCTAACTTATTATAACAGGTTTTCAAGTTAAAAAAATTAAAATTACTTTTTCATATTTTTTTTTCTCATACTCAAAAAAATCAGCCTTTTGAATCAGTATTTAAATCTATCAAAAAATAGCAGTGCTATCATAACAATCTACTTTCTAAAAATGATGAGAATTTATGATTCACCAAAAAGTTTAAAATGATTTTTTAATCTGAAAATCTATTATTATAAGTTAGAGAGATTTTATGTAAAATAAAATTCAAATTCAAAGATTTTTTAGTAAAAATTTAAAGTTAAAGAACAAAAGTAAAATACAAAGCAAAATTCAAGAATAAATTATAAAAAATACCATTTTTTTTAATTTTTAGTTGTAATTTTTAATATATATATATATATATTGCAAAAGTTAACAAGTAAAAAAATTAAATTTTTTTTTTTTAAGGAAACAAGTAAACAATCTTAAGATATACATTAGGTTGTGTGAATTTAAATCTTACACGTTACTAAAATTTTTATTTATTTAATTTTAACTCAAAATCTCATAATTATTAAAATAATTTTAATATTATTAAGTTAAAATTTATTGATAATGTAACTGAATTTTAATTTTTTTTTTATTATCTGATACCGAAAACATACTACCATTTATTCTCCGTTTGTTTTGTTATATAATTTATAATAAAAAAAATTGAAAAAAAAAGCCACATTTTCATATGCAATTTTGGTGAATTGCACATTCTTTTGTTCAAAATGAAAATTTTCAAGACTGGGGCTTCGTTTGTTTATGAAAAATATTTTTTAAAAAAATATTTTTTATATTTTATATTTTTTAATATTTAGAGCACTTAAGAAAATTAGTCTAATAAAAAATATTTTCTCAATTAAAGGAAAAGTTAAGATTTAAAAAAAAATAACTTCTTTTTTTTAAAAGAGTAAGTTATTTTCTTGACTTTAATAATTTATTTTTTTAACTTTAATAGTCTTATTAAAATATAAAAATACTTAGGCATGTATAATATAAATATACACCTATAACTTAATATTGTAAATCAAACAATGAAATATATTTTCATGAAAATATTTAATTAAAAAATAATATCTATAAAAGATATTTTTTATATATAAATGATTTTTTATGAAACAAACGGAATCTAATTGTAATAACTAATTTATTAAAGTAGGGAACTTGCATTGTTTAATTAGTTTCATTTGAAATATTAATTGTTTAAATAATTGTCATTTTTTAAAATATTATACTGAAATTAAATCTGACCCACTTGTCAAATAACATTTTAAAATTCATAAAATCATATTTTTTTAATCAAAACTTTAACAGTAAGTTATATATTGCACATGAAATGACAAAATATTTTGTCTATCAAGATGATAAATTATGTTATCAACTATATAAAATAAATTATACTGTCACAATTTTAATTTATTATAGTATGCTGGTTCTTATATTTCTCGAAATAATAAAGTATTTTTGGAATTAACTGTAATTTGATTAAAACTATTTAAATGAGTAATTAAAAGAATTAAATTCTGACAAGTGAATTTTAAAGTTAATTATGGTAAAGTTGATATAAACTTAGACCCGGTCAGAGCCAATTCAAAACTTGAACTGAATTGAGATCGATTTGATTTAAATTTGAAATTGGTATGGATAATGATTCAATGGGTCTAAATTGGCTTAGAAAAAGGGCATTCCACTATCTTCGGGCCCAAATAAGAAGAGCTTCCATCCCTCTTTGATGGAACGAGAAGTTTCTGATTGCTTGGGTCCCCTTCCTTTCTTCCCTGATTTGTTGTGGCCGCCCGAAGCGCAGTTGTCGGACTGATCAATGTCCCATCTATAGGAGCATTATGCACAATGGCAGCTGTAGTCACAGACTGTGGATCCTCGGAGAAAGGAAGAGTCTTTGGAATGGTTGCTATCGTATTGCTCCTGTGTAGAGAGAGAAGATTAGGGAGATCTACATGACAATAATTGTCAGATTTTCTTGGGGAATGAGCTTGGCGATGATCTGAAGCATTAGGAGGCTGCTTACTCAGTGCCGGAGTTTGCAATGATGAACCTTGAACGTTGGCTGTGATAATAAAAAGATTTTGTAATGTCTCACCTGTTGGAACAAAAGGATTTGATGAGATTTGCAGATTATCTCTGGGGCCTTGGGATATTAGGTTCTTAGCACTCAGCCATAATCCATATTTGAAAGGAGGTGTAACAGCTTGGCCAGTAGCTTCCAACTTCTGCTTCTCCTCATAATTTCTGACAATATGCCCAATAATTCCACAAAGAAAACAGAATACAGGTAGTCTTTCATAACGAATACTGATCCATTCCTTTTTCCCATCCTCTTTTGGATAAAAGAAACTTGTAAGAAGAGGTTTAGTAACCTAAATTCTGACCTTGATTCGTAGGAAAGAAACCCACTTTACGTTGCTTGATTTTGGTCTATCCCAACTGATGAGTTCTTCAAAGAGCGAGGCTATCCTCTTAACACTATCCTCATTCCAGAAAGTAGGTGGTAGACCATGAATCTGAATCCAGAACCATGTAGATGAAAGATCTACCTCTTGTATTGCAATGTCAGGTGGCCACTTGTTCAAAATAATCAAGTTGTTATAAATTGACCACAGTCCCTCATCGTAGACTTTGTCCTTCTCTTGACAATTAGCAAACTGAAAGATGAAAATGCCATTTGGATCCCTTCTTACTTGCAGTTCTGCTTCCAACTTCCAGGCCTTAGATAAAGTGTTCTTTAAAAGCCATGGATTGTATTTATGAACCGATACAATCTTAGCAAATATTTTATCCTCTGTTAGTTGTTGTCCAAAATTATTAGAAGCCACCAAAACTAGGGAAGGTTCCTCACAACTTAAAGACTCTGTCATCGTGATTATATCTTTTAAGGCTGAATCACCTGCGTTCATAATTAGGAGAGATAGTAGATTTTATAATAAAGGACTGGAGAGAATATAAGAGCAATAAAGGAGAGATTTAGAGAAATAAGTGAAATATAAGACTAGTTGATGTCAGAGAATCAAAAGAAAGAAACACCCGTAAAACAATCCACACAACTATTCCCTTTCAAAAGCTCCTCAAGGATGGAGATATTCCATAGCCATTCACTTAATTGTTGTTTATCTCACGTCTAGTCTAGCCTACCTGTTTGGAGAGCCCAGAACAACAATCTTTATGGGCCAAAAAGAAATGGACGTTAAAGGAAACTCTCCCTCAACTTCAACTAAAGAAACCCAAAAACCTTGACCTTTCCTTCCTTGAGCCAAAGCCTTTGGATTGTCCAGTGCACTTGGCTAGTAGTATTTACAAACCTGAGACAATTATTTCAGGGCCCAGTCCTGCTAAAATAGCATCCATCCTAAAATTAAAAGTTCCAGCACTAAGAAAAGAAGGAAATAACGATAACACTCAGCCTAAGGGACAATATGATATAGAGACAACTTCTGAGGAGAATGCCATAGTTGGGCAAGAAGGAGTAAGTGAACGGAACATGACTTGGAAGCGTAGAGCTCGGCAAGGCTCTCAAAACGAAGGTGTTACTAATCCAAATTCACCATTAGAGAGGTTGACTGAGGTAGATAATATTTAGAGCACAGATATCCATTACAGAACATTTAAAATGGACAAAGAATCTTTGGATACTCCTCTGACTGAGGCTTCGATGGCTAGCATAAAGCCACCACAGGGGCCATGAGGATCGTAGCTTAGAACTGCTAGGGAATTGGGCAAGCCCCGGCAGTTTGAGCTCTCTTGGAGCTCATACGTCGACATCGCCCCTCCATTGTGTTCTTGATAGAGACAAGAAATAAGAAGAAGTATATGGAAGGTTTAACAAGAAGAATGGGCTTTGATAATGTTCACTATGTAGAACTTTAGGGCCTATCTGGAGGTTTATGCTTATGGTGGAACAACGAAGTGAACTTAGTTATACATAAATCTTCTCCTAATTTTATAGATACTGCTGTGTAATTGAAGGGAAGTAATTTTATTTAGCAGTCTATTTTTGTTTATAGATGTCCAAATCAAAGGAACAGGAAAGATTTTTGGAATCGGTTACATGATATCTCATCTCCCTATATCCCTTGCATCTTTGTGGGTGATTTTAACTCTATTGCTTCTCAGGATGACAAATGGGGTGGTGCTGATTTTTCTTTCTCACAAGCAAGAGATATGCATAACTTCATCGAATTTAGGGAGCTTATGGACCTTGAATGTAAGGGTCCTTATTTTACTTGGTTCAACAAACAATTTGGTAGGGTAGCAATCCTAGAAAGACTTGATAGGGCTTTAACATCTATTGAATGGAGAGAAGTATTCTTGAAGGCCTATGTTTTGAATGGAGCCCTTATTGGATCAGATCATTGTCCTCTAGTCCTGTGTTTAGACGGCTTTCAAATGCCCAAGAAACAGTTCTCTTTTAAATTTGAAGCTAAATGGAGGCTACATTCAGAGTGTCACGTGGTTATCTCTTCAACATGGAATCAACAAATCATCGGGTCGCCCATTTTCTCCATAATGCAAAAGTTAAAATTTTGCAGAAGAGCTTTAAGCAAATAGAGCAGGGAGTACTTCAAAGGGAACTATTTGGAAATCAATCAGTTAACAAATCATCTCGAATCTCTGTACCAGAATCTGATAGATGAAGCTAATAATTTGATTAAACACCAAATTCTATCCTATTTTAAGGAATTATGGCGTAGAGAGGAAATGCACTGGAAGCAAAGATCCTGCATTAATTGGTTACAAGAAGGTGATTACAATACGCGATTCTTCCATGTTTCAACCATGCAAAGAAGACAGAGGAATGCTATTTTGAAACTTAAAACATCAAATGGAAACTGGGTGGATTCGAAAGCTGCAATTCAAGATGAGATTGTTTCTTTTTTCCATAATCTATATTCCAGTCGTACTATCTACGAGGAAGATGATGTTGTTAGTCTCTTGCCTAACATTGTGACTCCAGAGATTAATATGAAGCTAATAGCCCTTGTTCTCGAAGATGAAATCAAAGCAGCAGTGTTCAGCTTGGGTGGATCGAAATCTCCAGAACCTGATGGATTCCCAGGTCTCTTCTATTAAAACAATTGGGACACAATTGGTAGGGAATTGTGTATTGTTGTACAAAGTTTCTTTACCAATGGCTTTATGTTAAAAGAATGGAATAAAACAAACATCGTTCTCATTCTGAAATGTAAAAGCCCATTTAAAATCAATCAATATAGGCCTATAAGCCTATGTAATTTCTATTACAAAGTTGTCTAAAAAATCATTGTGAATAGGCTAAAGCCATGGATGAATTCCCTCATCTCTCATGACCAAACTGCTTTTATTTTAGATAGAGCTATTCAAGATAATGTTATTATAGCCCATGAAACATTCCACTATCTTAGATCTTCTCATAGTAAAAAGCACTCAATGGCCATAAAACTAGATTTGCAAAAGGCATATGATCAAGTTGAGTGGATTTTTCTCAAGAAAGTTCGTCTGCAGTTTGGTTTTGATGCAGCATGGGTTCACCTTATTATGCAGTGTGTCTCTACTGCTAGTTTTTCTATATTGATCAATGGTGCCGCTTCTCCAGAGTTTTATCCTTCAAGGGGGTTAAAACAAGGAGACCCCTTGTCTCCTTACCTGTTTCTTTTTGTATCCCAAGCCTTATCTTGCCTTATTCAGAAGGAAAAACAATAGGGGAATAACCAGGGAATCAAAATTGCTAGAAGCTTGCCTGCCATTACAAATATGCTCTTTGCTGATGATACTTTATTGTTTGGCAAAGCTTCAAGAGTTGAAGCCCATGCTCTATTGAGAGCAATATCTTTATTTTCAGCAGCCTCAGGTCAACAAGTAAATTTCCATAAATCCAGCGTGTTCTTAGGAGACTTTCTCCTATTCAGTTGAGACAAGACATCCTTAATATTCTAAACATGAAGGAGATGGGGGTGGATGATTTGTATCTGGGTCTTCCAGTCTTTTGGGGTCGGTCAAAAGCCTAAGCATTAGAATTTGTGAGGAAAAAAATTTTGTTTAAGACCCAATCATGGAAGCAGAAGCTCCTATCACAAGCTGAAAGGGAAGTGTTAATTAAATCTATCATTAATGCCATTCCTACTTATTCTATGGCTATCTTGCTCTATCCTAAAAGCTTCTACAAAATTCTCAATAGTATTGTCTCGAATTTTTAGTGGGGGAGAAAAGATAAAGAGAGAAAGCTCCATTGGGTGAGTTGGAGAAAGGCAACCTATCCAAAGTATCAAGGGGGCTTGGGTTTTCGAGAATTCAGGCTTTTCAATCGTGCTTGTTTGGCAAAGCAATGTTGGAGACTTATTCAAAATCCAACAAGTTTGTGGGCTCGGCTAATAAAAAGTATTTATTTTCCCCATTGTTCATTTTGGCAAGCTTCTTCTTTGAGGAAAAATAAGTATTGGATATGGCAAGGTTTTCTAGCTAGGCTGGATATTTTAAAAGAGGGTTTCCATCACAATATTGGGGACGGTAAAGATACTTTGTTGTGGTTAAATCCTTGGTTACCTTCAATTCTAAATTTTAAAGTGGCAAGACCTTTGAATTCCACACCCCCCCCCCCCCCCCCAATATAAATGTTGTTGCTGATCTTATAATCCATCATTCTCTTACTTAGAATCACAATTGGGTTGATGCTCTCTTTGAACCCAATGTAGCCAATGAGATTAAGAAGATCCCAGTAGCACCTGTAGGCTATAAAGATTCCTTTGTTTGGCACTTTGATAAATTTGGTAAGTACTCAGTTCGCTCTGGGTATAGATTCTTGGCTCAAAAGGCAAGAACATCAACTCTAATTCATCTGTCTCAGCAAGTCGAGTTATGGATTAGTCTTGGAAGCAGTTGTGGAGTATTCCTATTTAGCCCAAAATTAAAGTGTTTATATGAAAGGCTTTGCTTGATGCCATTCTAGTACATGACTGTCTAGCAAGAAGGGGAGTCCTTGTTGATTCAACTTGTCCAATATGTGGTAATACTGCTGAAACAGTGGAACACATGTTATTTTGGTGTGACCATGCTTGAGCTACTTGGTTATCAAGTCCTTACAGCTATAAGCCTAACCCTATTGGCTTCACATTCTTTGCTCTATGGTGGTCTAAGTTGATATTAGAATTTCATAACGATGTTGAAGCTTGGTGTCTAGCTGCGACTACGTGTTGGATGATATGGAAAGAAAGGAATAAGCCTTTTTTTTTTATTATATTTCTCCTAACCCCATCAATGTAGCTTGTAAAATTACAAATACAGTTGAGGAACTTCTGTTGTTGCGAGAGACCATCCATAAACCCAACCATGGTGATCATGTTCCAGTTAATTCTAGTTGGGAAGCTCCCCCGCTTGGTTTTCCTAAACTTAACTGTGATGTTGCTTGGAAAGAAAATTGCATGGAAGCAGTAGCAGCAGTTATAGTGAGAAATCATAAGGGAGATCTCCTGGATGGTAAAGCTTCCTACATTAGTGCGAGCTCTCTGCTAGCAGGGGAAGTAAGGGCTATGTTAGAAGCTCTGAAGTTAGCTACAATTGTAGAAGCCAAGTTTATTGCTCTTGAAATTGATAATGCAGAACTGTTCCATGCAATTCAAGCTCAGTCAGGATTTATTCCGTGGGAAATTAGAGCTTCAGTACTTGCAATTAAAGATCACATGGCTGCATTTGATGATGTGCGTGTAATGTTAGTGAAGAGAACAGCCAATAAGGCAGCTGATTTTATAGCAAAAAATTTTTTATCGAGTTCTTTAGATTGTTCTTGGATTAGAGCTATTCCCCAGAATCTTTGGTCCATTTTGTTTTCTGATGCTCAGTTATCTTTTTAATATAAGTTCTTGGATGCAGTTCAAAAAAAAAAAGGTCTAAATTGGAATTTAACTAGTTATCTATTCATGCATTGTGCGGTAATTTAAATTTTTTATTTAATTTAAATTAAGTGAATTTCAATTAAATTAAATTATTTATTTTGATAAAAATTTAATTATTATATTAATTTATATACTTATACATATTGATTAGTAGTATTTGGTTTAAACTAAAATAATTGATCGAATTAAAATAAAGATAGAGAAATTTTATAAATAAAAATTCTTAAAAGATATAATTGTATTTTTTTTTGAGAAAATTTGGTATTTAATTAATAAGAATAATAAGATAAGTACATTATAATGTTCTCATAAGAGAAAAAAATATAAATATAGAGTAGAATAGCTAGCCTTCCGAGTAGTAATTGGTCCTTTTTGATTTTGGATGACCTAAGAAAACTTTTACAATACTGCTCTTTTGGAAATTTGTTACTTCTATGGCCCATTGAAAATACAAAATCACCAACGTCAATGGAGGAACATGTCACATTACTAAGCTTCATTGACTGAATAATATTATCCATACTTGAGTCTCCAACCAAAAGAAATAAATAATCTATACTATATTTCAAATTGCTAAATAACTCATTCAAATATTGGAAAAAAAAAATCTCACTAAGGGATAAAAAAAAATCCTATTAAGGGGAGAAAAACAAAACCCCAATAATGAGGAGAGACAGGACCCTAATATTGATGAAAGAATGATCTATTCCTAAAAAACACAAATCTAATGAAAGAAATTCAGATATGTTTCAAATGTATACAGATCTGAGAGGTTATTAGGAAAAATTAATAAAAAATAATAAAAGAAAAAGAAAATCAATTTATAGGGGTAGCCCGGTGAAAAATTCATTGCTGTCCAAAAAAGAAATTTGAAAGATAAGAGAGAGAGAGAGAGAGAGAGAGAGAGAGAGAGAAAAGGGGGGAAGAGAGGAGGAGAAGAGAGCACAAAAAAATAGGAGCAGAATATTATTGATATAATTGTAATTCATAGCTAAAAAGATAATCAGTGAAAAATCTTTTAATATATCTGAAAAAATGAAATAATGTAAACACATTAAATAAAAAATATGATTAAAAAATGAATATTTCTAAAATAAAAAAATAATATACTAATATACCTGATAAATTAATTTTAGTAGTCTCATGGAAAAAAAGTTCAAGTTGTGTCATGAATTTAATATTTCAAAATGGGTTATTAATATATCAATTTTTCAATTTTTAATTGTAATAATAGGCATGATAAAAATTGTATTTATAATTAAAAATAAATTAAAATGTAATTTCAAATTTAGTTAAGATAAAATTATTAAGTTACATATTATCTAATACTAATAAATAAATTTATAATTAAGAAAAGATAAGTTAAAATGAAATTTTAAACTTAGTTGAGATAAGATTATTAAGTTAAGTATTTTTTCATAATTAAATTTATAATTAGAAAAAGATAAATTAAAATGAATTTTTTTTAAATATTATTATTTTTTAACCATATCAAATGTTGTGGATATAAATGCAAATTTTAGTCAACAGTTTTTACTCTTTATATATATATATATATATTAAATTAGATGGTCTATCTTTTTAATATTATTAATTATTTAATTATATATTTGTATTTTATACATTAATGTCAATTATAAATATATAACTCTTTTAAAAAAAACTAAAATTTATAAATTGATATATTCAAATGTTAATAATTATGAATCACTCATATTTTATTTTTGACAAAGTGTTTATTTCAGATTCTTTTTATATAATATTCATTCGATATTATATCAACTATTGTTTTATACGCATATGTACAAATCATAAAAGTCAAAATTTGTAAACTTTTGAAACATGAAATAAATTTGACCTTTATTCATGTTAATTATATTTTATATGTACTATCTATAAAATAAATTATTAATTTCTTTTTTAAGACATATAATTATTAATTTTAATACATATATATATATAAATGAAATAAATTGAAATTATATTTATATTAAATATATTTCCTTTCATTTTATTTTATATTTCAAATTTTTAAAATATATATTTAAAATAAAATTATTTAGTTAAACATTATCTATACTAATAATTAATTTATAATTAGAAAAGATAAATTAAAATGATAAATTTTAAATAAAATTGTTACTTATGCTAAATATCAATTATTGGTTAAGTCAGATGTAAAATGTTGGTTATAAAATTATTTTTTTATTAATAATGCCAAATGTCAATTATTGATGTAGTCAAGTGTCAAATTTTAGTTAAAAATTTTGAGGACTTAACTTTATATATATATATATATATATATATATATATATATATATACTAAAAACGTAATTATTAATAATTTTAATATATAAACCATATATAAATAATTTCTTTTTTATATATAAAAATAAAATAATATCTTAAATTTGTTGTTAATTATTACATATTTTATCTTATTAAATTTTATTTTAACTAAATTTTTTATCTCACAATCTTTTCAAAGAAGATTTCATATAATATTATAGAAACCAAAAAGTGTTGCTTAAAATAAATTGCTTAAAACCCTTGTCTCCAGCCCTTTGTCCCTTTATACAAAATTTAGAGTAATTTTTAATCAATAGTCCCTCAATTTTGATAGTATTTCACTATCATCTCTCATCTCTCATCTTTATTTTATTATTATAAAATATCTAAATTTTAAAAATATTATACTAAAATATATAATGCCAAAATTTCATAAAACGCCTATGTGACAGTGTCACGCTATCAAAATAACCAAATAAAAAAATTACTATCAATACAGCTCATCTACCATAATTTCTTCACCATAGATAAGATCTCTTTCTCCTTACTCTTACTCACCTATGTCCATCTACAACGCCTCTCACGGGCCCCCTTTCTACATGGTGTTTTTTGACACATGTTGCTACCATGTCAGCATCTTATTGAAAATCCCCTTTCTACATGGTGTTTTTTGACACATGTTGCTACCATGTATGTTTTTTGACACATGTTGCTACCATGTAAGCATCTTATTGAAAATCCCCTTTCTACATGGTGTTTTTTGACACATGTTGCTACCATGTAAGCATCTTATTGAAAATCTAAACAAATTGTGACGAAAGAGATTCTAATTTATAGATTTTATAAAAAGAAAATGAAGATGGAAGACAAAGTGAAACACCTCTCAAAATAGAGAGACGACCAATAAAATTATCCACAAAGTTAGTGCTAAATGAAATTTATTATTATTATTATTATTATTATTTTTTAAGAAATAATATAAGATATATGAAATTAAAATTTTATCAATAATATATTATATGAAATTATTGTGAGAGATGGTACATAGACACTGAAATGTGTCTATGTATTAGAAAATAATATTATTTTTTAAAATAAATTTAATAATTTATTAATAAAAATAATAAAATTAATATACTATAATATTCTTATAAAAAAATATATATATATAAATATAGATAACTAAAATATTTTATTCATAAATGATAAACCTAGAATAATCTTCCAAGTAGAAATATTATTAACTATTTCAATTTCGTTAGGAAAAAAATTTTTCTTTCATTTAAAAAATAATACATAATAATAGATTTAGTATATTTTTAAAATTTAAAAAATATATATATAATATTTTAATTTAATAACTTTTATTGCATTAAAATTTTTATTATTATAAATTACATAAAAAATTAAGGCAATATAATTCGTTTATAAGATTACTCATCCATTCGTATATTTATATATATTAGTTTTTTTTTTTACTATAAATGTTGTTGTACTCATTATATATATTTATTATTTAACATTTTACATAATTTTTTTATTAATTTTTTTATATATAATATAATATTATCATAACATTTTAAATATTATATTTAATTATTTAAATTAAAATATTAACTTTAATTATTTAATTTCCTTTATTTGCAATTGAATTTCAACACCTATACATTTACACTCACACACATATATTTCTTTGCAATTTTTTTAGTTTTTTTTATAATGTCTTTTCATTTTACTCAAATTTTTTCTCTCATATTATTTTTTTTCTTTAAATATATTTATATTCTAATAAAATTATAACTTTCATATGTATATTATAATTATAAATAAGAATTTTTTAGCATATATGTTGCACATGTATTTGTAATATATTATTAATTTTTTAAATATATTTTATATTATTAATTTGGTGGACTGCATTTCATAAACATTGTGAGGATTTTTTTTTTTATATTATATGAAATTATTAAGTGTTTTGTTTTATAGTTTGGGTAAGACTGCGAAGATATTAACTTGCCATTTGATTTAAAAAATGATGCTAAAGATTGCCATTTGGCTTAATTTAATAATCACAAGTGTCATTACAAGATTATGGTTACTAATAATACAACTCTCCTTAGCAATAAAATTCAAAAAAAAAAAAAACTCTTACAAAATAATAAAGTTAAAAAATTTATATTATACGCATATTAAAGATAAATAAATAAATTATGAATTTATATTTAACTTTCAAAAAACAATCTACTTAGATTTTAACTTTATTATTTTGTATATATATATATATATATATATATATATATATATATATATATATATATATCTTTTTTGCTATCTATTATCTATAACATATGTCTGTGTATTCATTATATCAAGACCATCAGGATGAAAAGCATTATGCTATTCTTAAAATTAGGCCATACATCTATGTAAAATGGAGTTATGGTAATTAATTATTTTATTTAAAAAAAAACAAATATAATCATTTTTGAATTATGACACATTGTTACAAAAAAATTTTTAATAAATTTGTGGATAAACAATGTTGATTGATTACAAAAATTAATCTATAAAAGGATTGAAAAGTTTTTTTAATAAAAATTCATTTATGTGAGCTTTGATAAAAAAATTAAAAAAAAAAATTCATCTTGATTGTGCCACTGTATTTATAATAAAGCTAATAGTATTTGAGTAAAAAATAAAAAAATAAAAAAAAAAACTAAATGAGACATATAACTATTCTAAATTTAATAAAATTTAATTACATTTAACATATATAATTTAGGATTTTACCACTAAAAAATTTAGCTGTGTGATTTTAAAAATATAAAATTATAAAAATTAAATTATATTTTTAAAATAAAATAATTAATAATCTGCACAAAGCATGGATAAAATTTTTTTTTATATTTTAAGTACAAACTAAAACTCATCCAACATGAAAAGATGGCTTTGGTAATTATTTTTTTTTTTAAAAGAGTGTATTTAAATTGAAAAATATATTTATTATCAATTTAAATTTATGGGTATAAATTTATTGATGGACAATGGGATAACTATTATTTTTCAGTATAATTGCAAACCATATTACATGAATAATAAATTTTAATTTAGTATTATTAACATTATTTTCAAAATTACTCCCGTTAAACCTGTCTGGTCCTGTTTTAATAACCATGCTCCTTTCACCACAGCATGCCGCTACAAAATCCGCCTCCCCTGTGTGTGTGTGTGTGTGTGTGTGAGAGAGAGAGAGAGAGAGAGAGAGAGAGGAGAAAAGATATGGTGAACATCGTTGCAATATACATGACCTTATTGCATGGGCTATTAAAGCTAGCTGGAATGAGACCACGAGAAGTGGAGATCCAGCCAGGGACGATGATGCACTTCTGGGTTCCAAGAGAAACCATAGGCAAGCCTGTTGTTGTATTTCTTCATGGTTTTGCACTAAATGGGATTATGACATGGCAATTTCAGGTGCTTTCTTTGGCCAGAAGTTATGAAGTTTATGTGCCTGATTTCCTCTTTTTTGGAGGCTCAATCACCGATAAGGCTGATCGGTCACCGGCGTTCCAAGCTGAGTGCATAGCCAAGGGTCTAAGGAAGCTTGGAGTGGACAAGTGCACTTTGGTTGGTTTGAGTTATGGAGGAATGGTTGGGTTCAAGATGGCTGAGATGTACCCTGATTTGGTTACATCAATGGTTGTAACCTGCTCGGTTATGGCTCTTACCGAGTCCATTACTCGTAGCGGTTTACAGAGAATTGGGTTCTCATCTTGGGCAGAATATTTGCTTCCTGAAACAAGCAAGGGTTTGAAACAAATGCTGGACATTGCTAGCTACAAGCTGCCCTGGCTGCCTAATTTTGTTTACAAACATCTTTTGGAGGTAATTAATGTTTAAAAGAGTTTCACTTTATTTCAAAACTTTTTTTTTTTAATATTGTTATTAATTTGACTCAATTGAAGACTTCAAAACTTAGGAGATTGCTTCAATATCAATAAGCTTTATTTCAAAACTTTTTGCAGGTCATGTTTGATAATAGGAAGGAGAGAACTGAACTTTTGGAGGCATTAATCACAAGGGACAAGGACTTTAGCATTCATGGCTACTCACAGGTTAATTAATTAACAGTAATATATTATTATTGTTGTTGTTATTGAATGAGGGTTGTTGAGATGAGGACTAAATTTAGTAAGTATTGACCTACTATGATTTTAATTAGATAAGATTTATCATGATTTTAATTAGCATCACATATATAAATTGAATGAATTTTTTATATATTAAGTATAGATAAGTATTTCTTATTGAGATACCTTTTTAATCCTTACTAAATAAATTTCACAAATTTGAAATATAATTAAAAAAAAATTGAGTTGCTTGTTCCCTTAAATTTAAGCATGAAGGAAAAATTTTTCAGTGGCGGAGGGACAAGGGAGGCTTAAGGATAAGATGCGCTTCGTTATTTGACCATCACTCGTGTCAACAGTGTTGATTTTTCTCCTAAATAAAAATTGTAAAATTGATGTTTCAGGTGGCTATGAATTATTTGGGACCATTACCGACTTCTCTTTCCTTTTCTGAAATTAACCATTAGCAAGCTTTTTCTGACTATTCATAATTTAGGCTTCAACGCTCCTATACCGCATATTTCATAATGACCTCATATATTTTTTTGCCTGAATTTAATTTGTTATAAATTTAAAATATAAAACATATAATGGGATTTATCTATTAAATATATAAAAATATCATATATTTATATTTTAAATTTATAATAAATTGGGTCTCTGAAAAATTTCTCTATTTTAATAATATAGACTTTGTCTAATTCAGTGCTCAAGTTAAAATTTTGATTCCTTTTATTACACTGATTGAGAAATGGTCAAGTGGTAAAGCCCAATTTATAGGCAAATTTGTCATATTATTATACAGACAAAATTAGAGGAAAGCCAAAAAAAAAAAAATGAAGGCTAGGAGTAAGTCCAAGACAGTCTAATTACGGGTTTGCATTCATTTGCAGAACATTCAACTTTTGTGGGGAGAAAATGACATACTTTTCAAACTGGAAGACGCTCATAATTTGAAAGGGTATGTCATTATTTATTATTATTATTATTATTATTACAAAGGAGAATTTCGAAATTAAAATTTTATTTAGTATTATTAATAAATGTAGTCAGTAGATTTTGATTGGAAAGTTTAATTAATCACCTGTTACTTGAATGCATGCAGGCAACTAAAAGGCAAAGCAACATTGCATTCCATAGAGAAGGCAGGCCACCTGGTTCCTATAGAGCGACCATTTGCTTACAATACCCTCCTCAAGAAAATTCTGGCCTCTTTCTGTGAAGATGAAAAGCAGAAATTGTGAAGAACAACAATTAGCATTTTATTGTCATTGAGTAGTTTGCTTGCCATCAAACAGTACTAATCTGATGTAATTTCTTTTTTGAGTTGGGAAATAAAGATAAATTAGCAATCCAACCAATATCATATGTTAGGATAGAAATCATCCCTAGAAAATGGGAACTAACCAATGATGAAAATTAATTTACACAGATAATATAATGTTAATAAATTTCTACATTTATTTCTCCTGTCCAATCATATATATATTCTTGTAATTTGATTTCAGACCATCTTCAGCGTAGCGAGTGATTTTATTGAAAAACGCAAAGAAATTTCCTCTGGTAATCCTACAGGATAATATACTTAAATTACACACAAAGCCTTTCATTATTTTTTTTTTTTGGTAAAATAAGGTGTAAAACACCAGGGGAGACTAACGACAATAAGTAATCCCTACCCTCTCATGAGCAAGCCATGGAAGAACTCCTGTAGGAGGGTTGAGAAGCACATGTTTGCCCAAAGGAACTGATTTAGCAATCCCAACAAGCCAGTCAGCAGAGAAGTTGGATTCTCTATACACATGGACGACACTAATATCTCTCAACATCACCATGAGATCATGAACAGAGCGCGCAAGAGACAAACAAGAAGCCATAGGCATCATAGACCCGGAGATAATATCAACACCTTTATTGTCACATTCAACAATAGCATGCGAGATACCCAACTCTTCCAATAGCTTAATGCCGTGGTAGACTGCCCAAAGCTGCACAACAAAGATAGAACACTCACCTAGATTTGAGAAAAAGTCTCTAATCCAATTGCCAAGATGGTCCTGACTAACCCACCTCCAAAAGCAAACCCATTGCTAAAAGAGAAAGCACAGTCCGTATTTAACTTGAAGAAATTAATAGGTGGACATTGCTAGCTCACAGCCATAGGACCACATATTCTAGTAGATGAACTAGCAGAAAGGCTAATCAAGAATGAATTAAACATATTAGCTTGAGAGAGAACTTCATGGACTATCCCATCACCACTAGAATAAGTGTTCTTAAAAATAAGATCATTTCTATGATGCCACAGCGTCCAACACGCAACTGTTAGTAGTATGCCCTAGAGTATATCATTTGTATGTATCTTGTACATATCTTATTAATAAAAGACAATTTCACTTTTTCATTTATATAATATATTTATGTGTAATAGAAAAGGTCCATTGATGTATTGTTAGAAATTCTATTCTTAAGTTGTTAAGAATATGAGTGATAGTATTTCTAGTACAAAGTATCATAAATTGGTTCACAATTAAGAATACTTTACAAATGACATAACTTATTCAGAAAGATTATAATCATATTTATTCCCAAGTTATTTATATGAGATATAAATAAGATGGAGTGGTGAGTCTTATGCCACATAACAAACATGATAAGCACTTATATATGATAAGTAGGCCGAATCAGTGACGCTTATGACAAGCACATAGAGTTTACTCTTTTCAATGCATTGTCATATATCATATCAGTACATATAATCTTTAGACCTGAGATAAAACAGTTATCTTGTATATAGGTGGTTTGAGCTTGATACTGTTTTCATACTTGTACTGTGTATAGGTATATGGGTATGTGTTGGCTCCTACTAGTTATATATGGAAATAGGTGTTGATCAAGATGGAATCCATTACCCTAAGTAAATAGGGATAAAATTCTATGTTCATTTAATTGTTCTTAATGTTTCAAGTTCCTGGCCAGAACAGACAGATTTAGTCAGAAAAGAGTTTCTGACAAGAAAATCTAATTAATCAAGAACTAGAATTAAAAGAGAACATAATGTTCATAACAAATGGGGTTGGACATTAACCATGACTCCAACTCGAATTGGGATTTTGTAACGGAGAGATTCTAGTGCATGGTAATATATGATTAAAGGTTCATTTAAGGTATTCCTTATTACTGATTGGGTGACCATAGCATACTATACTAGGTATCAACCATGGTCTATGAGATGCCTGAAATGATTTAGAAAAATCATTTACGGTAAGAAAGAGTTCTAATGATATTAAGAGTTAATATCATTTCTCATTGCCAATAAGTAATGAGCCTAGTAAATCACAAATCTACATAAGCTAATCACCATTTAAAATGTGATTTAATTGATTAATTAAAGAGTTTAATTAATTGATTAAAGAGGTTTGGTTTGCAATAAGATTGCAAAGTCCCTAGCATGACTTGAAACCAAATCTAGGTTATTTGATGTATAGTATAAATTAAATTTATATTTAATTTGATTAATATAAATTTAATTATGAGAAATTAATTAATTTATATTTAATATAAATTGATTTAAAGAGGATAAATTATGATTTTGGGTTGAGAACTCAAATAAAAGAGTAAGGGAAAATTGGTCTTTTCACATGGTGACATGTGGCACCATGAGATGGTGACACATGGCACCATATGATCTTGCCACTTGTCTTTCTATGATGGAAAATCACATGTCATGATTTAAATGGAGCTTGACACTTGGCTTCATAGGATTAAATCAAATAATAACAAGATGGGATCTTGTGATGACATGTGGCAAGGGAGTTAGGATTTGACCTAAGTATATAAAGAAATATTATAAAGAAAAATCAGCCACTCCCTTCTTTTCTCTCATGTTGGACAGCAACATGGAGTCTTCTTCTTCTCTTCAATTTCTCAATTGATTCAAAGGGAAAAACTTAGATTTCCTCTTGAATTAAATTATTAGAAAGTGTTTCTAACACCCAAAACATTCATACAACCTTCACAAAGCATAAACCCCATCTCAAAATTAGTTGATAAGGCTTGAGAAGCCAATCTAGGGGCTGCCATTGCATTTTTGGTGTGTGCTTGTGGTGGACAAACTAGAGGGATAATATTTGGGGTCCTAAGAACATCCTAAGAGTCGGAATTGCATCAATTGTGCATCAAGAGATTAGTACCTAAAAATCCCTCTTTTAGTTACGGTTTAATTGAATTAAATGTTAATTCACAATCTTTAATAGCAAATGAAATTTTAATGCATGTTAAAATGTGTTTTGGTATGCAATTGGGCATTGGAAATTGATTAGGATCATAAGACACTTGGTATGGTGCATGTAACCTTATAAATAATTTTTGAAATTCAAGGTTCTAATGCCCTTTAATCCATGCTTCCACTCCTTCAATTGGTATCAGAGCCACTATATTTGCCATTAAGATTGTTTATGAGGCTTAATTGTATGATTGGATCCGTACAGGGGCGTGTTGGGCTTTTTGGGCTTGGTTTTTGGGCCCATTTTGCAATTGTTGTAAGGCCCATAATTAAGCCCATACCTAATTAAATTGTTTAACTAGGAATTTTAATCACATAATTAATTTATGAAAATTGTTTTCATAAAATTAAATTTGGAAATGGTTTCTAAATTTAAATTTATTTGAATAAGATTCAAATTTGAATTTTAGTTGAATATGTGATATTCAATTTAATTTAATTTTTTTATAGCATGTATATTTCATTTAATTGTTAAATTTCAAATACACATGATGGATGATCATGGACAATAAAAGACCAATGTGATTGGATTTATTTCTTTTATTTTTCTTTGGGATGTAAAATAATTAATTTTATTTTAGTGGCATGTATTATAAATATTGTGATAATTTAGGTTGTAATTTCATTTATTTAAGGACTTTAAAGTCCATATTCTTGTAAACTCGCCTTGGTATGCTAAGGATTACAATGTAATTAGATTACAAGAAGAACAAGGAGGTAAAGAGCATTGGTGGGACTAGTGGGAGGAGATCAAGATCAAGGGTTGATTATGTACTCCTTCAGCAACTCTTGTAACATGAATGAATGAAATACACCTAGGAATGCCCTGATTCAATTCTTGGTGGCTCAGAATTAAATCCCTTAGAAAGTCTATGATCATACCATATTATTTGTTTATCCATGTATGCATGAGATGTGTATGAATGTATGCAAGTATATGATATATGCATGCTAATTGGATAATGTACAAAGTGAGACCATGATAGTAATTAAGTCGACCACAAAATCTTCTAAATAAATGATTAAGTTGAAAATGGTATAATTAAGGTAATTATATCATGGCCCTCCATTGAGGCAATTATTTTAAGAAATTTTAAATATTTGCATGTGATGCATTTATTTAAGAGATTTTCTTAAGAATAATTGTTAAGCATAAGATGTTATAAATATATAAATAGTTGGTGGCCAATAATGGATGTGCCTAAGGACATTAAAATTATTTGCATGATTACTGGCTCAATGGGATCAACTTAACTAATGCAAGATAAATCAATAATGGATGTGCTTGAGATTTTGAGCATTAGGGGCTAAATAAATGATTGAACCTCACATGAGATGTGATGGACAAGGAGTTGTTCACTTATAGTTTATTGTGATTCCAATAATGGATGTGCCTAAGGATGATCAATAAGACTATAAGAATTCAATCACCCACCAGAAATCCATCCAACTAGGATTTCCGTTTCCTACTTTGAAAGTGTGGGATTCGCCAAGTTACTGGGAGGATTAATTTGATTAAAAGACCATAATTATTTTGGTTAATTACTTAATACCTTTACTAATTAATCTAGTTATTTTCTGCAGTTAATTTTTCTGATAATAATGAGCACACAACAACCACCACCATCCAATATCCTTGCGAGCATACTTAATCACAATAGGTTGATGGGACCTAATCTTTCTGATTGGCTCAGAAATTTAAAACTTGTCTTGAACCTAGAACGTATTGGATATGTTTTAGACTTAAAGGTTCCTGGTCCCTTACCTCCAGAGGCCACTCAAGAGGAACTAGACACTTTGGACAAGTGGAAGGAGCATGATATAAGAGCCAAATGTTACATGCTTGCTTCTATGACTAATGAGTTACAGAAGCAGCATGAAAATATGCAGAGTACAAGTGAGATCCTCCTTCACCTGCAAGAGTTGTATGGTGAGCACAGCAGGAATGCTAGGTATGAGATATCTAGACAGCTATTCCGCATGAGGATGTCTGAGGGACAGAATGTAGGAGATTATGTTTACAAAATGATTCGGCTTATTGAGCAGCTGGAACATCTTGATTTTCACATGGATTTCCAATTGCAGACGGATCTGATCCTTCAGTCCCTGCCTGAGTCATTTGGGAATTTAGTGACAAATTTCCATATGACAAAGCAAGAGTGTACTCTGGCTGGGTTGCTTAACATGCTAGTTATTGCTCAAAAGAATATGCCAGACAATAAAGGAAAAGAGGTGGCTTTGATTGCATCTTCTTCTTCTACTGAAAAGTCCAAAAAGAAGAAGGGTAATAAGAATAAGAAACCTCAAATTCCTGGACCTTCCAAGAAGATAGCCAAACAGAAGGGCAAGACTGAAGCTGACAGAGGCAAGAGAAAGTGTTTCCACTACCAGAAGGATGGGCACTGGAAGAGAAACTGCCCAGAGTATCTTACTTATCTGAAAGAAAAGAAGGATAGACCTTCAGAAGGTATGTCTGTGTCTTGTTATTTAGATTCTGATGATACTCATAATTCATCTACAGCTTGAGTTTTAGATACTGGTGCTAGTTCTCACATTACTTTTGATATGTAGGAACTAGTAAGTAATAGCTACTTGCAGTCACGAGATATTAGACTTCGGATTGGCAATGGCTCAACTGTTGAAGCTTTAGCCATAGGATCTAAATCTTTATACATGAATGGACATGTTTTGTATTTAAATAATGTTTTGCATGTACCTGATGCTTTTAAGAACATCATTTCTATATCTAGTTTGACTAGAAATGACTATGAATTTCAGTTCACAAATGATGTTTGAAATATTTATTTTGGAAATAAATATATTGGCTCGGGTTATATGCATGATAGACTTTATTATTTAGATAATAATGTTCAATACAAATCTAATGCAAGCAATCTAAATGAATATAATGCCATGATGAAAATCAACTCAAGTTCAAAATATATTTGATACTTAAGATTAGCTAATGTTGCAGAACATAGGATTACAAAGCTGGAGAAATGGGAATTTTATCCTCATTGGGTTCTAAACCTACTCCAACTTATGAATCCTGCCTTGAAGGCAACATGACTAGATCACCTTTTGTTGGACAAGGGTTAAAAGCTGAAAATATTTTGGAACTTATACATAGTGATGTATGTGGTCCATTTAAAGAAATGACTAGAGGTAGTTTTCATTACTTGATTACCTTTACTGATGATAAATCAAGGTTTGGGTATTTGTATTTGATGAAATACAAACATGAATCCTTTGAAAAGTTCAAAGAATTTAAATGTGAAGTAGAAAATCAAACAGGAAAAAGTATTAAAACTTTTTTATCAGATGGTGGAGGTAAATACTTAAGTACTGAATTTGATGAATATTTGAAAGAGCATGGCATTGTCTCCCAACTGACTCCTCCAGGAATGCCACATCTGAATGGTGTATCTGAAAGGAGAAATTGTACCATATTAGATATGATATGCAGTATGATGATCTATACTGATATGCCAGTCTCCTTTTGGAGATTTGCATTAGAATCAGCTTTGCATATTCTGAATAGGATTTCATCAAAATTAGTCTCTTCCACACCTTATGAGATATGGCATAGAAGAAAATCGAGTCTTAAGTATGTTAAGATTTAGGATTTTCCAGCTTATATTAAAAAGCTGAACACTGATAAATTGGAAACCAAATAAAAAAAAGGTCGATTTATTGGATATCCAAAAGAAAGTTTTGGATATTATTTTTATTTGCCTACATCACAAAAGGTTGTGGTAAGCAGAGATGTCATATTTCTTGAACAACAGTTTATTCAAGAAGGTGGCAAAGGAAGGCAAATAGAGTTAGAATTGGAGAATTCTGACCAACCAACAGATCAAATGGATATAGATCCATCTAGTTAACCTACACCTATTGATGAAACATTTACAGTAATTCCTCGCAGATCGACCATGATATCTCACCCACCAAAGAGATATGGTTTTCTTCATGAAGATGAACAAGAGTTATTTACTCATGAAAATATAGATCATGGAGATGATCCTCTTACCTATGAAGAAGCTATATCAGATATAGATTCTTAAAAATGGATTGAAGCTATGAAATCCGAAATTGATTCCATGCATAAGAACCAAGTTTGGGACCTTGTTGACCCACCTGAAGGTATTATAACTATAGGGAATAAATAGGTTTTCAAGAAGAAAATTGGTTCTGATAGAAAGGTAGAGATCTATAAAGCAAGGCTAGTGCAAAAGGGTTTCGCCATAGGTAAGGAATCGACTATGAGGAGATTTTCTCACCTGTAGCCATGCTTAAATCAATTAGAATTTTATTAGCAATAGCTGCATACTATGATTATGAGATTTGGCAAATTGATGTCAAAATAACTTTTCTCAGTGGAAACATTGATGAAAACAGTTTCATGGAATAACCTAGGGGTTTTGAATCCCAAGATGGTTTCAAGGTATGTAAGCTAAACGATCCATTTATGGATTGAAACAAGCTTCGAGGAGTTAAAACATCCGTTTTGATGAAGCCATTAAATCATTTGGTTTTATAAAAAATATGGATGAGCCATGTGTATATAAGAAGGTTAGTGACAGTGCTGTCACTTTCCTTGTTTTATATGTAGATGACATTTTATTGATAGGCAATGACATAGGTATGTTGATAACTGTCAAGATATGATTGTCAAATACATTCTCCATGAAAGACTTAAGGGAGACAACCTATATTTTTGGAATTCGCATCTATAGAGATAGAGCAAAAAGAATAATTGGTTTATCCCAAAGTCTATACTTGGAAAAGGTGTTAAAGAGGTTTAACATGCTTGATTCTAAGAGAGGATTGTTACAAGTAAGGCATAGTATCCACCTTTCTAAAGAGATATCTCCAAAGACACCAGAAGAAAGAGATAAAATGGCCAGGATTCCATATGCTTTGGCTATTGGAAGTTTAATATATGCAATGTTGTGTACGAGGCTGGATATCGCATATGTTATTAGTTTGACTAGCGGGTTTTAGTCCAATCCAAGTTTGGAACATTGAATAGCTGTCAATAATATCCTTAAGTACTTGAGAAGAACTAAGGATTTATTCTTGATTTATGGAGGTGGCAACTTACAACTGGATGGTTACACTGATTCTGATTTTTAATCAGATATTGATGATAGAAAGTCTACATCTGGATTTGTGTTCATTTGTGATGGAGGTGCAGTTAGTTGGAAGAGTTCCAAACAGAGTACGATTGCTGATTCCACTACAAAGGCTGAGTATATTGCTGCATCAGATGCTGCAAAAGAGGCTGTTTAGCTAAAGAAGTTCGTGATAGAAATTGTAGTAGTTCCTTCCATTGAGTCAGCAGTTCCTCTATATTGTGACAATAATGGAGCAGTCATACGGGCTAAGGAACCCCAATCTCATCAGAAATCTAAACACATAGAAAGGCATTATCATATTATCAGAGCGATAGTTGGGAGAGACGAAATAGCCATGCAGAAGATAGCATCAGCTGAAAATCCCGCTGATCCATTCACGAAGCCTATGTCACAAGCTCAGTTAGACTGACATCTTGATAAGATGGGTCTGAGATACTGTAATGAATGGCTCTAGTGCTAGTGGGAGATTGTTAGTAATATGCCCTAGAGCATATCATTTTGTATGTATCTTATACATATCTTATTAATAAAAGGCAATTTCACTTTTCCGTTTACATAATATATTTATGTGTAATAGAAAAAGGTCCATTGATGAATTGTTAGAAATTCAATTCTTAAGTTGTTAAAAATATGAGTAGAATAGTTAGCCTTCCGGGTAGTAACTGGTCCTTTTTTATTTTAAATATGGGTATAAATTTATTGATGGACAATGGGATAACTATTATTTTTCAGTATAATTGCAAACCATATTACATGACTAATAAATTTTAATTTAGTATTATTAACATTATTTTCAAAATTACTCCCGTTAAACCGGTCTGGTCCTGTTTTAATAACCATGCTCCTTTCACCACAGCATGCCGCTACAAAATCCGCCTCCCCTCTGTGTGTGTGTGTGTGTGTGTGTGTGTGTGTGAGAGAGAGAGAGAGAGAGAGAGAGAGAGAGAGAGAGAGAGAGAGAGAGAGAAGAGAAAAGATATGGTGAACATCGTTGCAATATACATGACCTTATTGCATGGGCTATTAAAGCTAGCTGGAATGAGACCACGAGAAGTGGAGATCCAGCCAGGGACGGTGATGCACTTCTGGGTTCCAAGAGAAACCATAGGCAAGCCTGTTGTTGTATTTCTTCATGGTTTTGCACTAAATGGGATTATGACATGGCAATTTCAGGTGCTTTCTTTGGCCAGAAGTTATAAAGTTTATGTTCCTGATTTCCTCTTCTTTGGAGGCTCAATCACCGATATGGCTGATCGGTCACCGGCGTTCCAAGCTGAGTGCATAGCCAAGGGTCTAAGGAAGCTTGGAGTGGACAAGTGCACTTTGGTTGGTTTGAGTTATGGAGGAATGGTTGGGTTCAAGATGGCTGAGATGTACCCTGATTTGGTTACATCAATGGTTGTAACCTGCTCGGTTATGGCTCTTACCGAGTCCATTACTCGTAGCGGTTTACAGAGAATTGGGTTCTCATCTTGGCCAGAATATTTGCTTCCTGAAACAAGCAAGGGTTTGAAACAAATGCTGGACATTGCTAGCTACAAGCTGCCATGGGTGCCTAATTTTGTTTATAAACATCTTTTGGAGGTAATTAATAATATTAAGAGCTTCTTTGAATTAATAATGTTCAAAAGAATTTCAGTTTATTTGAAAGCTTTTACTATTATTATTATTATTATTATTATTATTATTATTATTATTATTATTATTATTATTATTATGACTCAACTGAAGACTTTACAACTTTGGAGATTAAATCAGCTTTATTTCAAAATTATTTGCAGGTCATGTTTGATAACAGGAAAGAGAGAACTGAACTTTTGGAGGCATTAATCACAAGGGACAAGGACTTTAGCATTCCTGATTACTCACAGGTTAGGTTAATTAATTATAAGTGGATTATTATTATTATTATTATTATTGGATGAGGGTTGTTGAGAAGGACCAAATTTAATGGGTATTAATTATATGTGAGATTTATTATGATTTAAGATAAGACTGCTTATGATTTTAATTAGCATGGCATTTGTAAATTGGATGAATGTATGTATTTGAGTGTAGGTGAATATTTATTATTGAAAAAACCTTTCAGTCCATAATTTAATCTAATTAATTTCACAAATTTGAAATATATATATATATATATATTTATATATTGAGTTGTTTGGTTCTTTAAATTTCAAGCTTGAATGATTATTTTTCAGTACTGGAGGAACAAGCTTTAGGATAAGATGCCTTAATTTGACCATCACCTGTGTCAATAATGTTGGTTGTCTCCTTCTGGTGAAATTGAAGTTTCATGTGGTTATAATTGTTTGCGGACCATAAAACACCAACTTCTAAAATTAACCATTAGCAAGCTTTCACTAGACTTTGTTTAATTAGGTGTTCAAGTCAAATTTTTCCACCTGAAAACAAATCCTAAATAGTCTAAGTAAGAGGTTGCATTCATTTGCAGAACATTCATCTTTTGTGGGGAGAAAATGACATACTTTTCAGCCTGGAAGACGCTCATAATTTGAAAGGGTATGTCATTATTATTATTATTATTATTACAACGGAGAATTTTGAATTAAAAATTATATTTAATATTAATAAATGTATGATCAGTAGGTTTAATTGGAAAATTTAATTATCCACCTGTTACTTGAATGCATGCAGGCAACTAAAAGGCAAAGCAACATTGCATTGCATAGAGAAGGCAGGCCACCTGGTTGAAATAGAGCGACCATTTGCCTACAATACCCTCCTCAAGAAAATTTTGGCCTCTTTCTACGAAGATGAGAAGCAGAAACTATGAAGAATTTAAATGCACTTTCAATAACAATTAGCATTTTATTGTCATTGAGTTGTTTGGTTGCCTTCAAACACTGATCTTTTTTTTTTTTTTTTTTTAGTTGGGAAATAAAATAAAGGAGACTTACAATTAGTCCCTGTATTTTGGTTCGTTAAACCATTTAATTTTTTTATTAAATTTTTTATTATTCAGTGCTAGTTAAATTAGTATTTAGTCTCAATCCTCCTATTTTGAAAAAAAAATATTATTTAATCTCTCTATTTTAGTAAAACTAATTAATTAGTCTCTATATTTTAAAAATATAACATTTTGAAAAACATATTATTAAATAAAAATGTAAACTTTACCCTATGAAAACTAAATCTGAATATATATATATATATATATATATATATATATATATTAATTATTCAAGTATTTTCATCCAATTTTTGAACATTATTTTTGTATTTTGTCTACTAGAAAACAATTTTCTTTAATTATTTTGAAATTTAGGGAAACTAATTAATTTTTTTGTGCAAATCGTTTGTTTCATTTTTATAAAAAATGAAAATAAAGAGAGGATGAGTAGAGAAGGGTATGGGTGTAGAGGAGAAAAAACATAAAGAGAGAGAAATAAGAGGGAGAGGATTGGACAGTTTAGGTATAAAAAATAATTATAGAACTAAATAGTTAACAAAACAAAATTACATAAATTAATTAATAGCATTACTAATGGAAAAAATTAATGGAGGGACTAAATTTAACGCAAGAAAAATATAAAAACTAAATAGTATATTTTTAAAAATATAAGGATCAAATAATGAATTTCATTGAAATGCAAAGGCTAAATAGTAATTGACTCTAAAGAAAAATTAGTTATGCCCAAAACCAACTACAATATCAGATGTTAGGAAAGAAGTCATCTCTGGGAAATGGGAATTAATCAATGATGAAAATTAATCACCAGTAATCACATGAATGATCCTAAACTATGACACCACTTATGTCAAGCAGCAAAAGACCATGAAGCTCCTGGGGAGAATCTGTAAAATAGTGAACACCCAAAGGGAGGTCCTGACCCATACGAGCAAGCGCATCAGCCCCATTCCCTGATTCACATGCAATGTCCAGTCACGACCAAACAACTCTTTGATGCCCATCTCCAAACACCAAACTAGTGCAGGAGTTAACATTAGCCATATTCTTCGAAAGACAATTAACAACAACAGACAAGTTGTCTTTTTCAATCGTATCTCTTCTGTAGCTTGTCCCATGTCAGCTGAAGACCAAGAAGTTCCCCACATCTCAGCCATAATAATCAATTTCAATTTTAAGATGCCATAACACTCTGTTAATGAAAATTCATTTGTTACACTCAAAGCATTATACTAAATAAATTAGTCATTTGATTAAGTATAAAATACTCATAATGGTGACCGAGCTAGATATCAACTTATAAAGGGCCAAATGTATATATAAGTGTACATATTTTATGAAAAAATAAATTATAATTCATATTAAATTAGTTTATTAAAATTAAAAAAAATATAATTATTTATATAAAAATAATGATGAAAAGTTAATTTTAATTACTTTTTTAATATATATGATTCATTGAATAATTAATTTATTGATAAAATCTACAAAACTCATTAAGATTGTTTAATAATTTAAATAAAAATAACAAATTATATCTAGTTAATACAAGCTAAAAATAACAAATTATATTAAGGGTAAATTATTACTTAGTCCCCGTATTTTAATGAAAATAATTATTTGGTCCTTATATTTTAAAAAATACACTATTTAGTTTCTGTATTTTGTCTTCGTTAAATTATTTAGTCACTCTGTTAGTTTTTTTGCTAGTTAATACTGGTCAAACTACTAATTAATCCTTCTATTTTAATGAAACTAATTAGTTAGTTCATGTAATTTGACTCCGTTAATTATTTAATCTCATAATTATTTTTTATACCTAAACTACCTTAATTCTCTTTCTCTTATTTCTCTCTTATCTTCTTTTATTTCTATATCTCCACATTACTCATAGTGGTTTACAGAGAATTGGGTTGTCATCTTGGGCAGAATATTTGCTTCCTGAAACAGACAAGGGTTTGAAACAAATGATACGCATTGCTCGCTACAAGCTGCCATGGGTGCCTAATTTTGTTTATAAACATCTTTTGGAGGTAATTAATAATATTAAGAGCTTCTTTGAATTAATAATGTTCAAAAGAATTTCAGTTTATTTGAAAGCTTTTACTATTATTATTATTATTATTATTATTATTATTATTATTATTATTATTATTATTATTATTATTATTATGACTCAACTGAAGACTTTACAACTTTGGAGATTAAATCAGCTTTATTTCAAAATTATTTGCAGGTCATGTTTGATAACAGGAAAGAGAGAACTGAACTTTTGGAGGCATTAATCACAAGGGACAAGGACTTTAGCATTCCTGATTACTCACAGGTTAGGTTAATTAATTATAAGTGGATTATTATTATTATTATTATTATTGGATGAGGGTTGTTGAGAAGGACCAAATTTAATGGGTATTAATTATATGTGAGATTTATTATGATTTAAGATAAGACTTATTATGATTTTAATTAGCATGGCATTTGTAAATTGGATGAATATATGTATTTGAGTGTAGGTGAATATTTATTATTGAAAAAACCTTTCAGTCCATAATTTAATCTAATTAATTTCACAAATTTGAAATATATATATATATATAGAGTTGTTTGGTTCTTTAAATTTCAAGCTTGAATGATTATTTTTCAATACTGGAGGGACAGGCTTTAGGATAAGATGCCTTTATTTGACCATCACCTGTGTCAATAATGTTGGTTGTCTCCTTCTGGTGAAATTGAAGTTTCATGTGGTTATAATTGTTTGCGGACCATAAAACACCAACTTCTAAAATTAACCATTGGCAAGCTTTCACTAGACTTTGTTTAATTAGGTGTTCAAGTCAAAATTTTCCACCTGAAAACAAATCCTAAATAGTCTAAGTAAGAGGTTGCATTCATTTGCAGAACATTCATCTTTTGTGGGGAGAAAATGACATACTTTTCAGCCTGGAAGACGCTCATAATTTGAAAGGGTATGTCATTATTATTATTATTATTATTACAACGGAGAATTTTGAATTAAAAATTATATTTAATATTAATAAATGTATGATCAGTAGGTTTAATTGGAAAATTTAATTATCCACCTGTTACTTGAATGCATGCAGGCAACTAAAAGGCAAAGCAACATTGCATTGCATAGAGAAGGCAGGCCACCTGGTTGCAATAGAGCGACCATTTGCCTACAATACCCTCCTCAAGAAAATTTTGGCCTCTTTCTATGAAGATGAAAAGCAGAAACTATGAAGAATTTAAATGCACTTTCAATAACAATTAGCATTTTATTGTCACTGAGTTGTTTGCTTGCCTTCAAACACTGATCTTATTTTTTTTTTAGTTGGGAAATAAAATAAAGGAGACTTACAATTAGTCCCTGCATTTTGCTTCATTAAACCATTTAATCCCTTCATCAAATTTTTTGTTACTCATTGCTAATCAAACTAATATTTAGTCTCTTTATTTTAAGAAAATTAATTATTGGTCTCTATATTTTGAAAAAAAATTACTATTTAATCTCTATATTTTAGTGAAACTAATTAGTTAATCCCTATATTTTAAAAATATAGTATTTTGAAAAACATATTATTAGATAAAAATGTAAACTTTACCATATGAAGATAAATCTGAATTTATATATATATATTTTAAATTATTCAAGTATTTTCATCCAATTTTTAAACATTATTTTTGTATTTTGTCTACTAGAAAACAATTTTCTTTAATTTTTTAGAAATTTAGGGAAACTAATTAACTTTTTTGTGCAAATAGTTTATTTTATTTTTATAAAAAATGAAAATAAAGAGAGGATGAGTATAGAAGGGTGTGGGTGTAGAGGAGAAAAAATATAAAGAGTAAGAAATAAGAGAAAGAGGATTGGACAGTTTAGGTATAAAAAATAATTATAGAACTAAATAGTTAACAAAACAAAATTACATAGACTAACTAATAGCATTACTAATAGAAAAAATTAATGGAGGGACTAAATTTAATGCAAGGAAGGTATAAAAACTAAATAGTATATTTGTAAAAATATAAGGATCAAATAATGAATTTCATTGAAATGCAAAGGCTAAATAGTAATTGACTCTAAAGAAAAATTAGTTATGCCCAAAACCAACTACAATATCAGATGTTAGGAAAGAAGTCATCTCTGGGAAATGGGAATTAATCAATGATGAAAATTAATCACCAGTAATCACATGAATGATCCTAAACTATGACACCACTTATGTCAAGCAGCAAAAGACCATGAAGCTCCTGGGGAGAATCTGTAAAATAGTGAACACCCAAAGGGAGGTCCTGACCCATACGAGCAAGCGCATCAGCCCCATTCCCTGATTCACATGCAATGTCCAGTCACGACCAAACAACTCTTTGATGCCCATCTCCAAACACCAAACTAGTGCAGGAGTTAACATTTGCCATATTCTTCGAATAAAGACAATTAACAACAACAGACAAGTTGTCTTTTTCAATCGTATCTCTTCTGTAGCTTGTCCCATGTCAGCTGAAGACCAAGAAGTTCCCGGCATCTCAGCCATAATAATCAATTTCAATTTTAAGATGCCATAACACTCTATTAATGAAAATTCATTTGTTACACTCAAAGCATTATACTAAATAAATGAGTCATTTGATTAAGTATAAAATACTCATAATGGTGACCGAGCTAGATATCAACTTATAAAGGACCAAATGTATATATAAGTGTACATATTTTATGAAAAAATAAATTATAATTCATATTACATTAGTTTATTAAAATTAAAAATAATATAATTATTTATATAAAAATAATGATGAAAAGTTAATTTTAATTACTTTTTTAATATATATGATTCATTGAATAATTAATTTATTGATAAAATCTACAAAACTAATTAAGATTGTTTAATAATTTAAATAAAAATAACAAATTATATCGAGTTAATACAAGCTAAAAATAACAAATTGTATTAAGGGTAAATTACTATTTAGTCCCTGTATTTTAATGAAAATAATTACTTGGTCCATATATTTTAAAAAATATACTATTTAGTCTCTGTATTTTATCTCCGTTCAATTGTTTAGTCATTTTTTCAATTTTTCTGTTAATCAATACAGGTCAAACTATTAATTAGTCTTTCTATTTTAGTAAAACTAATTAGTTAATTCTTATATTTTAGAAAAATATATTAGTTAGTTCCTGTAATTTGACTCTGTTAACTATTTAGTCTCATAATTATTTTTTATAACTAAACTACCTTAATCCTCTGCCGTTTATTTCTTTCTTATCTTCTTTTATCTCTATCTCTCCATATTACTTCTCCTCTACGCTTGCAATCTTGTCTGTTAATAAAAATGGTACAGATTATCTATACAAAAAAATTAATTAGTTTTTTTAAATTTGTAAGTAATAAAGGAAAATTATTTTCTAGTGGTGAAAATATAAAAATGATGTCAAAGGAATTAAAAATTTAAAAAAATATATAAATTCAGATTTAGTGTCCGCATAATAATATAATTTTCAAAATGCTATATTTTTCAAAATATATTACCCAACTAATTAGTTTCACTAATATAAAGTAATTAAATAGTAGTATTTTTGAAAATATAGGAATCAACTAATTAATTTTCTTAAAATAGAGAGATTAAAAAGTAGTTTCAATAGCATAAATAACGAAAAATTTAACAAAAGACTAAATAGTTTAATAGAAGTAAAATACAGAGACTAATAGTATATTTTTCAAAGTATATAGATTAAGTAGTTAGTTTTATTAAAATACAGGGATTAAATAATAATTTTTTTATATTAAATTATAATAATTATTTACAATGTAACTTTTAATTATTTTTATTGTAAATAAAATATTATTCTTAAAAACTTAAAAAAAAAAACAAAAGATAAATTATTTAAGAGAGTTAAGCCAACAACTTATTAGAACTTCCGATGCTACTGCGCGCGTGCGCAACGACCATTCATTCATTTAATGCATATTTCGAGTGTAACACAATGATTTCCATCAATTATTTACTTAAATAATTTTTTTGAGAAAATCACTAAAAAAATCATCAATCTTTGTCAATTTTTGTAATTTTATTATTATTATTATTATTTTAACAATTACACCACAATCTTTTGGGAACAAATTAATTACATCTTATCGTTAACTTCCTCATTAACAACAGTTAATTAATAACAAGGCGCAATTAATTTGTTCTCAAGAGATCAGAATGCAATTATTAAAAAAAAAAGTATAATTATAAAAGAGAGATTATAGTGTAATTGTTAAAAAAAAAGTGAAATTGTAAAAAAAATAATTAAAATTTAAAAAATTACTTTAAAAAGATTATATGAAAATTTCCAGGAGGCTGAGGTTAGAATTAATTGAAATTTTAATTTTTTTTAAAGTTGTATTTAATACAAAATATAAATATAATTGAAAATTGTAATTTGTTAATTAATGTAAATGATAAAAACTGATATCTTATTTCTAATGATGAATGCGATACTTATTAATGGTAAATAAATAATATAAAAATAATTTCTTCTAATAAAAAATTATAAATAAAATTTATTATAAAATTAAATTAAAATTAATAAAATTATTATATTTTGTTAATTAAAAATATTTTAAAAATGTTAATAATATAAAAATTTATTTTTCATAAATAAAAATTTACATTAGAATTAAATTAAAAAAACTCTTAATTATTTTAGGGACGTGGTGCCTTCGATGCGAGGATAAATATATGTTCTTTGCATTATATAAATTTCACCGGTCTTTTACTTAAAAAAAAAAATAATAATAACATGAGAAAAATAAAGAGTGATATACCTTTTTTTTTATTTGAAAAAAAAAAGAAAATACAAATAGAAAGGAAAATAAATATTATTTTTTATTTAATTTAGAGGAAAATAAGAAAAGTCATAAAAAATTTTTTTTTTCCAAATTAATGTTTTCACTTTCACACCATATCTTTGTTCTTTTTAACAATTACACCATGACATTTTGATATTGAATTAATTGCACACCGCTGTTAATGGGGCCGTTAATAATAGGGTGTAATTAATTCATTCCCAAAATATTGCGATGTAGTTGTTAAAAAAAAAGGGTAAAATTATAAAAATTAATAAAGGTTAAATTTTTTTAATGATTTTTTCTAATTTTTTATTAAAAAAATATTTTATTAATTAGAAATAAAGTATAAAAGAGAAATATAAATAAATATATTATATTTTTATAAATATAAAACTAATTACTCATAAAAAATAATATAAAAAATTTAAAAATATCAAATAATATTGACAGAGTATATAGATTGGCCAAAAAATAGATTACGGGCTCTACTCTTCGACTTTATTTTTTTTTTTCGAGCCTTATTAGATAACTTCCAAGTTTATATTTTTTTTAATTAATGAAAAGAATTTCACCTCATAATTTTTTTTTTCAAATAAAAAATATCTTTACTACAAAAACACATATATAAAAGTAGCATTAAATCAGAGAAAATACTATAAAAATTTAAGATCAATCAACAATGATAAATCTAAAGATTTATTCACTCAAAATCTATCAATGATATATTTGAGAATATATGTCTAACATCTATTTTTAATAGATATGCATAAAAGAATAATAATAATAATAATAAAAAAAAAAGAAAAGTTACTATTGGTGAAAATCTTCACCAATGGTTATAAAAAAAAAAATAATTGAAAAAAAAAAAGAGATTTCTAGAGAAAAGACGAAGCTCCCCTTAAATTTTTAACACATTAATTACTTCAATAATTTACAAAGACAACATAATGTTAATGGACTTCTACCTTTACTCCTTCAGTTCAGTTATATTGTAATTTGATTTCAGTCCATCTCCAGCGTAGCGACTGAATTTTTTATTCGAAATCACAAAGCAAATCCTCTGGTAACTTTTCCCTCGTAAATAGGATTAAAAAGGAAAGAACGTGCTGAAGTTACTGTTTATATTAAAATAATTAATTATTTTATTAATTATTTTTAAATTCAAATAATTAATTAAATTAATTTTAAAAAATTAATTTTATTTTAATAAATAAATTAATTAATGGCTAACTATTTTTAGTTTACAAGCGAGATTGAAAAAATTATATTCATTGTAATGAGTTCTCACAGTCATTTTATTAAAAAGTGAATGCAATTTCAATAATTCTAAGTAATATACTATATATCTGATATGTCCATAAAATTATAAATTGTGAGACGGTTAAAATTATTTTTAAAACAAATAATTATACACAAAACCTTTTATTAATTATTTTAACATGTTTTTAATCATAAGAGCTTTAAAATAATTAAATAAATTTTTTAAATTATTTTTCAACATTTAAAAGTAAATTCTAACTTTAATACAAAACATGCCATTGAAATCTGTATAGCTAGTTGAGGTCTTATATGGGGTGTGTATAGGACAGAGCCTACGGACTTCTATATCAATTGTGGCTGTGTCTACGTGGGTTTATAAAAATATGCTAAGGCTTCACTCAGTTTATAATTTTTTAAGTGAGTATTAATATAATAACTCCTATACTATCATGTGCGTTTGTCTACTTTGTCAAAAAAGAAACAAAAATTTGAATCGCTGGGGTTTCAATTCCATGACTGTCCATCCACTTTTCTTTGGAACTTCATTGCATGGAGAGGCCAAAACCCATAAAAATGAGCAACAAGCCCATGTAATGATATAGATAAAGCTTAGCCCAAATAAAATAATGAAAACACAAATTTAATCCTATCTCTTTAGTTGAAGTGCAGCATGATCATGGATCACACCCTCTTGCGCGAAAATAAATAAAATAATCTATATGTATTTAAAAAACATTTCATATTCACAAAATTTTTATTATTCTTGAAAATATAGAAAATGATCCCAACAGCACTGAATAATTCGAGCAATTAATTAAACATGACAAAAGTTGTTTCCAGCAACCAAGTAGAGGAGGAGAGATTTGAAGCTCTGCAAAACTCGTTTGACTCATGCCCCATATCGAACAGATTTTCAAAGGAAGAAAGATTAAATTACTTTGTGTACTTTCAGTAGACAAATAAATAAGTTTAAATTTAAGTTTTGGGTTAAATAAAAATTTAGCTTTCTAATTAAGTTAAATATATCTAATTTTTTTATCAAAATAATTAAAATGTTATTTTGTTTATTTTTTAATAATAAAATATTAATTTTATTTTTTAAAATTTTAAAAATAATTAAATAATATTTAATAAATATAAAAAATAAACTAATATTTCTTTTTTAATTTTATTTTAACTAAAAATAATAAATAATTTTTAATATTTAAAAATTAGAAAAAAATATTTTATTAGGTGATGATTTATTTGAATCCTTATTTAATCTAAAAATTGAATTTTCAACTTATTTAACTCTTGATTGAAAATATATTATTTTTTTTTTTGGATTTTGAAATAGAACCATCAAGAAGGCATAAATCTTATTCTTTGGACACCAAGTTTATTCTTTGAATCTTTTTCCCTCAAAGATGAAAGTGAATAAGAACTATGTGAGGTAGCTAAAATTTCTTTAAAGTTTTGATAAATTCGCTAGGGTTGGGAAACAAAAAAACAAGAGTGGATGGAAAGGAACAAACACCTACGTTAGAGAATAAATAAATGAAAAATCCCATAGAAAGAAACCCATAAAAGATAAGTCAAACAAAGGAAAACAAAAAAGAAAACGAAGAAAGATGAAAAAAAAAAAAGTAGAAAAAAAAAAAGAAGGGTCTGCCACTAGCCAAGGCCTTGGCTGACATTGATATGTGTAGGCACTAATGTCTTGAAATTATAGAAGTGGCTAGCGGAATTCTAGACACAACTGAGTTGTAGAATGAATGGTTGTAAGATAAGGGACGTAAAATATAGAGTGTAGATGTACAGAAAGATGATAGAAATAGGATATAAATTTATAGGTAAAATTTTGTATAAGTAGATATTTATAGGTAGAATATGATTTTGGTAAGGCCAAAGCTCGTTATGTAGTGATCTTATGTAGGATAACCTACATTGATAATAAATTAATAATAATTTTTATTAAAAAAATCAATAATAATGGATTTCATGAAAAAATTTTTTGTGTTAAAAATAATTTTTTTTTAAATTATAACAATTTTTTATTTAATTATTATATTATTGATTTGTCATTTCATACGTGTTAATCATATATAAGGTCTTGTTTAATTAGGGTTAAGTGGAATAAATAAGTAAAACTTATTGGGATGTACAAAAAAAGATATTATTTGATTTATAAATTTGTCCTAGAATCTTGTTATAATTTAAATTATTTTAGACATCATTATTTTTGACACTTTAAAAATAAATCTCTTTCTGATAAGTTAATTTGAATATTAAATACATTTATATCATATTTTTTTAAAAATAAATTATAAAATAAAATATTTTGAGATGGAAATAATAAGGGTATGATATAATTTCTCCCACTACAGATATTCCATGAATGGTAGAAGTAGAAACAGGCCTTTACATTTAAAACTTCTTGGAATTGACCAAAAAAAGAGATAACACAATTTGGAGAAAACTCTTAATTTTATTAAAATTGAAAAACTCAATTGCCGACTCCATTATGCCTTGAAAGTTGAAACAATGTAAGAAACAAAAATTATATTAAATAAGAAAATAATAAAATTAAATTACCTAAATAATAATGATCCTACATAAATATTTTACTATTCATATATGGAAAATCTATATTAAAAAATCAGACAAAAATATCCTAAATAAATATTATCTTTTAAAGACCAAGGATAAATATATAAAACAAATTACTTAAATGCAAACAAGAAAATTAAACGACATCTAAAACACCAAAAATTTAGGGTAATTTAATATTTAGTTCTCAAATTTTATAATTATTAAAATAAATTAGTTATTTTTATAATTTCTTTCCATTTAATAATTAAGCCATTCCGTCTAATTTAAATAAAATGTTTTATTATTAATCAAAGTTTTTTTATCTTGGTTGAGTTGTAGAAAAAAATATTATAATTCCTAAATTACCTCTCTCTCTCTCTCCTAATGTTTCTCTCTCTTTCTCTTATTGTTTCCTTTTTCTCTCGATAAATTATTTAATGCACCTAGCGCACATATATCAGCTCTATTAATCATGTGAAATTTACTCTCCATATTATAAGAAGGCTCTACTTTTTAATTTTAAAAAGAACTCACTTTTTGATAAGAGATAGAGCACTTTTATATGCATTGGAAGTATTCTATAAGCTGTCTCTCTCTTATTATTATTACTCTTTGCATGTTTCTTTCTCTTCCCCTGATTTTCCTTCTCCTCATCCCTTCTCTCCTCCCACACTTTTGTCTCATCATCATCAATAATCAAATTAAGAAATACCAAATTTTTAACAAACTTATAATTTCACAAATTCATGATACAATCCCAAGGTATTAATAGAAGTACAATCCCACAAATTCATGACCCATAAGATATAATACACTGCAAGTTTTAGAGTTAATTTCTACTTCCCTATTGAATTCCCTTACGAGTCTAATTCCTTTGGTTCTTTTTCCATAACCACATAAGTCCATGTCGAATTTCATTGAGCTAAAAAAACCCACCAACATAAGACCCACAAGCATAAAGATTACAAAAAATCGAAGAGGTAAAGAGAAGAGAGCAGGTGAGAGCCATACTCTACCAAGCATATCTGGTAAGAAGAAGCTATCCTGGAATCACCGTTTCAAGTTTGGTTTTCGAGAAAAAGGATTTTATGTAAGGTATTAAGAAGGAGTTTTGATCGTCTGAGGAAGCAAATACGCCATCATAGGAAGAAGGGTATGGAAAATGTGGTCTTCTATGAGTGCAAAGATAGACAGTGAGAAGAATGGAAGGTTAGCAAAGTGACGGTAATAAGCGAGAGACGATTGAGATGGAAGGAGACAAGGAGAGCTTAGAGCCTTTGCAAGCTCAAGAATTTTAATTATTAGAACTATAAAAGTTGGATAACAATTTTAAGATTAGGAGAGAGCAGTTGAGCGAGGAGTGGGTTGGGTGGAAAAATCCTAATTAATAAAGTTTTAGAGAGTTTTTTTCTCTCTTTTTTAAATTTCTTTTAGATTCACTAGTCTATTCATCTCTACGATGTAGTTGGCCTTTCTTACCCCTTTCAGGCAGGGGACAGCTTCGTCTTCTTGCCTGGAGAGTGCATTGTCCATCCCAACCTCTGGGTGGGTCTGTAAATAAGAGATTTTGGTGTGTTTTCTCTGCAGGTGTGGTTCAACAAAGAGGGTCTGAGATCCTGCGCGGTGCTGGATGATTTCATCTAGCTTATTGTTTACCTAGAGGCTGCACGCATTCCTTCCAGCACTCCTTATCTTCGATGAAAAATGGCTTGTTTGCTGTGTTTGTGCTCCTTGGGTATGTCATTGCGGGTCTGTTTTAGGGGGTTGGTATTTTCAGGGGATGCTACTGATGCCATCTGTAGAGCACCTAGTCCCTTAAGTGGCTATAAGAGATTGAGAGAGCCTATGGAGCTATCTCAACCAGCTGCCCGGTGATCCTCTGAAGGAGGGGCTCATGGTCGGCTAGATTTGGTTCTCTATTTAACAAGTTGAGTCAATCTTTAAGCATTATCAGAGCTTCTTCTTGTCTTAAGACTCTCCTAGTAATCACGTTGCTTGTTGCTTTTCATCTCTAGCACCACTCGTTTGTCCTGTTGCTCCATGGTTGTCGGCAAAAATATGTTTACTTAGAGGCGGTTTCATCAAGTGGAGCTGTTTTGGGTCTTAAGTTTTCGGTTAGGAAGTTGGACTTCTGGGTGGTTTTGAGTTAGGGCCCATGTGTTAAGCCCACTTGAATTGTCACCTGTACTCTTTTGTATTGGGCTGATTAGCAAGCCTTTTTATTAATGAAAATATCTATCTATTGGCACATAAAAAGAAAAGGATGGGTGGGTGGGTGTGTAAGCGAAGGGTAATTTCGTCTTTTCATTGATTACTAATAATAATAATAATAATATGTTTACTTTCCTTTTCATCTTTCCCAAATTATATATCACTTTCTTTTTTAAATTATTAGTTCATTTATTGGTGTTCTAATATATCCCTCTTTAACATGTATTGGACAAAAAAATCCATTAACTTCAAGAATAATTTAGTAAGATCTATTTAATTTTTAGTGAAGCAATATGAGTAGCGGGTACACTTAAAAAAAAGAATTGATTGTTTTAATTAAATTAAATATATTTTTTAAAGTTATATAAAATTAAAAATAAATTTATTTTTTGGGATGGAGGTAGTGATAAATACCAAAAAGCCGGCGGCAAAAAGAGAAACCTTTTATGCCAGGGTTTCAATAGGAAAGGGTAAAATCAAGAGAAAAGTTAGCAGCCATGAGAGAAGAAACTTCTGTTCTCAAGATGAGGGTTAAGTAGAGGGAAAAGTTAGTAGCTATAGCAGAGGTGAAAAACATGGTAATGATTGTCTTTACTGCTGCACCTTTCATGTTTATATGGTGCTCTCCATTGATAATTAACTTTGTTAATTAATTTATTTTTTCTTCTAGTGGTGGCAAGGTTATTTAGCCAATTTTTATATATTTTATTAAGTTCACCTCTCTTGTCCAATCAAAAGTAAACGAAATTGAGAATTTCAAACAAGAGAAAATTCTTCTTATATCCAAAAAAAATTATTATTATTTTTTTTTAGAATTTAGTACATTCCTGTTCTAGATAACATTTTAGTTGTAAATGCAATTTCATAAAAGGTTAAATTAAATTAAGTATACATTATTTCCGTCAATTTTTATTTGTGGTATTTAATTTTTTTTTATTTAAAATTATCTTTCTTATTTAGAAAATTAAGAGTATTAATTATTTTTTTTTTCAATTTTATCTTTTTATCTCATTAAATATTATAATAAATATTTATATAATTTTTTAGACGAGGTAAAGAGTCATTTAATTAATTTTTAATATTTTTTTTTATAAAAAATGAGATTATCTAATTATTTTCTTAATTATAGTCCAAAATCCAAATGTAATGAATAAAAACGGAGCTAATATATATAAATTATGGGATAAAGAAGTGGTGGATAGATAAAATGAGAAACATCTCACTGAAGTAAAGATGGTTTCACTAAATCGGATAACAGAAGAATGTGCACTTTTACATATTTGCTACTTAGATGACAAAGTAAAATAGCTAGCTTAGTGCTTTGGACTTCACTGCAGCTTCAGATACCTCAAAACCCTGCAAAGCAATTAAACCAGAAAACATCAGACTTAATTAGTTCAATAACATGCATTAAACCTATGGTGTAAGACATTGTTCAAACCTTTGTCACTGGGCTGTCTCCTAGGAATTAGACGATTAGTATTGTTCATATATATAGAAGGATGAAGTATATATAGCAAAACCCGTAAAGATTCAGTGCATGCATGAGAAAATAAACAGGAGAGAGCCTACGAATTAAGCATGAGCTTGATTAACGTGCACATTAATTAATTAATTTAATTACCTGCCGTGTTTTAATTAGCATTGCTTTGGCTTCCACCAGACTTGTAATTAGGAAAGGGGACACGACCAGACTCGATGTGCTTAACATCTTCAATAAGGATTTCATAGTGTCTCTTTACTTCTTCTGCTGATTTGCCACCAACAGCTTTGGCTATATTTTCCCAGCGCTCTGGTGTTTCTTTATCATACAAGGCTAGAGCCTTCTCAAACAGTTTGTTTTCCCTTGGAGACCAAGAGGGGCTAGAGTTTCTTGAACCTTGGTAGATTGAAGACATTATTTCTCAGGATCTGATCACTCTTGATCAATGAGGTCTTGGGTTGAAGCTAGCTAGGGATGGTTTGTGCTTGGTGTGGTAGTTATAAATAGTAGAGAATAGTGGTAGGTTGGATCCAGTTGGAGAATCTATGAACACCCAAATAAGGTGGTATTAGTTTGACGAGTGACGAGTCTTCTTTGGAACCACAAGAAGAAGGAAGTACAGACACTGGACCTGCTGGGAAGAGAATCAGTTTCAAAGGAAGGATTCCCAAGTTTTTCTTTTTTTATATACTTTAAATTTTGTTGTCTATATGTCCACGGTTCTTTCTTTCATTTTAATTGATCTTTTCTTTCAAAAAAAAAAAAAAAAAGGACTCTTTAGATGTGACAGTCATGGCCTTTAAACCCAAGTCTCGCGATCAGTTTACATCTTAAATTATCAACAAGCTTATTTCGTTAGCTACTTCTCGCTAGTGTCTTGTAATAAGATGTGAAACTTCTTCCACCCAATATAATTAAGCCTGAGTTTGGAGGTGCTAGGATAAGGCATCTTGGGGTTTGAGAGTTTATGCATACATCTAGACCCGCAACGCCAAATGGGATTTAAATAACCTATACATGATAATAAAACATTATTTAAGGGATATTCAATTTTCATAAATATTACTTAATTAACAAGTTAATGAGTTTATTATATATTCTTGAACTTAAATGACTCGGCCATGTTATAACTGCAATGTAAAGTCTGTTACTTCTCTCATGCACCTGTCCAATATGCCAAAAGGTAATGGCCTTAGAAGAAAGCAACAAAACATGAAAAGGCAGGGACAAAAGGAGAGAGAGAGAGAGAGAGAGAGAGAGAGAGAGAGAGAGAGAGAGAGAGAGTTGGGTCAATTTCACTCCTTGGACTGGCCTGCATATTTCACCTTTTGCCTTAATCTGGCTTAAGCATTGGTGGTGCGTAGCTGAGTGGATGATGAGTACTTGGGATAAACGAAATTTTAGAATAAATTAAAATTCTTAGCAGTCTCATATTCCCTTCACAAACCATAACTAGACCTTGCCATTGTCCAATTTTAATCTTATCAATCACCAATCGGGATTTGGCTCAATTTCAATTTTTAGCTAATTATGGGTAAACATGTTCACAAGCATAGGCCTCATCTCGTCAACTCTTAAAAAATTGAACTTAGCACAAAAAATTTATCTCTTGATTATACCTAAAATTATTGTATTTCAGACACTATTAGGGTTGAATTTTTTTTTTTTTTTTTTTGATATGCTAAGAACTCCAGTAATTCTTAATGTACTGTAATCAATCTTTAAAAAAGTAATTACAAATTAAGAAACAGGAGACACAAAATTGAAATTTTGAGGCGCAATCCTTCATATTAGCAAGGGCTACATGTATAATATCTTAAGAATCTGTATATCTCATCCTGAATATGACTTTGAAGCCGATCGGAATCCTGGTGGCTTGATTTTATTAATATTGGCTTCTGATGGGCTCACACGTCTTCACTTGAACCAAGCTCATCATTTTATTTTTTTTGGATGCTATTGAAAAAAAATATTAATTAATTATTTTAAAGTTATTATCATTAAAATATATTAAATTTAATTTTAAATTAATTTTAATATCTCCCATAATTAATATATTTAAGTAGGTGATTTTTCCTCACAAAGCTGCTAAATAAATCCTTAATGATCTTGTCATAAAAACACTCGACTCATTAACTTATTTAAAGAAATAAATTATTTTTTCAATAACCGTGCTAACAATAATATTAAATAAATACTTAATAATGAAGACATAAAAAAACCTAACTCTTTCATTAAGATCTGTTAAATTTTTCTTATCTAAACTCAATTAACCATGAATCTAAAATATAAGATGTATGATAGAACTCATGTATTTAATATATAGATTTTATATGTTTATATCTTAAATCTATAGCGAATTGGATTTAGCAAGATTTTTAGTATTATATAAAAATTTTATGTCTGGTTGCTTATAAAAAAGTTCTAAAGGCTTAAACTAATGAGTGATGAGATTTAAATATTATATTAAATTTTAATCACTTAAATAACCTTCTCAAGTATCTTACAAACACTTAAAAAAAAACTGCTAGAAAAGTAGAAATTGGATAAATTAAGATATCTTATTGATCACTTGTTTCAGTACTCAAATCCTTGGCCTGTGATGGCAGAAGACTGACAAAATCTTTGGATACAGCAAGAAAGGGGAGGGGGTAACCCCTGATTCATGCACTTTTTTTTTTCTGATTCGGTTTCAGATCGTTGGAATTGGAGTTTCGGCCTTTTGTTTCTGAACAATATTGCTTCAGCTGCTGGATACCTGAGGCTGTATATATGTAAGATCATCTCTCTAGATGCATGCAGAGGGCAATTGTCTGCAGGTGTCATACTTAGCCACTTAGCAATCAACTGAAACAAAATCCTCCCTCTTATCCAATAAAAGCCCAGCAGCATCTGCTGACTCTCTCTCTCCCTCTCTCTCTCTTTCGATCCCTATATATATTAGGCTGCATATGAAGCAATTTGGTTCTAGCAAATGCTGTGTTGGAATATGATGCGATGAAGTATGAATTTGTTAGATAATAATGGAGATTTGAAGAGTGTCTCTAAAATTATGAAAACTCTAATCAGAGTTCGATAATCAAACAATTCACTTTTTTTTTTTAACAAGCAAAGCTGTTTTATTTTAAAAAATAACATTCGTATGTTGAGATGTAAATGTGGTTTTAATGAAGCTAAAAAGGACTTTTTTTTTTTTTTTTAACTAATGAAGTCTCTTTGCATATGCAAGGTCATCATCTTAAAGGGACCAAAGAAGAAACAAGCACTGGTCCATGCCAGAATGCCACTCGTGATATGATAAAGAAATTTCATAGATATGCAACATATAGTTTGATAGAGCAAAGACAGACCATTTTTTTAATTTTTTTTTATAATCCTTTTAAATTTTGTCTTAATTATTAGTTTTTTTCCCTAAGACTGGATGAAATTAGACTACATAATGAAGGTAGTTCATCTCTCTCCCTCCTAATTCCCCTTAAATATTTTATACCCAATAATTTATTAATATCAAATAAATGAAGAGACTCAAATTCCAAACACTTCATTATCCGCAAATTAAAGCAGATTGAAAAATCAGTCATGAATTTATATGGAAGAAGTCAATTTTGGGGGCAGGATGAGACAGATGGGGATGGCAATTCTAGGTTTCAGGAGGTAATAATTTTGCGTACATGGTAGATATCTAGCCACGTAGGAAGACTGCAACAATTGCTCAATTTGATGGGGTAATGGTTGAAGATGAGGTGGTTGCCAGCCAAATCGATCGATCGATCGATGCAGGGGGACCAGTGGAGGAGGCCCTAGTTATTCTGTATTCACACATTTTTCTCATAAAAATGTGTTACACATCCACTTTAGTTTGTAGTTTGTGTGAACCATTGATGGGCCATGCATGCCTCCTGCAATATTTCCTAATTTTCCTACCTCCCAGAAGTAGCATATATGTGTACTAATACAGACGTATGGTATGAAGAAGTGTTATATATATATATATATATATATATATATATATATATATATATATATATATATATATATATTGTTGACCCCACAAGCTCAAAAGAGCATAGATTTTGATGATACCAAAATTCAACTAGAATCAAACTAACATTGTTTTAAGTGTTGTGCATCTGAAAGAAAAAGACACAAGGATTTCATGATGGATTCGTGCTTCTGAAGAAAGGATGACATTCTAAGGATAACAAAGGACAAAACAAAGGAGATAAAAGAAGAAAATGTTACCTTCTAAGGTTGCATTGAAAATCAGAATTGAAGGTACATATAGTATAGAAGTTAAGTTTTATTTTTAGGATTACTTGTGAAAAGAATTGAGGAGTAAAAGTCAATGATACTTATTTTTAATCTCTCAAAAGATTTTTCTTTTAAATATCTTTATTGGCCTAAAAGTATTTGACTATGATTTGGTGTAAAGTTTTATAGCATTGAAAGTTATGCAGAAATGTTTTCCTGGTATGCTAACTGGTTTGCTACTTATTTAGTATGCTAACTGGTTTGCTATTTTCTCAAGTATGCTAACTGTCTCAACTCTGCACAACATCGCAGAAAAAGACAAAATAACAGCTATTTTCTTGAAATTCGTAACTGTAACATTCAAATGAGTTTCCAAACGGTAAAAAACGTTCCAAAGCTATAAATACACCTACCTTTGGCCATTTTGCACTTAATGAAAGTCTCTCCACTGTTCAAAATCATAAAAGCTTTCATTCAAAGTGCTCAAAGTGTTTTTATTGCTCTTCATTGGCTTATTTACTCAACTCTTCTTTATAGATTCTGTTGTATTGAGTGAGAGTGGATTTTAAACACATTATTATCATTTATGAGAGGTCATTCAAGCACCTATTGAAGCTTGGTTGTGAAAAGTGTTTGGGATAACACTTGGTAAAAGTGTGAAGCTACTTGTAAAAGCTTTGGTGAGAAGATTTGTAAAAGGCTTTTTGTCTCTTGCCTTTAAAAGAGAAGAATAGTGAAGTAAAGACTCAAAGTGGGATCTTTGAGAGAGTGGATGTAGGCTAGTTGAAGCCGAACCACTATAAAAATTTCAGTGTTCATTTTCTCAACCCTTGCTCTTTACATTTATGCATTTTAACTTTATGATTGATATGTTTTTGCTGATATGAAAGTTGAGGCCATTTGCTGTTAACCTTGCAGCAAATTGAGAAAATTAGTTTACTGCTAAATCTGTTAATATCTGATTTAATCTGCTTGTTGTTTGATCTGCTGTCAGTTAGTATATTTGGTATACTGCTCTGGTTGCTGTGTTAAAAACTTATCCAGATTACTGATATCTCTGCTGAATGCTGATATAATTTGTTAGATCAGTATACTGATTGCATATAGACTATCTTTGAATTAACTTGTCAATAGAGTTGTATTGTTCATATTTCACATTAGTCAATTGAGTTGAACCTAGCTGCAATTTTCAAAGGTTTTGAGTAAGAACCGAAAATTATTTTTAAAGTCCAATTCACCCCCCTCTTGGACATATTTTGGGACATCAATTTGGTATCAGAGCTTGTCTCTCTTGCTTGAGGATTAAACCCCTTAGAGTGATCCATACACATGGCTAGTTCATCTAGAAACTCAGCTGGTATACCTGCCCCCTTAGCTGAAGGTTATTCCATTACTAAACCACCACTTTTTAATGGCACAAATTATTCTTTTTGGAAAACTAGAATGAGAAACTTTATACAATCTGTTGACATTGATGCTTGGAGGATAATTAAAGATGGTCCTTATATTCCTTATAAAACCAGTGAAGGAACTGTACAAATTCCTAGAGCTGAAGTTGAATTTGATGATAATGATTAGAAGAAAATTTCTACAAATGCCAAGGCTATTAAAATTTTTCATTGTGCTCTTGATATTAATGAGTATAATCGTATTTCAGGATGTCAAACTGCAAAAAAAATATGGGACAAACTAGAAGTCACATATGAAGGAACTGATGTGGTGAAAGAGTCAAAGACAAACCTCCTCATCCGTGATTATGAGTTATTTGAGGTGAAACCTGGTGAAACTATTGCTGAAATGAGCACCAGATTTACAGATCTTGTCAATCTTCTTAAAGCTCTTGGAAAGAGATTTGAGGAACAAGAACTCGTAAAGAAAATTTTGAGATCTCTTCCAAAGTCATGGGAAGCAAAGACTACTGTTATTCAAGACACCAAGGATTTCAGAAAATATACCTATGATGAGCTAATTAGTTCTCTCATTGCACATGAGATGATCTATAAGAAAGATGAGAATGAAGGTGATCAAAAGAAAAAGAAAGGTATAGCCTTCATATCCGAAAAGGTAGATGAGAAAAAGAAAAGTGTTGCTTTTAAAGCTAGTTCAAGTGATGATTCAAGTGCTTCAAGTGATGATGATGATGAAGATATGGCTATGATAGTCAAAAGATTCAAAAGAGCATTTAGAAAAGGTGGAAGCAAATACAAGAAGTTCACAAAGAAATATGCTCCAAAGACTCCAAATCATCCAAGTGAAATAGTTTGTTATGAGTGTAACAAACCAGACCACATTAAGCCAAAGTGTCCTATATTGAAGAAGAAAAACAAGTTTAGAAAGGATAAAAGCAAAAAGGCAATGGCGGCAACATGGAGTGATAGTGACTCTTCATCAAATGATGAAACAAGTGACAAAGAAGCTGCAAACACTTGTATGATGGCAATTGAAGAAAAAGGTGAAAGCTCACACATCGAAGATAGCGAAAATGAGGTAAATCTTGAACTTTCTAATGTTGATGAATTAGAACTTGCATTTGTGAAGACATATGATAAATATAGAACTTTTAAAAAGAAATGCAAAATTTTAGTTCATGAAAATTGTGCTTTAAGATCAGAAAATATATCCTGGAGTATGGCTTCAAAGGAAAATGAATTTTACAAATCTCAAATGAAATTATTTAAGGAAGTTAATGATGAGCTCCAAAGATCAAAAGAAGTATGTGAACAACTTCTTGAGAAAAACAGAATTCTTGAAGCAAAAGTTGAATCTTTTACAAGAGATTTAACTAAATTTACAAAAGGAAAAGAAACACTTGATATACTTCTTGGGAATCAAAGATCCACAAATGAAAAATCTGGAATTGGTTATGATGGATTTATGAAGTATGGAAAATACAAACAATTTTTTGTTAAAGCTACATCCTTTTCTCAACCAAGTATTACACGCTTTTATTCTAATCATAGAGGTCATATGATTAATGCTTGTCCTATTAGGAAAGGAACCTTTAAGGCAAAGAAAGTATGGGTGCCTAAAGGAACCCTACCTAATGTTACTGACACTCAAGGACCCAAAGTTGCTTGGGGTACCTAAGAAACGATTAAGCGATTTCAGTGCGCCTAAGGAGTATCTTTGGAAAGCAGAACATTGGTACATTGACAGTGGCTGCTCTAGGCACATGACAAGAAATAAAGGCAAGTTTTCCTCTCTTACTTTGAAAGAAGAAGGTTATGTCAAATTTGGTGATAAAAGTAAAGCTAAAATTATTGGATGTGGAACTATTGGTAAAAATCCTTGTATTGAGAATGTTGCATTAGTTCAAGGATTAAAGTATAATCTTTTAAGTGGTAGTCAATTATGTGATAATGGTTTTAAAGTCATTTTTACGTCTACACATTGTGAAATTCATGGAAATAATGTTATGTTTGCTGGTGCTAGAATAGATAATATTTACCTACTTGATTTAACAAGTCTTGAAGAAAATTGTGAAACATGTTTTATGACTTTAGATGATAGTGCATGGTTATGGTATAAAAAATTAGGACATGCTAGCATGAGTACACTTGCTAAACTCTCTAGAAGGAACCTTGTTAGAGGACTTCCAAAGCTAAGATTTGAAAAAGAATTTCAATGCAAAGCTTGTGCACTTGGTAAGCATACAAAATCATCTTTTAAATCCAAAAATGTTGTAACTACGTCTAGACCATTGGAATTACTACATCTTGATCTTTTTGGTCCAATCACACCTAGAAGTCTAGGAGGCAAGGCATATACATTTGTAATTGTTGATGATTTTTCAAGATTCACATGGACTTTCTTTCTTGCTCATAAAGATGAAACCTTTGATATATTTGAAGCTTTTTGCAAAAGAACTCAAAATGAAAAAGGATATTGCATTACATCTTTGAGGAGTGATCATGGAAAAGAATTTGAAAATAATTAGTTTGAAAATTTTTGCTCTCAAAATGGTATTTATCATACATTTTCAGCTCCTAGAACTCCATAACAAAATGGAGTTGTTGAAAGGAAAAACAGATCTTTGCAAGAAATGGCAAGAACAATGCTGAATGAAAACAGTTTGCCAAAATATTTCTGGGCAGAAGCTGTAAATACAGCATACTACATTTTGAATAGAGTTTCCATTAGAGCTATTTTAAAGAAAACTCCCTATGAACTATGGAAAGGAAGAAAATCCAATATTGCATATTTTCATGTCTTTGGTTGCAAATGTTACATTTTGAATAACAAAGACAGCAATCTCAAGAAATTTGATGCTAAATCTTGTGAAGGAATATTTCTAGGCTATTCAACAAATAGCAAAGCATACAGAATTTTCAATAGAAAAACATTGACTATGGAAGAATCAATGCATATACTTTTTGATGATAACACTTCCTTGCAAAGAAAAGATTCTTGCGATGATGAAATTGAGCAGATTCTAAATTCAAAGAATTCAAATAAAGATGAGCTTGATTCAAAAGAACTAGTGGAGGATGATCAAAATGACAAAGAAGAAGAACTACCTTGCTCCACAAATGTTGAAATTCAAGAAGACTCTCAACCAAATGTGGAAGAACTACAAATTGAGGAACCTCAACATCAAGATATTCCACAAGAATGGAGGTACCATAGAAATCATTCCAAAGATGACATTCTTGATAGTCCATCACAAAGAATGATGACAAGAGCTCAACTTAGAAGATATTTTGGTAATGTTGCTTTTATTTCTCAATTTGAACCCAAAACATATGATGATGCTCAAAATGATGAAAATTGGCTTTTTGCTATGCAAGAGGAATTAAATCAATTTGAAAGAAACAAAGTGTGGACACTTGTTCCTAAACCTAAAAAGCACTCTATTATTGGAACTAAATGGGTATTTAGGAATAAGATGGATGAAAAAGGGCATGTAATTAGAAATAAAGCTAGACTAGTAGCTCAAGGATACAACCAAGAGGAAGGTATTGATTTTGATGAAACCTTTGCTCCGGTTACTAGAATTGAAGCTATTAGAATGTTGTGTGCATTTGCATGTTTTAAGAATTTCATGCTTTATCAAATGGATGTTAAAAGTGCATTCTTAAGTGGATATATTGATGAAGAAGTTTATTTGGCTCAACCTCTTGGTTTTGAAGACCCTCATTTTCCAAATCATGTTTATAAGCTTACTAAAGCTCTCTATGGATTAAAGCAAGCTCCTAGAGCATGGTATGAGAGACTTAATAAATTCTTGCTTTAAAATGATTTTAAAAGAGGAAAAGTGGATACTACTCTTTTCATTAAGAAACTAGGAAAAGACATGCTTATTGTGAAATCTATGTAGATGATATTATTTTTGGTGCTACTAACCATTTTCTTTGTAGAAAATTTTCAAATAAGATGAAAAGTGAATTTGAAATGAGTATGATGGGTGAACTTACTTTCTTCCTTGGATTGCAAATTAAGCAAATGAAAGATGGAATTTTTATAAATCAGTCCAAGTACATAAAGGATATGCTAAAGAAGTTCAAAATGGAAGATATGAAAAGTATCGGAACTCCCATGAGCTCAACAATTAAATTGGAGAGAGATGAAAAAGGTAAAGAGGTAGATAACAAACTTTATAGAGGTATGATTGGTTCTTTACTCTACTTGACAGCATCTAGACCAGATATTCATTTCAGTGTATGTTTATGTGCAAGATTTCAATCATGTCCAAAAGAATCACATCTTGTAGCAGTTAAGAGAATTTTTAAGTACCTCATTGGCACTCACAACATTGGCTTATGGTATCCAAAATGTGAATCATTTGATCTTATTGGTTATAGTGATTCAAATTTTGCTGGTAGTAGATTGGACAGAAAAAGCACTTCTGGAACTTGTCAATTTCTAGGTCAAGCATTAGTTTCATGGCACAGTAAAAATCAAACTTCTGTTGCACTTTCTACTGCAGAAGCTGAATATATTGCAGCTGGAAGTTGTGTTGCACAGATTTTGTGGATGAAACAACAGCTTGAAGACTTTGAAATTAAATTTGATCACATTCCCATAAGATGTGACAATACTAGTGCTATAAACCTATCAAAAAATCCTGTTCAACACTCTAGAAGCAAGCATATTGAAATTAGACATCATTTTATTAGGGATCATGTTCAAAATGGTGATATTCAAATTGAATTTGTCCCTTCTGAAAAACAGCTTGCTGACATTTTTACAAAGCCACTTAATGAGGAAATTTTCTGCAAAATAAGAAGAGAACTTAGTATGATTGATGCTCTTGATTAAGTTTTGATGCATTCTCATGTTTCTATATGAAAATGAAGTGATAAATGTTGATTTGTAGTGTTAAAAATGCATTCTGATATTTCTGGTGCAATTTGAAAAATTCTGGGTCTTATCAGATATGAACTGTATTCTGCAGAATTTGATCACAGTGGCATACTAATCTGTTTGCTAATTTTCTTGTTTGCTAAATGCTTTACCACTGCTCCTAACTTTTCGTTGGCAAACTGGAAGTCAGGTTTGATTGTACCAAAACTCTAAAATTATTCTTATTTTCGAGCGCCTATTCTGCATATTTAAAGCCTATATTACTTAAATACCCCTCTATCTAGAGCATTGTATCTCTATGTGATTTAAGGGCAAAATAGACTTTTGACACATTAATTAGCGCGGGACTCAAAATTTTTTTTTCTGAACCATCAATCTTCTCACTGCTTCTCCACTGATACACGGTACCCATTCTCTGCAAATGTCTCCATTTATGTCTTTTCAGTTTTAAAATTCAAAACTCCTTCTCTTTTCCGTCGCATCGCCTCCCAAAACCCAAACGGATGCATTTTCTTTCCACTTGCAAACCCATTTCGTTCGCAACCTTCCAAACCATCGTCTCCCTTCATCGTTCTTAAATATTTCCGAAACCCATTGGCTGTGAATCGATTAAATCGATTGTTTCAAGTTAGAAAATTCCCAAAATTTTTCATTTCCGTTATTTGTCTAAATCTGCCAAAAGAAACCATTTCTTGTTGGATTAGTTTTTTTTTTTTTTTGACGCGCTTGGTAACGATTCGCACTCTCTGTCTTTGCAAATCTCAGGTATAAAATTTAAAACTTTAATGGAATCGTGTTTTACATTTTGTTTGTGCTTGTTTTGTTTGTTTTGCTTTCGCAATGTGCTGTTGAATTTTTTTTGGGCATTAACATTTCGTAAAAATGTGGTATATAACAAAATCATGAATCGGTTGCCATGGATTCTTAAGAACTCGAGTATCTCTTACTGTTTGTTCTATTTTTATGACATTGTGCTAAGTTGTGCTAGAAATATGTTGATGTGCTTCGAATGATTATATATATTGGCTGCTCACGTCGTTGAATTTGTGAACTCAGTCATTTCGGCCTAATTTTCTTCTGGGTTGGTCATGGCGCGGGAAAAAGGAAAAGGCAAAGCAAAAATCCCCACATATTCATCATCTTCGGACTCAACTGACGCAAGTGTTCCTGCGTCTCCTCCTCCACAAAAAGACGCTCCTCTAGTAATTGGTAAATCAAAAGAAACACCCAAGAAAAGAACCAGTGAGCCTGTCCAAGAAAAAGGAACCAAAAAGAAAAAGACTTCAAAAGCTCCAGTTATACATATGGAAAGGGCCATTCATGAACCTAGGTATATCCACTGGCCTACTTTTACTGAAGTTTCTGTTCCTTTACAATCCTTGTTTGAATATCAAAAATGGGACAAATTGTGCTCTAACACTGAAGGAGTATATGTGGACTTAGTTCAAGAATTCTATAAGAATTTAAGGGTTGATGATTCTGACAGAGATGAATCTTTTAAGGTGAAAATGAAAGGGAAAGTCTATGAAGTGACAGTTGATAGATTAGCTAAAGCCCTAGGAATCCCAAACAGTGGGAATAAAATTTGTTCTCACAAAGAAGTTTTTACTGTTGGTGGATTTAATAAAAGAGATTTTGAGGCTGAAGTGTTTAAAAGGGAAGTAAAAGATAAGACTAGCATTACCCATGCTCATCAACACATCAAAATTCTTCATAGTTTTATCATCTATATGTTGAATCCTAGAACTGGCAGTCCAAATTATTTAAGTACCCTTGATTTCTGCATAATTTGGCATATTGTGAATCAAATTGAATTTAATCTTGCCTATTTTATGCTGAAGCAAATCATGAAATGGAAACCACCTTACAAGCTACCCTATGCCCATCTTCTTAATGGTCTATTTAGAGACTTTGGGATCCCTTTGGAAATCGAGAAACTTAGAACAAATATGATCCTAATTACAAGTCTGCAAAAAGATGATGATGATGGCAGAAAACTTAGATTTGAACAAGGTGCTAGTTCCAAAGATAGTGCAAGCGGTACTGTTAATGTTGAAGGAATTCTGGAAGAAGTAAACAACTTGAGGGAATTTGTTGGAATTTAACTTGGAGAGCTATAGAAATTTAGAGGTTTTCAAACTGTTCTTATGAATGCTCTTGATTCTAAAGTTGATGGCACTTTGATGTTAATGTATAAAATTGTGGAAGAATTATTTAAAATCAAAGTTCATCTGGGTATTTCAAGTACTGAAGCTGGAGAAACCAGTAAGGCTGCTACTGGTTCTGTTCCTCAAACAGAGAAAGAAAAAGAAAAAGAGGAAGAGAAAGGAGAAGAGGAAGAACAAGAAACAGAAGAGGAAGAAGAAGAAACAGAAGAGGAAGAAGAGAAAGAGGAAGAAAAGGAAGAAGAGGAAGAAGAGGAAACTGAAAAAGATAAAGATGATTTTGATGATGGAAATGGTAATGGAGGCAGCAAAGAAGGAAGTGGGATGGATATGAATGACTCAGAATCTGAGGCAGAACCACAGACTCCTACTCCTACTGCTCCTGCAAAAGACAAGGCAAAAACAGCTCAAAAGGAACAAAGAAGGAAGCAAAAAGAGGAAACTGGTAAACCATCTGGCAAAAAGACTAAAACTGGCAAAAAGTTGTGTGAATGCAGTACTCTTCTGGCCAGTTAGCAGCTGGTCCTATTATTCCCTTGACACCAGGAACTGAAATGGCTGCTGAAATTCTTCAAACCTTGAGTGATAAACCTGTCAAGCCAAAAAAGTTGAAGATGGCTGCTCCAAAACCAATCAGACGAAGCTCTAGGCTAAAAGGATAAACAACCATGCTGCATGTTTAATGATTGAATTTTGTCTAACAGTCTATCTCTTAATTTGCTACTTAGTTTGCTACTTTTAGTTTTATTCTAAACTTTAATTAGTTTGCTATATCAGTTACTGTTTTGACTGTTTATTCACTGCACTTAAACTGAATTTTGATTTATACACATGTGCATGATTTCTCCCATTATCTTTTGATGCTGACAAAAAGGGGGAGAAAATGAATGAGTAATCTTGTTGATATAACTTGTGGTTGATATAGTTTGTGATTACTTGTGGTTGATATAGTTTGTGATCAGTATATTGTTGATATAACTTTATAGTGTGCATATTGTTGATATGACTTGTGAATGATATATAGTTTGTGATTAGTGTGCATATTGTGCATATTTAGTTAGTATCTTTAGTCACACTTGACTCCTTAAGAAAATGCTTATGAATATTTCATTGAAATTATTAAGGGGGAGTTATTTGTGATTAATTGTTGATATAAGCACATACATAGGGGGAGTTATTCTCACACATACATTCATACACATACTCACACTTATTAACATTTACATGGTGATTCAATTGAGTTTTGTAATCATCAAAAAGGGGGAGATTGTTGACCCCACAAGCTCAAAGGAGCATAGATTTTGATGATACCAAAACTCAACTAGAATCAAACTAACATTGTTTTAAGTGTTGTGCATCTCAAAGAAAAAGACACAAGGATTTCATGATGGATTCGTGCTTCTGAAGAAAGGATGACATTCTAAGGATAACACAGGACGAATCAAAGGAGATAAAAGAAGAAAAGATTACCTTCTAAGGCTGCATTGAAAATCAGAATTGAAGGTACATATAGTATAGAAGTTAAGTTTTATTTTTAGGATTACTTGTGAAAAGAATTGAGGAGTAAAAGTCAATGATACTTATTTTTAATCTCTCAAAAGATTTTTCTTTTAAATATCTTTATTGGCCTAAAAGTATTTGACTATGATTTGGTGTAAAATTTTATAGCTTTGAAAGTTATGCAGAAAAGTTTTCCTGGTATGCTAACTGGTTTGCTACTTATTTAGTATGCTAATTGGTTTGCTATTTTCTCAAGTATGCTAACTATCTCAACTCTGCACAACATAGCAGAAAAAGACAAAATAACGGCTATTTTCTTAAAATTCATAACTGTAACGTTCAAATGAGTTTCCAAACGGTCAAAAACGTTCCAAAGCTATAAATACACCTACCTTTGGCCATTTTGCACTTAATGAAAGTCTCTCCACTGTTCAAAATCATAAAAGCTTTCATTCAAAGTGCTCAAAGTGTTTTTATTGCTCTTCATTGGCTTATTTACTCAACTCTTCTTTATAGATTTTGTTGTATTGAGTGAGAGTGAGTTTTAAACACATTATTGTCATTTATGAGAGGTCATTCAAGCACCTATTGAAGCTTGGTTGTGAAAAGTGTTTGGGATAACACTTGGTAAAAGTGTGAAGCTACTTGTAAAAGCTTTGGTGAGAAGATTTGTAAAAGGCTTTTTGTCTCTTGCCTTTAAAAGAGAAGAATAGTGAACTCAAAGTGGGATCTTTGAGAGAGTGGATATAGGCTAGTTGAAGCTGAACCACTATAAAAATTTCAGTGTTCATTTTCTCAACCCTTGCCCTTTACATTTATGCATTTTAACTTTATAATTGATATGTTTTTGCTGATATGAAAGTTGAGGCCATTTGCTGTTAACCTTGCTGCAAACTGAGAAAATTAGTTTACTGCTAAATCTGTTAATATCTGATTTAATCTGCTTGTTGTTTGATCTGCTATCAGTTAGTATATCTGGTATACTGCTCTGGTTGCTGTGTTAAAAACTTATCCAGATTACTGATATCTCTGCTGAATGCTGATATAATTTGTTAGATCAGTATACTGATTGCATATAGACTATCTTTGAATCAACTTGTCAATAGAGTTGTATTGTTCATATTTCACATTAGTCAATTGAGTTGAACCTAACTGCAATTTTCAAAGGTTTTGAGCAAGAATCGAAAATTATTTTTAAAGTCCAATTCACCCCCTTCTTGGACATATTTTGGGACATCATATATATATATATATATATATATATATATATATATATATATATAATATTTTATTAATTAATAAATTTAGAAAAAACTTAACATACCACATTGCATCTATAGTCTCAGTAAGCATATTTCCTCGATACAATATGTATGTAGTCATTTCTTATATTATGCAGCATTTTCCTAATAAATGTCTTTGGAAGAATTGGTTAAGAAATAATTATTAATCTATTTTTATAATTATATAGTTTTACTCGCCATGACACATGGTGGGTACATTTTTTAACAATGGAATGGAACAGTTCAGACAATTTAGTTGCTCTTTAATTAACTAATTTTCATAGAGCACTCATTAAAAAATCACATACGCACACATAGCCATTAGGCCAATGGTTTAAAAGTACTTAATCATGTCGCAAATTGGATGAGTCTATATTCGCTGAGTAATTTTTATAATCCATTAATGAAGTTTGTTTTGTGTTTTATTTTTATTCTTTATCTTTAATTTGTAATTAAAAAAATTTCTAAATTTTAATTTGATTTCACAAAAATCTCTCTAACCTATTACAATAGGTATCTAATTTAAAAAAAATAATAAATTTACTTTTTTTACTTTTTTTTTTTCGCACCAAAAAAATACCTATCGTTTTACCCAACATCCAAACCTATCGCAAAAATACCGATGCCTTTGTAACAATTTATTTCTTGGAAAAAATATACTATAACCATGGAATTTACACTTAAAAGAGCTTTATTTCTCTAAGGACATTTATTTATTTATTTATTTTTTGGTTCCTAAAAGGATGATGGTCCTCCCTAACAAGTTGGAAAGGTGCTCTAAAGGGGAAAATTATAAAGGCCATTTAAATTGAGGTTGTGATTTGTGAATAATTAACGTCTATCTACATAGATATACATAAATTGTCTTCTCCTTGAGAATCAAGTCCATGGAGCCACACTTTTTGGTTGTTTTTAAGTGAGGAAAGTTATAAAAGAGAAGTTGCTTTTGAAGAGGGTGTATGCATGGTCCAACCAAAAAGCTAAGAAGAAATCTTGCATTTTTGAGAATAACGTATATATGCAGATACTAGAGATGCATGGCATCTGTGACTGTATATAGGAGAATATTCAAAGACAGAGAGAGGCTTGTTCTTTCGGCAATCATATGTTAATTTCACGATAAGTCGATAGACGTATATTTCTCCAGTACCAAAAAAAAAACAAAATCATAAAGAGAATCATGCACACAACTTTAAATTAATTGTAAAACGTTATATATATATATATATATATATATATATATATATATATATATATATATATATATATATATATGAAAAGAGTCTAATCGAACAGACTAAACATTTAGACCTAATATTTACTACGTCAATAACCCTGTAATTAACATCTTGAAATTTCAGAGATATATAAGATCAGGCGAAGGGCCTTTTGAAAGACAAGGTGGGGTGATTCTTTTTATATTAAATTGACAAAAAGCTTACTTATATTAAACGTTTTAAATTGGGAGAAAAATGATCACTCTAGGCATGAATCACGGCTGAAGTTTCATAGTTTCTAGAAATCAATTCTCTTTTCAACAACAGCTGTTTTGGAGCTGTGGGAGACTAATGAAAGAATTTGTAGAAAAATACAAGCTCAACAACAGCCTTACAAATCCGTACCATCCATGGTTGCGTTTGAAAAATGCGAAGAAAAGAATTGGTTTGGGTCTATTAATTGTGGCTTTTGTTTTTCTCCCACGCTAAACTTAAGCTATATTTGGAGTGGGGTAATAGAATGTCATATAAATAAATATTTCATTATTTTAATATTAATTATATTATATAGGGGTGTGCAGTTTTCGGTTTAAACCGAAAAACCGAACCGAACTGATTAATTCTGTTCAATCGGTTCGGTTTTAAAATTTAATCGGTTCGGTTCGGTTTATAATTTTGATAATTTCGGATTAATCGGTTCGGTTCGGTTATTTTCATAAAAAAATCAAAAAAACCGAACCGAACCGAAATTATTAATATATATAGGAAATAAAAAAATCGAACCAAATTGAATCGAACCGAACCAAAATCAAAGAAAACCGAACCGAACCTTAAGATTTTTGAGTTTTGATTTCTAATTTTTTTTTGTTTTTATGTTTTTATAGATTTAATGTTAAAAATATGAAATTTTATAAATTTCAGTTTGATCGGTTTAAAATCGAACCGAACCGATATTTATCGGTTTGATTCTGTTCGATTTTCTCTTATCAATCGGTTCGGTTCGGTTTTTAAAATTTTTTATTTTCGATTTTCGATTTTATCGGTTCGGAACCGAACCGACCGTTTGCAGAGCTCTATTATATTATATCTTAATAAATATATTTTATAAATAAAAAAATTAATTTAAAGTAACATTAATTATATTATATTTTTTACTTATATTTTATTATATATTTAAAAATATAAAATATTTAATTCTTAAATTTATAAGAGACTAAATCTAAATAAGAATTTCTTATTCTGTAAACACAATCAACTGCTAAACAGTGTCAGGATTGTTATTTATTATTATTTTTCTTTATTGGGTTGGGCTTTCGTCAATTTAGGCTCCGAAGGCTAAGCCAATTTGGGTCCAAAGAAAGAACTTCTAAAGCTCGGGCGTCGGCTGCAAGAACATCTGTTTTACATGATCTACCAAAAAATAAAGAACGTACACGTTCGTAGATTTATGTATAAAAATTTAGGATTAAAAATAAAACAAAATAAATGTATTTCACATAACTACAGCTTTACTTCATTTTAATAATATAATTAAAATTCAAAACCTAATTTGTATATATATATATATATATACAAAACAAACCTAGAGACACCCACAGAGAATCATTTTGGAAGGTAAGAAAAATTAAGAAAAAAAAAAAAGAGAAGACTGAAGGAAAAAGGAGTACTGACAACACAGAGCAAAAAGACTAAGAGGTCCTCAAACAAATGCCAAGCTGGAACAAAATGGATAATTTTGTAAATCACTGAAGAAAAAGACAACAACAATGAAAAGTCTGAAATGCCTTCAAGTGGATCCATGAAGCTGCTGAAATAGGATGGCCAAATTTGTAAATCAATCTAATGAAATCAATTGCAATTGAACTAACTTTATTAATATTCATCAAATTAATATACTTCAAGTTAAAACATAAAAAGCAATAGTTCAGTAATCTACCAATATGTAAATGTTCATGTAAAAAGAGTTCGAATGATTAAAAAAAAAAAGCCTGTATCATATTTTTAATCAAATAATATTAAACTAATGACCTAATTACCAAAAAAATTCTATTACAATTGCATTTTAATTGAATGATATCAATTTTAGCAATTTAAACCTAACTTCTTAAAATTGATCAAGGCTCGTTTATCAAACGTGTCAATTCTCTTAGTTTTTAAAATTCTCAAGAAGGTGGCTCCACGAATTGAAAAACTGCTTAGGTGTTTCTTTTGGGATGGTGAACGCAGGAATAAGAAGATTCATCTTATAAATTGGCACATCTTGATTCAGTCAAATGAGCATTCGGGCATACTAAACATCCTGCTTCACAATTAGGCATTACTCTTTAAATGAATGTGAAGATTGCAAATGAATCAAAATTCAATTTGGGCATCTATCCTTCGATCTAAATGCAACGTTCAAGCTGATAATGGCCTCCTTTTAGCCTCAAGCTGCTCTTGTTCTACTATATGGCGAGATATCCAACGTTTAGTGCTCAATTATGGTGGCAACTTCTCAATTCTCGACCGTATAGCACAACTAGTGACCATTCTGAATTCAAAAAAACCATACAGCAAAAGAAGTTGTTGTTTGGTTTAGAAGACTTGCACTAAGGGCATCTTTCTTGTTACCTCTTTGTATTAGTGTTTATTAAATGCTTCTTTAACAGAAGTTTCAAAATCAACCGCTATTTGGCACAGGCTTGCTCCTCCAAAAGGTGGTTAGCCTATTGAGATTGCTTGTGTGCACCAAAGACTAGCTTTATTACATTAATCTCATCCCTTCATCCCAAAGCATTTGTCCTCGTTGCTTTGCTGAGAAGAAAACCATGGCACATTCTGTTAAGCTGTAAAGAATCATGGTTGGTTTGGTCTTAGTTCCTAAACTGGTGGTATATTGCACTACGTATCTCGCATTTTGGTTCCTCCTTTTTAGAGGAGTGGGAATCCCTGATCCATGGCAAATTCCAAAAAAAGATTTTGATCCAATTTGTTTTAATCTATAATGTGGTCGTTCTGGTTGGTAAGGAATGGCAAGGTTTATCTTGGAGCTGATGTTCTGCTACTGTTCTGGTGATATTTGTTGTCATATGTGCTTCTAGATGTTGAACCTTGTTTGGTTCCTTTTTGCTCTTTTTTGGCATTATGTCTCTTTGCTCTTCCAATGTGTTGTTGAATTTTATATTTGGTTTGTTGGCAGCAGCTTCTCTTGCTCCCATATTAGTGTATTTGCAGCATCTATGTGCTAGGTTTGTTTCTGCTGGTTGATTTTGCGTTGATTATGCAGCAGCTGTTGGAATATTATGATATGATATAATATGCAGATTTTGGCACATTCTCTGAATGATTTATGAACTACAGATTTAATTTTCATCAGCAGATTGATCTTGATCTTGATTTTTCTCTTTTGGATCTCGGTGATTGTTGCTAAAACCTGCATTTAAAGTTACTTCTTCTTCTATGCTATTGGAATTTTGCTATGGTCTTCTTGTGATCTTGGGCCACTGTCACTTTTGTGCTTTTTTTTTTTTTTCAAATATTTGTTTACTTGACTTGTCTATCGGGTTATGTTTTCAGTTTTAGATCTTGAAATTGATTTTGCATTTTTGGTCTATTTGGTCAAACCTTGGACGGTTTTATATCGCATTTTTCAGGGTTTTTTTTTTCTCACTTAACATGATACGTCCTGATTTAGGTGTAATTGACTTAGTCTATTAACTTGAGTTAGATAAATATTTCTATGCTAAGTTTTTCCTGGATTTTGTTCCTAATAAAATTATTTGCTTATACGAAAAAAAGTAATGTCAAAGTTTACATTAAGAAAGACACTTCAATTACTGAGCTCTGCACTATAATTCTCCACCGTATATCCACATGAATAAGGGCCTTAGATGCTAGTTTCCCTTTCATGGCCACAGATTTATTGATCACCTTTGCTTCTTTTAGATCTTGGACCAACCCAGTCAAACAGTGCACATCAATCCTATGGCCTGCTCCTTTTTTGAGCTTTAAATAGAATGTAGAGGTGGTTCCTCTATGGGGAATCCTGGCAAGAGTGCTGTAAGAGGTGTTGCATGACGCAAAAGGGTATTTTCCACTATGTATTCTTTTGTCCTGCTGGGTGGGTGCTTGGATTCAAATGCCACTAACCTGCATGCTATTTGAAAAGCCTTGGAAATTTCGATGTGTTTGCCTTCTTTGTTTGGTTGAGTCCTCAATTTATCTAGGTTCTGATTCAAAGAATATTGAATCTTAGGTACTGGCCCTTGATTCTACTCCTAGAAGCTAACTTTGGTCATCAATGCAATCGTTGAACTTAAGAATGCTCTTCCTCTCTTGTCTTTGTTTCTATTCAATTTCACTAGCTAAGAAGGATTAAATCGTCCAAAGGATTTCGTAGCCATTTTTATATCACACCTCTGTTTTCTTTTTGATTTCTTTTAGTATTGGGTTGCGAGGCATTTGAGTTCATTTTATGCTGACTGTGTGGGTTGCCTATTGACAACGACGATAGAGTGACAACTCTCCTCCCTTCCCCCTCAATTTTTTGCTCTAATGGAATTTTTGCTTACAAAAAAATTAATTTCTTAAATAAAATGTAATTTTATTTAAAAATCAAAATTAATTTAAAGAAATATGTTAACGTTGACATGACAAAATATTTCATTTATTATGAGTGAGAGTTACATAACATGTTTCATATAATAAATTACATTGATATGTTATGTGAGTTCCATTAATAATAAATGAAATATTATTAACGTAGAATGTGAATTGCTTTTACAATAAATTAACTAAAACATTTTATTTTGGGCGTCATGCCACTAACAATAATTTTTCTAAATTAATTTTAAATCTTAGATAAAATTACATATATAAATTAAAAAAATTAAACTTAAATTACAAAAATTAAAAGCATTAAATGTTTAGATTTTCTTTATTGTAATTAAGCCTGAAATTTTTCGAGATAGGATGAACATTGCCATGGCGCCAAAAACAAAATGTTGGCGCTTAAATCATGGATTCCCAAGGACACGATAATTGCATATGGAAACCATGGCCATGGAAAATTAATGTTGATCGCATGTGTTTGTTGAATATTATAGTTGCAGAACATAGCCATTGACTGTTTCCCCGTTGACGGCAATTGGCCTGAAAGCGGCCTGTTTAATTTTCGGACAAGATTTGAAGATTTTTTTATAATTCCCTTATAATAAAATTAAAATATCCAAAATAAAGCCTCCGTTGCCAACGTTTGACTGTTCATGTTGTGGCGGAGATAGAATATCAATTACTATTATTATTATTATTTTCTTTTATGGATTCAGTAAAGAAGGAGAAAATTTTATATATATATAGTTTTATTTGAGATTTAAATTTAATGAGATTTAAATTTAATACTAATACTATCATAAATGATTCTGATACTATTGAATTAATATTTATTAATGAAATAAAAAGTATTTTAATATAAGAAGGAAAATGGGAAGTAAATAATTTATCCTATAACAAATTTTTGCTTAAATCTAATTTATAATAAATTCAAAACATAATATTTATTATAAAATTCACATATAAAATAAACAAAATCTGTATATTTATGTATTAAATTTATAATAAATAATATTTACTTAAATATTTTTTTTTATTACTTCATTCGCATGGAATCTATTCTTTCTATTAGGGACATAGAATCTTAGGTTAAATAATATTTGAATTTTTTTTAAGAGCTTTAAGAGTGTTATCAATCATGAAATATTTAAGTTTATTTTAATTTTTTTTTTAAGTATAATAATCTTTATATGTGAAATGACACTTCACAAGAAATTTAAAAAGTGTGAGATATATTTGAGTCATTCCATACGTAAAAGTTAATTATTGATTAAGAATTATACATATATAATAAAATTCTGATAAAAGCCGTGACGTATTCCTCCATGATGTCTATTCAATGCGTGAATGATTGTTTGATTAAAGTTGATGGTTTTCCAACTTTGATTTCCCTTGTTTTGAAATTTGGAAACGAAACACGTACAATTATACAAGTAAAGGACAAGTTTTTTTTGTTGAATTTATCTAGATTCTATTTTGCCCTCCACAGAATTCAAAACTCATACCAATGTCTCAGCTCAGGGGGGAGAGATTTCAGATTTTTGTTTTTATATTGAAACTAAATAATAAATGGCATTTGGAATTAAGCTTGTAATTTCCTCTGTTATGATGTAGGATTGGAGACATTATGGACGCATGTACGTTGAATATTTGAGAAAAACTTGTGCATGCAATTTATAAATTTCTATATTACATATAATTGTCTAGATAAATTTAAATTTTAAAAATAATAATTTTCTTAAAAATTAAAAAAAAAAACTTAGCATGAACACGTTTAATTAATTAATTTATATTTTTGAGTTACTCTATATTATTATATATTGTATAATCACTTGTTGCATTATAGAATATATGAGATGAAATGATATGACATTGAAATGAAGATGAATAATCCAAGGGTTGGTTAACAGTTGCTTTTCAAATTTGTGAAGAATGGGGCTGCGCAGGCCTAACATCAAGAGGAGGCGAAAGGTGGTGGCCCCGCCAGCAGTGGCTTACTTTTCGATTTTCTTGTTTTTCTACGTCAAATCCACGTGTTTCTGCCTTCACAAAACTCTCTCACTCTTGGTACATCCGAGGTTTTTTGACATATTAATAATTTTTTATTTTTTAAACTTTAAAACAAGTTAATTATTAATATTTAATTTTTTCAATGGAATAATTATTCTACCCAACTTGTTCGTGTTTTTAGTGAAAGAAAATAAGATTGAGATATCTTTGTTTAATTTTAATAAATTCAGATATCTTTTAATAATAACAAATAGGCTTTTGTTTTTCTTTCTTTCCTATTTTATTTTCCTTTTTTCTTAATTAATGGAGTTGAGCTCTTATGTGGTTTTCTTCTCTGATTTGTGAGTATTATTTTTATATTTTCTACAGGAAGGTGTTTGTTGATTTTAGATTATTATTATTATTATTATTATTATTATTATTATTATTATTAAATAAATGTGATTTCTTAAAAGATTATGATAATTATGATTAAAAGCTCTATTAAAAAAGATGTCGAAATATCGAAACAAATTAGAAGATGTTTTAAGAGATTTTCTTATTTTGCAATGTTAGATGATAATTTTTTATATTAATATTATTGATTGTAGATGCTAAAATGATTTTTTAAATTATTTTTTTCTTCTGATATTAGAGTCAAAGTACTTGAAAATAAAAGGTTAAAATAAAAAAATTGACTGGTAACAAATTTATAACTTTGGATTTTTTATTAAATTATAGTTTCAATTTCTTAAAAAAATTATCACATCTAATTCACTCCAAAAGTTAGCTTAAGAGAGAAGCAATGCTCAAGACTATATTAGAGACATATTATTCTTATACCAAGCTAATGTGGGATTTTAACACAATTCACAACAATTTAAAAAGTTTTTAACTTGATACATTGGGAATGTTTCTCATATATATATATATATATATTTATGTACATGTTTATATAGAAAAAAAAATCTCTCTAATTAAAATTTTGTGTGTCACTAATTATTGTCAACTCAAAAATATTGTTAAATGGATTGTTAATTATTAGAGTTGTATTAACTATAATTTTTATCTAAAATTATAAAATTTTAAATTTAAATTGAAATTAATAAAACCTAAAGAATTAAAGAAAATTAACTTAAAAGCTTTTTAAATAGTCTTCAAATAATATATTTAATGTAGAATTATTCTCCATAACAAATTAAAAAATAATGCTAAACTATTCTCAGTCTTTGATTCCCATTTATAATATATTGACTCAAATAAAATGGATTCATGTCAAACCCTTCCTTTTCTTAAAAAAAAATGCAGAATAATTTGGTGACGTTAGATGAACACAGAATAATTTGAAGTGATAAATTTTGAAATGACATTTTAATTGGAATCGAAATTACTCAATTTGGTTCATAATTTATTTCAATTTGTATAAAATTTTAAATGATTTAAACTCATCGACACAATTACATCTAAAATATTTATAGAGAGAAAGACTCTGTATTCCTTCCATAAATCTTTCATTCTCTCTCTCTTTTTTTTTTCATCTTTTCTTCTTTCTTTTCTTCCTCTCTTCTCTTTGAGTGATCACCGTTGAGTATTTTCATTAGTGGCAATCATTCCCTTAATTTCTTTTTTGATTTTTTTTAATAACTTACAGATTTATGTTTATTTGAAATAGATTTTGAGCATATCTCTTTAAATATATTGATAGATTTTAAGTGAATAAATATTCAAATTTATTATTGTTGGTAAATCTTGAGTTTTTATAGTGTTTTTTCTCCTTTAATAGAGTTATTATGTTTTTCTTTATTGTTGAGATAATTTATTTTTTGGAAGAGAGTATTCTATGAGGTGCAAATTTATCCTTTAGAGGCTATCTAATGAGCTTGTAAAAAACAAATTTGAAGTTAAAAGGTGGAGTGCATAGCTCACCTATTAGTTAATCTATTACTTTGTCAACACTGTCAAATTTTTGAAATTTTTTATATTATTTTTTTATGAGGTTCATTTAAGAAAAAAAATATATTATGTTGATTTGTACTCTCTTTTGTTTTTTATTTTTAATTAATAAAATAATATTTTATTTCCATAAGAAAGAAAATTTTAAATTCACATAATTATTAAAATTAAGAATTCAATCGAGAAATAATTCTAATGACATGCATGATTAACCTTATTAAAAACTAATCCGATCAACTCAAACTTTAAATTAAAATTAAAATTAATAAAATACAATAAAAATTAATATTTTAACTCAAAAACAATTATAATAACCAAATAAATAACTCAAAGCAATTACAATTTAAAATGATCAAATTTAAATTAAAAAAAAAAAACTGAAATAATCCAAATTCGCCCACTGGTTTTCCCGCTCGATGGGCAAAAAGTGCTGTATATTCGAGAGGCACATAGGCAGCACCAAATTCTATGGAATTTAATCAATTAATTAATTAATTAATTAATATGCATAAAGGTTTCACAGAAAGTGAAATGATCAAAAGAAGAGGATTGAGGCACCCCCACCCCTCTCTCTATTATTATCTCATCTCCTTGTTGGCACCTCCAATCCTATATCTAGAGAAAAACATGATAGATGGAGATAAACTCTTACGCACATAGAAAACCTGCCACATCAATGTGATTCAAAAAGGGCATTAATGGACCAAAAAATGGGTAGCTCTACACATCAGAATTCATTGACAACACATAAACATGAATTCCATATCTACGTTGATAAATGATCATAACAGCACTTCAGTGACCCAAATTACATCCAACCCATTAAAATTCATCACAAAATTAATAGTTTGGTTACAGTGGCTGTGCATAATTCGTAGAATAATTGGTGGGAAACAAAAATGGGCAAATACATGCACCACGAGGGAGGTTGAGCAGCTTCAAGGAAACTCACGGGCTAGTCATACGCAGACTGCACTATAAGAAAAAGAGAGAGAGAGAAAATAAAAAAATTTGTGGGCTATATGAAATCATACACGTGTAATATCAGCAAACATTCAGTCTAAATGGCAACTGCTACTATTCTAAGCTTTGTGATAACTAGAATGACCAAAGTAAAATCTGTGGTAGGCCAGATAATATATTTGTTCTTCATTTGGGTATATAAAAAGCTATAAATATTATAAAAATTAATTAATTACCATGCTAATGTCTTATTCATAATGATGAAGCCGCCTTCATTTTCTCCACTACTTTTTCCTAATCAATCCGCTAATGAAGCTTTAATTTTTCTGTAGTTTGGAAGAATTTTCGTGTCGTTCACGACACCTTTTTATTGCTATATATATGTCTTTGGATTTTTCTTATTCTTTTGCTTTCCACACACTTGAGGCGTATAGGCCCATTTTCCTTGTGATTTTTAGACGCCTATAGGCTGCCTTCTTTCTTTTCATTTTATATATTAAACTCTCTACCTCCTTAGACCTTCCTCTACTTCTTCTTCTTCTTCTTCATCTTCTTCTGCTTTTCTTTCTTTTGTAGGTACTGGGTTTTCCATGGAAAAGTTTCAAATGCTATTTCCTTTTTCATCGACAGGGCCTTCTTCTTATCCTGTATCGTCAACCATAACAAATTCTCATGTTTTTAATAACTTTCAAGGTGATACTTCAAATGGGTTCTTGGGATTGAAGATAGAAAATCAAGTAGGAGTACCACCAAGAACGGAAGTCAAGGACCTTAATTCATCATCACAACAAAGTGCAAGCTTTTCAATTGGGTCTGAAACTACTGATCAGCTAAAACCAGGCAAAAAGAAAGGCGAAAAGAAAATTAGAAAACCCAGATATGCTTTTCAAACTAGGAGCCAGGTTGATATACTAGATGATGGTTATCGGTGGAGGAAATATGGCCAAAAAGCCGTGAAAAACAACAAATTCCCCAGGTAATTTGTTCATTAATCTACCGAGCTCAAATTACTTCTTTTGATTTTTTATATATATATATTTTTTTTCACCTTTTACTCTTCTCATTTTAATTTCTTTGTATATATATGCGATTATCTGATCATTAGACCCCACCATATAGTCCTTTGTCATTCCCTTTGGAGGCTTGACCGAAAGCAAGATTCTGCTAGATCTACCACTAGATAAGAGGTGAAAAGTTTCTTTCCTTTCAGACTAGGGTTTTGGATTAGACGGTCTTGCAAATAGGGTTACATGGGAACTCATAGCAGACAGCAATCCTTGTCTTTCTGGCTTTCTACAATCCTTGTCATCTTCTGATGAGTAATTAATGAAGAAAGGAGAATTCAACCATGAAGGAATTTCTTAGCGATTATAGCTTTCTCATATATTTTCCTTGACAACCATGGAGGATACAGCTAGCTCGGAGGTTCAAACCACCTCTCAATTATTTCCTTGACAAAAATTATTTCCTGCATTATTGTTTAGTGGGTTACTCTCTAATCTCTACATATATTTTCTTGTACCAAAGACATTAATTAGAATAAAGATTTCATCAGCAAATATCTACATGGATTCCTACATGCCATATTCAAAGTTTTGTTTGTGGGATTTTGTACTTCACTAGTTTGAATAAACACTTGGAAAGGGCTTTTATAATCATTAATGACTGATATGTATAGAAAGGAAAATATATAGAATGAACCTCAATCCAATCTAGTATTAGTTAACCCAGGATTACTTCCATTCCAGTTGCCTTGCCTACCATTACAATGCGATGTATGTATACACACTACTATTTTCATGTATATTTATGTATTTTGCATGCACATGTATACAAGAACATTTTCAATAATTTCACATCTGATTTGCATATAGATGCAATTAATGTTCAAACAAATGTAATGATAATTTAATCTTGTCTATCAAAAAAAAATGTAATGACAATTTTTCCCATCGATTTGCAGGAGCTACTACCGGTGCACACATCAAGGGTGCAATGTAAAGAAGCAAGTGCAACGCCTAACCAGAGATGAGGGTATTGTAGTAACAACTTATGAAGGGATGCATAATCATCCTATTGAGAAGCCAACTGACAACTTTGAACATATCTTGAGCCAGATGCAAATTTACAGTAACCCCTTTTGAAGTTTGAAAGTGATCTTCACATATAAATAAAATTATGTACACTTCTCTGTAATAGATATAGATATCGATCCTACTCCTTGGATATATAGCAATAAGGTTGTTTTCTTAGGAATGGCAACAGAATTTCATCCTTCAGTTAAGTTTTTGTTGGTTAAGTTCTTAATTAGACATTGTAAGTTTGCTTTAATTCTTTCTTTTTGTTTTGTATTGTTCACCTTCTTTCAAATGATTGATTTATATGATGTAAATTTAGTATCATAAAATATATGGTGCACTATATCTAAGCATCAACATTTGATGAGAATCAAAATTACACTTTGCTTCTCTTTCGAGATAGGAGGAGTTGCTCCTTTGAGATCTCATATTAGTTGTAGAAAGTGTATGTATAAAATATATGACTTAGCATGACTTGACAAAATTACCATAATTTTTAAAAAAACCTGTGATGTGTCTGTTTAGTGTGTATTCTTTGTCAAAAAAAAAAAAGAACATTTAATTAGAATTAAAGTTCCTAAATTAATGTTTGACCTAACAAATGTTTACACCTGATGTCATAAATTAAGCTTTTTTTTTTTTTCATTTAGCTTCAATTAAAATTTGAACTCAAGAATTTATATTTTTTCTATGATTTTAATACCTTTGAAAAAAAAAATGCTTAGTTTTGAATATAAATCAGCCAAATAATTACATTAATATTTTTTTAGAGGAATTTGGGAGTTTTTACTGTTTAAATTTTATCCATTTTCGCTGAATTTTATTTTTGAAATTACTCTAAATTAATTTTTGAAAAAAATAATTTTGGGGTTTTAATATCCACGCAATAAATTTCAATATATATATATATATATATAATTTGTCTTATAGGGTTTTGTTTTAATTTTTGGTATGACATTTTTTCCCTTGACTGTGAATATTGATCTTTACATTTTACTTTAGGTTGTATATTATACTAATTTTTCAATTTTAAGTTTCTGCAAATATTATTGTTATTAATATGACTTAATTACTGTACTAAAAAGTTCATATATTTGCAAACAACATTGGTTCAATCGGTAAGATTTATTCAACGCTTTCATTAGGTTGTTCTTCTTGATGGATAATTTGTAAACTCTATTATAATCCCTCAAAGAGGTTGATGATATGCCTAGCCTTGAACTAGGAAGTCTACTCTCACCTAAACTTTTTTTTTTTTTTTTTAAAAAGCATAAATTTCTAATTTAACTATGATTCTATATTATTTATATGTAGGATGATAATTGAATATTACATTTATGATTCACATTATGTATCTGATTGTTATGGTATATTAAAATTATTATTTGCATGTGCTATCAGAGTCCTTGATTTTGAATAATTAAATTTCTCCATTAAATTTATGATGATGAACATGATATTGATGTTCTTATTTGTTGTTAGATTTGGATAGAATTAAAGTGTAGATCATGAAAATTTTATGATTAAGGCAAATGATTAAGATAATAATAATAATAATATTAAAATTTGACCCAATTAAATTTTGGGCATGAAGATTATTAACATGACGAAAAATTATATTATAAAGAGATTTAAGTTAGAGATCAAGTTCTTTCGAAAGAAATTAAAAGAAATTATGGGCAACCATATGAAGGCTCCAATTGCATGCATAGAGACTTACCATTTGGTCTTAGTTAATGGCTATCAACTAGACCTATTACAAACTCTCTATGTGCCTTCAATTTCTAGGAATGTCATTTTTGTTTCAAAACTTGATGAATTTGGATTTAATATTAAGTTAGGCATGCATGTTTCTGTTTATTTAATAATAATGATTATTGTTTCTGGAATTCTTACTGATGGTTTATATAGACTGAAGCTTGATAATAATTTTGTTGAATCCTTGCTTGTCACTTATAATAATACTAAAAGTAAGCATAGTAGACCGAATGAGAATTTTGCTTTCTTACGGTATAAGCGCTTGGGTCACGTATCCAAAGAAAAATTAGAAAGGTTAATAAAGAATGAGATTCTACTGAGTTGAGATATTACTGATCTTAATGTGTATGGATTACATTAAGAGAACGCAAACCAAACACAATAAGCAAGAAGCCATAAGAAGCAGTAAGCTTCTTGAAATAATACACATCAACATATGTAAGCCTTTTGATGCTCCATCTTTTGGTCTAGAAAAACACTTTATCACCTTTATTAATGATTTTTCACGTTATGGATATATTTAATGAAAAATCTCAATCAATAGATGTACTAGAAGTTAAGGTTGAAAGGTAATTAGATAGAAAGGTAAAAATAATAAGGTTAGATAGAGGTAGTGAATACTATGGGAAAACATAATGAATTGGGATAGTATGTCCTGGTCCATTTGTGAAGTTCTTAGAAAGTTGTGGCATATGTGTGTGGGGTGGCTAAAATGTGAAATCAAACTTTAATAGGTATGGTTAGAAGAATGACGTGTAACTCTTTTTTACCTATATATCTTTGTGGATGTATAAACTTAAAACCGTTGTATACTTGTTAAATAGGGTTCCTAGTAAAGCAGTCTCAAAACACCTTATGAATTATGAACTAGAAGGAAACTTGGGTTAAGGCACCTGCACGTTTAGGGTTGCCGAACAAAAGTAAGAATTTTTATTTTACATAAAGAATTTTTATTCCACATTAAAAGAAATTAGATTTTTTAATGATAAGTGGATACTTTACTAGTTATCCAGAGAAATCTAAAGGGTATAGGTTTTATATTTCAAACCATAGTCCAAGAAAAACTAATAATGCTAGATTCTTTGAAGAATGATGAAGTTAGTGGGAGTGTTAAAAGACATTATGTGAATATACAGGAATTAAAGTTGATTTTCTTATGCCTATTAATGTTTCTATATCTACCCCTACTCCACATGTTGTTATAGCAGTTGTAGAATGTTCTAACAATGCTACACAACATGATGGTGAAACACACCCTTAAGAACCTAACCTTGTGACACTCCTTACCCGTCTACAGTGTAGCCGAGTAAGATATGTCACACAGTGTACTGGAACACCATATTTTTCTTTCTCAATTATTTTTTATCCTTCCTTAATTTATTTCTTTATGGTTATGAATTACAATTTTTGAAATTTGACTCATTTAAGTCATTTATTGAAATAATAAATTCATTTGAGGTTTCAAAAATTTTATAAAAAATCTGACAGAGTACTGACTAAAAATGGAGGAAATAGTTCTTCAGAACCTGTGAAAAACAGTTCCTATACATTTTCAATCATTCTTAAACTCCATTTTATCAACAAAATCTCAATATTTCTCAACCATTTCTCAAAAATTCTTCTATTTGTCATTCATTCATTTCACATGATAATCATGTACAAATCATAAATAAATATTCAATTTTCATTTATAAACACAAATTACAAATATTTACATTAATACCAAAATATATTACATGAGTCTCAACTATACATGAGAAAATAAAAGTTTAATTACAAAATAACAAAATGGAACCTAGTGTCCTACTAATGCACTGAAGTCTGTGAGGTGACACGGATACTATATAAAACTGTGGACAGCCTCACCCATTATGTGGTCTATTGGGCTCTCTGTCAGTCTCTCTAGAGCCTAAGCGTAGCAAAAAGCAATGCACTAAGCAATAATGCTTAGTGGTGTCAATAATAAAATAAAAAAAAAAACTAAAAGAAAATAAATATACAGTGTATATATTGATGTCTCTTGCAGATAATTTTTTTTTTTGGTAATTATTTGTAGTCTATTTATTTGGCACTTGTTATATCAATTATTTCATTAAATTTATCAACTTCTATTTTTGGTTGCCCAAGTAACCTATACTGGATGACTGGACTGGATAAATGGGTAAACTGACACTGGGTACCAAGTAAATTGGGCCGTCATACCATCGGTCACGAATGTATCCCCCGGTGTGCAACAGAACAGCTAATAAGCTATAATAGTTTTTAGGCACAAGGCCAAGTATCACCATAATATCAAAATTGCTAAAAGCCATAAAATCACAGAATGGCATAATGCCATGTGCAGTACTGCTAACTGAGCCCTATTGGCATGCCAACCTATCCAAACCAATTTTACTATGTGTATTAGGGCACATTACAAAGTTATTGATTGAATTTTCATGTTTTACATATAAAGTTACTATTCATTTTACTATTTAGGTCAAATTATTGACTTTTCAATACATAATAGTTACATGAGTCCTAATCACATAAATTTATCATATTTTAGTTCCCAAAAGTGTTGGCATTAGTTGTCAATCCATACTTCTAACCAATGGAGAATAAATCAGAAATTTCAGTTTTGGGTGCTAAAGTTCACTGTTCTATTAGGCCATTCAACAGTGAGAATTTAGCCAAATGTTCTTCATCAAAGTTGTTCCTTATTGTGTCTACTGACATTTCACGTCTGAATCACTCCATTTGAAGTTTTGTAGCTCAAGTTATAGCCTACATACCATAACTGGCCGGATTGCAATTTTTCCAAAATTTCTGGGCAGAATCAATTCTGCAGTTTTTGTACATTGATCGTAGGTGAGTTTTTGGACATGTTATGGTCAAAATTTGGGTTTGTTTTCTTCATGAAAGTTATAGGGCTATGTCTCAGCTTTCTATCAGCATAAAATTCAGGTCAATTGGACATTTCTACACTGAGTTATGATGAAATGAATGAACACTGTTCATTTGGTCATTTTCGAGGGACTGCATATTGGTCACCCGGATTAGGTCAATTTTTACAACCACTTAGGTTAGTTTTCTGAGCAGGGTTCCTTCACCAAAATTGTGGCATTATGTATCTAGTTTCACCTCCAATTAGCCTTACACCAATTGGAGCTACACAAGTTCAGTTAAGGCTCTCCAAACACACTGGCTCCAAGAGTCCAAACTGCAGCACATAAGGTAGCCTATCCTTTCCAACATTTAATGACTCAATTCACTTCATATTAAGTTTAGAACTTACCAAATGGTCACTAATTGACCATTAAAATGTTCCTACACCATTATAGGAGCAAAACCTCAATTTGGTCAAAACCCTAAGCTCTCAATTTCTCTATTCTTCCATTATCTTGCAATTCAAGGTGCTAAGTGTTAAGTTCATATCAAAGGGCAGCTTGTATACTCATTTAATCCAAAGAAATCATCGAAACCCTCATAAGTACATGGCTACCGAAAATGTTAAAAATTCATCATGCAAATTTTGTGTAATTTCACTTAATTTTCTCACTCAATTCCTTTTCCACATAAGGTATACATAAAATTTCTAGAAGGAATTGGCACTAACCTTGTTAGAGCTAACTCCCAAGTTTGGAAAACCTTCTTTTTTCTTCTTCTTTTTACTGGCTAAAGAGAGTTTAAGGGGTGAGGAAGAGATTTTGTGAAGCAAGCTTAAAATTTTATGATGGTTTATCAAGAATTTCTAGTGAGAAGTTTTGAGCAACAATGGTGAGAGGAGTGAGAGGAAGGAGTCGGCTGCATGAGGAAGATAGGTAGCAGAATTTTTGTTTTCATTTTTACCTCATTTCATTTGTGTTTATCTCTTTTTAATTGGCTTGTCCATTTCCCATTGGTTAGAATTTATAATTTGTTGAAATTTTCTTTTAGGCATCATGACATAATTGCTTATGTAATAATTCAATTTACATTTTATTTTCTTTTCTCATTTCTTTTACTCATTTTTAATTATTTTCTCACAATTATTAGTTCATATTTTATGTCATAATAATTATTTAGTTAACTGGACAAGTTAGTTAAAAATTATCTCTGAAGACAAAATGATCAAAATGCCCTCCGTTTAGCTTAATGAGCTAAAATTGTCTGTACCAATTAAAAAATTTTCCTAAGCCTTTTCTTGGCATTATAATGCCATAGAAACCTCAATAACTCTTCTCTGAAGTCTCAAAAATTATTTTATGAATTTTCTCTTGGGTTTAGGGCTTCTAGCTGCGAAGACCGTAACTTCCCACTGGGTTACCCATCGCTAGGGCACCAGCTCATTTAACTTGGTTGTATTTTATTTCTAAAATTTTTCCTAAATTTTTCATATTAATATTTGAGTTAATTATGGCTCCTCACTTTAGTTTAAATGTTTTTCCAGACGTTCTAGCTGTCCGGACCGACACCGGTCACCAAAACAATAGAATGTACGGAATTGCTATGGTGAGGGTGTTACAACTCTTCCCCTCTAATTTAAATTTTGTCCTCGAAATTTACCTGATGCAAATAGTTGAGGGAACTGTTGCCTCATTGTCTCTTCACTTTCCCAAGTTGCCTCCTAGGTGTTGTGGTGCCTCCAAAGCACTTTCACCAGTGGAATCTACTTATTCCTCAACTTTTTCACTTCTCGAGCCAGGATCCGTATGGGTTCTTCTTCATATGTCAAATTCGGTTGTACTTCAATTTCTTCCATGGAGATGATATGTGAAGGATCTGAGCGGTATCTTCTTAGCATAGACACGTGGAACACATTGTGGATCTTGTCCAGCTCTTGTGGTAAAGTTAGCCTGTAGGCCACTGGACCCATATGTTCAATGACTTCATATGGGCCAATGAACCTAGGGCTCAACTTACCCTTTCTTCCAAATCTTAATACCTTTTTTCATGGTGACACCTTTTCTCTTCATATGGGCCAATGGAACACTTTTTCACTAACTGCATATTCTATTTCTTTTCTCTTCAGGTCGGCATAAGATTTCTGTCTATCTGAGGCAACTTTCATATTGACTTTGATTAGTTTTACTTTCTCCTCAGTCTGTTTCACCAGGTCTGGCCCTACTAGTTTATCTTCACCCAATTCAGTCCAACATACTGGAGTTCTACACTTCCTTCCATACAGTGCTTCATAAGGGGCCATTTGGATGCTAGCTTGGTAGCTATTGTTGTATGCAAATTCTGCCAGTGGGAGGTATCTATCCCAACTTCCCTTAAACTCGATGATACAACTCCTCAGCATATCCTCAAGGACCTAACATATATTCCATGTTATTATTATCATTTCAATTCAATATTTGTATTAATTCAATTGGTTTCAATGTTTACCTAGATTACTCTTTCTGATTGCCCATCCGTCTGAGGATGAAAAGCTGTGCTAAAGTGGAGTTATGTACCCAAAGATTCATGCAACTTCTTCCAAAATCTCGATGTAAACCTTGGGTTTCGATCAAATATGATGGAAAGTAGAATTTCATGCAGTCTAACTATCTCATTGATATACAATTCTGCTAACTTCTCCAGTGAGTAGTCAGTCCTAACTGGCAGAAAGTGCACTGACTTCGTCAATCTATCTACTATCACCCATACTGCATCATACTTCTTCTGGGTGAGAGGTAGACCACTTACAAAATCCATGGTGACCCGATCCCATTTCCATTCAGGTATGCGTATGGGCTGTAGCAAACCCGATGGAACTTGATATTCTACCTTGACTTGCTGACATGTCAAGCATTTAGTCACATAGTCAGCTATGTCCTTCTTCATACCAGGCCACCAATACTGAAGCTTTAAATCATGATACATTTTTGTACTTCCTGAGTGCATAGCATAAACACTGGTGTGTGCCTCTCTTAAAATACTAGCTTTCAATTTTCCATCATCTGGTACACACACTCTTCCTTTGTAGTACAGATACCCATCTGCTTTCACCTCATAGTCAGTTGCCTTCCCTTCTGAGATTTTGCTCATAGTAGTCATTAACTTCTTATCTACCTTCTGCCCATCTAAAATCTACTATAGCAGGTTTGGCCTCACTTGCAACTCAGCCAAAATAGCTCTATCTTGAGCCAAGGATAGACGGGCATTCAATGATCTCAAAGCTGTGATGGATTTTCTGCTTAAAGCATCAGCAACTACATTTGCCTTCCTAAGATGGTAATCAATCACACAATTATAGTCCTTCAGGAACTTAATCCATCGCCTCTGCCTTAGGTTGAGCTCCTTCTGGGTTGGCAAATATTTCAGGCTTTTGTGATCTGTGTAAATATAACACTTTTCACCATATAAGTAGTACCTCCATATCTTCAGTGCGAAGATAATTGCTGCAAGTTCTAGATCATGGGTAGGGTAGTTTTATTCATGTGGCCTTAGCTGTCTGGAAACATAGGCAACCACCTTCCCCTCTTGCATCAATACACACCCTAACCCATTATGCGAGGCATCACTGTAGATCACAAAGTCCTTTTTGGACACTGGCTGTGTTAACACTGGTGCCTCTATCAACATAGCCTTCAACTTCTCAAAACTGGCCTGACACTTGTCATTCCAGTCAAATCTGACATTCTTGTATAATAACTTGGTCATTGGAGCAGCTATTAAAGAGAAGCCTTTCACAAATCTTCTGTAATATCCAGCTAGCTCTAAGAAACTTCTGACCTCAGTTGTATTTCTGGGAGGCTTCCATTCCATCACTGCTTCTATTTTCTTGGGATCCACTTTAATCCCATCAGCCTGTTAGTAGTATGCCCTAGAGCATATCATTTAGTATGTATCTTGTATATGTTTTTATTAATAAAAGGCATTTCCAACTTTCCGTTTACATAATATATTTATATGTAATAGAAAATGTCCATTGATATTTTGTTAGAAATTCTATTCTTAAGTTATTAAGAATATGAGTGACAGTATTTCTAGTACAAAGTATCATAAATAGGTTCACAATCGAGGATACTTCACTATAAGGACATGACTTATCCAGTAAGATTGTATTCATGTTTGTTTCCAAGTTATTTATATGAGATATAAATAAGATGGAATGGTGAGTCTCATGCCATATAACAAACATGATAGGCACTTATACATGATAAGTAGGCCGAACCAGTAACACTTATGACAAGCACATGGAGTTTACTCTTGTTAATATATTGTCATAAATCATATCAGTGCATATAATCTTTAGACCTGAGATAGCACAGTTATCTTGTATATGGGTGGTTTGAGTTTGATACTGCTTTCATACTTGTACTGTGTATGGGTATGTGGGCATGTGTTGGCTCCTACTAGTTATATATGGAGGTAGGTGTTGATTAAGATGGAATCTGTTCCTCTAAGTAAATAGGGATAAAATCCTATGTTCATTTAATTGTTCTTGATGTTTCGAGTTCCTGGCCAGGACAGATAGATTTAATCAGAAAAGAGTTTCTGATGAGAAAATCTTTTTAATCAAGAACTGGAATTAAAAGAGAACATAATATTCATAGCAAATGGGGTTTGACATAAACCATGACTCCAGCTTAAGTTGGGATTTTATAACAGAGAGATTCTAGTGTATGGTAACATATGATTATAGGTTCATTTAAGGCAAACCTTATTACTGATTGGGTGGCCATGGCATGCTATGCTAAGCATTAACCATTGTCTATGAGGTGCATAAAATGGTTTAGAGAGATCATTTATGGTAAGAAAGAGTTCTAATAATATTAAGAGTTGATATCTTGTCTTATTACCAATTAGTGATGAGCCTAGTAAGTCACACACATACACAAGTAATCACTAAATTAAATATGATTTAATTAATTAATTAAAGAGTTTAATTGATTAATTAAATAGGTTTGGTTTGCAATTAGATTACAAAGTCCCTAGCATGACTGGGAACCAAATCTAAATTATTGGATGTATAGTATAAGTTAAATTTATATTTAAAGTGTTTAAATATGAATTTAATTAATGAAAAATTAATTAATAAAGATTAATTAATTTATTTATATTTGATATAAATTGATTATAAGAAGAGAAATAATTAATTTAGGTTGAGAACTCAAAATTAAAACACAGGGCCATTTTGGTCATTTCACAGGGTGACATGTGGCACCATGAGATGGTAACACATGGCACTACACATAAGCTTGCCAAATATCTTTTAATCATGTAAGATAATTAAAATTAAGATTAAATATAGGTTTGACACTTGGCACAATGTGATTGAGTCAATTAAACCTAGAGCCAATCAGAAGGTGACATGTGACAAGGGTTTTAAGTGGTGACCTAGCTATATAAGTGTTGTTATGAAAAGAAAAAAAAATATAACCAGCTACTGCCTCCCTTTGTGCCGCCACCCTTGAGGCTTCCATTCTCTCTTCTTCTTCATCTCTCATCAATTCCAAGAGATTAGCAAATAATCTCTTGAATTAAAACTACTAGAAATTGTTTCTAGTGTTTTGTTTACATCTTTAATCTTTTAAAAGGTAAAACTTGATTTTCTAATTAATAGAAAAAGCTTTAGAAGCTATTCAAGGGCTACCATAGGTGATCTTGGTGTGGACAAGCTAGATGGACAACATCTGGTATCCTAAAGACGCATCCTGAAGGAGCTAAACACATTGCAGTGCATCAAGAGATTAGTGCACTTATTCTTGATCTAATCTAGGGTTCTAAAATTAATCTGATTAATTTTAAAATCTTAAATGGCAAATACAGATCCAAATACATATTAAAAGAGTTTTAATATATTGTTTATCATTGAAATCAAATAGATAAAAATGAATCTTGCATGATGCATGTGACCCTAGGTGAAAAATTTTGAATTCAATGATATAAACTTGTGTTTTCATGTTTTCGCTCCTTCACAGCCGACACAATATGTCCAAGGAATGCAATCTCATTCAACCAGAAGTCACACTTGGACAACTTAGTGTCGACACCATATTTTGGCCGATCCCCCGAAATTAATAAACCTTGAAGCCGATCCCCAATACAGTCCCCTTTACCAACCGACCACACTTTCGATCTCCCCACAAAAAGAATTTAATTAATACCAAGTCTCCAGGTCATTTAAAGCCTCACCGATCCCTCAAACCAATTCTCGAGTCCCCCGATCATTTAATTGTATTTTCGATCTTTCTTGTCAAATAAAATTGAACCAACATAAGGCCTTCGTAACACCAGTCTTGTTGCCAGTCTCTCATTTAAAATTTGAGAATGATAAAGGTTTCGACTCGGTTTAAAGATGATCCCGATCTTAAGTGTTCAAAGCCAAATTTCTAATTTTAATTAAGTCCCGTTTTGTAACTGATCTCATGCATATTGTGTTCTTCGATCTCCTATACTTAGATTAATAATCACTTTCAGTTGTCATTCTAATATGTTCAAAAAATCGAGTGCTTACGCAATTTAGAAATTTTCTGATCACAATCAATCATTGAACAAAAGGGGAACTTTCATTGCATTTCATTTCAAAATTTATACAAGTCATTCGGCTGGGGGATCGCCCCCAGCCTGAACTACATGTTCATTTTCTCTCTCACCTTCAGCCTCCCCTTCGCTATGCTCACCTTCGTCCTCGGGAGCCAGGTTGGCCATCCAGGAGAAGTCCTCCTCAGGATAACGCTTCTTGAGCTCAGCCAGGAGATCTCTATGAGCATTCACATAAGCACCGGCCACTCCGGTCACCATTTCTTCTTCTTTCGCCTTGAGCTCCTCAGCAAGATGAGCGAGTTGAGCAGCTTCATCAGCTCGGAGCGCCTGAACTTCCCCGAGAACACGATCTCGCTCGGCCAGAACATGAGCTTGCTCGGCCAGCTTGTCCTCATAGAACTTCATCCGTCCCTCAATCTGAGATATGTAGTCCTGAGCGGACGAAAGTTGAGATCAGAGAGAAGACACTTCGTGACCCATCTTCTCGACCTCTATACCCAAGCAATGAGCCTTCTCCCGGACAATGTGCTGGTTCACCAAGCACTCCACATTTAAGCTCATAGACCAGGTCAGGATGTCATCAAGGTTGTTTGAGGACAGCCTGTCCCGATCTTCCCGAAGACAGATGGAAGCCCCCAAGACCTTCGCCAAGCCTGGATTTTCCCGAACAGTCTGATTCTTCTCCAGGGAATGGATTAGAACGAGAAAGAGGCCTCACAGTAGTTTGGGAAGGGCCCCCTTCTGCACTTGGAGCGGTCGGTGGAGGTGGAGGTGGCTCTTCTTGGTGAGGAGGAGTTCGGACCACTTCTATGATCGGCGGTCTGGAAGGTTGAGATGAGCCTTCCTGTATCTCCCCGGGCTCATGACCAGGTGTTTGAAGCAGCTCGGAGCGCTTCATCTCCAGTACCTTTCGAGAGATCTCTCTCTTCCTCTTCCGGCTCTCCTTAGAAGCTTCGCCGCTTGCCAGACCTGCACAAAGAAGAGGTCAGTAAGATCGCTAAGGTCCAAAGATCTGAGATATAGAAAATACTAAAGCCGAGATCAGAGAGCTGAAGCGCGCGATCTTGACCGGTGACCAGCTGCATAGTCCAATGGTGTAGCTCGGCCGTCACGGCATCCAAACAAGAGAACTTCTCTCTGAACGCCTGTTCCTTCAACTCCATCACCATTGCCCCCTCTTCCCTATTTAGGGCGATGTGCTTCGCAAGCAAAGGACCCTGATGCAGCCAGCTGCGGGGGAAGCCCTCAAAGCTGTTCGGAATTTTGCTCCTCAGGATAAAGAAGCGGTTCTTCCAATTCTTCAGGGAGAAAGGTAGATCGGTAAAAAGCCCACAATGGGGTTTCGCCTGGAAGAACCAATGCTCGTCGTCCTTGCGACGAGTTAACCGGTGCAGTTCAGCGAACACCTTAGCCGTGGGTCGGAGCCCCTTAGCTCGGCATAGGCCTCGAAAGGCTACTAAGATCCGCCACGAGTTCGGGTGAACTTGGGCGATGCACACTTGGTGATATTTTAAAACCTCTTTAAAGAAGTCATCAAGAGGGAACCGTAGGCCGGCTTTTAACTGTTCTTCATACACTATGATCATATCGTTCTCCTCGAAGAAGTGATCGGCGTGAAGATCGCCGTGACACTTAATCAATTCGTAAGAATCAGGCCGGATGTTGTACTCCTGGCTAAACGACTGCAAGTCGGTTTCTTGCAAGATTGATGGCAGCTCGTCCATGGGAAGATTTTCCCTTCCCAAAGAAGGCACATGCCTTGATGGTGCTGGTTGTCCCCGAGCTGGAACGGAGACCCTAGGAAGTTCAGGCTGCGCGCTTGGTTCGACCACCTCTACATCATTGGACGACCACGAGAACTGAATGGAAGGGGGGCTTACTGCTCTCTGACCTTCGGCACCACTCATTTTCAAAGGAAACAGAAAATTTAAACTAAAATAAAGATCAAAACCCTTACCGGAGCTTGATCGGTGTCGGAGGAACTTGAGAAAACGAGAGAATTTGGAAGTTGTTTGCGAGAGACTGAAAATGACATGAAGGAGCAACTGGCTAACCCCACCCCTATTTATACTCGTCCGAGCATTTAATGCTCACGATGTTCTAGGTAGTGCATCGGATAGCGGGACTCGCCAGCTGTTCTGACACGTCTCACGAATATTCCGAAGATTCCATAAAGAGATCGATTAACTGTAGGGCGGCAGATTAAGGTGTTTTGAATTACGGATCGGATAAGTGTCATTCAAATTAAGGGTCGGATCGGATAAATACTTCAGGGATCGGAAAATAATCAATGCAATAATAATAAAACAATAGTTGTCAAAATAAATTTTATTTCCGAAAAGATCTGATTACAACGTTTGGATGATCTCGGGAGATCGGATTACATTAAAAGTCTAATCACATCATTTGGGCGATCTCTAGAGATCGGACTACATTAAAGGTCTGATTACATCATAAGAGCGATCTTTAAAGATCGGTAGAAGGGAGACCGGCATGAAAGATCGAAAGAGAGTGTGTCAGGAAAGATCGGAAGAGAGCGTGAAGAGAGGAACCCGGTATGAGAGATCGAAAAAGGATCACGTTGAAAAGACCGAAAAAGAGGGGAGGTCGGAAGACAAAGAGAATAAGACAGCTCCTGTCAATTATCGTCATAATCAGAGCCGAGGTAGTTAAAGCATTGCAGGAGAAATCTCAACCGCACGCCCCAGAATCGCCTGCATTTCTGACATGCGCCAGAGTACGTCAGGACAGCGCTGTACATCCTAATCTCCACCGTTGATCTTACTTGTAAGGACAAGCTTGGAGCCCTCGGATCGAAGAAGAAAACGACAAGATCAGCGCTTTTCACTCCTAGCCCTCGGATCGCCCCGGATAAGAGAATTTGGGATTGTCAGATTAGAAGAAGAAAATGAAAAATATTCTGAAGGGGATCTCAGCCGTCCATTCTGATCCTCTTTAATTTCTGAGCCTCAGATCATGTCCTTCGAAATCCTGACCCTCCATCTCCCTCAAAATAGATCCTGAGCCTTCAGGGGAAGCACCCGGTTCCTATAAATACCTGCATGAAAACTGTTCAAAGGGACGGGCAAAAAAAGAGAAATAGTTACTATAGTGGAAGAACTCTGAAATTTAATTCAGTTCGTTACTCTGCTGTTTTTAAGTTTTTGATAAGGAAAAACTTTTGAAACCAGTTTTTCTGAAGTGTTTTCTTGCAAAAGGGATTCTTGAAATACTGGAACTCTCCATTTTTAGTTCTTTCATTATCCTGTAACGCCCTTACTTTCAGTTCTTTGTCATCTTTATTTCCATTCTTATTTCCCAAGCTCAACTTGCTTGTTTAAACCTGACTGCCGTTTAGCTAAGCATATTTCATTTCTAGGTGAGCTTCAGCCTTCGAGCTAAACAGCTTGTGCCCCTATTACGTTCTGCGATTAGTTTAGTAGGTTCGGCTCCTCACAATTGAGTGTTTATATCTCTGTTTCACTAAAAGCCCTTTATTTTACGCATTCCCTTTACTTTTATGTTTGTAATCTTCGCCAAGTTTACATGGTGTAATGAAGGTTATTCCCGAAGTTTACTTTCTTTGTCAACTGGTCCATTCTTTTTGTTAAGCTTTGCTACTTCTAAATGCGAAAGTCCTCATCTCAAGTAGCGTATAAGTAGTTCGGTAAAATGTAGGTAGTCGTGTCTTAAGTGCTTCTTTAAAATAGAAGGCCTGAATAATACATCAAGAAAATAATAGATTTGCATCACTAGGCTAACATAGAAGGTGATTCAGTATGACGTCATAAAGCAGAATGAAACTAAAATTCAGGTAAATAAACAGAACGGATTATGTATAAAAAGGTACTGGTAAGGTAATTACATAGGAGATCGGTAAAATTTAGTCTGGCATCCTTTGTCTAGTCTCAAGGTACCAACCAGTCAAAAGAAGCCTTATTCCGACCCTTAGCATCTTTGAATGCCGAAACTCTTAGTCTCAGGTTCTTATGATGCGTAGCTGTAATTAAACCTTGAGAGATCGGAAAAGTCCTTAAAATTAAAGTGGCGACTTTATTTTAAGCCTTTATTTTACGCATTCCCTTTACTTTCACAAATGGTTTTCTTTAATTTCCCTTAAAATTAAAGTGGCGACTCCTCACTTTTCCCACTTCGGTGAGTGTTCGTCCAAGCGACCGCAAAATACCTTGCGATAGCTTGGCGACTCCACTGGGGAGGTTAAAACTTAACCCCGGTCTAGAGGTCCAAAAGTATATTTAATTTTGCGATCAAATCATAGTTAGGTGGGCTCACTCCTCAAGATTCTATATGTTAATTATTGTTATTCCTGCTAATCATTTTGTTTGTCTTGCTTGTCTTATTTTCTACAGTGCTCTACATTTAAAAAAAAAAAGGAAAAATAAAATCCCCTTGAATTGGGAAGAGGTAAAGGTGTCCCTTCACACACTGAACACTCACACGATGTCCTCACACACTTCAGCCCTATACCCGGGCTTTCTTACCCTTTTAGGAAAGTAGGAGGGAGTCATGTAGCAGTACCCGTGGATTTTACCCCGTTAGTATCCATGAAGGCTTCTGCTCAAATTAAAACTCGTTTTATTCACTGTGATACTCGTGGAATTTTCCCGACAGTATCGTGGGGGATAGAATGGGGCTCCACTGTTTACAGTGGGGGCAATTTGGGAACCTGTGGCTTTTAGAAAATTAGACCCTGAGCTAAACTCTCACGATAGTTGGAAGCCGTAGCGAGCTACCTTGTAAGATAGAACTGTCCAACTAGATAGCACCCAGCCGGTATTAGGACTTTCCTTTACTTTAAGACAAAGGGGGCATACTTACTCTTATCCTATTCCGTTTATTTTATTTTGTTCTTATTTTTAAGAGTAATCTCGAATCATACTGTTGAGAAAACCTAAACATTTTCCTACTTTGATAAATGTGTAGGCGTCACTCACACAAGATAATTCAAGATTACAATTTATCCCGCTAACCGCTTTTTCCTCTGTGCATCACCAAAATAAGGTCCGTAAAGGATAAGCATCATTTTTAACATGGCATCCTCGAGTCACTGCGGAAGAAGTTCTTAAATCAACAGAATGCTAAACCATGGCCCGAATCATCTCATAGCTCTGCCCCCACAAAGGGATATTAGCTCATTACCTCCATTGACTCGAGCAAGATTGAAGTCAGGATGAATAGTCTCGAAGGTCTGGTCAATGGTTGGGAGTCGTTTCCCAATCAGGTCAAAGCACAATTTGAGAAGAAATACGGGAGGATTGCAACCTTAATGCGAGTTAGGGTCCAGGTCCCGGCCCTAAAGGCCATGTTGCCGGTTTGGAACCCTAAGTTTGGAGTATTCTCTTTCAATGACATCGATACTGCTCCCACTATCGAAGAATATCAAGCATTGCTAGAAATCCCTTATGCGGTGCAGAATCGGATTTACCTACACCTTGAACATAGGCAGACCTGGAAACGGCTCGCACATATGCTGAGGATCTCACCAGAAGAAGCAAAGGCGAGAGAAACCGTCAAAGGAAACACGCATGGATGGTATTGGACTTACCTCAAGAAAGGGTTGGATCAATGCATCCAAGATCAACAGTGGGATCAAGCTTCATTGATGCTCGCTTTAGCAATTTACGGCTTGATCTTGTTTCCTGGGCCTTTTGGAATCATAACCTGCGGTGTTGTGGAAATGTTCTGGGCAGTAGAGAAGCAGAAAATCAATCCAGTACCGACAATACTTGCCGAGACTTTCTTAACCCTCACTTACTGTAGACAGCAAGGCAAGGGGTCCATTAAGTGTTGTTCTCAGCTGTTGCACCTCTGGATTATTAGTCATATGTGTCCGGTGGAGACAAAGGGACTAACTTGGTATCTTGATCAGCCTCTCATCGAGAAAATGACCCGATTGGTAATTAGTCCGAAGGATGAGCCGCAGTGGCAAGAACGAATTTTGATCTTCAATAGCCATAACTATTGTTGGAAGAAATTATGGACATCAAGTCAATCCATCTTAATCAGCACGGGGAACAATCAATCAGTATCCCTAATCGGAGTGACTGGGTACACAAGTTACACTCCGGCCTTAGTAATGAGGCAATTCGGCTCAACACAGTTCAGAATCGGTGAAGAAGAGTGCCACCAAGGTCACTTCTATCATGAGCTCAAGGAAGAGGAGGGGTTGAAAATAGCTCGCAAATCTTGGGAAAACATCACTCTGATGGAGAGGTCGCCTAAAGGTCCGAGTGCCACAGGCGACTATCTTAAATGGAGGGCTGACAGGGACCAAGAACACTGATCGCAGACTAAAACAATGACTCACAAACATCCTATCGGAAGAAGCTAATAATCAGTTGGCTGACTCGCTATAAAAGGCAAACACCGAAAACTCGCAACTGCAAGAACAAATAAAGCAGTTGGAGGATCAACAGCATAATCTTAAAAGAAAAGTGAGAAGACTCAGGGAAGAGGCAAGGGTCGAAAAGATGAGCTTCGAAGAAAAAGAGGTATGGTGGGAAGAGGAAAAAGGCTCTCTCTAAGCTGTGGTACGAGAAGTAGAAGGGCAGAATAGTAAGCTTCAGGAAAAGATGAAATACCAAGAGATACTCGTAGAAGAGTATAAACAAGAAAACAAAAAAAAGAAGCTCGAATTGAAGGAACAGTAATCGCCATCAACGATATCCTGAAAGAATGTGCTAAGGAAAGAAAGGAAAAAGAAAGACAAGCTGCTCTCTATCAGGAACTGAAAGAGAATGTTAGCCAGCTGGAGAGAACAATAGCACAGGGAAAACAAGAACTCCTTCCTGAATCCGAGCATGCTTTGAAAGCATTCGACCCTGCCAAACAAGAAGAAAGGTTATACGAGTATCTCAGAAAATGTCATCTCATTATAAAAAGCCTCCCTGAGCCTAGGTCGATGTAGAGAATGTTGTGTATAAATATTCGATTAATGGAAAACTTTTTGGGCCATTGTTTAGCAAAATTGTGAATGAATAATATAACTCCCATAGGAACCCCCTCGCTAGGGTTATGCGAAAAATTGAATATGCCATATGAACAGGTATCATAAACGCGCATTCAATCCAGTTATTCACAGTCAGACTATTGAATGATGCCATGATAAAATTGATGCAACCATCCTTCTGCAGATCTCATTTTGGCTTCCAAATGCCACCGTATCCTTCGTCTGAACCAGGACCTTTAGTTTTTTTACGAAATTTAAAATTCACTAAAAGTTTTTATTTATCTCTTCACAGAAAATCAAACATTGCTTCAAACAAGGCAAGTCTGACCAAGCACACGGTTCAACCCAAGCGAGTGTACTTAACAAGATCTCGAACCAAAAAGATAATGGAAGATCAGGAACAAGTACAGAACTTACAAGGGAAAGTATCCGAGTTGAAGGACCAGGTCTCAGAACTCATGAGGCTAATGAGGGAGATGTCCCAAAATAAATTAGCTTCAAAACCTAACCTACCACTACCTCCCCCACCACCCACGACAATGGATCATCATCAGGCTTCAACCTCCTTTACCTTTCAGTCACCTATCCTGCACTCCGATACCATCCAATCCGGCTACCATAAATAATGACCTACCTTTCTCCCATTACCCAGCCATCTCAAATGCTGACCCATACCCTTCAATAGTAATCCCTCCAGTTCACTCTACCCCTCATCTCCCCATTGGAGGAGCATTTTATGCAGTAGGAGGAGAAAGTAAGGCCAGGGAAAATGAAAAACTATCTGCTCTGGAAGAAAGATTGAGAGCAATAGAGGGGCTGAACATGTATGGTTCAGTCGATGTGGCTTCACTTAGATTGGTGCCAGATGTGGTGGTGCCACCCAATTCAAGGTCCCGGATTTCGATAAGTACACTGGGAACTCAGATCCCTGCATCCACCTGGCAACCTACATTGCCAAAATGTTTGCCTTGACAGAAGATAACAGACTTCTCGTCCACTTCTTTCACGAGAGCCTCTCTGGAGCAGCTCTGAGATGGTGCATTCAGTTGGATAGGAGCAAATTGTGCTCCTGGAAGGATTTAGCTGATGCATTCTTAAAACAGTAAAAATTTAACTGTGATGTGGCCCCTACGAGGAGAGATCTCCAAAACTTGGTGTAGAAGGACAGGGAAAGCTTCAAAGAGTATGCCCAAAGATGGAGGGAGAAGGCTGCAGAAGTATATCCTCCGGTGACCGACAATGAACTCTGCTCCCTATTCATTGAAACACTGAAGGCTCTTTACTTCAACCTGATGATTGGGAATACCTCCAACAGCTTCTCTGACATCATCCAAGCCGGTGAAAGGATAAAAGCTAATTTAAGGATGGGACGGCTGCAGGAGTTGATTGAGAATCCTGCAAAGAAAACTGCCAGTTTTGGCAAAAAGAAGGAGGGTGATGTGCATTCCATTACCCGTCAGAATAACTATTCCCCTCTTCCCCAAAGTAACTACCAACCATATCCCCCCTGCGGCCAACCATTGCCAACATTCCACCCCCTTTCCCAAATTATCCACACACACGCCCACAATACCCACCACTTGCAAATTATCAACCTAGACCTCCTCCTCTACCTACTCAACCCAGACCACCTCAGAATAACCCCAGACCACCAAGGAATCCTGATCCACCCCTTTCCCTCCCACTCAGTGAAATATACCAATACCTCGTCGGTATAAACCAGATAGTACCCGTTCCCCTAGACCCAATTCAGCCACCCTACCGCAGGTGGTATGATGCCACTGCCCGTTGTGAATATCATGGAGGGGCACAAGGGCATTCAACTGACAACTGCGGCGCACTCAGAGGGAGAGTGCACGCTTTAATCCGAAATGGGTGGTTGAAGATTGAGGGAAATGGTTCCCTCCCCAATGTTACCTCAAACCCGTTGCCCAATCATAATGCGGGAAATGGAGTAAATATGATAGAACCGGATGGAGAGAGGTTGGCACCAGAGGTAGAAGAGCTAATTCCTCACTTTGAGGAAATTTTTGCCATGGCGATGAGGGAAGGTTACCTTTGCCCTCAGGTATCGTAATCAGAAAAAGGTACGGGATGTCTTTACCATGGAGGAGCAGCTGATCATGAGCTGCGAGACTGTGAGGGATTCCAGCAAGAGGTCCAGAATCTGCTGTCCCTCAAAATTTTAAGATGCCAAAGGAGGTCAAAAGTGGAGGGCGAAGTAAATACTGCCAGGTTTGGCCGAAATGCCTCTACCCGTAATCCTAGATTAACCTTCTGTCCCCAATGCCCCAATGCCCTCACCACCAGTAATAATTATCCGAACCCCGCCTCTGCTCCCCATCACCAATACCCATGCCATACCTTGGAATTATAACTTCCAAGTTTTCACCCAAGGAGCATCAAGCAGTACGTCGGCTCCTAATCTTGCTACACCTCTGGCACCTCCAAAACCGTGCTTCACTCCCCATGAGCACTTCAGAATGATATATCCCAGACCTACCAGCAATACTATTCCCCAACCTAATCCTTAGCCCGTTGTTGCCACAAAATACTCCCCACCTGAGCAAGAAGTCGAGTTTATAACTTGAAGCGAGAGATGTTACGGGAACGAAGAGAAAGAAAAGAAGAAGGGGAAAGTAAAAATGGGAGAATTACAGCAGAGTACAGAAGATGAGAAAACGGGGGAAGTAGAGCTCACCAGGCCTAAAGAAAAGGAGGAACTGTTGCTCCAAATAATGAAGCAGAGCGAGTATGATGTGGTGGAACAGTTGAGAAAGACATCTGCCCGAATTTCATTGTTATTGCTGATTTTGAGCTCTGAGGTGCACCGTCAAGCCCTGCAGAAAATCTTGGATCAGGCCTTTGTGAACCCCGACATCACACTGGGGCAATTTGAGAAAATAGTGGGATAAATCCAGGCATCCAGTTTTGTTACCTTTTCTGAGGAAGAGATAGATCCTGCAGGCTTGGCACACACTAAAGCCCTTCATGTGACAGTGAAATGCAAAGGATGTAGAGTGGCCAAGGTCCTTATTGATAATGGATCAGCACTCAACGTACTGCCTAGTGCTACCTTGGCTAGACTGCCAGTTGACCAATCGAATATACGTCAAAGTGCTATGGTGGTAAGAGCCTTTGACGGTACAAGAAGAGAAGTATTGGGAGATAATGACTTGCCACTTCAAATTGGCGCATGCACCTTCAACATCACGTTCCAAGTGATGAACATTGAACCAGCCTATACTATGTTGCTGGGGAGGCCGTGGATCCATTCAGTGAATTCCATTCCTTCAACTTTGCATCAGAAAATAAAGTACATTATGGACGGCAAAATCATCACGGTGAGAGGAGAAGAAGCCATTTTGGTCACCAAGCCACTATCACTTCCTTATGTGGAAGCGGCTGAGGAGTCGTTGGAAAGCTCCTTCCAGGCCCTTGAACTACAAGAAACCAGAAATGAAGGGGCTATGGCTATGGTAGCTAAGATAATGTCAAGGAATGGGTATGAAGAAGGCAAAGGCCTAGGCGCCGCATTACAAGGAATCGTTGAACCCATACCGCTATCCGTAAGGTGGGCCATTGCGGTTTGGGATATGAGGAAGATGCCTCATGGATGGGCGATTCGGATGAGGAACAGACTTCGGATCGTAGATTCGACTGTAAGATCGGAGAATGAAAGTAGTCCCGAGAATCACAGAGGTATTCACTAAACCTGGCCATTGAAAGTCTGGCCGAGGTTGAAGAATCACCCGATGAACCATCCATTGATGTCATCCACTTAGATTCCTTGTATGAGGCTCGTCTCGCCAATAGCCGAGGGCAAGAGTTGGACAACCGGACAGAGGACATCCCCTGCATTTAATTTCGAGTAAAGTACCTTTGGTTATCTACACTTGATCATTTTGTCCATGATGGCAAGTGTAACATTGTAAATGGACCCTCTTCTTATGTCATAAATTTTTAATGAATTAATAGCGCATTTATTTCCAATTCTCTTTTCCTTTCCATTTGAATTCCATCCTTATAATATATTCTATTTTCGTTCATTCAGGACCATTCATCAATTAACACCTAATAATTCAATAGACTCGTAAATTCCTCCGTTAATTTTGAAATCTCCATAACTGCCATTACTTCAAGTGATTCTGAGGTAGAGCTCACAGAAGAAAGGGATGAAAGGGATGAACCTTCCCTAGTGCCTTGTGGAGACAAAACGCGCACCATAAACTTAGGCACGGAAGAAATGAAAAGGGAACTTAAGATTGTGGATAGTAAAGAATTGGGAGATATGATCAGTTTGCTTAAAGAATTTCTGGATGTGTTCTCGTGGAGCTATGATGATATGGTTGGTTTGGACCCCCAGATAGTGACGCATAGAATTCCCCTAATTCTGGGGACAATCCCAGTGAAGCAAAAGCTGAGAAGAATGAACCCTGACACACTGCTCAAAGTTAGGGATGAGGTCAAGAAACAGTATGATGCTGGGTTCCTGGAAGTAGTCAAATATCCCCAATGGATAGCTAACGTTGTCCCGGTAATGAAGAAGGACGGGAGAGTTAGGGTGTGTGTTGACTACAGGGATCTTAATAAACAAGCTTGAAAGATGATTTCCCTCTCCCCCATATTGATGTGTTAGTAGACAACGCAGCAGGATTGGGCAGGTGTTCGTGTATCGATGGGGCATCAGGGTATAATCAAATCCCAATGGATGAGGAAGACAAGGAGAAAACTGCTTTTATCACCTAATGGGGGGTATTTTGCTATCGGGTCATGCCTTTCGGATTGAAGAATGCTGGAGCCACCTACCAACGCGCCATGGTCACATTATTCCACGATATGATGCATAAGGAAGTGGAGGTGTACGTGGATGATATGATCATCAAACCCCGGGGAGAGGAGAGCCATGTACAAGTGATGAGGAAAGTATTCGAGAGACTCAGGAAATATCAGCTAAAACTTAACCCTGCCAAGTGCATATTCGGAGCTAGTTCGGGGAAGTTGTTGGGATTCATAGTGAGCGAGAAGGGAATAGAAGTTGATCCGGAAAGAGTCTGAGCCATTCAAGAAATGCCATCCCCAAAAACAGAAAGAGAGGTGCGCACCTTCTTGGGGAAGTTGAACTACATATCAAGGTTTATTTCCAATCTCACCGCTAAGGTTGAGCCTATTTTTAGACTACTCCGAAAGAACAACAACACCACTCAATGGGATTCGGTTTGTCAAGAAGCTTTCGAGAAAATCAAGCAATACTTGTCAAACCCGCCAGTGCTGGTTCCACCAGTGGCCGGGAGGCCTCTGATTCTGTATATGGCAGTCCAACAAAGCTCAATGGGATGCATTTTGGGGCAACATGATGACACCGGCCGGAAGGAAAGAGCTATTTATTACCTGAGCAAAAAGTTCAACGATTGTGAGTCAAGGTATTCTTCCCTAGAGAAAACTTGCTGCGCACTAGCCTGGATAGCGAATCGCCTCAAGCACTACATGTTGAATCATAAGACATGGCTCATTTCCAGAATGGATCCTATCAAGTATGTATTCGAAAGCCCATTCGTGCCGGGAAGAATAGCCAAATGGCAGGTCATACTATCCCAATATGATATTGTCTATATGACCCTGAAAGCGGTGAAAGGTAGCGTGATCGCTGATCTCTTAGCGTAAAACCCCATCCGTGATTATGAAGCTCGGATTTTGAGTTCTCGATGAGCATATTAATGAAGTAGATCATAAGAAGAAGAGCCAGCTAATGTTTGGGAAATGTATTTCGATGGAGAAGTCAATTTGTCCGGTAATGGAATCGGAGCTGTATTGATATCTCCAGATGGGAGACACTTTCCGATAGCTATCAAGTTGAGATTTGACTGCACCAACAACATCGCAGAATATGAAGCTTGTGTAATGGGTCTACAAGCTGCTATCGAAATGAAAATCAGAAAGTTGGAGGTGTATGGAGACTCAGCTCTGATCATTTACCAAGTCAAGGGAGAATGGCAAACTAAGGATCCGAAGCTAATCCCCTATCAGAAGTACTTACAGGAGCTCATGAAGAAATTAGAATAAATCTATTTCACTCACCTTAGACGAGACAAAAATCAATTTGAAAATGCCTTAGCCACCTCCGTCATATGGCTCAAATGGAAGAAGGACAGATGACCCAAAGCAAAGATTAAAGCAAGAAGTGAGCCGGCCATCGCTTCATGATCGAAGAAGAACCTGATGGTAAACCTTGGTACCATGACATCTTGCTCTACATCAGAACCAGAGAATTCTCCTCTGGGGCAAGCAAAAACGAAAAGAGGATGATTTGGAGATTAGCATTGGGATACTTCCCCAGTGGAGAAATCCTATACAAAAGGAGCTCCAACGGTGAATTGTTGAGATGTGTGGATGCAAAAGAGGCGAAGAAAACCCTTTTCGAGACTCATGAAGGGAACTGTGCTACCCATGCTAATGGGCATATGATGGCTAAGCAAATCATGTGACGGGGGTATTTTTGGACTACCATGGAAAAAGACTGCATCGAGTATTTCCGAAGGTGCCATAAGTGTCAAATCTACGCGGATCCGATAAATGTTCCGCCTCACCAACTGTTCAATCTCGTGTCACCATGGCCTTTCGCAATGTGGGGCATCGATGTGATTGGTCCAATCAACCCTAAGGCATCCAATGGGCATAGATTTATCCTGGTGGCTATCGATTATTTTTCTAAATGGGTCGAAGCGACATCATATGTTCACATTACGTAGAACACATTCCTCAAATTCCTCAGAAATAATATTATCTGCCGACACGGTCTCCCCAATGAAATTGTCACTGACAACGCCAAGAACTTGAATGGCCCAAAGATGCAGAAGTTATGTGACCAATACAAGATTCGACATCTCAATTCCTCCCCATACCGGCCCCAAATGAATGGAGCAGTGGAAGCCGCAAACAAAAACCTTAAGAGGATAATTCGGAAAATGACGGTCACATATAGGGATTGGCATGACATGCTTCCCTACGCTCTTCACGCATACCGGACTTCTGTAAGGACCTCAATCCGTGCGACTTTATTCGTTGGTTTATGGGATGGAGGTCAGATACCTATTGAGGTAGAAATTCCTTCTCTAAGAATTCTAAAACAATCGGGATTGATGAGTCGAAATGGATCCAACAAGGTTGGACCAATTAAATTTGCTAGATGAGAAGAGGCTAACGCGGCATGTCACTGACAATGTATCAAAGAAGAATGGATAGGGCATTTGACAAAAGTATTCGCCTACGCGAATTTCAACCTGGGGACTTAGTTCTGAAGAAAGTATTGCCAACTCAAAACGATCCCCGGGGCAAATGGTCACCAACCTACGAGGGTCCCTATGTGGTTAAAAAAGCATTTTCAGGTGGGGCATTGATCTTGACCCACATTGACGGTGAAGAATTTCCAAGACTTGTGAATACTGACGCCATCAAGAGATACTATGCTTAAAAAAAAAAAAGAGTAGGGGTGAAAACTTGAAAGGGCGCTCCTAGCAAAATGTGTGAAAGAAGGCGAAAACCCTCGAAGGGCGCTTTCTGTAAAATGAGTGAAGGACGAAAACCCGAAAGGGCGTCCTGAAAAAGCGAGCTGAAAAAAAAAAAATCTAGGGGTGAAAACCCGAAAGGGCATCCCAAGAACCAAAAGGTGAAATAAGGAACGGGGCAATGAAACCGAGGATGGAAATAAACCGTCATGGCATGAGGCTTCAGAGTACTTGAAATAATGGCAGTTAAAGGACTTCAAAGCTAACTACAAGGAATATGTGAGATCTGTCCTTATACCCTTCTCCTTTAACACTGTACCTTTGTTTCTAAAACCATAATAAAGTCATATTTTCCTATCTCTTTGCTTCTATCTTTCCTTCTTTAACATTGTCCTTCTTTAATCTTTTTACCTAATGCGCTATTGATCATTTAAAATTTTGCTATAAGATTAGGATTTGAAATTGATAACCTCACGTACTTTACTAGGATATTTGCAGTAAATGGCCAAAAAAAAAAAAAAAAAACTAGAGGTGAAAACCTGGAAGGGCGCTTGTAGTCAAAAGGACGAAGGGAAAGTGAAAACCATAAGGGCGCCGCAAAATAAGAAGAAAGTTAAGGGCATCCAAGAAATGAGGTTGCAGGCCAAGTCTTGTAACTTGTCTTCCATTAATCATCCGCTTAAATCTGTTAAGTACACCTCATCGGGAAGAACTTCTTGTGTCGAGATTAGGTTTGCCTTGTAAGCTGATTTAAATTTTCGTTATCAACCTCCGGTTCCTTGATCTAAGTTGATTTTAATTTTCTGCATTTAAATTTCTCGTTATCAACCTCTGGTTCCCGATCTAAGTTGATTTCAATTTCATGCATTTAAATTTCGTTATCAACCTCTCGTTCCTTGATCTAAGTTGATTTCAATTTCATGCATTTAAATTTCGTTATCAACCTCTGGTTCCTTGATCTAAGTTAATTTTAATTTCATGCATTTAAATTTCCCGTTATCAACCTCCGGTTCCTTGATCTAAGTTTATTTTAATTTCATGCTTTTAAATTTCGTTATCAACCTCTGGTTCCTTGATCTAAGTTGATTTTAATTTCATGCATTTAAATTTCCGTTATCAACCTCTGGTTCCTCGATCTAAGTTGATTTTAATTTCATGCATTTAAATTTCCCGTTATCAACCTCCGGTTCCCCGATCTAAGTCGATTTTAATTTTCATGCGCTTAAATTTCGTTATCAACCTCTGGTTCCTCGATCTAAGTCGATTTTAATTTTCATGCGCTTAAATTTCCCGTTATCAACCTCTGGTTCCTCGATCTAAGTCGATTTTAATTTTCATGAGTTTAAATTTCCCCGTTATCAACCTCGGTCCCCGATCTAAGTCGATTTTAATTTTCATGCGCTTAAATTTCCGTTATCAACCTCTGGTTCTCTAATCTAAGTTGATTTTAATTTCATGCCTTTAAATTTCCGTTATCAACCTCGGTTCTCTGATCTAAGTTGATTTTAATTTCATGCCTTTAAATTTCTCGTTATCAACTTCCGGTTCTCGATCTAAGTTGATTTTAATTTCATGCATTTAAATTTCCTCGTTATCAACCTCTGGTTCCCTTATCTAAGTTGATTTTAATTTCATGCATTTAAATTTCGTTATCAACCTCTGGTTCCCGATCTAAGTTGATTTTAATTTCGCATTTAAATTTCCTATTTTCAACCTCCGGTTCCTTGATCTAAGTTGATTTTAATTTCTGCATTTAAATTTCGCTTTCAACCTCCGGTTCCCCGATCTAAGTTGATTTTAATTTCCTGCATTTAAATTTCTGTTATCTACCTCCGGTTCCTCGATCTAAGTTGATTTTAATATTCGCATTTAAATTTCCGTTATCAACCTCCGGTTTCTTGATCTAAGTTGATTTTAATTTCGCATTTAAATTTCCGTTATCAACCTCCGGTTCCTTGATCTAAGTTGATTTTAATTTCCGCATTTAAATTTTCTGTTATCAACCTCGTTCCTTGATCTAAGTTGATTTTAATTTCCGCATTTAAATTTCCCCGTTATCAACCTCCGGTTCCTTGATCTAAGTTGATTTTAATTTCATGCATTTAAATTTCCTGTTATAAACCTCTGGTTCTTTGATCTAAGTTAATTTTAATTTCCTTTTTCTTGTTATCAACCTCTGGTTCCTTTATCTAAGTTGATTTTAATTTTCCAGTATTTTTATTTCCTGTGACCAACCTCAAGGTTTCGACCAAGTGGATTTTAGCCTCCGGACTTTAATTTCAAATTTCAAATTTCAAATTTTAAATAGTCCAAAATATGGGTCTGAATCTTTACATAATTCCTACACGGGAAAATTTTTCCCTTCAATAGAAATTATGTAAAGAGGGGCAGCTGTTGACACCATATTTTGGCCGATCCCCCGAAATTAATAAACCTTGAAGCCGATCCCCAATACAGTCCCCTTTACCAACCGAACACACTTCCGATCTCCCCACAAAAAGAATTTAATTAATACCAAGTCTCCAGGTTATTTAAAGCCTCACCGATCCCTCAAACCAATTCTCGAGTCCCCCGATCATTTAATTGTATTTCCGATCTTTCTTGTCAAATAAAATTGAACCAACATAAGGCCTTCATAACACCAGTCTTGTTGCCGGTCTCTCATTTAAAATTTGAGAATTATAAAGGTTTCAACTCGGTTTAAAGATTATCCCGATCTTAAGTGTTCAAAGCCAAATTTCTAATTTTAATTAAGTCCCGTTTTGTAACTGATCTCATGCATATTGTGTTCTCCGATCTCCTATACTTAGATTAATAATCACTTTCGCTTGTCATTCTAATATGTTCAAATAATCGAGTGCTTACGCAATTTAGAAATTTTTCGATCACAATCAATCATTGAACAAAAGGAACTTTCATTGCATTTCATTTCAAAATTTATACAAGTCATTGGTGGGGATCGCCCACCGAACTACATGTTCATTTTCTCTCACCTTCACCTCCCCTTCGCTATCCTCACCTTCGCCCCCTGGAGCCGTGTTGGCCATCCAGAGAAGTCCTCCTCAGATAACGCTCTTGAGCTCGGCTAGGAGATCTCTATGAGCATTCACATAAGCGCCGCCATCCGGCCACCATTTTTCTTCTTTCGCCTTGAGCTCCTCAAAGAAGATGAGCGAGTTGAGCAGCTTCATCACCTGAGCACCCGAACTTCCCGAGAACACGATCTCGCCGGCGTAACATGAGCTTGCTCGCCCACTTGTCCTCATAGAACTTCATCCGTCCCTCAATATGAGATATGTAGTCCTGAGCGGATGAAAGTTGGGATTGGAGAGACGACACTTCGTAACCCATCTTCTCGACCTCTATACCCAGGCGATGAGCCTTCTCCCGGACAATGTGATGGTTCACCAAGCACTCCACGTTCAAGCTCATAGATCGGATCAGGATGTCATCAAGGTTTTCTGAGGACAGCCTGTCCCGATCTTCCTGAAGACAGATGGAAGCCCCCAAGACCTTTGCCAAGCCCAGATTTTCCCAAACAGTCCGATTCTTCTCCAGGGAATGGATTAAAACTTGAGCGCCGCGGGAAAGAGGCCTCACAGTAGTTTGGGAAGGGCCCCTTCCGCACTTGGAGCGGCGGAGGTGGAGGTGGCTCTTCTTGGTGAGGAGGAGTTCGACCACTTCTATGATCGGTGGTCCGAAGGTTGAGATGAGCCTTCTGTATCTCCCTGGCTCATGACTGTGTGTTTAAAGCAGCTGAGCGCTTCATCTCCGCACCTTCAGAGATCTCTCTCTTCGCTCCGCCTCCTTAGAAGCTTCGCTTGCCATACCGCACAAAGAAGAGGTCAGTGAGATCACTATGGTCCAAAGATCTGAGATATAGAAAATACCGATGCCGAGATCAGAGAGCTGAAGCCCGCGATCTTGACCGGTGACCAGCTGCATAGTCCAATGGTGTAGCTCGGCCATCACGGCATCCAAACAAGAAAACTTCTCTCGACGCTGCCTTCAACTCCATCACCATTGCCCCCTCTTCCCTATTTAGGGCGATGCGCTTTGCAAGCAAAGGACCCTGATGCAGCCAGCTGCGGGGGAAGCCCTCAAAGCTGTTCGGAATTTTGCTCCTCAGGATAAAAAAGCGGTTCTTCCAATTCTTCAGGGAGGAAGGTAGATCGGTAAAAGCCCACAATGGGGTTTCGCTCGAAGAACCAATGCTCGCCGCCCTGCAACGAGTAAATCGTGCAGTTCAACACCTTAGCCATGGGTCTGAGCCCTTAGCTCGGCATAGGCCTCTAAGGTTACTAAGATCCGCCACGAGTTCGGGTGAACTTGGGCGATGCACACTTGGTGATATTTTAAAACCTCTTTAAAGAAGTCGTCAAGAGGGAACTGCAGCCCGGCTTTTAACTGTTCTTCATACACCATGATCATATCATTCTCCTCGAAGAAGTGATCGGCGTGAAGATCGCCGTACACTTAATCAATTCGTAAGAATCGTGCCGGATGTTGTACTCTGGCGAACGATCGCAGTTTTCTTGCAAGATTGATGGCAGCTCGCCCATGGGAAGATTTTCCTTCCCAAAGAAGGCACATGCCTTGATGGTTCTAGTTGTCCCCAAGCCGAACGAGACCCTAGGAAGTTCAGTCAGGCGCTTGGTCCACCACTTCTACATAATCTGACGACCACGAGAACTAAATAGAAGGGGGCTTATCGCTCTCGACCTTCTCAGACCGCCATTTTCAAAGGAAACAGAAAATTTAAACTAAAATAAAGATCAAAACCCTTACTAGAGCTTGATCGGTGTCGGAAGAACTTGAGAAAATGAGAGAATTTGGAAGTTGTTTGCGAGAGACTGAAAATGACATGAAGGAGCAACTGGCTAACCCCACCCTTATTTATACTCGTCCGAGCATTTAATGCTCACAATGTTCCAGGTAGTGCATCGGATAGCGGGACTCGCTAGCTGTTCTGACACGTCTCACGAATATTTCGGAGATTCCATAAAGAGATCGGTTAACTGTAGGGCGGCAGATTAAGGTGTTTTGAATTACGGATCGGATAAGTGTCATTCAAATTAAGAGTCGGATTGGATAAATACTTCAGGGATCGGAAAATAATCAATGCAATAATAATAAAACAACAGTTGTCAAAATAAGTTTTATTTCCGAAAAGATCTGATTATATCGTTTAGACGATCTCGGGAGATCGAATTACATTAAAAGTCTAATCACATCATTTGGGCGATCTCTAGAGATCGGACTACATTAAAGGTCTGATTACATCATAAGAGCGATCTTTAAAGATCGGTAGAAGGGAGACCGGCATGAAAGATTGGAAGAGAGCGTGTCGTGAAAGATCTAAGAGAGCGTGAAGAGAGGAACCCGTATGAGAGATCGAAAAAGGATCACGTTGAAAAGACCGAAAAAGAGGAGGTCGAAAGACAAAGAGAATAAGACAGCTCACACAATTATCGCCATAATCAGAGCCGAGGTAGTTAAAGCGCTGCAGGAGAAATCTCAACCGCATGCCCTGCACTGCTTCGCATTTCGACATGCGCCAGCACGCCAGGACAATACTGACATCCTAATCTCCACCGTTGATCTTACTTGTAAGGACGAGCTCGGAGCCCTCGGATCGAAGAAGAAAACGACAAGATCAGCGCCTTTCACTCCTAGCCCTCAGATCGCCCCGGACAAGAGAATTTAGGACCGTCAGATTAGAATAAGAAAATGACAAATATTCTGAAGGGGATCTTAGCCGTCTGTTCTGATCCTCTTTAATTCCTGAGCCTCAGATCATGTCCTTCGAAATCCTGACCCTCCATCTCCCTCAAAATAGATCCTGACCCTTCAGGGGAAGCACCCGGTTCCTATAAATACCTGCATGAAAACTGTTCAAAGGAACGGGCAAAAAAAGAGAAATAGTTACTATAGTGAAAGAACTCTGAAATTTAATTCAGTTCGTTACTCTGCTGTTTTTAAGTTTTTGATAAGGAAAAACTTTTGAAACCAGTTTTCTGAAGTGTTTTCTTGCAAAAGGGATTCTTGAAATACTGGAACTCTCCATTTTCAGTTCTTTCATTATCCTGTGACGCCCTTACTTTTAGTTCTTTGTCATTTTTATTTCCATTCTTATTTCCCAAGCTCAACTTGCTTGTTTAAACCTGACTGCCGTTTAGCTAAGCATCCTTCGTTTCTAGGTGAGCTTCAGCCTTCGAGCTAAACAGCTTGTGCCCCTATTACGTTTTGCGATTAGTTTAGTAGGTTCGGCTCCTCACAGGTGAGTGTTTATATCTCTGTTTCACTAAAAGCTCTTTATTTTACGCATTCCCTTTACTTTTATGTTTGTAATCTTCGCCAAGTTTATATGGTGTAATGAAGGTTATTCCCGAAGTTTACTTTCTTTGTCAACTGGTCCATTATTTTTATTAATCTTTGCTACTTCTAAATGCGAAAGTCCTCATCTCAAGTAGCGTATAAGTAGTTCGGTAAAATGTAGGTAGTCGTGTCTTAAGTGCTTCTTTAAAATAGAAGGCCTGAATA